>NC_060067.1:158292500-159542500 GCF_922984935.1 Meles meles
AAAAAAATCGACTGTGTATGGTGCACCTGGGCGGCTCAGTCAGTTAAGCGGCTGCCTTCAGCTCCGGTCAAGATTCCAGGGTGCTGGGATCAAGCCCTGCATCCAGCTCCCTGCTTGGCAAGGAGCCTGTTTCTTCCTCTTCCTGTCTGCTGCTTCCCTGACTTGTGCTCTCTCTCTTTGTCAAATAAATAAATAAAATCTTAAAAATAAATAAATAAAAGAATCTACTGTGTAATGATAGCACAAAAGTGAAAAAGATAACAACTCCTTTCGGAAGGGGATACTAGAGGATAGAGGCATATTAACATGTAATTAATGGCTGAGTAACATTCCATTTTATGTATCTATCCCATCTTCTTTATCCATTCATCTTGCCATCTGCAACCACATGGATGGCACTAGAGGATATTATGCTAAGCGAAGTAAGTCAGAGAAAGACAAATAATTTCACTCATGTGTGGAATTTAAGAAACAAAACAGATGGACATAGAGGAAGGGAGGGAAAAATAAAATAAGGAAAAATCAGAGAGGAAGACAAACCGTAAGACACTCTTATCTCTAAGAAACAAACTGAGGGTTGCTGGAGGGGAGATGGGGGATGGGGTAACTGGGTGATGGGCATTAAATATGTAACTGATGAATCACTAAATTCTACCTCTGAAATTGCTAATATATTCTATGTTAATTAATTGATTTTCCATAAAGTGAAATTAAATAAATCCCATTCTTATATATATATATAATTAAATAGGACATACTAAGAGTGAAGGCAGGAACATGCAGAGCCTGAGGGAAGCAGAGAAGACAACACCGGAGAAATTCAGGGACAATGTCCCAGGGGCAGTCTCGCTCACGATCGTCAGCGGCATTGCCCGTAGTGCAATGTGTTAATACGTGACCACACCAGTGCGATGTGTTAGCTCTCGCTATGCTCACTCCAGCTCACCAGCAATATAGTCGTCCATCTGTAGTTCCACTGAGAGACGGGAGAAGCCCCACAGGATGACAACGGGACTCGGGATCTTTCCATACAAGAAATGATAAAAAAAAAAATTAGAGGTATTTGGCCCGAAAAAATTTAATAAATAAAAATCTCAGGAATTAAATCCCTTTACTTTTCTCAAGTGCCATCCCAGAGGAGAAATAACAACATTTCTTTCTTCAGCAAACAGGTACCAATAGGTAGACGTTACAGGAAAGTATCTAAACCAGCTCGATTAAAAAAACTATATGCTTGGGGCGCCTGGGTGGCTCAGTGGGTTAAGCCGCTGCCTTTTGCTCAGGTCATGATCTCAGGGTCCTGGGATCGAGCCCCATGTCGGGCTCTCTGCTCCGCAGGGAGCCTGCTTCCTCCTCTCTCTGCCTACCTCTCTGCCTACTTGTGATCTCTCTCTCTGTCAAATAAATAAAATAAAATAAAATTTAAAAAAAAAAAAAAACTATATACTTTACCCCTGAGAGACCAGAGAGGACTTGTGTTGCCACCGCAAGTGGAAAGGCTGTGAGGTGATTGCTCAGACGATTCCTGGGGCTAAGCTCAATTGTAGGATTCTAGAAGCTCATCATCATCTTGCATAAATTTACATTATGCTTTAGGGCTCAAACACACTTATGCACTCATTTTTCTACATGAATTTCACAATTAACCTTGTGAGAAAAACCAGACTAAGGTTATCATCCTCTTGTCCTACTGGAGAAGCTCAGAGAGAATCCATTAGATAACATGGAATGGTATCTGACTCCTAAACCAGGTCTCCTGATTCAAAGCCAAAGTCACTTTTATTTTCTTTTTTTTTTTTTTTACTTAAAAAAAGGGGGGGGGCGGTATTTATTTGACAGAGAGAGAGCCAGCAAGAGCAGGAACATAAGCAGGGGGAAGTGAGAGAGAGAGAAGCAGGCTTCCCACCAAGCAGGGAGCCTGATGTAGAGCTCCCAGGACCCTGGGATCATGACCTGAGCTGCAGACCTGAGCCGCTTAACAACTGTGCCACCCAGGCACCCCTTTTCTTAACTTTTTAAAACGTTTTTATTTATTCATTTATTTAAGTAATCTCTACATCCAATAGGGGCTCGAACTCATGACCGCCAGATCAAGAGTTACATGCTCTTCCGACTAAGCCAGCCAGGCATTCCAAAGTTATTTTTAAATTTCTCAGTAATTCTCTACATTCTCCTGCTGGATGTCAATCTGTGACAAAGTTGTCATCCAAATGAGAAAAATAAGATAATGAGCTGACTTCTGCACAAATTAAATTGACTAAATTTAAACCACTGTTCTTTATTCATATATTAGATCTTTCTTAACTTTTAGCGTTAAAATGTACTGTCATTTATTAAATGATGAAAGTCTTTCTTGTCCGTAATTGACAAAATCAAGCCAGGACCATCAACACAGATTCTCCCCAGAACTTTCTGGAGATTTTGCTGGTCTGTATAATCCCAAATCTGGAAACTACCAAGAGATATGAATAAGGTAGAATATATGGGACTGGCTACAGCAATTGGGATAAGTATTGTTATTAAGTAAAGAAAATACAGTAGATGGCTGTTCTAGCCCTGGAGAAGTGCCCACTCTTCCAGAAGCTATGAAACAAAATTCTAAAGACAACCCCACATACACCCTATCCAGTGGCTCTTGGAGACCATTACCTGAAGCAATAATGTATCTGAAATCTACACCAACTGAACCTTCCTGGGTGAATTTCCAAAATGGCCTGAAATAACCCTGAACTAGGATCTAGAAGTTAAAAAGCAAAGGGACTGTGTGAGAACAAGCCACAGGGCAGATATTAACATTCAAACCTATTTTTTTAAAGATTTTATTTATTTATTTGACAGACAGAGATCACAAGTAGGCAGAGAGGCAGAGAGAGAGAGGAGGAAGCAGGCTCCCCGCCGAGCAGAGAGCTCAATGCGGGGCTTGATCCCAGGACCCTGGGCCTGAGCCGAAGGCAGAGGCTTTAACCCACTGAGCCACCCAGGCGCCCCAACATTCAAACCTATTTGCTATTTATACACAAAACATGTGTCCCACTGGATACTCATGAACCCTAAAGACATTGAAGGTACTTAAAAAGTAGTTAAGCCAAAGTGAACCATCACGTGCTATCATAGCCACGTGTGGATTCTATAAAGCTAAAATCACTTGCAATTCAACTTTTACCCAGTTTTAATTTGCTTGAGGTATAATCTGGCAGGGTGTGAGAGCAATTGATTCCTCTGTTTTCTTTCTGATTTTAAGCCACGAATCTCTGGAGAAACGCTGCATTTATTTCCCCCACTTCACTTACAAAACAAATGACCAGAGTGCAACTTATTTTAACAATGTGGATTACAGAATGATTAAGTCAATCACCGCCCTGAGAGGTGATCAGCAGCACTGCTGAAATGAGTAGCTCCAGCACGCCCCCCCACACACACCCCAGCACAGGGAGACTAAAGTGCAGGCGTCGTTAAATCTCAAGGCGCTGGCCACAGGGAAACCAGAGCCTTTCCTCTGCGCTCCATTCACAAAACTGAACTAATGGTAATTAATTCATGATTAGTTCATTTCAGCTAATATATGAGTCTAAGCTTTTGCTGAGTGATGTAATATTTCAAAAGTAGGACTATGCAATGGAATTTATTAGACTTCCTGAAATCACCAATGTAATTGTTTTCGCTGTTCACATATTAGGGACAGTCTCCAGAGGGAAAGCTGATTCTTCTCATATAATACTCTTTCCCCCCGAAGTTTGAAAGTCTGTCATCTTTCTCAATATATTCACTTCGTTAAAGAGTTTACAGCTTGCAAGAGGGTCACAAAGTCTGAGTAACAAAATGACTGTCCTGACAGATTTAAACAATAAAACCACCAGATTGTTACATAAATGTTTTTTTCAGAGGCTGTTTCTGAAACACATACTAAATACAAATATTGAAACACCTGCGTGCCAAGCACAATTCTTTTAACAGATGTTAATCTGGGTGCATTTAACCAATGGATTTAGATCACATAAATGTAATTTACCCCCTTCAGACTATCTTGGAAAGCTACCAATTACTTTATTTCAATTTGACAAAGAAACTCTTACTCCCTACATTATAATTTCTATTTTAAACATTATAATGGAAATATCTAAAAAGCAAGCAAAAAATATGGAAAACCAAGTTGAAACTCAGACAAAGCCTCCAAAGTATATCCCAGGTAGTTAGGTAAGTTGTCTATTTTAGCATGGGAAATTTACAAAAATTGATAGGGTTCCAAAATTTAAAAAATTTTCCCATGGCTCTGGAGATTGAAATTCTTAATTTAACCCATCACTAATTGGGACAATCACCCCAAAGAGCAGTCATTTTCATTCCCCCCTTTCCTGAGATCCGGTGAGTACCCTCGTTCACAGTTAAAACATTTCCAGGTCCCTTGGGTTATTTGCTGCTCAGGGATGCCTCTAAGAGATCTCCTTTTTTTTTTAATAGACTATTTTCAGAGCAGTTTTAGGTTCATGGCAAAACTGAACAGAAGGTACAGAGATCTCCCTTTTGCCCTCCCCACCACGCACACATGCACGTCTCCATGATCAACATTTCTTCCTCCCACCCTGACACACCGTGCAGCATTTGTTACAACTGATGAACCCGCACTGACTCATCATAATCACCCAGAGTTTACATCAGGATTCACGCCTAGAGAGTCCATAGTTTACATTAAGATTCACTCTTGGTGGCGTACTTTCCATGGGTTTGAATAAATATGTGATTTCATGTACCCACCAAAATTTACCTTGCAGAATATTTCATTGTCCTAAAGATACTCTGTGGTCTACTCATTCAGCTCCCACCTCCACCTGCCCAATCCTGGCCTTTTTAGTTCTTCCTTAATCATCTCCCCACTTTTCCAGCCTTGAGTCATTGTGATGAGTCAATTATTTGGTAATCATGAAAATGATCACTCTGGGGCCCAAATGTAGGTGCCAGAAGCTGCACCGGGCTTTTGACATACATTACCTCGTTTACTTCTCAAATATGCCAAGAAGTGGGTTTTATTTTCCACATTTATTGATAAGATAACTCAGCAAACACAGGTAATTTAATCCGACTCACTTAGTGAATGAGCAGTATCATCCTTATTTTAACCCAGCCTCAAAGCCTACACTTCGCCCTGGACTATAATTCTTCTCACAGGTCTGCAAAATCCTGTTCTGTCGAGGAGCCTTTAATTTCCATTTTAAAACATTTTTGGGGGGTGGTTTTGTTTTCTTTTGTTTTGTTTTTGGAAGAGAGTTATGCAGGAAAAAAAAATAAAACTATTTACTTAGGTTGACAAATTATTTCAAATAGACACGCTAGCCTCAGTCTCTGCCTCTGTGCCAGAAGCAGGGTTCCCAAGCTCAGTGGAGATATCTAGTTAGTTTTCAGTAAATATGGACTTGCTCCTTGTTAATTAGTATCTATATGGATTATGCCATGTCAGAATTTTCCCTCCTACCTCCCGCCACCTGTCTTCTCATATGGTATGGCCCTATTTACCCAAGAAGCTTTCAGATAAAAACAGAGCCAGACTTGTCTCTTGAGAGTCCCTTCCATCTCTTATGTTGAATCAGAGAATCGACACGATTCAGTAACACACCAAGATTAATTAATTAATGTCTCTCTCTGCCTGCCTCTCTTGTGATTTCTCTCTGTCAAATAAATAAAATCTTTAAAAAAAATACATTGTCAGAGAAATATTTTTCTTCTAGGTGACATTTGAAGTAATGGAATAATCCATTTAGTTATGAGCTGTAGCAGGAAAGTATCAATCCACTTCTCTAACGGTGACCAACATAGCAAGATGGGACTTATGAAAGCTCTGTCCCGTGTGACTTTTATGCTCAAAATAATGGGGAAAAAAAAAAAACACTGCAATTTTGGCCTAGTTTCTTTTCAGTGAATTAAATTTAGACTTTATCAATTATGTTTCCCTTTCCGTGTTAGTCACAGGAAGTTCAGAGCCAAATTGAACTTGGCCTTACACACATGGGGTGAATGGTTCTATTCTAATTCTCCCCAGCTTTGACCTTCACATTATATTTTCTCTGGTCTTGACTTTCTATTCATGCATACTTTTAATCTTTTTATATATACATGTATATTACTCACATCTTCTCTGGAATGAGGTAGACTATTAGTCAATAATAATTCATTTATTATTGAAATAAATAGGCAAGATTTGCTCAATCTACTAACTGCTTGCCCAAAACTTTGCCTCCTTTTCTCCTTACCCCTCCAAAGGCAGAAGTTGGAAATTCTAGTCAGATATACACTGAGCAGACAATGTGACTACACTCATCAACTCCTGGATGCTACGTATTAATTGTCTGCTCATTCAGCAGACAAATCTAGGAGCTGGGAGAGGGAGAAAAGGAGTCAGCATGAGGGGCGCCTGCATGGCTCTGTTGGCTAAGCATCAGGTCATGATCCCAGGGTCCTGGGATCGAGCCCCATATCTCCCTCACTCTCCCTCTGTGTGGGTGAGCCCATTCTCTCTCTTTTCTCTCTCTCTCAAATAAATAAATAAATTTTTAAAATAAAAAAATGAGCATGAAACAACATAGGTTCTTCCCCAAATTTCACATGATCATGAAGAAAGAGGGTGTGATCCAGATGGTGTCTAGATACCATAATGATTGGCTCTGCATAAAAGTGTACAAAGAACGTGCTTGTAGATTACTTGACATATCCAGGCTGATGGCCTCATATCAGTAACATGTCCCGCTAAATTGTACTTTTCACCTTCAAGTCTGTTTACAAGCATTATTTATTGACACAAAATACCACATGGTTTAATTAAATTGAAATAATTCAGGGCAATGAACGGTGCCTAGACAATTGGAAGATGCTTTCCAAATGTTCTTCCAGTGGAAGTATGTGGAATCCGTAAAATAACAATAATTATTTCAGCACCATAAATCAAGCTAAAATATTTGTTTCCAGAAATGTCCCGTAGAATGAACACCTTCCAGACCTAAGTCATCTCAACATAATACAGCTGTCTGGAACAACCCTGGAATGTCTCTGTTTTTCTTTTTTTAATGAGAAAGCACCTTTTGAGGCATGGATGATAGGTGAGATTTACAACACCATATTTCAGAATGTAGGGAAAGGATAAATAAGAGAAAGATAACCATAATGTTTAGAGGACATGATTTTTAATTTCACTTATGAGGAACGTCTCTAAAAGGCAATTAAGTATGCAAATGTAAGGGTACAAGAAATAACAGAGGATAGGAAAGAACAGTGTTTTTGGTTTTTTTAAGATTTTACTCACTTGAGAGAGATTACGATCAGGGGGAGGGGGCAAAGGGAGAGGGACAGCAGACTCCCTGCTGAGCTCGGGGCTCCAGGCAGGGCTTGACAGGAGGGGCTTGATCCCAGGGTCTGAGATCATGATTTGAGCCAAAGTCAAGACGCCTAACCGACTGAGCCACCCAGGCACCCTGGAGAGAACAGTATTTTTAACCAAGTCACAGGACATAAAACAAACAAGAAGAGAGGATCTATTTGAATCTTTCTCCATAAACCATACTCTAGATTACGTCTCTCTAGAGCAGGGCTACACTGCAGAGGTTAAGAGCCAGACTTCAGGATCAGACAGATTACCTGAATCTATCAACCACCATCACATCTTCTCTGAGAAAGATACTTAAACCTCAGTGTCTTCATCAGCAAAACAGACATAGGAAGGATGCTATGGAGAACAAGTGACATAATGCCTGGGAGGCACATAGAACAGTGTCTGGCATAAATAGATTTGTTTTATTATTGCTTTCGGACTGAATGATAGAATTTACTGCAACTATGCAGTGCCAGCAGCATTCTCTATTGCTGATTTAATGACTATATATTTAAGACAAGTCTCCTCTTGGCCACAGTGCCTAAGTTAATCTGACTAACTATGTTTGCAGAGACACCTAACTTTTTCAGACCGCTGGAGTTGTATTTAAAGCTAAAAATGTCACATGTCCTTCTATTTCTCAACAAACAGTGGAAAGCTTGATTTGGCCCCTGGTCTCTATTACACCAACCTCATTCCTTTAAATAGATGATTGATCTTCCAAGTAGAGCCTTCCTGGATATTCCCAAATGCAAATAGCACATTCTGAAAGCTTCTCTAATGTTAAACACAGTTCTTAAGTTGAGATCTATCACACATCTCAATGGGCATTTCAATACAATCTATCTTGATGTGTCAGAAATAAAATACAATATTAAATGCAGAGGTGGCTGTCTGTGTTTCAAGAAAATCTAAAAGCCAGGTCTTTTTTTTTTTTAATAAAACCTGACTGGGTTACCAAATTAACTACAGTATTAATGCTACCCAATATTCCATTGTGAAGTAGTTGATGTTTACAGAGGTAATTTCAGGGGTGCCTGGGTGGCTCAGTCGTTAAGCCTCTGCCTTCAGCTCTGGTCATGATCCCAGGGTCCGGGGATCGGGCCCTACATCAGACTCCCTGCTCTGAAGGAAGCCTGCTTATCCCTCTCCCACTCTCCTTGCTTGTATTCTCTCTCTCACTGTCTCTCTCTCTCTCTCTCTGTCCAATAAATAAATAAAATATTTTAAAGAGAGAGAGAGAAAGAGTTTCATTAAAACTAATCACTGCAATAGGGTTAACTTACATACAACAGATGCCAATCATGTGTTAACAGACACATATAAAACAGATAAATTAGCGACACCTGGGTGGCTCAGTCAGGCCGCTGCCTTTGGCCCAGGTCATGGTCCCAGGGTTCTGGGATTGAGTCCCACATCGGGCTTCTTGCTCAGTGGGGAGCCTGCTTCTCTTTCTGCCTATGCCTGCCACTCTGCCTGCTTGTGATCTCTCTCTCTGACAAATAAATAAATAAAATCTTAAAAAAAAAAACAGATAAATTAGACTATAATTTCTGTTATAAAAAGCTGTATTGCTCACAGAATAACATTTGATCTAAAATAAAAATGTAAAAGAATTGCAAATTAAGGGCAAGAGTCACTATTACTTTTTTTAAAGATTTTATTTATTTTAGAGAGAGAGGGCACATAAGCACAGAAAAAGGGAGAAGCAGACTCCCTGCTGAGCAGAGAGCCTGACACAGGGCTCAATCCCAGGACCCTGAGATCGTGACTTGAGCCAAAGGCAGATGCTTAACCCACCAAGCCACCCAGGGACCCCTAGAGTAACTACTACATGAAAAACAATCCAAATATAAAAAAAAAAAAGTTCTGAATTTCAATATATCAATGAGGATATGTGGTTTTACTTAGAAAATGTGTATTTGTAAATGATGTAACAGGGTTGAGCAATTGCACAAACTGAGACAATGTGTGATTACCTATTAATTAGTTAAGAACCGAGTAGCCCTTCTGTGGCTTGTCTAACACCTTTGTCTAATCCTCCTCTATATGGCTCCCTGCCTTTTGGCTGACTTCCTCAACTTGAATAGGTTATGCTCTAACATCAGGGATCCACGAAGGATCTGTGGCTTTTCTGTACAGGGCCAGAGAGCAGAGGAGATACCCAGACACAGCACATAGGCAAGTGGGTGTAGCTGTGTCCCAGCACAACCTTGTAAAAACAAGTGGTAGGACAGATCTGTCAACACAGCCCTCCATCTTGCTTCTGCAAAGAAAACTCTCTGCTTAACCCCTAACTTAAGTTAAAGAAGAAAAAGGGAATCTATGCACTTGTTGACCACCTGACCCAAATGTTGTCTCAAATATCTGAAGTTCAAAATGAAGAATCAGGATAGAAATGTGATCGCCCATCTCAACTATAAAAGTTGCCTTAATCTGACAGTAAGTATTGCTGTTCAAATGTGTCTTTTCATTGAATATGTAGATCACACAAAGCTCTATTTAAAAGCTATTTCAAATAAACAAACAAATAAATATGCTATTTCTGAGACATTTCCTCAAAGAGAACATTTCTTGGGGTACCTGGGTGGCTCAGTTGGTTAAGCATCTGCCTTGAGCTCAGGTCATGGTCTCGGGGTCCTGGAATCAAACCCCAAGCAGGGAGCCTGCTTCTCCCTCTCCCTCTGCCACTCTCCCCTCTCATGCTGAAGTTTTCTCTCTCTCTCAAATAAGTCAATAAAATCTTTAAAAATATATATATTTCTTGAAAGCTTAAAAATTTTTTCACTTTCTAACACAAATCACTTTTTTCCAAAATGTGAGAACAATCAGAAATGATTAACCTTGCCCTCAATCTTTTACTCTCTTCAGCTGGGAAAAGACAAAATTCAAATAGTGAAAGTTGTGGGACGTAAGAAGAAAATACCATGCACAAATGTTTTTGCTTAAGTGAAAAACAAGTATGGTTCTAACTAAATTCTAGATGGGATCTAAAGTATTCTAAGAAAAATAATAGAAGGTAGTCATAATCCTTTATTTTTTCATGCTCATTCATTTATTACATGCACACACAGACACACACACACAACATACTATGTGACAAGGAATACAGTGATGCAAAAACATAGAAAAAGGGGCGCCTGGGTGGCTCAGTTGGTTAAGCAACTGCCTTCGGCTCGGGTCATGATCCTGGAGTCCTGGGATCGAGTCCCACATCGGGCTCCCTGCTCAGCAGGAGGTCTGCTTCTCCCGATGACCTCTCTCCTCTCATGCTGTCTCTCTTTCATTGTCTCTCTCTACCTCTCAAATAAATAAATAAAATTTAAAAAAAAACATAGAAAAAGTTTGCAGAGCTTATATTCTAGTGGAAGGAAACAAAGAATAAGCAAAGGAATATATAAAATATATAATGGAATTAAAAAAAAACCATAAGAGACTATGGACTCTGAAAAACAACCTGAGGGTTTTTTTTTTTTTTTTTTTTTTTTTTTTTTTTTTTAAAGATTTTATTTATTTATTTGTCAGAGAGAGAGAGAGGGAGCACAGGCAGACAGAGTGGCAGGCAGAGGGAGAAGCAGGCTCCCCGCTGAGCAAGGAGCCCGATGTGGGACTCGATCCCAGGACGGTGGGATCTTGACCTGAGCCGAAGGCAGCCGCCCAACCAACTGAGCCACCCAGGCGTTTTGAAGGGTCAGGGGTGGGAGGTTGGGGGAACAGGTGGTGGGTAATGGGGAGGGCACGTTTTGCATGGAGCACTGGGTGTTGTGCAAAAAGAATGAATATTGTTACGCTGAAAAAATAAATAAAATGGAAAAAAATATATATATATAATGGATTAGATGACAAGGAGTACTATAAAGAAAAATAAAGAGGGGAAGGAAAGTAGGAAATACAGGGTCTGAGAGTTACAATTTCATATAAAGCAGCCAGCCAGGGAAATCCTCATTTAGAATGTAATATGTGAGTATGGACCTGGTGGTGGTGAGGGAATGAGCCAGATATGGGGGAAGAGTGGACCAGGCAGAGGGAACGAATGGCAAGTGCAAATGCCCTGAGGTGAGAGGGTGCCTAGAGAAACAGTTGTGTTGGAGAAACAGAAAGGAGGCTGGGATGTCCCATATATAGTAAGCAAGGGGAGCAGTAGGATATTGAGTAAGAGAGTTGGAGGAGGAAACAGTGGCAGGGAGGGAAAGTAGACAGAGTAGCTTAAAGGGTTTTAACAGAGGAATGATGTTTTAATAGGTCTTTCTACCTGCTGTGTTAAGAATGGACTAAAGGAGAGTCAAGGATTGAAGTGGAGAAACCAGTTCGGAAAACATTAGAGTAACTAGGTGAGATATACAGTGGCTCAGACCAAGATGGTAGCGGTAGAGATGTTCCTATTTATTCCCCTCAATGTATCCATCCTAGAGGAGACCTGGAAAGAAACAGGGAAATAGCTTAAACATAAAGCTTGCTGCAATTCAGCAGCCTTCCCCTTGTGAGGGATCCAAGAGAGGCTTTAGGGGTGGTGTTCAAAAGAATGGGGACTGAGAGCCATATGCAAATCTCATAGGGTTTTCTCTGGAGTTTCAGAAATTCTAGCTTGGTAACATTAAACCTGGCCATAAAAGGAAACAGTGGAGAGGAAAGGAAACTACTGGTTTCTGGAGGGAAGTGCAGACACCAACATCTAGTTCATCTAGTTCAATCTGACTGTGCTCATGATAACTTTACTTCTTCACCGCCTGCTCTGGTTAATCACAGGGATGGTGAGCTTTGTATGGATTTCCTGTGCAACAGAGTCAAATTATAGGAAGGATGATTTGGGAAGTTGGCGGTCGGAGAGGGATGGGGAATTTCTCCATTCTGTGATTCTTCAACAGAGCACATGGAAAAATGGTGATATAATGTCTCACTCACAGTAGGTATTCAAATACTTGATAAGTGATTACTTGGTGTTCTCATACACCCCTGCCCTTGGACTTTCATAAGCAAATCATCTACATTCACTGGAACCTGGGTGTTTCTGGAATTCTATCACTCAACTGCAGCGATGAAGAGAAATCTTCTCTTTCGTAGTTCGCAAGTGGTGGTTGTTATCAGGCTTTCTGTAGAAAGAAGCAGAGCGGAGTTCAAGTAACTGATATACTTCTCTGTTTTTATAGATTAGGAACGTGTGATGCAGAAAGGGAAAGGAGGGAGAGGAGGACTGAGCGCAGGGGCAAATGATATCATGTGCCATGCAAGGCTTAGTGCTAGAGAAGCAGAGAGTGATTTCTGATAGCTGGGCGACATGGCCGGACGATGTGGCCAGATTCTAGAACCATCAATCACGTTAGTGGTGAGGGATAGACCCTATACTCCAGCCTTATGTACTAGCAGTTTCCTGGAGTCCATGCCCCTGTATCCCTAACCTCTGTAAATGGTCTTACTCAGTTAAGAATGGTCTCCCTTCCTTGACTCCCTTCAAGTCTCAGCACAGCATGGCCTCCTCATTGATGTCCTCCAGGCAGTCAGTCGGTTCTTCTTTTGTATTCTCTGGGACATGCTACAAAGATTATTGCTGTTTTAAAGACAGTTCTTTACTCAGCCATCAGAAAGGAGGAATACCTACCATTTACATCAACATGGATGGAATTAGAGGGTATAATGCTGAGTGAAATAAGTCAATCAGAGAAAGACATTTATCATATGGTTTCAGTCATATGTGGAATATAAGAAACAGCACAGAGAATCACAAGGGGAAGGAGAGAAAACTGAAGAGGACGTCATCAGAGAAGAAGAAAAACCATGAGAGACTCTTAACTGCAGGAAACAAACTGAGGATTGTTGGAGGGGAGGGTGTGGGGGGATGGGGTAACTGGGTGAGGGGCATTAAGGAGGACACGTGATGTGATGAGCACTGGGTGTTATACGCAACTGATGAATTATTTAACACTACATCGGAAACTAATGATGTACTATATGTTGGTAATTGAATTTTAATTTTAAAAATGAAAAAAAAGCAAGGACTGGGTCTTAGCTATATTTTGAATCAGAATGTCTGACACAAAGCCTTACACACTAGGTACTCAAAAATTGCTTGTCACTACATGAGCAACGTTATAAAGGGGATAAAAGTTTGCCTTTCCACCTCCTTTCTCTGTAGCTCACATACCTGGTATTGCCTCTCACTCTCAATTGCTGGTAGAATGCCAGAGGGCTTCATTTAAATGTCCCACTGAAGCCAGTCCTCCAAACATCTCAAGGTCTAGAACTATTCCTTTCCTCTGCCCAACACCTGGCCATTGTTTGCCAGGTCCTAAAGCGATTACTGGGCTATACTCGTTCATGTTGGATGGTAAATGACATCAATTTTCCTTTGGGGAGATAGTTCCTAACGTGCTAAGAAAAAGAATAGCTGATGGTCGAATTTCAGACTCTGTGACTGGGACAGGAAAGGGTGGTATTTGTTGTGATGTACATCCGGGGATCACAGAAGTCACATCCTGTGGGCAGCTATGGGCACCATCTACATAGAGACATAGACGAACAGTAACAAACAATTTTCAGTTCATAGGAACATTGTAATTCAGCACTCCTCAGCACACAGATTTCTAAAAGATCAAGAGGAGATTTTTCTTTTCAAAATGACTTTAATTGAATTGATTTTTTGCGATGAAATGATATTATCCACTCACAGAGAAAAAATCAATGGCACACATCAACATCAATAAATCTCAAACCTTAATGAGTCAAAAAAAGGAAAGAAAAAGAAAAAGAAAGTTACAGAGGAATATATCCAGTATGGCTCCACTTATTTAAAGTTCAAAGCAATGAAAAGAAACTATATATAGTTTATGGATACATTTATAGGTGGTTAACCCATACAGAAAAGCAAAGAAATGATTAGCTCAAAATTCAAAATTTAGGCAAGTAATTGCCTCCATGAAAGAAGCAGGGGCAGAAGGAAGGCCAAAATAAAGTAACATCCTATTTTTTAGCTGGGTTCTAGGTATTCATTATATTTTTCTTCTTTAAACTGTACATATGTCCTCATTCAAATGTATGGTATATTTCATAATAACAAAAGAAAACCAAGCACTCTTGAAAAAATATATACGTAAAGAAGATAATAATCACCTAAAACCCACCACCCAGGGTCAAATATGAACAGATATCTTTCTGTTTATACACACGCACACACACACACACACAATTTTACATATGTGTGTGAGGTGATATGCCATCAATACTGTTTGCTGTCTTCTCTTTTTTTTTAAGATTTACTAATTTATTTTAGAGAGAAAGATGGAGAGAGCATGAGCAGAAGGGGCAGGGGGAGAGGGAGAAATCCCAACCAGGCCCCACACTGAGCAAGGAGCCCAACTCAGGGCTTGATCTCATGACCCTGAGATCACACCCTGAGCAGAAACCAAGATTCAGATCCTTAATGAGCTCTGCCACCTGAGTCTCCTGCAGCCTACTCTGTATTCAACAATACACAATATGCATATGAACTCCATCACAAAAACTAAGAAAAAAACACTGTGAGGGATGCCTGGGTGGCTCAGTCATTAAGTGTCTGCCTTCGGCCCCGGCTCCACTCATGATCACAGAGTCCTGGGATCAAGCCCTACATCAGGCTCCCTGCTGGGCGGGAAGCCTTTTTTTCCCTCTCCAACTTCCTCTGCTTGCGTTCCCTCTCTCTCTCTCGCTGCATCTTTCTCTGTCCTGTCAAATACATAAATAAATAAAATCTTAACCAAAAAAAAAAAAAAGATTTATTTAAAAAAAAAGAAAGAAAGAAAAGAAAAAACACTGTGAGCTTATGAAGAACGTACACAAAAAGGAATATTCTCACCCAATGTGATTCAACATATTGCCCTCATCAGATCTCCAGAATTCACATGACAAGAGAATTTTATATGTTCCAAAACCAAATTTCCAGAGAACGCGAAACTGACCTTTCCTGCAAAAGTAAACTTCACTCTACAACATCTCTTTAATCCACAGTCAAAGCCAGACTTTTTCACTTGTAAGCTAAATACTTCTTTACTATGGAACAAATGTGCCAAAAACGATATTCATCATTTTCAACACAGAAGAAAAAAAAAAACCATATTACATCAGAGCCCATAAAATACTGAAAACGGAGGGCTTATTTTCTCACTTCTGACATTTGTGTCACGTGGAAGACCTGGCCATACAGCCTTTAAGTTCTGTTCTGTTAAAAACAGAATTGCTTCTATCTAAGACCCCCAAATTATGTCTCAATCATGGCAACATTTATGAATCCTAATTGCCTGTTACTACTACGTTAGTAAACTATTGTTTTAAGCTGACATGCCTTCTGGACCAGATTATTCCCATGAACAAACTCCTTGCTAGCCAGAGCCTCAGTAAATATTTCCTATGAACTTGAAGTTTTCAATACGGCAAGCCACAACTGGTAACCATACACTTCACACTCACGGCTTTCTATAAATGTTTTAGTTTGAAATAATAAATGCTTTTAAAAATACCTCCACTTTGATAGGAAAACCCTATTCACCTCACAGCTCATTCCCACTTTTTAGTAATTTTTCTCTCATCAAGTTGACTCAAATTGAAAACATATCACCAAGAATCGAGCCACATAACAGCCTGACATAGGTTCCAGAATTGAGGGAGAGGGGCCAGTGAGTGGGACCTGAGAACTTGTGGAGAAAGGGGATTTTTCTTATCAAAACATGGTCTATAAGTTTGGAAATGTGCTCACAAAAATTATTTCGGCTGAAGCAATCCCATACTGTTCCAACCACCCCCCAAACCAAGCTTTATCAGTCTGAGAAATTGTGGGACTCCACACCTACAATCCAAGTTTCTCATTTCCTCCTAAATAAATGAGACTGTGAATTTCTGTGGCTATAGCTGTTTAAAAGAATTTTCTCTTTTTAAGTGAATGCAGTGTGTGTGGATATTCCCAATTCATCAAACCTTGTCGTTCACACAGCAGGAGACTTGCAGAACAGTAGTAAGACTCCGAGAGATTTGAGGCAAACACTGTGATCGAGGTGAGTAAAAATGTATCAGGGCAACCAAGAGAGAAAACTCTACTGAAGAATTCAGAATGGGAGAAACTCACATCTGGGCACAGGTGAGGACTGCAAGGTTTAAATGACCTTCGCTCTGTGTTGTTGCCTGCATGAATTTCTTATCTGCCCTCAATAAACCAATTCATCAAATGACACATCACCTAGGAAAATGCAAGATAGTCCATCCAATCCATGTAAAAATTTGTCCTGCTTAAATATGAAAGATACTTATGAGTATGTTCATATGTGTGGGTAAAGATCACTTGCACTGAAATCTTGTAGTTTCTGCGCATACCAGTTACAGACCAGCATGCGTACAGGTTTGTTTGGGTTTCTTTTAAGAGAATCTTTTTTTTTTTCCTTAAAGATTTTATTTATTTATTTTACAGAGAAAAAGGAACACAAGCAGGGGGAGTAGGAGAGAGAGAAGCAGGCTTACCGCTGAACAGGGCGCGATCCCAGAACTCTTGGGATCATTACCTGAGCTCAAGGCACTTGCTTAACGACTGAGCCACCCAGGTGCCCCAAGCATACAGGTCTTCTGTGCCTTAAATACTTCTCTTGCACTTCATGATCTCACAGGATACATACCACAGTGAGCAGAACACTAATAACATATCTGCAAAGAAAAAATTGCGTGTCCCTTGGGATGTATGGACAAACAGAAGGCTTGAATTATGAGCCTCAGACAATTAAGGTAGTTACACAAAGCCTTAGCTTGACAAAGACATTGACAAACAGAGCAGATTGACCTGCTTCCCTGGCCTAAGAAAACATTTGTGCTATCTTGGCGGTATCAATTTTTTCTTACCTTAAAGTTGCTTTGCTCATTTGATTTGTTTTCCTTGCATTTTTATATGTGGAAATATGAACTCCATCCTCTTTTAACAAAATAATCACTTTTCTTCAGGAAAAAAAAATTCTTTTTTCTTTTTATGTAGGCTCTACAGCCAATGTGGGGCTTGAACTTGGGACCCTGAGATCAAGAGTCACATGTTCTACTGACTGAGCCAGCAGGCACCCCTATTCAGAAACATTTTTTAAACACATGCTTAAGAACATGTTTCTTCAAGATGGGATTGGGAGGGAGACAAACCATAAATGACTCTTAATCTCACAAAACAAACTGGGGGTTGCTGGGGGGAGGTGGGGTTGGGAGAGGGGGAGGGGGTTAAGGACATTGGGGAGGGTATGTGCTATGGTGAGTGCTGTGAAGTGTGTAAACCTGGAGATTCACAGACCTGTACCCCTGGGGATAAAAATACATTATATGTTTATTAAAAAAAAAAATGGAAGGGGAGGCGAACCATAAGAGACTATGGACTCTTATGTCCATAAACCTGAGGGTTTTGAAGGGGCGGGGGTGGGAGGTTGGGGGAACAGATGGTGGGTAATAGGGAGGGCACGTATTGCATGGAGCACTGGGTGTTGTGCAAAAACAATGAATACTGTTACGCTGAAAAAAAATGAAAAAATAAATAAATAAATTTTTAAAAATAATAATAAATTAAATTATATAAAATTAAATAAATAATATTTAATAAATTTTTTTAAAAAGAACATGTTTCTTTCCCACTTTCCACTTTATCCTAACACTGCTGTTGGACAAATATTCCCCAGATTCTCCCTTTGTTCCCTCACTCCTGGACTCAAAATTTTCAGTGCTTTCTCACTGTCTTTAGAACAAGGTCAGATCAAGTTATTCAAGCCTGTTATTCAAGGCTTCTGTAATATGGCCCAACCTCTTTTTTTTTTTTTTAATTTCTCTCCTACACAAATCCCTTGACTAGACCAAAGTAGATTTTCTTTTACTGTCCCTCATCCATGTAGTTCTGTCTCTATACATTTGTGCTAATGGTGACCCCTCCCTATATTGGTCAGCTGTGCTGTAGGGACAAACAACCCCCAGATCTCTGGATTGCAACAACAAACATTTATTTCTCATTCATATTACATGTGGGCCTTCCGTGGGCTGCAGGTCTGCTCCAGGTTCCAACTCTGCTCTGTGTATCACTTCATTCTGGAACCCACACCCGAGAAGAAGACACTCTCCGGGACAGACAGTGGTCCTGGCGGAAACCAGAAGCAAAACACAGTCATATTTAAAGCTTCTGCTCTGGGGCACCTGGGGGCTCAGTGGTTTAAGCATCTGCCTTTGGTTCAGGTCGTGATCCCAGGGTCCTGGAATGGAGCCCCCCGTTGGGCTCCCTGCTCAGAGGAGTGCCTGTTTCTCCTTCACCCTCTGCTGCTCCCCCCTGCTTGTGGGCTCACTCTCTCCCCCACTCTGTCAAATAAATAAATAAACTCCTTAAAAATAAATGAAAAATAAATAAATAAAGCTTCTGCTCCGATGTGGCATATGTCAGGATTGACTCATATTTCATGACCAAAACAAGTCACAACAGCAAGCCCAACATTAATAGACCAAGAATATATACTTCTGCTCTAAGTGGACATTAAAAATCACACCCCAATTGGCAGGAGTGTATAATCTTATTACAGGAAAGAAGGGAAGTTAATAATGGCAAAACAAAACAAAACAAAAAAACCACTCTACTTCCTGAATCATCCACTTCTCTCCTCTGTGAACAGGTCCCCCCTCAGTTCAAGCCTTGGTTCAAGTCCCATGTTTATCCACGTGTCTAATCTAAAGAGCCCTTGGTCTTCCTGGAGCGCGGCTCATCAGTACAGCACCCTTAGCGCTTAGTTTATGCTACCACAAATAACAAGTTATCATATTCTATCTGTGTCTTTTTTTTTTTTCCAGATTTTATTTATTTATTTGACAGAGAGAGACAGCGAGAGAGGGAACACAAGGAGCGGGGAGTGGAAGAGGGAGAAGAAGGCTTCCCGCTGAGCAGGGAGTCGGATGTGGGTCTCCATCCCAGGACCCCAGGATCATGACTTGAGCCAAATGCAGACGCCTAACAACTGAGCCAGCCAGGCGCCCCTCCACTTCTCTGTCTTGTGTGCCTGACTAGACAATTACCTTTATGATGATAAGATGAAATCTTCTACCTCTTGATAATTTCACCAATCGTAGAAGGGATGTTCCCATATAATTGCTTGTTGTTGAAGTTCTTAGTGATAACATTTTTCTGTCATGAGAAACAAGTTTCATCTTCAAAGAAGAATTGACTTAGTTCGAAGGAGTATTTTTGTCAAAATTTAATGTATTCTCTCCATTATTTAAAACATTCCTAAAATCAGTATAAAGATGCACAGCCCGTTTGCACACATTTCTGAGGCCTACGCAGTTAAGGAAAAGATATATAAAATAGGTACAAAATAGGGCCATGAAGGTGCCACACTGGCTTCACCCTCATTTTAGCCCCAGTTTGAAAACAGTAACTTGGACAAATAGAAATGTGACCATTTCTTTTAATAAAAGGTAGCTGGGCTAAAAATGAGAATTTTTAAAGTTCTCTTGGTATTTTAAAATAGTTCTCTCTTCTGGGGCACCTGGGTGGCTCTGTTGGTTAAGTGTCTGCCTTTGGCTCAGGTCACGATCTCAGGATCCCAGGATTAAGCCCCTCACCAAGCTCCCCAATCAGCAAGGAGTCTACTTCTCTTTCTCTTTCTACCCATCCCCCCTGCTCCTTTCTCTCCCTTTCTCTCTCTCTCTCAAATAAATAAATAAAATCTCTAAAAAAATAAAAATAAAATAAAATATCTCTCTCTTTTTTTTTTTTTAAATAAGATTCATAGACCCTAGAACCAGATTCACATATCATGGAATTCAACAGGGTTTTCCCAGAAGAAAATTCCTCACAGCAAACAGGAGGCACAGTCCCACTTCCTCAGGGTACTACTACTACTACAAATTTCATTTTTCATGTCTTATTGCCTCTCATCTGGCTAATCAATACTCAGTCATTTATCCTCAATGTTGCATGTGCGTTTCAATATATTGCAAACAGTGCTTTTCATATTTCTTCATCAGCAACATCATATTTTAAATCACCACATCAACACGACCCTGACGTTGGGAGGTGAGCTCTGTCACGTGACATTCGGTGCTTCCATTCAACAGCTGATCAGAATCTCCCAGCACCTCCTCAGCACAACTTCCTCGGGTTCACGTCCACTCTCACATTCCTGCTTGGCTCTTTTCCCTGATTTGAAGTTATGCTCATGACTCTGAGCAATGCAATCATTACCTCTCGCACCCACAAATAGAATCCATTAAGTGAAAATTCATTCCAAACTCATCTTAGGATAGTGAGGAAGACTGGCTAAGCCTCACAAGGTCTAGAGGTTGAATTTCATTTGGAAAACAACCCAGAAGTTCAACTGCTTATCCAGTCCTTATCCTAACCAGGAGAGAGGCCTAGGCATGTGCTGACAGGAAGGAATTAAGGTTCTACCAGGCACCAGAGAAGACCAGTGTTGTAGCCCATTGCTGTCCACTACTTCTGAGAAGGAGGGAGGTGAGGGAGAGAGGATGTTGAGGGAATAACAGGTCAGGAAACCTCACTCCTTGCCTTTCCAGAGTCTCAGAGAAGAATTATTCATGCCCGGTCTCAAACGGGGAAGACCTATTGTACCTACAGTGAAAAACTTGCTTCTGACGAATCGAGAGCTCATTTTTAAATAAAGTGATAGGGAAACTCCCTTGCTAAAAATTGTTTATTTTCAACATGAAGGCCAAAAAGCTTTGGAAGGTAGTGAGTTACCATTATTTTCTCAGATTTTAAGAGGTGATATTTGGAAATGAAGAAAATTTCATTTGGAGAAAGAAATATGCAAAGGGGCTTTATTTTAAAAATCCCAGGGATGTCTATCATATACTCTAGGCTGTGAGGGTAGAGAACCAAAGAATGCATCAACTTAACCACTCAGTGGAAAACAAAGATTTATTTGATTTTTAATTTAATCAATCTGGGCTTTAGGAAAAATAAAATGACTCAGATCATTACTTAAACTAGGATAATATAGGGAGTCGAGGAATTAAAACTTACACTACAGCATAGGAAATTCCTTTAAGATATCTGTCAAACCACCTTTCGCTCCCCAGAGCTTTACTGAAATCATTCAAGAGAAAAGATAACTATTCTATTTTTAAGCACACCCAAAGGGGGTGGGGAGACTATATCCTATCTCATTGTTAATAACACTCATCAATGCTAGTAAATTGTTTTTCACATGTGACCCAAAGGAAAAAATTAAGGATGCTCTAGCTCATCCTTCATGATGACTGACATGCTATCTCCAGGGCCTAATCCCATTCAGTGGCCCTTCTGTGGAGTCCAAAACGGGCGTATGAGGCACTAAAGATAAGCTAAGGCCTTCCATATGTGTCCTTCCTCCTAGAAGAGAGGGGGAAAAAACTCTTTCAACAGGACATATCTTTCCAAATCTTCCCAAAATCTGGGTAATAAGATTCTTTTAAGACCAATGTTGGCCATTTTGTTGATTAACAGCACTAAGAAAGAACAAAAAAGAAAGGAAATTTGGATTATGAGAAAAAGAAACTTACATTTTCACATGTATGCTTTTCTAGGATTTAAGTACACGAAACACATTGATGAGTACCCAGATCCCTCAGGAAAAAAGGAAAATATTCCGAAGAGG
Source organism: Meles meles (assembly GCF_922984935.1). NCBI lineage: Eukaryota > Metazoa > Chordata > Mammalia > Carnivora > Mustelidae > Meles > Meles meles. The sequence continues at coordinate 158,314,467 of NC_060067.1, forward strand.
AAAAAATACTGAACTTCATTTGAATGTAAAGTACCAAATTATGTAATGCCAACTTAACATTATGTAATTGTCCACAAGAAGTTGGCTAGCTAAAAAAAAAGAAAGGTGTTACATCTCCAAAGCTTTGTTTTGTTTTGTTTCATTTTGTTTTGTTTTGTTTTAATGGTGCGTATGGTAGGTGGGGTCCATCTTGCTGAGATAATGCTTTACAAGCATTGGATCTCATTCTGGTAGAAAACCAGGTATCTGGGGAGACGCAGTTTCTCCCAGAACTTCTGGGAAACAACTTTGGGTAGATGATGGAAATTTAATTTTCTTCTGAAACTCACATCAAATTCTTGCAATGCTTTCTCCCCTAGAACTACAGAACCACAAGAACCCAGGAAGTCATTTGGAAGGGGAGAAGAGAAGAACAAGTCCTAACAGAAGAGGATGATGTTCAACATGGAAGGAAATAAGATAACAATACATATTTCAGATATAGGAGCAGCCTCCATGCACGTGTTACCATGGTACCCACGCCACAGAAGGAACAATGTCCTCTCCCATCAGCAGCTGAAGTTGGGGCTCAGCAACTGTCTTACAGGTGTCTTGCTCTGGTCTAATGGCCCAAGAGCATCAGCTATGGGCTTGCATGGCCCATACTACGTTCACCTACTAGCTCTACCATGTATTTTTTTATTTCTTTTTTTTTTTAATTTAAGTTCTAGTTAGTTAAGACAGTTCAATATTGGTTTCAAGAGTAGAGTTCAATGGCTCATCATTTACATATAACACCCAGTGTTCATCATAACAAGTGCCCTCCTTAATACCCATCACCCATCTAACCCAACTCCACCCACCTCCCTCCATCACTTCTCGGTTTGTTCTCCATCATTAAGAGTCTCTCATGATTTATTTCCCTCTCTCTCTCTTTCCTCCCATCCCATATGTTCATCCATTTTGTTTCCTAAATTCCACATGAGTGGATCATATGGTATTCATCTTTCTCTGATTGACTTATTTCACTTAGCATTATATGTGCTAGTTCCATCCACTTCATTGCAAATGGCAAGATTTCATTCTTTTTGATGGCTGAGTAGTATTCCATTATATATATATATAAATATATATAATTACATATATTCCATATATATTTACATATTCAATATAATTATATATATTTTTATATATATAATGGACTATATTCTTTATTCATTCATTAACAGGCATTTTGGGTTCTTTCCATAATTTGGCTATTATTGATAATGTTGCTATAAACATCGGGGTTCATGCACTCCTTCAAATATGTACTTTTGTATCTTTTCATTAAATACCTAGAAGTACAACTGCTGGATCATAGGGTAGTTCTATTTTTAGCTTTTTTTAGCTGTTCTCCAGAGCTGCTCCAACTTGCATTCCTACCCACAGTGGAACAGGGTTCCCCTTGCCACATCCTTGTCAACACTGTTGGTTCCTGTGTTGTTAATATTTGGGCCTATTTTTATTTCTTTCATATCTTGAGAAAATTTTTGACTTCTCTGCCTCAATTTCCCCACATAGAAAATGAAGACATAACAGCAATCTCATAAAAATTGTTGGAAATATTAAGTGGTAGAAAGCATAGAGATGTTTATCACAGCACATGGAAGATAGTAAGCACCCAATAAATGTCAGCCAGTATTACATTTCTGTTCATCTCTATCACAGCCCTATTAAGTCACCATCATTATCTTCATCTTCATCTTCATTTATAGAGGAGGATAGAGAGTTGAGGAACAGATGCTATCAGCCCAGATTCATACTGTTAGTTAGCATTCCATACAGTATCTGTGTCCCAGAAATATTTGCCTCCAAGTTAGTACCCTTTTCCCTGAGCAGCACTGCTTGCCCACTCTCCCAGGACACCCAATTTGAAGAACATTGACTTAATTTAAAGCAAAAGTCAATCAGTAGTGTTTGAATAGTTAGCTTTCTAAAGGTCTTGAAAATAAGAATACCCTCAGACTACACAACTTTTAATACTAAAAAGTAACATTCTTTGACAATCTATAGTCCATCCCAAGCATTCAGACTCCTTTAAAGACAAGTATCTTTACAGAGTGCACAAGATCCCACTGAAGTACTTGCTCTCGGGTTTTATTAAATCTTGGAATCCCTTGGAGAAGCAGATTAGAGAAAAGAACACATCCTCCAAAAAAAAAAAAATGCACATACCCATCTTCACAAAACATGCATACAATTTCACAGTGGGTTCGCAGAGCTGGAGAAGTCTATAGATCCACGTTAGGAATCCCTGCTCTAAAGAGCCTAGAGGTCTGGAAGAAGATTCTATTTGCAAAACTATCTTATTTTTTCCCCCTTTCTAGCTATCACCTTCCTGCTGTATTTTACTTTGTTTCTGTTTGATTTCTTTCCCTCCTTTTCCTGTTCTTTTTCCTATCTTTCACCTCTCTTACTCTTCCTTTCTCAGTCCTCCACCCCCTTCCTACCTTGGCGATCAGACAAAATCACTATCACAATCCCTTCTCCCTTCCTCTCCCTCCCCTCTGTATCCTTCCTGACCAGCTGATTCCGGAGAGGAATCCGATAACTTATCAATAGGCATAGGTTGCTCCATCGGAATATTGGGCAGCCTAGGAAACAGTCTTTCTTTGAAGGATAGCAGATCAGAACTTCTGACTCCTTTGGGGAGTGTTTTCTCCTAATTCTCCAGTAAATGTGGCCACTCTCCATTAAATATACACAGATTCACTGTATCCTGTTTTCAAGGAAACAGATTCTCTAACAAGTTAACCATGCTGGTATAGATATCTGTGTCCTCATTTGTCCCATGTCTATGACTTTTTTTTCCTTTTTGTGGTGCCCATCAACTTAGTGTTAACCACTCAAAAAAAGAAACAGAAATAGTCCTCATTTAAACAACCCTTACAATAAAATGTGTCCTTCCCCCCTTAGGTTTCTTGTTTCCCTTTAAGGTGAAAGTGAATTCCATTCATATCAATGTAAAAACTGTTTAAAACTTCATCTTTTAAAAACCCATAATGCAACCCTTTGTAACTCTTGGCCAACTTTTATAATCTTATGTTTCAGTTTTTTATATACACTCTACCCATAGAGTTGCCTAGTATGAAAATCTGCTTAAGGAATTGTAAGAGTAGAAAGCCTCAACCTGAAATAAAATGCAAATCCTGGACTAAAATATTTAAATGAAATGCTGTTCAAGGGATTTGTCTTATAGTTTGTCTTTGATGCCTTTTATACATTTATAATATTCCATCATCAAAAAATCTTAAGAAGTCAATATTTCCATTCCTAAGCAAATAAAAATGCTTTGTGTATACCCAAGAATTTTCTTGAAGGATGCTTTTCAAAAGAATAGTCCTTTGAATTTTCCATGTGGAAGTTTCCACAAAAACTAACTAAGATATGATGACCACATTTTTAATAAGTCAGATTTACCACCTTAAGTGTGCCTCAGATGGAACATTTTGTGAACTGTTGGGCATGCACAATTCAAGGAGAGGGACAGATGTTTATATGTATATCACATATTTAGTTCAGAGTTTTCTGAATATTTCATGGCAACTCCAACTGGCTTTTCTGCTTACTTTAACGATCATTCAAGTTTCCATTACTGTGAAGTCACTCACCAGACGGAAATACTCTTTTTTTTTATTTGAAAGAAAAAAAAAACATATAAAATGAATAGCATTGGCAAATGTTTCTAATCATTTCCTTCAAATACCAAACCACCAAACAATCTTTTTATTTACTACGTTTTGCTTGGGTACATAAATCAAAGGGCAATAACAAGCCTAATGTCAAAGAAACTTTTTGACACTTCATACATTTGAGCAAGCTTAGCCGATAAACAGTTTAGATGAAGTTATGGTTTGAAATATGCTTCCCAAGAGGACTGTGGTTCATAAATTGCTATCAGGCTACCTCTGTCATTATTGATTTGAGACGTGCTCAAGGTACCCACAGCTATTACTGAGTCTAGCGTTACTTGACCAGCTTTTTCAGAGAGTGATATTGGTTATATAAGGACAACTAACCATCCATCCTATAAGAAACACGCAGTTCGCCTGTCATCGTATAAATAAAACATTGCATTCTATTTGAAATTTTGACTAACAATTAAAGGAGGAGGAAATGTAATCCTTTTCCATGGATTAAACAATTTTTTTTTAAATACTGAGACATATTAAATCAGTTTTTTTTTTAACAACTGTCCTCCAAGGGCCTAGAAAATGAGAGAACAACAGCAAAACCCTCAACATCAAACAAAAGAAATTTGCACCTCAGTATTTTGTGATTATATTCTAATCTATTACATCTGTGCTCCTAGGTCTTCTTTGCAGGTAAGTGTGTTTAATAAGTTTATTAAAAATTAATCTACAGTCAAATCAAATATTAGCTGCATAATGTGTGTGCATTTATTCCTTTCCCTGCTGCAAAAACCAAGTCGCCTGCACTCCTCAGTGAGGGTTCAGAGTGTGGAACAGTTTACACTCCAACCTGCACCATGCCCTCTGCCTTGTGGATTTGGGAAATGTCAGAAAAAGATCAGAGCAAGGATCCTGCTACTTTTTATTCCAATCCTCTGGTCTTAACCTTCAAGGAAACACTTAAAAGTTAGTTACGACTTGATCGCTCTGCATTAGATTTGTCATCCCTGACCCGGCTTCACGAAAGCCCAGAACTGAAGAGTATCAGAAGCGGACTTGGGGAGTGTCATCAGCCGCGAGTGATGTGATAAATTTATGAACTTTATCGGACTTGCTTTTAAAAGTCCTGGTAAGTTAAGCAGTCAGAGGTGGAGGTTTCCCGTGAGCCTCCTTCATCATCTGAGAGGGCTGCGTGACTGCACGTTTGACGAGAGCTCTACAGATAAAAGCTTGACCATGTCACTTGCACACAAAGAAAACTACCAAACATGAAGGAAACTGTTTGGCCTTCTTGTTTAGCAAATATATATATATATATATATAGTTCCAGGGATATATATTACTAATATTACTAATTTAATGCACTTCGGATAACTCATTCGAGGAAACGTCTCTGTGCTGCTGTACCCAACCCTTTCAATAAACTTTCTTAATGCTCCCAGGGTAGCCTTGGCTAATTTTACACAATCGTGGGCTCCGCTGTCTGAATGAGAAGGTGAGTCTTTGCCAAAGCAAACTTGAATTAACTCGGTTTTGACCTTTGTCTGGAATCACCTCGGAATCAGAATGCCTGAGAAGAACTGGGAGTGTCTCCCTCCTTCATAATACCCTGCATGGCACTGAACCTGCAGAAACAATGCAGATCTCGGAGCGCAATTAAAAGGCTCTCCAGCTCCTTCTCAGCAGCTCAGGGGCCCCGAAATAAAAGCAAAATCCTTTCTTTTGGATAATTTTAAATATGAAACACCAAGCCTTTTCCACAATTGGTTATTTCTAATTAAAACAGAGCCTCTGATGGCAGAACATCTTTTTTTTTTTTTTTTTTTAGGTTAGAAACCAACGGAAGGCTTTCTTAAGACCTTGGGAAACTTCCACAGAATTGGTTTTCCTCTAAAAAAAGTATCTAAAATGCACAGGGCCTTTTACTCTGATAAAGCACTTCTGACACATAACTATTAACCTCTGAACAAAGGGTCTCCATCTACTTTTTCTCTTGACCTCTTATCCCACAATCCTTTGCTGTAGTTCTGGCCTCACTTCAAAGCCCAGGCAGCCGGGAGGGGCTGCGCTCCTTCTATTTCCTCCTTCCTCCCCCACTTCTTCCCCTGTGCTTGCTCTCTCTCGCTCTTACTCTTTTTTTTTTCTTTTTTTTTTTCTTTTTTTCCACTTTCCTCTTACAGCTTTCTTGCCTTTGATAGAAAAAGGTCTAATCTCTCTATCTTCCCACAGCTTTACAGTTTTCCTGACCATGTGCCTTGTTCTTTTATTTCCTTCGTTCAAGGAAAAGTCCCAAATTGGCCTGCTCTAATTTAAGAGGGAAAGCCAGCCTCAGTTTGGGAGCTATCTCTGCTTTGCAGCTTGGAGTGATAATGTTTGAGGCAAAATAAGGAACATTTAACCTCAAATTAGTAGATAAAGAGCATCATTACTTGATACCCAAAACATGGCTTTCTTTGAATCGAAGAATAGGAGAGCGGGAAAAAAATGCGGATGGTCTATCCTAGCTCCTCTTTTGAAGATAAGACGTGGGCAAAGGCTGCATCATTCATCTGAAGCCACGGGGTTGTTTGTGACAGAGGCAGAAACTGCTTCTTCAGTTCAGCACCTGACACCAAGATTTCCCTTGGGCAGGAAGACTTAATTCTTTGTCTTGGCTGATGGTCAAGTCAGTCGAACACCAGCTCCAACTCTCCTCCTTGGACTGGGAACATATGAACTGGGGGGATCTTCATTCCCAAAACCATCCCGCGGCCAGGCATTTGGGTTTATATGGTCTACTTTAACATCACATTTCTTTCCGCTTTTTTTCTCCTTCATCCAGAGAGAAGAGAAACATAATCTAATGAGCAAAAAGAAAAAGAAAAGAAAAAAGAATTAAGCATGATTTTGGGATCATGAAATCTCAGGGCTGATAGGTAGCTTGAACTCCTACAATAGGCATCCTTCACTTTACAGTTGAGCTGGCTTGGCTTCAAGTTAGTCACTTGGCTAGTGAAGAAGCTGGGGGCAGAAGGCATGATTTATGACTTGTCTCTGCCATCTCTCTGCTCTCATGTAATTGAGAATATGCATATTACTGGGCATTACTAGTAATACCTTTAATTTACTGTGTGCATGTGAATCTCACCTAATTACTTTTAGATTTCAAAGATCTACCATATGTAATAATCAGGATGTCTCATAAATTTGCTTTCAATCATTTAATTACTCCTAAAATCTTTTATAAATACAACTCCTTATGCTATCCCTACAACGTTTCACATTTCAAATATCAAATTTATCACTCTTCTGGGAAATGGCCTAAACATATAAAATTTCTTTTGTGCTATATTTTAAGGAAAATGTCTACTTTGGCTTTTTAGCTTGTTTTTTTTTTCTTTTTCTGTGATGATCATAAGGTAATACTGATTTAGTTTTATTTTGAGAAATTTTCTGATAAAGGGCTTCAACTGAAGTTTTAAGAATTTCCAAGGAAAATGACTTGCCTCCTATTCATGTTTGTTTTCACCTTTAAGAACAAAGTCCCGCAAGTCAACGTTTATAGTCAATCCAGAAAAAGCACGTTATTTTTCCATTTTAATGGTGGAACAGGGACCTTTAATTTTCCTGGAGGCTTTGCTTTGGGGTTTATGCAGAGCAGAACTTCCTTAGCGCTAGTAATCAGACCCACAGGATACGTGTCAATTGCTCCTGACATGTAGGACTATCTATAGTATGTCAGCTAATAACACCACTCCAGACATTTCACTTTTGGAAAGCACAGTTTTGAAACCAATTACACATCTGTTGATTTACCTTAACCCACCTCCCCAAGACAGTAGCAAAGCTTGTTCCAATAACGTCAAACTTCCAGTTCCAAAAGAGCAGCTGAAATAAGATTAGCCATCGCCGCCTGATTAGGGATGACCGCCAAACCAAAATACATTTGGGCAAAATATTATTTGTGCAGTCCTGCAGATGCATATAACTGATACAGTTTCACAATAGCTATAGATTCCAGAAAACATTGTTTAAAAGTAAGTCGCCTTCTTGGGGAGCCTGGGTAGCTCAGTAAGTCTCTGCCTTCGCCTCAGGTCATGATCCCAGAATCCTGGGATCAAGCCCCGCATCCGTCTCTCTGCTCCACAGGGAGCCTGCTTCCTCATCTCTCTCTCTCTGCCTGCCTCTCTGCTTACTTGTGATCTCTGTCTGTCAAATAAATAAATAAAATCTTAAAAAAAAAATAAAACAACAACCACCAAAAAAAGTAAGTCGCCTTCAGGCTGCTTACCATTGGTTAGATTGATAATTCAGTGTAAAAGGTCAGCATTTATATCCAACCAGGCTTGGAAGCTTGTTGCATCAATGAAAGTTCTTGTTTGCATGAAATAGAAACCTCTGATTATCATAAGGAAAAAAGAAAAGAAAAAAAAAAAAAACCTGTGGAGAAGGAGAATGAATGGAAGTATATCGAGGCTTGCAAAACTGAGAGAAGGCTGGAGGACCAGTCTGGAAGAAGGGTCAGAAACCCAGGGGTCCAACAGAGCTGGGCAGCCGGAACCCAAGGAGCAGGCTGGCAGGGCAAGCAGCCCCAATCCCATCGTCCCTGCCAGAATGTGTCTCCATCTGTCCTTGCCTGCTTACTCACCTGCTCAAGATCCAAAGCCCCAGAAGACAATGTCTGATTGCCCAAATCTCATGGCTACCTCTGGAGAGGAAGAAGAGAGAGGGTTTGGGCCCTTTCCCCTATTGTTCGGCTCCAAAGGACTCCACACTGTTAGGTTTCACCAAAAGGCAACTGGAAACTAATAAAAGGAAAGTAGGACACACACACACACACACACACACACACACACACACACACCAGAGATATCCTATAAAAGCGCTAGTTTGATTTGGTTTTTTTTTGGTTTGTTTTTTTTTAAGATTTTATTTATTTGTCAATGAGAGAGAGAGAGTACAAGCAGGGAAAGCAGCAGGCAGAGCAGAGCAGGCAAGGGAGAAGCAGGCTTCCGGCTGAGCAAGGAGCCCTGGAACCATGACCTAAGCCAAAGGCAGATGCTTAATCGCTGAGCCTCCCAGGCATCCCTGATTTGTTTTTTAGAAGCCTTTGCATTTGGGAAATAATTTTCTGTTTCTGACAAAGTCCATTTTGAGCTTTAGAAATTATATGTCTCAGGTGAGAAACAACGTCTTTGCTGTGGTGAGTGAGCTTATAAAATGATCTCTGGGTTTTGCTTGACACCAGTCAGACAGAGAGAGACTTGGCTGTAACACGGAAAAAAATAATCTATCCTAAGATATTTGACCCTTACGCTAGCAAAATTCAGCCATTCTGCAACTAAAAAGGGTATTTTCAGATTGGATTCCCATGTTTGGTGAGCCTAAGTCAGATCTCTAAAATTTTTTTTTTTTGCCTTAGGTAATTCTGTCAGCTTATGCTCTCCTTTTCTTTGTACAAAATATGGAATGTAAAAGCATGATTTGTACATAAACATTTCACTAAATAATAGCAAAACACCATCCAACATAGAAGTTTACTCTTTGGAATATTTTTACCATTTGAATAAAATAAAGATCAACTTTTTAAAAGGTCAAAATAATATTTTATTGCATATTTGCTTACTAAAGTCCAGATGCTGCCCTTTAAATGAAAGAAGAAGTGTTCATACCAAGAATTTTACCAGATACGAGCACATTTTCATTAGGCTTTAACTCTTCGAAGCCTGACCTTCACTGTGGGGAATAAAGTAGTGAGAATCTCTAATCGGATTTACTTCCTTAAAGAATTATTTCTCTGGGAGGCAGGGGAAATGGGAAAATGTTGGTAAAGGGTACAAACTTTCATTTGTAAGATGGATAAATAAGTTCTGGGAATGCAGTGTACAGCACGGTGATTATAGTTAACGATGTTGTATTGTATACTTGAAATCTGCTCGAAGAGTAAATCTTAAATTTTCTCACCATACACACACACAAAAACAGTAACTGTGTGAGATAATTAATATGTTAATTAACTCGACTATGGTAACCATTTCACAATATATATGCACATTAAATCATCATGTTGCACAACTTTTTAAAAAAACACACTGTACAAACTAGATATATATAATTTGATTTGTCAGTCACACCTCAATAAAGCTGGAAAAAATAATAAAATAAAATAAATCAGTAAAATAAAATAATCATTTTCCTTGAAAGATAATAACAATATAGAAAGTTGATGTGTATTAATAAATACTAAATAAAACCTCTTAATAAATGTTTACTAATTAAATGAATAATAACTACAGTCATATAGCACTATACTAAGCCCTGTTCTACTTTACATATGTTACTTCATTTAATCCTTACAACAGCCTAATGAACAGTTCTTATTTTTATACCCATTTTACAGATAAGAAAGCTGAAGGATAGAACAGTTAAGTAACTTGCCCAGGGTCTCACAACTAACCCAGGGTCTGGCTCCAAAGACTATATTCTTAATAGTTAAGTTGTAATTTCTTTCTCAATACAGTTATTAGAGAAAGGTAATGGAAGTTCTTCCATTAATGTAATTTATTTTTTTAATTTTTAGTATTAAAGTATAGTTGACATACAGTGTTATATTAGTTTCAGTTATATTAGTGATTCAACAGTTTCAATCATTACACAGTGCTCAGAACAAGTGTAGTCACCATCCACCATGATACAATGTTATTACAATATTATTGACTGTATTCCCTATGCTATACTTTTCATCCCTATGATTTGTTTATTTTATAACTAGAAGTTTCTACTTCTTAATCCCCTTTTGCCCAACCCCTTCCTTTCTGGCCAATACCATTTTGTTCTCTGCATTAACAAGTCTACTTCTATTTTTTGTTTCTTTGTCCATTTGGTCCTAAGATTTCAAATATAAGTGAAATCATATGTATTTCTTTTTCTCCATCTGACTTATTTCACTTAGCATAATATCCTCTAGGCCATCCACGTTGCTGCAATTGGCAAGATTTCATTCTTTTTTATGGCTGAGTAATATTTCATTGTGTATATATACCACATCTTCTTTATCCATTCATCTACCAGTGGATACTTGGGTGGCTTCCATATCTTGGATCTCATAAATAATACTGCAATAAACATATGGTTGCACATATCTCTTTGAATTAATTTGTCTCTTTTCTTTAGGTAAATAGTAGTGGAATTATTGGATCATATAATATTTCTTTTTTTTTTTATTTTTTTAAGGAACCTCCGTACTGTATTCCATAGTGGTTGCACCAATATACATTCCCACCAACAGTGCACCAGGGTTTCTCCCATTCAGTTGGTTGCCTCTTTGTTCTGTTGATCATTTACTCCACTGTGCAAAAGCTTTTTATTTTAATGTAGTCCCACTAATCTAATTTAAAGATGAAATATGCAATTGGTTGGGATCATTGAAAAGATCTTCCATCAAATTTTGGATCAAAAGCTGTTACAATTTCATCTTCACATATTAGAGTCCATATTCCAAATCTGGAATAAAGGACCATCTCCAAAAAGTAGTGATGGTCAGCTCTCTCCAAGGTACATTCCTTATCCTATAACCAAGCATGTATGTTTCCTCCAATAATATGCTTGGCAAGATATGATCTGTAAGGGTTTTGCTTGGAGTGCTCTGGACAATACAGAGTTCCAGCTCATAAAAAAAGCAAACACATTCAAAGCACTAATCATCTGATGCTTTGGTATACCCAGTGTATTTTTAGTGACTTGAGACAATGAGAGAAGTCAGTTGAGACAAGTGACAGAAAAAAACAAAACCCACAACAGTACACTGAATTGCTCATTAAAATGCCAGTGTGGCAAGTCTCAAACAGCCAATATTTACGACAACAAATGAATGTGTTTTGAGAGGTGGACTGAGCATTACTGAAGAATATAGATAGCAGTTGCTAAAAAGATTTCCAGACACATTGGAGTTATCGGACCCTATAACAAATTTTAACTTTCACCACAGTTAGTAAATTCATTTGTGCCACTGAAGCAACTGGAATAAGAATGATGTTTACATTTTACCAGTGTTTTCTTTTCTTTTTTTTTTAATATGTATTTTATTTATTTGACAGAGAGAAATCACAACTAGGCAGAGGGGCAGGCAGAGACAGAGGAGGAAGCAGGCTCCCTGCAAAGCAGAGTCCAATGCGGGGCTCAATCCCAAGACTCTGGGATCATGACCTGAGCCGAAGGCAGCGGCTTTAACCCACTGAGTCACCCGGGTGTCCCACCAATGTTTTATTTTCAGTGAAACATCTCAGTTGCTATTTACATAATAGAATGGCATGGCATTTACACCATGCAATTTGATGTTATTTCTTTGTAAATATTTCTCCTTAAAGAGACCTAAGTTCAAATTAGTTGCGAAAATGTCACCAAAAATTTAAAAAAAAAAAAACTTTAATTTAACCTTGATCACAAGTTACTGTTAAGCAAAAGCTGAGAACCTGTAAAAATTAAAAGCAGAAGGCCAAAGGAATGATCTGAGATGTACACGTCTTAGGAAGTGATTTGCTTCTTCACTGCCTGGTCCTTCAAGGACATAGGTTGAGTTAATTCAACTGAGGTCAAGATAGAGTGCAAAGTGAAGCTACAGAAGACAGGGGAGAGTGATACAGTCAGGCTGTGTTCCAGGCTTTCACCCCCAAGGCCTGCAGGTCCATTCTGGAATAGGTCCCAACTAGAATGTTTCCTATTTCTCACAAATAGTGGCCATTACCCAACTGACTCCTCTGTCTAAGATCATTCATCATCGCTGGAAATTCCTACTATCTGTGTCTGAAACTTTCAGAGTCAGGCAGGTCAGCATCAAATTCAGAAAGGAAATAAAAACTTAAGAGAGTCTGCCTGGCTTTCGTTGCAACTTTTACTCCAGAACTTCCTGTTCTCGCTTTACTAGAGGGAGAAGCTTAAATAATAAGCAATGTCTTAGATTTACTTTTCAACATTTCCTTGTTGATTTCTTCCAATGTTTAAGATTCTGACATAGAGCTCCAATTATTAAAAAAGAAAAAAACTACAGGCTTTTGGGTAGGACATATCTTATATATACACAGCATAAAAGCCAACAATCACAAGTATATAATGTTACTTGAGAGATTCTATCATGCTGTTATTTAAAAAAACAAACAAAAAAAAAACCACTTCTCTAGGTTTGGCAGTTACCAGAGATGGAGGTGTGGTTACTATCCTCTTTTAAACTCTCAGTAGCTCTAGAGGGGTAAAACATCAAACTGGTGTCAGTGTCAGTCATTTACAACTCCGTGTTGATTCCTTTATTAGATTATTTTCCCCTGAGAATGCTAAATGAAATAAATGAATAAGAATTCGACAGGGAAAGGAGAGAGATCACCTTTGGGCAGGGGTGACGTGATAGCCAAGAAATTCAGCAGTTTACCCATTTTGCCAACTTCCCAACTTTGCCTTCATTTGGGGGAAAAAGACAATCTTTCCCTTCTCTGCTTAGTCAGTAAACTCAAATGTCTTCACCAGTTAAGCAAGTAATAGAAATCACACAGATTCAACTCTGGGGAAAGCAATGGAGGGCACTGGGGTCTATGATGATCTTGGAAGCACGAACTTCACCACAAAAATTTGCAAATTCAAAAATGAAAATTATTGGGGGCGCCTGGGTGGCTCAGAGGGTTAAGTCTCTGTGTTCTGCCTAGGTCATGATCCTAGGGTCCTGGGATGGAGCCCACCACCAGGCTCTCTGCTCAGCAGGAGGAGAGGAGCCTGCTTCCCTCTCTTTCTCTACCTGCCTCTCTGCCTACTTGTGATCTCTGTCTGTCAAATAAATAAATAAAATATTTTCTAAAAAATGAAAATTATGAAACAATTTGGCCAATTAAGATCTGGATCAGCTGCTGGTTTGGGATCCCATTTAGTCCAACCAAAATGTACTTTTATGCAAGAATGATATTGTATATTATAGAAAGATTAAAGTAAAACATGAATCAGTATCTCACGAACACTTGTTAAATCAAGCAACCTAGAGAGACTCCAACTGATGGGCCACCACTGATTGAGTTCTCCCTGATTGGTATACATTTTTCTCAAGCTAATGATGGTGGTTAGATAGATTACTTGAAGAAATCTCATGTTATGCAGAATGAATTGGCAGCATCTGACGGAGCTGGGCAGGGAGAGACACAAAGGTAAGGAAGGAGCCAGCTGAGGCATTTGGGAGCTCAGACCCAGAAAGCAAAGTGCTCATCAACATCCAAATAAATACCACTTTAAATTATTTTCTTTTGTTTCCATATCTCCAAAAAGAATATAGGGCTTCCAGTGCCTACCTCAGAGTGGTATTATGAATGTTAGTCATGTTAATGTCATACAGGTGCTTTGAAGATGAAAAGGACTAATTAGCATCAAGTCATGAAGTAGCAGCCAAGACATCCATAACAATTAGAGCAAAACAGGAAGGAGGCACCCCTGAGAAACTTGGAAGCATTACAACAATGTATTTGTTTCTGTGCAAGCCTTGTAATAATGAAAGCTTCTGAACTCCTCTTCAGATGAAAAGAGGCTTAACAGTGCCTTTAATTAGATCATCCTATTGGAGCACAATATAGTGATAAAGAAGATTTAATAAAGCATTTTGTCTTTTTATTACTTTGATTTGATGCAACATATCTGCTCATCCAAGCAAGATGTTTAACTTCAAAGAAGTTCTGTCCACCCTCCTCTCTCGCCAATAAATAACTCCAAGGGGGGAAAAAAAAAAACAATGTATTTGGAGTATCCCAGACTGCTAGTGATGAAAAGATTCATCATATTTTTCTACTGTGGACATGGGTCTTTAATTAGTCCTTTATTTTTCTCCTATAACCTGTAGAATTCTGCTGGCTACTGATTAAAATACATGGCAAAGTAATTTTGAAAAAAAAAAAATCTAATTACTCAACAGTTATAGTAAGACTGTCCTGATTGAATAATCCTGGACCTGGATGTGTCCATTAGACTAGGAATTTCACAAATAAAATTTGCATTAGACCAAAGTCAGAAAAACTGTTGGCATCAAATTTTCTGGATCATGATAAACTTACAAAAAAAATAAACATCTTTTTTATATACAGATCTATAATTGGGTTTAGTTCTTGAATTTAAAATTACTGCCAGGCTAAGCCTGGAAGCATACAAATAGAATGTTTCAGATGTCAAGGACTTGATTTTTGGAATTGGCTTTTTGTTGTTGTTAGTCATCTTAATAATATTAGCATAGATGATCAGATTAGCCAGACAACGATCCTGAGTCTATACAAAAGCAAACTTCAGACAAATCCATCCAAATAAACTGGCAGACACTGATTGAATGACATGTATAAAAATAAAAACATGGAAAACTCCAGGGATGAAACTAAAAGAAGCTCAGCAAGAAGAGAAGGGAAAGGGGCACTGGGGGGCTCAGTCAGTTAAGCAGCTGCCTCCAGCTCAGGTCACGATTTCCAGGTCCTGGTCTCCCTGTTCCCAGTCTGCTTCTCCCTCCCCCTGCTCCTGTGCTCTCACTTGCTCGCGGGCTCTCTCTCTCTTTCAATTTCTTAAATAAATAAATAAAATCTAAAAAAAAAAAAAGCAGAAGAGGGAGTGAGCAGTCCAGTCACTTAATTGTCTGAATTACACTACATCTAAAAGCCATTCTGACTTTTTTTTTTTTTTTTTTTTTTTGCCCTTAGCAAAAATTTGGCTGAACTAATGAACCAAGAGCTTCTTGCAGAAGTTGACCTAAATCCTCAGGTGAACAGAGAGAGAAAAATAAGAAGTGTCCCAGATTGTCATGTAACATAACAGAAATCCTACTTGATTTCTCAGAACCCATTTTTTGTATAACACAACTAGTTAAAAAAAAAAAAATAGTCCTTCCCAAATTTCTCTTTTACAAGAAAACCGCTGGTTTCTGAATCTCCCAACTTGGGTTCCTTACTGCTACCCTCATACCTGTGGAATCAGAGAGACCTGAACTCAAACTTCACCTTCATCATTAACAAGGGCTTCAGTTTTCTTATCTGTAAAAATGGAGGTAATAAATAATACCTACGACATGTAGTTATAATGAGGAAGAAGTGAGAAAACATACATAAAGACATCGGAAAGGAGAAGTTTGACTCACTCACAAGCACGCATGCTCCATCCACAACTCCGCCCCCCCACCCCCGTCCTCTGAGCTTCGCCCCTCCACTGCTATCTTAATATTCACTTGAATATTCTCCTATCAGCTCTTCCACAATGGTGTGGATCCAAGATTACATTCGATAAACTGCACACTCCAGATGATAATTTGTTTCCTCATCTATCGTTCATAAATTTTGCAAGTGCGTTATCCATTTGCTCAGGAAGTTTTACTTGGAAGCATGTAGACACGGCATTAGGCTGAAAACTAGAGGATAAGGAGTCCCACACTGAAGGACATGGCCTAACAGACTTGTTTCTTGCAACTAGGAGAGAGACTCTAAATCTACCCACTGATGTTGGACAGCTCCTGGGAGTCAATCCCCATCTATAAATGATAAAAAGGGACAGGCAAAATTTGACATCCAGCAATGGGCTCCACCCTCCACACAGTCAGTCAGTAGACTGGCAAGAACAAGGCCAGATTTGTGCAAGTAAGACACCGAAACTTGGGGCAAGCTACCAAAAGATGGACTTGAAAGATGGGGTCTTAGTTGAGGCCTTCATGGTTACATGTAACAGAAACTAATGCAATCCAGTTTAAGCAAACAAGATAATTTCTTAGAAGAAACTGAGGCATCTTTCCAGACATTCCAGACATCTTTCCAAGGCTGGAAAAGCAGCAAGAACCCAGGCAGTCCTCTCTCTGTCTCTTTCAGCCTCTTCCTTTCTCTGCCTGCTGCCTTTCTTCATGGTGGGCAATGGCTCTCCATTTACAGCACTGACTTACAGCCATTTGCAGAAAACGATTCCCTGGAAAGGATCCCGAAGGCCTTTGCTTGGATCAGATGATACTAACACGTCTGCCAGAGGCCCATGCCTGCGCTCGAGTGAAGTTCTCAGGAAAAGAGGTCACGGGGAGGATGGTCACCATAAATATTTCAGCTACAAAAAAAGGATCACAAACTCTGGAACAAACCGGCAATTGAAAGAAATGTGCAGAGACTCAGCACATGGGGCACATGGAAGGAGAGCCATCCAGGCAGCATCTGCCTTCGTAAAAGTGAATTCTTAAAACGGGGCCTGAAGGGTGGAGACTGGGCGACCCCAGGCATGGAGAGGGAATGTTGCCCCTTTGGAAGTCTCACTGGCACACCCATCCCAAAATTTGTGGGGCCCAGAGCAAGAGCACAAAGGCCCCGTATTAGATGTGTAAATATTTAAAATTTTTTTAAAATTTTAAATTTAATTTAAAAATTAAAAATATTTATTTTTAAATAAAAGAGATTTTACTCTCTGACCTTGAAGAGTAATACCTTCAAAATGACCTAGAAGGCCAGGTTCCCGTTTTGTTTTTTTTTTTTTTCAATTTTTGTTATTTGACAGAGACACAGTGAGAGAGGGAACACAAGCAGGGGGAGTGAGAGAGGAAGAAGCAGGCCTCCCGCTGAGCCGGAAGCCAGATGCGTTGCTCGATCAGAGGACCCTGGGATCGTGACCTGAGCTGAAGGCAGATGCTTAATGACTGAGCCACCCAGACACCCCCAGGTTCCAGTTTAGAATGCTGAGACCCCCGGACTTGCACCCTGAAACAGGGTGGTGTGGACAAGCCTCTGTGGGTGCCCCATCCCACATCCATATTTTGCCCACATCCCTCTCAAATAGCCCCCTCTTTTAGCCAAGTGAAGCACAGCCCCTGGAAGTGAGCTGTTTACGGAGAGAATTTCAGGGTCCTAGGAATCTAGAGCAAGGTTTCTCAAATTTGAGATTATCGGCACTTGGCCCTGGATAAGTCATCCTTGTGGTAGGTAAGGAGGAGGTCTTCCTGGGCATGACAAGATGTTTAGCAGCATCTGTGGCCTCTACCTACTAAATGCAATTAGCAACCCCTGCCCCCCAGATCGTAGCAACCAAAACAATCCCCTGACATGGCCAAATATTTCCTTAGGGACAAAATCGCTCCTGGTTTAGAGCCACTGACCTAGAAAGGACAAGCCTGTGTGCTTGACAAGTGGTAGAGCTGGAGAAGGACTGGGATGAAGTTGCGGAGAGGGGTTCTCTAAAGCACGGGGACCAGAACAAGGGCTGTGGGGTGCCATGCTCTGTGTTGGCTATCTTCCCAGAATTATTTTCTCGGATCTTCCCAACAACTCAGTAATGTAAGTATTATTAACCCATTTTATGGATGAGGAAACCGAGGCTTGTGAAGTTCAACATCTGGCTGAATTTCACACTGTCTTGAAACTGGCAGAACCAGTCATCCAGCACGGGTCTGTCATGTGTCTGTCAAGTTGGCGCTAAGTTACTACTAAGCCAAATGAGAATCTCGGCCATCAGTATGACTCTAATAATAAGGTAACCTGATTCACGTCTCTGTCAGTTACAGAGCCAGTCAGCTGATACTCAGAAAATGGTATGTGATGATAAGGAATATAACAGGAAGTGTTTTCTCCTGTTTAGGAAAATATCCAAGAGATGAAAAGGTTATTCCTGACTTTAATACCAACACTATCTTTATAAAAACATCATATCTGAGTGGGAAGATCCATACCCCCAGCCTCTAATTCATTCAAACTAAATGAAAA
This sequence comes from Meles meles, assembly GCF_922984935.1. Classification (NCBI taxonomy): domain Eukaryota; kingdom Metazoa; phylum Chordata; class Mammalia; order Carnivora; family Mustelidae; genus Meles; species Meles meles. The sequence goes on from NC_060067.1 coordinate 158,332,819, forward strand.
GCTTCTCTCTCTCTTTTTTTTTTTTTTTTTAAGATTTACTTGTTTATTAGAGAGAGGAGGTGGAGGGCCAGAGGGAGACAGAGAAAGAGAATCTCAAGCAGACTCTGTGTGGAGTGCAGAGCCTGACACAGGGTTCGATCTCATGACCCTGATATCATGACCGGAGCTGAAATCAAGAGTCCGACGCTTCACCGACTGAGCCACCCACACGCCGGGAGAAACTGCTCTTTTGAAACCAGTAAAGATTTTGAAACCAGTAAAGATTTTGGCTGTGCAATTAAGCAAAGACTAAGGTAAGAGACATATAAATTAAGGTGTAGAACTATGTGAGCAGGTCCATAAAATCACACAGCTACAGTTCTTTAAGGACAGGAGGCATGTCTTTCTTATTTTGGATCTAACACTCCATGTGATGCATCAAATGTACTTAAGACATTTTGTTGAACAAATGGATGACTTCAGATTTCCCGAGATAATTTCAGTTCAAGAAATCCACTTTCCTCCACCCCCAGGAAAATTTCTGGATAAATTTTTATTCAGCTTTAACTGTATGAAAGCAATCTGAGAGAGCGCTTTGGAATACAGCATATTTAAAAGTTTTCAGATAAATGTGGTATTTGGTGCAGTATAGTTTACATTATGCAATGTATCCAGCAACACTAAATAAGCATGTGTCATCAGAAAGCTGAAATGCATTAATAAATGCATTTGCATGCCCTAGACGAAGGGTAATAGTACACAAGGGCAAAGGTTAAACAGTTGGAGGCCCTGGTTTAAGAGCAGACCTGAACTGTTATTTAAATGTCACAAATGTCAGTGTTCGTCTTCAAATGGTATTACAGTAGGATTAGTGTCCTAAGCCTTGTTCCAATTTATGGAGAATCAGGGAGAATGATTCTCATCAACTTGGTCCAAAGCAGGAGAAGATTGATTTTCCTTTACCACTCAGTCTGCTTTTATGAGTTTTCCAGACCCTCCCTCTCCTCCCTCTCCCAGCCTGCATCATGGATGGAAACTGCCAGATCTGCTTGGAGGCCATATGTGAGCAGTGAATCTGAAAGAGTTATGGCTCATTGAGAAGCCAATGAAGAAAATCCTGCCACTCTTGACCACCTCCCCCCAACCCAGGTTTCCCTGCAATTGCCAGAACCCCCAGTGGTTTCAACCCCCGGAATAAGTGTAGGACCCGTCATGCCAAAGGCAAAGACTAGCAGAACCAGGACAGGGAAGCTCACCCTGTGTCTCCATCCACCCACGTCATTAGTCTTTGCTCAACCACAAGAAGGCACATGGTTCTGAAGCTCTCAGCATCTGTGTTAGAACTTATCCTTGTTATTATTAGTAGTAAAGTACATGCATCTGGGCACCTACCATGTGCCCAGTGCCACAGTGTCTCATCTCCCTGAATGTTCACAGAACTGTGTGAGCTAGCTACTTTTATTATGCCTGCTTAAATAATGGAAATAAGACCAAAGGTCACACAACATGGCAAAGGTTACTTGATTCCAGGCCCATCCCCCTCAACTCCACTCCATAAATGGAGTGGCCAGCAGAGATGGAAAAGGCCAAAGATCTCAAGGTCACAGAGCTTTATCCCTTAAAGAATGGCCCACCACAGACAAGGGGTTATATGGCTCAAGCGGCTGTAGCATGGGAGGTCTCAGCCTCCCCTGGGACACCCAATGGGCACACCATTCAAGATGTTGAACAACCTCCAAACAGGAACAGTGTCTAAACTTGACATAGCCCTTTTCTCTTTAGAGTTTTGGATATACCACAGGAGTGATTTTCAAATAGAAGGTAGAGCCTTTCCTACCACAAAGAGGACCAAGGGGATGGCAGAGGAGGTCACGAGGACCATACTGGGGGCCTCTTAAAGGTCTCAGAGAGGAATGATAGACACTGGCTGGCCAGATACCAAAGAGGAAGCAGCCATTTTTCTACTCTGGCTCTTTCCATCTCCCAAGCCTTTAAGATTGACTGTAATTTTGGAAGAGAAATGAGTTTCTGGCTGTGTTCAGGATTATAGATGTGTGGTGGTATGTGAAGGCTGCATGAGGCCCCAGAGGGTCCACAAAAAAATATGTTCAAATAGCCACTGTAAGGCGAGGAATTAGACACACATCAAGATCTCCAGGAAGAAAAATCTGAGGGCAGCCAGGCTCCTCTCCACTAAGTTTGAAAAGAGATGTACCATCCATTCCTTTTTTCATTCAAGTACAATCAGATGACACACATAAACAATAACCTAGATACCTGTTTGGGGGCTACATTGACTACTAATGAGATAACCTCAAGACACCATGAGATTGATGCTATGTTGCAAAAAACAGTTCAGTATTTAATCAGTAATAGTTAATCCTTTATATTCTGTGAACATGAAGTATACTGAGTACTTCCTATGTGTCAGGAATTATTAGGCACTTTCACATATTCAGTTTTTTTACTTACAATTTTTTTTTACATACCTGTGAGGTAGGTGATGTTATTAACTCCTTTTTAAAAATTTTTTTTAATTTATTTATTTGAGAGTGAGACAGAGCCAGCACAAGCTGGGGTACAGGGACAAGCAGACTCCCTGCTGAGCAGGGAGCCCGACATGGAGCTTGATCCCAAGACCCTGGGATCATGACCTGAGCTGAAGGCAGATGCTGAACCAATTAAGCCATCCAGGTGCCCAGACTCCTTTTGTTTTTAAAGATTTTATTTGTTCATTCGAGAGAGAAAGAGAGAGAGCATGAGTGGGGAGAAGGTCAAAGGGACAGGGAGAAGCAGACTTCTCACTACGTGTGGAGCCCAACACGGGACTGGATGCAGGGTTCGATCGCAGGACCCTGAGATGGTGACCTGAGCCAAAGTCAGATGCTCAATGAAAGGAGCCACTCAGCAGTCCCTAACACCCTTTATATAAAAAACAATTGCATCTCAGGGAAACTGTATGACATTAGCGAAGTCCCAAAGCTACAAGACTCTGAACTGGGGCCTTTTGATTCTAAAATTCTTGCCATTTCCATTTCAGCACACAGTTCACAGGGTGCAGGAACAAAGAAGGGGGTTTTGAAAAGGTCATTATCAACTAGAGATTTTTATTCTGACAAAACCTTGCTTAAGTCAGCTCAGTTTACTCCTGTTGGTAGCGCCCAGTGTCTAGATACTTTAAGATTTATCTTCATAATTTAAAAATTCTTATTGAAGGAATTGGAATTTGGTACCAAGATCAGTCAAACATCATGTCATTCTATATAGTCCAAATTCACCTAATAATTATTAATGACCTTCAATTTTGTTTGTGTAGACAATGTCTTATTCACTATGTCATTCCTTCCATTGAAGTCTAAAAACATTGTTTTTAGTAGTTCACGCATACCTACAGACTTTAAATGCACACACACACACGGACAAATTAGATTTGAGAAAAAGGAAGGAGGAACATTAAAATTCAAAACAATTCTTATTTTGTGTTTTTAAGGTAGGATTTAGTCCAGATTAAATTTTTAAGTCTATCTTTCTTGAATAATCAAAAAAAAAAACAAACAAACAAACAAATTGAATTTGTTTTTAAATTTAACAAACTTGAACTTACCCAAAATGAAGGAAAAAAAAATACAGCCCCAGAAATCATTTAGGAAAAAAAAAATTAAGGTCTTGTCCTGGAATTATATGCTAAATTATAAAAGGATTTACTGTATATTGTCATCTCAAATGATTTTTTTTTTTCAGAAAACAATAATGTAAGTCCTTTGTAGTGGGTTCAAATTTATATGGTCCACTGACTAGACTTTTATCCTGACATGCCAGAAAACTTTAGTAAGAAACTTTAGATCCATCACTTTGGGAAATCTCCACCCTTCCTAGAATGTTTAGAAACCAATGTCTCCTAAAAAGTGAGCAAATCCTGTCTGACAGAGTAGCCAGCCACTTCTCTGCAGAGAAGTAGAAATGAAGAAATGAGAGACCCTCGTTTGAGAGCAGAGGGGTACAGGCTAAGCAGTGGTGGGGAGAATCAGAGTCCAGGAAAAAAACACTCTAGGGCTACAAAAAGGCTTTTCAGTTTGCAACAAAAATCCAATTCAACTTACAAATTAACTTTTTCTTAGTTCACTAATAACCTGAAAATAATGTCTACATTAAGCTAGGAAGTAAAACCATTCAATTAAGGAATTAAAAATATCAATATGAACTAAGAACTTTCTGATGGTAAATGTATAATAGCTCTTTTGTTGGTCTGTAAAATAAGTCCAGGAAATATTTTGATAGATTAATACTCAAACGAACAGCAAGTTACATTTTTCCAGCCCAGTAATGCAGTCTGCTCTTTGGCGCACCAAACAGAAGTTGCAAATGTCCCCACTGGATAACAATCTCTACACTGTTCAGTTTTAGCAGGTGGAATTCCAGCTTGCCAAAGACTCAAAATTAGGAAACTGCTCTTCCAGCCATCTCCAGACTGCCAACTCTTGATTTGGCAAAGAGGAAACTGTAGGAAGATTGTCCGTAAATATGGGATCAGATCTTGAACCAATCTTTTGTTTTCTATTACATTCCAAAGAGGTCTTTATGCGGGCCAAATAACTCAACAGTACATTATTAAGTGGATAAAGAAGGCTGATGGAACATCAGTAAAGACTGATCATAAGATTTCTGAAGGCCAAATCTTGCTTCAACACACTTATCTAGTTTATCCAGAAGGCAGTCATGAGAATTACTAGACACATCAAAGGAAGGAGGCCCCTTTATTGGATAAAATAAAATAAAATAACTAAGCTACATATGGAGATTTACTTCACTATGCTATTTTCTTCCTCTAAGAGGTCTTAAAATGTTTTAATTTAAATATTATATGCCATTTTATAAAGAGTTGTTTTATTGCTCCTGGACCTGAAAATAGTCATAAGTGTTATATTAACTCAGGGAGCCATGAAGAGAAGAGCTGTAAAACATTTAATATAGGACCATGGTGGTTATCCACAACTGAATAATGAATTGCATGTCACACAATGCATGATAGTTATCTGTGCTGCTGAAGTTATAGCTGAGGAATTATTGGTCTCTCTTATCTGAAAGACCAAATGTAGTATGAGATCAAAGGAGGCAATAATTGCGCAGGAAACAGCATCTTTAAAAAATTCCTCTGAGGATGAGAAACTGATTTATAAAGTTCAAGATTAGTAAGTACTGAGCATCATTTTGGGTTACCCAAGTTGGATCAAACATTTTCAGCAGTATTTTTGTAGATCATTTGCAGCAAGAAAGAAAAATAAAAACTAAAAAATTACCCAAATGCCAAATCAGGGATGCCTTCTGGGGGCTGAACAAAAGAGCAGGTGAAGTTATTTTCATCCATTTACATAGAAATGGGAAACAACCTTATAATAAATACAACATCATTACATGTATTTGTTTCACTGGAAAGAGATGGCCCTTGAAGTCCACTCCAGAAGCCCCAGAGACTAGCTCAGATCTCTATAAGCCAAGGAGACAAGGCGGGGATTTTGAGGTCCTGCCAATCGAAGACATTCAATGTTTTCTAAATTGTCAGCCTCTGGTGATTCAAAAAACTTGGTGCAGATTGATGGATGGTTTATATCAACCACTGATCGGTGAGTGAGATACCAAGCCAGATTATTTAACCCACTTACCAAAGCACACCAACAAAGAAAACTTTTGGAAGTCATTAACAACTGATTACGAAACATAATTTATTAACGTCCTTAAAGACCTGCAGGACAGAAGAGCTTTCCCATCTTGTATGGGCTTCCCCAGTAAACACTTCTCATTCAAAAAATTCTCCATCCAAAACTCAGTTAAGGCAAAGTGAAAAATTAGAATACACAGCTTTCTACGATTGTAACTGCCTCAACATTTGAAACTAGGTGTTTGCAAAGTAGGAAAACAGCGATTAACAATGGCCCTCTCTGAACGAGATTAAAAGTGATGCTTATTTGCATTTTCATCTTCTCTTTTTTCCTAGCTAAAGACAAGAAGCACATGTAACCTTCATAAAAATCAGACAAAAATATTTTGTTTTTTTTTTTAAGGATTTTATTTATTTGACAGACAGAGATCACAAGTAGGCAGAGAGGGAGGCAGAGAGAGTGGGAGAAGCAGGCTCCCCACTGAGCAGAGAACCTGATGCAGTGCTCGATCCCAGGATCTTGAGATCATGACCTGAGCTGAAGGCAGAGGCCCAACCCACTGAGCCACCCAGGCACCCCTCAGACAAAAATGTTAAGAAATATCCATAATGTGGACTTCGACTTTGGATAATAAATGATTTTTCATTCCCTATTTTACATTTATGCCTGCCTTCCAAACACAATAATGTTTCTAAACACTTTCCATTTCTCTTTGTTGACTCTCTGGAATGTTCTGTGAGGACTCGGGTCTCATTTGTTTTGCCTACCAATGGGAAAAATAAATCTAGGAATGTTGCCATGTAGTTCTACATTAAGACTTTAATAAGCAAAGTGAGGATTTGCTCTCCCAGCTATCCCTACAAGACAATAATGGCCAAAACTTTTCTCCTGATTCAGATATACAGTCTTTTATGATTATTTGTGATCTAACAATATGCCTTAATGCTAAACACTTATATATAATTAGCATTCTATAGGAAAATCATCTTGAAACAAACCACTTTCCTTTTACATTTTAAACCTCCAGGACCAATTTTAAGCTCTTCATTCTGGCTGCAGTCACAAATGAACATGTATAATTCATATAGAATGCAAGAATACAAAAACAACTATGAATCAGAAATTTGTTTCATGTCAACCACTGTTAAGTTTAAATGACATTAATGTTATCTTTTACCCCCTGTGCTAGAAACTTTAATATAGATCAAGTCTTGTCCCTGAAACCCACCTACCCAAGACAATCTCCCTAAATGTTCATAGGCCTGCCCGGGGTTTTGTTCAGCTAGCTCATGTAGGTTACCTTGTACAGTGACAGATACACACACACACACACACACACACACACACACACTCACACACAACTTCCTGTTTTCTCAAGTTAATTGTGAGTTCCTTATGCCATTTTTCAGCTCCCTATCCTAATAACCTCAGTGCCTGGCGCCATGTTCTACACATATTTTTTGGTTGCTTGATTTGAAGGACTACACTTGACTTCGCTTCCTCATCTACCAATCAACCATCTTTAGCTATGTGCAGCCGCAGTCCTACTGTCATAAACGGGGAGGCAGAATAGTGCGGTCAAAGTCCAATAAACTGGGAGCCGAGGAAGCAGGTCAGGTTCCAGCTGCTCATCACAGCCCAAGGACAAGCTCTTGGACAAGATGTTTCACTTTCTGGGCCTTAGTTTCCTCATCTGTAACATAAAAGTGTTAGACTAGGTAAATGAGGAGGTTTATTCCAGCTCTTAAGTGCTATGATTCTGGGGTGTGTGGGTGGCCCAGTTGGCTGAGCCTCCAGCTCTCGGTTTGGCTTAGGTTGTGATGGCCAGATTGTGGATTCAAGTCCCGAATCAGGCTCCACGCCCAGCGGGGAGTCCAGTTGGGTTTCTCTCTTTCTCTCTCCCTCTCTTTCTAAAATAAATAAATAAATAAATCTCTTTTTTTTTAAACGCTATGATTCTACGTGTTCAGAATACCCAAGAACAGTTTAAAGCTCCACCGTCTTATACAATTGCCACTCGTTCAAATGTCGCCAGTTAAATTTAAATTAACTAAAACCAAACACAATAAATAATTCAGTTGTTCATCTGCGTTAGCCCCATTCAAGTGTTCAATAGCCATATGTGACTAGTGCCTACTGTAGCAGAGATAGGGAACATTTCCGTCACTGCCAAAAGTTTGACTGAACGAATCTGATCTAGAGTGATAATAATTATCATAGTTGTCCTTCTAGTGGTTATCAACAAATCCAATTAACTTTATTACTCTCATCTCATCACCAGCTTTAATCCCAATTGCAATTCATACATTACAAATGCAACATGTACGTTTCTTAAATAACAATCACTAATGCTCCTTTCTCTTGAAAAAAACATAGCAACAAATGTCACCTTAGAGCAGCAAGCTCAAAAACGGGAGTCTAAGATCCACAGTTCCCATTTAAATTCCCTCATTTGGCTACACTGAACTGTTTCCCCACCCCTCACACTTGGCAATTTCCTGTGTGCATACCTTTGCTTGTCGTGTTTCTTCCACTGAGAATGATTTCTCTTCCTTCCCACACCCCTCCCTAGGTCCAAATTCATCGAGACCCTTTCCAGAGTTATTTTTGGCAAAGCTCAAAAGAACAGTTTGAGATGCAGCCATGATAGCTAGCAGGAGGGGCCAGGATTGGCTAGTTTAAAGAGGTCACATCAGGACCATGCTGAAGCAGCCTGGTACTGCTCCATCCCTCAATTCTGTCAAATATACTAATTTCCTGGAGAATCTGCTGAGACTGGGACAGCTTGAGAAGGTGCTAGCTCAGCTCACCAAAACATATGCTAAAAATGATGGGATAGAATCAACCATGAAAGCAGAATCTTTGGGTCATTAGGTACACCTGCGGCAGTCAGCTCCTGTGTGCCTCTGGAGAAATACCTAAAACAGTCCATCTGGCCCCCTGGACAACATGGAGCCAAACTATGCAAGTGAGTTAAGTATCAGCCCCAGGATTAAGGAAAGGTGGGCAGCTGGCTGGGGCACAGTGCCTGCATGGGCGACTGACAGTTTATCCAGTCAGTCTAGACTCTCAATAAATCACAGCATCATCAGTAAGATCTTATATTGCATTTTTGTTCCTCCAGTTGTCTTGTTCTCCAAGACAAATGCCACTGTCTCTTGACTATTGAAAGTAATGTCTTCCAGGGTACCTGGGTGGCTCAGAGAGTGTTTGACTCTAGGTTTCAGCTCAGGTCTTGATCTCATGGGTTGTGAGATAGAGGGCTACCTCAGGCTCCTCCCTCATTAGGGGCGGGGGGGGGGGTCTGCTTGAAAGATTCTCTCCCTCTGCCCCTTCCCCTTCTCCCTGCTCCTCCCCCCCAGAAAAATAAATAAATAAATAAATAAATAAATAAATAAATAAATCTTTTAAAGAAAGAAATTGATGTCTTCCTCTTTGGAACTGCCATAGCATTTTATGTCATTTTTGAGGTACTTAAATGTTTTCATTGTATCTTTTCCATTTCTTAATTCTCTTACAAAGCTGTAAGGTATTTTCCAGAGTTTTAGCGTGATGATTATACACAAATAAATATGGAATGTGACAAGGGATAGATGAATAAGTGAACTGATTTCTGAATGAATGAAAACCCTGTAGCAAACCCTATTGGTATTGCCCAAAAATACACTGTCCTACCTTAACCCAGTCTTTCATCAATGACTTAATTAAACTTATTTATGTTTAAAGATTTTATTTAATTGTCAGAGAGAGAGCACATAAGCAGGGGGAGCAGCACGCAGAGGGAGAAGCAGGCTCTCTGCTGAGCAAGGAGCCAGATGTGGGACTCGATCAGGACCCTGGGATCATGACCTGAGTTAAAGGCAGCCGCTTAACTGAGCCACCCAAGAGTCTCCATCAATGGCTTTCTTAAATTCCTTCTCCTTAAAGGTCATGCCTAACAAGAAATGCCCAACAAAATGTTAACTACAATGCTATGTTGTTCATATACAGAGCAGGTTGAGAAGTACTTAGGAAAATGTTCTTTGGCCACATTCCCTGAATTTTACCTTCTTTTCTCCTTCCTATTTCTTCATATAAAATAACTGTTAGAATTTTTCATTTCAGGGGCACCTAGGTAGCTCAGTCAGTTAAGCGTCTGCCTTGGGCTCTGGTCATAATCCCAGAGTTCTGGGATCAATTCCCACATCAGGCTCCTTGCTCAGCAGGGAGTCTGCTTCTCCCTCTGCCCTTCACCCAACCTCTGCACTCACTTTCTCTCTCTCTCTCAAATTAAAAACCTTTAAAAAAAAAAGAATTCTTCATTTCATACTTAATTAGATATCAAATAGAATTACCTGGATATAGTACATTCTTGAGATGGTACATGACAATATCAATCATTATAGCACTAACTTGTTTTCTCCCAAAATTTCTAACTCAGTGACAGAAGAGTTTTTCCCCACCATTCCCAAAGCTAATAGTATCTAAAAATTATCCATAAATGAAAGTATTTTTTACAACAAAACATTTCATTCATGCACTTATCATGGGTTCATACTTCTTATGTACATCATTTTCTATAATCTTAAGTAGGCTACATAGACTTTTCTAAATTAAATTTGTTGTATGGCTCTGACACTGCCTAAAAGACAACCATAACCACCAATCCATGAAAGTTTCTTCTTTTTTGGATTTCCCTCAATTCTTTAATTCTTGCTATAGCTCTAGAATCCATATCCTTCATATGTCTATATTATAATGTCAAGTGTAAAGACAAAATAACTTATATTCTACAACCAGGAAAAAATGACTTAGGCATAGAGGTGATTTGGAAAATGAAAATAGTGAATTGTATAATATGATAATTTTTTATTATTTTGATTTCATTAAAATTTTCATCTTCACTTTAAAATCTGACTTCTATGGATTAAGTCTACATAGGTACTTGCACATATATTAGATAATACATGTATAAAGTTATTCATTACCACACTGTCCATAAAAAATAAAAAAGACTGGAATCTCATTGCCTACCAATAGGGGACTAGAAAAATAAACTATGATATATCCATTCAATGGAAAATAATCAAATAAATAAGAATGTTTTCAATATAATACATTCCAAAACAACTATTCCATTGATGTCTGTAACAGAAAATATGAGAAACTACATCAAAATCCATCAATAGATAACTAGATAAATAAGTTATAGTACATCTATTCAACAGAATAGTATACAACTATGTAAAATGAGGCTATTCTTCATACACAGAATGGTCTCTAAGATATGTTAAGTGAAAAAAAGCAAGATTAAGAACAATGCTGATGGGTGTTAACCTTTGCATCAAAAGAGGGAAGGGTTTAAGATACAGTTGCATAAAATAACTCCAGAAGAGTACACTCAAAACTAGTAAAAATGGCTGTACAAGGGAGATAGAATTGGGTACCTGAGAGACAGAAGAAGGAGCAAAACTTCTCACAACATACCATTTTATATATTTTTATTTTTAACCTTGTGAATTACATTACCTATTCCAAAAATTGTAAATGCACATTTCCATTATCATTCTTTTAGTGTTTGTCTAATAATGAACGGATGAATTTTCAGAGAATCTTCAATATATTATTCTCCATTCTTCTCTCACTAAATTTCCTTCTGTACTCTGCCCTCCCCTATTCCATATAAAATGGCTTTTCAGTGCTCGTAAAGACCTGGCTGGGGGAAACACCTGAGGCAGAGCACTTTGGAATGGAGTAGATTTTGATCCAAGACATGATGCTTAATAATGAAATAATTTGGGGAAAACGTTTGCCTAGAAATGAAAGAGGAGATGTGTGGTCCGGGTAATGGCCAACATGTTGAATAATACAAAATTGTAGTGGCATCTTGCTAACATTTTAATGGTCTAATTATCAGAAAGTTGAATATAAATATTTTCATTCTTAAACAAAGATAATGATTATCAAACACTTGCTGAGAAACTCCTTATTTATGTCACTAGCTTAAACAGGTTTTAAGAAAAAAGGATGGTAACTGAATAACCATACTGAATTTTTTAAATACCCAGCCAACTATTTAGGTATTCGGAAATCATCTGAGGTCTTGTACAGCCTTCCATTTATTAAAAATGAATTCACACCAAAAAAGCAACAATGCTTAAATTTGGTGTTCAAAAGGCCCTCACAGCTAGAGATATTAAAATGTCAACCTTATTTAAATGAGACATTATTGACCCCCATTAGTAGGACATGTGCTTGGTTTGGCTTTCTCTAATGGTGGTGATGGATTTGCTCTTGTCCATCCACACCCTCCTGCCATGTCCTCTTATGACCTGGGGCAGACATATGCTAGACAGCTGGCTGGACCAGGTCTGTGGTCATTGCACAAAGCAAAGCTTGCTGGCCCACACAAAGATTGAACCTGTGACCTTGTTCTCATTAGCTCAATGCCCTAGTCACCTGAGCTAAACAGCCACGAAAAAAAAAAAAGAAAGTGAAGCTTGAGCACTGTATAGATAGATGTCTGTGTGGGAGTGTCAAAGTCAGGTATAAAATAACATACAGCAATGGGCATAAACCTGGTGCTTAGGTATTAAAGGGGGGTATTACATCCTCTGATAAGTTATATATCTTGGAATCCATGCCCCAGTGGCAACTTCCAAGCTGAGAACCAAAATATAATCACCTTAAAAGGAAGTTTATCTCAGTTCTGTGCCACAATTCAATATGGTATAAACCCTGAAATGAAGAAATTGGCCATTGAAATAATAGTTACCCGGAATGTGCTAGAAGATCCCAGAAAGCAACAGATTCCTCAACTCATCTGATTTGTGTTCCACTGAGCCCTGGGCCAAAAGGGGAAGTAAATAATAAGGATAGTTGGCAGAGATAGAGGTGAGAATATGATCCTATAATCTGTGATTAGAAGACACAGAAGTTGTGTATTCAGGCAAATCTTCATGAAGAAAACATCTGTACTCAGCCAGTCTACAACTTGTGGTTGAGTGTCCATGTGTTCTGTGTGTCACAGGGCCTCTGGTTATAGAAATCTACTAACAGTGGGGGGACTCATGGAAAAAGTCACCAAGTCTAGATTATCCAGTTTCTCCTTAACCCTAAATAGACTGTTATACTGGTACCAAGTCCTATGGGTTGCCATGACTGTTGACCCAATGCAATCCTCACTGAGTATGAAAAATCCCAGATTTATGAGAAATTTAACCACAGGTAAAACAGGAGCAATTTCATTACCAAGGTTTCATGTTAAGGGATGAAATAAAGTTCCACCCAGAAGTTCTTCCTCCTCATTCATTTGAATGGACTCTTCCATCAGGAACCTGGTCAACAAGACCAGAGGCACAGCATGAACCCCCAACCACTAAGAGACGACAACCAAAGTCATATCTTGGGTCACAAGAAATGCGTGCCAAAAATGCCATTGTAGGGGCGCCTGGGTGGCTCAGTGGGTTAAAGCCTCTGCCTTCGGCTCAGGTCATGATCCCACAGTCCTGGGATAGAGCCCTGCATCAGGATCTCTGCTCAGCAAGGAGTCTGCTTCCCTTCCTCTCTCTCTCTGCCTGCCTCTCTGCCTACTTGTGAGCTCTGTCTGTCAAATAAATAAATAAAATCTTAAAAAAAAAAAAAGTTTAAAAAAATGCCATTTAAAACTCCCCTTTTGAAAGATATAATTTCCCTCAGCATTAAGTTCCAATTCCTTATCCTGCCATCCAGCAGAAATTCAAAGCCAAGTCTTCTTTGTCTTTGCATCCCCATCTCTAGCAGAGGACTTCCCATATAAAATGAGGTCAATAAATTATTAAATGAAGAAACAATTGAATGACTAAATCTGATAATCTGATCCTGATTTATCTTTCCACATCATCTTACTCCCCTTCTCTTACTTAATCATTCCCTCCAAGACTCATACTAGTCTTCCACTAGTCTTCCACTGCTCCACAAACATAGCTGGCCCTCTCCTTCTTCTGTTCTTGTTGAGGACCTTCTCTCTAACTAAGGGCATTAGCATTTATTTAGTGCTTATTGTGCATCATTTTATATATTTTATCTCACTTAATCCTAAAAGAAATCCATTTTTTACAAGATGCTTAGAAAAACTGAGTAACTTCCCAAGATTACACATCTACAAAACAATGGAACTAAGATTTGAACCCAGATTTAAATCCTGACTGGCTTCAAAAAGAAACTCCTCTCCCATCTAGGATATTTGTCTGCCTTCAGGTACCCAAATTCTGCCTTTCCAAAATTGGTGTCTCTCTCAAGGTCTAGTGAAAGCTGCAAAGAGAGGAACTCCATCCCATAATGACCTTTCATTGTTTTAACATCGTGTTATTAACAAAGGGTCTCCAATAACAATTGCAGACCACTTCAACACCCTCATTTACTATTCCTTCTATTTAGCCTTTTCAGTTTTCACGAATCCAGTCCTTTCAGCCTAACGAAACCATAAGCTCAATGGGCAGATTCTACATGTTATAATTTGCTGTACCCCTCCACAAGCATGGAAAAGACCTCTGCATGTGGTAAGAACCCAACAAATAGGACTGACTGAAAGGGACTAATGGCAAAATCTCCATCCTCCCACCAAGAATTTTTATGTCAGTTCCTATAGTTATGATGAAACACTCCTTGAAGTATTTATTTCTTAAGGCTATTGTAATAAAGAGAAACAATAAGAAAATTTGGAAAATTTAAATAGCTATGTCTGCAAAACATTTTAAGGTCTATCATCATTAACCTTCTGGAGCATCTCTGCTTCTGAGATGTCTACCAAGTCAGTGTTTGTGAGATCATCTTGTTAAGATTTCCCATGTTTTTCCCAAATACCCTTGTTTCCAAAGGTTAATGACTTGGTTGTAAAAGTGCACTCCAGAATGAAATTTAACCTACGAGTTCTCCATCTTAAGGTGAATATTCTTAGCAGGTTTTTTTTTTTTTTTTTTTTTTTTTTTTTTCAAAAATAGGAAGCCATCTGTTTAACCAATTTGAATACATATAAAAGAATAAAAAATAGGAATACAGAGGTTCCTGGATTTTAAGCACTTTTGAGTATTTGTAAAATACATTATGACTTTGATGCTTGAAAAAATATGAAGTGGTGCTCTTAGCTATAAATCAGGCTCAGAAAATAAAGCTGAGCTAGAAGTGGGGATATCTTTAGGACAAAAATTTTTTGATCATCCAAAACGTTGATCATTTGTGGGCCGTAGAAAAAGAAGATTTATTATTTTTGAATGGTTCGATTTTTAGTAAGATAAAGACATACAGTTTGAGAGAACATCAAACAGAATGTGGTTCTTATTAATATCACATAACCTTTCCTATAAAACTTTTCCTTTCTCCAACCCAGCTCCCATTAGAACCAAACTAAACATGTTGACAGCTACAATTTAGGAAGGTGTTAGGCCAATAGTCTCCCCTTTTGAGAAACTGGATCATTAATTCAATATCATGTTACCAGTTTTCTTCATAAACCAAATACATGGGGATAGATCCTATTCTATAGGGTTTAAACACACACAAGTGACAAAAACCACAGAACACAGATTCTAATCAGCCAGGCCTTCAACCATGAACTCACTGTATGCACATATGTAACTCCCACTATCATTAGTATGAATAAATCTCTAACTTATTTTATACATTTGGAAGAGGGTGGATCTCAGTGTTCATGATTAGATATGTTCCTGTAAAAATTATTGTTTTATTACCAAATGTGTTTATATGTATCAGTATGTTTTAGAATTGAATATTCTCCTCCTGAGCAAAATAAGTCATTATTTCCTGAACACTCTGTGACTTACTTATTTCCTTTAATCCTAAATCCTCATATAAATGTAAAGTTGGCAATTTTGACTTTAGAATTTTTAAGGAAATCAATGAACTCTAGGATCTCAATCCTGATTTATTTTAGGTCTTGCATACAGTAGGCATTCAATTAACACTTATGGAAGAATTAATTTATTAATTAATTAATCCCATTAATGAATTAATGAACTTGGGAACCCAAACCAGAGTCACAGAAGGGTGTACCCTAGAAGAGATCCCAGAAGGAATTCAAGATAAAAGTCTCAAAAACAAGGCTCAGATCCACTTCATGTAATTCATTCCATGTAATTCTGAGTTTGAATCCCAGGAAGAAATAATTTTAAGGTTTCCAAAAGATCCAGTCAAAATTAGTCAATCAGAACTCAAAGATAATAGATGTGACTGTATCTTTAGAAGAAGCTGCTTGGACCTTCCATTGTATGAAAAAAGAGAACCTCAGAGTTTTCTCCTGAATCCCCTCTGGAGGCCATCCTGAAATTGGTGAACCCAGAGTCATATTCCAGAGTTATATGGCTATCCACCAAAACAAACCAAAAATGGGCTAACACCAATGCATTGAGGGGTGCCTGGGTAGTTCAGTCAGCTAAGTGTCTGACTCTTGATCTCAGTTCAGGTCTTGATCTCAGGGTCATGAGTTCAAGCCCCACATTGGGCTCCATGCTGGGCGTGGAGCCTACTTAACAGAAATGCATTCTACTAAGATCAAGCGCCCCCAAGTCCCACCTCTACTGTCACTATTACTGGCACAGCTACATCCAGTGGGGAACCCGCCCACCTAGCCTGTGACCCAAGAGACACACCAGGATATAGTGAAGATGCCTGACTTTGAGGGTTCACGTCTAAGTGAGCTGACCTTCCTATCCACTCAGATGAAGAGCAGAAGGAAGAAGACAACCAAGGTTAAATGCCAAATGCGATACTGGATTTCATCATTTTCATTTACACGGCCCCTGCAGCAATTCTCTGAGGGGTATACAGTTATCTAGAATGGCCCAAGTGCCTGGGTTTGTGCACTCAGGTCACTGTGGAAGGCTGTGTTAGTGGAATAGGACTGGGAACATCTTAAAACAAAACAGCTAAAACAGCTGCGTCAGAAATAGCCAAGGCTTGGGAGGAATATGATAGCTGCTATTAAACCCCACTTTGAGCTTCCCCCAGCTTTGATGGTTTCTTTCTTCCTCTCAAAAGTTTACCGTTCTTTTCCTGACCTCAAGTCAACCTCATAAAAGCCTAATTTTTGTTTAATTAAAAAATTAAAGTTTTTGTTGTGTTATTGTCGGTTTCGAGATTTTCATCTTTTCTGTTGCTTGTATTTTCTTTGCCTGTTTGGTCTGACAAAACACTAAACCAAGGTGGACCAGCCATGCTAAATTCTCTCATACAGACATGCAGTGAGGATTCCATGTTGCCTGGCATTCACCTGTTTCACAGCCCCTGTCCCCCATGGCACTTCCTCCCAGCAAGCAGCTGTGTGCCAGGATTTTTTTTTCAGGCTATGTGGTAGCAATCACTCTTTTTGACATTTCTCATTCCACTGAGAGCTAGTTGAATTGAAAGACTTCATTTTGCATCCAACTTGGCATCCTTGAATAGAATTTATCATTCACTATTATGAGTAAGAGCTTACATGCATTCTTCTTCAGTCTGACAGTTAAGAAAGCATTTAATGCACTTTAAATTCCTTGAAAAAGGTATGTTGTAGTAACACAGTGATAGAATTGAAAATACCATAAAAGAAGCAGTTCGAAGGCCTTCTAACACTGCAACAAGGGAAATAATTCCAATGAACTATAAATATTTTAAAGATTAGGTATCTTAATTCCACCGCTGTATTTAGCACAATCTTTTCTTAAGGTGATAATTGATAAGCCATCACTTAGAGACTGTTTAATGATGCTGAAAGGAAGCGTAGGCGGAATTCGGTCAACTCATTGGGACTTTTTCAAGCTCCCAAAGACCACCTGGGATTCATCTCAATTCTCTGTTGCTGTGTTTCAAATCAGCCACTCAAAGATACAATTTGCTGTCAGCAAGTCCCCTGATTTATTTAATCCTTCCCCAAAATATGTCCTGAAATTCTCACAATTTAACCCCTATTTGTCATGACGGCAGCTCCTCGGCAATGACTAAATCACTCTCTGCCATTGTCAGGTGCTTGGGGGGGGGGCGGGGGGGGGGCATGACCACGCGGGTGGCTGGGAAGACCAAGACCAACCCTCAGGAATCCTGCTGCCACTTTATTTTCTCAATAAACCATCACTAGATTTTTTTTAATTACACTTATAATCTCCACTAGACCTCTCCAAAAATAAGAATATCCAAGCATACTGTATGCATTTTAATATATCTTTATATTTTGCATTTTTAAGAAAGACATTCCTGGGGTGCCTGAGTGGCTCAGCGGGTTAAGCCTCTGCCTTCGGCTCAGGTCATGATCTTAGGGTTCTGGGATCAAGCCTCGCATCGGCTCTCTGCTCAGCAGGGAGCCTGCTTCCTCCTCTCTCTCTGCTGCCTCTCTGCCTACTTGTGATCTCTGTCAAATAAATAAATAAAATATTTAAAAAAAAGAAAGAAAGACTTTCCTAATTTCATCTACAATAGGGACACTTATTGGTTTTTAGATTAAATAGTGCAGTATGGGAAAATATGAGTTCAAGTAAGATGATGGAGAAAAGAAGAAAAATAGGGGTCTGGTGGCTCAGTCGTTAAGCGTTCAGCATCTGCCTTTGGCTTGGGTCATGATCCCGGGGTCGTGGGATTAATCCCAGAATCAGGCTCCCTGTTCAGTGGGGAGCCCACTTCTCCCTCTCCCTCTGACTACTCCTTCCCTTGCTGTTCCCTTTCCCACTCCCCTTGTTTGTGGTCGCCCTCTCGCTGTGACTCCCTCTGTGTCAAATAAATAAATAAAATCTTTTAAAAAATAAGTTTAAAAGGACAAAGAAAAAGAAGGGTAATGAAAACACTTTTCTTGGGGTGCTTGGGTGATTCAGTCAGTTTAGCAACCGACTCTCAGTTGCAGTCCAGGTCATGATCTCATGGTCCTGAGATTGAGCCCCCCCACCCCTCCCCGCTGCCTCAAAGGACTCAGTGTTCTGCCTGAAGTCCCTTGAAGAGTCTCTCCCTTTGCCCCTCCCCGGATGCAGGCACGCACTTGAACATGTGCCCTCTCTCTCAAATAAATAAATCATTTTTTAAAAGATTTTATTTATTTATTTGAGAGAGAAACAGAGAACATGAGAGAGAGAGAACATGAGTGGGGTAAGAGACAGAAGAAGAAGAAGACTTCCCAAAGATCAAGAAGCCCCAAGAAGGGCTAGATCCTGGGACTCCAGGATCATGACCTGAACTGAAGGCAGACACTCAACTAACTGAGCCGCCCAGGTGCCCTAAATAAATAAACCTTTAAACAATAACAACAACAAAAAAACCTCTTCTCTAACTTTAAGAATAAATGTGACAGCGGCACCTGGCTGACTCAGTTGGTAGAGTCTGTAACTCGATCTCAGGGTTATGATTTCCAGCCTCATGTTGGATATACAGATTACTTCAAAACAAAATCTTTTTTTTCAAGATTTTATTTATTTATTTGACTGACAGAGATCACAAGTAGCCAGAGAAGCAGGCAGAGAGAGACAGAGAGAAGCAGGCTCCCCGCCAAATAGAGAGCCCGATGAGGGGCTTGATCCCAGGACCCTGAGATCATGACCTGAGCCAAAGGCAGAGGCTTTAACCTACTGAGCCACCAGGCACCCCAAAACAAAATCTTAAAAAAAGACAGATGTACAGTCAAGTCCAATGCAATTTAGTTTCATCTTCTTTTTTTAAAGTGTATTTATTTTGTAGTAATTTCTACACCCAACATTGGACTCGAACTCACAACCCCAAGATCAAGAGTCACACACTCTTCCGACTGAGCCAGCCAGGCACCAGTCTGGTTTCGTCTTCTAATGTGTGAATCAGTCATCTGATGAGTTAAAAAAATCACTGTAGTTTGCAAAAACGGAAGTCCTATAATGAAGAGGTGGCATTTTTTTCTTCCCCAAAATAGCAGTACAAATGCATTATAATTCCTAATAAAAATCAGAAGGAGAAAATTCAGACCCAGTTTGAGTGGTGCACTGAAAACAATTCTTAATGTTCACAACTCTATTCTCAATCCCAATGTTCCTCTCTTTTTAGGTCAGTTCTGGAAGTCAGTAAAGATCAATCAACTTTCTTATTAAGTTTCTTATTTTGATGTAATTATAGATTCTCATGCAGTTGTAACAAATAATAGGGACCTCTTGCACCCTTTACCCAGTTTCTTCCTGTAGTAACATCCTGCAAAATTAGAGTAAAACATCACAACCAGGATATGGACATGAATACAGGTAAGATACAGAACATTTCCAAAACGACAGGCATCCCTTTTGCTGTCCTTCTGTAGCTGCACGCACGCCCCTTCCACAGCTCCTTAACTTCTAGTAACCACTAACCTCTTCTCCACTTCTGTGATTCTATCATTTCAAGCATGTTACATAAGTGGGAGCATACAGTCTAGAACTCATCCTGGTTAGTACTTCGCTCCCACCCCCAGTGTAATTCTCTGGAGATGCGTTCAGATTCTTGAGCTAATTGATAATGTATTCCTTTTTTCTATTGCTGAATAGTATTCCATGGTACGGCTATACTATGATCAGCAACACTTGCTTACTTGTCAACAGAATGTCAACAGTTTGTTTATCCATTGAAGAATCCATGAGTTGTTTTCATTTTAGGGCTATAATGAATAAGCTGCTATTTGTACAGGTTTCCATGCAAACTTAGATCATCATCCATCTGAGATAAATGCCCAGGAGTGCAATTGCTTAATCACTTGGTAGTTACATGTTTACTTTTTAAGGAATTGCCAAACTGCCTTCCAGACTGGCTGTACTATTTTAGTTCCCACCAGCAGTGTCTTAGTGATCCAGTTTCTCTCCACCCTTGCTAGCATTTGGTGTTGTCATGTTTGATTTTGAGCCAAAGCCAGAGATCCAATTTGGGATAAAAACTGCTTGCAAGGCTTTCAAGTTTAATGTGTTTTGTTCTTTTAACATTACCTAGATACTGAAAATGTATATATTTTTAATGTCAGCTCCCTTTGGTTTCAACCCCACAACTTAAAAGCTGTGCACTTGAGACAAATTACTTTAACACCTCTGAATTTCAATGTCCTTACATGTAAAAACCTACCCCTTTTAAGAAGCATATTAAAGGAGCATTGTGTGTAAAGAGCATAGGGTAAAATAAGTGCTCAATAAATGCTAATTGCTTTCCTCCACATTATTCCATTTGATCCTTGTATGTCCTACTATGCGTGCTTCCTCTTAATCCCTTCCCAGCACCACCTAGAACCAGTCCTTCTGTTCGATTGCGTAGCTCCATCTCACCTCAGTTCAGACAAATATGAATACAGTTTAAAGTTGTTTAAGATGATGAAACAATGGGCACCTGGGTGGTCCATTCCGTTAAGCATCCAACTGCAGCTCAGGTCATGATCTCAGGGTCCTGGGATCAAGCCCCAGGTTGGGCTCCCTACTCAGCAGAGAGCCCCTGCTTCTCTCTCTCCCTTCCCTCCTCCCCCTGTTCATGCTCTCCTCACTCTCTTTCTCAAATAAATGAATAAAATATTTTTTAAAAGATGTATGAGAAACATCAGGATATTGCTTTCAGAAAACAAGTCCTACCAACTGTGTGAACTGGGACAGCTCTTTCACCTCTCCAGCCAATGTCACTGATAGTTCATCTCTTCCATCGATAGGATGAACAGAATCAGACCTGCTTTGCCACTCCTACAGAAATGCTAAATGCAAGTGACAGAAATATGTGGAAGTGATCCATAAACAGTGAAGAGCTACATGAACGGAGTAAGACAAATTATAGAAAACAAAGTCCAGTGCACCTAAAGGTCTCATTCATTCTGCTGTGTAGAACCTCAAGGAAGAGAAATGCCAGGAACCCTAATTATGTCTGAGTCTGGAACAGTGGCCCCAATGTGATCCAAGAAGACCACGTTAGAAATTCTCTTTTAAAAAAATATTTATTTATTTATTTATTTATTTGAGATGGAGCGAGAGAGAGAGAGCGTGCACAAAACAAGGGTGGGAGGGACACAGAGAGAGGGAGAAGAAGGCCCCCCACTGAACAGGGAGCCCAACCTGGGGTTTGATCCCGGGACCCAGAGACCACCCCAGCCCCAGACAGACGCTTAACCGCCTGAGCCACCCAGGTGACCCAGAAATTCTCTTTATATTTGTTTTTATGTAAACAACCAGAAATGAGTTCACCAACACCCTTGCTTGGTCCTAGTCAAGTTGCCCGAGACACACATGGTATCCTTAGGGAAGGAGGACATCTCAGCTGTGGGAGGGGCTGACAGTAGCCCTCGCATGAGCTCACGTGGACCGAGATTCGTTATGGATTCTCTGGCTCAGTTCAGTGGAAGCAGATGATGGAATCAAGTTTTAACTAAACTAACCTTCACCAAATGGACAGGGGGCTTTACAAAAAGCCTTACAGTGAACCTTAGATTAAAGATCATTCAAGGGCCACCTGGGTGGCTCAGTCATTAAGCATCTGCCTTCGGCTCAGGTCATGATTCCAGGGTCCTGGGATCAAGCCCCACTTCAGGCTCCCTGCTCAGCAGGAAGCCTGCTTCTCCCTCTCCCACTCCCCCTGCTTGTGTTGCCTCTCTCGCTCTGTGTGTGTGTGTGTGTGTGTGTGTGTGTGTGTGTGTGTGTCTGTCAAATAAATAAAATATTTTTTTAAAAAGGTCATTCAAATATTGGCATAAACAGTCACAAAAATGGCAGAAAGGACACTGTCCTACTGAAGAGCTTTAGTCAGCCACAAAACAAGGCAGAAACGATGACAACACAAATCAGGCAGTAAACCAATTAAAAAACATTTTTAAATGACCAAGACCATTAAAAAAGGTGGCTTTGCATTCACTGCTGATGATAACCAAATTTGTCTCATCTGAAACTATTTTCACCTATTACTTAAGTCTTCCTTCCCTTGCCCTTTTTTAGTTAATTTTTTGCATGGGCTTATAATGTATGTATCATATCAGGAAAGTAGTGCAGATTATAATTTGCCAACAAATATATACCTAAAATGTCTTATTGTTGGAGTGCACAATTAAAACGCTGGGAGGGACCATTGCCGTAACATATTTCATTTCTTTAATGTGTCGTTTTCCTCCATTTAGACCATAGCATCAGGCACAACAGACCACACTACACGTGGGGAAATGGCATGAAACTAGATTTCCACTGCCAATCTGGAAGGTTGCTATCACTAGGACCATCTCCATATTCCTTTCTGGAGCCTCTAAAGACAGAGAGAAGCCGGGTGCCTGGGTGGCTCAGTGGGTTAAAGCCTCTCTCTGCCTTCGGCTCAGGGCATGATCTCAGGGTCCTGGGATCGAGCCCCGCATTCCGCTCCCTGCTCCGCAGGGAGCCTGCTTCCTCATCTTTCTGCCTACTTGTGATCTCTGTCAAATAAATAAATAAAATCTTTAAAAAAAAAAAAAAGACAGACAGACAGAAGCCATTTCCTTTACCCTGTCAACACTGAGGTCTGGAAGCCAGTGTAGGCTTCTCATACCCAACTCCATGAAATCTGTGGGCTGTCAACATCCCCACATTTAGTGGCTGTCAGGAAGGTAACTGCGGCACGCCACTTTTTACGCTGTGGATTTCCTATTAAGTTTTTACTCTATGCCAGACCCTCAAGCAAGAGCCTTGTGGGAATCGTCTCAAAAAATGTTCCTCATGGGGCACCTGGGTATCTCAGCCTCTGCCTTCGGCTCAGGTCATGATCTCAGGGTCCTGGAATTGAGTCCCCCATCACAACCAGCTCTCTGTTCAGCAGGGAGCCTGCTTCCCCCCTCCCCCTGCCTCTCTCTCTCTCTCTCTGCCTGCCTCTCTGTCTACTGGTGATCTCTCTGTCAAATAAATAAAATTTTTTTAAAAAAGTGTTCCTCAGGATACTGTAAGTCTTCACTTACTATCTCCCTTCTGTAGATGTGGTAATTGACGCAGAGAAGAGCGATTTTCCCCACATCACTTGCTGCTACGTGCTGTAGTCTGGGCATGTACTCCAGAACTCTGCCTCTGACTCCAGAGACTTGCTCTCAATATAGATGTTATGCTACTTTACATGCGTAGTCGTAGCTTTCTTTCCATGTATTATGATGACGATTTCTTAATAACATAACACACTCGAAATTAATTTTAAAAATTTGTTTCATTTCAAATGTGACTTTGTTTCATCTTAGGATCAAAGATTTGCCAGAACACATCATTGATCTGGTAATAAGTGTCAAAATAAATTACAATTAGATTTACAGGGATTATTTTTATAGATTTTTAAAATTTTATCTTACCAGTTGTTGAAAAAAAACGGCATTAGAGTCTTTCTGACACAAAGCAGAGCATAAACAATAACCCAATAAAATGTGCACGGCCCATGATTTAGTCAAATGTATCTGAGATTGTAACCTGAACTAGCACTGGAAACAATAAGAAAAATTCAATGCTTGATGCAGTTGTTTCTCATATGCAGACAGTTAACAATGAGAACCAAACTGAGGAACAGCCAAGTGAACTTTTCAATCGTTAATATAGCTCTATTAATACCGTGTGATATTACAGTATTTAAGGAGAGAAAAGCCCATTGGGTTGCAGGCGCTCTTGATTCTGTGACCTTTTTTTAAAGATTTTATTTATTTATTTGTGAGCGAGAGAGAGAGAGAGAGAGAGAGCGAGCAAGCATGACAAGCCAGAGAAGCAGTGGGGGAGGGGAGAGAGAGAGGAAGAAGCAGACTCCCCTCTGAGCAGGGAGCCGGAGGAGGGGCTGGAACCTGAACCCTGGAATCTTGGCCTGAGCCGAAGGCAGGTGTTTAACTGACAGAGCCATCCAGGCGCCGCCCCTCTGTGATTTCTAGTAAAATATAGCAAGTGGAAATATGGCAGGGGTGGGGGCTGGGGATGTCGGGTGGGAATGGCAATGTCCTTCTGAGGGCAAGTTCCTCTACAGGATTGTATGCTCCTGTGTGTATATGTTAAGGACCCTTGAGGTTTCCTTCCCACATATCCTCATTACAAATACCTAGGTCATGATTTAAAAGCACAACCGTTTACAAAGTGTAGCCCACACCTCAGACTCAAATACTGCTTTGTTCCCATGACTGTTTTACCTTTGATGAGCCATCGTATTTATCTTCATGAACACTTCATTAAATACAGTCTATCCGAAAAAAAAAATCAGCATTCAAACAGCTAAACACTTCAACAGCCCATATATAATCTCTATTTGTAAAAAAGCAAAAATAATCACTTGATTAGATTCTGTAATTTTATTGCTGACATCATTTTTACTTGAATAGCAAAAGATGCATAGAATTTAACAATGTTTGGAAAAACGAAAAGAATTACTAAGAATGTAAGAAGGCAGTTTATTACTTTATTCATCCCAGAATAATAAGAAAGTTCCATGTTTTATTCCTGAAAAAAGTTGCTTTTTAAATTTTTTCTCAGCATGTTGGAGCGTATGTAAATTATCACATGGATATATTTCACCAGTTTGAAAAAGTTCATTGCTTTTTGCCATGTATTCATTTAACACAAGGTTATTTTTTTGATTGTATTAATTTAATACACATTGTATTAATAAATATTGTGTACTAATTTAATATACATTGTGTATAAATGTATTCATTTAGAAAGAACCATGGTACAATGGATTAAAGGTCCTTATATTTTAAACCAATATTTAAATATCATGGAAGCCAGCATTTTTCCATATATAAGAATTTCCATATTTTTCCTTGTTTGGGCTTCTTCACCCAGTGAAAAATCTATTTTTAAAAAATCACTGAATTGAAGAAAACAAAAACAATATCTTTGATTATATGGATCCAATTCATCACTCTCCCATTTGTAGACCAAGAGCCAGATCCTACCTAAGGAAATTATCTTTTTCAGATTTTATGTTTCTACATTCCTTCTGTCTTCTATTTTCCATCCCCCTCTTCCAGTCATCACTTCAGTCATAACTACAGTTAGAAAAAGCACTTGCTCATTTTCCCTGATTTCACATTTGAACAGAATTTCTTTTTTTTTTAAGATTTTATTTATTTATTTGAGAGAGAGAGAGAGATCAGACCATAAGTAGGCAGAGAGTCAGGCAGAGGGAAGGGGAAGCAGGCTCCCTGCTGAGCAGAGAGCCTGATGAGGGGCTCCATCCCAGGACCCTGAGATCATGACCTGGTTCAAAGGCAGAGGCTTGACCCACTGAGCCACCCAGGTACCCCAAGAATTTCTTTTAGATGGACTACAAACAATCTCATAGAAAAACTTCATTTTCTGGTAGATTCTGTAAAGGGTAAGCAGTCTGTCCACTGCACTGTCCATTTGTCACCCCTACACAAACAGGGAATCCTATTACCTACAAAGGTATTAAGAAAAGTGCTCCCAGCTGAAAGCATTTATCCAATTCCAATTGTTTGGAAGTCTAAAATACTAAGAGTAGTATTGTTCCAGGAGCTACTGTTTAAAACAATGCAATGCCTGTTTAGAGTGAAAAAAATCAGTACTTGAGAATCTGAGTTGGTTTTAAAAAATAATAACAGTGCATCCAAAAAAGAATTCTTAAAGAAACATTTATATGCCAAGCACATGTTTTTAATTTTAATAACATTGGCTTACCTAAATAAATATGTAGAACCTAATAATTGTTCTCTATATTTTGATATTTTTGTATGTTATTCTATTTTTGTGAGTTTGCAAAGAAGCTAATGAATAACAATGTTGAAAAAATATGTATCTGTCAATACAAAGTTGTTGTGGTTTATAGATACTACAAAATGCTGTGTGGAAAAAAAATTCTGTTAAAAAAGTAGTTGAAAACTGCCCGGATTTTAAGAGAAATGAATGTAGCCATATCCTTATAGGATAATGCCAGATAAAAAGTAACCATGTTCCCTCCACAATTGTGTTTGTTGGCATTTATAGAATAATAATAATGCTTTAAGGTTATTTTCATAGTTGTTCACTTAACATGGGATTAACATCAAAATCTTCATAATTATCTGAGATCACCCATTTGAAAGCAGTGTGGTAAAACATGTTAATGATTAAGACACTAGCAGTTTTAATACTAAACAGATTAACACACATGAAAGTAACATTACAATTTGTGCATTGAATAATATGCCAGACCAATTTTTCTGGTGAAGAGAGAATTCTCATGAAATGGTACCCTTTCTAGCTACTGCTTCCTATTTCTTGAGAGATATACATGAGTGTGCATGACATATGAACTTGAAATACTATGCTGTGGTTTTGACATTGCATAGTTTTATGAAACCATTATTTCTGAGGTTTGCTTTAAATAAAACTGAACACCAAAATGTTACAATAGGAATGCGATCCAGAAGAATGAAGCTACAATCCAGGTGGGATTATAAACCAAAAAAACGTAAAGCTTGAAAGAGATTGCTAATTGACTAGAACAGCTATGAATTTATTTTATGACCACCAGCATACAAATGTAGGTCCATCCATATCTTACACATTTTTAAATAATAAAGAAGTATATTTTAATATGTCCCCCCCGGGGGGCCTCAAAAATATTTCTCTGCCTCAACTTGAAGTCAACATGAGAGGAAAATGAGTAGTCATTTATAAGTTAATATGAAATCGTAAAATAATGACCCAAGTCATGTTCACCTTTCTTGAATCAACATGAAAATAACGTTCACATCCTAGACCTAATTATTCCAAAATCCTTGCTGCTTTTTGCGGATGGGAGTTAGGGTGGGGTGTGAAATCTTAGAAACTAAACTGAATGTAACAAATGCAGGTGCCTCCCTCCACCCCACCCCCAACCAAGCATGAAGAATGTCTTTTGAAAGACTGTATCTACTCAGCTGTGCCTGAGAGGGGGCTGAGAGGGGCTGAGGGCGTCGGGATTTAAATCATGTTGATTCCACTTCTGCAGAGAAAATCCATAAAAAGAGATTTATTATCATATTTTCTTTTTGAAATGTATTTGTTTTTTACTTTAAAAGTGCTCCTCAGTACAGAGCAGAGTAAGTATTACAATTTTGTTAAACAGCAGCCAAGATTTAATTGTCTGTGAAATACAAGGCTTAGGACCTGATTCGAGTTCACTACTGTTCTGCCGACACAAACGCGGTCGGCCTGCGCGGTGGCCCCACGCACCCAGCGGCAGGCTCACACAAAAGAGCAGTCCCGCAAGAACTGAGGGAGGGCAGGGGGGCCTGCACTCGCCGGCAGGAGCCCATCCAAAGGGGTATGCTTTAGTCTTCCTGCGGCCGATTTAAAGTGACTTTGCATAAAAAGTCAAACAAGAAGCAGAAGCTATGGAAAACGTAACAAATCATGCTAGCAGTTTAACAGCAAGAAAGAAGGGGAACCCAGTCCCCGCTAACAAATCCTGAAGAAAAACGTCATGGAGATAGAAGTGAGGGGAAAAGAAGAGAGGAGAAAAGGAGCTGGATAAGGACACGACATCGAGGTCGGCATGTGCACCACACATTTTATTATTACTGCACACATCTCAGGGGCTCGCCAGGGAACCTGAGAAATCCCTCTCCTTTAACATCACCCGCGCCCTCCGCACGCGTGTTGAGGAAGGGCTCCGCCGCCCGCCTCCCCCTCGCGTCCCCTCCTCCAGCGCCGCCCCCCACCCCCCTGCTTCCTCCCGCCAGTGGCTCTGCGGGTCGCTTCCTCCACCCGCCGAGGGGGCAGAGGAGAAAGCGGGCGGCTGCAGATTTGCCCCGGTGGCACCGCAGCCACAAGCCAACCAGTAATTGCAAAGCAAACAAGGCTGAAATATTGGATTGGTCTCAATCGTGACAAGATCTACGCTTTTGCCGCCAATTTGTTTGTGCAGCTCTATTTAAAGGCACTTGATTGAGGAAATGTTGAAAATAGCGGTGAGGGTTTCCCTAATGAGACCTCAGGAGGGAAGCCGCGGCCTTCGCCCGCCCGCCTCAGAGGGTTCGGGAATGGGTGGGGGGCGGGGGGGCGAGGGGGCGGGAAAGGGCGCGGTTAACCCCTTCCTGCCCGCCTCGGGCGAAAAGTCCTCGGACACCAGCTGGGGAAGTTGGGGGGTCCATCCCGCCCCGGAGCGGTGACCTCCCCCGCCCTGAGCTGCGGGGAACCGGCCTCCTTGGTTGCGGACGCCGAGAGGGGGGATGGGGATCAAAAGGACACTTAACCAGGATGGAGGGGGCGGCCCAGCAGCCAACGCAGCGGCCGGAGGGCCGGCGGCCTAAATCCGGGGTGGCGGCTCTGGCCGCGCCCCCTGCTCCCAAACCATCCCAGAGAACCGCTGCAGTCTCGCATCTCACTCTCCGACGACTGAGGTCCTGCGAGGCTTGAGGCCCTTGCGATCCCCCGCGGAGCCGCGGTTGCTCTTGGCTCAGAGCACTGAGGCAAGCGGTGCGTGCGCTCCGCCGCCACCCGGGCCATCGCCGTCGGGCTGGGTCTCCAGCAGGCTGTAAGGGAGGAGAAGAAACGAAAGAGGCAGGAAGAGAAAATACATAAATATATATTGAACGCAGCCTGTCTGTCAGGCGTCTTGCTCTCGCGTGCATCTTGATTTCATTTAATCTCTCCTACACACCCTCGAGGTTGGTGTCATTAACCCATTGTTCAGACGAAGAAACTAAGGCTTAGAGACGTGGCCAATCTTGTCCAAGCTCAGGTAGTGAGTATTTGGTGCCCGAGAGTTCGCCCTACCCAGCTCTGACTCCGGAGCTTAGGTTGTCACCCGGAGAGGCCTGGCCTCGGCTGGGTTTTCCATTCTCCGAGCCAAGGCCGGCTGACGCTGACCCATCGCCAGCGGGATCCATCCCGAGGAAGTTTTCCCTGGTTCTCCGGAGGGCTTGGAGATGAAGGTCTGTACCCTAATGAGCCGTCCACCTCCTCTACTAGGTCTAGTCGCTTTCAAAATAGTTGCAATTGGGGTGTGCGAAATTTACCCGTTTTCTCTAAGCCATACTTCTTACACAAGCTCTTTAATCCCCTACTGGGTAGGTTGATTGGGGGCTCAAGGAACCCAGAGTTACCAGAGGTTAAAGGTATGTGCCGCCTCCAGCAGAGAGAATATGAGGGGGTACACCAGAAAGAGGATTTGGGGGAGAGAGAAGGTCTATCAGAGAGAAGAAAAGCAATACCTGGAAAGGCTTCCTGGAGGAGGCGGCAGTTCAAACTGGGCCTAGAAGAAACAAAGAAGTGTGGATTCTTTAAGAAGAGAGAGAGATGGATCGTTTGCCAGCTTTGCTGGCAAATCAAGGAATGACAGACGGCTGGGGACAATCTGGGAGTCACACTTTCACCACCTGCTGCCATCTCCTGACTGCCCCTCTAACTGGGAGAACTATGGGTTGATCAAGCCCTGAGCCAAAGTTCCAATCTCTTTTAAGACTGAAAATTTAAGGCTTGGGGAGAGACACCAGCAGCTAGACCTTGACCCTTCCGGAGCCCTGGACTTGAGCCAAAAGCGATTGTCAAAGACAGGGCTGAAATGGGGCACTGGGGATGTTCTCACCAGAGTTCTGAACAATGAGGGCCACACAGTGCTGAGTTTTGCTTAGAGGGATCTGCTCAGAGATGTACCTTGGCCAATCTGAAATCTGTCTTTCTGGAGTCAGGAGCAGATGCAGGCTGGGAAAAGGAAGACCCCCAGAGGGCAGGGGAGGACTGGTTTCAGTTGTACTTCCCCGAGAATGATCTGCACCTCCTGTCAGCAAAGCAAAAAAGCATCAGTCATACGGATTTAGTGAACCCTCTAACTGTGTTCTGAATGGAATTCTGCTTTTTTTCCCCCTGTATGCAACCAATTCCTTCTTTTGAAGTTGGATGCTTCACAAGCAGAACGCAATTCCATTTTTTTGTTCCTAGAGGTTTTGGCCTGTGTTAACTTAAGTGGGCACTCATACAAGTACTAAAAAGAAAGCCATTCTTTTCTGGAAAATAGAACAAAGTAGCGCCTCTCCTATCACGGTGCAGATATATAATCTCTAACAACAAATTAGCCTCCTTGTGCTGCGCATTTCCAGCAAGCATCCTGCCTTCTCTGTTTATATTATAACTTCTCTGTCTGCAATTATTTTTATTTTAATTTTCTGTCACTTTAACAGAAACCAGAGCCTTTTCTTCTAATGTTTTGTACACAACATGTTCATTTTGATAAGATGTTCTTTCCTATCCTCTTTTAGCTTGCCTTTCCTTGTTTAGAGTTCTGTATCAGGAGTTTCTAATATTTCTCCCTCTTTTTTTAAAGAACTTGTCCCTGTCTTGCTTTATTTGTTTGTGTGAAATTTAGTTTGAAAGGAGATCAGAGAGAGCAGGAGGGGTTTGTAATAAGAGAATGACCGAATGACCCAAAGGCTGATTATCTATCATTAACTGGAGACTCGGTGTACCCAAATTACCAGGGGGGACCTCAGTCTGCCGGATCCTTACCCAGCCAGAAAGGCAAGTGTGGAATGCACACACTGAAGCAGGCTTGTGGCGTTGCAAATGAAGACACTCTGCTCACGCATTTTCTTAAGGAGGTTTCCTCCAAAACTCAACTCAGGTTCACTGGACATATTTATTAGAATCTGACATGTTGTACACAGGTAAAACTCTTGCTGAAAGGCGAACTTTCACATTTTTGTAACTAACATTTTTGTGTTGTTTCGTTAGAAGCAAAATTGCAGCTAATTGTCTAAGCTCCAGAGAATATTGAGAAATCAAACCAAGCTGCTTTTGATCTACTCATGCTGCTAAACCTAAGCCTTGTAAAAATCGAGGTTTGCCATTAATATTGACAATAAAAGGGTTTCTTTTTGTTAACCTGAAACCTAACCATCCTGCCTCAAGTCCCATGTCTAGAAGCAAAGGCCCTAGAATAAAGTTAGAAAAGATTTGGAAGAAATTGCCAGGGCTTTAAAAAAAGAGAAAAAAATCTACACGAATTTGCAAAGGAGGCTTCAGAACAGGACTTCCTAGGAATGTGAGCAACCCCGCAGTTAGAACTGGGAATTTACAGGGGCCTCAAGTCACAAACAAAACCTTCAGTCACTTAAATTTAAGGCTTGTCCAAAGTTTCACATTTTAAGTTGCCATTTGCTTTTGTATTTTATTCTGAACCCGACTGTATTGCAGACTAGTCAAAGTTAACTACTACTTATTTTCTCATACACCGTGTATGCAAAATTATAATTACTTCCTCATCAGAATGCTGAATGCTTTCTTTTTGGTTTGGAAGAAAATGTTGTCAGTGTGTATGTAATTTGCTTCAAACAAAGTACTTAACAGAAATCCTGTGAGATGTGTTTTCTCATGCCGCTTTTGCTCTAAGCTCTATCTATATTTTACTAGAAAGTAGGAATGATCAGATCTACCTTACTTCTAAAGACCATTATAACAACCTTAATAACATCTCCCATGTACACACCCTGCTATCTCTAGAGTGGCCCTTTCGTGTACATTACCTTTTGTTCTCTTTAGTCTGAATACGTATTTTACCTTTACAGACTGGCTTGGATACTTGGCAAAGTATCTCATTCTTCCTCATCAGTGAAAACCCTCCAGACCAACAGCACATCTGCCAGCTAAGATGAAGATCCAGTCATTGATTATTAGAAGAAAATGCAAATTTCCACTGCTTGTAGTACCGGATATTAAGATTTTTCTTATACTTTGTGCGTCTTAAACTTGCGCAATGTGATATGTTAATTATATCTCAATTTCTAAAAATATATATATATATTAAAGACAAAAGATAAACTAGTATCTTATTCTTCAGTTTCTTATTCTTATTCTTAAGTCTTATTCTTCAGTTTCATGTTCAATGACATCAGAAACCTCAAAAATCCAAGCATTGCTCAAAGGCAAATTAGAAGGTGGGGGGATGGAGGGAGAGAGGGAAAAAAGGAACGTCTGGGAGAAAAGAAAGGGGCGAGAAAGGCTAAATGGGGTGGGGAGGGAGGCATCAAGCAAGTCCCAATTTTCTCCCCCTACTTAAGTGTTTCCTCATCAAAGCTGGACTGGGGAAAAAGAAAAAAAAAAACTGGACTGATGGAGTCATAAGCAATCAGCCCCTCTATAGTCAATGCAGTTGGGTCAGCCCCTCCCTGCCCCCATCTCCACAGATCTGCTCTGATGGGAAAGAGGAGGGAAGAGGGATCACTCACCAAATACCCCACCCCCACCCCAAAATGCAAACGGAAAATGCTCAGAACAAATAAAACCTCCTCAGTGCCCAAGACCACTATTCCAGTTCTTCATTTTTGAAACAGACATAAGATGTTCAACCAAACTTGAGTCTGCTTTGTAGAAGTGTATGCACTTTGAGCACCACCACGTTTCTGGAACCACTGTCACTTGCCCTGTCTCTGGACAACTATTCCCCAAAAGGCAAACCAGAAAGGAAGGGACTACAGACCCTGAGTCTGAAGGAGATCCTTGCCACCACTCAGACAATGTGCCTTGTTCTGTATGTCCTAAAAGTTCTGGGACCAAGTGATGAGCATATAAAGTGACTCAGTCCCAACCCAAGACAGACAAAATGCAAAGCTATCAAGGTGTCATAAGAAGCACCTATCTTGGAGCAGGTGGGGGGCTACGGTTACACCTTCAGGAACATGTTGCTTTTTCTGTTACCTTCTGGGTTTGATGTTCTTTCTGGAGTTCTTAGCAAACATTCTCAGGCTCACCTTATGTAAGAGCGTCATAGATATGTACAGGAATGCTGGGTCACTTCTACTTAGTTGGTTAGAAAAATAAGGTAAAACGAGACTTGAAAAACGATGAAGGGAATTGAGCCATAATTCCTGTAAACATAAAATGTGTGTTTATGGCCCTCTGGCCTGGTTCTTTTCAGGTCCAGTTTATTTTGAGTTCTTGTGAGCAAAACACGAGATACAAACTGCCCTTGCCTTTGTGATAATAAATACCTCAAAAAGATCTGTATTTTCCCTAAAAAACAGACTGAAGTTTTTTTAAAAAATATTTAGTTTAAACTAGATTGATTTTAAAAGGAATATCTCACAAGACCAAAATGTTTGCTAGGGAGTGCTCAGCCTCTCCCGTGCTCTTTGAGTCTTTTCCAGGGGAAAGGGTGGGAGTGAAGGGAAAGAGCCAAGAGACATGGGCGCAAAATAAATTGTTGAACCTGGTTAGGTCTCTTTAGCTGGAGGCAGAGGTCATGCGCCCTACAGTGGGTATACCACCAACTACAGTGAAGACCGGACATTGAATCAGAGCATTTCTACAACACAGGGCATTGGAAAAGGAGAGGCAAGTTAGTTATGCGCTCACCAGGATCCCTCCTACGGGCGCCCAGGGTGGCCTACAGCCTGTATCATCTCAGCAGCTGCTTGGGCCCTTGGAATACTCAGACGAAGTCTCCTTAGGGGGCAGCACACTAGAGTCCACACTAGGACAGTCCCTGGGCTGACATGGAAGGTGGGAAACTCATCTCCCCCCTTTTCTTTTCCCTCATTCATCATCCACCCCACCCCACACCCACCCACCCCCAGAAGGCACAGGACATCTAAACTGGGGGCAAACCAGAGACGGCATCTGCCTCCCAGCCTTCCAAAGCAGAGACTAACCCAGCATCACACTAGACCGCAGCAGCAAAATGTACAAAAGAGGACATTGACAGAAAAAAGGGGACTCCTTTGGCTATGCATTCAGAGTGGCCTGCAGCCAGTCTGATCTCTGCCAGTCACCAACTACAGCTGAGAACACGAGAGTTCACCCATTTGTCCCCTGCCTCCAAGCTGCCTTTCTAAGGCTGTATAGTCTCAGGGCTTGACTTTCTGAGCTGTACGAAGCCCTGGACCCTCACACAGCAGTAATTAACTGATAATGACACTGTCAGTGAGGACTGATGTTCAGATTAGAATCTTTTATGACTTTTTTCTGTTCCATGTTCTCCATCTCCTTTATCACATGCCATGAAATCTGGAACCATGAAGCGATTTGCCCATTTTTTGTTTCAATTAAAAGAACATGAGGAAGATGGAAAGTGGCTAATTCTGATGGCCTCAACACTGAGGCCACTCGCCTCTGGTGGACACAGCATCCCAGACCCCCACTCAGCCTTTTGCCTGGCGTCTTCTTCCTTTCCATTCCCAAAACCCCCTCTGGGTCTGAAAGCAACCTACCAACTCCTTCCCCTGAATTGTTATCTGTTTCCAGCTAGGGTGCAACGGGCTTAACTTTGTCTACCTGCTTCCAAGGCCTAGATGTGCTCTTATAAACAGACTTTTTTTTTTTTTAAGTATCAAATGTCAGAGGATTGAACTACCAGTATTTACACATTCAGGGGTTGCCTCCCTGGTGAAAATGTAAACAGAACCCCACCACACTACCATATTCTTTCCCTGAAGAACGAGGGCTCTAAAACATTCCACTCGTGCTAAAATCGCAGATCCATCCAAGTTGGGGGTTGAAAGCTCTAGGTCACTATTTTGTTCCATGCCCAAATGGCACTTTACCAACAAATACAATTTCAGCTTCTCCCTACACCCTGTTCTCTGCCTTAAGATGCTATGCTGTGGGCATGCAGGGAAACTGACCCCTTGCCTAGGGGACAGATGGGCCCTGAATAGACCACCACACTGGGTTTGTGAGCCTATTTCGAGCCCCTCTCAGTTCTTTCCCCTCTCCTATCGCCCAGCCACCTCAAACCTAAAAACTATTTCTCAGTGCTGCTGCCTAGGGCTGTAGTGGCCGGTGGAGCCGGGCCTGGAACCCTGCTGCAGAGGAGTTGGGTGCCCCCATTCTCACTGACCTTGCCTTCCAACCCCAACTCTGGACCCCACGGAAAGCATCCAGGGGGCTGAGAAAGGACTGTCTTCACAGAGCCCTTGGGGTGGGTCTCCGTTTGTGGGGTGGGACTCCCTTTGAGACCTGGGGCCTGACCCTGCCTGCTTCCAAACGACAATACCCAAGGTGAAGGCAAAGGTCTCCTCTGGGTGAGCCCAGCCAGGGCCAGGGATGAGTCCCAGACCCACACACCTCACCCAATCTTATGCACTCTCTGCCCTGGGCTTCCACTAATTTACCGCTAGCAGGGTCCTGGCTGACACTTTTTCCACACCAGACTCCGTCAGGCCGACTCCTCATCTACTCATCAGTCTCCCTTCCCCACTCCCAACCAATCCCCGGGGAAATTCCAGCTCCTGCCACTGTCCATCCCCTGCCCCAACCTCTCTTTCGACTTTCTCAAAATGCTCACGCCACTTGGGCGCCATGGCCCCGGTGCCCTGCGGCCCGGTGACTTACAAATGGAGATCCATTTTCCGTTATAATGCGTTCAAGATCACTAAGGCCAGCAGTCTAAACATCCACGAGCCGTCCTCCGGGTCTGCCTCTTAAACTGCCGTTTAATGGTTCCCCTCCGATAACTAAACCTGCTTTCCACAGATGCCCGCTTTTATAGGAGAAGCAGGAATGCAGAGATATATTTATATGTTTGTTCATAAAAACTGGAAAATAAGCTCTGAACACGCTGTAAAAAATATTCAGTTACTTACCAAACAGACTAGTTAAACCAGGAGAACACCGATACCGGCCACACCACAAATTCGGGGAATCAAGGTGCCTGCGCTTTGAATTCGCCCAAGGTCGTCGTCGTGGCTGCTGTCCCTGAAGAATATGGAAATAAGAGTATTTACAATCGGCTTGACCGTTCGTCCGGGCGGTCTCAACCAGGATCTTCAAAAGCGGTCACGGTACCAGGAGCCAACTCAGACAGCCCCGGCCAGGAAAATGTGCTGGGTAAGTAAAGAGACCTCTAGACGGGCATGTCCAGCCTGTGCCCAGGTCAAAACAGCAGTCTTCCCCCGCCGCGCCCGCCGCCCGCTGGGGCCAGGAGACAGCTCCGGCTCCCAGCAGCCCCTATGCGGGGGCCCCGCCGCGTGCTGCCTTTGCTACCCGCCTCCCCTCCCCCCCACCAAACAAAAATGGCACGAGGCTGCCTGCTTACTTTCTAGCCTCGGATACTTATAAAAACACTTCGAAAAGAGATATCTGCGTCCCCTCCTTTTTTTTTTTTTTTAACGAGAAAAGAAAACAGAGTGATACTATACCTGGTTTGGGATTCTTCAAGATTTGAGACTTGGGAAAAATAATTTAATAGTAAAGCATCTGCTAAATACTTGCATTAACCTCTGGCTGATAAAAAAAAAAAAAGTTTTTTTTTAACCCTACCCCCCCCTCGTTTTAATTATCTCATGGCTATGAAGGGGCAGCCAATCCTGGAAGAGGACTTCGACAATTAGCAACGAGAACATCAAAAAGTTTTATTGCGGAGAGCGAGAGGCACCGCCCCTGCCGCCCCGGGATTGGCGTGAGGAGCCTCTGACGACATATATTAACCCGAGCAGCCCTAAAGATGTAGCTGTACATGGAGATCTTGCTGGGAAAATCCGCTTACTCCCCTCACGGCGTCCAGCCCAGGAGAACAGCCGCGGCTGCCACCCGGGAGCTCCCTCGGCCACCGTGCAGACCCCTCCGAGAAGCCGAGCCGCCGCCTTCGCGCTCCGAGGCGCCTGCAGGGCCCCAGATCCTTCCCCTGAAAGAAGGAAAGGATCTGAGAAAATGGATGCACTGAGACCTCTCTGAAAACCCTCCGAGGGAGCCCGAGAGGAGTGAGGACACGTTACTCGCTGCTAAAATCACATTCAAGGACCAAAACAACAACCAAAAATTTCATTAAAACAATAAGCGCCCAAGAACCCAGATCGGGCTAGTGGGGGGGAGGGGAAGGGGCGGGAAGGGGAGGGTCGCATGGAGGTAGCTTCACAGTGAGCAGTCGACCCCGCCGCCTCCCTGCAGAGCCGGGCCGGCTCTCCCAACCGCGGCTCGGACTCGTCCTGGGACTCCCGAGTTAGCTTCGGTGTCAGGATCGCGGCCGCGGTGGAGCCCGGCGACTCCGCAGAGCAGCCTCGCGGGAGCCCCGGCACCTTTGCATGAGCACCAGAGGATTCTGCCTCCCTGCAGCTGCCCGGGAAGCAGGAGCCGGCGCGCGGGCCGAGGAGCAAGGAGGGAGCCGGCGGCTGCGGCCAGGGGCGCACGGTGCCGGGACCAGCTCGCCGCACCCTATGGGGAGCCGGCGGCCGAAGTGCTGCTGAGGCGGGCCCCGCGGGACAGGCGGGGGATCCCGGCCCGGGCTGCAGCAGCCCTCTCTGCGGCTGCCGGGCCGGCCCGGGCGCCCGAGGGCTGGGGGGTGGGGGGTGGGGGAGGCCGCCCAGCGCCGAAGCAAGGGCCCCGGCCGAGGGCGCGGCGGGGCTACGCGCACGCTGGGGCGCGTGGAGGGGCGCAGAGGGCGATATGAGTCTGGTGGGGGGCTTCCCCCACCACCCGGTGGTGCACCATGAGGGCTATCCGTTCGCCGCTGCCGCCGCCGCCGCCGCTGCGGCCGCCGCCAGCCGCTGCAGCCACGAGGAGAACCCCTACTTCCATGGCTGGCTCATCGGCCACCCCGAGATGTCGCCCCCCGACTATAGCATGGCCCTGTCCTACAGCCCGGAGTACGCCAGCGGCGCCGCCGGCCTGGACCACTCCCATTACGGGGGGGTGCCGCCGGGCGCCGGGCCCCCGGGCCTAGGGGGGCCGCGCCCGGTGAAGCGCCGGGGCACCGCTAACCGCAAGGAGCGGCGCAGGACTCAGAGCATCAACAGCGCCTTCGCCGAACTGCGCGAGTGTATCCCCAACGTGCCCGCCGACACCAAACTCTCCAAGATCAAGACGCTGCGCCTGGCCACCAGCTACATCGCCTACCTCATGGACCTGCTGGCCAAGGACGACCAGAATGGCGAAGCGGAGGCCTTCAAGGCGGAGATCAAGAAGACAGATGTGAAAGAAGAGAAGAGGAAGAAGGAGCTGGTCAGTACCAAGGGGCAGGGGCCAGAAGGGGTGTGGGGTTCGTGGGACCCGTGCTACCGGACTCTTTCCAATTGGGCTGAGCAATGACATCCCTTGTTCTTTGGCTGCATCTTAAGCCACAGTTGTTTGAACCAGGTTCTGGAAAGGATGGTGTCCTCAAGAAGCTGAGGAGATGGGGGAGGATGTCAGCAGCTACGGGAGGAGGAGGAGGTTAAGAGGGATGCTTCGCGCGCTTGATCTTCCCTCCGGGTTATCGCTGTTCCCACCCGCACTTCGGCCGAGCTTTGCGGACTTCAGGGTCCCCACTGATCTTCCGATTGCCCTGGCCCAAGTGTTCTACGTCTCTTAGAGCCTTCATTTGGCCTCCAGTCCTCTCTTGCTGTCAGGTGGTTCTAAAATAAATCGCCCAGAAGCGCTAGTTAGCAATTATTTCACTATTGATCCCTATCCCTCTCTGGAGAACCAGGCCAGTACAGATTCTAAGAGAGTTTTGTGGTTGTTATTACAATGGTCTGAAGACGTAAAGGTAAACATAAAATCAGTACTTTTAACTTCAGAATGCACCTCTAGTTTCTCTTTGGCGATGAGGTTAAACCGTAACTTCCTGAATTAGTGAACTTTCTGGGTATTTCTTGTTTTATTTGCATGAGCATTTTAAGAGAAACAGTAAATACTAATATGGCCATTGTTATTATTAACAGTAACATGGGATAACTGAAAATTAGTTATCTCAAGTTCCTACCAAGTGCCCATAGGTTGGTGGTGGTCGGAGCAAGGCTGTTGCCATGGAGGGCCTGGAAAATAATACCATTCGTCTCATTTTTCTTCTTTGGGGCCTGTGGCGCTTTAGTCTATGCATAATCTAGTGACCTTCCGAATAACTAGGGATCTCAGAGGCCTCGGAGGAGAGGCACGGATGCGTTGGGGGCCAATAGCCCCCAGCCCAGGCCAAGGCAGAGGGAAGTTATCCCCATTTTCCCCAGAGCGCGAACCTGGGACTGCCATTGAAAACAGAGAAACCAGATTTAGCGCCCACCCCCCCGCTCGCGCCCCTACATCTGGAGTCAGAGAAAAGGCCCCCAGCTCCTCCATAAATGACTTGGAAATGGCTGGTTGTTTATAAGCTTGCCTATCCGGTAGTTGAGCTTTGCAGGCGCGCAGAGGCCTGGCCGGCCGGGTAGCTAGGGCTGCGCAAATCTTCATGATTTTTCTACAGAAGCTAGGACTTAAAATGTCCCACCTCTAATCTCTTGCTTTCCTTCTCTCACTGTCTCCTTTTCTCGCCGGAAAAGTGAGGGGGTGGCGTGGAACCAGGTCTCCCTTCTGAATTTCTCTTTGCACTTTTCTCCCTTTCGCCTCTCCTTTGCCCAGAATGAAATCTTGAAAAGCACAGTGAGCAGCAACGACAAGAAAACCAAAGGCCGGACGGGCTGGCCGCAGCACGTCTGGGCCCTGGAGCTCAAGCAGTGAGGAGGAGGAGGAGGAGGAGAGCGCGAGTGAGCCAGGGCCCAGGAGCAGGAAGCAGACCCAGGACTCCGGGCAAGCTCTCCAGGCTCCGCTCTGAGGACTTCTTGCATTTGGAATCATCCGGTTTATTTATGTGCAATTTGCCTCCCCTCTCTTTGCCCCCCTTTGAGGCATCCGCTCCCCACCTCCCCCTCCAAAAAAAAAAAAAGAGTGGATATTTGAAGAAAAGCATTCCATATTTTAATATGAAGAGGACACTCCTGCGTGGTAAGGGATCCCGTCGTCTCGTAGATTCTGTGTGTGTGAATGTTCCCTCACGGCTGTGTAGGCACCAGCGTTGCCCCCTCCCCACTTACCCAACCCCTTCCAGATAAAGACAGCGGACAATAGTGTGTATGTGAAGTGTATCTTTAATACTTGGCCTTTGGATATAAATATTCCTGGGGATTATAAAGTTTTATTTCAAAGCAGAAAACGGGGCCACTAACATTTCCGTTGGGGTCGGTATCTAGTGCTGTCTTATCATCTGTGGTCGTTCCCTATTCGAAGATGTTTCCAACAGCTACTTGTTTTGTGCACTTCCGTCCTCTAAAACTAAGTGGAATTTAATTAATATTGAAGGTGTAAACGTTGTAAGTATTCAATAAACCACTGTGTTTTTTTTTACAAAAAAAAATCTTTTAATAGTTGATACCTCAAAAGAGTTTTGAAAACAAAACTGTTATACTTGTTTTCATAATATTTAAAATATTCAGAAGTAAACTAAATTATCGTGATTGCCTCTAACTTTATTTTAAAGAGTCAGTAGTTCGGATCAGTCCTCACGGTGAGCTCCAGCCCCCACAGGGAAGTGTCCTTGGTGAAAATCCTGCTAAAGGACCTGGGTTCTATCGGAGTTCTGTCTTCTCCCCGCTCTTGTCCCTACCCCCTGCCCCGGAGTAGGCCCAGGAGTCAGTATTAGGAGGACCTGGGCCAGAGAAAGGGCTTGGCAGTTCACTAGAAAGGTGGAAAGGTGTTCTTGTTTTCCAGAAATCAACCGGATTTCATTCTGTGGGGGGACTTTGGGTTTTGTTTGGGGAATGTGTTTTAGGTGGAGGAGATTTGAGGAGGATCCCAGGAGTTATTGCAGCCACAGGAAATAGTCTATAGTTTTTAATTCAAAATGTAGGGCTTTTGTTCGGAAAAAGAAAAAGAGGAAAAGATGACTTTTTTGTTTGTAATCCATCAGGGGGATTCTCATCAGAACCGGCCTTGGAGTCGGGGGAGAGCTTTTGGGGAAAAGTCCATGATTAGGTCAAGGAATTTTACTTCAAGTAAGAAATCGAGAACACAACCAAGGATTTAAAGGGGGGGTGAAGGGGGGAGAGATTTACAAGGAGTTACAGGGAACTCAATATTAACTGTGCAGTGTCTGAAGTCTTCCCTGCCCCAGGCCAGCCCAGCCCAGCGAGCGGCTCCCTCCCAGGCTACTAGCCGCTGGGGACTTCACCCCGCCTGAGGTTTGGTCTCCTCAAGTCCCAGCACATCCCGAAAGGAAGTCCCGGAGGCCTCCTTTGCCCGTAGTCTTGGCTAGAGCCGGAATCTCTGCTCTAGGAACCAGAGAAACTGAAGTGCCATAAAGGACTCGGCAGGCCGGGGAGGGGGTGAGGAGGAGGGGGAGAGATGGCGTG
Source organism: Meles meles (assembly GCF_922984935.1). NCBI lineage: Eukaryota > Metazoa > Chordata > Mammalia > Carnivora > Mustelidae > Meles > Meles meles. Next base: position 158,374,366 of record NC_060067.1, read on the forward strand.
GAGGGGGTGGGAGGAAGAAAGGTGAAACGTATTAAAAAGCGGTTTGTTTCATGAAACACCAGGTATATAAATCTGGTGTTAGGGAGGCTTGCCAGAGGGTTTCCATCTTGGAACCCATCCTCGGGGTGATGTTCGCACCTCGACTCCAGGCACAGACCCTCCCCCATACCCCAGGGGTTCCCACGGTTCGCGGGTGCCCACACTGAGCCTGCCGCCTGCAGCGGGCAAATTCGCAAGCGCTGGAGGAGAGACGGGAGAGTGGCTCTGCGGGTTTCTTCTGCGGGCAGCTGACAACGCGAGGGCGAGGGGTTAGAACAACTAGGCCAAAGCGATCTGAACTTTCTCCCCTCGGGTCAGGCGGCGCTGGGCCGTCGTGGTGGGCGCGAGCTGTGTTTACAGACACTTGCCTTTGTTTATAGCACTGGGGGGCTTAGGGAGGCGCGCCCTGATTTTCTATTACTCTTGGGATTCCTGTCGGTTGGACTGAGTGGCTCTCTCCCTTTCCTGCCTCCAACATCCTTTTGCATCCTTACTTTAATCCCATCGGCAGAAAGACTTCCTATCCCAGTGGTAGAAGAAAACAGCTTACTGAAATAATAGAGAGAATGGTGGTGGCAGGGGTGAGGTTTTACAACCAGGAACTGAAGAGGAGTAATCCACATCATGCTTGTGGGCCTGGGCTTGCCTTCGTAGCTGGTCTTCTTTACCATCCCGGCCTTAATGCACTCTTGCTGGTCTAACCCTTTTTTGGTTTACTAGACACCAGCAGAGGAGATCCCGAAGAGCCTAGCTGCAACATCGCTATGGGGCGGCTTGTGGCTACACATGCTTTAAAACCCACGCTGCAGAAATTCGTCCTCTTTGTCTGGCCAGGGCCAGGCTCTGCCTGCCTTCTCTCCTGCCTGTCCGCCAAGCCACTTCCTCTGGCCCAGCAGCACCAGGCCGAGGCCTCAACCATCTCATCATTCCAACCTGTGTGAAAGCCCAACTGGCCAGACATCCAGCAGACCTGACACCCCAGGGGGCCGGACTCCTAACTGGATGCACACCCTAAGGAATAAGACACCCTAGATTATGCATCTCTATGGTCACGGGGGACTTCCCAACCTTCTGAACATTCGAAGCCACCCAACATCCCTGCCACAAGTTGTCGGCTCCCAGGAAGTGAGTGGTGTGCTGGGCTGGCATTTCTTCTGAGCTTCCATGCTTGCCTCTAATACACATTTATTTTTCTTTTAACTCCCTTTCTTCTTTGCTCAAAAAAAAAAAAAAAAAATTTCCAACCTCTTGCCTTGCGGGAGCAGCTAAAAGGCCTCTGTTTTAATTGCTCGGATAATGTGGTTGCTGCCATTTTGTTAAAAGCAATCACTCCTGCAGCGAAATCACAAGCTCTCTAGACAGGCCGGAGCCGACAAAAATGCAGGATTTGACGTTAAAAGCTAAATGGGAAGCTGGGGCGGCGGAAGGTAAATTGATGGTAGATCTGGCTGTCAGTGCCCCGGCCCCAGACCGCCGCACAGGCCCAGGGCCTGATAACCCCGAAACACCGGCGGGGAGAGGGCTTGGCCGCTGTGTGTGTGTGTATATGTGTGTGTGTGTTCCTTCCTACCTACCCATTCTCAGCTTCTTGGGAAGTAACCTGGAAAGCTCAAGAGAGCGGGACAGAGCACACTCCTTGCTCCCAATCACAATTTTCCAGGATTTTCACCCCTAGCTGGGACACTAACGACAGCTTTAAGATATTTTTTTTTCAGGTCAAAACTATGAGAAGAAGAGAGCAAGATCACTAGGGGTTCTTCCTGCCTTTTAAATCCCGCCTCACCCTCTGGAGGCTTGGTGGGAAGCTCCAGCATCCCAGTGGGCTAGAGAACCCTCCGGGCACCTAGGAAGGGTGGGCCTCCCGGCCTAGGCTGCCCTTCTCAGGACCAGGTGGCCTGGCCGTCCCTGCGATGAGGTGGGGATAGCGGTGGGGACAGCGGTGGCGCCAGGAAGGATAGCAAGTGGGCCTGAGTCGGCGTGGAGGGTAGCGAGATCCCTTCCCCCTGGCCTGTGCCTCTGCTGGCCGCTGCCTGCTGCTGGTGAGGATCACAGAGCTGGTATCCCACGGATTGTTAAGGAAGCGGAAGGGTGAATTGCGTGCCGCCGATTTCGCTGGAAGGGGTGCCTAGGATGAGAGTGAGCTCAAAATCAAAGCCCCAGGGAGCGGCAGGAGGCAGGCTTGTGAGCTACTTGGGAGAGAGAACCTGAGCCAGTTGCGAGCGCTTGAGTTGTGCGTGCAGGGGACAATACACTGGCCCAAGGATGCCACAACAGCTGGAACTGCATTTGTACTGCGGGTCTGACAAAGCGCGGGAAACCTCTCCGCTATTCCTGTAGCTTTAAAGAAATGCTGTGTCTAACGCTGCCTGTGCGGCTCGCAATTTTCTCTTCCACAGCCGCCTTTCGTTCTCTCTGCGCGCGAGTCCCACCCACGCGCCTGGATTTGGAAAAGGAACTGGTGGTAGGTGCCAAGCCGAGATGATCTGCAAAGGAGGCTTGTGGCGTCCTCCTCGTAAAGGGCCGAACCTAGACCCTGGGCTCTGTCTTTTCAGGATCTGCTGACCTGAGGGAACGCCTTCCCTCCACCCAACCCAAATCCTAGCGTCCAGACCCCTGCGTGAAGAAGAGGCACTGACAAGTCTCCGCGACGCACTGGACTCCTGCCCTGTCGCAGCCCGCGGATCCCTCGGAGAGAAAGACCTTGAAGCCGCCCTCAGACTGGGGCCCAAGACCCCTGCTCGAGGTGCCAGTAGCCCCCTTCCTGAGGAAGCTCAGCGGTGCTGTAGGGTTCACGTCTACGGGGTGGCAGGAAGGCGGTGGGAAGGTGGGAGAACTAAGTATTTTTTAACTGTTTAGAAAGGGCAGGACGAGAGAAGGGGTTACTCCAGGAGAGGAAACAGCCCGACGTTTCCAGGGGACTGACAGCTCCGAGCGCATAGCTTCACCATCCAGCTTCTACCCGCCGAGTACTCTCCGCACAGCCACAGTCTGCCGGGCTCTAAGTGGCCGGTAACACCTCAGCGGCTTCGGCCAGTCTAGTGGAAGTTAAAGTGCACTGCGTATCTGACTCACGCGCACAGAAGTTAGACTTCTCTCCCTGTTCTCGCTCCACCCTGCCCAAGTCAGCTTCCTTCGAGGATCGAGTCCCCCGCCTCTCCCCTAAACGTGACCACCCCCCCCCCCCACACACACACACATTCCCTTCAAATTCTCCCGGCATTTGGACCGCTTTGATGATCAGATGGTAGAGCCCTGATTACAAATTTATTCCCGGCCGCTCCGTCCGTCTTTATCTCCGCTATTAGGGACATCTGGGAGTGATTAGCGCCGCGCCCGCGCCCGGCCGCTCTGCCTATCTCGCCGCGGCGGGGCCCGGAGCCTCGCTGACGTCAGGGCAGACGGCTCGGAGCCATCCCAGCCGAGTTGGGTGTAATCGGCTGCCGTGCGGCCAAGTCCTCCTCGGGCCAGGCCGGCAGCTGGAACGCGCCGCCTGCTTGCGCACAGGGACTTTCTAAATATGTATTTTTAGCCCAGAAGACGTTTTTGTTTTTCTTGCTTGAGGTAAGGCGGGGCCGGTTAAAGTTTCTGTTGGCCCCCTCCTCACTTTAAATTTTCCAACTCGCTGCGCCTGGTGCATTCAGCCTGGAAAAGCCTCCCACAGCCGGCCCTGACTGACCTGCGGGCGCTCCTCTACCCCAGCGCCGGCGTGCTGCTCTCCTACACCAACAGCTGCAGCCCTTGCCGCGGTGCCCGTGCAGGGAGAGGGAAGAGAGGCGGCGCTAAGGGCTGCCCTTCCCGCACACTCCTTGCCTGGCCCCCACAGCCCTCGAGCAGCAACAGTGGGAGTTTCTGCCTAATGAGATGGCCGGGCAGACGCTTATTACAGAATAGGCCTCTCTCGGAGGCTCTGTCTTGCACCTGCTATTAAAGCCCAATGGACCTTAGGAACGGAGGCGCTAGACCTTCTTCTGTTTATCCTCCCCCTTTCCCCAGTGGGAGTGCTCTTTGGCTGAAACAAGAATGACTGGCATCCTCTTGTCCCCTACTATATCTCATTGCCCAGAACAGAGGCTAGATATATTTGTGTAATTCCTGGACCAGAAGAGAACACTCTAGACCTCCGACTTTGGCGTCCTGGGACGCTGTTCTGGTCTCTGGGATGAGTCCAACTCCAGAATACTTTGGGTTGGAGGTTACCACATTAGTTATGCAAAATCTCTGAAGAAATTGACAAAATTAAAAATTCACTCCTCATTTCGACCCATTTATGAGAAATCCTGGTTCAGCAGGTCAGGTAGGAGAAACGAAATCTTCAATTTTCAAAAGCTGGCCCTCCCACCCCAAGATTTAGGAACCACTGCCTGAGGCCACACACACCCACCTCAGCTGATCCTACATTCTTGGCACTCTGTCAACCCCTGCTGTGGAACACTGGACCCTAGGGTGAGGATGGTTTTATCAAGGATGGAGGAGAGGTAGGGCAAGGCCTACATTATTTAAAGTCTCTACAGGGAGAAAAGTGACCATCCCACGAATCAGTCCTACACCTCAATTTAACTGGGCAATGCAAGGACTCAAAACAAACTCGGAAAAAACTATTTACTTCCACACAGGTTGCAAAGCCCAAGCCAGCATTTACAGTGACTTTAACTAGAGGGAAAAGAATTCGTGGCCTGTGATTTGAAAGTAGCGACTAGAAGATCTATTTGGGGGGCCTGAGATATCAAAAATAAACAGGAAATCCAGTGAAGAAAATTTCCCAAATGTTCACCTCTCTTCAGTTTTTTAAAAAATATTTTATTTATTTATTTGACAGAGAGAGACAGAGATCACAAGTAGTCAGAGAGGCAGGCAGAGAGAGAGGAGGAAGCAGGCTCCCCACTGAGCAGAGAGCCCGATGCAGGGCTCGATCCCAGGACCCTGAGATCATGACCTGAGCCGAAGGCAGAGGCTTTAACCCACTGAGCCACCCAGGCGCCCCTCTCTTCAGTTTTTAAGGCAACTCAAAACTCCAAATTCCAAAGTGTCTTCATGTAATCTAGAACGGATGAGGATCATTTCCTCCCAAGTCAGTGAAAATGTCACATTTGAGAGAGCTTGACTCCCTCTTTTACCCACCCTTTATCCCTAGCAGAAGGGGAAAGAAAAATTGAGCTGGAACAGTGGAGAGGGCTTGGGGGCTAGGAATAGAGAAGGCTTTAGACAGCTGACTCTGATGACTGGAGAAGGAGGGGCCTAACTCTGCTTTTGGGGAGGAGGGGCAGGTAATAGCTGCAGGATGTAGTTTCCCACAGTGCTGGTAAGTGACTTCTCCATGATCTTCCTTAATAATGGAGTCTACTTGGGCAAAAAGGCAGTTTTCCAAATGACACAGACTCAAAACTAACAACAACAAAACCCCACATTGCTACATTACTTTTTATCAATACTTTCATGCATATGGCATAAATGAATTTTAACTTGAATTAGAGGGAATGAATCCATATGGGCCACACATCTGAGAATCCCAGTTAATATTTCCAAGCAAAGGAGATAGGCTTGCAAGCAGCTAAGCCGTTCATATAAAAGATGGGGTACTCAGCAACCTCCTGTCTGTAATCCAGTTTTCTCAAATAGTATATTTAGTGCACCACTAATTATGAACAGCCAGACCCAAGCTGATGCTTCCCTGTGACCAGATGGAGTATTTCAAAATATCTTTCCTTTTTTGTAGAACCAAATCATGGTGGGGAACAAGAACTAGAGTGAAGGAGACCTGCAGATTTTTTTCCTGTAAGAAGTGGGGTCATTCACTGTTCACTTGTTTGCTCCTTCACCAGCGGAAAGGATTTAAAACAAACAATTTCTTAGGAGGCAGAAAGAGTTTTCAACCTTTATTAAGTACATTGTCTCAAGAAGAGGCCAAAAAAGACATCATTCTAAATCAAAGTGACCATTATAATATCTCCTTCCGGAAAAGATGGAAGCCAATGGCCACTAAAGCCCGTGCATGGTTGACTTCCAGTTAAAGTGGGCTGTTGATGCTTTGAGCTGACAGTTTTGTCTTTAGGATAAGGCAGAAACACAGGAAAAAGAAAAACGTGTGGTTGTTGCTTTTATTTTTAAGGAAAAAAATACATCCAAAATCTGTAACTAGAATTTGGCGGTGAAGAAAAGCTGGTGCAGTTTTAATGGGAGAAAGTGGCCCCCAGGCCGCCTGACCATCGCCTTCGCTTTGCAAATCTGGTTTTCATATTCCCGCTCAGTAATTACCCAAAGCCATAACTGTCTCTGAAATTATTCATTAAAGTCATTTTCAGGGATTCTCACAGGATGACTCTTTTACGTTTATGATCTTCTGAGAGCAATGACATCACCCTCTGTCTCTTTTCCGCTTTTAATTAATGTGCTGGTTAGAGGAGAGGGGCCACGGCTGTGTCCGTGGGGAGGGGGCGCGCGGGCGGGGCGGGGGTGGAATTCTCTGGCCGTTCTGCTCCCGGCGCGGTCAGCTGAGCTCCGGCGCGCAGACATCCTTTGATTAAGGAGGGTATTTCGGGGAGTGCAGGCTGTGCAGAAGATCACGTCTGTGCCCTGTGGTGCTGTCAGCAGTGACAGATCCCAGATGGGGCCGCTACTGTATGGCAGATTGAGTTTCTCAGCAGAAAACTCACCCTCCCTCCTAAACGTCTTCAAAAACCTTCTCCAGATACTACAGGTCGCTTCGTGTGAAACTGAAAAAGTCCATCACCAAAGCTGGTTTTGCGTGCTTGTGTGTGTGTGTCAGGTCCCAACCCCACCCCCCCTTTCCTTCCTCTCCTTTTTTTTCTCCGCACTTCCTCCTCCTCTGAGCATCTTCGACTCGCTGGGCTACCCGGCTGCTAAGAGCGCGGACCTGGCGGGCCTGGCGGTTCCTGTTCGCGCGACCCACAGCGCCGCGGCGTCTACAGAGCACCGAGGGGCCGGGAAGGCAATCCGGTGGGTAGAGGCACGGCGTCCGGGATGCGGGGGCAACGCGGAGCACCCCAGGCAGCTGGGGTGGATCGCAAGGCCCAACTCTCCCAGTGGGGCGGGTTTGAGATGGGGGGAGAGAGGATTGAACCCGAGGCGAAAGCAGAGAGCACCGGCGCTGGGCTGGCGCTTCTCTCCCGTTTTCCGCAGCGCCGCGCCATCCACCCAGTCTGGGCAATTTCGAGCGGCAGCGCCGAGCCTGAGAAGGGGGTGGGGGTGTGTTCGGGGGCTGCGTTCGGGCATCGGGAAGTGGGGTGAAGGCGAGCCACGGGAGCCAGCGGGGCCCAGCCCGGTCCAGGATGGGGAGAAGCGGGATGGGGAAAGTCCTCCTGGCTGCGGCCTCAGCCGGGAAGCTACGCTAGGGCATCTCCCAGGTGAGAGGGGGCGCAGTGAGACCCGGCTTTCTATGCAAGAAACTTCTGTTCATTTGTGACTCTGGGTCCCGTTTCGCATCCCTGGTTCGCATACACTGGGTTCGAAACTCCGTTGCAAAAACATTTGGACTTATCTTAAGGCTCTATTTAAAAAAAATAAACAAATGCCGCGTGTCCCTGCTTCCTCGAAGGCAACGGAGATTCCTCCCCTCCTCCCATCCCTTCCGGAGGGATGGCCGGCTCCAGGGGAGCAGTCGTGGCCGGGAGAGCGGGGATGAAAGGCAGAAAGGAAGGCACCCGACACTCTGATTCTGCTCTTATATCTAGATCCCACCCATCCTTACCCCGATGGTCTACTTAATTATGGAACTTGGCGTGTTCCCACGGACTTGGGCTGGGGCAAGGGTCGAGGAAACGAAAGAGAGAAAAGACAGTAAGGACAAAAACCTAGAGAGTTTTGCTTTAATTTAAACGCAAGTAATTTTTTTTTTTCTTTCAACATCCCGGTGCAGTCGCCTCCACCTACTCCCACACCCCCTCCCAGTGAGGACCGTTTGGAGAGCCTCCATTCGGCTTACAAAAGAGCATCTAGGGAGCAGAAAGAAAAGCTAAAAATACCGCAGACAGGAGGCCCCAGTCCAGGAGGCCAGAGCCACCTCCCCCCAGGCCTGCCCTGCCCTCGAGGGGCCACCGTGGGTTCCCTTCCTTTGAGCTGAGGGCACCGGCTTGGCTGGACGCCCTCACTGCAGCGGCCGGGCGAATTTCGCCTGGTCTTTGCGCCCTGAGCCGGTTACTCTTAGAGAAGCCTTCCTGTCCAGTCGCTGATAAAATGAGATGTTACACTATTTGACCCTTTCCATTCCTCCTCCTCTGCAGACTCAGTTTTAAGGACTCACTTTTAAAATGAAGGTGGGACCACTGGATCCCACTTTGCGTCAACAATAAACCGGTCAGGCACGTATTGTCCACAGTTTGTAATGATCTATATGGATGTGCGCAGTTGTTTGCAGTCCTGGGACACAAGCTGATTTGGGAGAAACCTGTGAATTTCTATTGCAGCTCTCTTCCAGAAAAAACAAACAAACAAACAAACAAAAAACCCCACAAAAACCTAGCAGTTATTTCCCCCACAGTTCCCCCTTAGTTATCAGGTAAAACCACAAAACTCTTTATATAAAAGCAAAACACACACTAAATTTCAAAACTCCCGCTCGCCCCCTTTATAAGGCAGCTTTTATTTTCATGGCCCACGCTGGATGAAAGTGGTTTATTTTGATCCCCCCCCCCCCCCTTGTACCCACATGCCTTGTAAAAAGTTCCTTCGAGCTGGCCCGGCCCCCCTCTGATGACCGCAGGGCCTTGCTTCCAGACTGCAGCCCCCACCACTTGGTTTTTAAGTCTTCGCCTGGAGCCGAGGTGTAATTGTGACCCCGCCCGAGCGGCGAGCCTCCCGGGGGGACATAAGGCCCGGCCTGCGTTGGGGCCGAGACCTCCCAAGTGGCGGACCTGGGAGCCCGGAGCAGCTCGGTCCTCTCCGCAACCCCCCCCCCCACTCCCGCCTCCTCCCTCACTCCCTCCCCTGCGTATTTTGCTCGTTTTCTTCTGAGCAGCTTCCGAGCAGCTCGCCTGCGCTATGGCGCAGCACTTCTCTTTCCCACTAATTTTCCTGGTTTTCTCTGGCCCTGTTCCTCTCTAGCACCTTTTTACAGCTCTCTCCGTGCCTTCATGCTGAAATCCCAGGCCCAGAGAAGCAAAGATGGGCTTTGTCGGAATCTGGGGAAACCAACAGGGAGCCTCTGGCCCCTGGGCGCCGCAGCAGAGTCGCAACGGGGCGCGCTTCTGCATAACGTCAGCGCGCTGGGTAATTTACCTTCCCTGGGCGTCTGTCAATATGACTGATTTCCATCGGGGTCAAAATGCCGTTCTCCGGCAGTCCATCTTGGAGCGCTCTCTTACGCGGCAGACCGGGTTAGTTTTGTTTCCAGCCCTAGGAATAAATACTCTTGGGGGCAGCTCGAGAGGAACAGAGGAATATACACGGTGTCAATTAAAAACAGTTTTCCTTGAACTACAACGAACTGTAATTGGGCGATCCGTGTGCCTTTTAGTTCACATTACCTAACTCGTCCTTGATGCCAATGCTTTCTTTAGAAACAGATAATCAAAAAAGAGAAATAGTGAATTGTTCAGTTTTTCTGTGTCACGTGTAAATCCCTATAGAAACATCTCCGCATTTTCAGCGTGTGATCTAAACAGTCGAGTATGCGCGGGCGTCTTGCTAACCTGGCCTAGACAGACAATATATCATCCCCGCCGTGTTTTATAGTAATTTCGAAACTGCTACCGACTTCTAGGTGTGAAATCAGCGCCGCGGGTTTAAATATTCTCCATGACTCGGTAGAGGCTAACTATGCTGGTTGCACAACTCCAACTCACTTTTAAGAAATGCGCTGAAAGAAGCCAAACGTGGCTTATCTAGCTGGGGCAGGGCGATTCCGGGTCTGCAGCCTTCTCTCCTGGCATCAACAGGGAGCCCAGACACAGTGAGCACTGGCCTTTGAGAGCACTAAGTCGCATCCCTTGGGTATTGAGAGAGGTAAACTTCTCCATTCCAGGAATGGGGTCCCGAAAGTCTTCAAACAACCCCTTTCCCTGACATCTAGGCTCAGGTACTGAGGCCCCAACTAAAAGTTTTCCCTGAGTTAAATTGTTAATAAACTTTTGAAAAAACACGTTTCTCTCCCCCAGCCCCCTTCTTGTGGCCTTTAGGCAAGTAAGTACTTGGACGTGGGGCAATTAGGCACTTCGGTGAAACCCAAAGGAAATCTAAGAACTAAAAAGGCAAAGCAGAAGCCCTAGGAAGCCTCAACGAGGTTGGTCTCAACCGTCCCTGAACTCTGCCCTTGGGGTGGCACACACCTCTGTCCCTAGACCCTACCTCTCACCCTGGAGGTACTCGAACGCCGGCGCTCCCGTGCCAGTCGCATGTGCATGCAGGTACATACACACACCCCTCCTACCCTTTCTCCCCCTCTCTCTCCCCGCTTCTCTGTTGGTGCATTTATGACCTAATGAAAGTATATCCTTTAGGGAAAATTCTGTCTATAAAACGTGAAATATGAAGAACCTGTTTGGATATCCCCACTCTGGGCCAGGCCTGATCTTGAAGTTTTTTTTAGCACAAACACCTTGACTCTTTCTGTTGCTTCCATAATCACTGTTATTTTCACTAAATGATGACAATTCATTCTAAGTGACCTCTGCTCATTCCCTCTGGAAGGAAAAAAATGTCTCCAGCCTGGAGGTGTATCTTTATTTGGGGGAAGGCATGCCTTGGGGAAAAAATAATTTTTTTCTTCTATCCCTTGTCATCTTTGGAAAACCCTGGCTCCATATGTTCCAACTTCTGCAAGCAGCTGGGGAAACCAAGGGCTCTTTCAACTCCCTTCCTATTCCTTCCTGCCTTCCCCTTTTCCCCAAATGTCACCTTTTGGGGTTTCACAAACATTGGCCAGTTCTCTTTTCTGGTCCGTCTTCTTAAATCTCTCCTACTTTCCAATATAGAGTACATCTTTGGAAATCACGTAGTTAACCACCTGTTTTCAGAAAAAGGTGATCTGATTTTGTGTTTGGGAGGATTCGTTTATTAACACAAGTGGGTAGAACTGAGATTATTCCCCCATGTGGTTTTCTATATAAAGCATACCTTTAAATATGAAAGTCCCTATAATTTTGCAATTTGACCTTTGCCATGAGATCGGTTTAGGTTGTTTACTAGCAGGGACTACGCAACAGGAAAAACTGCAGGAGATGTAAACACTAGTGTTAGCTGAAGAGCTGCCTCCCCTGGTAGGGTGGAGTTGTTTGCTTACTTTTTAAAGGGCATAGCAGTTTGAACCTCCAAGTCTTTTTGGCATTCAAGGGTATCTAATGACCTCGGGGTGCTGGGGAATTGGGTTGATTGTATTAACATCCCTAAAGGAATTTATACCCCCCCTTTTAAAATTTAGACTTAAAACATTGTTTCCTAAGTAGAATTTGCCTAATAAAAACTTTTTACACCTGGTTAAAGTTTAGGGAAAGGGGCAGACGTCCTAGGGCCAAGTGTTTAGCCCACCCTCAGAGGAGTGAAAGGATATGTGTAGAGGGGCAGTCATTTCTAGGAAAGGATCTTGTCCTCCTCATACAAAGAGGAAAATTGTCCATTTTCAAATGTCTATTAGGAAACATCAGTCCTTTACAGTTGTGTTCTAGCTTAACCTTTCTGCTTAGGACTGAGGGCTCAGCCAGTCTGTGTTCCCAGTAATACCTGACTTAACTTGAGTAGCAAATAGCTTTAAACTGACATATATTCACCTTGGGGAATAGGAGAGAGATATTGGAAGAGAGGAGTCGTGTGCATTTTGCCTCACCTGAAGTTTTATACTTCTGCATAAATCTGCATAAAATATTATTTTCTAATCATAGTTCTAGCTTATGACCAATTAAGCAAACAAAGATTATTTCATGTTTTTTTCTAGATCTCTTTTAGCTCCTCCTCCCTAATGGGTGATATTATCTCTAAATACAGTTAGCATCTAACATCTCTCATATACATCCTGATCAAATTAATTCTAATGAATAGGCAGTAATTCTCATGGTTCAAAAATCTACAAAATGTACGTGTGAATAGTCTCTCTTTCATTATCTGTCCAGGTGCTTCTCCCACTGTTCATTTCTTGAACATCCTTCCCAAGCTTCCTAAGCATAGAAAAGCCAATAGGAACATAATTTCTATGAATCTAAAGTGATGCAAATTACTCCTTTTGTCTCCATTTTGCTGGTCCAGAGGGTTTGGGGGGGGGGGGATTCCTGGAAGCTTTGAAGAATTTTAAAAGAGGCTCTCACCAAATACAATCTGGCCAGGGTGTAAGATGCCTCCTGATTGTAATTAAAAGTATCTGGGAAAAAGAAGACAGGGCACATGCAGAACACACGATTTCTAAAGCTCCAAACTGGGTTGTTTTTTTTCTCTGTGGCTGTGTCCAAAGAATAAAGAAACAGGGAAGAAGGGAAGGAAGGAAAGCAAGCAGAAAGAGTGAGGTTGTAACATTCTAGAGTTGTGGGGATGTGGCTTCTCTCCTTTTTTTTTTTTTTTTTTTTTTGGTATGGTTCTTCATCTTTTGAAGCAAACACATTGGGACACATTGGAAAGTACTACATTGTTATGCATCAAATAAGTAACAAATTCTCTCCTACTGTAAGGGAGGTTTTGCAATGTTCTAGCCTGCAGATATCTTGAATGGGTTATAAATAATAGGGAAAGGGTTTGGGATATGCACGGGTATTATAAAACAACAGATAAGTTTGGTAATGTAATAAGTAAGCATATGTAAACCTGAGAGACCTTAGGTATTTTGTCCTTTACAGTTCAACGAGAGATGAAGATAAAGCCAGAGTTGATTGCTCCCTATACAAAATACCTTCAGTTACATCAGAGCAGTTCTGAGAGAGACTCAAAGGTCTTGATGGCTGGCAGTGACTGACCTTGACCATCCTCCGTGACACCCTTTGTAGAAAAAGTACCTTGCGGGGCGCCTGGGTGGCTCAGTGGGTTAAAGCCTCTGCCTTCGGCTCAGGTCATGATCTCAGGGTCCTGGGATCGAGCCCCACATCGGGCTCTCTGCTCAGCAGGGAGCCTGCTTCCTCCTCTCTCTCTGCCTGCCTCTCTGCCTACTTGTGATCTCTGTCTGTCAAATAAATAAATAAAATCTTTAAAAAAAAAAGAAAAGAAAAGAAAAAGTACCTTGCACAAGGTCCCCCGCCAGGGATGGAGCCAGTTCTGCTATCTAGGGTGCTCTGTGACTTTCTGGTACCTGGCCAGAACTGTGGTTGCTAAATTGGCTCAAGCCCGCATGCGCCTCCTCACCACGCCTTCCCTTATCCTTGTAAATGGGGTTGGAAAGCATCTTCAACTTCTTTTTTTTATAATAAATGGTAGTCATTACTCTGAGTGTGTGTGTGTTCAGGGAAAGGGTTGCTAAGTGTATAAATGTTAAAAATTTCTCTTCTTTCACTTTGGGCTTCTCCTTCCTCTCTCTCATAGTAAAACTAGATGCACTAATAATAAGAAAAGCTCACTGCTGATACCCTTTTTACCTCCTTTGGACAGATTCTTGCCTGTCTCTTAGGGACCCACTGACAGCTTTCAGTCAGTAGTGGCTGTGGTTAGCTTTCAGGGGGCTAGCTTTCAGATCACCCACTGAATTCAACTGATGCCCTTTTAGGACCAAAGGGCATTGGTTGGTGAAAAGGACCTCCAACCCTCTGCCCCCTGAAGCCCTGGAGCTGTTCATCAGACTACAAGCCAAAGGCCCACAATAACTCTAATTAGAGCATGCATATGTTGGCCAGCCTCTTGGCTGGGTTTATGAGGTTTCACTGGCGGTGCATGAATTGGCCAGGTCAGATGAGGATTAAGGTTCTTAATGAATCATGTGACCATAAGTGGACTGTGTTCTGAAGATCTATCCCTCCGGTTCTCTTTCCACGCCCAGCGAGAAAGGCTGGGTTGGGAGGAACCAGCCAAAGAGGGCACATTAGAAGTTTAAAATGTCCTCTTCATCTGCATCTTGGACAGACCACTTACTGGAAATACACATACAGGCACACACACACACTGTTCAGAAGTAAGGAGAAAAGTTTTTGTCTTGAAAGTATTGAGTTTAAGACTGGAAATAGACCTTTAGAGTTTATCTGTTCTAGCCATTTTTTTTTTCCAGATGAGAAGATTCGGGCTCAAAGATGCTCCTTGTACCTAGCCAACATGGCCACTAATTCGTGACACTGGGAGTGGTGAGTTCCTCTCCTCTGGTTAGATTGTTATTTTCAGGGATCTTTTTCTTAAAATAAAGGCATAAATAAGAAGGAGGTCGCTTAAGAATAGCTTTTCAGAAAAGAAAAAATGATGTAGTGGGCCAGGCCAGAGAAGAGGTAGCCAGAGAAACGACAATCTGGGGGATGGGTTACTTGAGCAGGCCTATCTCCATCATTTCCTGAAAGCCTTTACTTGACTCCAAGACAATTATTAAAGACTGATGTTTTCACCACAGATACTTTTCGTATGTGTGTGTTTAAACCAGTCCAGGAGAACAGATCCCTCTCTCTTGGGGAAAGGGAATGGTGTTTTCAAAAGGGAAGCAGCTCTCATCAAAAGCCTTCGTGGATCTGGTGACAACACGGACACGCGCTTCGCTTGGAGCCTGGAAACTGTCAGGCGGTGGAGGCGGGGTGGGGGACAGCTAGCACCGCGGCGTCCCAAGGTGAGCGCTCGAAGGCTGCATTGGCGTGTGGCGGGGGTGGGGGTGGGGTGAGGGGTGGTTGGTGGTGGTAGTTCTACACCGTAGTAGTGAGACTGAGGTCCCAGGCCCTCTCCAGTACCTTTTTGGAGTTCGGGGAGGGCTGTATCCCAGGACAGAGGCTGTGGCTCGGTTAGAGAACTAACGACGATTCACAGGGTATCGCTTAGAAGGAAGATTGGTACATGGCCCCGACAGAAAAAGATGAAACGGTGGAGAAGAGATCGCGGGAGTAGAGACATTAGACATTGAATAGTCACGAAACGGGACTTCCGGATCTCTACAGGGAAATAAGAGTCCACCCATATAGGGTGACCAGATCGGGTCCGCTGTTGGGGCTGAAGATCGTGCGTACTTGGGTTGGATGTGCCCTCTCTGTGCGTGGTGGGTAACCACCAAGGTGGCTCTGAGCTTTGCACAATTTCACACTTTTAAAAGGTTGGTTTTTTTTTTTTTTAATACTTTTGGCGTGAGTTCTCCGTGGGATCTGAGGTTGAGGGCTCCCCCAGCCTTCTCTCCTTACGCCCCGGAAACAGAACTGAACAAAATTAAAAATCAGCCAAGGAAACTAAACAACAGCCCCCACAAGTCATCCCACAACATAGCTGGAGAGCAACGTTCTGGCTTCAGCGCTCAGGTTCGAAAACCGAATAAATGGAGCCAGATCTTGGATTACACCCCGGGGACAGCACTTTAATGTAAAAGTAAAATATGCTTGTAATAATCACTTGTGAGCCCTGAAGCAGCTCTAGAATCTCTGTTTAATTATGGGGGCATGAGAGGAGAATTACCAGCTAATTAAATCCAATCCTATTTGTAATTCTCCCTCTGCTCCTGCCGACTTTAAAATGCGAAATTGCTTTTTAAACGTGCCGGCATATGAATTTTTTAACACATGTCAAAACTAAAGGAGAAACAAGGGGACAAGGAGAGGGAGAGAAAAAAGGAAAGCAGAGAGACGGAGGCTGCTGGGCCGGAGTCAAAGGGTTATCATACTGGATCTCCCCGCCCGGCCTCGCTCTCACTGCGCTCCTGCTCGCGCTCTAAGTTTGGCCATGAATCAAGCCACTTCCTGTCTTCGCAGAAGTTCCAACCACTCCTTTCCTGCTAGTAGGACTTCTCTCCCCTCACGGACGTCGCCCCAAGAAAAGTCCAGGGGCGCGTAGAAGGCACGGCGGCCCGAGTCCCGTGCGCGCGAGTCCTTGCGCTCCGCGGCTGCTGCGGGCCCAGGAGCCGGTTCCGGCTGACGCAAGGGAGCCGCACCGGGAGGAAGTGAGCTCACGGGGTAAGGCAGGAAAGAAGGGCGATTCGGCCGGCAGCCGTCAGGCCCGAGGCGCAGGGCTGGGGCGTGCGGAGCCCGGGGGAGGAGCTGCGGGATCAGGTCTCACCACCCGCGCCCTCGGAGGAGGCCCGGGGCAGAGGCTGGCTTTTCCAAGTGCTGGGGCCGAGGGCAAAGACTCCACCTGGAGCCGCACATTCTGTCCTTCCCGCTCCCGGGAACGAAGGACGCGGGGCCCGACTTGGAAGGTTCAAGCTAAAAACCTGAGGCTGGAGACTTGCGAGGGCTTTATGCGAATGGACGAGGACCCCATCCCGGTGTCTCCTCACCCTCCCGCTGTGTGAGCGTTTGCTTCCATTTGTCCCTGCGCTCGCTCGCTCGCTCGCTCACGCTCTCTCTCTCTCTCTCTCTCTCTCTCTCAGACACACACACACCCCTACCTACTCTTCTCTTTCATAAGCGCCCCTCTCAAAACCAGGTCCTGGAACTTCGATTTTACAATTAGAACGTCGACTGGGATTTGCATGAGAAAACCCGGCTAACCGCGGTCACCAATTCTTGAATGCGCCTTAGTACTAGTGAATTAGGATATTCCGGGGGTCTGTTCCAAATCTAGTACCATATGTAGCCAACTACACCGTCACCGAACTGCTCCATACAGTCTGGTCTGGGGAAACGTCCACAACAGGGAGGCCGGCTATCTCTCCGGCACCAGGCCCTGAATGCAGAAAATGTGAGACTGCAGCCAAACGTGTTTCCAAATTGACAGTGCGCCCAGCAAATGCAGTGGCACCTATCCCAAAGTGAAGCATTCGCCCCTCGGCCTCCCGGGCCGCGAGTGCTACTCCAGCCAGACGGGCCCTGCGTGCGGTCATTGCTTGATGGCAGTAAAGAGGGTTCGCGCCTGGAGGACACCTGGCGACGGCCCAGAGCCTGGCTCCCGGGGATGGAGGTTGGAGTGGGGGTTGAGAGGTAGTTCGATGCTGTACTGGGGAGACCCTGGACCCAGGCCTTCTCTCCTCTAGTGCCTTCTTGGAGGGCGCAGCCATCGCCCAGGACGAAGTGCTTGGGCACCAACCTAACGCGGGGGCTCGGCCTGTGGTCTGTCTCCCCCTGTCGCCGGTCTGTGGTTTGGGCGTCCTGCAATTAGGGATTGCTGAGACCTGGGACGGAGAAAAAAGTCAATCCCTCCGTGTGCCAGGGTGGGGGGATTATTGTCAGACCACGAACAGGAGTCCTTGTCTTCAGGACAAGGTGTGTGTGGGGATGCTTGTTGGGTTTGTGCGTTTTCTATCTGGAATCGATTGGAGAAATTTCCATCAACTAGGACCTTGTTGCTTCACCTCCGCTCCCACCTCCTGCGGAAAGCTTTCACATACCTCTTGTCAGCTTTACTTAGTTGATTGATAGGTTGTTTCATAAAACGAGTAAAAAATAAGTAAAAAGTCGGTCTTTATAGGTGCATAAATAGTAGAGAGGTGGTGAAGTTCCGAGAAGATGCCTAGTGTCAACCTCGGCTGCCACGAACGGAGAGCCCTCAAGGCATTTCTTACTGGGGTTTCTCCTCTATGCTGCCAGCTTGGCCCCCAACACCCCCACCCCTTCCGTAGTAGTCTTTGTGCGCCCTGCCCCCTCGTTCAGTCCTTATGCCTCCCGCACAAGTTCCCTCCGTGGTCTCTGGCCGGTAGCAGCGCCTCCTGGCGCCACGCATGAGGGAGCAGGGACTCCGAGCCTTCCAGGCCAGATGGCGGAAGGGCCTCGCCTCCTGCTTTGGAACCTCTCCATTTTCCCACACTATTTCACATTCATATTACTTTTCACACCCTGTTAGGCAGTAATAGCACTGGACCTACTAAATACTTCCATGCACCAAGCCAGCCCTCCCGCGACCGGTCCAGATCATCCACCTTCACCGGTAATGGGAACGGATATCGCTCTCTCATCTTGCGGGGAGTAGTCGGCCTCTTCTCGGCTCTCTGGGATCTACCTCCACACCCTGGTAAGGTGGTGCTGGTGGTGGCCCCTGGTTGGAAGCCCTCAGGTGTGTGTGTGGGGGGGAGGAGTTGGAGATTTGAGGACTCTTTTGTCTTTTGGTACTTGTGTGAGGCTAGATTGGCGATTCTTTAAAAACCAAGGCCTGCCTGTTGGCCTTAAGCGAGGACGAAGTCCTGTCCCGTGTAATAAGCACCACCTCTTCGCCTTCGGTTCTGGAGCTCCGGGCCCAACGGGTAGCATTTGGACATTAAGGGATTCTGAGACAGCAAATCGCAATGCTCTCCCCACCCCACGCCCTCCGGCAGCCTTCAGCAGCTCTGAGAATCTGGGGTTGCCCCATAAATCTGGGCCCGGGGTGGGGGTGGGGTGGGGGAAATTAAATTAGACCCCTGCAGCCTGTCGGTGTAAGGAACGTTCTTGAGGAGAGCACAAAGTAGCAAGGTTGGCCAGGGGAAGTCACCACCCTTCACACCAAGAGTTGCTTGCCCTTCGGCTGTCAAATGAATTGGAGTCACTCACGCCGAGACCTCCACCCGCCGCTTTCAGAGACCGGTTACAGCAGACTGTGCTCCATTTGGTGCACTAGGGACCGCTTGCTGGGGGCTTGCCTAGGCTTGGTTCTGGCCTCCTAGAAGGCGCCTGCGGGGAGGGACTGAGAATCTGCCACCACAGCAGGAGTGAGGCCAGTGGCTGTGAGCTTAATCTAAAAAGTCAGGGAAGTTAAGGGTGGTTCTCTGCTATTCTTCCAGGACCTCTCCTCAGTTCTATTATCAAGAAAAGAGGGGTAGGGGTGACTGGCTGGCTCGGTCCATACAGTAGGTGACTCTTGATCTTGGGGTAGTGAGTTCAAGCCCCACCTTGGGTATAGAGCCTACTTGATTTAAAAAAAAATTTTTTTTTTTTAAATTTTGGTGGGAGGTGCCTGGGTGGCTCAGTGGGTTGGGCCTTTGCTTTCAGGGTCATGATCTCAGGGTCCTGGGATGGAGAGCCCGAGCCTGCATTGCGCTCTCTGCTCAGTGGGGACCCTGCTCCCCCCTCCTCCCCACTTGTGATCTCTCCTCTCTCTCTCTGTCAAATAAATAAACAAAATCTTCAAAAAAAAATTTTTTTTTTGAAATCTGCCTGCTCCTACATTTAGAACATGGGAGAAAGAACTACTTTTAATGAGAGCCTATTAAGTGTCAAGCATTTTATAGGCTGTATAATGTTTAATCTTCACAAACCATACGAGGAGTATTTCGACACCTTGTGCGCCTGCCAGGAAACTGAGGTGCAGAGAGGGAGGACTTGGCCAGAGCCATAGATCTGTGCATCCAAACAAACTCAGGGCTTCCTTACTACCAGGTTCTTGCTTCTAGCAATGTCTTGAGAGTTGATGACACCATGAGGGGTCCTGCAGCCTGGGCCAGGTCTCTTGTTGCCCTTGAAGAGGGAGATGAGCTGCCTTCCATGAGCTTCTCATATACATTCTCAGGGAGTGATTTAAGTGATGGAAAATCCAGACCTAAGGAGTTGAAGCTTTGAACACCATTCTAAGCTGTAACACCTTTATACCTATTCCTCCAAAATATTCATGACAATGTCCAAGTTAGCAGGAATCTCTTACGCACCCAGAGGAGTCCAGAGTCTGTTATACACATGTCCCTCACTGTCACTTCTCTTGCTCCATCACACCAGCATTGAGAAGACTTAAACTCAGATTCACTGGATCTGACTTTCTGTTCTTGCCAATAACAATTAAACTGGTCCCAAAGCACTCCCCTTCAGCCTGGGGCTTTGAAGCCTGGGGAGACCAACAAAGGAATTACCTTGGTTCCTAACTTCCAAGTGATACCTTAGACCTTTCTCCACTTGTCAGGACCAGAGTTTGTCCAGGGAAAAAAAGAGACCACCTACCCGTAAGCTGGGGGAGGACTAAGTGTGGGCTCTGGACACCCATGGTTCAACTTTTACCAGTGAAACCCTAGGAGCTCCACCACCCAGACATTTTTATTGGCGCACCCACCTCTCAGCACTGGTTCAGTATTTGCTTCTTGGTGTCACGGACTTTCCATCTGCAGAGAGGTTTCTGATGACTGTTTGCTCACACTCGAAAATGCCTTAGACTTTGGATCTGAGGCATTCTCGGAAGGTAGGAGGGGTGAGACAGAACAGGCAAAGCCAGAAAGCAAGGAAGGAGAGTGTACAGGCCTGGCGGTGGGCGGGCAGGAGACTGTGATTTGGGAGTTGATTAGGGAAACTTTTTTGTTTCTTCTCCTACACAGATACAGTCCTAGTCTAGATTCTCTCCATTGTCTACGTACTTTCCCATTTTCCTTCTTCTTTACTCTCCTTATGTTGGGCCTGGCTGAGGAGAATTACAGAGCAAGATATCCACATTTTTCTCTTTTGGTCAGTTGCTGCATGGGACACAGATTCCAGGTAGGTATTGAGGACAAATTGTTGTGAATAGTCCCTAAAGCTATATCCATCCTGTTGAGCCCTGTTCCCACTGAGCATGGAAGGTAATTTCTGGGGTATCAGGGCATTTCCTGAATTTCTGGTTAATCTAGGACCTCTGGACCCTAATTGCCCCTGGAGCACTCTTGCAAACCTGGAGGCAGCTAAATGGGTGGTCATTGAATAGGACTAAAAAAACAAAACAAAACAAAACAAAACTACCAGGGAATATTAACTCACTTTATTGTGAGTGGTGTGGTGGGAGAGGGAGAAACAATGGTGACTTCCTAAGTGCCAACTAGTTAAGTCTCTCTGCCTCCGCCCCATGGTTTTATTTTACAGCTATTGATTATCTAGCTCAGTGGTGACAAACAAGGCAGATGGCAAACTAGTACAAATCAAGTTAAGAAAGCTATACCGCTGGGGTGCCTGGGTGGCTCAGAGTGTTAAAGCCTCTGCCTTCAGCTCAGGTCATGACCCCACGTCGGGCTCTCTGCTTAGCGGGGAGCCTGCTTCCTCTTCTCTGCCTGTCTCTCTGCCTACTTGTGATCTCTGTCAAATAAATTTTTAAAAAATCTAAAACAGAAAGAAAGAAAGAAAAAGAAAGAAAGAAAGCTATACCGCATATGCATATTTCTCCTCTAGCACACTCTGCCATAGTTTCTGCTGCTGCTTATGGCTAGTGGCACCTCACTGGACTTTAGGAACACCAACTGGAAGAGGCTGACCTTGAGACTAGGACTAGTTTGCCAGTTTGAACTGAACTTGGTTTTCCCTCCTTTGACCAGAATGGCATGACTCAGGTGTAAAATCTCTCCTCTCAGAGACACTGGCAGTCTGGAAACTCTTAAAAAAAAAAAAAAAATCAATCAATATACTCGAGAGCGATATTGAAAGAACAGGGAACTGTAGGAAGGGAGGGAATAGAATAGGAAAATATTCCTACACAAAATTGGGAGGGTGTTTGGAATTCTGCCTGAATTTCCAATGACCGAAGCTAAAGCTTGTTTGTCTCCATTGGGTTTCTCCACTGGCTTCTCAAACCCAGTTCCCTTGCTCTCAGTATTTCTGGGGACTTTTGCCTGGGAAGGGCACATTCAAGTAGGTTTGGTGTCCAGCAGGACTCTATCCACTGGTGGTGAGTAGGGACAGCGGGAGGTGGCAGCAGGGAGTGAGGTGAGAAAAGCCCTGTGAAGTGGGGTATGTCAGGTGGAGGCCCTCCCCACCCATACAGAAGGGCACTAGCAGTTGCCACCCAGCACCCCCGGGGAGCCTCTGGGCTCCAGGTCACCCCAGGTGACTTGAGCCAGAGTGCTCTTATTACAGTTATTAATGACCAGACTGATTTTTAAAGCCAAGACCAAAAAGAAATGGATCCAAATGAAGAAACCAGGGCAGCTTGGATTCGGTATGATGGCCGTGAGCCAGGGGATTGCACCACTGACCAAGTCCCTAGCTGCATCTTCAGCATCCACTCCCTGCCAGGCTAGGAGGTACATGCAGGTGGGCTCTGAGCTCCAGGCTTTGTAGTTGTATGGGGGTGGAAGGCAGTTATAGGAAACAACTAGACTATGCCTGCTTACGGCTGGCAGAAAATGGGGTGCACTCCTGGCATACTTAAGACTTACTACGTCAAATTCCTCCTCAGCAGTATGTTTAAGGTAAGTTTCTCCTTCATTAAGGATGACCAACCCCACCCCCAACATCCATCAGGAGTTTGGACAGATCATGGACTCCTGGAGAATTAAGTCTCTAAATCCCTCTTGACATGTCAGAGGCAAGTGCTTTGTGCATTTTGTGGCCAGGTACAGCTGGGTTGGGTCCTGGCTTCTGGACTTACTGGTTTTGTGATCTCCAGCTAGCATCTTTGTCTCACAGAGTTTGTTTCTGCGTTTGGAAAACCAGGACATTTGCCCAATAAGGGGTTTGAAAGTGCCATTCCTAGCCCTGGCGGTCCTCAAGGTCGTGCATATGTTTATTCATCCTGGGTGGGGGAGGGGGAGGGAAGATGCATTTTCTTTATAGAAACTCCAGAAATGTAACAAAACAGTTCCCTTTCCCACAGGAGGTATGGCTTGCTAGGCTCCCTCTCCCCCACCCACCACCAGCTACTAGCAACTCGGAAATTTTCAAGTCCTTCCCTCTGCATCTCACCAGTGCATTCTACATCTTGCCCCTGTTTACATTCTATGACTCTAGTGACAAGGTTTGATTTTTTGCATTCTCTTTATCACTCTTTCGTTAGTTCTAATAACCTCCAGCTATACTTCCAGAAAGCCCATATTCAACAGACCCAAAAGATGGTCCCTCAAAGCAGGCCAGAACCCCCTGCAAAAATTCAGACCTTTGATGCCAGAAGAGCACTGCCCCCTGCCTTCCAGCCTGGGGGTGGGGCAGGCCAGTCCACATGTGTATGACTAGGTGTTCTGGGAATGGGAAGGATGTGAGGACTAGCTGGTCACAGGGACCCAGGGGCAACACCCCCACTGGTGGTGCAGGATCCTTTGCTAGGATGAACCTGAGAATTTGGGCTGTGGGAAGTCTCATGGGCCTTCCTTCCACTACCCCTTCTCCCACCCTTTGCCCAGGCAGAGGAAGGTTCAAGGTACGCGTGTCTGGGTCCCTCCCAATGCACAATGCTTCCCATGGAGTCTTGAAGAGCTCATGGGCTCCCTTCACATTTTTTTTCAGTTAAGAAAGTAAATGTCTTGGGTCTATTTCCACAGTGGTCAGGCACTAATAATTATAGAAGATGGCCTTGCAGAAACTTGGCTGTTGTGGCCTGAGGACCCTGGGGCAGAGTAAGGCACTTGGGACTTTACATAGGAAACAAAAACAAACCTTTAGTTTGCAGGATCTGAGTAGGGTCCGGAACAAATAGATCCCAGGGCTGGAAATGGGGCAGGGGGGGGGGGGTCACCTGGATTCCCCATTCCAAAACAGGGGCCTCTGTCACCTTGCAGGTGAGAGCTGGGGAGGCAACAAATCAGTGAGACCTGGACTGCACCTGTCCAACCTGAGCAGATGCTGTCTGCCAGGACCCCCCTCCAGGGCGTGCATTCAGCCAGCACCACCATTCAACTGGGACCCAGAAAAATCTCTTAAACTTGCAGACTTGGAGAGAGAGGAAGGTAGCCAGGCAACGGGATTGCAGAAAACATCCTCTCCATTGCATGAACTTTATTGTGAATCAGGAAGTTATCTAACAGCTGCCAAAACCCTTCAGACTCCACTGCTCCAAATGCTGACTGTTTCTCACACCTCACTATTGGGTACTGAGTCTGCTGCCTTGAGGGTTATTCAGATTTCCCATTCCCTTTCAGATTTGATCTACCCCCACCAGCCCGGATGCATTTGGAGATGATTTTCTTTTTTTGCATTCAGGAGACCATGTGGCTCCCATACTTACCTGGGCTGGCAGTTTCCCCACCCACCCTCCTTAAGGGGAATTCCAAATCTTTTGAGGAGGGAAGGCCGGGTTGAAAAAGGGTCAGAAAAAGGAAGCTGAGCCTGAAGTCCAAGCATACATTATTATATTCTCCTCTGGGTGCCTTTGAATCATTTCAGAAAAAAAAAAAAAAAAAAAGGTGCAGCACAAGAAGTAATTTTAATGGGCAAACTCCCTTTCTTTCGCTAATTCCCAGTTCTGAGCCAGGTTCATGAGCCAGAACGTAGCCTCCTGTGGCCTTGTATCTCCCACGGAGTCTGGTAAAGGTATTGAGCACACAGCAGGACCTCAGACAAGAGATCCTGGTTGACAAAACGGATGCTTGGAAGGTGGCAATTATTTGAGAGCAAGTCTAAGTAAAAGCGCGCCTGTGCCCATTCAATTAATTTCGGGCTCACATACAAGATTACCTCGAGGATCTCCTCTTACATCTCAACCCAGCGCCCCAACACAAGCCGATTTCCCCTGGATAACTCTAATCTTGCCATCGAGAGAGCCTCTTCCAGCGACCCCATTTGCAGACACGCGCCCCTGTGACCTCTGCTTGGCAATGCTCCTTTCCTCACCCTCGAGGGTCAAGGTAAGCTGAGCCCACATGACTGAGTCAGACTCAATCCAGATGTCCAGGAGCTGAGACCTTCCTGGAGGCCAGAGCACAGAAAGGCCATTCCTCGTGCACCCAGTGAATTTACTCTGGGTAAAGTGGCACCCCGGGCCGTGTCCGAGTCCCTGCGACCACGGGTGGGGCTGCAAATGCCGAGGCAGGCGCTCTGGTTCCCCGCTTCACGCAAGCCTGGGACATTCCGAGCCCCTAGGAATCCCCTTCTGTGGTCGGTGGAGAGCAGATGTGGACGTGCTGGAGCACTAGGGCTTGACTACGACTCTTCAGAGGGGCCCTGAAGTCATCCAAACCGGCGTCATATTCGGCCACGGCCGTTGCTGTTCCCTTCCTGCGTTATATTGCCCGTTGCCTTTAGTAATCATTCGTAAGAGCAGAAAGCTGCCGCGTGGCGCGCACCCCGGAAGCGCTTCCCGAGACCCGGAAGCAGTGGGAGCGCGGGCGCTGCTCTGCCCGCGTGGGAGCCCTCTTCGTCCCGCCCACCTTTGAGGGACCCCAGTTTTCGAAGCCTCGCGTCGCGCGATAGCTGGTCCCGGGTTCGCGTCACCCTCTTGCCACGCGGTGTGGAATTTCCCGCCTCTGGGTATCTCACTGTTGGCGCGCCCGGGCCTCCCCGTTCCCGGAAGAACCGCGAGTGGGTTTAGGCCCCTCGTTTAAGGTCCCGTTGTGTCCGGCGGTGGTAGAGGGAGGCACAGAGGAGGAGCAATTTACAGTCGGCGCCTGAGTGACTCGTAAGCTCCCGATAGGTCAGAGTGTAAATTTACCAGGCATCTTCCCTCGCGATTCACAATTTTGCAAGTAATAAGAGGTCCACCCCTCCAGCGTCCCGCTTTGTTGGCCTTGCCCCAGCGAGCCGCAGTGGGCGCGAACGCGGGGAGGGCGGGAGGCCCCGGGCGCACCCCGCTGCTCGCGGGGGAGCCGGGCTCGCGGGCGCCGGGCGGGCCCCGTGACCCGCCGTCGTAAGAATGCTTCAGATCCAACCTGGGCTCGTTTCCGTGATGCAGGAAACATCTGGGTATTTGCGCCGGGCGTTTGGGAAACTACTTACTTCCGAACTTGGCGCGAAGGTGTTCTAGGATCCAAACAAACGGGGGTCTGAACGGGGGATGAGGCCAGGTCGGGGTGGCAGCCCTGCCGGTTGCCGGGGTGCACTCTGGGGAGCGAATCGGTGGCGAGCACTTGGGCGAAGGACGAATTAAACACTTAGGGCCCGGTCCGCCCGTTCTGGCCTCATTGTTTTAATGTCTGTAGTACTTAGGCACAGTTTGAGAAAGAATAATGTCTTTACTTTCAGAAAAAACATCAAAGACCAGGGGCTGCTCAATATGGAGCACATATGGTAGTCTCCGAAGGCCTTGCCTGCCAAAACATGTTTCTCAGTATTTTTCTCCTTTCCTTTTTCGATCCCACCACCCCCATCTTTTTTTGTTTTTTGTTTTTTTCTCCCCAAATGGGAGGGAGCCGTGGGCTCGGGTTACCTAGGACGTGTAGCATTTACAGGAGGCAGTTGGCGGCTCTGCGGAGGTGATCAATGAAGCCTTTCAGGAACTGAGTGTAGCCCTGGACAGGAACCTTGAAGATGGGCCGGCCGGCTGCAGGAGCCAGGCTGGGGAGGCCTTGACTCGACCAGGACCCAGAGCCGGCAGTGCAGAGTGAGGCCTTATCAGATGCAGAGGCTGTAGGTCGCTTTTGGCATTATATCTGAAAAAGCACGTTTTCCTGTTAGTGCTTCCTTAATGTGGTCAAGTTACACTGGCTGAATCCCCAGGCCTTAGTACAGTGCTCGAACAGGGGGCACTTAAATATTTATTGAACGAATG
Source organism: Meles meles (assembly GCF_922984935.1). NCBI lineage: Eukaryota > Metazoa > Chordata > Mammalia > Carnivora > Mustelidae > Meles > Meles meles. The sequence continues at coordinate 158,400,703 of NC_060067.1, forward strand.
TTGAATGTACTAAATGAAGGCAATAGCCTGCAAACTGCTTTTTTTTTTTTTTTAACTTCAGTTTAAACAAGAGTTAGTTGCAAAGTTCCTCTTCTTCTTTAACTTGCTGCTATTACTACTGCTGCTGCTGCTATTACTACTATGTAGACCACTATCCTAGTTTTTTTCTTATGTATTTAGCAGAGAGAGGCAGGAAACAGCTGGCTGAAAGTTCAGGCAGTTTGCTTCAGGAATTTTTCGAGAAGAAATCTCAGAATGTCAGGGTCATTCATCTGATCTAGTTCAACTTCTGAATTTCTCTGAAGATGAACTGAGACCCAGAAAGGTGGTTACTTGTTCAGGGCACACAGCTGGGAGGGAGCTGGGAAAGAGCCCTCTTTCCCTTGCCTAGTGCCTGCAGGGCTCACTACCTCACATTACCCTGAAGGCTGGATAATTTCCTCTCTTTTAGCTTCTCCTATTAAATGGATTCCTGTCATCACCTCTGAAAAATGATATTCTCCTTCAGCAAATTTACATGTAGGGTAAGTATTAAAAGCAGGGGTAAATTCTTGGGGCTCCCATTTAAAAGAAGAACCATGCTGTCGCCAGAACTTCAGCTTTTTCTAATGCAATATTAATGATGGTGGGGGAATGAAATACATCGCACATGGAGCTGATTAAACATGAATCTTATCGTATCTTCCCGTGTTCTGATGCCTTATACGACTTATACAGAGAGAGCAGTGGGCAAATTACCTGACAAGTAGTTCAAAAATCTGGACTTTAAACCTGGCTTTTTACCATCAACCTGCTGCATATCTTGACCAGTCAATCAATTTTGCTGGATCTATTTCTCTCTCTCTGTCATGTATGCACACACACACATATATATATACATACACTCACGTGTATGTGTGTGTTATGTGTCAATAATACATACACATATATATTAATTTTTAATCTAGGTAATCTGTTCATAAATCCAATTCTTGTATCTCTGATGTATCAACATACAGTGAACACCTTACCCATTCCAGATGGAAAAACAAGAGTCAACACTAGAACTCTTCTTATTCTTGCATTAGTACTGAGTGAATATTAAACTAGTGAAGTGCTTTAGAGATGCTTCTGCCCCTTCATTCTGGAGCTGAGAGCTGATTTCCCCATGCTGATATTGTACAGCTGGAGAGCTCAAGTTAGCTTCCTGCTCAGGAAGAGAGTTCCTACTTCCTGAAGAAAGTTACTGCAAATGGGGGGGGGGGGTGTCCACCAGTCTCCATGACAGGTTTAAATGAGCCTGGATCAATTAGGTTCTTTAAAAAAATTTTCTTAAAGATTTTTTAAAATTTCTTATTTTTAAGCAATCTCTGCTCCCAAAGTGGGGCTCACACTCACAACCCTGAGATCAAGAGTTGCATGCTGTACTGACTGAGCCATCCAGCTCTGCTGCTGGCTGCCTTCTAGCATGGGTCAATTCTTTAGGATGCTTCCTTCTACTACCCATTTATCCACATTCCTTGCCCCCACTTTCTCATTCAAACCAGGAATAACTTAGCTAGAGCATAATAGTTTTGGGTTCAGGACAGTGAATTTAAAGCAGAACTGGAAGTCAGTACCATTTTACTTGGGCAGTGGTTCTTTAAGTTGATCAGCTCTGTTGCAGGAGACTTTGAGCTCTCATGGCCCATTGGGACAAAGGTTAGGGTTCCTCTAATGAGGAGTATAGGAGCTGGTCTTAACTTGTTTTTAGAGTCTCAGATCCAACATAAACCCTAGTCAAATTTAATAATGAAGCAAAATAATAGAATAAGGCCAATGTTCATATTTATATTCAACTGATCCTTTCCCCTCACACAACAAACTCCCAAATTATCAATGTCTGGGGTGAGTTGCGAGAGGAGCTAACAAATTATCCAACGTTAAGAATAAGACGATGATGCTGTTCTTGCTTGTTTGGGGAGAGCACTTTCTTGATGATAAAATAACTTGAGGACTGTCTGCCACATTGAAAAATCAAGTCTAGGGCACTTTCTCCTGTCTGCCTGGCCCTGGTTGACCTTGACTAGCCTGATGCTGCCTGGTTGGAATCCAGAGTGTTTCAAGGAGCAGTTGTGATGTGTTTTCCCTGGGTATGGAGTGAGACAGAAAGCTTCTCTGCACTGAAACTGACTTTTCCTCTATCACCTTCCTGCTTGGGACCTTGATGACTTGGGGGCTAAAAGAACCCCACATAGCACCAGGTTTGAGGGAATCTCCCTGAGCAGGGACTTAGGCATGTGGAATTGGTTTGCCCAGCCCAGACAGCCACTCTAGGATGTTGTCCTAGGCATGCAGAGAAAGGATGGAGCTGAAAATTCAGCCAACTGGAAGTTGACATGTTGCCTCTTGTGTTTAAATCTGGCTGATAGGGACACCTGGGTAGCTCAGATAGTTAAGCCTCTGCCTTCAGCTGGGGGTGTGATTCCAGGGTTCTGGGGTCGAGTCCCACATTGGACTCCTTGCTTGGCTTCTCCTTCTGCCTGCTGCACTCCCTGCTTGTGCCGTCTCTCTCTCTGACAAATAAAAAAATAAATGAATAAAATATTTAATTAATAAATAAATCTGGCTGGTAATGTAAATTGTTCTCTCTGGCTATAGCTGTGCAATATTGTAGAAAGAGATCCTCTTATCATCCTCAGGATCCTGCTTTGGGCCTTTGCTTATATGAAAACCTCTCCCTGAGCAATAATCATAATACTGACTTCCTGAGGTCATGATGGAGATTAAATGAGAAAATCTACTAAAAATGCTTTCCCTGGTGCCAGATACATAGCAAGTACTCAGTGCATTTTAGCAATTATTATTAACTGTTCTATGATTTCATTTGGTGGTAAGGACATATTTGTCTACAATTCAGATCTTTTCTGGGCTTGCTAGACCTGAATGTCCAACCCTGTACTGGAGGTCATTTACATGTAGATGGACTTCTATTTGTAAGACCCACTATGCTCAAAACAGATTGGATTTCTAGTTCCTGCTGCACACTCAGAGCCTGTTCTCCTAGTCTCCGTGACCACACCACCACCAGTCAGGAGCTCAGGCCAGCGACCTGGGAACTGTCACCAGGTGCTCCTAAATAGCTCAAATCCACACAGGACCTCCTGCCTAGTGATGACAAACAGCGAGTTTTTTGCCTGTTACCATTTCATCATTTCCCCTACATTATACTCTCCAGTCTGTCCTCACAGCAGCGGGAGTGATCTTTATGCAATGCAATTTGATCATGTCATTGCTCTACTTTAAATCTTTTATGCATTCCCCACAGACGGCAGGAAAACCCAAATGCTGAGTGTATAATGCTCTTTATAGCCTCTTTTCTCACCACTTTCCCTTCACACCTGTGTGGCTCTATTGAACTACACTGAGTTTCTTATTCTTTCTTTTTTTTAAAGACTTTATTTATTTGATAGAGAGATCACAAGTAGGCAGAGAGGCAGGCAGAGAAAGAGGGGAAGCAGGCTCCCCGCCCGAGCAGAGAGCCTGATGCGGGGCTCAATCCCAGGACCCTGAGATCATGACCAGAGCTGAAGGCAGAGGCTTAACTCACTGAGCCACCCAGGCGCCCCAACACTGAGTTTCTTTGTGGGTTGTGTTTTTGTTTTTGCTTTGTTTTTGTTTTTGCCTTCATGTCTTTGCACATGTTGTCTTTCGCCTGGTACCCAGGTCCCTCCTTCATCAGACTCCTGCTGCTTGCCCTTCAAAATTCAGCCTGTATGTTCTCTTATTGGAAGCCTTCACTAAGCCTCAGGCTGATTACAGGGTTTTTCTCCTGAGTTTTACAGGATTATAATTGCTTTCTCTTCTCCACTAGGTGTGAGTTCCTTGAGGGCAGTGGAATAAATCTTTAATCTTTGTGGCCACAAGGCTTTCATGCCTGGCCCACAGTAGGTGTTTATCACATGTTTGCTGAATATAAGAATGACCCAGAATTAAATGACTGGTTCTGTAGCTTCATATCATCAAAATTGGGGGAAGTTATTTTTCTGAGCCTCAGTCTTCTCATCTGTAAGATGGGGACTAAGAATATCCCCTAATATTGTGAGGATTAAATGAAAAGTGAATGCAAGTCTTCTGTAAACTGTGTAGTGCTGTACCTCAGTAGTTGTTACAAGTACAGACCCACATTTCCAGCGCATGTATATGTTTTCATTCGTGCACTTAATGTGCACCTATTGTATGCATCCATATGTCTGTGTTGTTTACCTGCATGGTTACATGGAAAAACATACAGTTTTGCAGAACCTTTACAAACAATTTCCAAACATACCTTTCTCTAGATTCTAGCCTTTGAAAGACTTGCTCAATAGGTGGATAAATACTTTTGATAACTAGTCCAGGTTCTGGATAAAGCAGTTTGTAGCAGTGTCCTCCAATTAGCAGCCATTCTGTGGAATCATTATATCCAAACACACATACACAAACAGTGCAAATTTATAGAGCACTGAACGGGTAATTACAGCCCATTACTATTTTTACTACGACTATTATTGTACCTTCCTACTCCAACGGTAACACTGAAACACTTTCCCGCCAGCTTATTTTATTTTTACATGGGTCACTTGAAGCAGTGACGGATGGCGTTGTTTTCCTCGTCTTGCATGTGAACAAACGGGGACACGGAAGACTTCTTTAACAACCTGCCCTCTTTCCAGTGTCGCAGCCGGGTGGAGATCAGAACCCTCGGATGCCGTTTCTCCTGTCTTCTTTCTTTTTCCATGGGTCAGTGTAGGAAGTTTGCACAGAATAAGTGATTGCTGCAAACGAGCCACAGCTGACCAAGGTGTAAACTGAGCCGTGTTTATGTCTAACGCTTTGAGTTGCCACAGTTATTTCTGTACATTGGACCGGCCTTAAGTGTGGAATCCGCTCTTCTCACATCAGTTCCCGGTTTTGTCCAGTTCCCAGCAGGGTAATTGCCTCTTCTTCCGCAGAGCGCAGTTGCCAGCTGCCCGGCTGCCCCGGGGGCTTTGAAGTGCAGAGCGCCCCAAGGCTTGCTAAACACCAACCCGGCCCGCGGTGCAGAGGAGCGCGACGGTACTTCTTCGACCTCAGCCGCCTGCCGATCCCGTTCTTCTTTAAAAAGCCAGGTGGCGCCAACTCTCAACCCCTGCGAGAGCCGGCAGATCCTCCAGTCCTCGCGGAGTGGCAAGGAGAGATGGAAGAAGAGCCCGGCCCCAGACGGGCGCTTTCGCTCTGCGCCCTCCGCTCTGCATAAAGGAACATGTGCTTTTCTTTTCTCCGTGCGCCTCGCAGGATGACGGCAAGCCCAAAGGGAAACGAGGTGTCCTGTGTGCCACATGGAGCTTGGGGAACGGAAATAATTAAAGCCAAGAGGTTTCCTGGCTCTTCGCGGTGTTTACAGTGGGTTTTGATTTGGGGAAGGAGAGCGAGGAGAGGTTAAGGCCGGTTGCAATCTGCCAGCATCCTGTATCTGTCTGTGCGGCAGATGACGCTTGTTGCGCCTGGCTGTGCGCAGAGCCGTGGGTGCAGGAGCAGGTCTCGGGGGGTCGTTTGTGATGGCCTACCTACTCCTATAACAGAGTAGGTGCGTGTTTATTTAAAAAAAAAAAAAAAAAAAGTAGAAATCCTCCCAGCTGTGAAGAGAGGGCTTTGAGGTTCCCTCCTATGACAGCTGAGGGTCTGAATCTATTATGGAAGGCACACGTTTCAATTTTCAAACCCCATTTTTTATCCTTGAAATGTTTCCAGTCTTTGAGCTACTGTTATTTAACAGGAAGAAGGGAGAAACTCCATTATATGAGCACATCGATTTACTTCATCTAAGCCAAACATCACTGAATAAAAAGATGTTTGTTGAAACTCACAAAATAACTACTAATCTGGTAACTGAAAATTTAGCCTTAGCATGTGGCTCTTGCAAATCATCACCGAATTTGAAGATGAATTCAATAAAAGTAAGGGGTGTTGTTGTTGTTGTTGTTGTTGTTGTTGTTGTTGTTTAATTCCCTGGAGCACTAAGAGTAGAGTTGGTATTATGGCCTATAGCAATTTTAAGATTTTAATTGAAATGACAGTAACATCCATACAAACACATAGAGCACTCAGCAACATCAGTAATGATGATGGTGTGCTATTAATGCTGCTTTTTATATGGTGCTGGTGGTGTGTTTATTGCAGTGTGTGCTCCAGGGCTGTGTTTTTTAAACTGCAGGTTGCCAACCATTAGTAACCCATGAAATCGACCCTCTGGGATTGGAGCAGTATTTTTTTTTAATGAAATAGAAAATAATGAAAAATATCAGAACGATGTAAGAATAAATCCTCTTTCACAAATCGTTTTTTTTTTTTTTCTCCCCATTTTTGTATACATATGTCCTAGATCACAGGGTAAAATGTCTTTCTTATCATGGTTTACATTTGAAAAGGAGTCTGAAGGGCGCCTGGGTGACTCAGTGACTTAAACCTTTGCCTTTGGCTCAGCTCATGATCTCAGGATCCTGGGATCCAGCCCCTCATCAGGCTTTCTGTTCAGCAGGGGGCCTGCTTCCCCCTCTCTCTTTGCCTGCCTCTCTGCCTACTTGTGTTCTCTCTCTCCTTGTCAAATAAGTAAATAAAATGAGGGAAAAAAAGAAAAGAAAAGAAAAGGAGTTTGAAAGCTGTGGTTTTTAATTAAAAATTTATTTTATTTTATTTTTTAAATAATCTCTAAACCCAGTGTGGAGCTGAACTCACAACTGGGCAATCAAGAGTCACATGCTGTACTTGACCGAGCCATCACCTCGCCAACCCTCCCCCAAGGGTATTCAGTTTTAAAAATCTCATCATGGTGGGTTCTTTTCTGGTTTTGAATGTTACACTGGATAAAAGAGATCTCAGGCTTAGGGCCCCAGGGAAAAGACCAGCAAGAAAGACAGGGAGCCCCGGCCTCAGAAAGGAAGAGTATTACAGGAACTCTGGAGCAAAGACCAAACAAAGCATTAACCTCCTTATTCTAACCGGGTGTGAGAGGGTGGTCTGTCTCTCCTACCAGAGGGGTGACTGGAGTCACATACTTTGGTAAGGGAACACATTATCTTAACAGGAGCAGGTAGAATAACCTTGAACCATGAGAAGGGAGTTAGGAGCTCAATGATTGATGTTGGGGGGAGGGGTAAGTGTCCTTCCACTTCTTCCCAGTCTCAGTGTTGAAGAGGAGCAGGTACTACTTACTGTCCCTGGTTTAGGGCGCAGATTGGACCATATTGACTAGAAGCCAGGTCATGTTGTGTTTAAAGGCAATGGTTCCCTTTGGCTCTTTCTCCTAGTTCCTGGTAAGTGGACCTATTAGGTACAGCCTGCCCTAAGGGATGACCTCTAAGGGTTGACATCCTTTTCCCACTCCAAATACCAGGGCTAGTTAGCTGAGCCAAGATCCTATTCTCTGTTCACCTGGAAACCTGCTGGTTGTGGCTTTGGGTTCCTGCATCCCATGGTCAGCCAGAGGGAAAGGAGATGTTGGTTTGGACTTCAGAGGAGATGGATCTACCACAGGTTCCATGCAGCATGACTAGAGCTCTGTGCTGAGACATAGGCCATTTTTGCCTCTAGTAATCAAGTAGCCATTGTTTTCCATTTCTTGTTGTTTCAGAAATGTCTGAATGTCCCTATAGCAGTTGTTCTCAAACCTTAGCACGCATCAGAGTCACCTGGGAGGCTTGTTGAACCACCCATAGCTGGGTGCCATACCCAGTTTTGATTTACCAGGTCTAGGGTGGGGTTTGAGAATTTGTCTTTCTAGCAAGTTCACAAGTGCTGCTGCTGCTGCCCCAGGACCAGACCCTGAGAACCACTGCTCCATGAAATTCTGAGAAGGGTGTGGAGTAGAAAGGTGACTAGCAGGGCAAGATGAAAACACTCCTGAGTTTTGGACCCTAACGGCATCTTAATCCCATGAACCCCACACCCTACCACAAGCCAAACCCCCAACACCCAAGGCTGCCAGGGGATCAGATCCAGAGGAGGCTGACTCCAGCAACAACGCCAACTCTCATGGTTAGTTTGGGGATGCTACATCTTGAGGGGGATTCAGGAGAGTATGGGTTCAGGGCACCTTATTCTTGGACAGACCACGAAGTAAAGTGATTCATTGTACAGTCCCCGTAGGACTGCCAGTTACTGCCTACGCGATCGCCACTCTGAAGTTTCTCTACCTCCTTATAATACGGGGCCTAGGAGCGTAAAATCCAATTCCTAGTCACCTTTGCAGCTAGAATTCAAGGTTCTGAAATTGAAATGCAATCACATAGGACTAAAAGGCCAAAAAGACAAGCACGCTCTCTTCCTTTAGCTTGTGGGTGCACAAGAAGACTCTGGAAGGCATGAGTGTGGTCAGTGGCTGCATTCCATGGTCCACTGTCTAGTCACTAGCCTTGTGCTTATGGGGGCTCTGACGGCTTCCCCCATCTCTATTCCTCCAACCCTTCCACTCGATAACTAGCATTAAATCCCCCTGAGCTCGAAAGATCTAGATTGTCTTCTGTTTTCTGTATTAAACCCTGACTGATCCAGGGAACAAGGTTGTTTGGGAGCTTTATACCCGAGGTTGGGATTAGTGTGGACGGAGAGTGTAGTAGAGACCCTGCATGTGGTGAGATGACTGTCCTCAGCTGGTGGCAACTTGGGTGCACCAAGCCAGATCCCAGCACGCCTGCCTGCCATCCAGAAATCGGGAGGGCAAAGAGATGAGCGTGCTGAACCGCTATCATCTTGTTCTGCCTCTCGCAGGAAAGCCTCACTTCTGCTGGCACCCCCTTCTGATTTTCACAGTAAAGCAAGAAAAACAGCAATTTTTTGAGCTTTCAGGCAAACATTTTTACTAAGGCTCAATGACTGTCTGCTCTGCCCATTTTGATATTTGACTTTCACTGTCCTGTGCTATGCTCTCATATCTGGGCACTCACTCCTTGATGAGGTTATCACCAATTTAACGGAAGAGAGTGACTTTTCTATTTCCAGCCTGAGAATGAATGATGAGTTACTTGGGCAAGTCAGCTTCACTCAATGTGATCTAGGACTTGAGTGGATGTTGCAAATTTCTGCTACAGCCCAGGGAGTAGGGCTGTCCCCTCTGCCCACCTTGTTGCCTAAACCCTAGCTTAGGGCCTTGCACCTGCAGGAGCTGATTCATTGACTCATCAATTCTTCCGGAGCAGGGACAACACCAAATATATGTCATTAATTAATTTTTGTTCAGAAGAAACTGATTGCTCTTGTCACTGTGTCCTTGTTCACAAACGCATGGTACTGCCCCCTGCAGGAGGTACGCACATCCCCACTCTGGCTTGCAGCAGTGGTCACGTGAGACTGGCCATGACCGATGATGTCTGAGTGGAAATGACTGTCTTTGGTCTGCATGTCAGCAATGACGTTGATACATACAGGTGACTTCAGCCTGGGGCCCCTGAGCAAAGAAAGTGGAGCAGGGCTGTCAGAATCCAGAGTGGACACGTTGCTAAACCTTAATGGTTTTTTGTTTGTTTGTTTGTTTGTTTTTTAATATTTTATTTATTTGACAGAGAGAAATCACAACTAGGCAGAGAGGCAGGCAGAGAGAGAGGAGGAAGCAGGCTCCCCGCGGAGCAGAGAGCCCGATGTGGGGCTCGATCCCAGGACCCTGGGATCATGACCTGAGCCGAAGGCAGAGGCTTTAACCCACTGAGCCACGCAGGTGCCCCAAACTTAATGTTTCTATATGAATTCTGGACTTGTTAATTTATTTCTGTGAAGTAATTGGCATTCTAGAAACCTAATAGATCACACATCTTGTCCTGGCCAGAGTTTGGTCCCAAAGGCCTGGACTGGGCATGCTCAGGTCTTTCTTCCCAGGGCACCAATCAAATCACCCTTCCTCCCCCACAGGGGCTGGAGGGGATGTGCCAAAGGAAAACTTTAGGCAAGGGAACTAGAGGTTTCTGAAGGGATTTTGTTACTGTAGAATTTTATCACTCCACGTATCTAAAAGAATTTGCCAGAAATAGAAATACCAGGAGAGGCCATAAAGATGTTAATTTTTGTCTCATTTTTATTCTTGCATATTTGAAAGCCAGGGGGAAACATCCAAGTGACAGATCAAGGCATTGAAAGAAGTTTAGATAATGGTAATCCTAATGGTTACATTAAATAGAGGTGATTTATTAGCACATAGCTGAGATAGGAAAGCAACTCCGTGGTAAATGAGAACCAAGGCTTGAAGGTTAGTAAGACGGACTTTCTGTCAAGACATCCCTTGCTCCAAGGGCTTGACTCATTGTTAATTGATGGCCTGTGGCTCCTAGCACAGTGCTCTGCTCTGGCTGCTGGGCCTGAGGGGAAAAAGACTTGTTTTGAAACTCAGTGTTCTTAATGAAGCAGATCCGGACCCTGAAATGTGCAAGAAAATCATCTGAAAGTGTGATGAAAAACTGGTCTATTGAAAAGTCAGTGAACTTTCCAATGTTGATTTTAAAATAATAGATTTGTTTTATTTGACACTTTGGTAAATGCTGTAATAAAACACAACAAGGTCAAAGAAATTAGCCAGTGTGTTTTGTGCCCTGCAGCCTGAACTATCTAAACTACATCCTTGCAAATGGGCATCACTATTAGTGAAATTCTGTTGCAAATTTTGGCATGGACTGTTTTGGAGTGTCAGACTTTAAGGCGCTATCACAGAATTGGCAAGATTAGAGGATTTTCTTTTTTTACTGATTTAATAACATTTTTCTTTATTGTCCCCATAATCACCTGCTTTATGAACTGTGGCTGGAGCTAATGTCGCAACTGGTAATTTTCTTAGAAGCCAAATGCATTTATATTTTTCCAACTTTTGATTTCCATCATTTCTGGGAATTGTTAGTAGATGGAATAAAAAAAGAATACATTATAAACAATTCAAAACACCAAAAACAAAATTCCTTGGACCTTTTACAGATACCACACATGCAAATAAATGTGGCTTTGCATTCCAATGGCATTCAAGTGGGGATTATATTTTCCTCATTAACCTCTTTCTTAACCAAACAGTATTGTTTTTCAAGCCTGTTTTAAAGAAATCAAGTCTGACATCTTAAATTAATTCACACTGACTCCGTTCAAATGAAGAGGTAGACTGTCTTCTTTGGTCCTGGTCCTTTGTGCAGTTCTCGTTGAACTGTACCAAAGCAGCCAATTAGCTTAGGATGAAATCCGGAGACAGTGTTGCTTGCAAAACCAAAACATTCGAAGTACTAGGTGTGGTTTTTACTGCATTTCTTTGGAAAGAGCGGAAGGAGTAAACAACAATGTACACCTGAGTTCTGAACTTGCCTGCTTTCCTGAGGAAAACCATTTATAAAATGAATGTACTTACTTCTAACTGAAAGAATACCCAATCTGTTTTCCATCAGTCATAACCAGTAATTCCTCTGCTAATATGTGAACCTTAATTTGAAGCAGTGGGACTCTTCTCTTTCCTCCAGGAAAGTCAACAGAGTTGTTTAGAGAGATTGCACAATTTTGGTAGGAGCAGAAATGTAACTGGATTGTTTTCTAAACTTCTGTAAACACTGGTGCATGAATATGCAATTTGTGGGGTATACACTGTTTTCACCGTCGATATTGGAGCATGGGTGATGAAATATGTGTGCGTGCGTGTTAGGTGTCATCTATCTCAATAAAATGAGAGAGACATGAAAGTAACTCTTGGAGTTAAACCCTCCGATCTTAAGATATCCTGCGTCAGTTGCGTTCGCTCCGCCGTTAGCTCTGTCTCCTTTTGGCAGGCATTCGGTTTCATTCCACCATCTTCTCATGAATTGTTTTTAGATTTCTATAATCCTGGCTCAAGATGGCATGAGTTAGAATTGGAGAGGACGAACACTAGTTTTCTTAGCGTCCACGGTCTCGAAACGCGCTCGTTAACGTTACTCGACACTCTTTTTTACATGTGCCTTTCTTTAGAAAGTGGAAAAATACGTTATTGAGAATTTGTCAGATGAAACTATATTGCCAAACATTTGCAAAACTGAATTATTGACGAAATGCATGTGATTCCAAAGGGGCCTGCTTAATTGAAAGCAGTTGCGGTGTTTCAACATGAGAATGTGGCTTATCCTTTCTGTTGTCTATCTGTCTTTAGATTGCTATAGAACATACCTCTGGACCTCCAGTGTCCCCAGATAGCCGTTTCTACACAGCTAACTCAGAACAGATTAGAGCTAGAGTTTTAGGACACCCTATGGCTTTTATTTCTTGAGCAAGCATTAAGGAAAATTGCATCCTCATGTTCTCCCACGGTCACCTCTAATTCCTGGGACGCTGAATTCCCGCGCATGCCCAGAGTGCCAGGCACAGTCTACCAAGTTGCACAATTATGCGTGTCCACTCCCCACGTGTGCGGTCGTTGCCAGGATGCAGCCGTGCCATCCGTAGGACCTCTGAGGAGATGCTCACTCAAGTCATGCAGCCTCGGGGCTGATTTGTTGCTCACTCTTAAATGTCCCAGTTTGGCTGACATTTAGCCTACCTCTGAGAATGACACTAAAATCAGCCCTGCCACTAACCAGAAACAAAGCTATTTCCGTGGTGAAAGAATAGTCTGCTTCATGGAAAATTGCACTTGCAACTCGGGGATCATAATTAACAGTTAGAATTGAAGATGTAAAAAAGCCCAAAGGCGCGCTGTGTGTGATGTGTGGTAAGGGGAGATTTTTCAAAAATCTAATGTATTTGACATCTCAATTGTCTTTTGACTAACCGAGAACTGGCATCTTGAAAACTGACCAAAGAAGGAGAAAAAAAAAATTGTGTTTCATTTTGTCATTTTAAGTATACTTTCTTTGTCAAGTGACTCCCTTAATTAATTAGGGAAACCATCAAGGGCAACGTAGTTAGTTCATCTTCATTTGGGATTTCAGAAAAGCCAATGTCCCAAACTGTCTTCGGAACTTTTCAAAGGACCTTTTGCTGTGAACTTCATCTTGTTTAAAGATGTTAGAGCTGTGTTGAGATTAATATCAACGATCAGAAAGTAATATCAACGATCAGAAAGTAATATCATGGTTCTGGTTGTCATTATCCTGTTTAGACACGCTAGAACTAGATTGCCTGTGTTAAAACTTAATGGACTAGAGAAGAAAAGCATCCAGAATCTTAATGATGGGAGCTTCCACTCTCCAGGCATTTGCCAGATGTCTCAATTTCTAAACTCAGAACATCTGATAAATCCACAATTTGCCTCACTTAAGGTTCTCAGTCCTGGCTGCACCCTAGAATAATCCCAGAATTAAAAAAAAAAAAAAGGTAGATAGATAGACGGATAGATAAGCAGGCCCCACCCTTCTAATTAAAGCAGAATCTTTCAGGGTAGGCCCCCAGACTTCTTTTTTAAGTGCCTCCAAGTGATTTGAATGTGCAGCCAGGTTGGGAATCACTAACCCACATGATAATTTCATCTTTCAGAAGGGAGAGGAAGTGATGAAGAGGATTAACACCCTGCTTCTAATTCTGGCCAACTCGGAGGCCTTGCATGGAAAATCAGAAGTGACAGGAATCCTGGAAGAGAGCCACCTGGCCATCAGAAAATTCCAGAGGGATGTGGTCACTGCCAGACACACTTGGTTAGTTGGAGTTTTAAAATATCTCAGGAAATTATAAAAGCTTGACTTTGACTGCCCCATCTGAGATTCCAAAATGAAGCAGGGGAGAGTCCTCAAAATAAAATTTGGATGCTACTACTGTAAATGGTCCTAGACAGCGGGGCGGGGGGAAGGAGAAGAGAAAAAGGAAGGAGGTAGCCAAAAAGATTTAGTGTCTTCATGCAGGAAGCCGTCTGCTGAGAGCAGATATATTTTTAAATGGTATATGTAACATGTGAAAGATGAGCTAGAAAAACAAGCATGGATGCAAAAACTCTGTCAGGAATATGTGAAAAAGTCAGAAAGATTAAATCCAGGAGGAGGATAACATTCTAGATGATGAAGAGGGCTGTTTGAAAAAAAGCAAGCAAGCGTAGAATCCACGCAGGGCTGTGATGGTGTTAGGTGGAGGTTATTTCAACGGTGAAAAGATAAGGTGGCTACGCCCTCAGACTCCATTTTACTCTTTAGATGAGGAAGGGCAGAACGAAGTTTGGGAAGCAGGAATTGAGAAATAAGATCACTTAGGAGCAAATGCTAGCTGTCCTAAATAAATTCAAATGCTGGAAATAACAGACCAGAGTATTATCAGAATTTTCAAATGAAATGGCTTTCATCTTTAAAAAATATGGAGAATGAAAAAAAAGAAAAGGAAAAAACATATGGAAAATGAAAGAAGTAACTGAACGCTGTCCCACATTTTTAAAAAAGGTTTTATTTATTTATTTGACAAAGAGAAAGGGAGAGAGAGAGCGTGTGCATAAGCAGGGGGAGCAGGAGAGGGAGAAGAAGGCTCCCCATGGAGCAGGGAGCCCCGTGTGGGGCTTCATCCCAGGACCCTGGGATCATTTTCGGAGCCGAAGGCAGAGGCTTAAACCACTGAACCACTCATTTTTTCAAGACGAAAGTAGAAAAATTATTTGGATTATAGACCCAAAGTCCTGTTGATTCTTCAGTTCAAAAATCCTAGAATTTACTTTTAAGTGCAGTTTGAATGTAAGACTTGCCAAGTTAAATCCTACCCATAAAACTGAATGGGAAGAAATCAGAGAGGGAGACAATGACAGACTCTTGACTCTGGGAAATAAACTGAGGGTTGCAGAAGGAGACGTGGGTGGAGGGGTGGGGCAGCTGGGTGACAGGCATTAAGGAGGGCACATGATGTGATGAGCACTGGGCGTTATACGCAACTAATGAATCGTTGAACACTATCTCAAAAACTAACGATGTACTATATGTTGGCTAATTGAATTTAAATTTTAAAAAATCCTACCTATGACATAGTTCATGAAGAGACTAGAGACAAGGCATGGTAAAATTTTAAATAATTTGAATTCAGAAGTTTGCAAACCTTCAGAGTTAGATAATAGTTAAATACACTTTTGAAATAGTTGGATATTATAGTAAAACAAACTATTCCAAAACTTAGTGGCTCCAAATAACTACTATTAACTCATTCACAATTCAGCTGTTTTCATGTGTCCCTCTGGGTGGTTCTCCCGCTGGTTTTGTCTGGGATCACTTAGGTGGCTTCGGTCATGTATAGCTTAGCTTGGGCTAGATGGCCCAAGATGGCCTTAGTCACATGTTTGGTGGCTGTTGCTGGCTGTCAGCTGAGTCACGTGTCTCCCTAGGAAGAGCGGACATAGTGAGGGCAGCATTCTGAGAGACCCCCTCCACACACAGCAGAAGCTGCAAGATCAAGGCTTCCAGCCTTTTGTCTCATTCTTTTGGGTCAGAGCAAGTCACAAGGCCACTTCAGATCAAAGGTCAGGAAATAGGAAATACCTTTAGGCGAGAGGTACCGCAATTCATATACCCAATCTACCCTATCCTATGTCTCCTCACAAAAATGCTTCTATACATAAATATTTTAATTCAGGGGATCCATGGATCCTTCCAACCCAAGTTAAGGGCCTTTAATCTCTTCTAACCATTGCATATTTAAATAAGGAAATTAAAGCCCCAAAACACTTGCCCGGAGTCCAACAGTTATTTCTGTAGTATTAGTATACATGCCCGTAAGTGTGCTACTACGTATGTGTTATAATACCAATCCTGTGCCGTTTTCATTATGCCAATCTCTGATCACCTTATTATTACAGGGAATGGATTTCAGCAATGTTATAAATGGCCATTTGACTACCCAATCAGGATAATGTAAGTCAAATGTATGCAGGGAAATATGAATGTTTTGTTTAATTTGCATATTCTGTACATACATTCAGATAGGAAAGTAGGCCGGTTAAATATATAATTAAATATATAATTAAAATATATATGAGGACTAAATTATTTAGTTAATATGCAAACAGGCAGAGTTTCCAGTTATTTCTAAATTATGGGCATTTCCTGAAGTCTGGCTCTCTTTTTACTGACAGGTACTCTCTATGCTTCAAGTAACTCTTACTGAAAAATTGATTACAATGGATGCTTTGTGATGAGCAAACTTGTTTTCATTTTTTTTTTAGATAAAATTTTTTTTTTTTAGATTTTATTTATTTATTAGTCAGAGAGAGAGAAAGAGAGCACAGGCAGAGGCAGAGGGTGAAGCAGGCTCCCTGCCGAGCAAGGAGCCCGATGTGGGACTCGATCCCAGGACGCTAGGATCATGACCTGAGCCGAAGGCAGCCGCTTAACCAACTGAGCCACCCAGGCGTCCCTTGTTTTCACTTTTTTAAAAATTTAATTTAATTTAATTTTTTTCAGTGTTCCAAAATTCATTGTTTATGCATCACACCCAGTGCTCCATGCAACACATGCCCTCCTTACTACCCCCACCCCCTCCCCTCCGAAACCCTCAGCTTGTTTTCACTTTTAAACCATCTACTTAAAAGTCATTCATTAACAAGAACAACAAGTCATCAATTCCACTGCTTTTAACTTACATAAAAACCAGACAGTTGCCCTTTCAAGTTTTTGTTTTTTTCCTCATAAGATAAAGTTAACTAAAGGAAAAGTGATGTGGTTTAGTTTAAATTATTGCCTTTTGTGGGGTGCCTGGGTGGCTCAGTGGGTTAAGCCTCTGCCTTCGGCTCAGGTCATGATCTCAGGGTCCTGGGATCGAGTCCTGCATCGGGCTCTCTGCTCGGCGGGCAGCCTGCTTCCATCTCTCTGCCTGCCTCTCTGTTTACTTGTGATCTTTCTCTCTGGCAAATAAATAAATAAAATCTTTAAATAAATAAATAATTGTCTTTTTGTTTTTTGTTGCCAGTAGATGACTTTTCATGTGAGGGCTGCAGGTATTATTAATTTTTTTTTGAATTTTTATCTATTTTTTATTTTTTAATTTAATTTTATTTTTCCAGTTTTCCAAGATTCATTGTTTATGCACCATAGCCAGTGTTCCACACAATACATTTTTAAAAAATGATTAGTATCTATATATTCATTTACTTTAATTGTTTTAGTGAAATTGGCAAGTTTATCTGGTTCACATAGATGGACAGAAACTAGTTTAAACGTCCAACTTTCAGACTAATAAAAGTAAGTTTTTTCTTTTTATCATAAAAATGTTCAAATATGCTGAGAAATAGAAAAAATAGTACAATGCGTACTCACGACCCAATACCTTTAATCAATAGTTATAATCATCTTGCCATCTTTGCTTTGTATGTTCTGTTGCTGTTGTTGGACTATTTTAAACACCCTGAGCACATCTTTTTACATAATCAAATTCTAATATATCTGACTTAATAAATTAATATTAATTCCCTAGGATCATGTAATACCTGGTCCATATTTAAATTGGACATACAACAATTATTATGTCTTTGGTCTTTTTAACTGGAATAGCACACACATACCTTTTCACAGTCTTGTTGACTTTTTTTTTTTTTAAGATTTTATTTATTTGACAGACAGAGATCACAAGTAGGTAGAGAGGTGGGTAGTGGCGGGGTGGGGGGTGGGCAGGAAGCAGGTTCCCTGCTGAGGAGAGAGCCTGATGCGGGCTGCTGGATCCCAGGACCCCAAGATCATGACCTGAGCTGAAGGCAGAGGCTTAACCCACTGAGCCACCCAGGTGCCCCCTATGTTGACTTTTTAAAGGTCAGTTGTCTTATCGAATGCCCCAATTCTGGACTTTTGATTCTTTTGCTCTTCCATCTTCTGCCTATCCCTTAGATCTGAAGTCTTGATGAGATTCCAGTTACACATTTTGAAGAATATTCCGTAAGTGAGAGTGCCTGCTTCATAGTGCATGACATCAGCCGTGCATTAAGTCTGGTTGCCCCACTGTTGGGGACATCAGCTTTGATCATTGAGTTAATGTGATGGCAAGCACAGCTCTTCTCACTAGTAAGATGCATTTTTCTCTTCGTCAGTCAGCAAGTGTATCTGGGGGGTGGTAGTTTGGCTCCATGAAAACTTCAGTTCCCTAAAGTTAGGTTGTTGCTGCTGCTGCTGTTTGTTTGTTTGTTTTAATTTTATTTTTTTTCAGTGTTCTAAGATTCATTGCTTATGCACCACACCCAGTGCTGTTTTATAAAACATAACTCATTGTGCTTTTAGTTTTTATAAAGAATTTTACCCAGTTTTTCAGAGTTTTCACTTAGCTGGGTATTTTCAACCTAAAATTATGAAATTCTCTGTTCATATCTTTGTCATCTTGGGTACCATTTTGGCTTATAATAGTTATGCACATCTGGGCTAGTAAATCGGGCATTAGTGGGTTATCAGGGTTATGTATTGTCGTTCTCCTATTCACTCATTTTATTTTATGATCATTACATGCCAGGTTAGAAATGGAACTATGTAGTGTTATGGAAATGAATGTCATGTTGCCAGGAGTAAGGCAATGGGATCCCAGCAGCACCCACTGTACCAAGAAGCTGAGCATTGGCTGAAGGTATGATGGCTACTAGACTCTTACCATGAACTAACTGTGCCTCACATCGAAATTGAAATGTTGGTCCCTTGGAGTAACTTCTTTGTTTCCTATTTTAAGAAGGTCAGAAGACGGGAGTGAAAACATACCAGTAACCAAATATGGTGGTATCAAGCCTAATGAGGAATTAAAAAAAAAAATTCTAAAATCTGTGTCTGCTCATTTTCCTTGTTTCATTGGTTTTGTTTCACCCTCATCTGTGAGTCATTTGCCTTTCGTCATCTTCCACAATGGCTTCTGCAAAAATATCAGTCTTGAAACGTACAACATGGCTCGCACCCACTTCAAACACTGTTTAAAATCTCATTTATTATTTTGTACTGTGGTCTCACTAAAAGCCAACGTTACCGAGACTGCAAAGCACATACCTTCAATTCCCAGGGTGAGAGGGGAAAGAGAGAGCAAGAGCAAGCGAGAGAGAGAGAGTTAAAACTGTGAGAACCTCCCCAGCAGGCATGGGAGGAAAACAAGAAAAATCAGAAGTCTTACAGGCAGCTGAAGTCTCCAGACACAAGAAAACTGGAAATTGCCCAAACCTAGACTTGGTAGAGTATAGAAATGTGACAAAGACCAGGAGTAGTATTTTCTCCAGCAAGAGGTTAGTTACTTAAGGACCACATGCCCAGGATTACAGGAATTTGCCTGAGTAGCCCAGGGAATACTTATCTGCAGTAGAATTCATAAAAGGGAGAGATGAGATGCTGTGTGAGCCAACTCTGACATGAAACTATATTAAGAACTTGAAATTAACACTGGGAATAATCATATTAAATGGATAGCAGCAGATGAAAGCTATAATAAGTAGGAATTCTATTTTTCTAATTAGCTTCAATTTTCAGATACTAAAATCCAAGTGTTTGGGGGAGCCAAATCCAGTCAGTAGAGTTTAGCATCATTCCTTTACAGAAAAACAAAAACAAGTTCTCTGGGGTGCCTGGGTGGCTCAGTGGGTTAAAGCCTCTGCCTTCGGCTCAAGTCATGATCTCAGGGTCCTGGGATTGAGCACCGCATCGGTGCTCCCGCATCGAGCTCCCGCAGGGAGCCTGCTTCCTCCTCTCTCTCTGCCTGCCTCTCTGCCTGCTTGTGATTTCTCTCTGTCAAATTAAAAAAAAAAAAAAAAAAAAAACAAGTTCTCCATGTTATCCAGCCACTAAGGGACACTGAGTTGCCCATCAACCTGGTTGTTCCTGGTCACAAATTCAATCCCTTCAGCTCTATCTGCCTCATGATGGTGACTGGTTTCCCGGGAAACTTTCAGTCCTAACCCTCAACCTCAGGGGAAGGGAGAGGGGCTGGAAGTTGAATCAATTACCAGTGGCCCAGTGGCCGATCAATGATTGAATCAATCATGCGTATGTAGTGGAGCCTCCATGAAAACCAAAAGGAAGGAGTTTTGAGAGCTTTTGAGTTGGAGGCATGGGGCTGTAGGGAGAGAGGTTGGCTCTGGGAGGGCAAGGAAGCTCCGCAAACTTTCCCCACACCTTGCCGTGTACATGTCTTCCATCTAGCAGTCCCTGAGTTATGTATGATCTGGTGGTCTGGTAAAGAAACTTTCTCTGAGTTCTGTGAGCCACTCTAGCAGATTAATCAAACCCAAGGAGGGGATGGTCATGGGCACCACCAACTTATAGCCAATTGTTCAGGAACACAGGTGACAACCTGGACTTTCCGTGGCATCTGAAATGGTGAGGCAAGGGGCAGTGTTGTGGGACTGAGTCCTTAACCTGTGGAATGTGATGCTTTCTCTGGGTAGAGGTGTTGGAGTTGAGCTCACTTGCAAGATGCCTGGCTGGAATCACAGCATTGCTTGATGTGTGGGGGTCAGCAGTGAGGCGGCTGAGTTAGAGGAGTGTGAGAGTCAGAGAGAGACACACAGAGGTGTTTCTCCTTCAGGGGCAAGAATGCTATTTGTCACTGCATTCACTTTGTTAATATAGTTCATATGCTTTTCAGAAGGATGTGTGTGTTTAGAAGGATGTGTGTGTTTAGAATCTAGGCCTTTTTAGAAAATCTAAATTTGTCTGACAAGAAAATAAAAATGACAGAGTAACTCAGAGTTACTCAAAAGAAGAAAGTGAACAGATGAGAAAGCCTTCTGTGGTGAGTTCATATTTTGAAATATTAACCTTTCTCTTTCTCTCTTTCTCTCTCTCTCTCTCTCATCCCTCCCCCCGCCTTACTGCCCCCTCCATTTAATTAAACTAGGCCTTTCTTTGTTTATTGAATCAAGGAAGTAATGTGACAGCAAGACAGAGAAAAAAGGGGGCCTCTTCCAGGACTTTGAGTTTACAAAGACAAGGCCTTAAGGCGTCAGAAAACATTCAAGTCGTATGATGTGATGAGCACTGGGTGTTATATGTAACTGACAATTTATTGAACACTACATCTGAAAATAATGATGTACTACTATAAGTTGGAGAATTGAATTTAAATGAAAGAAAAGAAAAAAAAAACATTAAAGGCATAGACCAGGGGCTTCAAGGGGGGCATCTTCCTCCCACCCCTTAGGTCCCTTTGGGGACATTTGAAAGTGTAGTGAGGGGTGATATAACAACTGGGAAACATTATTGCTTATGTGCGAACAGTGGATGGGGCCAGGGATGCCCACCATTCTGCAAGGAGTGGGGCAATCCTGCATAAGGAGGAAGATCTGACCCCAAGTACCAAGAGCAGCCATTATAAAACTCACCAGTGGACAAGAATACTGGGAAACGGGAGCCCTTGTGTATGGCTGGTGGAAAGGTGAAATGGTGCAGCCACTGTGGAAACAACATGGCAGTTCCTCAAAAATTAAACAGAATTACCATATGACCCAGTAACTAGATGAGCTCAAATGCCTTGGCTCTGTTAGCCATCTCAGAATTCATAGGTGACACTAGGGACAAAGACAGCTCCTGAGTTGACCAAACCATGGCTTGAAATAGAATTGTAGCCACATCATGAAGTTCCATTTCTTGTACACTGAATCTCCAGCCTGACAGGAAGAGCCATCCTGACATTCCTTCCAGCCCTCTAAAGGCTATCCACTTGGGGTCACTTGGGGCCTTCCACTTTGGAAGTGGAATGGGCTAAGTGTTCACTTGTGTGAGAATCTCCATCATCCGCGACTTCAGTTCGCATCTTTGGGTGATGCCTTGTCTCTTGATTCTTTATTTTACCTGGACCAGAGGGAAGAAATCGGCTGTCCCATCTGTCAGAATTTGAAGTGGAAGAGGGCATCCCCGCAGGTAAGTAAGTTTACTGAAAAGAATAGGAGGTACAAGGTGCAAGCTTGGGGCCCTGCCTCCTTTGGCTCTTTGGGCCAAGGTCCCTTCAGCAAGGGCAATGATGATTGCAGTCCAATGCCTGTTCCTCTCTTATCTTGTGTCCATACCTCTTGCAGCTTCCAAGGTGAGACCCAGCTGTGGTGAGCCCCTGAGTAAATCACTGTCCAAAACACAGGTGTGGTCTGGAGGTTGAGCTCTTTATACAGAGGTGTGACTTAGAGCTTTCTCGGAAAAAATAGTCAGAAAAATAGTCACTGCACCAGAAACAGGAAAGTTTCCTTCCCGTCTTCTTTTTCCTCTGGGATCTTGATTTACTAAATGACATTTCCTCCTGATGGTTTCATCTAAAATTTAAAAATAAATGGTCCCTCAAGAAGCATGGGAATTCATGGAGCACACTCAGAATATCATAACCCTGGTGACCACACACAGGGGGCAGCTGTCTGAGAGGGGTCTGACGTGAAACTAAGAAGTCTCGCTCTCGTTCTTCTGGATCCTGCTAGTGGTTCTGAATGATCAGTGAGAAAGTAAACATGTTTCTAGAAACATTATCAAAAGTGTAAACCTGAAATGACTGCTTATATATTCTGAAAGGGTGAGCATTTCTTCACGACTCTCCCTGGGGAGGTAAGGGGAATGGGATCTAACATTCACCTCAAAAGGTAAGGATGTGGGGATTAATGGAAGCAGTGTATGTCACCTGTTTAGCTAATGCCTACAACTTGATAATCATCTGAGAAAAAGCTCTAAATTGTGATGGTGAAGACAAGGATGCCATGAATTCCAATACCTCAGTTTTCAAAAGTTGGTTCAATGTGATACATACTCAGTCAACTTTTTTTTCCCAGAAAGTCAACTTTTAACAGACATGTTTATTTTCAAAATTACAAATGTGCCTAAACCGTTATCTGTC
Source organism: Meles meles (assembly GCF_922984935.1). Classification (NCBI taxonomy): domain Eukaryota; kingdom Metazoa; phylum Chordata; class Mammalia; order Carnivora; family Mustelidae; genus Meles; species Meles meles. Next base: position 158,423,383 of record NC_060067.1, read on the forward strand.
GTGACCCTGCCAGTGTGTCCTCCTCAGCAAGAGAATGTGTTCAGACCCCTCAGCACAACCCGGAGGGGACTTCAAGGTTGAGCTACTGTGGACTCCTGCAGACTTGCTGCCTCCTCCCAATCCCTGGCTCCTACCGTCCCAGATCTGTCAAAATATTTACAGTGGTCCTACACTGGCGACTGATTCCAGACTCTTGCCCGTTCTGCCCAGAGCTTTCTTTCCCTTCCTCCCTTTGTCCAACAAACACCCATCCTCATTTATCAGGATCAATCCCAAGGTCTGTTGAGAACTTTCCTTCCCTGCACTTCACCAGGTAGCTCAGCCTGTCCCTCATGGGCATCACCCATTTCATGGAAACTTCTATCACCTATCCGAGAGCTGGGTGGCCGCATAATTTATTGCCCAAGTTAGGACACTTCTGCGAATAACAGGGAGCTCTTTTTTTTTTTTTAAGACTTTATTTATTTATTTGACAGAGAGAAAGATCACAACTAGGCAGAGAGTCAGGCAGAGAAAGAGGGGGAAGCAGGCTCCCTGCTGAGCAGAGCCCGATGCGAGGCTTGATCCCAGGACCCTGAGATCACGACCTGAGCCGAAGGCAGAGGCTTAACCCACTGAGCCCCCAGGCGCCCTAAATAACAGGGAGCTCTTAAGTAGTATTTCTCAACAACAGATGTAAAGGGGGACTGCTCTGGGCTGGTAGAATGTGTGGTTCTCCCACCATTGACACTTCATACATATGTGTATTGAATCATTATGTTTTCTATCTGAAACCGAATGCTATAGGTCAATCATATCTCAATTTAGAAAACAAATAAATAACCTACTTTATTTCCTAATTTATTTCGTTCCTGGCTGACAGGAAGCAAGTTCCTCTCCTTTGGCGTCTGAATGCCTTGCCTGGTACCATGTGCGGCACGTAGTAGATACTCGAAGGAAGTTTGTCCAACACATACATGATTGACAGATGAATAAATGAACTAATTAAATAGTGCCTAATAGTTTTAGAAGAGTTTTTGTTCAAACAATAGCTTTGCAGATAATCCTATAAAGGCTAATTTCTCCTTAGTATGTCTACTCAAGTCTTCCAATGTTCTTTTTTTCGCAAAGATTTTATCTTTATTATTTATTTGAGAGAGAAAGCACGAATGGGTGGGAGGGGCAGAGAGAAGCAAGAAGCCTGACCCAGGATTCGATCCCAGGACTCTGGGATCATGGCCCAAGCCAAAGGCAGACAGTTAACTAACTGAGCCACCCAGGCACCCTCAAGTTCTTCAAATGTTCTATAATCAAATGCTTGAACTTACAAATAAAACATAATTTTATACATGTAAATCTATCAGCCATCTTTAGTAAGATAATTGAATCTTACTTGGTGTGGTAGTTAATTTTCTGTGTCAACTTGACTGGGCCACAAGGAGCCCAGACATTTGGTCAAACATTATTCTGGGTATGTCTATGAGGGGGGTTATGGTGACAGTCACATTTTAATTCAGCAGACTGAGTAAAGCAAATTGCCCCCTTCGTGTGTGTGGCTTCATCTAATCAACTGATGAGCAATAGAACAGAAAGGCTGATCCCACGAGTGAGAGGGAACTCTTCCTTGTCTGATGCCTTTGAGCTGGAACACCAATTTTCTCCTTCCTTCGGACTCAGATGGAAACATTGGCTCTTCGTGGGTCTCAAGCCTTCGGTTTTCAGTCTAGAACTATATACTATCGACGTTCCTGGTTCTCAGCCCTTCCGATTCCAACTGGAACTACACCATCAGTTATCCCGGTTCTCAGCGAGCTGATGGCAGATTTTGTGAATTCTCAGCCTCCATAATCATGTTAGCCAGTCCATTATACTAAATATCTTTCTATGTATATGAGATGCCTATTTCTATAAAATGAAAGTGTAAAAGGAAATCTAATTTTGTCAAGTTCAGCCATGAAGTATCATAAAGTTTCCCATAAAAAATAATACTTCTAAAGTTAATGTACCGGAGATGCAACCAGTGAAGGAAATAGTACGCGATAAAGGTAAAATATATGTAAACACATCTTGCATATTATTAGTTACTGCATGGCCACGTGTTAGATATTGAATTTTATTTTTCTTTGTTTTCTTTTTTTAAAAAGCAAGTTTATCCCATGAGAAATAAAGGCTTTCATGGTAAATATGACAGCGGAAAGCTTTGTGCCACAATCAAGGGAGCAACAGGGTAAGAAAAGGAAGAAGCAGAGGTGGTAAGAGGTCAGTGTGATGCTTACTCTCAGAACTCATTGCCCACCCCGCCCCCCTTCTTCAGTAGTTAGTGCTCTTTCATGACTGGGGGCTACAAAAGGCTACCAGAGTGACCATTTCATGATTTTGATGAGGCAATCCACTCCAAAAACTGGTTTGCCCAGTTTGTTGGTTTGATTTTTACTTGGAAATGGTTGTTTCAAAATTTTAATTTTTAAAAATTGAATTAAATGTGCATTTGAGTTTAAAAGAGAGTGTGTGTGTGTGTGTGTGTGTGTGTGTGTGTGCAAAGTGTTGGAAGACCCCTAAGAAGGGGACTATGCCAATTTCTATACTGAGCTGCCCCAGGGATGGGGGATTCTCACCCAGAGTGCAGTCCGTGTGTGAAGCTCTGTGGAAGCTAACCACAACGAAGAACCTACAAAGAGTCTAGAAGACTTTCTTAACCCTCCAAGCCAAAAATGCACTGTTTTCTCCCAAATGCACTCAGTATTTATCAGGAACCTACTTTGTGTTGCCATTATACAGGGCGACTTCAATTCTTTGTCTTCAAATAGACTTGACATTTATTCTCATCAATCTACCAAGCGATTTCTTTTTTCTAACTCTGTACTGCATTTCTAAGCTCAGTATCCAGGGTTAATGGACTTTAAAAACTCTTTGTGCATAGCCAATATTATTTCATCACATAACCCAGTTGCTATGCTGCTCTCTCTCTTTTTTTTAGATTTATTTATTTCTTTATTTGACACACAGAGAGATCACAAGTAGTCAGAGAGGCAGGCAGAGAGAGACAGGGAAGCAGGCTCCCCACCGAGGACAGAACCCGATGCGGGGTTCGATCCCAGAACTCTGAGATCATGACCTGAGCTGAAGGCAGAGGCTTTAACCCACTGAGCCACCCAGGCGCCCCACTATGCTTCTTCTAATGTTCAAAAAATATATAACAACTTCAGTTTTTATTTCTTCATAAATACTTAAACTTCAAAGGTTAAAAATGATAAGACGTTCCTTATTTCTTCTTAATTCTTACTCTTTGATCTTTGGGGAAAATGTATTTAAAGGCTATTGCTCACAAAGGGTTTATTTTTTTTTTAATGTCTTATTTCCTAGAGCCCACTGTTATTTCATAAGATTTGTTCATTTTATTCATCTTTGGGTACTAAACTATGAACATATCTAACTTTTAAAAACTATTAAATAAAACTTATATTTCACTGCTTTTAGTTAGGATGACTGTTTCTGAGAGTCTCACAATGCTAAAAAAAAACAAATCAAGGCATCAAACGCAGATAACTTCATTGAACTGTGTTAAAAAGAAATAGGAAAAAAATAAAAAGAAATAAAGAAAAAAGCTATATGGCTTCTTTAATAGTATATAAAACAAAAACTCATCTAAGTAGGCAAATGTTCATATAAAGTGCCTTTAAATCAGAAAACGGTAAGGATTCCAGTTTGGGTCTTCGTTGCTTAATTTGCTTCAGTGGAAGGGTGAATTTTTCCCCCTGCTGTCTTTTCGACTACTTCTGAGCAACCAGAGACTATTGGACAAATCAGTATGAGGGAAACACCAAGTCACCTGGGAGCTGATGTCAGTCATTTAGACTGTAAACTCCAAGAGGTAGGGATTATGCCTTGTTCATCTTGCCTATCCTTTATGACATTGGTGGTGAATGCTTATGAGATGCCCAATATAGGTTTCCACACCAATGAAAAGTCTTACTACCTTCTGTTTCTATAATAGTTTATACCACCCGGTAGACATCTATTGTGGTGCTTACCAATGATAAGTGAAAAAGAGAGGAAGAGAGAGAGAGAGAAAGAGAGAGAATGGGAGGCGGGAAAGGGATATGGAGGGGGCAGACCACTGATAGGAATTACATCCTTGTTCCTGACTCTGAGTTCCCCACCTGGGCAGGGTCAGATGCTCAGCCTCCCAACAGAAGGTAAGACCCCAGAAAGGCTATTTATTCATTCCTTGGCGGGAGAGATGTGTGCGCATGCGCAGAGCCTGGGTAGTTACGGAATAGTAGTATGTGATGTGCTATGCCACCTATAGAATCAGTGGCCTCATGCAGGCAATAAAGCCAGCAGTAACAAGGCTCCCCGAAGGCAGCCATCAACTTAGAAGTCACTGGAGAACAGTTCTTCCCCTTGGCGTATCTAAATCCTCTGAAAGAATCCATGATGGGTGGATGGTTTCTTCATCCTTCCTGCAGTTTCTTTCATTATTGTCTGATGCAGGGAGAAGTCGGCAGTTGAAATTGGACTATTCACTCTTATTTATACAGAATTTTCCCCTCCAGTGAGAAGAAAACTGCTACTCACATCCAAAAATATCTCATTCCAATAGGGAGTTTATAGCATTTGCTTCCCACCAAAGCAAAACCCTCAATACATGAAATCTGAGATCTTGCCAATTTAATGGACCCCTAAAATTTTTTAAATAGCATATATTATTTTAATGCTTTACACAGTTGGAAGGTTACTGAGGGATAAATTGGCAGAGTCTCTGTTTTCTTTTGAAAAACAAATTCATAAAAATGAAGTGTTCTACATTATTTCATATCATTATTTTGGCAATTTTATTTTTATGGCAAAGTTCTGAGTCCATTATATTGTCTGAATTCTAAAAAGATTCAATTGGTTACAGAAAAAAATTTATTTAAAATTTGCTTTCTCGTTTTTTTTTCCCCCCTCTGGCTAATTCCTAAGTTTTGTTATACTTACTATTTAAAGGACCTAATTTATTTTTCATGGCCCATCACCAGTATCCAAGATAATATCCAGTTTCTTAATTCTGAACTCTGCCTTGAGCGACTTCCAAAATAAATGAAATGAAAATACCTCAGGGCAGTCTTTGTTTATACACGGTGGCAAAATTAAGTTACATGGATCACTGCACAGGGGACACTTCCAGGCCTCTACTATGCATGCTGTGGGGCAGAAGGCTTCTACTACCTTCACTTTAGAGCATAAGAGTTTTTGAGCCCCTTCTTGAACAAAACAGTGCTGAAAATACAAAAGTGAATCAGGCTCATGTCCTGAACGGATGGTCTTTGTTGGAATAGGTTCTTGAACTGTGATGTCATTGTGCCTTGTGTCTGTAAAGACAAAACGTTTCCTTTTCTCACTGGGTTTCAAAACATGGATGAGTTCACTTACAAGCCATTCTTTGTGTCATTAATGGATTTGCCTCTCCGTCCTGATGATGGTCAATTGCAAAAGGGGAGATTAATGAAATGTCTCGAAAGACTGTCTGAATTGCCATCTCCTCCTTCTGCATTGGGAGAAAATGTCTGTGGTAGACTAGATGCCATAAGTCGGTCATCCCTGAGAATGGCACTCCTCGCAGAACCGGGGGGGACTTTTGCTTATTTCCCTGAAGACATCACGTGTTGTCTAAGACTCAGCCATGGCCTTGGCGCACACAGTAAGCAGACAGGAAAAGTTTTCACCAGTGGATGGATAAATGGGTGGATTTTGCGGACCTAGGTGAACTAAAATATGTAAGAAGCCAATGTTTGACTTAATACCTAGACATCACTGTAACTGATATTTTTCAATAATTCCATTCTTGCAAAGCCTTGTCTTCATTTGGGTTCAATTACTTGGAGAAAAATCTCCTCACTTCCCACCCCTTTATAATTAAAAAGCATGTTCTGTTAAGACTCTTTCAAAATGTTTTCCTCCTCCAACTCCCAAAGCTTGCTGGTTTGACTGACCCAGTACGACTCAATATCCGTGGAATATAAGAACACGTGTAGCTTTTAGGATTCAGGTGAACTGGAACTGGAAGCAGATTAAGTTATCCTGGAGATACTAAACCTCAGAGGACCATTTTTAGCATGAGTGTTTTAATGTTGATAGTCAGCCCCAGCTGGGAGGCTATACGAGTCACAGACAAGTGTCTAACTTATCATCTTTCCCAAATTGTTGGCAATGTTCTCCTAAAACAATCCAAGGCAAAAAAATCTGGCCTTGGGTGACCAGCAATTTTTGTCAACAAATGCACTCTTTTCCACTCTCCCCACATTCACATGAGCTCAAATGGCAACAATATGTCAAGAGTTGACTGCTCTGCTCATTTGCTTGCTTGTCTCTTGGGTGGGTTCATTCACTTTAATCTAGATGTCAAGTAGTCACTTAGGTTAAATTCTCGTAATTCTGTTTACATAATATAGAAGATGTCTAGACTCTAGACAAATGCCAAAAAAAACCCCTGGGTTTTTATTTTTATTATTTTTTTTAAGATTTTATTTATTTGTCAGAAAGAGAGCACAAGCAGGGGGAGCGGCAGGCAGAGGGAGAAGCACGTTCCCTGCTGAGCAAGGAGCCTGTGCAGGACTTGATCCTGGGACTCTGGGATCATGACCTGAACTGAAGGCAGACGCTTAACGATTGAGCCACCCAGGTGCCCCCAAAACCTATATTTAAAAAAAAAAATTTTAGTACCATAGGAAAATAGCTTTCATCAGTATTTACTGACATTCAAACAAGGGAGAAGAGAGGAAATTAACTTGGTAAATTGTACTTAAGAAAAATACATTTCTTTAAAGATTTTGTCTATTTATTTGAGAAAGAGAACAAGTGACTAGGAAGGGGAGAAACAGGCTTCCTGCTGAGCAGGAGAGGGATGTGGGGCATGATCCCATGGTCCTGGGATCATGACTTGAGCCAAAGGCTGAAGGTTAACCGACCGAGCCACCCAGGTGCCCCCAAAAATACATTTTCTTTAAAAATATTGCTTTAATTCATCGTATATTCCATGAGAAATGCTTTTTTAATCCAAATGATTTGGAGAATCCCCAGCTTCCTACTTTTCATATCTAGATACCACATCCCCTATTGTAGTAATATTAAGCCTAAATTTGGAGGAGGGAGGGAAGAACTCATAGCTGAACATTCAGAAACTACGGAAACTAGTTTCCAGCCAAGCTTATTTTTTATTCCTGTGGATATTCTCGGGTAAGGTGGCTATATCAAGTTTTCTGAGTCAAATGGAATATTGGCATATTTTTCTTCAAGTGAAGTAAATGAACATAACATCTCAGAATTATAGATTTTTACATTTTAAATCAGTTGGAGTCTTCAAATTGATTTCAGCTCAATAATCAACTAATTTTTTGCAGATGGCATACTAACTCCATTGTTTTGTCAAATATTACATGGCTGAATGCTAAAACGTCAATATTAGACGATCCACTAGTTTCAAGTACTTGAAAAGAGACTGAATTAAGTAAGCATTTGGACTCTTTAAATTTGTGTCAAATATTTATCAGGCCCGAATTACTAGTTTTTCCATTCTTCCTAAGTGACTATCTTGTACCAAACCCGGCACTGCCTTCTGATTGGAATCTTCGTCTCTTCTAACCCCAACACTGTGTTGGTTCCAAAACTCTCTATAAGGTTCCAGTCCTCATTTTCCCATTTGACTGTGTCTCCCCACCTGGAAGATCGTGGAAAAAATGTGGTCAACACTAATGAGGTTTTTGCTCTCTGTAGACTGAAAAATTGTTGGGAATTGCTCACTTGGATTCCTGTACGAGGATGGAATGGAACAGATTCATGTTGACGCCATTCAAAGCAAGAAAATATATCATGATTAACTTGACAAATGACTCCCAGCCCAGCACTGCTGCTGGGGAATTTTTCCCTTTGAGTACATTGCTTAGGACAAGTTTACGTACCAAAGGAAAAAGAAACTTGTTCCATTCGACCACAAGTATAAGCACCCTGAAGTTTCACAAGATTTTTCTCCTCCTTTTCCTTCCTCTTCTTTTTTTAGCCTGTCTCTCCCACCCTGTTTTTTTTTTGTTTCTTAACTTCAGATTGGCCATTTCATCCTTAAATGTTGTTTAAATAAAGGGGAAATGGGCCTGGCTCTAAGCTAGTGACAATCTTCCCCTATTGCTAACTTTCCTCCCTGTTCAAAAGGAGTCTGCGGGGCTGGGGAAGACAGACCATTTGTCCCACGCACAAAAAAGTAACTCAGGACATTGTGTGCATTGAGTATACACACACACACACTCCCCAGTATATAAACTATGTAAAGCATACATTGCATAACATTCACTATTTCCATGTCCTTGAGTGTGCAGTTCAGTGATATGAAGTACGTCCCCATTGCTGTGCAACCACCACCACCATCCCTCCCTAGAACGTTTTCTCCTTCCCAAACTGAAGCTCGTTACCCATTAAACAAGAACTGCCCATTCTCCTCTCCCTCCATCTCCTGGTAACTTTCTGTCTCTACGAATTCCACTATTTCGGTACGTCGTCTAAATGGCATTGTACAGTATTTGTCTTTTGTCTCTGGCATATTTCATTCAGCATGTTTTCAAGGTTTGCCCGTGTTGTAGCATATATCTGAATTCTGCTCCTTTTAAAGACTGAATAGTGCCCCAATGTATGTGCATACATTTTGCTCGGCCATTCCTCTGTGGCTGGACAATGGGATGCAAAAACAGGATGAGCAGAACCTGTGAATCAAACACTCCTTAACTACTACAAGAGGAGGATTATTTTTTAAGCATGCATATATGCCCATGATACTGTGAATGGCAGGGTCTCATAGATAAGTCCTGGGTTAAAGGTGGAGTACTGAAAGAATATTGAGTAACAGGTGTCAAGTCTTGCTGGTCCCCACTGGGAGGACTGACACCTCAACTGGGAAGAGAGGGGGAGACGGTCTATAGGTCAGGACCCAAGGATCATTATGACTTTTTTAAAAAATTATTTTATTTAGGGGTGCCTGGGTGGCTCAGTGGGTTAAAGCCTCTGCCTTTGGCTCAGGTCATGATCTCAGGGTCCTGAGATCAAGCTCCGCATTGGGCTCTCTGCTCTACAGGGAGCCTGCTTCCCTTCCTCTCTCTCTGCCTGCCTCTCTGCCTACTTGTGATTTCTGTCTGTCAAATAAATAAATAAAATCTTTTAAAAAAAAGATTTTAGTTAAGGTGTGTGTGTGTGTGTGTGTGTGTGTGTGTGTGTGAGAGAGAGAGAGAGAGAGAGAGGCAGAGGGAGAAGCAGACTCCCCACTGAGAAGGGAGCCTAATGCGAGACTCCATCCCAGGACTTCAGGATCATGACCTGAGCCAAAGGCAGATGCTTAACGACTGAGCCACCCAGGTATCCTCGTTATGTTTTTAATGCATAAGGATGGTTACACAATGTTTTGTCTCTCCGTGAAAACCAGAGACAAACTCAACTCAAAAGTAATATATATATTTCTTCCTATAATCACAAAGAAACATAAGGAATTGGCTCACTCCCCTGAGTCTTTTGAACTATGAGAAACTCTTTTTTTAAATAAAGATTTTATTTATTTATTTGACAGAGAGAAAGAGATCACAAGTAGGCAGAGAGGCAGGGAGACAGAGAGGGGGAAGCAGTCACCCTACTGAGCAGAGAGCCCGATGTGGGGCTTGATCCCAGGACCCTGAGATCATGACCTGAGCAGAAGGCAGACCTTTAACAACTGAGCCACCCAAGCAGCCCAATTTTCCCATTTTATTACTTTAACATGGCCAGGACATCTACATAGCTCAGTCAGTTAATGTCTCAAATGGTAGAGGACTTAGTATCTACCAAATTATCCAGTCCATTTTTGAAGATCTCTATCAGAAAGTACACCCCTTTTATCTCCCATTTTTTTTAACCTGAAATCTGTTTTCATGGCCTTTCCCCTTAATCACTGGTGTCTACCTCCCGTGCCCCTGGGAGAACCTTCTTCTTGACAACCTTCAGAGTATTTGAGGAATATTTGAGTATCTGTGTTAGCATGTTCTCTCGAGTCTTCTCCCATCCAAATGAATCCTCTTTCTTTGTTTATTCCAAATGTGGCGTGGTTTTGTGTCCCCTCACAAGCCTGGTTGAATGTATCTCTTGTGATTTATCACATTTTTTGGCTTATATTCCTCCCCAAGTGTGGTATCCACAGTCAGACACAATGCTTTGGGTTTAGTAATTTTCTGTCAAAAATTCGGCACTTTGATGGCTTTTTTCACTTATGATAAACTGCTTTTCTTTCTTTCTCTTTTTTTTTAAAGATTGTATTTATTTATTTGACAGAGATCGCAAATAGAGCAGCAGGCAGAGGGGTGGAGGAAGCAGGCTCCCTGCTGAGCAGAATCCGATGCGGGACTCGATTCCAGGATCCTGGGATCATGACCTGAGCCAAAGGCAGAGGCTTTAACCCCTGAGCCACCCAGGTGCCACGACAGACTGCTTTTCTTGACATGAGCCCTCAATAGTACTCCAGTTCGTTTCGATGTCTTATATTGGTCACTAGTTGTGAAAACTTCCAGTCTCACTTTCAGGGAACAGTTTAATGATGGGTCTGAATAAGGCCATAGGGATCACTGCTCCTTTGCCAAGTTCAGTGGTTCCCAAACAGTGGCCCACACATCCCAGGTGGCCAAGGGGCAGGGGATTTCCTATGAAAAGATTGCCAATCATGATATTGCTTCAATTATGGAACTTGGTGCACTTGACATCTGCCTTCTCATTAGGTAAGTGTTATTCATTCCCCTTTGGAAGGTCTACAACAAGTATATGTTCTGTGACAAGTGTAATGTGTTTATAAGCATGTGCATAATAAATTATTGGAAATGCTGTGTTTTTAATACGCTCTTAATATATAAAGTTTGACTGCTGTCAGCCAGGGCTCTGTTAAAATTATTTAGAAGTTGGCTTACAGGGTGGTCTGCCAAAGCCTTCACTGATGTTCTAGCCTCACTATGGAACTGCTGGGACCTGGGATTGTGGGAGGCCCCAGAGGATGATGTGAGCCCAGGGAACATTTAAGGTGGCACTTCATTCATCTCTGGAGAGGCAGGTGTGAGACCTGCTCATGTCGCTTGCAACATGTTCAAGGAGCCAAGACCATTACAGAAGAATAATAAGAAACCAGTACAGGACACATAGAGTTGCACTCTCCAACCTGAGGGTTAAAGTTTTGGGTGTTTAGCATTTATTTCACTACGGGGGCCCTGCTGTTCAAGACATTTGCTTGTTTAGTGCTCTACAATTTGGGAGGACAGGGCTGATATTGTAACTGGTCACCCCTGTACAACAGATGTCATTTCTATTCATCTGTCCCCACACCAGAGCCCTCCCTCCCTGATGCTGGCCAGGAAGGATCCCCCAAACTCCTGTGGACCTGACCCCTAACCCCAGGGAATGGCCTGATCCCAAAAGGCATGAGACAATCCGCCACCAAGCACACTCAGATGACACCCTCTTGAATGACAAAGTCTGTGAAAGTGCCCCTTAAGGTAATTGAGATATGAATGAAGTTATAAATCCTTACACATACAAAGTGACCTAGAAAATTTGCTTTGATGCTCTACAGTAAAGGAAACAAAATTGAATAAATATATGGGTGTGTTCCCCTGCCAGGTGGCAAACCTTTAAGTATTCAGTATTTCAGGCCTAGGCCATTGCACTAATTTCCTAGTAGACTCTTTGCCTTGTCTCTAATCACCTCCACTCTGGCCCATCCCAGGTCATGTATCCAGTGAGCAGTGTTACTGTCCCTCCTCATTACTGTGGAAAAGTTTCTTGGGCATTTCAGGCCCTCCAGAGACCAGTTCCAACCTCCCTCAGGTTTCCTAAATGAACTTTCCCTTCAACCAAGCTGGTCTTTTGTGGGTGTGCAAACACATCGTCACATTCCTGCTTCCACACCTGAATGCATAAGTAGAACTTCTCTGTCCTCTCTTGGTCCAGGTTCTCCCTTCCTTTCAAAGTCTAGCTGCTGTCCTAGATTTCACAGGCCCCGGTGCTTGCTTCTCATAAGCGGCACACCAGTACTATTAGTGTTTCTGGTAGCTGGGTGACACTTGGCATGCCTTGCCTTATATCTGCGGAAAGACGATTCCCCATGGGTCTCTCAAGTTTCTGAACATCTTGCAAGCACACTCACCACCTTTGTTCTGGATGGATTGTATTTATAGGATGTTTATATAGCAAATAGCTTTGAAATATAGAGGCAGTGCTTCCCTCTGGAGAAAAGAGCAGGCAGGCTTCCTGCCCATTATAAAAGACTCTGATTCCTTAAGCTCAGGGTTCCTCTCCCCTAATGAAACCCACAGCATGTTCACTTGCTATGCGGCCATTTGTGTCATCCTATGGAAACTGGGGCCTGGGGAACTTGCATAAGTAAAGGTTGACGCTCTGATTATTGCTATAATAAAGCCCTTTATCTCTGACCCGGGAGTCTTATGCCAGCACCCATGACACCGTGGGAGTGTGGCTTTTTAACTGACAAGTAGAGGAAAATCTCGGACCCTTCACAGTTCTTGACACAGCATCTTTCTATGGAAACTCTGTCTATGGAGACTCTATCTCCCCTAAATGAGAAAATCAAGATTAGAAAGTGTAAGCCTATATTATATTTCCTAATGCCTCTGGTATTCTCCCCTACACATTCTTTTTTTTTTTTAAGATTTTATTTATTTGACACAGAGAGAGAGAGAGAGAGATCACAAGTAGGCAGCGAGGCAGGCAGAAGAGGTGGGGGAACACTGAGCAGAGAGCCCAATATGGGGCTTGATCCCAGGACCCTGAGATCATGACCGAGCCAAAGGCAGAGGCTTAACCCACTGAGCCACCCAGGTGCCCCTCCCCTATACATTCTAAGTATCCAGTAAGTTTTACTGATGAAGACATAAACGATATTGATAATAAGGTAAAATAATCATAGCACCAAAATCCCTAGTTTGACTCAGATTCAACAATACTCGTTTTTTCTGCTCTGTAAGGCCCCTGGTTTTCTAACAGTAGGGTCTTTTCTTAAATGCATGTGTGCAAAAGAGGGTGGGGAAGGAGAGCGTGATGCGTAGAGAAGAAGATGAGGGGAACACGTTCAGGAATCCAGCTGTAGCAGACTCTTCATTGCCTCCAAATATCACCCACCCCTCTTTCCCTTGTAAAAATAATCCAATTTTTTTTCAGCTGAGAAATATTCTGGCTAAATAAAATACCACATTTCTCAGCCTGCCTTCAAGCCAGAGGTGACCATATCACTGGGTTCTTGCCAATGAGATCTAAACAGAAAGAAAGAGGAGATTTAATCACTTTAAAAAATATGTCAGAGTTACTTTGAAAATGCTTCATAAACCTGAGTGCCACCAGCGCTGCCCAGAGTCGGGCTGGGTCTAGCTTCCATCCCCAGGATCCTTCCTTCCATACCCCAGTCAGATATTTGGCCATGATTAAATCCTTAGGGCCAAACTCAAGCTATGCTAAAGCAAGGGTTGGTCCAGCCCTATCCTCTTCGCAGTCAGAGACCTCAGCTTCCAATGACCGTTGCTGCTCATCAGTTTGCTTTATGGAGTGTGTGATCCTTCATCAACACTGTGTAAGGTGGAGAAGGGAGCGTGGTGGAGCAATACTGAGGACGCTAGATAGAGTTCTAAGCTCTAATTCCAGCTCATTTACTCGTTCTTATACCTTCAAGGGTGTATGGGTGTTTTGGTCTCAGTTTCCCCGCCTGACAGAAAAGGAATTATAATTCGGGTTTGCTTGTCTCCTTGGGTTTCCCTGAGGTTTCCTGAAACAATTTATGAGAAAGAGAGTTTTGTAAACTAGAAGCTTTGTAGACTCAGTATGCCTTAGCTCATGAAGATAGGAATCCCCAACATTTCGAAATCCACTGGAAAAGGAGAGAAACCATATGGGATAATCTGATTGGACAAACATGAATTTTAGAGGGATAATCAGTCCTTATAATCAGTAACTTCTTGGATGTCTATCAGTCCAAACCTATTAGGATCTTGCAAGAGTTAGCTCAGAGTAACTACATTTGCCCCTTGAACAAAGTGGGGGTTAGGGGCACTGACCCCATGCACAGTCAAAAATCCACATATAACTTTTGATTTCTCCAAAACTTAACTACTCTAGTAGCTTATTGTTGACCAGAAGCCTTACCAATAACACAAACAGGTGGATAACACATATTTTGTATGTTACATGTATGCATTGTATTCTTATAATAAAATAAGCTAGAACAAAGAAAATATTAAGAAAATCAGGAAGAAGAAATACATTTACAGTACTGTACTGCATTTATTGATACTTTAAGTTTACATTATTTGTTTATAAGGTGAATCAATCAGGACCTACATGAAAATGTCTCTATGATATAAAACACTATAGATATTATACACATTATGAACACAGACATCAAAAATGAAAAGAAAATGTGAAAAACAAATGCATATTTATTTATAGGTATAACAACTCATGCACTGATAACGAAGGAACAGCAACATAATTGCTTTATGATAGCCTAGTATAATGGATATGACTGATTCTCTGTAACCTCACTTATATGCTAGTGAATGAATCATTATAAAATTTTCTATGGCACACAGCATTATAGTCATATTCATAATATGGTTTGTGAAACTTTGTTACATTTTTTGGAAAAAAGAAACACTTACCTGTGATACCTGTGATCATAGGCTGATAAGTGCTTTCTCTACTTATGAGAGAGAGGAGTGTACTGGACGGTCATGTAATTTTTTGAAAGGACAGCTAAAAAATTAAGAAAACTAACACATTATTAATTTTATATTAAATATCACCCACCTGATGGCTATGAAAGGAGAAGCTCTCCACTTCCGTACAAGTCTTGCATACAATGTTCGGCAAGATGAAAACTTAGGTGATGTTGATGAGGAAAAATATCTCATGCAGTTCTTGCCAAAGAGTTACTAGATTTTCACACAAATTCCCTCATCCACCTGCACCACAGATGAGTTAATTAACTGTACAGCGGGATGATTATTTACTAGTCATTAAGTGGGAAGGGATCATCATAAATTATTCATCTTCATGGTCTTCACACTGAGTAGGCTGAGGAGGAGGAGGAGTGGGAGGGACTGGTCTTGCCACCCCAGGGAGGGCAGAAGCAGAAAGGGTAGAAGAGGTGGAAGGGGAGGCAGGAGAGGCAGGTACAGTCAGTGTAACTTTACCGAACTACATCACAACTTCCATCTCACTTTTTTGCTTTTTCATCCTTCCAAAATTATTTGTACATGGTACTAATCCTTCTTCTACTATCTGTGTTAGTTTCAGTGTCCATATCATAGAAAGGTCCATATTATAAAAGATGTCAGAAGTAGTCTTGAGGGGCGCCTGGGTGGCTCAGTGGTTTAAGCCACTGCCTTCGGCTCAGGTCATGATCTCAGGGTCCTGGGATCGAGTCTCGCATCGGGCTCTCTGCTTGGCGGAGAGCCTGCTTCCCTCTCACTCTCTCTGCCTGCCTCTCTGCCTACTTGTGATCTCTCTCTGTCAAATAAATAAATAAAATCTTTAAAAAAAAAAAAAAGAAGTAGTCTTGAATAATTGGAACCCTTTGGACAGATTGTCTAAGTCACTTTGTTTTCTGGCTCTGCTGCTTCTCTGTTTTCTTCCTCCTCGTCCAGCCTTGGTTCAGAAACAGTCATCTCCATCAGGTCATCATCTGCTCATTACTCCGGCGTGGTGTCTACTAGCTCTTGAATTTCTCCAGGATCCATATCTTAAATTCCTTTACGCCTCACCTTTTCTGACATATCCACAATCTTTTTCAGGATTTCTTTGACAGACTTGGTCATAAATCCTGTGAAATCATGCACAACATGTAGACACATTTTCCTTTGGCAGGAATTTATTATTTCAGGCTTGAAGACTTTCATGACTTTTCCTGAAACAATGATGGCATGTTCAATGGAGTAGTCCTCCCAGACTTTGATGATGTTCTCTCCGTCAGGGTTCTCTTCGTCTGCATTGGCAATCCTTTACACAGAATGTCATGCATAATGAAACTTAAAGGCCCTTATAACTCCCTGTTCTAGAGGCTGGATTAGAGACATTGGGCTTGGGGGCAAGTAGACCACGTCAGGACCTTTGGTGTTGAATTCAAGGGGCTCTGAGTGGCCAGGAGCATTTCCAGTACCAAATGACCTTTAAAAGGCAGTCCATTACTGGCAAGGTATGTCCTGACTTTAGTGACAAAGTGTTGATAGAAGCAATCCAGAAAAAAGGTTCCTGTTGTCTAGGCTTTCTTGCTGACCAACCAAAAGTCTTTCTCTCCAAGACTCTGGGGTTAGCTGCTTTATAGACAAGAGCAGTCCTCATTATAAACCCAACATTGGCATAAAACAGAATTAGTCTATCTCTTCCTGCCTTAAATCCTGGCGCTCACTTCTCTTCCTTATTAATAAATGTCCTAAAGAAACATTTTTCTTTTCTAGCATAGGGCACTTTGTGTTAACATGTTCAGGCAGATACCCTTTCTCCTCAGTGATTTTCTTAATAGAGTCTGGGAACTCGTCTGCTACTTCTTGGTCAGCAGAAGAAGCTTCTCTGGTTATCTTGACAATTTTTAAGCCAAGCTTCTTTCTACAATTATCAAACCATGTTTGGCTGGCATTAAATTCTTCAGGTTTAGATTCTTCCTTCCTTTGGCTTTAAGTTGTCATATATTGACTTGACTTTTCTTAAGTCATATTCCAGCTTAGCGGTATGCCTTATTTATGGCAATGCTGCATCCACATAAAAACCATGTTGTCTATAGGAGATAAAAAGGTACTTTGCAAAAAGTGCAAGGGTTTCCACACCTGCTGGCATAGCTGCGGTGATGGCTTCATGAGTTTCCTTTTCGTTTTTACCACGGTCCTGAACACTAGATTCATTTATCTTGCAACGGCGGGTGCCCACAGCTGCAGACCTCAGTCTATGATACATAGCGAGCAATTCAACTTCTCCTTGTGGTGTCATGACTTTTCTCTGCTTCTTGGGCGTGCTTCCGGCATTGCTAGTAGGACTTTGTATGAGTCTCATGGTGTTAGTCAATGTTTACAGTATTGCACTAAACATGATGAAAAACACTCAAAAATCTCATGGGATCACTTTTTACTGCAATATGCAATTTACTGGAGAAAGGCACCGCTCACATGAAGATGATTAGCATCTTACAGTGTTTTAAGTGGATACTTGCAAATCTTGAGCTCACCACAATGGCAATAGCAGGTGGCTACAAAATTATTATGATAGTACATGCGATATGCACAGCAGTTAATTTTATGCAGTAATGATTCGATACTGCATCTTCATTTGTCTAGACTGAAAATGGCACCAGGTAAGGTCCATGTTTGTGGGCATACATTCTGATACATTTTAACTTTTGTAATCGATTTGTAAACATTTTATGGTAGTAAATGATAAAACAAACTGGCATCTACATATATTTTATCCATTCATGTCTCACTTTTTTCTTAATTATTTTGGTATTCGTAGGCTATGTAATTTGTCTGTTTTTCCAGATTGTCACAGATTTTCAAAATTTTTTTCCAATATATTTATCGGAAAAAAAATTTGCATGTAAGCAGACCTGCACAATTCAAACCCATATTGTTCAAGGCTCAAATTATATTTCCTTCTGACCTCTTGTCCAAAATGCATAGTGGAGGTGAAGGACATTACTTTAACTCACCAAACCAAGTAAGGTTTGTTACTAAAATAACTTAGATATTGATCTTAGAACAGCAGGTTTTGCACGATACTTTCAAAGTGACCAAGGGACAGACGGTGGCATTTTAAATGTTCACCATCGTAGCAATGCTACTATTTACTTACTATTTTAACAGGCCATCAGGTATATAGTTGAAGTTCATTCTTCAGTTAGTGATTTCTCAAACATCATGAGAACTTGTTGTCTTTTTTTAAAAGATTTTATTTATTTATTTGAAGAGAGAGAGCAGAGCAAGAGAGAGAGCATGAGCAGTGGGAAAGGACAGAGGTAGAGGGAGAAGCAGATTCCCTGCTGAGCAAGGAGCCCAATGTGGGACTCAACCCCAGGACCTTGAGACCAAGGCCGACTGAGCCACCCAGAAGTCCCCAAATTGCTGCCTTCTTAATGAAATTCTTGGTCAAAATTTTAGTGAAGAACCCTACAGTTATAAGACAGAAAATGGAGAATTGGAGAATAAGACAAAATTTGGGGAGCTCTGGGAACTGAGCTCACTTCTGGACCTGCTTACCGCTGGTAAATAGGTCTCAGCTTAAATTTCAATTCTGCTGCTTAGTTCTTATATGGCTCTGGTCCAGGAACTGAACTTCAGTTTCTTCATCTATAAAGTGAATAATGAAACTTTCTTTGTACTAGATGCTTGCTTATTCTCAATCCCATTCTCTTAGTTACTCCGAAAAAAATAGGATAACTGGAAGATCAAAGACTGTGACTGCGTGCACTGGAGTATTGGGGAGTCTGTGCCTCATTTCTGGTGTGCATAAAAGACAGAGATTAAAGCTGTCAGAGACTTTTCTTGGAGAAACGACTTCAAAAAAAAGATGGCACTATACTGGATGACCTCAAACCCAAGAGAGGTCAACTTGTGAAGTAGGCAAAGTATGTTTTCAGTTCCTCCCCCACTCTGAATTTCAGGCCCTTTCTCTGTCCTGATGAGATGTTTTTTTTCTGGACACCCAGTATCCCTTTGCTGCTCATGTGTGCTCTGGGTCAAGTCTTTCCCTTTTGAGGAAGCCCAATGACCCAGGCTGGGTCTCAACTTTCATAACTCTTAACAACCATCTTCATGACAAATTTCTTATGCATAAAGCTACTCTCAAGTAAGATTCTTCTCAAAAAAGATCTGATAAGACAGTTCACTATGTGGTTAAATAACTAAGTTTTTTTTGAGTTTGGGGGTTTTTTTCCCCCCTAAGATAATTTGAAATTCCTCCTATAGGAGATTTTAAGGCTCAAATGTCATAAAGAAAACATTTCTCTCTCCTTCCTCACCCCTATCCTGAACCTGCATGTAAGATTTTTATTTGCCGAAGAGATAAAGGAATGAGCAGTCAACTTGCTTGCTATCAGCGTGAGATCACCTGTGCTCTACCGATCTGATCACCACTGCTGCCCAAGGCCAAGTTGCATGAGCAGTCAGCAAGGAGTAGAGTTTTAGATATTTTCAGTGGCTTGTGGACAGCTGTCATTCAGCTTCAGGGATGACCTTTTCAGAATCTGTAGGCTTAAAGAAAATATTTGGAGCATAGGCTGGTGTGGAACCATTTTTTGAGGCAACAAACTGTGTAAGTGCTCACTTAGTCTACCTATGGGAAAAGCATAGCTTTCCTGAAAGAATTTCCTCTACTTTTTCCGGCCTAAGACAGGCAACACTGAAAAAGGGGAAACAAGTTATTCCAGCCTCTGTGATCTTTCCAGTTGAACACATTCAATTTTCAAGTGGCAAAATAAAATCACCAATAAAAGCTAATGAGGAACATAGCCCACCTCAAAGTGATTTTCTCACAAGCCGCAGCCTAGGAAGGAGGCCTGGCACGAGCCTGCCTGGCTAGCTTTGGCTTGGGAGATGGTAAGCAAATGGGACAGGAGGTATAATCACCACAAGACCCCCAGGCAAAGACATTCAAGCAAAGGAGACATTTGCTGCAGAAGGCCGGAGTCAAGAGGCTGTAAGCAGAGCAGCTCGGTTTGCTGCAGACAGAGACACGATGACTCTGTGACAAGGCGAGCTATGTGCTTGGGAGGCCAACGAACACAAACCAAAAAAAAGGGTTCTCCATATACACTCTGCAGAAAGGCCTTATCATCTGTCACACTCGGGTATTTTCAGCCACACTTGCATACAGGGATAACCCCGGTGTCAACAGTGTCATCCGCGACTACAAAGGACAACAGTGACAAATCTCAGGACCCTTTGAATTTGAAGATAGCATTGTTAACTACCATGAATGCCAGATTTTCTATTGTCAACAGAGCTTTTCAAGTTCTTTATGCTGCGATGCCTTGTATTAGATCAGCCCCCTCTTTTAGCTGCTTCCTTGTGACATGTCATAATGAAAGTGAGACTGTTGTCCTCAGTAGCATGTCCTACATTGCCTGGATGACCACTGAAATTGGAGTTCCCAAATGTAAGCTTGAGACCTCTCACTCTGCAACCTCTCCACTTCAGGCTGTCTCTGTGATTCCCTCGGGAACTTATCAATGGCATAAAACGGTATCTCATGCTTCATTCTGGAAACTTTGAAAACCTTCCAAGGGAATAAATCATTCCATAAGACTCCTTAAATGCCCAGTCCAAACCACGCCTGCAACGATTTTTGAAGAACCTGCACAAGGAGGTTATTGTATGCATATACAAATAAATGACACAATTCAATGGTTTAATACTATCTGCCAAGTTAAACTACTGCAGAGCAGCTGTGCACATTTAAAATGATGCCTGGAACCACTGGCGATCCATAAATCAGCAGCAGCATTCTTTCATCCGATGAGGAGAGGTAAGTAAGAAAAAATCCACAGATTGATACGTGTCTCGCATGTGGATGACATCGCCATTCCTCTCGGTACCCCAAAATAAATAAAAATAAAAATAAGTCTTCATTTCTGCTGCATTAAGGCTAAGGTTCCTTTTCAGAGATGCAAGTTCTCATGCATGTTCTCTGGCATGTCAAATCCTGGCATTAAACCTCGTTCTTAGGAGGTTCATTTCAGCCTCTTTCGTTTGTCTTTCCGTAAGTGGTAGGGCACAATAGAAGTGATAACTCAACCTGAAAAGCAGTCATTCTTTCAAAAGAATGGATGGGTAAGCCGGGACCCAAGGCTTTCCCGGGAAAATCATAACCATGCTGGAAGTTGGGTGCCCATCTCCGTGCAGTTAGCCCCTTTGTTCTGGCTTGTTCGTCTGCAGGACAAAGCCATGCAGCTCCAGGTCAGACAGCTGGGCCTACAGATGCTTCCATCCAGCTTTGGTTGACTTGGGTATACATACTTGGCTGGAGAAGCCAGGTCAAATTCAAATAAAGAGAAGTTGCATAGTTATAACGTTGGGTCACTGGAGAATAGAGTAATCAAGAGTCCTGTGTTGCCTGGGTCTGAGGGGGTTCCTGGGATGAATGGGTTTTAGTGCTAAAACTAGAAAAATCCTAGGCAAACATAGTAGATGTCACCCTAATCTGGTAGCAAGTTATGGGCTACTCAGAACACCTCAATTACCCATTAGTCTAAATAAGTTCAATACCAAGTTGATATTAACAATCTAGACCCCAGCCAGAACCATGTAGAATGTCACAGATGCCCCAGTTAATATCCATTAATTGAGACTTTGTTTTGTGCTTAATATTGTACTGTGTACAGGGTAGGGATAAAAAAGGGGGGAAATGCCATCAATTCCTCACTTTCTTTTAATTCACCTTTATAGAGTACAGCCAAGTAAATCTATGCTAGCCGCTATAGGATCTTGCATTACACAAATAGACTTGCTTTTATTTGGAGACTGAGGGAGTTTTCTGTGCTGCTTCTCTGCCTGTGGCTTTCCAGCCCTGCTTCGTTGCTCTCAACACCTCTCTCATTCAACATCAACCACCGCTCACACTGTTAGCTTAAGTTGGCAGAGGAGGGCGGGAGAGAGAATGCCATATCTTTATGAGGATGTAAGATTAATTTCTTCTGTGGCTGACTCTCTTTACAGATAATTCTTCAATAAGGCTTCCAAAAAACATCATTTGAATAAGCAAGTAGCCTTCTAGGGGAAATATGAAGAAGAAATACACTCTTTTAATTCTGTGAAGTTTCTTTATTTAAAAACCTCAGTATTCTATAATCAGATGTATTAAATCCTTATACATAACTAATAAAAGGAAAATATAATGTTCTTTTGGTAGCTGCCACTATTATAGTGCAAATAAATGATTTGTGGTTGGAATTGAAATTTTATTCTTCCTGATTTTAAAGTCAAAATTTTGTTGTTGTGGAAAACTTGGACAGTTCATGAAAATAAAAGAAATTTGAATTACCTAAATTATTATTCTTTTTGTTGTGTGTCATCCTCTTCCTTTTCTGTGTACATATATTTTTTACTTAGCTGTCACCCTAAAGGTGACATTTCTATATTCTGTTTTTTACTCTTTGACATTGAATTGCCACTATTTTCATGTTTCATTAAGTATTCTTCTTAATCAGTGTCTAGTTCTGGACCCTTTGCAGTCTTAGAAATTACTGAGTTCAGGGGCGCCTGGGTGGCTCAGTGGGTTAAAGCCTCTGCTTTCAGCTCAGGTCGTGATCCCAGGGTCCTGGGATTGAGCCCAGCACCTGACTCTCTGTTCAGCAGGGAGCCTGCTTCTGCCTCTCTCTCTCTGCCTGCCTCTCTGCCTACTTGTGATCTGTCTTCAAATAAATAAATAAAATCTTTAAAAAAAAAAAAAGAAATTACTGAGTTCCCCAAAGAGGTTTTGTTCATGCTAGCTGTATCTACTGATATTAGCAATATTGGAAATTAAAATGGAGCAATTAACAATATATTATTTACTTAATGCTAACAATATTTATATGAAAAACAACTATATTTTCCAAAAAAATTAAAGAAGTGTTATTTTAACACTTTCCCTAATTTCCTTAATGTCAGATTTAATAGAAGACAGCTGGATTTTCATATCTTCTTCTGCAATCAACCCATTATATGTTATTTTGGTTGAAATATATGAAGAAATCCATCTTCAAACAGATATGAAGTTGGAAAAGGGAGGAGTGTTTAAATAGCCTTTTCAGATAACTGTAGCTGTTCCTTGATGCTATACCACAACTGGACAAGTGGTAATTTTTTGAAGATTATTTACAAAGTGATATCTGAAACCATATCAACGAGCTGTGTTTCTGTTTCATTAAAATCCATTGGCCCACCCTGCACTATTTTATTTTATTTATTTGAGAGAGACCACAAGTTGGGGGAAGGGCAGAGAGAGAAGGAGAAGCATATTCCCTGACGAGCAGGGAGCCCGACATAGGGCTCAATCCCACGACCCTGGGATCATGACCTGAACTGAAGGCAGATGCTTAACTGACTGAGCCAACCAAGCATCCCACCCTGCACTTTTTTTTTTTTAATATTTTATTTATTTGACAGAGAGAAATCACTGTCAAATAGTGATTTCATAGTCAAGGCAGAGAGGCAGGCAGAGAGAGAGGAGGAAGCAGGCTCCCTGCGGAGCAGAGAGCCCGATGCGGGACTCCATCCCAGGACCCTGAGATCATGACCTGAGCCGAAGGCAGAGGCTTTAACCCACTGAGCCACCCAGGCGCCCCACTTTTTTTTTTTTTTTTAAGATTTTATTTATTTATTTGACAGAGGGAGAGAGTGATCATAAGTAGGCAGAGAGGCAGGCAGAGAGAGAGGGAGAAGCAGTTTCCCCACTGAGCAGAGAGCCCGATGCGGGGCTCAATCCCAGGACCCTGAGATCATGACCTGCGCTGAAGGCAGAATCTTAACCCACTGAACCACCCACGTGCCCCCCACCCCGCACTTTGAATGGATCTCTTACCCATGCATGATATCATAACATAAGGCATAGATTTTTTGGAAAATCATTAACTGAGTTATAGTTTTAAAAATAACATTAATTAATAAAACCACTAATCTCATCAGAAATATCTTTACATATTGAGAAGCTATTAAGCTCACAGTGGCAAACACAAATTTTTCAAAATTCAAGTTTTACTTTTTTTTTTTTAAGATTTTATTTATTTATTTGACAGAGATCACAAATAGGCAGAGAAGCAGGCAGAGAGTGAGGAGGAAGCAGGCTCCCTGCTGAGCAGAGAGCCTGATGCAGGGCTTGATCCCAGGATCCTGGGATCATGACCTGAGTCAAAGGCAGAGGCTTTAACTCACTGAGCCACCCAGGCACCCCTCTAGTTTTAAAGTTTAAATTTTATCATTGACAACATTTCTTTCAGTGACTGGTTCACTTGTTTTATTTAAAACTAAATATTGCTCAGCATAATCTCCTCCAGTCCAATAACAATGAATCTTGGAACACTGCATCAAAAACTAATGAGGTATTTTATGGTAACTAACATAACACAATAAAAATCTAAAAATTTAAAAATTAATAAATATAAAAATAAATATCAGCCAAAACTCAGTCTGAATAACCATAGTCTGACAGTCGTTCTTTCAAGTACAAATGACATTTTAATGAAAAGGGAGGCTAGCTCGGCTCATAGCACCCACGTCACAAGTGCTTTTCCTCCAGACAAACTTCATACTTTGGTATCAGCAGAAGTGCTTTATCTGTGTGCCCATTTTGTTTCACAGGATATTAAAAACACATATACTCAGTGTTGAGGTTTAATAAAAATAATCATTTTTACTGATTTTTCAAGAACTTTCCTTTTTTTTTAAGGGTTTATGTATTCATTTGAGAGACAGAGGATATAAGCAGGGGGAGCAGCAGAGAGAGAGGTAGAAGCAGGCTCCCTGCTGAGCAGAGAGCCCAACCTGGGACTCAATCCCAGAACCCTGAAATCATGACCTGAGCCAAAGGCAGACACTTAACCAACTGAGCCACCCAGGTGCCCTGCAAGAACATTCTTGATTAAAAGAGGCCTTTTTTGTGGTTGTTCCTGTGAGTGCATGGCATTGAAGAATACAGTGACTCTGGTACAGTTAGAAGCCATGGTCTTGTTTCATGCTAAGACATGAGCAGTTTTACATACCATTGTTTTTTTTTTAAAGATTTTATTTATTTATTTGACAGACAGAGATCACACATAGGTAGAGAGGCAGGCAGAGAGAGAGAGGAGGAAGCAGGCTCCCCGCTGAGCAGAAAGCCTGATGTGGGGCTCGATCCCAGGACCCTGGGACCATGACCCGAGCTGAAGGCAGAGGCTTTAACCCACGGAGCCACCCAGGCGCCCCCATACCATTGTTTTTGCACCATCAGTGCAAACATCAGCCTTGTGAAAAAGGCAAATAATGTCTTACTATAGTGAAAATGACTTTGAACTCACAGACTTCCTAATGTATCTTTATATGGGCAACAGGGTAATCATAAAGAAGAAAATAAATAGTAGTTATCCTTTGGTTTATGAATGGGGAGCCATTACTTTTTACTTCTATACTGTCTGAATTAAAATAAAAAAATCATGTATGACTTTTGTAGTTAATAATTTATAAAAATTAATGGGCCTAGGAGTGTCTCCATTAAATCCTCCATTGATCCTCAACATAATATTAGCAAACTGAATTCACCAATACATCAGAAAGATTATAGGGAAAAAAAAAAAAAAAAAAAAGAAAGATTATATACCATGATCAAGTGGAATTTATTCCAGGGATGCAAGGATGATTCAACATTTGCAAATCAATCAATGTGATCAACTACATTAACAAACAAAGGATAAAAAGCATTTGATCATCTCAATTGATGCAGAAAGAACATTTGACAAAATTCAACATCCATTTATGGTAATAAAATTTAAAAAATGAAAAATAAAATAAAATTTGATGGCACTTTTCACAAATAGAAAAAACAATCTTAAAATTTGTATGGAACCTCAAAAGACCTCAAACAGACAAAGTAATCTTAAGAAGAACAAAGCCAGAAGTTATCATACTTTCTGATTTGAAATTATATTACAAAGCTATAGTAACAAAAATAGTATGGTATTGGTATAAAAACAGACACACCGATCAATCGAACAGAAGAGAGCCCAGAAATATATCCACACACTTATGGTCAATTAATTTATAACACAGGAGGCAAGAATATACAATGGGGAAAGGACTGTCTCTTCAATAAAAGGTGTTGGGAAAACTGGACAGCTACATGTAAAAGAATGAAACTAGACCACTATCTAAAACCATACCTAAAAATTATCTCAAAGTGGATTAAAGACTTGAATGTGAGACCTGAAACCACAAAACTGCTAGAAAAACACATAGGCAGTAAACTCCTTGACATTGGTCTTGGTGATGATTTTTTAAGGCTTGGCACCAAAGGAGAAGGCAAAAAAAGCAAAAATAAACAGATGGGACTACATCAAACTAAAAGCTTCTTTGCAACAAAGGAAACCATGAACAAAATGAAAGGGCTACCAACTGAATGTGAGAAAATATTTGCAAATTATATATCTGATAAGCAATTAATATCCAAAATGTATAAAAAACCCATATGACTCAACAGCAAGAAAATAAATGATTTGATTAAAAAATGGACAGAGAATCTGAACAGAAGTTTTTCCAAAGAAGATGTACACATGGCCAAGAAGTACATGAAAAGGTGTTCAACATCTTTCTAATATCAGGGAACTGTAAATCTAAACCACAAGATATTATCCCTAGCCCCTATTAGCCCCTATGTAGCCCTGCTAGAAGGGCTATTATCAAGAAATTATAACAAGGGTTGGCAAGGAAATACACTTTTGGCAAGAATGTAAATTTGTGCAGCCACTATGGAAAACAGTATGGAGGCTCTTCAAGAAATTAAAAATAGAACAATCATATGATCCAGCAATACCCGAAGAATATGAAGAAATATTCTTCAAATTTCCATCCCATCTGTCCTATAGGACCCCTCAGAACTCTAAGTTTGAAGTTAAGGTCATAACTTCAGATTTCTCCTAAGTTTCATGAGGTGAAAAACTAGGTGGGAAGTAGTCATAGCAAGTTTGAAAGAAAAAGATCTTCATCATCTGTCCCACCAAGTAGTCAACGTGTGTTTGCCCAGCAGTGACTCTCAAGCTATTAGCAGGAATCTCTAAGAGACACATCTGAGAAATGGTTGTTTCTAGAAAGTTGCACACCTATTTAAACCTAAAATAGGTGGAGCATGGAATGGAAATAAAACAAAGTGGTAGGGACCTGGTAGGGTTAAGTACTAAATTTGAAAGCTAGCAATGACTTAACAGTGTAAGGAATTAAGTACGCTTAAAAGATCCAAGCCAGGGGCACCTGGGTGGCTCAGTTGGTTAAGCGTCTGCCTTTGGCTCAGGTCATGATCCTGAGGATCTGGAATCAGACCCTGTGTCAACATCCCTGATTGGTGGGGAGTCTGTTTCTCTCCCTCTGCCACTCCCCCTGCTTGTTCTCTCTCTCTCTCTTTCTGTCAAATAAAGAAACCTTGTTTGTTTGTTTATTTTTTAAGATTTTATTTATTTGACAGACAGAGATCACAAGTAGGCAGAGAGGCAGGTAGAAAGAGAGAGGGGGAAGCAGGCTCCCCACCGAGCAGAGAGCCTGATGTGGGGCTCCATCCCAGGACCCTGAGGTCATCACCTGAGCTGAAGGCAGAGGCTTAATCCACTGAGCCACCCAGGTGCCCCAACTAAAGAAAAATTAAAAAAAAAAAAAATCTAAGCAAGCAAGTTCCCAGAATCAAGCTCTCAAGAAGTTCAAGGTCAGGAATAATTCCTTCTGCCCCATAATGTTTAAATCTTTTTATTCACTACATCAAATACCGCTTGAGTAATTATTGTGTGCCAGAAATGATGCATATCACTTATGTTTTCTTTCTCCCTATTAGACTGTAGACATTTGGAGGACAGGACATATATTATATCTATCTTTTTAATCTTCTCCATACCTAGCACAGTGGTTTGCACACAGTTAGTACTCAAAAAATTTTGTGGAGTGAATGATTGAATGAATGAATGAATGAACTCAGGTCTGATCCTAATGCAGGCATCTTTTCTACTTCCTTATGAGTGAGAATAGTTTCAGACTCCAAATCAGAGGAAAATGAGAGGCCTACAGGTGTTTCATGTTTACAGTTGGAATAAGGCCAGGACGCTGGGATTACAGAGAGATTCTTGCACTAGGAAGTGTTAATGTGATATGTATTTAGCACATGGATTCTAAATATTTCACAGCTGAGAATAAAGTAGGATTGCTTGGATTAAAGCAGTGAAGGAGACATTACTATAAAGAAAGACTAAGTGTTTGAGACTGAACCTCATCTTAATTAAAATAAGGACTACAATAAAATTTTCTGTGTAGAAGGCATTCTAAAAAACCTGCTTTATGTGGTAACACACATGTTTAGGTGATAAACCATCTTATTTCTACTTTCACTTCCATTTACCCCTCGAGGTGCAGCTCAGCTCTCATCTCTTTCTTCCTCTAGGAAACACCTTTGATCATCTTTCTGACTTGCACTGGAAGCTTGTACTGGATTAAATAGTGTCCCCTCAAAAATTCATGCCCACCTGGAATCTGTGAAAGGGACCTTAATTGAAAATAAGCTCTTTCAGACACAATCAAATTAAGATGAGATCATACTGAATTAAGGCGGGCTTTGAACCCAATATGACTGGTATCATTACAAGGAGAAGGGAATTTGACCCAGACACCGAGGAAAAGGCCATGTGAAGAAGGGGCCAGAGACTGCAGCAAATCATCTATAAGACACTGGGTGACAAGTATTAGCAGGAGCTACCAGAAGCTGGAAGAATCAAGGAAGGATTCTATCTGAGAGACTTCAAAGGGAATATGGCCCTGCCAATACCTTGATTTTAGACTTCTAGTCCCCAAAACTGTGAGGGAATAAATTTCTGTTTTTAAGCCACTCATTTTGTGGTAATTTGCTACAGCAGCCCTAGGAGACTAGTAAAGAACCCTCTTCCTTTTATATTTACCTACATACAAGGTCGCCACACTGTTTTGGATATTTCTTTTTGTGTATATGTCTCCTCTTCAAGGTTATGATTTCTTTTTTTTTAAAGATTTTATTTATTTATTTGACAGACAGAGATCACAAATAGGCAGAGAGGCAGGCAGAGAGAGAAAGGAGGAAGCAGGCTCCCTGCTGAGCAGAGAGCCCGATGCGGGGCTTGATCCCAGGACCCTGGGATCATGACCTGAGCTCAAGGCAGAGGCTTTAACCCAGTGAGCCACCCAGGTGCCCCAAGGTTATGATTTCTTGAACAGAGAGCATAAATTACTCATTTCTGTGTCCTTCGCACTCACATAATACCTGGGAAAATAAATGTTATTAAAGTGAACTAATTGGGATATGATTGGTAATTTTAAATGTCCATCAAAATTCTAATTTCTGGAGCGCCTGGGTGGTTCTTTCATTAAGTGTCTGCCTTCGGCTCAAGTCATGATTCCAGAGTCCTGGCATCAAGCCCTAGATCGGGCTCCCTGCTCAGCAGGAAGCCTGCTTCTCCCTCTCCCACTCCCCCCCTGCTTCTGTTCTCTCTCTTGCTGCATCTCTCTCTGTCAAAAAAATAAATTAAATCTTTTTAAAAATTCTAATTTCTGATGTCTGCCAAAATTAAAAACTTCTACTAGCCCAAGTTAAAGCCATTCCCACTCCTTAGAAAGACCCCACCTTACCCTATAATTTATTCCACAGTGAGAAGTAGGAGAAAAGTAACAAAATACAAAAAGGTGGGGCACCTGAGTGGCTCAGTGTCTACCTTCCACTCTGGTCATGATCCCAGAGTCCTGGGATCCAGTCCTGCATCAGGCCCCCTGTTCGTTTCTCTCTCGCTGTGTCTATCTCTGTCAAATAAATAAAATCTTTTTAAAAAATGCAAAAAGGCAAATTTATTATCACTTAATAAAAGTCTTTAGTGATTTAAAATCCTTCAGTCTACATAGATTCTGAAAAGGGCAAACATTAGAAAGGGAATTCTTTATGGTAGACATGCCAAAAACAACTGGCCCAAGCCACAGAGTATTAACAAATAAATACAAAACATATAAGGTTTACCAGTTGTCAGACAGCAAAAAATAGGGAGAGATTTAGAAGTTCATTTAAGTACATACTAAAACATAACTCTCCTAATTTTGACAGAAATATCAAAATATCTTTTGCAGAAATACCTTTAACATTTCAGAATTTCTCCAAAACTTGACCTAGAGATGTTTACTTGTTGATTAGTTGAAGTAAGAGCCCTAAAAGAATTAACTATCCATATAAAACCTACAAGGAAAATCAATTCTGTGAAGACAGTGTCACATGTCCTTGTTCAAAACAAAGAAATAATAATTAAGAATATCATTCTGTGCCAAAGCCTTGGCAAGAGCATCTAATTGATAAGATGAAGGCCACATACCGTGTTCTTCCTGACAGAAAGAAGAGACAAGGAATATCTATCTAACTTCAGCTATTGTGGTAGTATGTGAAGGTAGTATGTGGTAGTCTGTCGTACATATTTGCCCCAAATAAGAAGGCTTTTAAGTGCTGGAGAACTTTCTGTGTTTTGTAGTGACATATATAGCCAAAAATCTTTGAAGGCACAAAAAGTTTTACTCCTTGATCACATAAATGGGTATTCTTCTCCTTTGGGAAATATTCTTTCAAGCAAGTGATTTTTGGTACCCAAGTTCCTTCCTTCTTGTCTCTGCCATTTTCAGTATATGATTTCCAAGGGCCCGGCTGAAGAGGAAAGAAAAAACATAGAGAACTACTCATCGGAAGCTCTCAGGGGAAGAAAGCCAGAAGCTCCGCATTAACTTCTGCATACATTCCATTGGCTCAGGACACAGGCTTAGGGCCATGTCTAATAGCAAAAGTGCCTTGGAAACCATGTGTGAGCTCAGTAAGAAGAGAATCTGGTTTGGTGAATAACCAACAGTCCATGTCTTACCACTTATAATTATCTTCCACTACAATATTTCAAAAAAGTTTAGGTCTTAAATCAGAAGAAGCAAAATATGATGAAGTATCACAAGAAAAAGTTAGATTAGAAATGGGGCGCCTGGGTGGCTCAGTGGGTTGGGGCCTCTGCCTTCGGCTCAGGTCATGATCCCAGGGTCTTGGGATCGAGCCCCGCATCGGGCTCTCTGCTTAGCGGGGAGCCTGCTTCCTCCTCTCTCTCTCTGCCTGCCTCTCTGCCTACTTGTGATCTCTGTCTGTCAAATAAATAAATAAAATCTTTAAAAAAAAAAAAAGTTAGATTAGAAATTGAAAGGTGTATTGAAAAACATAAACTCTGACAAAAACAAGGTATATAGATCTTTAGAATCCATCAGTCAAACATCTGGATTAAGGTTTTGTAACTTTTTTTTCTAGATATTTTATTAAAAAGCTTGTGAATGGGGGACCTGTTTGGCTCAGTTGCAAGAGCATATGACTATTGATCTTGGGGCTGTGAGTGTGAGCCCCACATTGGGTATAGTGATTACTTAAACAAACTCAGGGAAAAAAAAAAAAAAGGAAAAAAGAAGGGGCACCTGGGTGGCTCAGTTGGTTAAGCATCTGGCTTCAGTTCAGGTCATGATCCCAGGGTCCTGAGATTGAGCCCTAAGTCAGACTCCCTGCTCACTGGGAGGCAGGGGGGGTCCACTTCCCCCTCTTCCTCTGCTTGCCTTACCTGTGTGTTCTCTCTGTCAATCTGTCAAATAAATAGATAAAAATCTTTTTTAAAAGCTTGTGATTAATATTTAGGCTAATCAATATATTTCTTAGATTCCATTATTTTATATATGTGTGTGTGTGTGTGTGTGTGTGTGTGTGTGTGTGTGTGTATTCCTTATCATCTCCAATCAAAGTTAGGGAATCATGTCACAAGATGGCGACATATTTTGTTCTTAACTTCATTCCCTCTCACAAGCAGAACTAATAACTCTTTAAGAACAAGACAGCACTGGAGCGAAATAAGTCAAGCAGAGAGAGTCAAGTATCATATGGTCTCACTTATTTGTGGAGCATAACAAAGAACATGGAGGACATGGGGAGATGGAGAGGAGAAGGGAGTTGTGGGAAATTGGAAGGGGAGATGAACCATGAGAGACTATGGACTCTGAAAAACAACCTGAGGGTTTTGAAGGGGCGGGGGCTGGGAGGTTGGGAAACCAGGTGGAGGGTAATAGAGAGGGCACGTATTGCATGGAGCACTGGGTGTGGTGCAAAAACAATGAGTACTGTTAAGCTGAAAATAAATAAATTAATTTAAAAAAAAAAGAACAAGACAGCACTGAGATAACCCTTGAACATGGGGGTAAGGCTGAAGCACCTCCCTGTACCACAGAGACCAAGACACACTGCATTAAAAGGGTAAGAGAAGTGGCTACATATTGACCAAACTGCCTGTCCCCTAGACCAGTGCAGTGCCACATGGAGAGGTCTTCCCTGAGCCTTCAGGGAAGGCTTCAGTTCATCCAGTGGGAAAAGAGAACCCAGGGGGAACAATCAGCCACCCCTAGCATTATGGATGGCTTTGCAAGAACTCTTCCTCTGATCTCACACTACAGGAATTGCAGGGGAATCTGCAGGGCTCGACAACTAGAAATCTAACTCTGACAGAAAGAGAGAAGGGTCTTGTAACAACCAGCACATAGATCTTGGCAGGAAGAATTCATACCTGCAGTGCCCAAGTAGTAATCCCAACCAGTAGTTTTGCTCATCTGCAGAACCAACCATGTCATGGGCACACCTGACCAGGAAACTCGGTTCCCTATCTAAATAAGAATGTGGATCCCAGTCAGGTTTACTAGCTAGGACTGGGTACTATATTCAGTAATAGGTGGGATATGAATTAGCTTCCCTTCCCTGGCAGAGCAGCAGGACCGTACCCAGGGGCTATACAGCTCATTGTTTGGGGGTCTAAATCAGACCACAGTGTGCACTGAATTCTCTGGTCAGGTTAGGTCACTAGTTTTGCTCTGCAGATGGGGGACACCATTGGCTGTGCTTTCTGTTTAAGTGTCACTGTATGTAGGGGTGTTGAATGGGTCATGCAGCTTCCATATGCTCTGGTTACATTTCCTGGTAGAACAGGCTGAAGTCTGTATTCAGCATACAAACAAACAAATAGAAATCCTAGAATAAGTAACCTGGAGGATAAGACATTGGAATTACCTATAAGAGGAAAAGCTGAATAAAAATTTTTAAGAGTTAAGCAACCTCTGAGAATTACAGGACACAAAGAAAAAAGAAACAATATTTGCATTATGGGACTTCCTGAAGGAGAAGAGTAAAAGAAAGGGACAGAAAGTAGGAGTAAAACAATGCTAATTAAAATCATAAAAATATAAAAAGGTGCCATAAATCTCACCAGTAATGGTAAACATATAGCCATAGTTATATTCTGCATATGGTAAGTGGTGCATAATTCATTTATAATAATAGTTTAAAAGTTTAAAACTATCCTAATATATTATAAAAAAAGTTTAAAACTATCCTAATCTGTTATTATTTTCATATGATAAAAAACATAAATTGTCTTAGTGATAATCTAAAATTTGAGGGAGAGGGGAAATTAAAGTATAAAGTTTACAAGTTCTATTGAAGTTAAATTGGGATCAATTTAAAATAGTGTTGTAAGTTTAAGATATTAAGTCTCATGATAACTATGATGGAAAAATCCTATAGTAATTATGGAAAGAACACAATAAAGAAGTCAAAGGATACTGATACCAAGAAACATCAAAACAAAACAAAAAGACAGCTGGATAAGAAAAAAAGAACAATGATTCTACAAAGCAACCAGAAAACTGTGAGCAAAATGGCAAACAGTAAGTCCTTATCTATAAGTAATTACTTTAAATGTAAATGGATTAAATTATCCAATTAAAAGACATAGAGAGTGGCTGAATGGATTAAAAAAAACAACAGCAAGAAAATAAGATCCAAAAATATGCTGCATACAAGAGATGCACTTTCGCTTTAAAGATACACATAGACTGAGAATGAACGGATGAAAAAAAAATATTTCAAGCAAATGGTAACAGTAACAACAGCAACAGCAAAACCAGGAGTTATTATATGTACAGCAGACAAAATAGACTTTAAACCTAAGTAGTAACAAGAGACAAACAAATTCATTATATATTAACAAGGGGTTCAATACACCAAGAAGGTATAATAATTATAATTATAACTATATATGCACCCAACATTGGAGCAACTAAATATATAAAGAAAAACTGAGCTTAAAGGAGAAATAACAGTAATATGATATTAGTTGGAGAGTTTAATATCCTACTATCAACAATAGATAAATCATTCAGGCAGAGAATCAATAAGGAAACAGTGAATTTGAACAATGCTATAGACCAAATAAACCTAAAAGACACCTAAAAGAAACCTAAAGACATATCCAGAACATTCTATCCAAAACAGCATAGTACACATTCCTCTTAACACACATAGAACATTCTGTGGGATAAATCATATGGTAGACCATAAAACAAGTCTTAGCAAATTCAAGATTGAAATTATACCAAGTATTTTCTCTGACCACAGTGAGAAAATACTTGGTATAATGAGAAAATACTTGGTATAGTGAAACTAGATGAAACTAGATGGATGAAACTAGAAATGAATGAAACTAGAATGAAATTAGAAATCACTAACAAGAGGAAAACCGGAAAAATTCACAAACACATGGAAATTAAACAACATTCTCTTAATCAACCAATAGATCAACAAATTTCTTCAAAGTAATTAAAGGGTAAATAAAAAGTTTCTTAAGACAAATTAAAATAGACATACCAGAACTTATAAGATGCAGCAAAAGCAATTCTAAGTGGAAAATTTGTAGTAATAAAATACCTATATTAAGAAGCATGAAAGATTCCAAATAAATGATCTAACTCTATGCCTTATGAAACTAGAAAAAGAACAAACTGAGCTGAAAGTTAGCAGAAGAAAGGAAATAATAAAGATTAGAGAGAAAATAAGTGAAAGAGAAAACAGAAAAATAATAGAAAAGATTAACCAAATCAGAGTTGTTTCCTTGAAAAGATAAAGAAAATTGACAAGACCTTAGTTACACTAACTAAGGAGAAAGGACAAAAGACCCAAACAACAAAATTATAAGTGAAAAGGAGATATTACAACTGATACTACAGAAATTCAAAGGATCATAATAGGCTTTTATGAACAACTATAAGCCAAAAAACTGAATAACCTAGAAGAAATGTAAAAGTTCTTAGAAACATGCAATTTGCCAAGACTGAATCAGGAAGAAATTGAAAATCTGAATAGACCAATTACTAGTAAGGAGATTGAATCAGTAATCAAAATTTTCCCATCAAAGAAAAGCCCAGACAGATGGCTTCAGTGGTAAAATTTACCAAACATTTAAAGAATTAATACCAATCCTCCTCAAAATCTTCCAAAAAATCAAAGAAGGGGGTACACTTCCAAAGTCAACATTATCCTGATACAAAAACCAGAAAAGAACACTACTAGAAAAGAAAACTACAAGCCAATATTTCTGATAAATATAAAAAGATTCAAAAATTCTCTAAAAAATACCAACAAATTAAATCAGCAGCACATTAAAAGGATTGTGTACTGTAATCAAGTGGGATTTATCCCTGGCACACAAAACACAGAAAAAGCATTTGACAAAATTCAAGCCCAAAGCTAACATGAGACTCAATGGTGAAAGGTTGAAAGCTTTTCCTCTAAGGGCAGGAACAAGACAAGAGTGCCCACTCTTGCCACTAATATTCAACATAGTATTAAAAGTCCTAGCCAGGTTTATCAAGCAAGAAAAGGAAATAAAAGTGTCAGCATTGGAAAAGAAAATGTAAACCTGTCTCTATTTGCAGATGACATAATTTTATATATAGAAAATCCTAAAGATTCAACCAAAAACTGTTAGATCTATTTGATAAATTCAATAAAATGGCAAGATAGAAAATTAACATACAAAAACCAGTAGCATTTCTATACACTAACAATAAATTGTCCAAAAAAGAAATCAAGACATTGTCCCCATTTACAACTGTATGAAAAACTATAAAATATTTAGGGATAAATTTAATTAAGAAAGTCAAAGAGTTGTACTCTGAAAACTATAAGACATTGACGAAATAAATAAAAGAAGACACAAAATAATAGAAATGCATCCCATGTTCGTAGATTGGAAGAATTAATACTGTTAGAATGCCAATACTACTAAAAGTCATCCGGAGATTCAACTGAATCCCTATCAAGATTCTAATGACATTTTTTACAGAAATAGAAAAAACCTTCTAAAATTTATTTGGAACCACAAAAAAAACTCCGAAGAGCCAAGGAAATCCTGAGAAAGAACACAGGAGGGGCACCACACTTCCTGGTTTCAAGCTACCCTATAAAGCTGTAGTCATTGGAACAGTA
Source organism: Meles meles (assembly GCF_922984935.1). Taxonomy (NCBI): domain Eukaryota; kingdom Metazoa; phylum Chordata; class Mammalia; order Carnivora; family Mustelidae; genus Meles; species Meles meles. The sequence goes on from NC_060067.1 coordinate 158,459,470, forward strand.
TGGCACTGGCATAAAAGCAGACAAATAGATCAGTGGAACAGAATTGAGAGCCCTAAAATAAACTCAATCATATATGGTCAACCAATATTTGACAAGGGAGTCAAGAATACTCAATGGTCTCTACAATAAATGGTGCGGGGCTAACTAGATATTCACATGTAGAAGAGTAAAGCTGGATCAATACCTTACACTACTAATAAAATATTAACTCAAAATGGATTATAGACTTAATTGTTAGATGTGAAACCATAAAATTTCTACAAGAAAACTTAAGGATGTAGCTCCTTGACACAGGTGATGGTAATGATCTTTTGGATATGAAACCTACAGCACAAGCACCAAAGCCAAAACCAGGTAGGACTGTATCAAACTAAAAAGCTCTGCACAGCAAAAGAAATCATCAAGAAAGTAAAAATACAACCATGGAGTAGGAAAAATATCTGCAAACATACCCAAAATATGTAAAAAGCTCATACAATAACCAAAAAAAAAAAAAAAAATCCCCAAATAACCCAGTGAAAAAATAGGCAAAGAACCTGAATAGACATTTCTCCAAAGAAGATATATGAAAAACCAACAGGTACATGAGAAGATGTTCAATATCACTTGTTCAATATCACTAGGGCAATGCACATTAAAACCACAATGAGATATCACCTCAGACCTCCTAGAATGGCCATCACGAAAAAGACAAGAGAGAACAAACCCTGGTGAGAATGTTGAGAAAAGGGAACCCTGGTGCACTCTTGGTGAGATTGTAGACTGGTGCAGCCACCATGGAAAACAGTATGAAGCACCTTCAAAAACTTAAAAATGGAAATGCCATATGATCTAGTAATTTCACTTCTGGGAATGCATCCAAAGAAAATGAAATCACTAACTCAAAAGTACATCTGCACCCCCAGCCATGTATGTGTGTTTTATATGTACATATGTGGGTGTGCATACACACACACACACTGATGACATATTATTCAGCCATAAAAAAAAAAAGGAAATCCTACCATTTGCAACAACATGGATGGACATTGAGGGCATTATGCTAAGTGAAATAGTCATATAGAAAGAAACAAATACTGTATGATCTCACTTTTAGGAATCTACGAAAGAAAAAAAAGAAAAGAACAAAAACGACAAACTCACAGTAAAAGAGGTCAGATTTGTGGTTACCAGAGGTGGGAGGTGTGGGGAAGGGGAATTGGAGAAAGGCGGTCAAAAGGGACAAACTTCCAGCCGTAAAACAAATGACTACTAGGGATGCGATGTATGACATGATGACTAGAGCTAACACTGCTGTATGATACATAGTTGAGAATCGTTAAACGAATAAATCCTATGAGTTTTCATCACAAGGAGAATTTTTTTCCTTTTCTTTTTATTGTCTATGTAAAAGATGGATCTGCTGTAGTAATCACAGTATATATAAATCAAACCATCGTGTTGTATGCCTTCCACTTCTACAGTGATGTATGTCAATTACTTCTCAAAAAAACTAGGGGAAAAAGTTTAGAATTTAAAGTAATGCCAATGTAACACATGACAGATTTTAATGTGGGATTTGGTTATACACTTCTGAGTCCTTAGAAAAAGTTTGTCAGCTAATAACCAGTAACCTGGTTACCTACTTTTGCTCTAAGAATGAGTAGGTCTGCACAACCATAACTTTGATCAAACCAGGTGAACTTCTGATAGCATCCGTATCAAAACCCGAGGTTTTCGTGTTTCTTGGAATGATGTGATAGAGCAGGCTGTACGGATCAACTGAGGGAAAGTTAAATTCAACACAAAATTTGGAACTGTGCTTTCCTTATGCTCATTCGCACGGTCTGTTTTTTGTTTCTTCATTTAATCTGTGTTCCACTTTGTCTTTTCCTGCAATTAAGATTAAGGTAGCCAGGCAGGGCTGTCTAAATCATTTATCTTTAATAGGTAAAGGGACAGATTGTCATCAGCCTACTTCAAAGATACCATATCCTTGAGGCCCCCGGGTGGCTCAGTTGGTTGAGTGGCTTTCTTCAGCTCAGGTTGTGATCCCGGGGTCCTGGGAGGAAGCCCCACATTGGGCTCCCTGCTCAGTGAGGAGCCTGCTTCTTCCTCTCTCTCTGCCCACCCCCCAACTTGTACTCTCTCTCAAATAAATAAATAAAATCTTTAAACAAATTTAAAAAAATTTAAACAAATAAATAAATAAAATCTTTAAACAAATAAAAATAAATTTTTATTTATTTATTTGACAGACAGAGATCACAAGTAGGCAGAGAGGCAGGCAGAGAGAGAGAGAGGAGGAAGTGGGCTCCCCACGGAGCAGAGAGCCCGATGTGGGGCTCAATCCCGGGACCCTGAGATCATGACCTGAGCCGAAGGCAGAGGCTTTAACCCACTGAGCCACCCAGGCACCCATAAATAAATAAAGTCTTTAAAAAATAAATAAAAATAATAAAAGATACCATATCCTAACTCAAATAAAATAAGTCTTTGGAAATTCCTGGCTTCTGCTACAATTGTTTTTTTTCCCCTCTTTTCTTTTTAGTTAATGTATGACCCTAACAAGTTATCCCTCTAATTGGATGTTAGCTCAGGCAGTTAAAAAATAGAGTTAACAAGAAAAGCAAATGAGTTAATAAGCCCTTTTGTTTTTCTTAACAAGGCATATCTTAAAATCTAAATGTTAAATTACAGAACATTATTACCAAATCTCTTATTTGATGACATGTGTGGCTAAATGCTTAGGCCTTTTTGTGTGTGGAGGTTATTGCATTAAATAGTGCTGGACAAAATAAGTTGGTATATATCTTATTAAACACGCTATTGAGCAAATGAGGTTAAAAAACAAGGAAAGGATGTCCAAGCTGTTCTGTTTTTGACATGGAGTATGTGTGTGTGTGTGTGTGTGTGTGTAGTTTTATTTTCTCTCGGATGGCTTACATAGTAAATTGTTCTAAGATTGCTGAATAACAGGCTTGCATACTCTGAGAAGCGAGGGAAGTGTTTGCTTCTTTTCTAAAGTAAGTCGGCAGAGAGCATTTGGTAAGAAAAGGACAATGAAAACAGTCTATGTTAACATAAAAACAGGCTGCTTTTCATGTCCTCCTGGACTCTACAGAGAAGAATCCCACCCTCATGACTGAGGAATGAACGTTTCTAGTTAATTTAGGCATGTGAACAAAACAAAACAAAAAAGGGAGAGGAGAAAGCCAGCAACAGGCTTGTACTGCTAACTAACTTAGCACAGTCTTTAGAGATGTTTAAATAAGTGAAGCGATTTAAAAAGCACACCCGGGAGGCTAGGGAGCAAACTGGAGAATAATACTAAAAATGCACACATCAAAGCAGTTGTCACATCTACATGAAGCCTGTGAAGGTGGTGCTTCAGCCCAGCTATGAGGGGTCTTGTAAGTGCTAGTCTCTCACCAGGACTCAAATACACTGAAAAACAAACACATCCACAAGTGGTCCGTGTACAGATGTGTGCGCGGCTTCAAGCTGACCCACCACACATATACAAATAGCTTATGCATTTTCGGGAATGCTATGTTTTGACACAGAAAAGAACACACAGAGAACAATTGTTTTGCTTCGGTGTGGAGGTGAACTTTGATGGAACTTAGTAAAACACAGAACATTTATTACTGTGATGAATGGCTCTCTGGAGAGTCATTTCCATGCCCTCCCAGCTGGAGGAGAGGGCTGCAGTGACAGCGCTGGGTAAGAAAGGGACGGAACAATAGGTTCTGTGAGTTCAAGAAGCTGAGGTTGCCCTCCCAGAGTGGGTGGTATGAGCATCAGTCCTAAGCAGCACATAATTCAGCGGGGAGTGATGGATTCTTGTGGAATGTGGAAATAACAAAGAGGGTAAAATGAGAGCAAATTAGGAAAGTGCACTTGAATCACCCAAAGTGCTGAGGATTTTTTGTGTCAACAGATTCCACGATTGAAAAGCCACAAGACTGGTGAGTTCCCTGATCAAATCCAGGACCCACGATCCCAAGCAACCCAACAATATTCATCCAAACTGGATGCCACTGCAACTGGCTAACTGGAGCAACTGGAAAACAAGTATCCCTTCCACCTCTTTAAATAATTATTCATTTGTTTGAATTTTTAAAAATTGTAATACAGTTAAATCAGCATTTCTGGTTCACTTCCGCTCCTTCACTGTGCAACCTAGGGGCAGGGAAGGCGTCAGTTTCTCTGTCTTCCTTCTGTCCAAGGTGTAAAGGTATCTGCTGTACTAAACTGCAAATGAGACATTATCCATGGTTTTCTCCATCTTAACAGATTTTGCATCCTTTCCCCTGGCCTTGAGCAGGAAGTTCTTGATTTCCTCAACTTTGCTAGTTTTGACTAGGAGGCTCACAGGGAGGGAGAAAGGACTTGCATGGCCAGATAGATGCCCTTTTTCACCTTTTCTACAAAACGTTTTTTAAAATACTGATGCTCTCCAGGGGCGCCTGGGTGGCTCAGTCAGTTAAGTGGCCGCCTTCCGCTCAGGTCATGATCCCAAGGTGCCGTGATGGAGTCCTGCTTGGGCTCCCTGCTCAGTGAGGAGTCTGCTTCTCCCATCCCCTCTGCCTATTTCTCCCTCTGCCTGTGCTCCCTCGGTCAAATCAATAAATAAGATCTTTAAAAAAAAAAAAAAAAAAAAACTGAAGCTCTCTAAGCAAGAAAACTGAGGCCAAGTTAAATGAGACTCTTTTTTGCTGCTCACCTTGGCTATGTTCTTTCCTTTATTTCATTGTCCATTTCCTTGAGAAGCTCCTGGCAGGACCTGGGGACACGGATGGCTGTTTATTTCAGAAGTCAGGTGCCTGGCCATTGTATCTTAGAATCCCAGGAAGGTAACGACTTGGGGAAAAACTCTGCACCGATTGTGAAAGACCCACTTGTAACTTAGAATCGCAGCACCCTGACAGCAACCCCCCACCCCCCGCCACGGAGCCCTCACAAGCAGACAGAAATGGTGTCGTGGTGTGGAAACAACCTGTCAGAACTGCCTTGGTTCTGAGGTTCCATGATTGGTTTTGACACTGGGTGGAGATGATCAAAAGCCCTTAAAAATCAGCCGTGGAGGGAAGCTCCATTGTCTTTTGTCTCTTCCAGCCCAGGGTTTCCCTGCTGCCCCCTGCTAGGATAGAGAGGCTGTCAGCACCAGGGCTCCTAGCTCACACTTTTAATAGAGGCGGAAAAAAAAACCCCAAACACTGGATTTTGAATCTAAGTTCTAAAAACAAATTAGAACATTTTTATTCTATATAATAGTGGATCCTAAATGTCCATTATCAGAATCTCTTGATCATATGGTACTTTCCAAAAATAACAGTTCCAGGAGCCCAACCAGTAGAGTCTGAATCCCTGGTCCTGGGGTCAAATTTGGCCATCTGAAATTTTAATGACCTCCCAGAGGATTCCAATGATTGGCCAAATTTGAGACACAGAGATTTAGCTATTTTTTTTAAATCAAATATTTTTAAATGTATCCCTAGAGAGTCCACGAGAGCATATGCTCGCATTTTCAATATTCTAATTCCAATACCCTACCAAGTCACGCTATCTCTTTCCAGTGTCTTGGAATGGTTAGTCTGTGTTTAAAATTATGGCAACTATGGCCCTGCAGAAAGGTTACATTTCATTACATTTTTACTAAAATCGCTGAGTAACTTAATAGATGAAAAAGGAATTCATAATTCTATTTTAATAACACCCCAGAATATATCCTATTATTTCAAGGGGTGCTGTGAAATTTTCAAAATGAAACTTCTTTGAGTTCACTTGAATTTCTAAAGTCTGAAAACCACTGCTTTAGATTCAAGGCAAGAATGCACGGCCTTTCCTCCACTGCCTCTTCTACCCACTCTCCCAGCCTCCCTCCATCTCCAAAGGCACTCCTGTGCAGGAGAAGCTCTCTTGGGCATTCTTTTTCCATTGAGGTCTGGTCAGGAAAATAGATCACACTAGGTGTTTTAACAGAGAGAATTTGATATGGGAAATTTGTTGCAGATGTTGGAGAGCTCAAAAACAGCACAAAGGAACGCTAAGATAACAGAGTTAAGTGGCCAGTGGCTTTCTACTCTTGGGGAAGAAGCTGGAATTTCTAGAGCTGGAAGTTGGGGGAGGGCCCCATGGAGGTGCCACCCAAGGCTCAGGGCGGGGCCTTGACAAGCCACTGTTGGTACGTGGGTGGTTTGAGGAGAGGCCTCTTGGATTTGGAACTCTGACTCAGAAGGGGTCCCCTACCTAGAGCCGCAGCTACCTCACCTCAGACTGCAATGAGGCTCTGCGAGTGTGGAGAGAAGGTGAAGACAGCAACAAATTACTGCTGCCAAGTGAAAGGCCACTGGTAGGGTGGTATCTAGAAACAGCCCACAGAAAGGAAGAAGGAAAAGCCCTATCCCTTCCTCCTGCTGCCCAGTCTCTCTCAAGGGTATCCCCAAAGGAAGCCAGATGAACTAAAGAAAAATGTGCTCTGCAGGGTCTTGGCCCTGCACCACAAAGTGGAGTAGAGTAGGGAAGGTTTGGAGCTGGGGGATAGTATGGTAGTCAAGCACAGCAACAATCTCTTTTTCTTTTTTTAACATTTTATTTATTTACTTGACAGACAGAGATCACAAGTAGGCAGAGAGGCAGGCAGAGGGAGAGGAAGGGAAGCAGGCTCCCCACTGAGTAGAGAGCCCAATGCGGGGCTCGATCCCAGGACGTTGGGATCATGACCTGAGCGGAAGGCAGAGGCTTAACCCACTGAGCCACGCAGGCACCCCAACAAGCAATCCCTTTTGAGTCGAGAGCCATGAAACTTCCATTGGCAGGAACAAGTTTAAAAGTTTTTGTTTCCAGGACTATGCTTTTTTGATGGTCAAATAATTTTCAGAAAAGTATAATCCACGCTTGAAGTGTCACAATGCCCATTAGTATATTAAAGGAACTGAAAAGTCTTGCAGTAAAGAAACCTGCTTTATTTTGTTTAATTAGTGATTCCTAAAATGTATTAAGTGCGAATGCCTTATTTTTTCAGATTTAAGACTCTTCAGAACATACAAACTGGATTGTAAATGCTGTTCTAAAAAAAAAAAAAAGGCACTACTTAAGTCTGAACTGCTTTCTTATCTGTTAGTTTCTAAAGCTGGGAAAAAAAAAGAACACATCCAAGTGAAATAGGAAGACAAATAGAATTCTATCTGTAAAGGATTAGATCTAACTATTTCTCTTTCATGTTTCTGATATCCGTAAAAGGAACATCCTCCTCTGCCTTTAAGCAAACTGTTAGGAAAAGAATTCCTCACTCAACCCCCAGAAGACTCACTAACTATGACTTGTAACAGAAACCACCAGCTTCAACAAAATCTGAAGGAGACAGGGGAGTGTTGCAGGAAACTGTATGAATCATCTCAAGAGCCCTGGGATACCAAATGCTCTTAAATACACAGGTTAGCTGGAAAATTACCCCAGGGGCAAAGAATGACTCTGTATTTAAGGTGATAAAAAGAAACTCTATTCCTTTTAGGATTATGGTTATTTCTACCCTGCCCATGTCTGCCTCTGGATGGAAGAGGCGTCTGACTGCAACCCTGGACACAGACTGAGTGTGAAGCCCAGAACACAGCACGGTAAACTTTGGGAGTGGGTCTGAGGCTACCATGTGGCAGATGCAGATGAGTGGGAAGAAAAGTTTGTCTGAAGGTGGGTGCTGAGAGAAAAGGAACAGCCAAGGATGGAGGGAGAGGGAAGGAAAGAGAAAGAGAGAGAGGGAGAGGGAAGGGGGGAGGAGGCCAAGGAAGAGAGGGAGGAAGCGAAGGAGGAGGAGGGTAGGGGAAGAAGAACGGAAAGGAGTGGGGAATGGAAAGACGGTGGGAGAGAGGAAGGAAAGAATTAAAAATAACTGCCTGATGATTTTCCAGTTTCCTTGGGGATTGTCTCTAAATTACCCCTATTTAACTAGAATGTTTCATTCTATAACACCACAATGTCCAACTAATATGAGTATCTCCATCAAGTTGTGCTAATCTGGCTTTTACCTTTGAGTTGGATTTTGTTCATGAAGACAGCTGATTCTTGCCTGGAAATCTGGAAATTTCTTAAGCAAAAGCAGTTTAAATTAATTCTATCTATCCCATTCCTTATCCTAAAAACAGGTCCTAAAATGTTCCAAGCAACTGACTGTGAATGTCAGTAGCCACCACATGACTTGAGCACACTTCCTTCCATCATGACATGCTACCTACAGACCTGACATGATATTAAATCATAATAGGATACAATACTAAGACCCAATTCTGGTTCTGAGAAAGTTTTTTCTGTCCCATTCATTTGGAAGCTGATCAGTTGAGAGAGAAGACTCTGATAGTTGTGTCTCCAACAACAACATGACAAAAGACAGACGTTCTTGAGCCAGAGAAAGGAGAAACCAAGCCTAGTCCAAAACATACAATTCTAGGGATTAAAATCTACAAAGGCACCTGGCTGGCTCAGTTGGTAAAGTGTGTAACTCTTGACCTCAGGGTTGTAAGTTTGAGTCCCATGTTGGGTACAGAGATTACTTAAATATAAAGCATTTTTAAAAATAAAATAAAATAAGCTCTCTTATTCACATCTTAGTAGACACATTCCCCTTCTGAAATTAGGTTTCTTTCACTGTATCTGGCTTCACTTCCTAGCCAAAACATTTCTGAATATTGCACCAGACCGCAGTCCCCTTTGAAGGTGACATACAAAGGGTTGTTTCCATCTCCCGTTTGTATTCTCTTGCCTTAAAGAACACCACAACCTTCACCTCCTAAATTCACTGGTTTTCTCTTACTTCTCTTTTATTTGGTTCTCACTCTTTCCACCCTTTTGGAATGAGTCTGCTTTCCAAACCTGACTTCAGCTGGAATACAAATTTGAAGTTCCTTTTGCTCACGGGCCTGGAGTTGAAGGCTAGCAGCTGTGCGCCTTCCCAGTGAGGCTTGCTCATGGAGACCCAGCACACGTAAGAAGGAATATTCTGGGGGCGCCTGGGTGGCTCAGTGGTTAAGCCGCTGCCTTCGGCTCAGGTCATGATCTCAGGGTCCTGGGATCGAGCCCCGCATCGGGCTCTCTGCTCAGCAGGGAGCCTGCTTCCTTCCCCTCTCTGCCTGCCTCTCTGCCTACTTGTGATCTCTCTCTCTGTCAAATAAATAAATAAATAAATCTTTAAAAAAAAAAAAAAAGAAGGAATATTCTGAAAATAACATGGAGTCCCCTCTTACCCATAAGCAGAACTGTGGTCCTGGGTTATTTCGTAAGTAAAACATCCTGCGAAAGAACACACAAATTAACCCCTCGATAGACCAGAAAAAATTACTCTTAGTAAATATTTTAGTAGTGTTTGTTTCTTCTCCTTAATAGTTTTAAATTTTTGTAATCTATTTCTGAAGTTTTTAGGGTCTAAGAAATTGATTATGATTACTGTTAATGATTCTGGATTACTTCTTCATGTTCCTTGTAATTTAGAACTGTGAGTTTGTGTTTGGTGGTACTTTATCTAGAGGAATCCTGTGCAGTGTTGAAAATATGTCTTTCTACAGAAGACTTTTAATTATTTTTATTGAGGGCACAGGTATTGTTATTAGCCTGAGATTGTTTTTATTTGTTAGAGAATGTAGGCCTTTCAGAAGGTGTAAATTCAAACCTCAAATTTGAGTGAGGGGAGCCTGAGGTTTTCAGATTTTTCTTCAGAGTCTCAGGATTTTCCTTCCTTTCCCCCTTCCTCATTAGATCAGGCTAAACAACGGAATTTGCTTTAAACCTCCATTTGGGAGAGGCTAAACATTTTGAGTTCTCTTTCACAGATAAGTCTAGTCATTCAAGTGTTCTTTACAGTCTTCGATCCAAATTTCTGCCCTTCATAGACCCAAAAATGTGTCTCCTGTACTTTCATAGCCATTAAATTCAAACGCATTGTTAACAAGTAAAGGGGCATCTGGGTGGCTCAGTGGGTTAAAGCCTCTGCCTTCGGCTCGGGTCATGATCCCAGGGTTCTGGGATCGAGTCCCACATCGGGCTCTCTGCTCAGCGGGGAGCCTGCTTCCTCCTCTCTCCCTGCCTGCCTCTCTGCCTGCTTATGATCTCTCTCTGTCAGAATAAATAAATGGAATCCTAAAAAAACCAAACCAAACCAAAACAAAACCAAGACTGGCAAAAAAATAAATCCAGAACAGTCAAAAAGAAGTCACTTCTGAAAATGGATTTGCTTGGTAACCACTTTTGATCCCTTATAGACTTACATCTCCTTAGGCAAAATGAGAAGATTTGTACAGTTATCTGCTGGCCTCTAGCAACAGAAACAATCAATATGGAGAGTGCAGCACCCCTTTCTGTACACCTCTCACAAACATTGTTCCTAAGTTTTCTGGTACTCTCCAAAACAAAACAGATATAATGAATGCTTCCTTATGAGAAAGGTTCTTTGGAATCAGCTTTGAGAAAGAAGAAAGAAAGAGAGAAAGACAGAAAGGGAAGGAAGGAAGGAAGATTCTTATCCTCAAAGAAATCTATGCTCTTCCTGGGAAAATCAAGATTTAGACCTTAAATCTAAGATTTAAAATTCTCTCCATTTTCAATTTTTCTTTGGCTTGACTTAAATGGAAATCTTTGAGTGGGAAAATTATAAGACCATGTCTTTATAACTCTAAAATTAACTTCCAAATTCATCAATTTAATCAAACTCAACCATCCATTATATATATATAGAGAGAGAGAGAGAGAGAGAGAGAAAGTAATAGTAATCAGAAAGATTATTTAGAAAAGAATTACTTTGAAAAATTGCCTAGGGTAATGCAAATCTCATATGCTGGATAGAATATTCATAAGCCCTTATGAATTTTGAAAACTATTAACAATGCAGTTTCTGTCATAATTTTACAGATCTTCTTAGGAATGGTATTACTTAGCCTTTCTTGGGCATCTATTTTACTGATTACCAATACAGAGAGTATTTGGATCGAGCCTAAATTCTTCCTTCTGCAAATCAAACATATTTCCTCTTGTTCTATTCTTAATGGAGACCAGATTCTTACATAATAACCCTTCATCTTCTTGAAGACTCACCCTCTCAGCCATGCATTCCACTGCATTGTCTTAGTTACCCAGCCGCCATGGAGGATATCCTGAAGGGAAAAGTTCAAGATCAAACGAGATGTCTCTCTTCATGAAAGAGCAAATACAATTTTCTCCTTTCTAGTTTTATTAACAGTGAAAATTTCTCTTCAAATAACACTCTAAAACCAAACATGCACAGAAAATATATCACTTTTAAATCCCACAGAGGCTTGAAAATGTTACTATAGTAAGCATTTTCTTTTTTTTTTAAAGATTTTATTTATTTATTTGACAGAGATCACAGTAGGCAGAGAGACAGAGAGAGAGGAGGAAGCAGGCTCTCTGCTGAGCAGAGAGCCCGATGCGGGGCTCGATCCCAGTACCCTGGGATCACGACCTGAGCCGAAGGCAGAGGCTTTAACCCACTGAGCCACCCAGGCACCCCTAAAGTAAACATTTTCTAAATAATGCTGTTTGTAGAAAAATTATAGTCTGTGTTTTTCTGTCATCAGAATGTGGCAGATTCTCTAATGACTCTGCTCTACAAACACAATAATTCAGACTGTTTCTGGCACAAATTATATTGTTCAAGGGTAAAGTTCCATACTGTATCTCCCTTTAACTCTGTTTTCAAAGTGAGGTAGAACACAGTGTTAATCAATTCAAAATCCTTCAGTTTGGATAATTAAATTCTATGCCCTTCATTCACCATCTACCTATATCCCTGCTCTTTCCCAGCTCCACCCCAAACACATGCATAAATATAAAGTCTTTTATTCTCAATAATTAATTCTTATGTCTGACATATACTGTATATTTATACATTTACCCCATATAGACCCTCTCTTTATAGGTCTATTAGTCCCAGAGAGTAACCATGAATTTATAAGATCATTACAAAGAACAAAAGGTAAAACCATCAATAGTAAGTATACAATTGCTACTTAAGTACTTCTCACAACCAAAGATTTCCATTAGGTACTTTAAATAAGTTACCATATTTCATTCCTTTAGGAACCTGTTATGAGTTGAATTGGATTCCTTCCAAAAAGATACATTAGAATCCTAACTCCTAGGACCTCAAAGTGTGATCTTAGTTGAACATAGGATCTTTACAGGGATAAGTGGGTTAAAGTGAGGTCATTAGGATGGGTCCTAACCCATTAGGATGAGTATGATTATAGAAGCGGGGAAATTTGGACACACATATGGGGAGAACACCATGTGAATATAAAGACAGTCATCTACAGTCTGGGGAGCGAGTCCTGGGACACATCTTTCCTTCAGAGCCCTCAGAAGAATCCAACCTTGCCAATACCTCAATTTCAAACTTGCAAACTCCAGAACTGTGAGAGAATAAATTTCTGCCATTTAAGACACCCAGTTTGTGGTCCTGTTTTAGCCCTAGAAAACTGTTTAGCCCTAGAAAACTGAAGCACAACTCTACAATTTAAGTCTTAGGCTCTTTTTGTAAACAAGGAGACTGAGGACTAGGAAGATTAAAGACCTTCCCCAGAGTCACACTGGCGGTAAGAGCTGGGCTGTCATTTAACAAAGATCTGCTTTGCTCGAAAGCCTGGGTCCTTTCCTCTATATCACACCGTCTCCAAACTTAAGTTGTTAGCTACCTTTTTTCATCTGTGTATCTAAGAAAGCACCCAAAAACACACACATTGTATATGGACTTACAGACTATACCTAAAATGGTATAGTCAAGGTATTTCTATATTGTTTTTCCTGAGGAGAACTTGCTGAAGACCATTTCACCATGTTTCAGGAGTTACTACACAAAGCTTAAGACGTAGAAGAACCATTGATCTGGTCTGGGAAAGGCCAAGGGCATCAGTCACCTTGCTCTGGACATTAATTGGCAATTGAAAAGTCATGAGTGGGAGGGCATTAGGATGGTGGGAGACTTTGTCCTTTCCTGACTAATTGAGGTTGGATATGGGGAATACAAGGAAATCTTTGAGTAATTTTTCTGGGAGAGAACCCCAATTCAAGTTGGAAGGGACATGCAGTTAAGATACCCAGAGAGCAAGTGGTTAAAAAACAAAGATCTGAGAAGAAAGAAGAATTTCCCAACTTGTAACAGCTCCTCCAGCCAAACTCTGGACCAATGGCCAGCTATGACAAGAAAGGAGCTATTGCCTATGGAGGAGTGGATTGTCCACTCTATGAAGGTATCTGGCCAAGGTGGCAAATGGGGACTGAATTTCAGGCTGCATTCTCCCTACCAAGCTGTGTGCCATGGAGTTGTTCTGTGCCTTGTTAGCAAAAGGAGCATCCTTTCCTAATGCACACAAAGGCATTGTAAATGTTACCTGTGGCCCAAGAAATCATTACCTCAAGATCAGAGCATTTATATCAGACCCTCAGATCACTCCTCTGTTCTGGGGAGTCGAATAGAGCTTGTTGGTTATTGTAGAATCAGAAAGTAGTATTATATGAACATAATAGTTTTATGCTTTTGAGACTTTCTTTATTTCTTGTTGTTGTTGCTATTATGGGAAAGTTTCCATTTTTTAGCTAAAGAACTAAAGAAATATAATTCTTACTTTTGCTTTTTTCAGATTAAATTTTGAAGTGCTGGGGCTCGCCAGTTGGTTAGATCTACATATGAGGCCCAGCTCTACTGTGCAAATTGGGCCAATTAACTTACTAAGTCCCATTTTCCTCACTGGAAAATGCAGGTTTGTTCATTCATCCAACATATACTTCCTAGGTGGCTACTATGTGCCTGGTATTGTTTTAATATTCCCAGGGCAAGGTCCATATTCTCATGGAGATTAAGTCCTAGATGGGGGGGGGGGGGCGCCTGGGTGGTTCAGTGGGTTAGGATCCTGGGATCGAGCCCCACATCGGGTTCTCTGCTTGGCAGGGAGCCTGCTTCCCCCTCTCTCTCTCTGCCTGCCTCTCTGCCTACTTGTGATCTCTGTCAAATAAAAAAATAAAATCTTAAAAAAAAAAATTCTAGATTGGGGTGGGAGGAAAGGGAAAAGACAGACAAGAAGCTAAAATATATGTATAATTTAATAGACAAAATTTCTCCCCTCACAAATACATCAATATGAATTTCTCTTTTGTATTCCTTGGTATCCTTAGAGCCATTTGTCTATCAAGGAGCGGGGGAGGAAATCCAGTAATGGAGGTGGAATACAAAATGATTTAAAGAGTATTTAGTTGCTAACATCCAAATAGGACCTCTAAATCCGCAGCCAGAGAGTAATCTGTGAAACCCGGGTGTTTTTTAGCAAACCCAATAAAGAAGACTGACTGACGAGATTATAGAGTTTTACGTATACCTGGAGTAATGAGAAGGAGGATATGAGGTGGAGGAAGTTGAAAGTCTGAGGGAGAAAGGGGAGGAGAAGAGGAAGTCAGACAGCAGTGTTTTTGTTCTCTGTGCTCATTTCCTTGGGCAGAACCTCAAACACCTGCATGGGTGTGGAGAAGCTGGAGGACATCCGGGTTTGTGGCTCACTCCCACAGACGCTGCACAGGAAGGCTCCCAGATAGGGTTGCCAGATAAACTACAGAAAGTGCAGTTAAATTGGAATTTCAAATAAACAATAAATAATTTTAATGTAAGTACCCTCCACCCCAGCAATATTTGGAATATACTTCCACTGTTTTGTCCCCCCCCCACAGTTTATCTGAAATTCAAATTTAGCTGGGCTTTCTGTATTTTTATTTGTGAACTCTGGCAACCCTACCTGGGGAGAACTTTTAGCTTGGGGTCCCTGACCCCACTGGCAGGGAAGTGATGACGCAGGAGTGTTGATAGCTAGACCTAAGGAAGTATTATTTTTTAAAAAATTATAATAATAATATTTTACTTATTTGAGAGAGAGAATGCTAAGGAGAGCAAGAGAGAGCACAAGTTGGGGGGATGGAGAGGGAGAAGCAGATTCCCACTGAGGAGAGACCCCGCCAAGGGGCTCGGTCCCAGGACCCAGAGATCATGACCTGAGCAGAAGACACATGCTTAACTGACTGAGCCACCCAGGCGCCCCCAAAGGAAGAATTCCTGTTCCACATGTAAAGCTCTTGGATTGACCCTGAACATAGGAGTCTATCAATAATTCCTTAATTAATTAATTAGTTAATTAATTAAAACCCAATCAATTTTGCCTTCTGGTTATTACCATATCTAACCAGAAGTTGATTATAACTTAATACCATATGAAACTATCAGTGAGCATAAATCATATTAAAAAAATTAATGTGAGAATTAATACCCACTCTAAATGCACATGTGCTTTATTATTCCAGGCTCACAAAGCATATGAAAACCACAGCTGTTGATAATGCTTTTGATTTGCCAGATCCTGTAACAGTCCACTTACTTTGCCTTGAACATGGCATTTGTACCACATTAAAGTTTGGCAAGCTTAATCTTTGCTAACCACTGGCAAATGTGAACATGCTATAAAACATAAAAATATATTTCAGCCAAAGCCATTATCAGGTATATATTTGTTTGGATTTGACTAAGAACCTCTAATTTGTTCATGTGTACTTGGCATCTTTATATTCTTTGTGGTGATTATGCTTGCAATGAATATATTTCATGCTTAGCAGTCAACTAGAGCTCTCAGTGCAATGCAGGAGAAAGGGAGAGAGGAGAGGAAGAAAGTTCTGTTTCACTTCTGTTGGAGTGAGAACGAACCTCCATAAACTCTTAGAGAAAACGCTTCCAGGGGCCACTCTTGCCCATCTGCCCCTCCGACCTACCCCCCACTAAAAGTATTTTTGAGTAGTTTGTGTATTTTCTTACATATGATCATCGAAGAGAATCTACCTTTGTATGTATCTGGCCAAGAAGCCTCAGGAAAAAATGATCTTATCTGGCTATTGACCAACACAAAACTCAAGAAAACCTTCATCTCTAATATTCAAACCCAATGGAGTTCTTCAGTCTGGAAATCCACACCACCCCTAAAGGCAGAAGAGGTGTAGATGGTATATGATCTTGAGATTATTGTTCTGATTCGTTCATCCACTCATTTAGACAAAGACAGCCAGAGCACCATCATATTTCCTCCCCAAAGGACATCATAGAAAAATTTTCATCAGGCTCCCATCTATGCACATTCCCAAAATTTTAATCACCTCAAAACCTTTCATATATGGCATCTCGTATTTATCTCAGGACATGTTGTAAAGTAGGAAAGGTGGGAATTATGTAATTATTATTTTCATTGTGCAGAATCTATGGGAAAGGAAACATTTCGTGGTAGGACCAGAATTAACATCCATTTAATTTAGCTTTCTATCCATGCCTACCTTTCAGTATCTTAGTGAACCACACTGTATGCATATTTTCCAGTAAATGGACACGTGTAACGAAAGAGGAACACTGAAAATAAATGTCCCCACACCCCGGGCTTAAGTTGGATTTAGTTCTATCAAGGAAACACAACAAATCAACTCTCTCAGACAAACTAAAGGAAAACAGAGAAAGAGCTCCTTTGCCTAAAAGTGATTACTCATTCATGTATTCAGTACCGAGCTTCTACTAAATTCTAGGTGCTATCTTCGACATTGTTTACTCCAGAGAGTGAGTGAGATAACAAGTAGAACTACTTATCACAAGGCCTGACATGTGGGATGTAACCAATAACGGCAAATTTCCTTCCTTCTCAAATTCTTATCCTTGAATTAATCAATCAAAACCAATATGCAAACTATAGAAAACGATTTGCTTCCAATCCAGTATCATTTCTTTAAACCCTCCCTCTATGCAGATGCATACTGTGACATTTAGGCCTGAGCTATTAAGCCAGGGAGACTAGAACACACTCTGGCAGCATCATGATTTGTGATTCTTGGCTTGCCATTTTGTGTTGTAAAAGAGGAGAGGAAAAGTCAGTCGAGTGTTCTAGTATTAATGGGCTGTATCCATAAACACACACACACATACACACTTTTGGAAAGCTGTGTTCTTAATCTAGGCAATAGCTTTGTAATTGAAAATAAGCATTTAGGGGCACCTGGGTGGCTCAGTGGGTTAAAGCCTCTGCCTTCAGCTCAGGTCATGGTCTCAGGGTCCTAGGATCGAGCCCTGCATCAGGCTCTGTGCTCAGCAGGGAGCCTGCTTCCCTTCCTCTCTTTCTGCCTGCCTCTCTGTCTACTTGTAATCTCTGTCTGTCAAATAAATAAATAAAATTAAAAAAAAAATAAGCATTTACTATCTTCTCTGGCTGTTTGACCAAATGTAACTTTTATTTACAAGCAATTATATAAAGAAACATAACCTTGAAACCAACACTTTCTGCTCCATCTTGCATCCTTTTTACCTCTCTCTGTTTTTAAAATTTATTTAGAGAGAGAGAGAATGAGAGAGTGCACATATGTGGGGGGAGAGTCAGAGGGAGAGAATCTTCAAGCAGACTCCCTACTGCCAACTGGGGAGCCCATCTCAGGGCTTGATGTCATAGACCCATGAGATCATGACCTAAGCCCAAACCGATAATCCAGCACCCAACCAAATGAGTCACCCAGAAGCCCCTTGCATCCTATTTTCTATTTCTATTTGTTCCCACCTGTCCTCCTTCCCCCACACTTGGCTCTAAGGACTAGGTCGTATATGGGGGAGAAACCAATCTGAGGCATTATCAGTTTTTACCTTTCAGTGGTTTTCATGATATATGCCAATTGCCACCACTATATTGATTATGTAGCAATCTACACTAATTCCTGAGACATCCAGGGTGAACAGATCCTTGTATAAACACAGATATAAATAAAACTGGTTGCTGGTCTAACAAGATATTTAAAGGACTCATCTCTGACCTCTACTGGTCATCTTATTAAAATGCAACATCTACCATTCTTTCGGAAGTACTTTCACATTTTCATGCACTCATTTAACAAATGAGTACCAGGCACTGTCTAAGGAAGGACAGTAAACAAAAGAGATTTAAAAAAAAAAAAAAAACTTTCCCTCTTAAAATTCAACGGGGGAGACATCTAACCTACATTCTTAAATAAATTGTAGAGTATTTTGAAAGGTAAATAAAAGCACTGTTATGGGTGCTTTTAAAAGGAGAAAAGATAAATCAGGTAAAGGGAATCAAAAGCACTGCAAAGGCAGAGCCAGAGAAGCAATCTGCAAAATTAAATCAGATGCTCAGACTCAGTGTCAGAGAGTAGAATGAAGCAGACTTCAAGGAGGTGAGAACCTCAGCAACTTAAGACCTAACACATAGGTTCTCAAATTAGTTAAATTAAACATCACCCCAGGAGCACGGTTCTTTTTTACATAGTTTCCAGAGAGATTTTCAAGTCAGCCCGGTTTGTGTTCAAACTTGGTATTGGTCAGCTTTTGCTGCAGTAACCAAATTCTCAGTGGGCTTACAAAACAAATATTTATTTTTTGCTCATGTCTCATGAGGGCTGCAGGCTGTGGGTCAGCCTTAACTCTGATGAGTCAGCTCATCTGGCTTCAGCTCAGCTCCATGTGTCATCTCATTCCAGAAGCCACAGTTGAAGCAACAGGCACTCTCTAAGCTATGTTGCTCTCATGGAGGAGGCAAGGCCGAAATATACCTAGTCCCACAAAACTTAAAGCTTCTGCTCTCATGTGTCAGGTATCAAGTCCATTCACATTCTATTAACCTAAGAAAGTTGAATTGGCCAAGCCCCAAGTCAATACAGACAGGAGAGTATCTCTCTGGCTTGTACACAGAAGTATGGCAAGGGCAAAGAGGGAATGAATAATTGTGAACGAATAATACAATATAACTTCAATGAGTTCCTAAACATCTCTGAATCGTAGCTTGTCCATCTGTGAAACGGAAATAAGAACAGACTACCTGTAAAGAATAAATGAGATATTTCTAAATGTATTTATTATAATAACAGGATTATGGTAAGGGATCAATTATTATGTTTTTGTCTTCTTCCAAAGGTGGCATCATCCCTCTGGCCCAATTCTGTTGGAGGCTGAAAAGGCTATGAGACTGGGGCGCCTGGGTGGCTCAGTGGATTAAGCCGCTGCCTTCGGCTCAGGTCATGATCTCAGGGTCCTGGGATCGAGCCCCGCATCGGGCTCTCTGCTCTGCAGGGAGCCTGCTTCCTCCTTTCTCTCTGCCTGCCTCTCTGCCTACTTGTGATCTCTGTCTGTCAAATAAATAAACAAAATCTTTAAAAAAAAAAAAAAAAAAAAGGCTATGAGACTGTGTTAGAAAATTGAGAAGCATGGAATTCAAGAAATCTGGATTTAGTTCTTCCTCCAAATCCTGAATGAATTACTAATGTATAAAATGAGGCAGCGCTCTAAATAATCTCTAAATTTCCTTTCTGCTAAAGATCTGCAATATGAAATGTGTACAGCAGGTGGTTTGTCTCTAGAGCCATTATTTAGTTTGAACACAAGGTGGCGCAAGACAACAACTTAATGAAAGTAGACAAAGGCTTTTTTTTCTGGTGAAGACTGGAGTTCTAGACTGTTATTTTCTTCTTATAGATTGTTATAAAACAGAACTCTTGTTATAAAACAGCCTCAGGAAGCATCATTTTGAGGAAATGGCATTCCAAACGAAAATAAACATTCTAGCCCTAGGACCTTGTACTTTGGGAGAGGACGGCAGGAACCTAGTGACTGCCCCAGGCAATTTCTAGGGTTCGACTTGGGAATTTGTCAGCTTCTTTTTTTCTTAGCAGAAGTATGAGATACTCTGAGCTGTGATTTAGAATGATACTCTAGTAGCCATGTTACGGGAGCAAGGAGTGTCTGTAAAGGGGGAGAATTATTTAGGAGACTCATAACAGACCAGAATCCACATACAAGGATCTGAAATAGAGTAGCAGGAATGAGCATAGACATGGTAAGATGCTACAATGAAAGAATCTTTAGAACTTGGCAATTATTTAAATAAAGAATTCTTGGGCTGCTTGGGTGGCTCAGTCAGTTTAGCGTCTGCCTTCAGCTCAGGTCATGATCCCAGGTTCCTGGGATGGAGCCCCATATTGCATCAGGCTCCCTGCTCAGTGGGGAGCCTGCTTCTCCCTCTCCCTGGCTCTAGCTCATGCTCAATCTCTCTCTTTCTCTCAAATAAATAAACAAAATCTTTTACAAAAATAAAAAAGAAAGAAGATTTAAGTAGGAAAAGTCATTTTGAAAGATGACTATTAGAAAACTAGGTAAATGGTAGAGTCACTGACAGAAAGTGGCAGAATGACTCAGTTGTCAGTATTGCTGTTATTCCTGTACTTCTCATAAACAGAGAAGAAACCATGAGTGTTTCTGCCTATTAGGTACTAAGGCCACCTCCTGGCATGCAAATGCTGGTCCTAAAAGGGCCAGACTTGCCTGCTGTGGAGAGCATTGAAAGGCTCCCACGTGACAATTGGTGTTTTCTTAAGAGATGGTTTTTACCCATTTTATTGGTGGTTATTCAAAATCTTGAGGCATTTCTCTATTGATAATGGAGAAATCTGGGCATGTAAGGCAGGGGGTATATGGAAAATCTGTCTTTTGCTCAATTTTGCTGTGAACTAAAAATGCTCTAAAAAATGAAATCTATTTTTTAAAATCCTAGAGGATTCTGGAAAGATGGTAGAGTAGGAAGCACTGAGCATCTGTCCCCTCTACTAGGCACTGGTGAAATTAGTCTTATGTAACTATTTTGGAACTCCGGACAGTTTACTGAAAGCTTTTAATGTCTGGGGGAAGACTTGGACAGTTAATTTTGGTCTCAGTTGTGGGCCTTAGCACAGTAGCAGCTACTCATTCCCCACCCCCAGCCATGAGGCAGGCAGCTGTTCACATGCTCCTTAAGCAGCTTGCATACAGCTTGCAGGAGCTATGATAGGCAAAAAAGGACCTATTCTCCAAATATCAGGGATCTGTGCTCTGATCACTGATTGCTGCTTCTGATCACAGAGGTGCAGACAAAGAGGCAGGGAGCCATTGTTGTTGCACCTCCCCCCATTAAGCAAATCTCTCCCCATCTGGGTGAAATGACATCCAGGAGACTTAAAAGGTTAGCACTCTTTCTATACCCCTTTCATTCTCCTTTTCCCCTCATAGTAGTCAGACAATGAAGACCAGAACATTAAAAAGCAACTGTATATATAGGGAAACTCAGAAAGTAACCAGGCACCCAGAGAAAGGCTTAGAAAAGATCGAAGAAGACCTTAAATTTATATCTTGGCCCAGAGACTGCCTATAGAATCAAAAACAAAAACAATAAACAAATACAATAAAAACAACAATAGCAACAACAAAAACAGTAAATCCTGGGAAAGGAGGAGAATCTGATTTTCAGAGCTACCACATTATTAGAGTCAAATGTTCAATTTTCAACAACAAAACAAAACACAGGGCATACAAAGAAATAAACAAGATCAAAAGAAAAAAAAAAAGATCTTTAGAAACTGACCCTAAGGGATGCCTAGGTGGCTCAGTCGGTTAAGCCACTGCCTTCCTCATGATCCCAGGATCCTAGGATCAAGTGTTGCATGGGGATCCTTGCTCAGTAGGGAGCCTGCTTCTCTCTCTGCCTGTTCCTGCCACTCTGCCTGCTTGTGTTCTCTCTCTCTCTCTGACAAATAAATAAAATCTTAAAAGAAAGAAAAAAAGAAAAAGAAAGAAACTGACCCTAAAAAAGACCAGATAACAGAAATACTAGATAAAAACTTTAAAATAGCTATCTTAAAGATGCTCAAAGAATTAAAGAAAGATGTGATAAAGTTGAGAAAACAATGTATGAACAAACTGGAAACAGCAAAAAGAAATACAAAACCTTAAAAAAAAAAAAGAAATGAAAAGAAATTCTAGAGCTGAAAATTTCAACAAATGAAATAAAAAATTCTCTAGAGGAATTCAAAGGTTTATTTAAACAGGAAGAAGAAAGAATCAGTGAATTGGAAGAGTGTACAATGGAAATGATTGAATCTGAGGAACAGAAAGAAAATAGATTGAAGAGAAATGAACAGAACTTAAGGGACCTGTGGGACATTATCAAGTAGACCAATATACACATTGTGGGAGTCCAAGAAGAAGAGAGAGAAAGGGGCAGAAAGAATATTTAAGGAAAATAGTGGCTGAAAATTTCCCAAACTTGATGAAAGACATGAATATAAACATCAAAGAGTCTCAATGAATTCCAAGTAAGATGAACTCAAAGAGACTCACACCAAGACATATTATATTCAAACTTTCAAATGCCAAAACCAAAAAGATAATCTAGAAAACAGCAAGAGAGAAGCAAATAATCACATAAAAGGGATCTTCAATAAGATTATAAGCAGATTCTTTATCAGAAATTTTGGAAGCCAAAAGGTATTGGGCTGATAGAGTCAAAGTACTAAAAGAAAAAAAAACCTGTCAACCAAGAATCCTATATCCAAAAAATTCTATACCCTTCAAAAGTAAAGGAGAAATTAAGACATTCTAAGATAAAAAGCTGAAGGAATTTGTTACTACTGCACTTGCCCTAAAAGAAATGTTTAAGCGGGGCGCCTGGGTGGCTCAGTGGGTTAAAGCCTCTGCCTTTCGCTCAGGTCATGATCCCAGGGTCCTGGGATCGAGTGCCGCATCGGGCTCTCTGCTTGGCAGGGAGCCTGCTTCCTCCTCTCTCTCTCTCTCTGCCTGCCTCTCTCCCTACTTGTGATCTCTATCTGTCAAATAAATAAATAAAAAATCTTTAAAAAAAAGAAATGTTTAAGGGAATCCTGCAAGGTAAAATGGAAAGGCACTTGAAGACATAACAATAACTCAAAGCTGAACTGAGAAATAAAGGTAATTGCATGAATAATTATAAAAGCTAATGTTATTATAACAATGGTTTGTAATTGTACTTTTGTTTTTTAGATGAAGAAACTTATATAATTAAAGAAGAAAAATTCTAAGGCTAAAAGCTAGTATTACTGTAACTTTGGTTTGTAACTCTAAATCTTGCTTTTTATATTTTTTAAGAAACTAATGTATTTAAAAAATTATCAGTTTATGTTTTGGGGCACACAATGTATAAAGATGTGATTTTTAAGACATTAATAGCTGAAAGAGGTGGGATGGAGCTATAGAGGAGCAGAGATTTTGTGTATTAAAGTTAGGCTGGTATAGGGATGCATGGGTGGCTCAGTTAAGTGTCTGACTCTTGGTTTCAGTTCAGGTCATGATCTCAGGGTTGTGGGACTGAGCCCCCCAAAGGGCTCTGTACTGGAACCTGCTTAAGATTCTCTCTCTCGGGGTGCCTGGGTGGCTCAGTGGATTAAGCCGCTGCCTTCGGCTCAGGTCATGATCTCAGGGTCCTGGGATAGAGCCCCACATCGGGCTCTCTGCTCAGCGGGAGCCTGCTTCCTCCTCTCTCTCTGCCTGCCTCTCTGCTTACTCGTGATCTCTGTCAAATAAATAAATCTTTAAAAAAAAAAAAAGATTCTCTCTCTCCCCTGCCCCTCTCCCCACACATGAGCATGCACACACGTTTTCTCTGTCTCTCTAAATAAATAAATATAATCTTTTTAAAATAAATTCAAATTATAGTGTTATAACTTTAGGATATTAACCACCTCCTTTGTTGCCACAAAGAAAATAGCTAAAGTATATTAAGAAAAGGAAATGAGGAAAGAATGTAAATACTATAAAAATTAAACTAAACACAAAAGAGGACAGTAATGTTGAAAATGAGGGATAAAAAAATCTATAAGGCATTTAGAAAACAAATAGCAAAATAATAGAAGTAAACCTCCTAATTAGTAATTCCCTTAAATGTAAATGGATTAAACTCTCCAATCAAAAGACAGAGACTGGAAGAACCCAATCTGAGGATCCAACTATATGTTGTCTACAAAAGATTGATTTTAGATCTAAAGACACAAATAGAGTAAAAGTGAAAGGAAAGAAAAAGATGTTCCATGCAAATAGCAGCCAAAATTGAGCACAGGTGGATATACTATTAGACAACATAGAATTTAAATTGAAAAAGTTTACAAGAAGTCAAAGAAGTATGTTATATATTAATAAAAGCTTCAATAGGGCAAGGAGATATAATGATTATAAACCTTTGTGTACTTAATTACAGACCATCAAAATATATATAGTAAAAACTAACAGAATTGAATGGAAAAATATAAGAGTTCTATAACAATAGTTGGAGATTTTAATATCATTATCATAAACAGAACAACTAGACAGAACATAAGTAAGGAAATAAACACTTAGCACAATAGACCAACTCAATCTAACAAACATACAGAACACTTATCCCCAACAACAGCATACCACAATCTTCTTAAGTTTGCATGGGATGTTTCACAGGATTGATCACATAATAGGCCACAAATGAAGTCTCAATAGATTTTTTAAAGGTAGGTATGATACAAAATATCCTCTCTAACCACAATAGGTAAAAGTTAGAAATCAGTAACAGAAGGAAAACTGGAAAATTCACAAAATTGTGAAAATTAAACAATACACTTTGAAACAATGAGTCAAAGAAGAAATTACAAGGAAAATTTAAAAATCCTTAGAGACTAATGAAAACAAAACAACTACATGCCAAAAATTATGAGGTGCAGAGAAAGTGGTGCTAATGGGGTAATTTGTATCTGTAAGTACTTACATTAAAAACAAAAAAGACCTCAGATCAACAACCTAACTTTATAACTTAAGGAACTAGAAAAAGAAGAACAAACTAAATCAGAAGCTAGCAGAAGGAAGGAATAATAAAGATTAGAGCGGAGATAAATGAAATAGATGATAGTAAAACAATAGAGAAGATTTTTACAAAACCAAAAGCTGTTTCTTCAAAAAGATCAACAAAATTGAAGAACAAAAAAAAAGGAGGGAGGCTAAAAAAAGAAAGAGAAGAATCAAATGACTAAAATCAGAAGTGAAAATGTAGACATTTACTGATTCCACAGCCATAAAAAGGGTATGAGAAAGTACTATGAACAATTGTATGCCAACATATTGGATAACCTAGATGAAATGAACAAATTCTTGGAAATGCAAAACCAACCAAGACTAAGTTACAAAGAAATAGAAAATCTGAATAAATCTATAACTAGTAAAGAGATTGAATTAACAATAAAAACCTCTTGACAGAAAGAAGCCCTGGACTCAGTTGCTTTACTGGTGAATTCTACCAAACATTTAAAGAACTAATACCAATCCTTTTTCAACTTTTCCAAAAAAAAAAAAAGAAGAAGAGAAGGAAACACTTTTTATTTTTCATTTTTTTTAAGATTTTATTTATTTATTTGACAGACAGAGATCACAAGTCGGCAGAGAGTCAGGCAGAGAGAGAGAGAGGAGGAAGCAGGCTTCCTGCTAAGCAGAGAGCCGGACGTGGGGCTTGATCCCAGGACCCTGGGATCATGACCTGAGCTGAAGGCAGAGGCTTTAACCCACTGAGCCACCCAGGCACCCCAGGAAACACTTTTTAATTAATTCTATAAAGCCAGAATTATCTACATACCAAAATCAGACAAAGGCACTAAAAGAAAACTAAAGACAATTATCCCTTGTGAACATTGATGCAAAGGGCCTCAACAAAACACTAGCAAATCAAATTCAAGAGTATATTAACAGGATTATGCACCATAACCAAAAGGGATTTATTCCTGGAATGCAAGGATAGTTCAACATACAAAAAAACAGTCAGTGTAATACATCACATTGACGGAATAAAGGGTTGGTGGGGGGAATATGATCATCTCAACTGATGCCCCCCAAAAAAGAACCTAACAAAAATTTAACACCATTTCATGGTAAAAAAACAAAAACAAAAGCAAAACAAATCCCTAACCCTCCAAAGACCTAGAAATAGAAACTACCTCAACACAATAAAAAGCATATATGAGAAACACACAGTAAATATCATACTCAATGCTGAAAGATTAAAAGCTGTTCCGCTATAATCAGAAAAAAAAGCCAAGAATACCTGCTATCACTACCTCTACTATGCATACTACTGAAAGTTCTAGTCAGAGCAATTAGGCAAGAAAAATAAGTAAATGGCATCTAAGTTGGAAAAGAAGAAAAATGTCTCTGTAGATTACATGATCTGATATGTAGAAAACCCAAAGATTGCACACACCTAAAAAAAAAAAAAAAAGATAATAGAATGAATAAACTGAGCAAAATAGCAGGATGCAAAGTTGACACCCAAAAATTAGTTGCATTTTGGGGTACCTGGGTGGCTCAGTCATTAAGCATCTACCTTCGGCTCAGGTCCTGATTCCAAGGTCCTAGATCAAGCCCCACATCGGGGCTCCCTGCTTGGCAGGAAGCCTGATTCTCCCTCTCCCAATCCCCCTGCTTGTGTTCCCTCTCTAATTGTCTCTTTCTCTGTCAAACAAATAAATAAAATCTTTTAAAAGATTAGTTGTGTTTCTATATAGTAGCAATGAACAAACTAAACAGAATATTACAAAAACAATTCCATTTATAATAGCACGAAAATGAATTTTAAAAACTCTGGAATTAAGCTAACCAAGGAAGGAAAAGATTTGTACAATGAAAAATATAAAACTTTCTTGAAATTAAAGAAGGCAAATGGAAACACATCCTGTGTTCATGGATTGGAAGACTTAATATTGTTAAAATATCAATACTAGTCAAAGCGATCTGCAGATTAAATGTAATTGCTCTCAAAATCCCAATGACGTTTCTTGGCAGAAATAGAAAAACCCATTCTAAAATTTATACAGAATCTCAAAAGACCTTGAATAGCCAAAACAATCTTGAAAAAGAAGAACAGGAGGAGTCAAGATGGCGGAGAAGTAGCAGCCTGAGACTACATCAGGTAACAGGAGATCAGCTCGATAGCTTATCTAAACATAGCAAACACCTACAAATCCAACGGGAGAGCGAAGAGAAGAAGAACAGCAACTCTGTTGTTTCTGAAACAGAAAATCAACCACTTTCTGAAAGGTAGGACTGGCGGAGAACTGAATCTAAAACGACGGGAAGATAGACCGCGGGGGGAGGGGCCGGCTCCCGGCAAGCGGCGGAGGAACGGAGCACAAAATCAGGACTTTTAAAAGTCTGCTCCACTGAGGGACATTGCTCCAGGGGCTAAACCGGGGTGAAGCCCACGCGGGGCCAGCGTGGCCCCAGGCCCCGCAAGGTCACAGAAGGATCGGGGGTGTCAGAGTGTCGGAGAGCTCGCAGGTATTAGAATGGAGAAACCGGCTGCAAAGACAGAGCCGAGGACTGAACTCTCAGCTCGGGGTTACCTTGAACTGGTCGCGGGCTGGGTGAGCTCGGAGCGCGGCTAGAGGCTGGGGATACGGGAGTGATTGGGTGCTGTCCTCTGGGGGCGCACTGAGGAGTGGGGCCCCAGGCTCTCGGCTCCTCCGGGCCGGAGACTGGGAGGCCGCCATTTTCATTCCCGTCCTCCGGAACTCTACGGAAAGCGTTCAGGGAACAGAAGCTCCCAAAAGCGAACCCGAGCCGATTACTTAATCCGGCCGCCGGTAAGGGCGGTGCAATCCCGCCTCGGGCAAAGACACTTCAGAGTCACTACAACAGGCCCCTCCCCCAGAAGATCAACAAAATATCCAGCCAGGACGAAGTTCATCTATCAAGGAGAAAGCAGATTCAATTCCTAAGACAGCAGAGCAATTCCAGAGGAGGAGAAAGCAAAGCACAGAACTCATGGCTTTCTCCCCATGATTCTTTAGTCTTGCGGCTACTTCAATTTTTTTTTCTTTTTTCAATTTTTTATTTTTTTTTCTTTTTTCAATTTTTTTTTCTTTTTTCTTTTTTCTTCTTCTGCTAAATTTTTTTAAAAACTTTTACCCTTTTCTTTTTTAACGTTTTTTGACTAGTTCATCTAAATATATATATTTTTTCTTTCTTTTTTATTTTTTTTTATTTGTTTTATTTCTTAAATTTTTTTCTTTTTCTTTTTTTTTTTTTCTTTTTTTTTCAGAACCTGTTTTTTATCCCCTTCCCCCCCCCCCCCACAATGTGGGGTCTCTTCTGATTTGGTTACAGCGCATTTTTCCAGGGTCTTTGCCACCCTATTAGTAGTTTATTTGCTCCTTCATATCCTCTTATCTGGACAAAATGACAAGGCGGAAAAAATCACCACAAACAAAAGAACAAGAGACAGTACCGAAGGCTAGGGACCTAATCAACACAGACATTGGTACTATGTCAGATCAAGAGTTCAGAATGATGATTCTGAACATTCTAGCCGGGCTCGAAAAAGGCATGGAAGATATTAGAGAAACCCTCTCTGGAGATATTAAAGCCCTTTCTGGAGAAATTAAAGAACTAAAGTCTAACCAAGTTGAAATCAAAAAAGCTATTAATGAGGTGCAATCAAAAATGGAGGCTCTCACTGCTAGGATCAATGAGGCAGAAGAAAGAATTAGTGATATAGAAGACCAAATGACAGAGAATAAGGAAGCCGAGCAAAAGAGGGACAAACAGCTACTGGACCATGAGGGGAGAATTCGAGAGATAAGTGACACCATAAGACGAAACAACATTAGAATAATTGGGATTCCAGAAGAAGAAGAAACAGAGAGGGGAGCAGAGGGTCTATTGGAGAGAATCATTGGAGAGAATTTCCCTAATATGGCAAAGGGAACAAGCATTAAAATCCAGGAGATGCAGAGAACCCCCCTCAAAGTCAACAAGAATAGGTCCACACCCCGTCACCTAATAGTAAAATTTACAAGTCTTAGTGACAAAGAGAAAATCCTGAAAGCAGCCCGAGAAAAGAAATCAGTAACATACAATGGTAAAAATATTAGATTGGCGGCAGACTTATCCACAGAGACCTGGCAGGCCAGAAAGAGCTGGCATGATATATTCAGAGAACTCAACGAGAAAAACATGCAGCCAAGAATACTCTATCCAGCTAGGCTATCATTGAAAATAGAAGGAGAGATAAAAAGCTTCCAGGACAAACAAAAACTGAAAGAATTTGCAAACACCAAACCAGCTCTACAGGAAACATTGAAAGGGGTCCTCTAAGCAAAGAGAGAGCCTAAAAGTAGTAGATCAGAAAGGTACAGAGACAATATACAGTAACAGTCACCTTACAGGCTACTAATGGCACTAAATTCATATCTCTCAATAGTTACCCTGAATGTTAATGGGCTAAATGCCCCAATCAAAAGACACAGGGTATCAGAATGGATAAAAAAACAGAACCCATCAGTATGTTGCCTACAAGAAACTCATTTTAGACGCGAAGACACCTCCAGATTTAAAGTGAGGGGGTGGAAAACAATTTACCATGCTAATGGGCATCAGAAGAAAGCTGGGGTGGCAATCCTTATATCAGATCAATTAGATTTTAAGCCAAAGACTATAATAAGAGATGAGGAAGAACACTATATCCTACTCAAAGGGTCTGTCCAACAAGAAGATCTAACAATTTTAAATATCTATGCCCCTAACGTGGGAGCAGCCAACTATATCAACCAATTAATAACAAAATCAAAGAAACACATCAATAATAATACAATAATAGTAGGGGACTTGAACACTCCCCTCACTGAAATGGACAGATCATCCAAGCAAAAGATCAACAAGGAAATAAAGGCCTTAAATGACACACTGGACCAGATGGACATCACAGATATATTCAGAACATTTCATCCCAAAGCAACAGAATACACATTCTTCTCTAGTGCACATGGAACCTTCTCCAGAATAGATCACATCCTGGGTCACAAATCAGGTCTCAACCGGTATCAAAAGATTAGGATTATTCCCTGCATATTTTCAGACCACAATGCTCTGAAGCTAGAACTCAATCACAAGACGAAAGCTGGAAAGAACCCAAATACATGGAGACTAAACAGCATCCTTCTAAAGAATGAATGGGTCAACCAGGAAATTAAAGAAGAATTGAAAAAATTCATGGAAACAAATGATAATGAAAACACAACAGTTCAAAATCTGTGGGACACAGCAAAGGCAGTCCTGAGAGGAAAATATATAGCGGTACAAGCCTTTCTCAAGAAACAAGAAAGGTCTCAAGTACACAACCTAACCCTACGCGTAAAGGAGCTGGAGAAAGAACAAGAAAGAAACCCTAAACCCAGCAGGAGAAGAGAAACCATAAAGATCAGAGCAGAAATCAACGAAATAGAAACCAAAAAAACAATAGAAAAAATCAATGAAACTAGGAGCTGGTTCTTTGAAAGAATCAATAGCATTGATAAACCCCTGGCCAGACTCATCAAAAAGAAAAGAGAAAGGACCCAAATCAATAAAATCATGAATGAAAGAGGAGAGATCACAACTAACACCAAAGAAATACAGACAATTATAAGAACATACTATGAGCAACTCTACGCCAACAAATTGGACAATCTGGAAGAAATGGATGCATTCCTAGAGACATATAAACTACCACAACTGAACCAGGAAGAAATAGACAACCTGAACAGGCCCATAACCAGTAAGGAGATTGAAACAGTCATCAAAAATCTCCAAACAAACAAAAGCCCAGGGCCAGACGGCTTCCCAGGGGAATTCTACCAAACATTTAAAGAAGAACTCATTCCTATTCTCCTGAAACTGTTCCAAAAAATAGAAATGGAAGGAAAACTTCCAAACTCATTCTATGAGGCCAGCATCACCTTGATCCCAAAACCAGACAAGGATCCCACCAAAAAAGAGAACTACAGACCAATATCCTTGATGAACACAGACGCAAAAATTCTCGCCAAAATACTAGCCAATAGGATTCAACAGTACATTAAAAGGATTATTCACCACGATCAAGTGGGATTTATTCCAGGGCTGCAGGGTTGGTTCAACATCCGCAAATCAATCAATGTGATAGAACACATTAATAAAAGAAAGAACAAGAACCATATGATACTCTCAATAGATGCTGAAAAAGCATTTGACAAAGTACAGCATCCCTTCCTGATCAAAACTCTTCAAAGTGTAGGGATAGAGGGCACATACCTCAATATTATCAAAGCCATCTATGAAAAACCCACCGCAAATATCATTCTCAATGGAGAAAAACTGAAAGCTTTTCCATTAAGGTCAGGAACACGGCAGGGATGTCCATTATCACCACTGCTATTCAACATAGTATTAGAAGTCCTAGCCTCAGCAATCAGACAACAAAAAGAAATTAAAGGCATCCAAATTGGTAAAGAAGAAGTCAAACTATCACTCTTCGCAGATGATATGATACTATATGTGGAAAACCCAAAAGACTCCACTCCAAAACTGCTAGAACTTGTCCAGGAATTCAGTAAAGTGTCAGGATATAAAATCAATGCACAGAAATCAGTTGCATTTCTGTACACCAACAACAAGACTGAAGAAAGAGAAATTAAGGAGTCAATCCCATTTACAATTGTACCCAAAACTATAAGATACCTAGGAATAAACCTAACCAAAGAGACTAAGAATCTATACACAGAAAATTATAAAGTACTCATGAAAGAAATTGAGGAAGACACAAAAAAATGGAAAAATGTTCCATGCTCCTGGATTGGAAGAATAAATATTGTGAAAATGTCTATGCTACCTAAAGCAATCTACACATTTAATGCAATCCCTATCAAAATACCATCCATTTTTTTCAAAGAAATGGAACAAATAATCCTAAAATTTATATGGAACCAGAAAAGACCTCGAATAGCCAAAGGAATATTGAAGAACAAAGCCAAAGTTGGTGGCATCACAATTCCGGACTTCAAGCTCTATTACAAAGCTGTCATCATCAAGACAGCATGGTACTGGCACAAAAACAGACACATAGACCAGTGGAACAGAATAGAGAGCCCAGAAATCGACCCTCAACTCTATGGTCAACTAATCTTCGACAAAGCAGGAAAGAATGTCCAATGGAAAAAAGACAGCCTCTTCAATAAATGGTGCTGGGAAAATTGGACAGCCACATGCAGAAAAATGAAATTGGACCACTTCCTTACACCACACACGAAAATAGACTCCAAATGGATGAAGGACCTCAATGTGAGAAAGGAATCCATCAAAATCCTTGAGGAGAACGCAGGCAGCAACCTCTTCGACCTCAGCCGCAGCAACATCTTCCTAGGAACAACGGCAAAGGCAAGGGAAGCAAGGGCGAAAATGAACTATTGGGATTTCATCAAGATCAAAAGCTTTTGCACAGCAAAGGAAACAGTTAACAAAACCAAAAGACAGCTGACAGAATGGGAGAAGATATTTGCAAACGACATATCAGATAAAGGGCTAGTATCCAAAATCTATAAGGAACTTAGCAAACTCAACACCCAAAGAAGAAACAATCCAATCAAGAAATGGGCAGAGGACATGAACAGACATTTCTGCAAAGAAGACATCCAGATGGCCAACAGACACATGAAAAAGTGCTCCACGTCACTCGGCATCAGGGAAATACAAATCAAAACCACAATGAGATATCACCTCACACCAGTCAGAATGGCTAAAATTAACAAGTCAGGAAATGACAGATGCTGGAGAGGATGTGGAGAAAGGGGAACCCTCCTCCACTGTTGGTGGGAATGCAAGCTGGTCCAACCACTCTGGAAAACAGCATGGAGGTTCCTCAAAATGTTGAAAATAGAACTACCCTATGACCCAGCCATTGCACTACTGGGTATTTACCCTAAAGATACAAACATAGTGATCCGAAGGGGCACGTGTACCCGAATGTTTATAGCAGCAATGTCTACAATAGCCAGACTATGGAAAGAACCTAGATGTCCATCAACAGATGAATGGATCAAGAAGATGTGGTATATATACACAATGGAATACTATGCAGCCATCAAAAGAAATGAAATCTTGCCATTTGCGACGACGTGGATGGAACTAGAGCGTATCATGCTTAGTGAAATAAGTCAATCGGAGAAAGACAACTATCATATGATCTCCCTGATATGAGGACATGGAGAAGCAACATGGGGGGGTAGGGGGATAGGAGAAGAATAAATGAAACAAGATGGGATTGGGAGGGAGACAAACCATAAATGACTCTTAATCTCACAAAACAAACTGGGGGTTGCTGGGGGGAGGTGGGATTGGGAGAGGGGGAGCGGGCTATGGACATTGGGGAGGGGAGGCGAACCATAAGAGACTATGGACTCTGAAAAACAACCTGAGGGTTTTGAAGGGTCAGGGGTGGGAGGTTGGGGGAACAGGTGGTGGGTGATGGGGAGGGCACGTTTTGCATGGAGCAGTGGGTGTTGTGCAAAAAGAATGAATACTGTTATGCTGAAAAAATTAATAAAAAGGGAAAAAAAAAAAGAAAAAGAAGAACAAACTGGAGGATTCACACTTTCTGATTTCAAAACTTACTACAAAGCTACAATAATCAAAGAGTGTGGTACTATCAGAAAGACAGATATATATGCCAACGGAATAGAACAGAGTCCAGAAATAAGCCCTTGCATATATAGTCAACTGTGTTTTGATAAGGGTGAAAGACCATTTCAATGGAGAAAGCACAGACTTTCCAAATAGTGCTGGGAAAACAGAACATGCAAAAGAATGGAGTTGGATTCTTACTTAATATTATGTATAAAAATTAACTCAAAATGAATTAAAGACCTAAATGTAAGACCTAAAACAATAAAACTCTGTGGAGAAAATAATCAAAAGCCTCACAACAGTGGATTTGGCAATGATTTTTTAAATGTGATACCATATAGGATTTCATGAAAACTAAACAACTTTGTATATCAAAAGACACCATCAAAAAAAAAAGAAACAAAAACACACCATCAACAGAGTAAAAGGCAAACCACAGAATGGAAGGAAATATTTGTAAATAATTTATCTGATTAATAACTTGATTAATATCCAGAACTCAACTCCTAAAACTCAACAACACAAAAACTATCCCATCAAAAATTGGCAAAGCACTTGAATAGACATTTTTCCAAAGATGTACAAAAGTCCAGTAAGTACATGAAAAGATGTTCAACATCACTAATCATTAGGGAAAGGCAAATCAAAATCACAATGAGATACCACCTCATACCCATTAAGGTTGCTACAATGAACCAACCAACCAAACAAACAAAACAACTACTGGCAAGGATGTAGAGAAATTGGAACCTTTGTGCTCTGTTGGTGGGAATATGAGATGGGACAGCTACTACAGAAAACAGTATAAAGGTTCCTCAAAAATTAAAAATAGATTTGTCATATGATCCAACACTTCTATCTCCAGATATATACCTAACAATTGAAAGCAGGGTCTCAAAGAAATATTTGTATACCTGCGTTCCCTGTAGCATTATTCACAATAGATAAAATCCAAGAGTCCATCAACAAGTGAATAGATCAGCAAAATGTGGGATATATATACATGGAATATTATTCAGCTTTAAAAGTGAAGGAAATTCTACAATATACTACAACATGCATGAACTTTGAAGACATTATGCTAAAATAAGGCAGTCACAAAAAGACAGTTACTAGATGATTCCACTTATGTGAGGTTTTTGGATTAGTCAAATTCATAGAAACAGAAAGTATAATCACGGCTGCCAAGAAGGGGGGAGGGGGCAGGAATGGGCTGTTATTGTTCAAAGGAAATAAAGTTTCAGTTTTACAAGATGAAAAAAGATATGGAGATGGATGGTGGTGATGGTTGCACATTATGACTATATTTAATACCATTGAACTGTACCCTTAAAAATGGTTAAGGGGGTAAATTGTATGTTATGTGTTAAATTGTATGTTACGTGTATTTTACCACAAAAAAAAATTGAAAAAAATCCAGTAAAATTCAAAAAAGAACAAACGAATTTTGTGGCCATTCTCTAGCTTCTTGTATGTTAATGTGGCAACATGGTACCGTGAAAAGAGCAGTGGTTTAGGGTGAGAGAGACAGGGTTTAAACCCTGAAGTCCAGTTCTACAGTATTATCACTCTACTTCTGTATAAAATTGGCCAGAAATCATCTTCTAAGTTACTCTATTGCCTTCAATAAATTGTTGAAGCTCTCGGAGTCTCAATCCCATTCGTAATATAAGAGAAAGAGCACCAGTCTCTGAGATTTGTCAATAAAGGTAGTGTGGCTATAGAGTAAGTAATCAGTAAATGTCCATTCTCTCTCCCTTTAAAGAAAAAAAAACTGTTAGGATTTTCTTATGTGAACTCTGTGAGATAAATTCAGTATCAGCACAGCCTTGATTACCTGTAGCTACTTTTTATAAAAAATGCTAAGTTCTCAGGATCCAAGATACTCAAAAACTAAATCTATGAAGCTGGCCTATAGCTTCAGACTTAAGATCTCCACTGTTCCACAGTAAATAAAGAGGAAGAAGGAGTTACACAATGCATCTGTGTTCTAATTGCTCAATCTCTACCCAACTGAAACTTTGCTTCATAAGAGATTAGCCATAGCCCCCGAGAGCAATAAACATCCTGAATTGCAAACCCCATTTTGTCACCTCACAGAACCCTTAAAAATCTCAGTTCCAGTAACTGTATCCCTTATATTATTTATGAAATGAATATTTTGAGAGAAGTTTCACAATAGTTGTCATCCTTAGTCCTTCAGCCAACTCTCCAGTATGGGAGAAGAAATCAATGTGCAACACTATTATTTCTATTTTGCATTTAAAGGGAAGGTAGTTTGCTCTTTTCAAGGAACACAGGGCAATTTCTGGGATGTAAGACTAATAGATAATTCCAGAGTTGGGTCATCGCTGCTTCCATCTCATTTTGGAGATGGGCAAAAATAATTTATCACCAAAAGACAATGGACAAATGCCCGACAGCAAACAAGTATACAGTATCCACCAAGGCGGGCACAGTGCCAACCGTTTACTCCCTAGGAGGGAGGCAACTAAGCAAGAGTACTTGAAGTGTTGGTGTTCCACTTTTCTAAGAGTCGGGGATGAGAATGCCAGGACAAGTCATAGAAGCACACATTCTCTCTGATGGAGAGAAATGGGCAATGTACCGCACTTTCCTACAGCTCCAGTGAGCACCACTGGCTGAAAGTACACTTTGACTTTTGCTCTTTTGTATGAGAACACTCCCTGTTTTCTTCGTTTAACCCAATTATGTTCCCCTTTCAAATTACTTGTCCCTTTTATTTGATCGCATGAAGGGGTCTGCATAGGAACTGTGTTTGGTAGTGTAACATTTCCTTTCTCCCCGCTGGTTGAAGGACCTTGGGTACCTCATCATGTGGCCTCACTCTGGCCCACCCTATCAAGATGAAGAGGACAGCAAGAACCACAAGAGCTAGAAGTTTGCTACTTGGTAAAATTCTATGGTTACAGTGTACTCAGTGAAACTACATGGTCACATATAATATGAATTATTTCCTGAGGTTCAGGGCTATGAGACTCTAGAAAACATTACAGAGAACATAATTTAGAATTATCTTCTGCTGATTTTAAAGAAGCAAGTAAGGAGATGACTTTTGGGGATAGTTTGTGTTGAATTTAAAGAGTGGCACAGATGTTACAGAAGGTGGCTCAGGGCTGCTTGGGTAGAGTCTACAGGATGGAAATATGGGGGCCGTGGTCCTGGTGTTGTGGGGTCTGATATTTAGTTGTGTAGGTCCAAAGAGTGGATTTTGTTCATATTGTTAGGAAATTAGGTTGCAGAACTAACTTATGCTAACCAAACCCTCAAAAGATTGACACAAATGTATTTATTTGTAACAAGTGTATAATAAATCTCTCCAGTGACCTCCAAACTTATTCCCTCAGTCCTGCCCATTATTAGGGTAACTGAGAAACCAAATTCATAATCAGAATGTTCCTTGTTGAATGAACATCTAGAACAAAAGAGTTGGATAAACTTAAGGAGTGTTTCATCTTGGTAATAGAAAAGTCTTCTGAAGGGAATGTGCTTTCCAAGTGATCTGAACACTGGTAATCTCCAGGAAAGGGGTCCCTCTCCTCTGGAAAATGTGAGATGATCAGCAACAAATTCTCACTGTGTGGTTGCCCCTTCTAAACAAATGCAGATGACCTATACTGCTTTGTTTTATATCTAATCATTTTTCTGAACTAGTTTCTGGTTCATCTTGACTATCCCCAGTCTTCTGAGTCCCTCATTACCAGTTCTCAGAGAAGGTTAATGATGGGTTGTCTCTTCAATTATGTTTTGGTTCTTATGACTTCCTCTGACAGAATGATTTTCAAGAGCTGGGGGCACTTTAATAATCATATGACAAGCTCCTACAGCTGCCTGGGGGCAGAAGATGCCTCCCATAGGCTTGTTCAGCGCCATTTATTCTGTTCATCTGTGGAATGTGTTTGTAATGTGTTTTGTTTATTTTGCCTCCACACGTACTTGCTTTCCTAGAGGAAGAGATGAATAAACCACCCTGCCTTCCCCCGAAGAAAGTAATTTTTTCACCTTAGGTGGGCCATCTGTTTCTCCTAACACAGCTCTGCTTTGAGTAGAATTGAATACATCTTGTCCCAGGCACTTTGCCAGCTGTAGGCTCCAGGAAATGGAGCAACTAAAAGTGGTTTCCTTGCGATGTCGGGGCTTTTTTTTTTTTTTTAATGTAACTTATGGAATTACCCTAAAGGAAATTGTGCATCACTGTTCATAGGAGTGGCTCACAGAGTCGCAGGAATCCCAAAGTAACCAAACTGTTTATGAATTTCCTAAGAATTAATCCTGTTGAGGCATGAGGGTACATCTGGCAGTAGGCCTAATAAATGGAGGGGAAAAGTGAGTACTTGCTTTGGAGCCAAAACAGACCCCTTAAGCTAAGGGTTTCCAACCCTGAATGCAGAGCCGACTGACCTATGGAATTTTCAGTCTTCATGCCTTGGTCCCACACAACTAACTGCTTCTGAGGCCCAGCCATGTTGAGAACAATTCTCCTAAACCATTGGGGATCAAAGATCTCTACCTAACCTCTCAAGCTATTGGGGAGAAATTATCTAGGACAAAATGAGTGTCAACATCTACAGACTGCACAACAAAAGAAATGATTAATAACCTACAGAAAGGGAAAAATATTTGTAAATCATATAGTTGATAAGGGGTTAATATCTAAAATATATAAAGAACTCATGCAACTCAACAGCAAAATGCAATAACAAAAGCAAATAATCCAATTAAAAAATGGGCAAGCTTCTACTTTTCATTCCATAAAAATAGGACTACCATATGATCCAGCAATTCCACTTCAGGGAATATATGGGAAGGAAAGGAAAACGGTATGGCAAAGAGATATCTGCACCCCCATATTTATACCAGCAGTATTTACAATAGCCAAGACATAGAAACAACACGTCTATAGGCAGATGAAGGGATAAAGAAGCTGTGGTATATGTATATATACAATTGAATATTCATCCATTAAAAAAAGGAAAGAAATCCTGCCACATGTGACTACATAGATGGAACTTGAAGGCATTATGCGAAGTGAAATAGGTTGGAGAGAAAAAGGCAAATACTGTATGATTTCACTTACATGTAGAATCTTAAAAAAGAAATAAAACACCAAACTCATAGAAAAAGAGATCAGACTTGTGGTTACCAGAGGTGGGAGCTGTGGGGGGAAGAACTGGATAAAGGTGGTCAAAAGGTACAAACTCTCAGTTACAAGATAAATAAGTACTGAGAATGTAAGGTATGTGATTACTATATGCTGCTGTGTGATCTATTTGAAGGTTGTTAAGAGAGTAGACCCTAAGAGTTCTCATCACAATGAAAATGTTTTTTCTTTTTTTTTAATCTATATGAAATAATGCACGTTAACTAACATTATTGTAGTAAACATTTTACAATAGATATGTCAAGTCATTATCCTATACACCTTAAACTTACACAGTGATGTATGTCAATTATATCTCAATAAAACAGAAAAGAAATGTACAAGCTTAGTCTAAAAGATGACAAGCCATGGGAGGCAACAGTAAACTGAGGGTGGTATGAGGCTCAGGTTGTTTTCTGATAGAGTTATCCAGAGACTCTGAGTTGGAATAGGAGTAAATCACCAAGAGAGTAAGGCAGCCTTAGTTTGGTAACCTTGGGCAACTCAGGCCAACGAAGGGGATTTTTTCCAGCATTAGCTCAGAGATAGAGCATTGACAAGAACAACAATTTGGGAGAAGACTGAGATTTTCTGAACTACTAGGAAGAAACTGGGCCATGGCTAATAATTCAACTAATACACACTGGCATAGCATTCTTACAGGTTAAAATATAGAAATTCTGACCTAATGGTTGGTAAGTAGCTTAAATTAGACCATTTTACTGAATGACATCATCCAATGGCCGCTAAGTAGGGGATAAAGGGATTAGTGCATCTAGACATTGGAGCATGAGTTGAGCAGACCAAGATGGTAGCTGGGAGGAATCTAGCCCCTGCCTGCTGCCCAGGAGGGACCAAGGTTTGGCAGGAGTGTGGGACAGGCCTGCTAGAAGCAGTTTTGTAGGCGGGGGAAGAAGCAAAGTCCCCCCTGGTATAGGCTCTAGAACATGATGGATAGCCCGCACAGTCACTCTCACACTGCAGCAAGTCCTGGTGCCAGAACCAACCACCATCAATTTCATGAGGAAGTCAATGAAAGAGTTTGGTGCAGTTTCCTCTGTAA
This sequence comes from Meles meles, assembly GCF_922984935.1. NCBI lineage: Eukaryota > Metazoa > Chordata > Mammalia > Carnivora > Mustelidae > Meles > Meles meles. Next base: position 158,499,013 of record NC_060067.1, read on the forward strand.
AACCATAGCTTAGAGACAGGCAACATTTAGTTTCGTGATTGCTTATCAAACATAAGACTACACAAGTAGTTTCTAAAAAATAATGACTTAAGAAATCATTAGAATGATTTGATGACCATTTTGCCTTATACCACATGGAAGGTAGTTTAATGATAATTTAGAGAACAGAAAGGAAATATTTTTAATGTTTTACCTATATTCTGATTTATTGAATTCACTTTAATTATACAACTTACAATTGTTAAATATGTTACACTTGTCCTTAGATTGGGCACAGAGTGGAGCTGGGGAGTAGTGATTCAGCTGGTGGAGTTTGAAAAGGTTTCATTGTGCCCTTCCTCCCAATCCCAGGTTGGTTCAACTTGGGCAAATGTGGGTTTCAACTGATTTTTAAATGAAATGTTATTTTCCATTTGTTTCAGAGAATTGAGCCTACCAAACCTAGCCAAGATTTCCCAGTTATTACTCTTCTCATACTTCCTGCATTTTCAGAAGGATCTGCTCTGCAGCTGCAAGGTATAAACTACACACACACACACACACACACACACACACACACACACGAAAGACAAAAAAAGAAAAAAGAAAAAAGGCCATGTTAAGTTTTTTTTTGGTTTTGTTTTGTTTTTTAGTTTAGTTTTTTTTTAAGATTTTATTTATTTATCTGTCTCAGAGAGAGAGAGAGAGAGAGCACAAGCAGGGGGAGCAACAGGGAGAGGGAAAAGCAGGCTCCCCACTGAGCAGGGATCCTGATGTAGGACTAGATCCCAGGACCCTGGGATCATGATCTGAGGCAAAGGAAGACACTTAACTGACTGAGCCACCTAGGTATCCCAGCCATGTTAAGTTTTTAATAACTTTGCCAGCACAGTGAAGGCCAGAGGTTCATTCATTCAACAGATAGCTATTAAACCCTTACATGGTGCCAAGCAGAGCTCTAGGCACTGAGGATACTTAACACAATAAAACAAAAATCCTTACTCATGGAGCCAACAAGAGATTGCAGATGGTGGTCATTATACAAAGGCAAAGGATAGATGGAATGAAGGAGAAAGCTATGATCTCTTTTTAGCACCCTCTCCCTGTGCACTCGGCCCTCCTTGAATTAGAGTTACTAGAATACTGTCATTAGCATCACAGAACTGTGGAACTCAGTCTGTCACAGTTAACAATCATTTGAGTGGGTGCCAGGAAAAGGTCCTTGTCCCAGGTGTGTTGCCTCTTTTAGTATCTAAAATTTTACCATTTGAGATGCATTTTCCAAGTGTTCCTTGGAATCTAGTCCCTCAAGTTGCTTACTTTAGAGAAAAAAATGTTTGGTGGTTAAATAAATTTGACACTTAATCTCTTGGAAATTCACAATAAACTAACATTACATATAATCTGCATGACCTCCATCAGTCTGGATTGCATCTTCTTTATTTTTCTAATTACTTGCTTAAGCCTCCATTCTTCCTTACTGTAGGTGATTCCGTATCTCCCTCTCTCAAGGACTCACCATTCCTCAAACTGTCCAGGAACCCTGGGAAGTTACTTAGTCCAAAAGGAGCTGTATTATTTCAAAGTTCCACATGGGAGGAACTAACCAGTCCATTTAAAGCTCTGATTTTCATCCCTTCTACACTGTGTCATTATTGAAAACTGGTTCCGAAGCCTTTCATATGTCCTTGACTTGCTTATAAAGTTGTCCTTTCACTGTAGAGCCCTGCGCAGGCAGCAGAGTGGCACTGAGGACATGGACTCCCAAAATGACAGCTTACTGGTTTTACACTCACAGAATCAGCCACTGTTCCCCAAACATGACAGCTTTGCCAAAGTGGCCAGGCATAATTGGGTTTCTAACCACAGCTACACTCTGTATCTAGAACACGCCGTCCCCACAAACCTCTGGGGCCTGGGGTTAAGCCAAAGTCACGATGCCAGATTCCTTATTTCTTCTTGGGGGAACTTCAATGGGTCTTGCTACCAGAGGATCTCTGTCAGAGTTTTTTCAGCCCTTCAGAAAACTCTAATCTCCAAAGGACAGGGAATAGAGTCTTAATCCATTTCTTCCTGGAGGATCTTCGGCTTTAGTTAAGTTTAATTTAGCATATCAGGGGGATACTGGGAAGAATAATCTCTGTACTTTCCTTTCCTCAGAGACATATATATTGACTTACCTCATATTGGCATAATTAAGAGTATTCAGGGAACTATTAAAGAAGATCCAGGGAATAAAGATCTTATTCTGTCTTGCTGCTTCTCCACCTAAACAAACAAAGAAACAAAGTTTCAAATCATTGTGAATGTTTCTGGGAAGTTGGAACACTTAAAAACTATTGGTTGTAAATAGTTTGGCCGTATTTGAGAGGTAGCTAAAACCTGGAAGTATATGAGCCTGTCGTTTATAAGTTTTAATGGGAACAAAGGGTAGAAAGAGATTCTAGGAAGTTGAAGGTAATTAAGCATCTGAAGGGCTCCCTGTTACATGGGGAAGAAAAAAATGAAAGAAAGAGAGAGATTTTCCCCTGTTTTATTTTTTGTACATTAAAGGGTGCAGGTCAATCTACAGAAGCTTCCATGTAATACATCATAAGTTATGTTCCGCTTCAGAGAGAATCAGACTCCCATGAATTCTCTCTTAAATTCCTTCCACTGAACTAAAGCCCTCAAATCCTCCAGGCTTCTTGGTAAATCAGTCCTCAACTCTCAGTGAGTCAAGCTCCTAAGAGAGAAATCCCAGAACCTTTTAGGTCAGGGAATGCCAGCATTTGCCAACATGGCTTTAGAATCATCAATTTTCTGATAATAAAAAAGTCATGTATTGAACTAGTATATTCTTTTTCTTTTTTTTAAGATTTTATTTATTTATTTGACAGAGACAGAGAGATCACAAGTAGGCGGCGGGGGAGGGGGGGAGCAGGCTCCCTGCTGAACAGAGAGCCCGATGCGGGGCTCAATTCCAGGACCCTGAGATCATGACCTGAGCTGAAGGCAGAGGCTTAACCCACTGAGCCACCCAGTGAACTAGTATATTCTTAAGCCCCTCATTCTCACTGGTACTTGGTCTTCTTCAGTTTTTCAAATATTTTATGTCAGGTAACTAAATACACAAAATAAAACGTACCATTCAATATTAAAGCTTTCTTGATGCCAGGACATTTTATACTCGAGCTTTGCTGGACCAATCAGCATAAGCTGCTTGGATACTGTGGGAAAATACAGTGAAAATTCTGTAAGGTGGTAACGATGTGGGGGCAATTTTTGTTAATGCATTCCCAAAGAAGGAACAACCTTTGAATACTAGTATTAAAGGCAAAGACTAACTTGCTATTTCATAGAAGACAGTGTTACAGAAGACTTTTTCCTTTTCCTTTGGTAGAACTGCTACCATGTTTTAAACTTCTAGTGAACATACTTGTTTCCCACTCTAATGTATACCCATATCCTATGGAACCACAGTTATGTTTTAATAGGAATATGCTGTATGTAAAATATGCCATGTATTAAAAACGAAATGTCCAGGGAAAATATTTCCATTGCTTATTATTTCTTGGTACTTCATGTATCCTATCTGACATGCACACACAAAAAGGAAGCTGGGCTTACTTATCTAATATGGTGTTGTATTTATTACTTCAAGTTGCAAAGGCTTGTATTTGGATTTCCAAACATGTAATTTTCAACATGTTTTGTTAGTGAGGGAGCAATAAAAGGGACATTTTGCAGCTAATTCAACAACTATAAATTTCCCATTTGTAATACGAAAGAAATGGCTTTGATAGACCATACGTCTGCTCATATTCTAAAAAACATTAAATGTAATATTTCTAAGTTACCCTATATTTAAAGTTCTCTTATTCCATAAAATATTTATGGGTTCATTATTTATATTTTTATAAAAGATGGTACCTGATTTCGAACAGATTTTTTATGTACAACTGTTCATTATTTTATAAATAACTATATTTGAGAGGCATCTAGGTGGCTCAGTTGGTTACGTGACTGCTTTCAGCTTAGGTCATGATCCTGGGATCCTGAGATCAAGTCCCGCATTGGGCTCCCTGCTCAGTGGGGAGACTGTTTCTCCCTCGTTCACTCCCTGTGCTTATGCTCTCTCTCTCTCCTTCTGTCAAATAAATAAATAAAATCTTATTAAGTAAGCAAATAAATAAGTAACTATATTTGAGAAGCCATATAAAAGCTAGATGATTACAGGGGCGCCTGGGTGGCTCAGTGGGTTAAGCCGCTGCCTTCGGCTCAGGTCATGGTCTCAGGGTCCTGGGATCGAGCCCCGCATCGGGCTCTCTGCTCCGCGGGGAGCCTGCTTCCCCCTCTCTCTCTGCCTGCTGCTCTACTTGTGATCTCTCTCTCTCTGTCAAATAAATAAATAAATAAATAAATAAGCTAGATGATTACAAACCAACAAACTGAAAAATAAATATCAAAAAGATATTGATCAACTTATTTCAAAATTCATGTTTTGAAACCTGCTCATAAATATATACAGCACCTTTATTCATAATTGCAAAAGCTATAAGTAACTAAGATGTTCTCTAACAGAAAAAAGGATAAACAAACTGTGGCATATCTCTATAATGGAATATGATTCAGTGTTAAAAAGAAATAAACTATCAAACCATAATATATGAGGATAACTCCTCAATACATATTGCTAAGTGAAAGAAACCAGTCTCTACAGTCTACATACTATATGACTCCAATTATATAAGAGTCTGGAAAAGGTAAAACTAGAAATGGTAAAAAGATCAATGGTTGCCTGGAATTCCAAGCAAGGGGAAGGTCGAGTAGATGAGGCACAGGTGATATTTTGGGGTAGTGAGACTATTCTGTATCATAATGTAATAATGAGGGATACATGATGCTATATATATAGAATCATAGACCTTTATAGCACAGCATGCAAATAAAAATATTAAGAGGCTGGGGTATCCCAGGATGGAATGCAGAATGTGACAACACAATCTAACTATATTTAACATGTTAAAAAAAAAAACCCTCACTGAAGGGTGTGGTGGAGGGAAAGGTGCTGACCTAAGTAACTTTGGAAGTAGAATCTATAAGACTGAAGGCAAAAAGACACTACACAGTGACCCCTCCGTGGCTGTTGGTTAAGTGTCTGCCTTTGGCTCAGGTCATGATTCCAGCGTCCTGAGATCAAGTCCCATGTTGAGCTCCTTGCTCAGCAGGGAGCCTGCTTCTCCCTCTGCCTGCTGCTCCCCACCTGCTTGTTCTCTCTCTCTCTGACAAATAAATAAAATCTTTAAAAAGAAAGATACTATACATAAGTACTATACTCTACTTGATAAAATTATTTATCACAGGATACAGATTGATAATTCTGATACTGCTATACATGCATACTGTAATTTAACAACTGTATAAATGGCAGATGGTGAAGGACAGGCTTCTCACTGTCTGGGTGGGAGGAGGTTACAGATAAGCAAAGGGAGGAGGGTAGAACATTTCATGTAGTAATGGATTCAAGTTGGAGACATCAGTATAAACTCATGTTTAGCTTGATACAGATAAAATAGTTACATAGAGAAATTTATATAGATATATGTGCACATAAAGATTAATATACACAAGGAAAAAATATATATATTTCTTTGCTCTGTGAGCTGGCAGGGCCTCGAAGTTATGACAAACCAGTAGCATTGAGCCTACCTAGTAACTAGACTTGGTTTCTAATCCATTCTCTAATAAAAGAAACCAGGGGTTTTTTGAGAAATAGTTGATTCTGAGACTAGGACAGGAAATATACAAGATCAGCCTAGAGTACCTTGGAGTAGGCGCACGTAAATATCGGGGGGAAAAAAAGAAAAAACAATAAAGCCCAAACACCTGATGAGGGTATATATCAAAAGGACACAGGATATAGTTGAAAGAGCTCCCAATGGCCAAAGCTGGAACAATTAGAGTAACAAAACACTTTCTAAAAGTAATACTGGATTATAATCCAAAGTATAAAATAAATATCCATAAGTTCATACTGAGATAAATAAACAAATAAATGAATAAATAAATAAATGAGGGAGAATAGATAAATCTCATGTACAGAGGAATTTCAAAAAAATCTACGTAGATACTCTGTCCTCAGGGAGATGGAACATAACTCCCCACTCCTTAAGTGTAGGCTGCATGCACATACGACTTCCTTCCAAAGAGTGCAGTATGGAGAGGGGGAGGACGAGAATAACTTTACAGTAGAGGAACCTGGCAAACACTACCGCAGCCAGGTGACCAAGGCTACTATCAACAGTGATAAGTCACATTCACAGTATGTACCCTTCATGGGATGTGATGAAAATGGCACTTTAACTGTGTGGTCTTCTTCCTAAAAACATATAACCCAAATTTAATCATATAATAAATACTAGATAAATCTCATTTGAGGGACATTCTGTAAAACACCTAACCAGTACTCCTCAAAACTTGTCAAGATCAGGGGTGTGTGGCTGGTTGTCAACAGAGCATGTAACTCAGGGCACGTGGGTGGCTCAGTGGGTTAAGCCTCTGTCTTCCACTCGGGTCATGATCTCAGGGTCCTGGGATCGAGCCCCGCATTGGGCTCTCTGCTCAGCAGGGAGCCTGCTTCTCCCTCCCTCTCTGCCTGCCTCTCTGCCTACTTGTGATCTCTCTCTCTCTCTGTGAAATAGATCAATCTTTAAAAAAAATAAAAATAAAAATAATTTTTAAAAAATAGAGCATGTGACTCTTAATCTCTAGGTCGTGAACTCAAGCCCCATGTAGGGTAGAGAGATTGCTTGGGGAAAAAAATATGTAAAAACTAAGAAAAAAAATGAACAAAGTATGGATTTTAGTTAATAATAATGTATCAATATTGACTAATTGTAACAAACACACCACACTAATGCAAAATGTTAAATAATAGAGACTGCGGGGTATAACGTATATGGGAAATTTCTGTATATTAGCATTTTTTTCAGTACATCTAAAACTATTCTAAAATTTAGAACTTTATTAAAGTAATATTGAGAATCATACAACCATAGAAAGTGGGAAGGGGAAGGGACCATAAAAATCACCAGTTAAACCTTCTGTTTTATAAGGGAGAAAACAGGATGCATAGCAGAACTTAATAGCCTGCACTTCGGAACAGGTCTTAAATAAACATTGGTGGGTAGCTGCTGAACTTTGCCCTCAGTGACATTATAATTTTGTCATAGCACATAATAGACACTCAATAAATAATTACTGAATGGTGAATAATCTCCAAAAACCTACCTTCTACCCAAGTATTTTGTCCATTCAGTTTATTTATTAACTCATTCATTCAACAAATTTGCTGAGTGTCTGGTATCATAATTTTACTCCTGGAACTATAATTACTTAGAAACTCTACCAAAGGAATGTCATTTTGGCAATTTTCCATATCTGACTTTGTAGGAAACTCTATTTAGCTGATTCAAGTTTGTAAGTGTCCAAGGAAGAATTGTTTCAAGCCACGTATTAACAGGAAATAGACTGAGGAGGTCTGAAAAGAGAAGGATGGCTCTTAGGAGTCACAAAGAATATGTGTGGTTCATTCACACTCAAGTTATGGGCTACAGCGGTTTTGAATAGTATTAGGATCTCCAATCTCTCATTCTACTCCTTTTACTACTTACTGAGGCAATAAGCTAAGAGTATAGTTTTGTCTTGCTTTCCAGTTTCAGCTGTGTGATCTTGGCCAAGTTACCTAATCTTTTTGAGGTTCAGTTCCCCCATCTGAAAAATTACCTCATAAAAGAATGTTGCTTAGTTTCAATAAACCAACATTTCTAAAGTGTTTAGCACACTTGGCAATGACATTATGACTACTAGTATTATTACTATCATTGTTATCTTTACCAACCAACCAGATGCTTGTACCTCCGAAATAACTTAGGGCAATAACTCGGGAACTGCAAAGAACACATGTTGGCGCACTTAATCTTTTGATTTTTCTAGGTTTAATAAGTGGGTTGTTTCCAACAAGCCACAGAATTATTGTTGGGATGTGGGCTATGACTTTATTTACTGTCAGTCCAGTGCCTCTTTTAGACTGCTAGGAAACTAAAGGGGTTATTTTCAAGTTCCTTTCCTTCTTGGCCTCCTTCCCTGCCCAAGTGTTTTCATGTTAACATTATCATTCATTCTAAATATTCCATGGGCTCCCTAAAAGTGGGTAAGTTTTTCTTGATAAATTTCTCTCCTGATGTTTATCCTTTTTACTTTATTTCTATCATATTTAAAGATCACATTACTCAGGGTGCTTACCACCTCTATGTATAAATGCTGAGAAAAAGTCCAGTCCTCCCAGAGGGTGCCTCCCTCTCCGTGCCCAAGTAAAAGAGGGCTTGTGTTTGCTATTCTGACTAAAAGTGTCTGAGCCAGAAGTCTCCCTCTCCAATCCCCATCAGAGCCCCGGCTGCCTGTGTGGGAATCCCAGCAGTTCCCGAAGACATCAGCCTTCTGAGACTGCATGCACATAGGAATGCCTCTTGGAAACAGTGCTCTCTGCCTGTCATGGTGGCACCAGCTCAGCTCCTCCCACAACAGCTCCTTGGTACTTCCGCTGCCTCCTCCAGGGCCTCCCTGGAGGCTGCTCAGTAGAGTCTGCTTTCATAAGTTCTACTTCAGTGGCAGAAAGTTAAGTTTGAGTAATAGAGGTTATCTTGTTCAACTCAGTTACAAAAACCATTCTAAGCACAAATGTTCCAACTTCAGAGGAAATCTTAAAGGAAATTTTAAATAGTTTTAATCAAAAAGAACACTGTTTTACAGGGTTCAAAAATAATTAAGTTAACACAACAGGTTAATTGTTTCTTTTTAACTGATTTTAAAGGAATTTTCAAAATTCCTTTTTGATAATGTGGCTCATTATCATTGCAACAAGCAGACTGAGGATTCGTTTTCAACTAGCATAATTATTTTGAAACTCCTTTTGTCAAGAATAGTCACAAAAAAACAGGTCCTACTTCTCTCTTAGGAGGAACATGTGAAGGTTGAAACCAGCTGCTGCTTCTCCCCACACTGCCAATCTTAGTGATTCCAGAAGGATTTGGGCCTGAGGGAGATAAGAGAAAGGGGTCAATTACGGAACAGAGGAGCAGCAGATTCTAAATCAGGGCATATGCATGAGCTCCCAACTAGAAATCAGAGGAAGAGCTTATGTGTGTTCCCATTTTTTTCATAAGCTTAGGATGTCCAATGTCTAAAATTATTTGTATTTAAGACATCTCCTGAGACTTCAACTGATTGGAAGGATTTTGTTGTTATTATTTGTTTATAAAATACTAATCAGCTTGCTTTTCAAATTTAATAACAATACTTTTAACATAATTGCTTAAGTTCTATATCAAATGTTTCTCTACTCAAGAATTGACTCTGTCATTAATTTGCAGGATTTTCTAACAAACCTGACTGGACATAAGGGTGATAACATAACCTATATAAATCACACACACACGTAGTAAATATCACATGAAAATCTAGCAGAACATATTTTCTAGAAATGTGGACAATATATTTAAATGTCCTAACCTACCACACTTCAGAGGTTTACTTTGGGAGGCCCCAGAGACTGTCTCAAAGAGAGAGATGGTCTCTAGAACAACATAAATCAGGATTTGACAAGGTCTTAGTACTGATAGTCAGGAGAGAAAACAAAACAAACAAAATGCCATATATAAGAAGATAAATAGTGGTTTCAGATTTGAACCCCAAATTAAAAGTCACAAGGGCAACCTCTCCAATTGCAGGCCTTGGTTTGCAATTCCATTGCTTTTCAAATGGGCAAATTTGTGTGAAGGATATCAGGATAAATAATAGAAGATGTTTTTAAATTTAACAACATTCAATAATTCTCCCTAGAAATGGTGGGGTGTCTAGAAAGTAATAAGTAAATGTTTGAGACACAACAAGGGACTAGGAAGCCAAGATCAAAATGCATTGTTTAGGGGAAATCTTTCCTAAGTGTCTAGGAACATGATCCAGAGGCATTAGGTAGTCATTTCATTGTCTAGAGCTACTGGCACCACTTGAAGCAGGCATGTAAGAAATATGGTGGCAGGCAGATTAGGATTTGAATATTGTTGAATATAAAAATGAGTCAACAATTATCACTAGCTGTGAGATAAATGCAAGGAAACAAAATGAGCAGTGCAATAAGGGAAATAAAAAAGAATTAGACACACAGGGAAATAACAGTAAAACAGAGAAAAAGAGAGAACCCGTTTATAGGAAAAGCAATTTGGGTTGGCACTATACTTCTAGTCTAGATTGACTGACATGGGGGAAACAAGATGAACAGCTCTTAAGATGGAGTGAAGGCTGAAAAGCTTCTATTAGTTTCTATTTTCCTCTTACACTTATAAAACTCAACACCCACAACCCACATAATCCAATTTTAAAATGGGCAGAAGACCTGAACAGACATTTCTCCAAGAAGACATTTAGCTGGCCAGCAAACACATGAAAAGATGTTCAATAGGGATGCCTAGGTAGCTCAGTTGGTTGGACGTCTGCCTTTGGCTCAGGTCATGATCCCAAGGTACTGGGATCAAGTCGTGCTTCCTGCTGAGCAGGGAGCCTGATTCTCCCTTTGCCTGCTGCTCCCCACCCCCCACCCCCGCTTATGCTATCTTTCTCTCTCAAATAAATAAATAAAATATTTTTTTTAAAAAGAGGCTCAACATCACTCATCATCAGGAAAATGCAAATCAAAACTACAATGAGATATTTTCTTACACCTGTCAGAATGGCTAAAATCCAAAACAGAGGAAACAATGAGTGCTGGCAAAGATGTGGAGAAAAAGGAATCCTCTTGCACTGTTGGTGGAATGGCAAACTGGTAGAGTCCCTGTGGAAAACATTAAGGAATTTCCACATAAAGTTAAAAATAGGGGTGTCTGGATGGCTCAGTTGGTTAAGCTTCTGACTTAAGCTCAGTTCATGATCCCCGGGTCCTGGGATAGAGTCCTGCATTGGGCTCCCTGCTTCATGAGAAGCCTGTTTCTCCCTCTGCCTCTCTCTTTCTTTGTCCCTATGAACAAATGAATAAAGTCTCAAAGAAAAAGTTAAAAATAGAACTGCCCTATGATCCAGTAATTGCACTACTGGAGATTTACCTCCAAAATACAAAAATGCTGATTCAAAGAGATATACTCACCTCTATTTTTATAGCAGCATTATTTACAATAGCCAAGATATGGAAGCAGCCCAAGTGTCCACCAACTGATGAATGGATAAAGAAGATGTGACATATATATACACAATGAAATATTATTTGGCCATAAAAAGAATGAAATCTTGCCATTTGCAACAATGTGGATGGAGCTAGAGAGTATAATGCTAAGTGAAATAAGTTCGTCAGAGAAAAAGACACCATACAATTTCACTCATATGTGGAATTTAAGAAACAAAACAAATAGCCAAAGGAAAAAAGAGAGAGAGAGAGAGAGAGAGACAAACCAAGAAACTAACTCTTAACTATAGAGAACAAAGTGATGGTTCCCAGAGAGGAGGTAGGTGGGGAGATGGGGGGAAATAGGAGATGGGTATTACGGAGTGCACTTGTCATGAGGAAAACCAGGAGATGTATGGAGTTGTTGAATCACGATATTGTACAACTGAAATACCTATAACGTTGTATTAAAATAAAATAGGGGTGTCTGGGTGGAATTAAAATAAAAAATAGAAACACTTGAATCTCAATAAAAAAGAAATAAACCCACTCATTTCTATTTTCCCCTCCTGCTCCACCAAAACTGTTCTTCCGGGGCGCCTGGGTGGCTCAGTGGATTGGGCCGCTGCCTTCGGCTCAGGTCATGATCTCAGGGTCCTGGGATCGAGCCCCACATCGGGCTCTCTGCTCCGCAGGGAGCCTGCTTCCTCCTCTCTCTCTGCCTGCCTCTCTGCCTACTTATGATCTCTCTCTCTCACTGTCAAATAAATAAAATAAAATCTTTAAAAAAAAAACAAAACTGTTCTTCCTTTTGTATTCTTTTCCCTAGATGAATAACGCATTATCCATTCAAGGCTCCTACAAGTTAATAAAGTCTCCTTCCCTTCTTTCAACTACCTCTACCCTAAACATAAAAACCTAATTGATTGCCAAATATTTTTAGCTTTGCTTCTTATCCTCCCTTCTGGGTTACCACAAGGGCCCTTCTTCTGTCCCTAGCTTCCTTCTTCCTACATCAACCTTCTTTCACACTGTAGTTAGGGCTTTCATCCTCTTTAATACTTTTCTCATCTTTCCATTCACTTTCAGAGTAAAATCCAAAATTTTCAATGCTTCTTTCTAGTTCTCTTTTTCCTCTGCCGTCCCTAGATCCAGCTCACTAAACTACTTGTGATCCCCAGAGTTGTTCCCCTCTCCTTCACCTTCCTGCCTTTTTTAATACAACCTAGAATGCTCTTCCCTCCATTCTCTGTCTAGATAATCCAGATTCTAATTTTTCCAACTCCTTCAATGTTACTCCAAATTGAATTTTTTAAAATTAACCAACAATTAAAGTATAATTAGCAGATGCTACGATTCCAGTGCAGTTTGCTCAAAACAGAGTGAAATTCCTTTTGTGCCTTTATTTGAGACACAGATTTCTCTTTTCAGTCATTTTATTTTCTACTTTTCTTTGATTGGTAATTACTCACTGGGTGAGGGCTTGGAGAGTTTGAACATATATTCAGCCAAAATATTATAATAAGAGATCTAGATGGTGAGGAAAACTGAGGGAAAAATCACAAAGAAACTGTGAAAGAGGAAGAAGTGCTCAGCTATTTGCCTAAACCACATTAGCCATTTCTCCTCCTCTTTCTCTCCTTTGCCTCTTCTTCTCTCCCTGCTCTCTCTGTCCCCATCTGTCTCTCTGTCTCTCTCTGTCTCTGTCTGTCTGTCTCTCTCTCTCTCACACACACACTTCTCGTAAGGTTAAAATTACTCTGTGCTCTTTTTAAATCCCTCAGGTTTTACATTTTATTGCTCCAAGAGGCTGCCTCCCTGAAGTTCTTGTATAGACTAGTTATTTGCCTCTGTAAAGAAGCTGTTCAGTTCTGCCTTGCCTGGCTTGGAAGAATCCAAGTGAGGCAGTTCTTTCAGCCCTGTCTCTTTTCCACTCCCCTCCTCCCCAGTCCTGGCTGGATCAGTGAATCTGTCAATCCCAGGCAAGAGACAAGGCAGACAAAGGTTTATTTGTAAAGAACCTCCTTCTAGCACCTCCTTTTTTCTCCTTTTGCCCAAACTCACCCAGTGAATTGGAGCATTTAAGATTCCTCTGCCAAGAAGACCAAAAGGAACAGGGAAGAAAGGGTATGTATTTTTTCTTAAATATCATTTTGTATCACTTATTCTATTACAAATTATTGCCATAGACTAGAGCAGAAATGTATTTATGTGTTGAATCAGAAGAGAAAGGGATTCTCTAAGGAGGTGGATATACTTTGAAAAAGATAATGCTTCCTAGGATAAAAGAAAATAGTCAGATTAAAAGGGACTAGAAAATGTACATTCCTTAACTGGGAGAGTCACTTAATCATAGGTTTAAAAGGAGACAGCTCCCTCACTGTGATTCCTGATTACTGCCTATGGCCACTCTGAATCTGATCCCATGTAATAAGACCTTATTATTCCAACTCTCAGAATCATATGTGAATAATGAAGTTAGTCTTTTAATGCAGTAGATATATCTCTATATTACCTATTCTATGCGAAGTTAACTGCAATGTCTATGAAAGGAAATTTTTTTTTTTTTTTTGCTCTTAAAATCCTGATTCCTAAAAAGGAACTGGTATAAATGTGTGATACAAAGAGGGAATTCACTGAATTCATCCTTGGTATCCCCCCCATAGAACACACTACAGTGTCTGTACTGCTAAGATAAAGGGAATACTTTTTCCCTTTCAGGCTTATAAAAATTCCTCTTTAAGATTCCTTAACTTAGTTATGCAAGTTATGAAAATCTCCCCCAAATCCTTGTCCTTTTCTCCAATGCTGATGATCTATTATAGCCAGAAAAATAAGTAGAATGATGCAAGACTGAATATAATATCATCTTACAGCATTCTCTGAGTGCATTCTCTGAAGGAAGATTACTTTCAGGAAAGATGTGAACTTCATGTTTCCACTGATGAATGTCTCTTGGGTACTTGAGTGGATCGTGCCTGGTTTAATGATGTTTGAAAGGCTAATCCACTTTCTCGTACCATCTCTCCTGTAACAGACACTTTAAGAAGTTCTACTTCACGGGGCTTTCTACCACAAACCTCTTCTAACACGGTTAGTAAGAAAGAGAGATTTTTTGAAATGACATTTTTTTTTCATCACCCAAGAAAGATGAATGGGAAACATCACAGGCTAGATGGCAATTTTAATGTCTTCCAACTATAATTTTTGATATTTTAAATGTCAAGTTCTGGGCTGGAATTTTCATTTGTTTTTGCAGCCTTTGCTTCTCTCTTGCTGTGTTTTCAAAGAAATCTGAAAATGAACTGCCCTTTCTGTCTAATTCATCAACTCTGTTTCACTCCACTGCTCTTAATACCAGTTCCCAGAATTGACATCAGTTGCCTGTATGAGCATTGCACCATAAATCTCTGAACACTTAAACTGTATAGCCCTGTTAGTTTTGGCCATTAAATGGGATAATTTTTTTCTTTTTAAGTCTTCATTTAACTCAATGATTCAAAAGCCTTCTGATGGCAAATACCCTCACATAATCAAAATTTGCAATTCTATATTTTATGATGGTGACCATGATTTGTTGCAAGATGTTGGAAATACCTTGCCCATGATTCTATATCCTCTGCATTGATCCTTTGAAAATTATGCCACTATTCAAATATTAATGGTATCATACAGTTTTAGGAACAATATTAATTATATAAATTTGAATCCAAAAAACCAATAGATAACTTTCTAAGGATCTCTTGCTTATTCCTTTCGATATTCAGATTTTAGCTTTGTTTTCTTTTGTAATTTGGATGTACTCCAGGAGCAGTTTTAAGTGCATGTACTTCAACTGAAATAGAAAAGAAAATAGAGCAATTTGTTTCAGATTTGCCAAAGTCATCTCACTCTTACTGGCACTTGAAAATATATGGTCTTGATGGATTGCCAAGGATTAAGTTTGGTGTCTTCTAATGAAAAAAATAATCAATGTATCACATTAGAACATACTGGTTGAGATATTTTTCCATTTGCCGCACTCAAGTAAAAGAAGAGAAAACTTCAGTTCAAACATGTAATTTATTAAGTGTTAAAAAAAAATACTACCACTAAGTTCTTGCCAGGTGTGGAATTTTCCATCCTAGTATGTGACTGGGACTGTGACAGAAACACTATTTTGTGCTTTGGCATGGACATATTCAGAAGAGGTGCATGGTATGGCAACATACCCACTTTTCCAGCAATTTATTTGTTCATTCCTTCAGTGAATGTTTATATAACATTTACTGTGAGCCCAGTATTAAAGCAGGCACTCTGAGAGATGCAAAAGGAGTTACAGTCCTTGCCTTAATGATGCTGGCATCTCCTTTTTCAATCCTCTAAACATTGGCTTGCCCCAGGTCTCAGTCTTTTGTCGCTTCTCTTCTTAATCTATTCTCACTACCCTGCTAGTCCCATAGCTATAAATATGATCAATAAACATCCTGATGTCTCTCAAATTTTTATTTCTAGCCCTAACCGTCAGACACATACTGCCTACTCAACATCTTCACTTGGATGTCTAGTAGGCATCTCAAACTTAATTTGTCTCAAATTTAACTCTTAAATTTTCCCCAAATTGACCCCATCTAATTCTTCCTCAACTCAAAAAATGTCAATATCACTCATGTCAAAAACCTGAGAGTCATCCTTGCTTCTTATCTTCTATCAACTTTCACCAATAGCCTTTTTCTTCTTCCGATGTTGTCCCACCACAACAAATCTTTGTAAAGCAGTCAGGGATTATTTTTTAAGTCATTCATCAGATCATGTTTCTATTCTATCAAAAATCTTACAATGGTTTCCTAATATATTAAATAAAATCCAAGCTCTGAATCATGTTCTATAAGACCCTTTATGACATTTCCACATCTTCCTTCCTGATTGTAGGTAAATACTCAGAATGACAAATTTACTCAATGGCCAAATGCCTTTTGGTGAATTTCCGATTCCCAACTGTAGCCATATTCTCTATCCTTAAATGGTTTATGAAAAATGTTGACAATTACAAGGCATTATTCAGTCAAATTCACAGTTCTTAAAGAATGGATTACACATGGGAGGCGAACCATAAGAGACTATGGACTCTGAAAAACAACCTGAGGGTTTTGAAGGGTCAGGGGTGGGAGGTTAGGGGAACAGGTGGTGGGTAATAGGGAGGGCACGTTTTGCATGGAGCACTGGGTGTTGTGAAAAAACAATGAATACTGTTACGCTGAAAAAATAAATAAATTAAAAAAAAAAAAAGAATGGATTACACAGGGCAACTGAGTGGCTTAGTTAAGAGTCTGCCTTCGGCTTGGGTCATGACCCTGGGCTCCTGGGACTGAGCACCACATGGGGCTCCCTGCTCAGCAGAAAGCCTGCTTCTCCCTCTCCCACTCCTCCTGCTTGTGCTCCCTCTCTCCCTGTGTTGCTCCCTATCAAATAAATAAATAAAATCTTTAAAAAAAAGAGATTACACATGAGTGCTATAGGCACATAGAACAAGGGATCTATTAAGAACAGCAGGCTGGATCGGGCTTCTTAGAAGAGATGAGTTTGAGGTTTGTCCTCAATAGATGGTTTGGTCAGAAATTAACATAAAGGGAAGAGGTGAGAGGGAACAATAAGGCAAAGACATATGTGTAGGGTTGAAGAGATGACTACTAGCTGAGCAATAGTGAATGATAGATGTGGAGGGGAAGTGGAAGGAAGGCCTTAAGATTAGCCTTAGGAAGTTAACCATCTTTTAGATACCATGAAACCACTGCAGGAACTTCCTCAGGATTTAAAAAAAAAAAAAGTATTTTCAGAGAATCATTCATGTATACCACATACAAGGGCCATGCATTGTATTAGCCACTGGGTATGTGGTAGTGAACAAAATAGACTGCTTTTATGAAGCTTTCTGTCTTAAGGGAATGATAAACATCAAATGAGTAAACTCATAAATTTATAATTTATTATTTTTTTCTTTTTTTAAAGATTTTATTTATTTATTTGACAGAGAGAGAGATCACAAGCAGACAGAGGCAGAGCAGAGAGAGGAAGGGAAGCAGGCTCCCCGCCGAGCAGAGAGCCCGATGCGGGACTTGATCCCAGGACCCCAGGACCACGACCCGAGCCGAAGGCAGAGGCCCAACCCACTGAGCCACCCAGGCGCCCCATAAATATATAATTTAAAATGTGATAAATATCATTAGAAAAAAGAAGGCACTATGAAAGAATCAAGTTGAAACTACTTTAGATTGGATGATCAGAGAAAGCATTTGAAAAAATGACATTTAAATTGAGAACTGAAAGCCAAGAATAAGCCAGGCAAGTAAAGCACATTCCTTCTAGAATATATAAAAATCTTAATGGAGGAAGAAAGATTTCTATTTAATTATAAGGAAATACTCTATGTATCTTTATTGCAATATATTTTTTAAATGGGTCAGATGAGCTATCTTCTAACAAAAAAGAAATGATCAAAAATAACTCAAGAGATAGAAACTACAAAATATTTAGGACATATTTATATTATAAATTATTTATTATTTATCTGAAATTTAAATTTAACTGAGTATCCTGTATTTTATCAATTATATTTTAACAATATTAAATATCATCTGAGTTTCAATATCATATATATAATCAGGAACACAGGACTGTAAAAGAGGTCAGGGAGTGGTGATATATGGATTTTGAACTTATGTGCTTTTACGTAGCAGGGTGTAGTGGAGACACTCTGAGGAATATACCTCAGTTAATACAAATCTTTGGGATGAGTTTGTCCTCAGTTTTTCACCCATTTATCCTTTTCCCCTTTTCTCATTATTTTATAACCCTGTACTTCCTTCTTAATACCTTTTGCTGGTACAACAACTTTCTCTCACTCTTCTTCTGCCCAGTCTATAAATGTTAGTTTCCCAATGTTCTGTCCCTGGCCATCTCAATTTCTCCTGAACACCCTCGCCTTACGCATACCAAAAAGAGATACACCAAAATGCTAACAACCCTAATCTCTACATGGAAACTCTAGTTACATTTTATTTATCTATTCTTTTCTGTATTTTCCATGTTTTAGACTGAGTATTACTACTTTTTTAAAAAGTGTTTTTAAAAAATCCAATCAGGCTTTTGGCTATAATTAGAAACATCTAATAGAAAGAAAGCTTAAGCAGTTAAGAGTCTTGATATGAGTTCAAAACTACACTTATATGCAGGAAACATATAAAAAGTAATGAGTCCAAACTTAGTAAATGCATGACTTTTTCCAGAAGCCACAAGAATTAATACAAAATTAAGCTAATTACTAAAAATAAGAACAACATGATTGCATAGTGAAAACAAACAAACACAAAATCTAGGGAGACCCAAACTGTAAAATATACAAAAAATGCTAATGACTAATATAATACAAAAATTCTTCAAACACAATTGGTAAAAAGGTTACAAAGAATTTACAACTCTCTTTCCACCCTCCTCCCTATACTCAGTTTTTTGATAGAGAGTAATCTGGTAAGGGAGGTTAGAGAAAAGGGGAGGGGTCTTCGTTGTTGTTGAATCTTCTGATAAAAGTACATACACACACACACACACACACACACACACACATTTTAAGATTTATTTATTTTAGAGAGAGAGAAAGAGAGCAAGAGAGAGAATCTCAAGCAGACTTCCCAGTGACTGCGGAGCCCAACCCAGGGCTCAATCTCATGACCCTGAGATCATGACCTGAGTTGAAATCAAATCAATGCTTAACCAACTGAGGCAACCAGGTTCCCCTATAAATATATTTTTTTAACTCAGGTAAGAGCTGACTAGAATAAATGATAGTTTTGATTAAAAAGGGAAACAAACCAGAAATTGGGAAGTACATCTTAAAGTCAGACTATTTAGAAAAAATGCAATACAATACAATTTAATCAAAACAATAGTACTCGATGATATCCATATTTAAGAATTTGACAGCTCACTAACATCTTCCCATACTAAATCGTTCCCTGCAACTTGATACTGAGTTTAGAAATCTGAGAGATTCCTCCTTCTCTGACTATATATAAGCATCTAGAGATTAGGATATATTATTTGTTCTTTCACTAACATGCCAGGCATTGATTGAGGTGCTTGGAACACGCATCAGACAAAACCCTGTCTTCCTGAAGCTTACATTCAAGTTCTGGGAGACATAATAAGAATATTTTTTAACAATTTAGAGGTTCATAAATGCCATGGAAAAGTAGAGCAACTAAGGCAGATTGAGAGTATTTGAGGGGAGATACAATTTTAAACAGAATAGACCTTAGTGAGGAGCAAAGTGAACAAAAACTTGAAGAGGCTGAGGGAAGCAGACATGCAGTTAGTTAATCTGCTGGAAGAGCTTTCCAAGCAGAGGAACTAACCAGAGCAAAGGCCCTGAGGCAAGAATGCATCTAGTATTTTTGAGGATTAGCTAGAAGAGAAAGAGCAAGGGAAAGAGTAGGTAATTTCAGAGAGAGAGATAACAAGAAGCCAGATTGCATATGGAGGCCACCACAATCACTTTAGCTTTAATTGAAGTTATTGGAGAGATTGGAAGAGGATAGGTGTAGTTAATATTTTTCTTAATTCCTTTGCACTGCTGGTACTTAGGACAGTGCCTAGTATAAAGGAAATACTAAAAAAAAATGTCTGTTACATTGAACTGAATTAAACCACCTTGTTCCTGTTTTTCTCTCTCACACATAATTACTTAATCACTTTATCAGTGAGTCCTACATCAGTGCTATTCTTTGACTCCCTCACTTTCCCAATATTGGCTGCTCTTCTCCTGAATACTCTTGCCAGCTTGGTCTTGCAGTATATGAAGATTTGGGCCCAAAGATAAAAGAATGATTTCAGGCTGTTTTTCAGCAGGCTATATCAACTAGAACAAAATACACAAGCATCATTCCAGAAATCGGAAGGGCAGACTGAATGGCTCCTTGTGCAAACCATAATGGGTCTTATTTGTTGTGTTTTGGAACACTATAGCTCTTACCCTATCCAAGAGATGGGAGTCAGAGCAACCATAATCCAATTTAGGAAAGGTTGTGGAAAGGAAAAACATAGTTCTGAGACTTTGGCTTAAATATTAAAATTACCAGAGTACCATGCAGCTCATTTTTAGAATCTGTCGTCTGGGTATCTGTCCTTCATATTCCCCCCAAAATAGGTGCAAATGGTAATAGTAGTATAGAAAGCTTTGCTTCCACCCAAGATGGAGTAAAAGAACCAGATTTACTCACTCCTCTGAAATAACAACAACAACAACAAAACCCAGACAAAACATTTGAAACAACTTCTGTCAAAACACTGGATTTCAAGCAAGGAAGTATATCGTCCTGTGAGAGATGGGAAACAAATGAGGTATAATTTCTAAGGAGAGGGAACACAGAATTCTACAGATTCCCTGAATTGAGAAAATGGAGCTGAATGTCAGAGAGAAAAAAACAGCCACAATTCACAGAACAGAGTGTTGGAGAGAAGAAAGATACATAGAAAATGCAGAGGGCCCCACTGAAATATTCAGAGAACTGGTTCGTGCATGCAAATGAGAAAACTATCTATGGCCAGGGAGAAAAATCTGAGAGGATTAGAGAACAGAGTGTCTGGCAAAAAGTCAGGCTTACTCACAAAAACAAATTGAAAAGAGCTTGTAATTCATTGACCATTGGGTAGAATACTCAGGAAGAAATGGCCTCAGTAGTGAGGAGTAATTAGCCCTCGGCTGAGTTAGAATCATCTAACAAATCATAAAAGCAAGTCCTGAAGAAATCAAACTGTTTCCAAGTAACTTAGTTACATCGCAGCACAAGAATATTTATAAGAATACAAAAATATCCAGCACCCCACAATGCAAAATTTAAACTGTCTGTAATCTAATCAAAGACGACCAGGATGCAAAAAAGCAGGAAAACATAATTCATAACTAGAATAATCTATCACTTGAAGCCAACCCAGAATTGATACATTTGTTAGTATTAGTAGTGAAAGATAATAAAACAGATACATTTTTAAGGTGCTAAAAAAAATCCAAACTATCAATCCGTCATACCATAACCAGCAGAAATTTTTTTAAAAAAAGGAAAATAAAGACAGTTTCAGACATGCAAAAATTTAAAGAATTCCTCACCAGAAAACCTACACTATTAGAATGTTAAAGGACATCATTTGGGCATAAGGAAAATGATATCAGATGGAAATGTGGATCTACACAGAAAAATGAAGAGCACTGGAAATAGAAACTACATGGATAAACACATAAGATTTTTTTCTCATTATTTAATACCCTAAAATACAATTGCTTAAGCAATTAATAATCATATATTTTGAGTTTTTAGCATATACATCAGTAAAATACATAACAGTGATAGCATAAAAGATGGGAGAAGAGAAATGGAAGTATACTATTGTTAAGTTTTTATACTATATGTAAAGCATAATATCATTTGAAGGGAAACGGTAAGTTAAAGTACATACACTATAAATCTTAAGGGAACTAATTCTAATATATATATATATATATTACACTAATATAACAAAATGAAGAATTATAGCTATGAGCCAACAAAGGAAGTAAAATGAAATCACCCACACAAAAATGTTTAATTAATCCAAAAGAACACATACAAAGAGGAAAAAAGGAACAAAGAGCAAATAGACCAAATAGAAAATAAAATCCAAGTCGATAGATTTAAACCTAATGATGTCGGACACCTGGGTGGCTCAGTGGATTAAATCCAAAGATGTCAATAATCATATTAAATGTAAATGACCTAAATGTTCCACTTAAAAGTCAGAGATTGTCAGTTTGGATTAAAAAAAAAAAAAAAAAAAAAAAGACCAGGGCGTCTGGGTGGCTCAGTGGGTTAAAGCCTCTGCTTTTGGCTCCAGTCATGATCCCAGGGTCCTGGGATTGAGCCCCGCATCGGGCTCTCTGCTCATCAGGGAGCCTGCTTCCCCCTCTTTCTCTCTACCTGCCTTTCTGCCTACTTGTGATCTCTGTCAAGTAAATAAATAAAATCTTTTTTAAAAAAAAGACCAAATGATAGACTACCTCTAAGAAACATATTTGAAATCTAAAATGAGTAAAAATAAAAGTATAGAAAAATATATTCAGGGTCAGAAAATACAATATTATTAGAATGCCATTATTCTCCAAATTTATCTATAGGTTCAATGCAATCTTAATCAAAATTTCAGAAGGCTTTTTCTGTAGAAATTGAGACGCTGATAATACAACTTATACAGAAATACAAATGACCTATAACTGCCAAAACAACTTTGTAAAAGAAGAAAATTTCAGGGCTAATTCCATCTGATTCTAAGAATTATTATGAAGTGACAGTAATCAAAACTATAGTATTCACATAAATATAAAGAAATAAATTGATGAAAAAGAATGGAGCCCAGAAACAGGCTCATAGCTAAATTGAAAACTGATATTTGACAAAGATGCAAAGGCAATTCGGTGGAGAAACAACAATAATTTCAAATATGGTACTAAAACTACTGTACAACTATATGAAAAAAAGTGCAAAAAGAAATTCAACCACAACACTCACTAAATAAAAAAAATTAACTATAATAGATCACGTAACTAAATGGGAAATCTAAAATTATAAAACCAGAAGAAAACATAAGAGAAAAACTTTGTGACCTTGGATAAGGCAATGTTTTCTTATATATGACAATGAAAGCATTTTTTTTAAGAAAAAAAGAACATTGATAAATCAGACTTCATCAATTTTAAGAACTTTTGCTCTTTGAAGTCCACTGTTAAGAAAGTGATAAGGAAAGTCATAGATAAAAGAGTAAATGTTTAGGAAGTACATATATGATAAAGAACTTGCATCCAAAATTTGTAAAGGACTCTTAAAATTCAGGAAAACCACCCCAATTTTTAAAAAAGAGCGAGAGATTTGAACAGGTTGTTCACCAAAGATGAACAAATAAGTAGATGAAAAGGGGCTCAACACCATTAATTATTAGGGAAATGCAATATAAGACCACAATGAGACACTTACTAGAGTGGCCAAAAATGAAGACTGACCATACCAAGCCTTGGAGAGAATGTGGAGAAACTGGAACTTTCACACACTGTTGGTGGGAATGTAAAATGGTACAATCACTTTGGAAAAACAATTTGGCAATTTCTTATGAAGTAAAACATAGTCCTATCATTCAATGCAACTA
Organism: Meles meles; assembly: GCF_922984935.1. Taxonomy (NCBI): domain Eukaryota; kingdom Metazoa; phylum Chordata; class Mammalia; order Carnivora; family Mustelidae; genus Meles; species Meles meles. The sequence continues at coordinate 158,522,390 of NC_060067.1, forward strand.
TTCTACTTCTAGGTATTCAAGAGTAATGAAAGCTATGACCTTACAAAGACTCATACACAGTGTTCAAAACAGCTTTATTTGCAATAGGCCAAAACATAAAACAACTCAAATGTCCATCAACAGGTACATGGATAAACAATCTGAAGCTTATATAATGTAACACTAATACTTCTCAGCAATAAAAAGAAATCAGTTATTGATACCTGCAATGACATATATAAATCTCAAAATAAGTATGCTAAGTGAAAGAAGTCAGAAAAAAAAGAGTACATATTTTATGGTTCTATTTATATGAAACTCTGGAAAATGCAAATTTATCTCTGGAGATAGCAAATAACTTGTTGTCTGTATAAGAGTGGAGGGAAGGAAGGAGGTAAGAGTGATGAACTACAAAAGGGCATGAGGAAACTTAGGGATAAGTTTGATTATGGTAATGGTTTCATGGGAATATACATATGGCAAAGCTTATCAAAATTTATACTCTAAATATTTATGGTTTATTATATGTCAATTTTACCTCAATAAAACTGTTTAAAAACTATAGTAGAATTTTGTTTCATCTATTAATATATTGTTTAAAGCTTAATAGTTGTGGTGATTCCTGCCACAGTAAATGCTCAGTGAATAGAGGGTATAATTAACCTTCTTTGAAGATTAATCTGAAAAAAAAAGTCAATAAATGTGACTCTTTAAAAAATATCACCCATCTTGATGACCCCAACATGCCATCTGAGTGCCTGTGATAAAAAATATCACCCATCGAATGGGTATAAAGAAGGCCCTAAACTGAAGTAATTGAGAACTAGAGCACCTCAGAGAATTATATTTTTTTTAAATATAAAATTTAAACTATGATCTATAAAAAGTTTATTGGAAGGCATTATTATCTGTCTATATATTAGATTGTGATGAAATACAACACTGTCTTGCTCTATCAAATCAGAAAAAATATAAAGTGAAAGAGATCTCATGTTTGTCTTTTTTTCCACTAATGTCTGAAATTGGAATTAAATATTTAAAGTTCTAAAAAAAATAAGAAAAGCCCAAAATAACTAATTCAAATTAGATTATGAAACAAAGACAATATTAAGCTCCTTTGGAGTATAAAGAAATATTTTTAGTTTCTAAGTTTAGAAAAAAGGAGTGAATATGTTTATTCAAAAATTTTTATCAGACTTCTGGTTTCCAGTTCCACATATCAGGTGCTTGGATTCTTTACACTATTCTGTAAAAAGCTGAACGGATTGAAAAATCAATAACTCTTCTTGGATTCATAAGAGAGGGGAGAACACAGGGGAAACCATGCCCCCAAGATTAGGAAGACAGGCAGATGAACATAGGAATTAAAGTCTTCCCAGAGCCAAGACTCATTAGTAGAAACTGTCATGGAATAAGTGCCAGGGTAAAAAACAAAACAAACAAACAAAAAAACCCACCACCGGACAAAACACCTGAACCTGATCGATGAATTGCTGGAAGCTCACTGTGGACAACTCTGAGAGTTAACAGCTCCACAAGGACCCAGTCATGGGGATCCCCCACAATATTGTGAGATTTACCTCTAGGAGTGAACCAAGTACACACAGTGAATAACAGAGAAAAATCCTCCCAGGGTTTCATCAGGGGGAAGAAAAAGGAACCATTTTGAAATATGCCGGAGTGCTCTGTTCTTAACTAGGCCTGCCCTCAGGAGAAACTACTTAACCAAAACCTAACCTGCTGAGGTATAATCAAAGCCTAACTGACCTAGTGAAAGAGAAACATCCAACTGCAGCTGGCTCTAGGCTTGCTGTCCAACCAAAGAGAGTAGGAAAAAAACCCTCGAGAAACCCTTATGAAAGTCACAGCTCAGAAGCATGGACTCGCTAAACGACTGAGACCTAGTTGTAGGCCTATAAAATGGTTCCTCTCCCTCACATCTCACCACATTACTAAAGGCCTATTTTCAGCAGTTCATTTTACTTGGTACATCATATGTGGCTATCAAGAAAACATTATAAAGCATACTAAAAACAGATAAAATGAGTATCAGAACCAGATATGGCAGAGATGTTAGAATTATCAGGCCAGGAATTTAAAAAACTATGATTAATATACTAAGGTCTTTAATGGATAAAATATACAGAATGCAAGAACAGATGGGCAAAGTAAGTGGAGAGATGGAAATTCGAAGAAAGAACTAAAAAAGGAAACTAGAGATGAAAAACACTTTAAAAGAAATAAAGTTTGCCTTTTATGGGTTCATTACCAGACTGGACATAGATGAGGAGAGAATCACCGAGGTAGATGATATAATAAATGAAGCCTCCAAAAGCACAGCATAAAGACTGGGGGTGGGGAGGAGGGAGAACAAAATATCCATGGACTGTGGACAACTACAAAAGGTATAACATACTCCTAATGGGAATACTAAAAGAAAAGAAAGAGAGAAAGGAACAGAAGAAATACTTGAAACAATAATGACTGAGAATCTACCCAAATTAATGTCAGAAACCAAACCACAAATTCAGGAAGCTCAGAGACCACGAAACAGGATATATGTCTGAAACACTACACACAGACATATAATTTTCAAACTACAGAAAATCAAAGGTTAAAAAAAAAAAAAACCTTAAAGAAACCAGAGGTAAAAAAAACACCTTACTTGGGGCGCCTGGGTGGCTCAGTGGATTAAGCCACTGCCTTCGGCTCAGGTCATGATCTCAGGGTCCTGGGATCGAGCCCCGCATCGGGCTCTCTGCTCCGCAGGTGAGCCTGCTTCCTCCTCTCTCTCTGCCTGCCTCTCTGCCTACTTGTGATCTCTCTCTCTGTCAAATAAATAAATAAAAAATCTAAAAAAAAAAAAATTAAAAAAACACCTTACTTATATAGAACATAAGTAAGTATTATATCCAACTTCTCTTCACTCTCTGCCTGCCTCTCTGCCTACTTGTGATCTCTCTCTCTGTCAAATAAATAAATAAAAAATCTAAAAAAAAAAAAAAATTAAAAAAACACCTTACTTATATAGAACATAAGTAAGTATTATATCCAACTTCTCTTCAGAAACCATGCAAGCTAGAAGAGAATGGAGTATATAAGAAATAGTGCAGAGGATCATAGGGGAAGGGAGGGAAAACTGAATGGGAACAAATCAGAGAGGGAGACAAATCATGAGAGACTCTTGACTCTGGGAAACAAACTGAAGGTTGTGGAAAGGGAAGTGGGTGGGGGGATGTGGAAATTGGGCATTAGGAGGGGACATGATGTGATGAACACTTCGTGTTATACAGAATGACGAATCATTGAACACTACATCAGAAACTAATGATGTACTATATGTTGGCTAAATAAATTAAAATTTTTAAAAAAGAAGAGAATGGATGAAATATTTAAACTGTTGACAGAAAAAAATTTCAACCCAGAATTCTGTACTCTGCAAACTTATTTTTCAAACATAAAAAAGAAAGATTTTTCTCAAATAAAAATTGAGGAGATTTGTTGCTAGTAAACCTGCCTTACAAGAAATGTTAAAATAAGTTCTTTTGAGAGAAAGAAAGTAATATAGGTCAGAAACTCAGACCTACATAAAGGAAGGAAGAGCATGGAAGGAGAAATAAGTAAAAGCAAAAGAAAAATTTATTTTTCTTATTCTAAACTGATCTAACAGATAACAGTTTGTTCAAAATAATAGCAATAATAAAAAATAATAGCAACGATGTATTCAATTATGCATGTTTATGTATAGATCACATATACATGCATATGTGTGTTTATATACAAGTGAAACAAATGACAGTTATGATACAAGGAATGAAAGGAAGGAATTAAGATAATTTGTTGTTACAGGATACTCACACTGCCATGAAGTGGTATAGTACTTGTGTGTGTGTGTGTGTGTGTGTGTGTGTCTGTGGCGTTTTATTTATTTATTTATTGTGGCACCCGGGTGGCTCTGACTCTTTAAAGCATCTGACTCTTGATTTTGGCTCAGGTCATGATCTTGGGGTTGTGGGATCGAGCCCCAAATTGGGTTCCACGCTCAACAGGGAGTCTGCTTCTCTCCCTCTCCCGCTACCCTCCCCCCCCAACTCAAATAAAGATATATTTATCTGAAAGAGACAGAGTGGGGGGAGGGGTAGAGAGAGGGAGAGAGAAAATCTCAGGCAGACTCCCCACTGAGCCAGGAACCCGACATGGGGCTCAATCTTACAACTAAGATCATGACCTGAGCTCAAATCAAGAGTCGGACATTCAACTGACTGAGCCACTCAGGCAACCCAAGCTATAGCATTTTTTGAAAGGGGATGTAGATTAGTTGAAAATGTATATTTCAAACTCTAGGGCAACCACTTTAAAAAAAAAACTGAAAAAAAAGTATAACCAATATGCTAAGAAAGGAGAGAAAATGGAATCATATAAAGAGTTCAGTTAAAACCACAAAATAAGGCAGAAAGAAAAATCAAAGAGAAAAATAGGAACAAAGAACAGGGCAACAGATAGAAAACAAAAACATATATGGTAGCTATTAGTCCAAATATATCAATAATCATTTTGGATGTCAATGGTCCAAATGTCCCAAATAAAAGATAGATCATCAGAGTAGTTAAAAAAATATGACCCAATGTTAAACTATGTATACAGTGCTTTATAATTTAAAAGCATTTTAAAATATTTTTTTCATCAGGATAAATGTACTCTTTAACCCCCATTTCCTATTTCACTCATTCCCCCACCTACCTCCCTTCTTAACCACATTTTGTTCACTGTAGTTGGAAATCTGTTTCTTGGTTTCTCATTCCCCCTTTTTTCCTTTGCTCATTTGTTTTGTTTCTTAAATTCCACATATGAGTGAGATCATGTGGTGTTTGTCTTTTTCTGACTGATCTATTTCACTTGCCATTATTCTCTCTAGCTCTAGTCATGTGGCACGTGGCAAGATTTCATTCTTTTTTATGGCTGAGTAATGTTCAATTGCCTTCCACCCTCAAATCCCTATGTTGAACTTCTCACCCCTAATGTGACTGTATTTAGATATAGGGCCTTTAAGGAGATAATTAAGGTTAAATGAGGTCATAAGCACAAGATCCTAATCCAATAGGACTGAAGAAGAGGAAGAAACACCAGACACTTCTCTCTCTCCCCATATGCACAGAAGAAAAGCAATATGAGGGCACAGTGAGAAAGGGGCCATCTGGTAGCCAAAGGCAGGCCAAATCTGCTGTGATCTTGGACTTCTAATGTCAAGTTAGAAGTCTGTTCTTTAAGCCACCCAATCTGTGGTATCTTGTTATGGCAGTTATTATAGGTGTTAGTGAAGAATTGAGAATGATACTATGAAGGACAACAAACAAACAAACCAAACATGACCCAACTATACGTTATCTACAAGAAATCTTCTTCAAGTATAAAGGCACATATAGAGACACCTGGCTGGTTCAGTTGGAGGAGAGTGTGACTCTTGATCTTGGGGTTGTACATTAAAGCCCCACATTGGGTGTAGAGATTACTTAAAAATAAAAACTTTTAAAAAAGACATACAGATAAAAAGTAAGTATATGGAGAAAAATACACCATACTAACACTAACCAAAGAAAGCAAGAGTAGCTATGTGAATGTGAGACAGAGTAGACAATCAAAAGAAAGTTATCAAGAATAAAGTAAAATATTATATAATGATAAAGGAGTTAACTTTCCAATACAACATGACAATTGTTAACAAGTATGTGCTTAACAAAAGAGCATCAAACTGCATTAGGTAAAAACTAATAGAATTGTGAGAAAAAACAGATGAATTCACTATCCATATATCATAGATTTCAACATCCCACAAAAATGGAACAAATCCAGCAGGGAGAAAATTAGTAAGGACATAGTAGAATTCCACAACACCATAAATGAACCGGTTATAATTGAGATCTACAGACTATTTCACCCAATAATAGCAGAATACACATTCTTCTCAAACTTACATGGAACATACATCAAGACAGATCATATTCTGGGCCATAAAACATGATTTAACAAAGTGAAAAGAATAGAAATCATACAATTTCTTCCCTCAGACCATAATGGAATGAAACTAAAAATCAATAACAGAAAGATAACTGGAAAATCCCCAAATAGGTGGAGATTAACACAATTCTAAATAGCACGTTGGGGCTAAAAAGAGATCTCAAGAGAACTTTTAGAATATTTTGAGCTAAATTAAAAGGAGAACAACTTATCAAAATATGTGGGATGCAGCAAAAGCAGTGCTTAGAGGGAAATTTATGAATGCATTAAGTGCAAATATTAGAAAAGAAGAAATATCTAAAATCAATTAACTCAGTTTCCACTTTGGGAAACTAGAACAAATTCAATTTGCTCCAAAGTAAGCAGGTGAAAAGGAGTAATAAGAATTAGAACAGATAAGTGAAACAAGTCAGAGAAAGACAAATGCCATATGATTTTACTGTTATGTGGAATCTAAAAAACAAACAAAAAAATGAGAAACAATATTTATAAATATAGAGAACCAGTGGTTGCCAGAGGAAAGGGGATTGGGGAATAGGCAAAATAGGTAGAAGGGATTAGGAGGTACACATTTCTGGTTATCAAATAAATAAGTTACAAGGATGAAAAAGTACAGCATAGGGAATATAGTCAATAATATTGTAATAATTTTGTATAATGACAGAGGGTAACTACATTTATCATGGAGAGCATTTCGTAATGTACATAACTGCTGAACCACTATGCTGTACACTTGAAACTAATATATGTCAATTATACTTCAATCAAAAAATAAGAGGAGAAAACTAGGAATTCAAGTGGAAAAACAAACAATGACTGACTTTTTGATGATATGAAGAAACTATTAAATTTTTTTAGCTATGTTAAAGGATATTGTGTTATGATTTTTAAAAGTCCTTACCTTTAGTGAACTACACTGAAATGTTTATGGATAAGATAAGATGACTAGAATTGGCTTCAAAGTAATCAATATTGAGGGAGGAAAAAAAAAGTGGAGGTATAGGTGAAATAAGGGAAGCTATGGGGTGATAAAAATTGAAGCTAACAGATGAGTACATTGAGGTTCATTAAACATTATACCTATTTTGTATATATTTGAAGTTTTTTAACAATAAAAAGAAAATAAAAATCAATAACTTAATAAAAAATGATTAGAGCAGAAATCAATGAAATTAAAAACAGGAAATCAATAGAGAAAAATCAATGAATCCAAAAGCTGATTCTTTAAAAAGATTAAAAAATCAATAAGCTTCTAGCCAAGTAAACTACGAAAAAGAGGACACAAATTATTAATATCAGAAATGAAAGAAGGAACATCCTAGAGATCCCATGGAAATTGAAAGGATAATAAAGCAATATTATGAACCATAAATCTGTGCCCGTAAATCTGTTAAACTAAATGCCCATACATCTGTTAAACTAAATGAGTGAATCAACTCTTTGCAAGACACAGTTAGCCAAAATTCACATAATCTGAATAGACCTATATCTATTAAAGAAATTGAGTTAATAATTAATAACCTCCCTAAACAGAAAACACCAAGCTCAAGTATGTTCCCCACTAAATTTTATGAAATATTTGAGGAAGAAATTATACCAATTCTCTACAATCTCTTTCAGAGGATAGAAGCAGAGGGAATACTTCCTAACTCATTCTATGAGGCCAGCATTACTATAATACCAAAACCAGACAATGACATTACAGGAAAAGAAAGCTATAGACCAAAATCTCTCGTGAATATCGATACAAAAATCCCCAACAAAATATTAGCAAATTGAATCCAAACAAGTATGAAAAGAATGATATACCACAGTCAAGTGTGATTAAGGTCTGCAAGGCTAGTTCAACATTTGAAAATTAATAAATGTAATCCATCACATCAATAGACTAAAAAAAAAATCCACATGATAGTATCAATAGATGCAGAAAAATCATTTGAGAAAACCTAACACAGATGCATGATAAAAACTCTCAGTAAATGAGAAATAGAGGGGAACTTTCTCAACTTGATAAAGAGTATCTACAGGGGCGCCTGAGTAGCTCAGTTGGTTAAGCGTCTGCCTTCAGCTCAGGTCATGATCCCAGGGTACTGGGATGGAGCCCTGCATCAAGCCCTATATCAAGGCCTGCATGGAGCCCTGCATTGGGCTTCCTGCTTAGCAGGGGGTCTGCTTCTCTCTCTCCCTCTGCCCTTTCCCTGGCTTGTGCTCTCTTTCTCTGTCTCAAATAAATACATAAAATCTTAAAAAAAAAAAAAAACCTATCTACCCAAAAACCTACAATTAACATCCTTAATGGCGACAGATTTAAATCTTTCCTACTAAGCTCAGGAACAAGGCAAGAATGTGCCATCTCACCACTCTTTTTCAATTCATACTCAAAGTCCTTGCTAATATAATAAGACAAGAAAAGGAAACAAAAGGTACATAAAGTAGGAAAGAAGACATAATACTGTCTTTTCAGATGACATGACTGTCTATGCAGAAAATGTAAAGGAATCAACAAAAAACCTTCTCCAACTAGTATGTGATTATAGCAAAGTTGCAGGATACAAGGTTAATATACAAGCATTAGTTGCTTTCCAACATACAAGCAATGAATAAGTGGAATTTAAAATTAAAAACATAAAACCATTTACATTAGCACCACCCCCCAAAATAAATTATTTAGGTATAAGTATGGCAAAATATTTAGAAGATTTATATGAGAAAAACTATAAAACTCTGTTGAATAAAATCAACATTTGGATGTGGTTATACCTGTTAAGATACAACACCAAAGATATAATCCATGAAAGAAATAATTGATAAGTTAAACTTTATTATAGTTAAAATATCTCTGTGAAAGAAAATGTCAAGAGATTTAGAAGATAAGCCATAGGCTGGGAGAAAATACTTGCAAAAGACACAGCTAATACAGGACTGTTAGCTAAAATATACAAAAAACTCTTAAAAACTCAACAATAAGAAAACAACCAACCTGATTTTAAAAATACGCCAAAGACCTTAACAGATTCTTCAGCAAAGAATATGTATATGAAAAGACACTCCACATCCTATGTCATCAAGGAAATGCAAATTAAAACAACAATGAGATCACTGCATACCTACTAGAATGGCCAATATCCAGAACACTGACAACACCAAATACTGGTGAGGATATAAAACAACAAGAACTCATATGTTGCTGGTGGGTATGTGAAATGGTACAGTCACTTTCAAATACAGTTTAGAAGTTTCTTACAAAACTAAACATAGTTTTACCATATAATTCAGCAATTGGGCTCATTGGTATTTATCCTCAGGAGCTGAAAACTGATGACCATACAAAAACTGGTCCATGGATATTTATGGCAGGTTTATTCATAATTGCCAAAAATTGGAAGCAACCAAGATTTCCTTGAGTAGGTAAATGGATAAATAAATTGTGGTACATGCAGACAATAGAATATTATAGTACTAAAGGAAACGAGCTGTTAAGACATGGAAAGACATGGAGGAAACTTAAATGCATTTTACTAAGTGAAAGAAGCCAATCTGAAATGACTGCATATTGTATGATTATAACTATATGACATTCTGAAAAAGGTAAAACTCTGGAAACAATAAAAAACATCAGTAGTTTACCAGAAGTTAAGGAGGTAGAGAAGTATAGGCAGATAACAGAGGATTTTTACAGCAGTGAAAATATTTTGTATGATATTGTAATGATGGACAAATGCCATTATACATTTGTCCAACCCATAGACTGTACAACACCACGCATGAAATTATGGCCTTTGGGAGATTATGATGTGCCATGCAGGTTCATCTTTGGAAAAAAAAATTACCATTCTGATAAGTGATGTTGATATTTAGGAGACTATGCATGTGTGAGGGTAGAGGGTATGTGGGAAATCTGTACCTTCCTTTCAAGTTTATTGTAAATCAAAGACTACTCTAAAAATAATTGTCTTTTTAAAAAATCCGTAATCTTACCTAAATTAATCCACCTTTGAGATGTATCTAGTCACTGAAAACTTCACACAAAAATTTCCTTCCAGGGGCGCCTGGGTGGCTCAGTGGGTTAGGCCGCTGCCTTTGGCTCAGGTCATGATCTCAGGGTCCTGGGATCGAGTCCCGTGTCGGGCTCTCTTCAGCGGGAGCCTGCTTCCCTCTCTCTCTCTCTGCCTGCCTCTCTATCTACTTGTGATCTCTCTCTGTCAAGGAAATAAATAAAATCTTTAAAAAAAAATTTCCTTCCAACAACATTGTTTTCTTTCAAAGTACAATATATGTATGTGTCTTCTCCTCTTTTTAATATTCCATGGTAGGAAGGATATTTTGGCATCTGTCAACAAGATGAAATCTGAATGGCTGAGGGTTCTGATTCTGATTCCTCCACTATTTTGCTAGTTTTCCTTTGCTAAAATAGCTCCCATTCTTTTCAAGTCTAACCTGAAAGCCAGAGAAGCCTGAATAAATAGATGATGAATAAAAAGGGAGGGAAAGTAGATGATGAATATTCCACAGTTGTATGCAAATACTATATTTAAAGAATTCTCTCCTGGAAGAGAAAAACATTTGTTTGGTATGACCCCAAGAGCTCAAACTGGGACTGGTTGGTAGAAGCTATAGAAAAATATTTTACAGTCAGGGAAATGTTAGAACTGCATCAGTAGAATATATTGATTCAGTCAATAATGATCTCCCTGGCATGGTAGGTGTTCAAGAACAGGCTAAATGTTTATTAGGGGAAATTCAAGCCTCTGTTTTCAATGAAGTAAACTATATGGGACAAAAATTCACATTATTACTAAAAATTTGCAAGAAAAATGAGCCCCAAAATATTTCTGGTAGGTTTCAAAAACTTAATTAAACCATGAGTATATGTATAGAATATTATTTTTCAATGTCATAATAGATAGGTTTTTTTGTTCCTATTAGAGTGGAACCCAAGTTCTTTGACATTGCTTTTGTTAGGATATCCAAATCAAGAACCACTGAACTTGGGACACCTGAGTAGTTCAGTTGGTTAAGTGTAAGCCTTTGGCTCAGGTCATGAACCCAGCGTCCTGGGATTGAGTCCCAAATCATGCTCTCTGCTCAGCAGGGAACCTGATTCTCCTTCTCCTTCTGCCTGCCACTCCCCATGCTTATACGTGCTTTTGCATTCTCTCTCTCTTCGACAAAAGAAAAAAAAAAAAAAAGAACCACTGAACTTGATGATGGTATTTGTTCTAGAAATTCACTGGAGTTTTACCACCTTAAAAAGCAATTTTTCTCTACTGAATATACTAAAAGTAAAAAATTACTTTGGGTACTTAAAAATGCAGATTCTGGCTCTACTATCACCTTCTCCTGATCCCCAGCATTTATTTAATATTTTGCTGTTAATATTAATAAATAAAAATTACTTAATATTTTATTTAATATTTAATAATTTAAAAAGGCATTTGATTTTTAACAATTATTCTAAGATTTTTATTGTCAACAGTCACAAAATTATGCTTTGAGAAACATAAAGAAGAGAGTAGAAAAGATCAACTCCCAATCTTTCTTTCCAAATATTTATGAGAATGCTACAGAACTCTATGTTCAGATGAATTCCATCTTTTTTAAAAAGCAAACACTGACACATTTTGCTTTCTCTTCTATCTTAGGGCAAAAAGCCAAAATGAAATTTATAGTACTTGCTGTCACTGTTGGGTTAACTTTGCTGCTAGGAGTCCATGCCATGCCTGCCAATCGCCTCTCTTGCTACAGAAAGACACTAAAAGATCGCAACTGTCACAACCTTCCGGAGGGAGTAACTGACCTGACAAAGATCGATGTAAACGTCCAGGATCACTTCTGGGATGGGAAGGGATGTGAAATGATCTGTTACTGCAACTTCAGCGAATTGCTCTGCTGCCCAAAGTAAGGAAATGTAATTACAAAGTATATGGGTATGAAATGTATGCATAACAAGTCTTTTTTAAAGATAACTTTATAATGTTTGCTGGGATTAATCTCCTTTTTAGTAAAATCCTACTTAAATCTCAGCTATTTTCTAGGCTCATCACCATTTTGTATGAAACTGAATGTTTTCACTTAAGAAACAGAGTTTGGCAAATTTTAATAAAACTAAATATAATTCAAAAAATTAGTAACACTCCAATATACTAAATTCTAAGTTCCCTATCTGACTTTTATCACACACACACACAAAAATCTACCAGTAAGAAAGGTCAGCTTCAAGGTTGATATCTTAAATCAATGTGAAAACCAATAAAAAGCTTTAGATAAAAGATCCTAGTAAGCAGGGCCAAGTAATTGGACAGAGAAGTGGTCATAGTCAAAGAAAGAATTTCTAGCTCTATGTATGAGTTAACCAGAAATGAATTAAATAAAAATTATCTACTAACTTGGAAATTAGATGCATTTTAAGTATAATACAATGGCAGATAAATCAATATTTTTTTTGTTTCCTCTTTTTAAAATCATCTTCTTCTGGTTACTGAAGAGCCTCAAATACTATGATCTTGGCTATTTCATACTGAAATTAGCTCTTTCAAATTACTTTCAACATATGTCATCATGTTTTCCTACATGAGATATGAGATAGAAAAGACAGAATAGAATCATCTTATCAAGGAAAGATGCAGAGAGGTAAAATGACCAGCATTATCCCACATAACTCGCTAATACCAGTACCGAAACTAAAATCCAGGTCTTCTGATTTGGACCAAATATTTTTCTTACCAAGGCAGTTGGTTCTTATGTATGGTTCCCAGATCAGCAGCTTCAATATCACCTAGCTCTCTTTAAAAATGAATATCCATCCTTGAGCCCTAGACCAGACTTACTGAATTAGAAAGACTGGAGGTGAGGCATAGCAGCTATGGTTTAACAAATCCTGTAGGGGATTCCGATGCGTGATAAAGTTTAAGAATCGCTTGTACTAAATGATATCGAGAACATGAGTGAAATGATTCCATTAAAATGACTTAATTTTTCCCAGACTACATAAATGAAATGCTATTTAAGATTAAAATACCATGTTTGCTCTTTTGTAATTGTAAGACCTGAAGCCAATTTATCAAGAAGTACTTGTATTTAATTTATGATATAATTTTTTGACCATCTGTTAATGGGTAGTAGAAGTCTGGGTACACAAAAGTCATTTCTATCTGATTTTGGTTACCCTTTCCCCATACCAACAGATTTATCTTACTAAGTATATTTCCTTTTTTACCCCTGTAAACAAAAATTCTAATTTGTCATCCTATATTCTTCTCATTTGTTTTGAGATATAATCGACATAGAGCATGATTTATATTTAAGGTATACAACATAATAACTTGACAGACATATATTACAAAATGATTACCATAATAAATTTAGTTAACATCCATTACTTCATCCCAAATTTTTTATCCTTGTGGTGAGAACTTTTAGAATTTACTCTCTTAGCAACTTTCAAATATATGACACAGCAGGGTAAACTATACTTACATTACAGTTTACATTACTAAGTATATTTCTAATGAGCCATAATGATGATACAATTTTATATTCTTTTCATGGATTTTTATACTTTGCCTAATGTGATCTTTTCAATAACAGTAGAGTTGAATAGCTTAACATTTGTCCTTTTCCTATAAAATGTAGAAATTTATTTATTGACTTTCTAAGAATTTTTTAACCTTCTGTTTCTTATCTATGGATTTAAACTTCATGGCCCATCCCCACTCATATCAGAGAAATAATATTTTTGGTATGATCATAAGGTTTTGAAATCACTTAATTTTTCCTTTTCCTAATAGATAAATGATAGCATACTATCAATGGCAAAGGGGAGGAAAGTAGGAAACTTGATTACCTTCTTGGTCTTTGTTGCTCCTGTGGCAAATCCTCCCACTCATTCTCTTTGTACTTTATTCCCTAAAAAAGAATAGTTACGTCTGAAATCCTGGAAATCATTGTCCATTTTTAACCATGTAAAGACTAATAGGTATCTTAGTTTTCAACAGAATTTAACTGATGTCCTGTTTTCTTTCAGAGATATCTTCTTTGGACCAAAGATCTCTTTTGTGATTCCTTGCAACAATCATTGAGAATCTTCATGTATTCCAGAGAACACCATCTCTCATTTCCCACAAATTGCAATATGTCAACATAACTACATTTCAAGTTTCTGTCCAGTGCAATAAAGTAGATTCCATAAATTCCTACTTGTCTAAGACAGTAGACTTGTGTTAAGTATAAGTAGTAATAAAAATTAATTCAGTTTAGGGGTGCCTGGGTGGCTCAGTGTGTTAAAGCCTCTGCCTTCGGCTTGGATCATGATCCCAGGGTCCTGGGATTGAGCCCCGCGTCGGGCTCTCTGCTCCGCAGGGAGCCTGCTTCCTCCTCTCTCTCTCTGCCTGCCTCTCTGCCTAGTTGTGATTTCTCTCTGTCAAATAAAAAAAATATTAAAAAAAAATTAATTCAGTTTAAATTCTCTGTGGACATTGTTGGCACTGGTTAAAAATTTTGGGTAAAAAATTTTCATCTATGAGGTGTTCAGTAGGCTCAGGATTTTTTAATGGTTGATTAGCTATAATCCTTGCTCAAAGGTTGAAAACTTTTACTTCTTAGTTGACAGTTATTGACCATGTATACTTAATGGGAAGAATCAAATATAAATTGATGTTCTTATAAGGGAATCTAGAAGATTTCTAGTAAGAAGGTAAAAGGGCTGGGGCATATGGCTGGCTCAGTTGGTAGAGCATGAAACTCAATCTCAGGTCCTGAGTTCCAGCCCCATGTTGGGCATAGAGTTTACTTAAAAAAAAAAAAAAGAAAAGATAAAGGGAGCCCATATTTAAGTACTTGCATGCCAAGTATTTTAAGTGCATTTTTACTTTGCTCTCTCAAAAAACAATAAAAACCTTCATGGTAAGTATTCTTAAAACCCATTTTTTAGATGCTAACTTAAGCTTAAGATATTTGCTAAAAATCAAATGTAGCCCATAAACTACAAACATTCATACACAGCTGTATCCTTAAAATTATATTTATCCGTGATATATCAATTCTTCTTTAGAATAACATATATTAAAAGAAACATGTAATGGATCAGGATTAAAGTCACATGAATGTTAAAAGTAATACAGATGTCTCGAAAGATATTTTCTTTTTTTTTTTTAAGATTTATTTATTTATTTGTTTATTTTTTGACAGACAGAGAGAAAGAGACAGCAAGCAAGGGAACACAAGTAGGGGGAGTCGGAGAGAGGAGAAGCAGGCTTCCCAGTGAGCGAGGAGCCCAACACAGGGCTCAATCCCAGGACCCTGGGATCATGACTTGAGCCGAAGGCAGACGCTTAACTGACTGAGCCACCCAGGCACCCCTTGAAAAATATTTTCTGATAGAGGCAGCTTTGGACTATGCCCCATATCTTAGGAGGTATGCATGGACTAGTGGCCATCAGAGGTAATTTCAGAAAGTCCTTCATGCTATAAAAATGTATTAAATGCTTGCTAAGCGCCAGCTATGACTTAGATTTGGGGATGCAGTAATAAGATGGACTTGTCCTCTTGGAATGGGTATTCTAACAAAAGTGTAATAATTACAAACCCTTATTTGTAAATGTGAACCCTGCTTAAAAGGGGACATGTAGAGGGCTATACAAAGTATTATTAAGGGGAAAAGTTTGAGAAGTACCATATCCTGTAGTAAACCAAGAGATACCATTTTGTCAATAAAGGTGACATTATTTAGGGGCACCTGAGTGGCTCAATTGGTTAAGATTCCAACTCTTGATTTCAGTTCAGGTCATGATCTTAGGGTTGTGAGATTGAGCCCCAGGATGGGTCTCAATCTGCTTGTGATTCTCTCTCCCTTGTCCCTCCCCAGTCACAGTCTCTCTCTTTAAAAGAAAAAAAAAGTGACAATATTTAATTGAAATACATACTTGGAGGTCCCTGTTGTCTATTCAGTATCCAGTAAGTGTTAATGGGCTAGACCAAACCAATCTGAAGTAGTCAGTATTTAGTCCCTCTTAAAATCTACACAAAAATAAGTTAGAATATGTTTTTCAAATAGTATGACTTCCTACAAAAAATACATGAAGAACAATTGTTTAAAAAAACCTAATTCATAAAAAAAAACCCCAATTCATTATTTCATCAACATAATATGATTTGATTGGGCTTTTTTCTTCAGTGAATTAATTGGTATTAAAACCAGATTAAATAAGTTAAGTCTTATATCCTTTCTAGAACAGTGCATAGAACAGATAAATAAGAAAATCATCAGTAAAGCTCCTTCATTTTTTACTTGGTATAGACTGCTTTTGAGCGAGGAAAAAAGTGTTAAGGATTCAGTATCCCTATTTGTAAATGACACATCAGTGTGAGAGCATCTGTGAGACAACAGTGCCTTTTGAAGGAATGTTCCCTTATTATTGCAAACAAAAACTGATGAGAAAAATCGTATTTGAAAAAAAGCTGAATATTTAACGGAATTTTATAGATTATTATGATTATTCTTCATTGTATACTCCCCTTTCTGGAAATAACTTTTGTAACATGAGATTAAGTTACATTGTTTTAGAATGTAACTTATGTTTTAGAAATGAATGTATAACAGAAGCACACAGTCTTCCTTATATTATCAAATATATATATAAAAATATGAATGTTCACATAACTTACCTTATGTAACTTTTCCCAAATATGTCAATATATTTTTAAAAGCAAACACTTCATTCAGTTATATTAATAACTACATCCTTTGTTTTTTCCATAGCTTTTAGCTATAAGAAAAGACAATTAAGCTTTTATTAAAAATTTACTATTTTTCTTTTTATTTTAAAAGATTTTATTTATTTATTTGACAGAGAGAGAGATCACAAGTAGGCAGAGAGGTAGGCAGAGAGGCAGGCAGAGAGAGAAGAGGAAGCAGGCTCCCCGCGGAGCAGAGAGCCCGATGTGGGGCTCGATCCCAGGACCCTGAGATCATGACCTGAGCCGAAGGCAGCGGCTTAATCCACTGAGCCACCCAGGCGCCCCTAAAAATTTACTCTTTTTCTTAACACTGTTACAACTGAGTGTGGTAGGTACTGTCATGATCCCTATTCTATTGCCAAAGCACCAAGGTTTAGAGAGATTAAGGAGCGTAAGGTTACATTATCAGAGCACTAGTGCCGGGTTTTGAATAGGGCCAGTCTTACTCTAGCATCTAGAATCTTAACTGCTATGTTATCTAGTAACATCATCTAATCTATTTCCTTTTTAGGAAAACAAACCTTTACTGATATGGGACACATGACTGTACACTTCAGCTAGCTTGTATAAGCTAAATGCTTACTCAATTAACAATTTCTGTATTTCTATTTTAGATGTTTTATGTCCTTTTCCATATTATGAATCTGAGCACAGAGTTGAGAGTAATACTTACTAACAGCTCATCTCTTCTTGATAAAATTTCTTTTCCTCATCAAATTTGTCAGAATGCCTTGAAATCACTTTTGCAAAGTATTATGACAGGGGTGGCTCAGTGGTTTAAGCCGCTGCCTTCAGCTCAGGTCATGATCTCAGGGTCCTGGGATCGAGTCCCGCATCGGGCTCTCTGCTCGGCAGGGAGCCTGCTTCCCTCTCACTCTCTCTGCCTGCCTCTCTGCTTACTTGTGATCTCTCTCTGTCAAATAAATAAATAAAATCTTTAAAAAAAAAAAAAAAAAAAAAAAAAAAAAAAATAATTTTCCCAAAAAGAAAAAATAACGAAAGTCATGTATTTCTGAGTCATTTTGCATTAACAGCCTAAGCCTAAACTTTTCTCTCACAGATTTGAAGAGAAATTGATATTAGGAAATTATAGTAAATTGGGGTGCCTGGGTGGCTCAATCTGTTAATTGTCTCTTAGTTTCAGCTCAGGTCATGATCCCAGGGTCTTGAGACCAAGCCCTGCATTGGACTCCACACTCAGTGTATAGTCTGCTTGAGATTCTTTCTCCCTGTATCTACCCCCGGCCTCTGTTTTTCCTCTAGTCCCACTCTCTTTAAAATAAACAAAATAGGGGGGCCTGGGTGGCTCAGTGTATTAAAGCCTCTGCCCTCAGCTCAGGTCATGATCCCAGGGTCATGGGATTGAGCCCCACATCTGGCTCTCTGCTCCACGGGGAGCCTGCTTTCTCCTCTCTCTCTGCCTGCCTCTCTGCCTACTTGTAATCTCTGTCAAATAAAAAAAAATAATATATATATATATACACATACATATATATAAAATAAACAAAATATTAAAAAAAGGAAAATCATAATAAATTGACACTGATTTAATTTCCCCCTTTTACTTCTATAGAGTGCTTATCACCATAATGGGCTCATCTTTACAGAGTGGTATGCCTGGAGAGAAGTATGTGGCATATATGTAGCCCCTCTCTTCTAAGAATTTTACAAATAAAAACCTCTATCAGCATTATCCTGATACCAAAGTCAGGCATGGACAGGACAAGAAAACTCCAGACCAATATACGTTAAGAATATAGATATAAAAATCTTTAAAAATTATTAATATACCAAATCCAACAGCACATTAAAAATCTCATAGAACATACATAAATACCACTAGAGATAATTAAAAAATTCAGCACAGTTGTAAGAAATCAACATGCAAAAATCAGTTGTTTCTGTACAGCAGTAATGAACAATCCAAAAAAGAAATCAAGAAAACAATTCTATTTGCAGAGACATCAAGAAGAATAAAGCATCAGAAATAAATTTTATCAAGGTGGTGAAAGACATACATACTGGAAACTATAAAATATTGCTGGAAGGAATTTTTAAAAACCAAAATAAATGGAAAAAATCCCATA
Source organism: Meles meles (assembly GCF_922984935.1). Classification (NCBI taxonomy): domain Eukaryota; kingdom Metazoa; phylum Chordata; class Mammalia; order Carnivora; family Mustelidae; genus Meles; species Meles meles. The sequence goes on from NC_060067.1 coordinate 158,541,205, forward strand.
TTCACAGATTGGAGTACTTAATATTGTTAATATGGCAATCTTAAAGTGATGCAACAGATTCAACAAAACCTTCATTAAAAATTCTAATGGTTGGGGTGCCTGGGTGGGTCAGTTGTGAAGCATTTGCCTTCAGCTTAGGTCATGATCCCAGAGTCCTGGAATGGAGCCCCATATCAGGCTCCCTGTTCAGTGGGGAGCCTGCTTCTTCCTCTCTAGCTCCTCTGTGCTTGTGTTTCCACTCTTGCCATCTCTGTCATAAATAAATAAAATCTTAAAAAAAAATTCTAATGGCCTTTTTGGCAAAAATGGAAAAACTGATTCTCAGATTCGTATGGAACTACAAAGGACCTCAGATAGCCTAAATGACATTGAAAAAGGAAAACAGGTGGGAGGACTCCCATTTCCTGATTTCAAAACTTACTGCAAGGCTACAGCAGTCAAAAGAGTTTAGTACTGGCATAAGAATAGGAATATGAACCAATGGAATAGAATTGAGAATAGAGAAATAAACCCAATCATCTGTGGCAAATTGATTTTTGACAAGGGTGCCAAAACCATTCAGTTAAAAAAGAATAGTTTTCACTAAATGGTACTGAGACACCTGGATAATCACACTCAAAACAATGAAGTTAAACCTCAATATCATTCTACATACAAAAATTGACTCAAAATGTGCCAGTGAGCTGAATTAAGTGCTGAAGTTCTCTCTCTCACACACATACACACAGAAAAAATAGGGGTTAATCTTCATAACCTCAGATTTGGCAAAGAATTCTTAGATCTGACACCAAAAATATGAGTAACAAAAAAAATAAACTGGACTATATAAAAACTAAGAACTTTTGTGCAATAAAGAACATTATCAAGAATATGAAAAGGCAATTCACAGAATGGGGGAAAAATCTATCTATGGACTTAATATTCATATCAAGAATAAAAAACTCCTGCAACAAGAAGCAGTCCAATTGAAAAATAAGCAAAGGATTTAAATAAATATTCTCTAAAGAAGACATACAAGTCAGCAATAAGTACATGAAAAGACATACAATATCATTGATCAGTAAGGAAATACAAATCAAAACTACAATGAGATACCACTTCACACCCAGCAGGAAGAAGGCTTTAATTCCAAAAAAAAAAAAAAAAAGGAAATACAAGTATTGGCAATTTGGAGAAACAGAAACTCTTGTACACTGCTGGTGGGAATGGAAATAGTATAGCCACTATGGAAATCTGGAGGCTCCTCAAAAAGTTAAATACAGAATACAATGTGATTCAACAATTCTACTCCTACATATATACCCAAAAGAGAGGAAAACATGTCCACATAGAAACTTGCACACAAATGTTCATAGCAGTATTATTTTTTTTTTTTTTTTTTAATTTTTTTTTTTTTTTTTTAAGATTTTATTTATTTATTTGACAGAGATCACAAATAGACAGAGAGGCAGGCAGAGAGAGAGAGAGAGGGAAGCAGGCTCGCTGCTGAGCAGAGAGCCCGATGCGGGACTCGATCCCAGGACCCTGAGATCATGACCTGAGCCGAAGGCAGCGGCCTAACCCACTGAGCCACCCAGGCGCCTAATCGCTAAAGGTGGAAATCAAATGTCCATCTATGGATGAAAAAACAAATTGTGATCACAATGGAATATTGTTCAGCCATTAAAAGGAACAAAGTACTGATAAATATGCAGCAACTTGGATGAGCCTTGAACACATATGATAAAAACAAAACCCAAACACAAAAGGACATGTATGATTTCCTTTATAGGATATATCCATAATAGGCAAATTCATAGAGACAGGAAGCAGATTAGAGGTATCAGGGGATGAAGAGGAGAAATTGGGAGTGATTACTTATGGGTGTTTTTATGGGGTAATGAAAATGTTGCAATTAGAACTGGTGGTTTTACAACATTGTGAATACACTATTTACCTGAAAATTTTACAGCTTAAAATGGTTAATATTACCGTATAAATTTTAGCTCAGTTAAAAAACTTTATGTAAGAGGCGTCTGGGTGGCTCAGTTTGTTAAGTCTCTGCCTTTGGCTCAGGTCATGATCACAGGGTCCTGGAATAGAGCCCATTATTGGGCTCTCTGCTCAGGGGGAGACTGCATCTCCCTCTCCCGCTGCCCCTCCCCCTATTTATGCTCTCTCTCAAATAAATAAAATCTTTTTAAAAAAAACTTCATGTAAAAATAATATAGAGCTTGTTTTTGTAAAGAACTTTATTTCAGGTATTTTTAGCCTTTTCTTAAATGTTCAATAAAAGGTAGTTCTATCGAATAACTGACTTGTTTTTTTCTTCTTTTTTTTTTTAGTGAGCATATGTCAAATACTTATTTAACTGACTGACAAGGAAACCATCAGGACTTATTTCTTGAGTATCTGCTACTCATTATGTTTTCTTCCTTCCACCTCTGTCAATTTTGGATTCTTCCGATGCTCTAATGTTATAAGTAACCTGTACCCTTATAGAGATAAGAGTTTCCATTTACTTTTTTTGATTCAGAGATAAACAGGGAAAAAGATTTCTAGTGAATTTTTCATACCGTGGCTCAGTGGATTAAGCCGCTGCCTTCAGCTCAGGTCATGATCTCAGGGTCCTGGGATCGAGCCCTGCATCGGGCTCTCTGCTCTGCAGGGAGCCTGCTTCCTCCTCTCTCTCTGCCTGCCTCTCTGCCTACTTGTGATCTCTCTCTCTGTCAAATGAATAAATAAAATCTTAAAAAAAATTTTTTTTATATAAAACTTACATTGTAGCATCTTGAGTTCCTGAGCTTTGATGAAGTTCTCTCAGTTTTTCATGTTTTAAATTGCTCTAACAAGGACTTAATTTCATTGGATAACTAACACCCAGAACTCTTATTTTCACTTTTATCCAACTACATTTTATGCAAATAATTAACTATGAAATCAACACTCTTAGTTAAAAGTTATATCCATAAACAGGTAATTTAATGTAAGCAAATGGTTTCAAGCTTCTTTCACAAGAACGGAGGGTTTTCTAGGAAAAAGTAAGCCTACAGTCAAGTGTTATTAAAAAATGAAGTTTTTACAGATTATAGATTTAGATAAAAATATGTAGAAGGAATACTTTCTCCAAATAAAGCACCACCACATCTTGTAGTTTTGTGGTTCACTTTCAGACAGCTAAGAAAAAATTTCTCGCAGAGATTTCTGGAATGCCAAAAATGAGAGGATTTTTTAAGACCAATTATCATAGTCTCTGCTCATCAATAAAGTACAGTTGATACTTGAACAACACGGGTTTGAACTGTGTGAGTCCACATACATGCAGATTCTTTACAGTGTGCATTACTGCAAATGTATTTTCTCTTCCTTATGATCTCAAAAACATTTTTTCTCTAGCTTACTTTAAGAACAGTATATAATACATGTAACATACAAAATGTATATTGACTGTTTATGCTATTGGAGAGGACTGGGCCAACAGTAGGCTATTTGTAATTAAGTTTTGGGGGAGTCAGAAGTTGTATATGGATTTCCAACTATGTGGTGGTTGGTGCTCCAACCCCTTCATTGTTAAGGATCAACTGTAAATCTTTAAATGGTGTAGCAAGAATGAAGACCAGTGCTGTATTTTTCACATTTTCCAGTTGTCAATACACTCAGAGGACTTAAAAATACAGACTTTCGGGGTGCCTGGGTGGCTCAGTGGGTTAAAGCCTCTGCCTTCAGCTCAGGTCATGATCCCAGGGTCCTGGGATCGACCCCTGCATTGGGCTCTCTGCTCTGGGATCAAGACCTGCATCCGGCTCTCTGCTCTGCAGGGAGCCTGCTTCCCCCTCTCTCTGCCTGCCTCTCTGCCTACTTGTAATCTCTATCTGTCACATTAAAAAAAAAAAAAAAAAATACACAGACTTTCTAATAAACCACTATTTTAGATTTAGCTACATCAGTGGTTCTTCACCATTGGTGATTTTGCTTACCCAGGCATATTTGGCAGCATTTAGTGATAGTTTTGGTTGTCACATTTTCAGAGTGCCACTGGCACTAGTGTGGACGGCAATGATGCTGCTAAAACTACAACACATGGGACAGCCTCCCCTGGTGAAGAATTATCAGGCCCAAATGTTGACCTTTGAGGGAAACTTTAAGCTACATTAATGTTCCGATCCATTTCCAGTCTAAAATCTGCAACATAATCAAGAACATTAACTGAAGCTGTTGTTTTTATTTTGATGTCATAAGCTATAAATATGATTTGCAATTATGAGAACTTTAATCAAAAACTGATAGTGAATGAAATGTAAAAGAAAGCACAATATGAATCAAGTTAGAGCTATGTATGGACCAAAATTTAAAGATCTTGTTAGATTTCTAGAAACCTCCAATTTACTAGTTTTAATCTGCAATGTGAACAGTACAGGACATGACTGAAAATTAAAGGGCACTGCAGAACTTCTTTCTATGTTCATGCCATATAAACAAACATCTTTTCCCTAAGACAAAACTCTAAGAAACAAATAAAGCTAATTCTATGTTATTTCAACTTTTAGCACTGTGTTTATCTTTGCTGGCATATTAAGTCTTCTTTGGAAGGAGATAGGCATATAAATTAAACTCTTTGTTATTCCTAATACTTTATCAAGTAATAATAATAGTAAAAAAGGAAGTAAAAAAGAAGTTGCACCCCAAAGGAAGTCTATTTTTCAAACCCATTAGCACCAAAAAGCACTTTATAGCATTAGGATATTAATTCCAAATCAGCTTGTCCCGGAGAAAGCAAACATGCTGTTTGTTACTTCTCCTTGACCTTAATTTCTTAGAATTAAAAATAAAAGGGGGGGGGTAACAAAATGATCTTTAAACTCTTAATTAAAGCTAGTACCTTGGCAGTTTAATATAAAAATCAAATTTCACAAAATAAATACACCAAAGCAACTATAATAGTAATCAGCTTTATTTAAAATATTTTTCAATCTAGGAAAGCTCATTTTACACGAGTTTCCAACTAATTTATTAGAGTCAGAAACAAAGAAAATAAAACCAGAGAAAATCCTCTGTAAAAAAATACACAAGGAACATTTCTACATGTGAAAAAAGAGTAAACAGTCTGAACAATGGAACATCCAAGTCTTAGTCTCAATTCCATCTCTTTTAGTGAACACTACTATCAACCTTGAGATCTGATTTGTTCTTGTCATTCTTCACTGAGTAGATGAAATATGTTAAGGTATCCTTTTCATTCACTGGAATAGACCTAAAGTGGCAACCAACTATCTATAAAAACAAAAACAAACAAAAAAACCACCTGAAATTATAGATATTGACAGATGTCATACTAGGTAAAATACACATTCATCAAAAGAAAAAGTGCTACTCGATAAGAACTATATCCTTTTAAAAATAAACTAACAAAATACCAACAAGATGAAAAGCATGTAAGAATAAGATGTTATGAACAAGAGATAGTGTGACTTCACAGGACCCTCTAATCCACTCAATTAAATATACATTAATTAGAAATTATTTACTTTTATTTAAATTTTATAACTAGAATCTACATTAGGAGGTAAATATTTTTCAATTTTAAGTACCAATGAAATAAAATAGAATGTAGACCCTACTCCCACAGAAAAATGATACAGAAGTTGAAAAAATTTTGGTACTATACAAATCATGAACTATCTTACAAATATATTTGCTGTAACTTATATTCATTCATTCATTGGCAGTACTCTTTTTTAAGGTTCCTTGAAAGTTTTTCTGAATAAAGATTATGGATGGAAAATGAGAAGGGAAAGAGAGATGTTCACTGAAGAATGTTTATCTATTTTCTGGCCTTTTCATTCTGCTAATCTAACATCTAGATGCACAACCAAGAGAAATGCAACAGACTAAACTGGGGTGTTGCTATGTATATCTAGAATGTGAAAGACGAAACTTCTTAAAGAAAATGCTATTCATACAATAATTAAGAGATTTAAAGAGTGCAGTCACCTAACTCTGGAATCACTCCTAAGTAAACTATAACTTTCATTGTCATTTGGATTTCTTCTCATTTCTAAAGAAGAAAGTAGTTTTAGAAATAATGTAAATTTTAAATATCAAATTATCAAATATTTCAGGTGTACTTAAAAAATACATACTTCTGACCCTTGTACAAGACAGGTTTTAACTGTGAGGGTCCACTTACACACTTTTATTTCAATAAATACAGTACAGTACTGTAAATGTATTTTCTCTTCCATATGATTTTTTAAACAACATTTTCTTTTCTTTAGGTTACTTTACTGAGACTATAGTAAGAATATATACAATACATATATATAGAAAAATATGCTGACTATAGTATCGGAATGCTTCCAGTCAACAGGAGGCTATTAGTAGTTAAGTTTTTGGGGAATCAAAAGTTATATGCAGATTTTTTACTATGTTCCGTTATAACCCTTGTGCTGTTCAAGGGTCACCTGTACATTATATGTAACATTTATAATAATGAGTTCTCTGGTTCTCATTTGTCCCAGAACAAAGATAACTTCCACTTGATGAGTATCTGTCTATATGGATACAGTTTTATCATGGTAGATAATATCTACGTTTACATTATATTAACATACTATACAATCTAAAAAGGACTGGATCTTTTAAATCAAATTTAAAGAAAAACTGAATTTTTGTTGCTTAGGCAAGAAGGAAAGAAGAAATTCTGGCTAAAAAGTCAATATATTAGCTCTTAACAAGGTTAAAAAAGTACTCTGCCAAAGAATTGTACCTTCTGTATCTTTTACTTTATTCAATATGCACGTTTTAGAAAATGTTGCATTATTAAACCCAAGCTGAAAAATATGAGAAAACTGATCTATATATTTAATTTATATTCTAATAGATTAAATATTTTTACTTAAAATGATTAAAGTATAAATATATAAGTCTATAAATGCCTTAATATGATTCACAGATTTCTTGGTTCTATTAATTCCTAGAAGACACATATTTCAAAATTTACAGAAAGAAACAGAAGTTCTATAGCAAACTAAGTAACGTCTTGAATGAAAGTCTGCATCTTTTAGATGTGAAGAAAGCACAGATGCCTCAACTAAAACAAACTAGCATCGCCAAGGACAAATTCTGAAACAGTTAAATCAACAAGTTATAGGAATACTATTTACGGGCTAATCCGTAGACCCAATCTGTCAAAAACTTAAAAAGATTCTAATAAAGACAACAAAGTTTATCAATTTCTTTTATTATGCCTCAATTAAGTGTTCAATAAATGTTTACTAAGTGGAATTTCAAAGCCAACAGAAATACTGAATACTGAAAGCCAGTATTAAAAAATGCTTAGAAAATTACATACAATCCATTGAGTGGTTGTTACATAAAGGAATTTAAGAGGTAGACAAACATTTCTAGGAAACTAGATTCTTCCATAATAGATTTTTATTAACTGATTTATCTAACTAAAATGTACTGTTATATACACTATGTTAACAATTTCATTAGGCTTTTATGACTCTTTTTTGTATAAACAGGCTCATTTAAAGTATAGTTTAAAACTCATAAATACCTCAACAAGTTGTGCTTTATTAAGTCCTGGTCTGGTTGATAGTTTGAAGTGTCTTTTGTATCTCCGAAGTGTATTTACTTGTAATTGGTATAAATCCACCTAGAAAAAAATAAAGATGTAAGAATTAGAATTAGTTCATGCAATGTTTAAGTTATCTTTGATACATATAATAACTAACATTTCAATTTTGGCACAGTAAAAATGTAATTCTGTAATTCCATTACTAAATAACAGAAGTTACATTATTTAATTAATTCCATTATTCCTTTTATAGAATCAAAACTATAAGTATATTGTACACTTTAATCTTTTGAAGATAAATATTGAAAACTGGGAGCAAAAAAGAAGTTATAAGTCAATACAGCCATAAGCACTGTCAACTGAAAACGTAAGTCAAACTACAACTGCCTGTTAACTGGCTATATTTAATTTTGCTTTCATTTTCAGATTTTTCCCTTTAAGTATTTTAAAAATTTTTATTTTCCAATACAAGTTTCAGAATGGAATACTTAGGATTTACATTTAACACAGAGAAACATTATCTACCTCTGGAGTATCAATATCTTGAACAGGTGAATCTCCTCCATCATCATCACTCCCTTTTCTCTTTCTTCTGTTTCGAACACTCTGAATTAAGTTTTTATGATAATCACAAATGTAAAGATGCCTTGCCTGAAACAGAAAAGTTTCACAAACTACTTATGATTATGTAATGTGTCCATGTATTAGTAAAATACATAGGGCACAGTGAATTATTAAAAATAAAAACGGGCAAAATAGCCATTGTTAAGGCAAAACCATGTTTCTATGCTTAAATCCTGTATTCAGTTGGAACAAACACACCATGTCTGGCAATACCGTTAAGAGGATTGGGGTGGGGGTGGGGGTTTGGAAGGGAGGAAGGGAGGCAGAGAAGCAGAATGAAAAATTCCAACTCGATTTTGTCATTAAATTGCAGTGAAGGTGAACTAGATTTGGTAGGTCATGCTGTTTTTTAACAAGGGGAAAGGTGATGTTGCCCCCCAAAATATTTGGTAATATTTTCTCTACTTAAAGAGCTTATTTTAGCAGCATGATGTATGCTTCCTATTCTTTCTGAACATTCAAGTTATAATCCAGATACAAAACTACCCATTTTTACACATGAGCTGATTTCATATACTATTGTATTTAAATTTGAATTATAAACTTCTGAGTATTTAAAGAATGTATTTATTTGTATTACGTCTTTCCAACCAAAGCAATGTGAAATTATTCAAGTTTGCTTGAAAAGTTTCTTATGAGCATGACTGAAACTGTTCAACAGGCATAAAGTATCACAAGCATGCCTTTAACTGGCATAAAGTATCACGAACTTTGCAAAAGCTTCAATTAAGTGTAGTCTTGAGAGCTGTATGGTAACATTTTAAAATTGGGCTGCATATATTAACATAATTAAACTCCTTTAAAAAACGAAACTATTAAAGACTAAGGCTTTTAAATTAACTTCTAAACCAAATCCAAGTTAAATTTATGCAGGACATGTGCTAGGTTCTTGCATCTTGTTATTTATTCATTTACTCGGAAAAGTGGCAGTTTGTTCCTAAAAACCTCATGAATGGTCAAAAGCAAACAAACAAAAAACAAAAACAAACAAAAGGACGGAAAAAGAAATCCCGATGGCTGCCAAAGGGATGGCAAAACCGCAGAGGCTACGTGCTCCCCACGTTCGGAGCAGCTGCGCTAGATGCTGACATCGTTCACAATCCCCGCTCCCAGCAAGGCGGGGGGCGAGCTCGGCTTCCCTCACTCCGTACTCGGGCGAACGAGGAAAAGGGTCTTTCTTTACGCAGTATCAGGCCCTAGGTCTCTGCACGACTCCACTTTTGCCTACACGAGGGTAGTGACTCCCTGCGGCCACACGCCAGCTAGGGCAGCAAAACAAAGAAGGCGCCTCCATTCCAGAAGGAGCTGCCGGGCTGCAAGAAAACTACTCCGGGCCCTCCGAGCGACGGTCCCCTTTGTTTCGTTCCCCGATCTCAGCGAAGGAGGAAGGGGTTAGACAGTGAGCAGAACGGAGTCGGGGGGGAGGGGGGCAGGAGCGGTAGGGGTGGGGATGGGGGAGGAGCGGAACGGCGGCGTGCAAGTCTGTGTCTGTTGGGGGTGGCGGTCGGAGTTGCACCGACTTTGTTGTTTGCTTCCTACCAGAGACCACACAACGGGTTCGCACTGCAGCCAGGTCGAGGGGAACCCTGAGCGTTCCGCCCAACAATCCATGTGGGCACCGCTCCTGGAGCCCCAAGGGGGTAGGCAGGGCAGGGCCGTCCCGCCGTCACTTACGCTCTTATCCAGCTCAATTTTCACCTTCTTCTGGGAGATGCTCTTCTGGATCCTCTTGCTGAAGCTGGCGTTCCCAGCCGCCCGGCCACACCGCTCACCGTCCTCCCGCAGACAGCACAGCTGTCCGGGGCCGGGGCCAGCCGCTCCCGGGGGTCCAGCAGCAGAGACCGCCCCGGCACCGGGAACCTCAGCCCCGGCGCCAGCCCCTGCCCCGTTCCCGGCTGAAGCTGCGGCAGCCGCGGCGGCAGCGACCACTGCGGCCACTGCGGCGGCCGCGTCCCCTCCGCGGCTCATCTCCTCAGGCGTGAAGCCGTTCATGTCTCCCCGCTTTGGGACGCCGGCGCTGACAGAAATCCCCGCTCCGCCTCTCTCCGGAGACTCCGGGGTCTCCGCAGGATCCCTTAGACACCTGACCCCGCCGAGGCAATTCCTCCGGCGGCACGGCCAGACAGCAAGCGTCCTAGCCTGTTGTTGTCTGCTGGCGCCGGGACAGGGGACAGTGCTTTCGGTCAAGAACCAAAGTGGGGCGGCGCCAGGAGTTAGGACCCTGCTCACTGTCACATGGAGACTCTTCAGCAGTTGGACACGAGCGCCTCCGCCTCCCTCCGGCCCCTCGACTTGAGCAAGCGCGATGCGCTCTCTTCTGTCCCGCCCCTTCCACTCTGTTGCGGGGCACCACGGGAATTGTAGTTCTCTGCGGGGGGGGGGGGGCAATCAACCTGAGTTCCTCCCTGACTCGGCGCCTTGGGGATTGGAGGAACTACTTATCCTAGCATGCATCGCGTGGCAATGGGTCGGGCTCCTTTTTTTTTTTTTTTTGGAAAACACTAGCGTGCGGTTGGGGGTTGTGGTGATCTCGCTTCTTGTTTCTGCCGGGAAGTTGGTTTGTGTTTGGCTACCGGAATTTTGCAGAGTTGGCATTCCAGACGAAGGGGTCACTCAGCTCCTGAGGCGAAGGGCAAAATGCGCCGAGCGGGGCCTAGGAGGGGACGGGAGTGAAGGTGTTGGGGTAAAAAAAGTTTCGGAACCGTTTTCCTGTCTGTGGAAAAAGAATTTTTGGTGTGGCCATTCTTTTGTGGGAAACCCAAACCAAGTACAACTCAGTAAAGCTGGCGCTATTCGGGCCCTGGAGGTCCTGCAGATTCTGCTGCTAACAAGGCCGCTGGATAATAGTTCCATTCATTGACGCACCAACTTGTTTAGGGGCTCCTGCTTAGGCAAAAACGCCCATCCGGAACCCGACCATGACCCAAGTGCCATAGCTTAAGGCCGTTTTTAAATCCTTTTACGTTCCGGAGAGGATCAGGTTTCGCTCTTGGGTGCATAAAGTTGGTCGCTTCCTGAGGTGGAGCTGCTGACTGGTTATAACAGGGCTTCTTTCTGCTTCCACCTCCAACCTTTCTTTACAATTTCTCCTCTAATGGACCTGGAGAAGGGCGGAGTCCAATATCCTATAAAAGGGGACGTGGAACCCTACCAACACCAAGTTAGCGCGAGTGCTCGTCAGAAACTTCCTGGCGTTCTCTTTACGGAATGAGAGGCGAGAAAGAAACTGCATTTCCTTGGGTGCCTGCCAGTGCCTGTGTGCTTGTGCGTGTAGAGTGCGTGTGTGTGTGCGCCTTTGCGTGTGTGTGCGTGCGTGCCTGTGGGCGCGTGCTTGTGGAGGGCGGGGTAGAAGAATGGGAGCGGCTGATACGAAAGCTGCACCTTTGCTAGTTGCGGCGCGTCACTGTTTTTATCAGATGCATCCTGTTTAGCAATCCCATTGTTAAAGCAAAAATACCGAGCTGGTTCTTTCAAAAGTTTAGACTTGCTGAGTGGATTTAGTGATAGATGATATTTTTTAAAAAAACGTAAATGTCATCTGCCCTGAAATTCAAAGGCATCCATTGCTTCTGTGCTTGTCCTTTCTAGGATATGGGAAAGGAAAAAAAGAAACATTAAAATGTTACATAAATTGAATGGGCGAAAGAAAGATAATGAATGGTGAGTATTTTGTTACTTTTTTAAACTGCACTCTCCAGTAGGGTGTCTGATGGTTATTTCTACTGAAAAATTAAATTGTTAATTTAATCTTAACAAATTTGAAAAACAGATTCAGTTATTGGAAAACCTTTAAGTGTGTTTGGAACAACTTGAATATATGAATATACTTTTTCAATTTAAAATTTGTGAAATCTAAATTTAGAATCCAAGTTGAAATGTGCTTTATGAACTAACAGGATTTCAAAGACTTAGAATCTTTTTTTTTTTTTAAAGATTTTATTTATGCGGGGCGCCTGGGTGGCTCAGTGGGTTAGAGCCTCTGCCTTCGGCTCAGGTCATGATCCCGGGATCCTGGGATCGAGCCCAGCTCGGGCTCTCTGCTCTGCGGGGAGTCTGTTTCCTCCTCTCTCTCTGCCTACTTGTGATCTCTGTCTGTCAAATACATAAATAAAATCTTAAAAAAAAAAAGATTTTATTTATGTATTTGACAGAGAGAGAGAGAGGGGTCGCAGGTAGGCAGAGAGGCAGGCAGGGGAGGAGGGAAGCAGGCTCCCTGCTGAGCCAGATGCAGGCCTCTGGCCTGGGGCCTCAGGCTTCGGGCTTCGGGCCTTGATTCCAGGACCCTGAGATCGTGACCTGAGGCCAAGGTAGAGGCTTAACCCAGACACCCAGAATTTCAAAGACTTAGTACCAGAAATTTTTCAAAAAAGTATATTGAATGGCTCATTAATAATTTTTATATCGATTACATGTTGAAATAATATTTTGAGCGTACTGGTTTAAATGAAATACAACATTAAAATAAAATTTAGTTGTCTCTATTGTTTTAAATGTGGCTAAATTAAATGTTTTAAATGTTTAAACATGTGACTCAGGTGTTTGTATTAGATAATGCTGAATTAATCTATTAAACATAGAATACTGGTATCTATTGTTTGTGCATATATTTTCTTAAGTGGTTAAAAAGGAGAACATATGGACAGGATGGATACACTCCAACTTCAGGGTGGGGTTCATCTCTCAGGAGAGAGGCCAAGGGATAGTATAAGGGAATGATTTAAAGGTGGAGTCTGTTATGTTTGTAAGTTTTTATTTACTAAAAAAAAATTGAAACAAATGTAGTGTTACGATGTTGGATTTCCACATTTTTTATACTTTTGTTTTTAAAAATGTTTTATAATATTGTTTGGTCCTTGGTCTTAAAAGTTTATAATCTATCTTATGCAAAATGTGACCAGATTACTTCATGTATATGTGTATGGTTTAGCAATGTATCTCTTTCATATGAATATTCCTAAAGTGATGAATTGTGGTTAGGCTTCCTTTATACACAATACGGTATTTTAAAAAGATCCAATTAAACATTTATTGCATACTGGGATCTTTTCTAGGCCCTGGGGTATAAAAATAATTGAAACAGGGTCCTAGCCATTTTGTAGCTCACTGTTTAGTAGTTGAGTAGCTTAACAAGCACACTATACACACTATAAATGCCAAAGACTGAATGTTTGTGTCCTCCCCAAATTTGTATGTTGAAACCTAATCCCCAGTGTGGTGGTATTCTGAGGTAGCATCTTTGGAAGGTGATAGGTCCTGCGGTGGAGGCCTCCTGAATGGATTAGTGCCTTCATAAAAGAGGCTCCGAGAGCCCCCTTGCTCCTTTTCCCCGTGTGAGAACACAAGTGAGAAGATAGCAGTTTATGAACAATAAAGCTGACTCACTAGATAGAGACCTGCTAGTCTTAAATTTCCCAGTGTCTAGAACTGTGAGAAATAAATTTCTGTTGTTTATAAGCCACCCAGTCTATGGTGTTTGTTATATAAGCCAAACAGACTAAAATACATGCCTCAATAAAATTAGAGAAAGAGCACAGATTTATGCATAAGAGGCAGTGATTCACCTCTGGCAAATAGAAGGCATTCTTGGAGTAGGTGAACTGCAAATTCTCAATACCTGATGAAAGTTTATCTTCAATGAATCTATTGTTCAGACAAAGAAATTTTCGTTACAACCACAGTTCATTATTTCTACAAATCTTCATATTCAGGGCAGATAAGAATTTTCTTCCTTTAAGATGATTCACAACCTATGTTGGAATCAGGCTTTGGGGAGCTTCAAACTTACATAATTTGAGGAGTCTTCTTTAAGAAAAACTATTTAAAATTATAAATACAAAATTAGACACAAGCATTTAAAAGGGCCTGTTCAAATGAGGGACTCTGAATCTTAAATCCATTAGCTTCATGGTAATTCTACTTCAGAGTAGACAGTGTGGATATACAGATCTATGAAACCTAAGCTATAGGGAGGTTGTTGATGTCATTAAAATATTTACTTTCTGAAATGATTATAATATGATTCTTTAAAAAGTATTTTTCCCTGACTTGCTTCCCTCTGGAGCTTTTAACATGATTTAATTTTTCTGGTTTTATTTTAAAATAAGTAATTAAATAAGTTTAATTAATTTATAAAAATTTACAAATTGACCCATAATCCTAACATGAACATGATTAGGAAATTCAAATAATACAACAGATTCAATATGAAAAAAAGCCTGTTTCCTTTCATCTCAAATCCCTGTGCCTAAAAGCAACCAATGTTAACAACTTCTTGGATTTCTTGTTAGAAAAAAATTGTTTGTGTTAGTATATACATCTCTATATATGAATAATTCTATTACACTGTTTTATACTGTGCTTTTTTTAACTAGTTTAAGATAAAGCAAGCATACAAAAAGTGCATAAAACATATGTGTCAGTTTCAGTAGTTATGGAAAAACAAACATGTATGTAACTGTTACCCAAGTCCAGAAAAGAAAATAAAACAAACAATACAACCACAATAGAACCTTTTGGGATTTTTGGTTGATATTGCATTGAATCCATACATTAAGCTAGGAGAGAACAGGTACCTTTACAATATTGAGCCTCCTAATCGATGAACATGATGTATTTTTCAATTCATTCAGATCTTCGTAATATCTCTTAACAGAATTTGTCATTTTGCAGAAGTTTTGCATATCTTTTATTAGACTTCTTCATACATACTTGATATTTCTGAATATCAATGGCATTTTTAAAATATTTCCTTTTCTTTGTTGCCAATATATAGAAATTAAGCTGATTTTTTCCCAAAATAATGTTTAAATTCAGCAAACTTCCCTATCATAAAATTTCCTACTCACAGTAATTTATTTCTGTATTCATTTGGATTGTCAAGGCACCCAATCACATCACTTGCAAGTATTGAGTTTTGTTCCTTTATTCCTAATTTATTTACTTTTCTTTCTTACTCTACTACATGGCTAAGATTCCAGATCAATATTGGAAAAGAAGTGGTATTAGCAGGCTCACTGTCCTGTTCCCAGTCTCAGAAGGAATTTCCATGTTTCACCACTATATATAGTGTTTATGACAGATATTTTTGTTTCTTAAACTGTTTATTTGCTCATAATATCCTCTTGTGTTTTTAATGTGTGCCAGATTTGTACTGCTGTTTCTCCTTTCATTCTTGATTTCAATTATTCGTACCTTCTCTCTTTTCTGGATCAGACCTCACCAGAGTATTTTATCAATTACACTAGACCTTTTAAAGGACAAATATTAGTTTTATTTTTAGTTTCTATTATATTTTTTCTATTTCTTTCTTTATTATTTCCTTCTTATTTATTTTGCTGTTTTACCAACTTCTTTACAAATAAGGGAATTAGAACCTGTTTTGCCCGCACCCACAAATCTTAATATGTGTTATTCTTATTATCATTGAGGTCAAAATATTATCTAAATTCCCTCACGATTATTTTTGGTGCATAATTATTTAGGTGTACATTTCTTAATTTTCAAATATATGCAGATGATCTATTACCCTTATTGATTTACAGCACATTTGCTTTGTTGTTACAGAAATATATATGATTTATATCCTTTAAAATTTATTGAGTTTTGCTTTTGAACGAAGAACATGTTTGATTTTTTTAAATTTTTTATTTATTTCTTATTTTTTTATAAACATATAATGTATTTTTATCCCCAGGGGTACAGGACTGTGAATCGCCAGGTTTACACACTTCACAGCACTCACCATAGCACATACCCTCCCCAATGTCCATAACCCCCCTCCCCCTCTCCCAACCCCCTCCCCCGAGCAACCCTCAGTTTTGTGAAATTAAGAGTCACTTATGTTTTGTCTCCCTCCCGATCCCATCTTGTTTCATTTATTCTTCTCCTATCCTCCTAACCCCCTATGTTGCATCTCCACTTCCTCATATCAGGGAGATCATATGATAGTTGTCTTTCTCCGATTGACTTATTTCACTAAGCATGATACCCTCTAGTTCCATCCACGTCCTCGCAAATGGCATGATTTCATTTCTTTTGATGTATTCCATTGGATTTGGAATTGAAATTTGAAGTATTTGAATATGAAGTATTCCATTGTGTAGATATACCACTCTTCTTTATTCATTCATCTGTTGATGGACATCTAGGTTCTTTCCATAGTTTGGCTATTGTAGACACTGCTGCTACAAACATTTGGGTGCACATGCCCCTTCAGATCACTACATTTGTATCTTTAGGGTAAATACCCAGTAGTGCAATTGCTGGGTCATAGGGTAGTTCTATTTTCAACATTTTGAGGAAACTCCATGCTGTTTTCCAGAGTGGTTGCACCAGCTTGCATTCCCAGCAACAGTGTAGGAGGGTTCCCCTTTCTCCGCATCCTCACCAGCATCTGTCATTTTCCTGACTTGTTAATTTTAGCCATTCTGACTGGTGTGAGGTGATATCTCATTGTGGTTTTGATTTGTATTTCCCTGATGCCGAGTGACGTGGAGCACTTTTTCATGTGTCTGTTGGCCATCTGGATGTCTTCTTTGCAGAAATGTCTGTTCATGTCCTCTGCCCATTTCTTGATTGGATTGTTTCTTCTTTGGGTGTTGAGTTTGCTAAGTTCCTTATAAATTTTGGATACTAGCCCTTTATCTGATATGTCGTTTGCAGATATCTTCTCCCATTCTGTCAGTTGTCTCTTGGTTTTGTGAACTGTTTCCTTTGCTGTGCAAAAGCTTTTGATCTTGATGAAATCCCAATAGTTCATTTTTGCCCTTGATTCCCTTCCCTTTGCCGATGTTCCTAGGAAGATGTTGCTGCAGCTGAGGTCGAAGAGGTTGCTACCTGTGTTCGCCTCAAGGATTTTGATGGATTCCTTTCTCACATTGAGGTCCTTCATCCATTTTGAGTCTATTTTCATGTGTGGTGTAAAGAAGTGGTCCAATTTCATTTTTCTGCATGCGGCTGTCCAATTTTCCCAGCACCATTTATTGAAGAGGCTGTCTTTTTTCCATTGGACATTCTTTCCTGCTTTGTCGAAGATTAGTTGACCATAGAGTTGAGAGTCTATTTCTGGGCTCTCCATTCTGTTCCATTGATCTATGTGTCTGTTTTTGTGCCAGTACCATGCTGTCTTGATGATGACAGCTTTGTAATAGAGCTTGAAGTCCGGAATTGTGATGCCACCTACTTTGGCTTTCTTTTTCAATATTCCTTTGGCTATTTGAGGTCTTTTCTGGTTCCATATAAATTTGAGGATTATTTGTTCCATTTCTTTGAAAAACATGGATGGGATTTTGATAGGGATTGCATTAAATGTGTAGATTGCTTTAGGTAGCATAGACATTTTCACAATGTTTATTCTTCCAATCCAGGAGCATGGAACATTTTTCCATTTCTTTGTGTCTTCCTCAATTTCTTTCATGAGTAGTTTATAGTTTTCTGCATATAGATTCTTAGTCTCTTTGGTTAGGTTTATTCCTAGGTATCTTATAGTTTTGGGTGCAATTGTAAATGGGATTGACTCCTTAATTTCTCTTTCTTCTGTCTTGTTGTTGGTGTAGAGAAATGCAACTGATTTCTGTGCATTGATTTTATATCCTGGCACTTTACTGAATTCCTGTATAAGTTCTAGCAGTTTTGGAGTGGAGTCTTTTGGGTTTTCCACATATAGTATCATATCATCTGCGAAGAGTGATAGTTTGACTTCTTCTTTGCTGATTTGGATGCCTTTAATTTCTTTTTGTTTTCTGATTGCTGAGGCTAGGACTTCTAGTACTATGTTGAATAGCAGTGGTGATAATGGACATCCCTGCCGTGTTCCTGACCTTAACGGAAAAGCTTTCAGTTTTTCTCCATTGAGAATGATATTTGCGGTGGGTTTTTCATAGGTGGCTTTGATAATATTGAGGTATGTGCCCTCTATCCCTACACTTTGAAGAGTTTTGATCAGGAAGGGATGCTATACTTTGTCAAATGCTTTTTCAACATCTATTGAGAGTATCCTATGGTTCTTGTTCTTTCTTTTATTAATGTGTTGTATTACATTGATTGATTTGCGGGTGTTGAACCAACCTTGCAGCCCTGGAATAAATCCCACTTGGTCGTGGTGAATAATCCTTTTAATGTACTGTTGACTCCTATTGGCTAGTATTTTGGTGAGAATTTTTGCATCTGTGTTCATCAAGGATATTGGTCTGTACTCTTTTGGTGGGATCCTTGTCTGGTTTTGGGATCAAGGTGATGCTGACCTCATAAAATGACTGTGGAAGTTTTCCTTCCATTTCTATTTTTTGGAACAGTTTCGGGAGAATAGGAATTAGTTCTTCTTTGAATGTTTGGTAGAATTCCCCTGGGAAGCTGTCTGGCCCTGGGCTTTTGTTTGTTTGGAGATTTTTGATGGCTGTTTCAATCTCCTTACTGGTTATGGGCCTGTTCAGGTTTTCTGTTTCTTCCTGGTTCAGTTGTGGTAGTTTATATGTCTCTAGGAATGGATCCATTTCTTCCAGATTGTCTAATTTGTTGGCGTAGAGTTGCTCATAGTATGTTCTTATAATTGTCTGTATTTATCTGGTGTTAGTTGTGATATCTCCTCTTTCATTCATGATTTTATTTATTTGGTCCTTTCTCTTTTCTTTTTGATAAGTCTGGCGAGGGGTTTATCAATCTTATTGATTCTTTCAAAGAACCAGCTCCTAGTTTCGTTGATTTGTTCTATTTTTTTTTTTTTTTTTTGGTTTCTATTTCATTGATTTTTGCTCTGATCTTTATGATTTCTCTTCTCCTGCTGGGTTTAGGCTTTCTTTCTTGTTCTTTCTCCAGCTCCTTTACGTGTAGGTTTAGGTTGTGTACTTGAGACCTTTCTTGTTTCTTGAGAAAGGCTTGTACCGCTATATATTTTCCTCTCAGGACTGCCTTTGCTGGTCCCACAGATTTTGAACCGTTGTGTTTTCATTATCATTTGTTTCCATGAATTTTTTCAATTCTTCTTTAATTTCCTGGTTGACCCATTCATTCTTTAGAAGGATGCTGTTTAGTCTCCATGTATTTGGGTTCTTTCCAGCTTTCCTCTTGTGATTGAGTTTTAGCTTCAGAGCATTGTGGTCTGAAAATATGCAGGGAATGATCCTATTCTTTTGATACCGGTTGAAACCTGATTTAGGACCCAGGATGTGATCTATTCTGGAGAATGTTCCATGTACACTAGAGAAGAATGTGTATTCTGTTGCTTTGGGATGAAATGTTCTGAATATATCTGTGATGTCCATCTGGTCCAGTGTGTCATTTAAGGCCTTTATTTCCTTGTTGATCTTTTGCTTGGATGATCTGTCCATTTCAGTGAGGGGAGTGTTCAAGTCCCCTACTATTATTGTATTATTATTGATGTGTTTCTTTGATTTTGTTATTAATTGGTTTATATAGTTGGCTGCTCCCATGTTAGGGGCATAGATATTTAAAATGGTTAGATCTTCTTGTTGGACAGACCCTTGGAGTATGATATAGTGTCCTTCCTCATCTCTTATTATAGTCTTTGGCTTAAAATCTAATTGATCTGATATAAGGATTGCCACCCCAGCTTTCTTCTGATGTCCATTAGCATGGTAAATTGTTTTCCACCCCTCACTTTAAATCTGGAGGTGTCTTCGCGTCTAAAATGAGTTTCTTGTAGGCAACATACTGATGGGTTTTGTTTTTTTATCCATTCTGATACCCTGTGTCTTTTGATTAGGGCATTTAGCCCATTAACATTCAGGGTAACTATTGAGAAATACAAATTTAGCGCTATCATATTGCCTGTAAGGTGACTGTTACTGTATATTGTCTCTGTACCTTTCTGATCTACTACTTTTAGGCTCTCTCTTTGCTTAGAGGACCCCTTTCAATGTTTCCTGTAGAGCTGGTTTGGTGTTTGCAAATTCTTTCAGTTTTTGTTTGTCCTGGAAGCTTTTGATCTCTCCTTCTATTTTCAATGATAGCCAAACTGGATAGAGTATTCTTGGCTGCTTGTTTTTCTCGTTTAGTGCTCTGAATATATCATGCCAGCTCTTCCTGGCCTGTCAGGTCTCTGTGGATAAGTCTGCTGCCAATCTAATATTTTTACCATTGTATGTTACAGACTTCTTTCCCCGGGCTGCTTTTAGGATTTTCTCTTTGTCACTAAGACTTGTAAATTTTACTATTAGGTGACGGGTGTGGACCTATTCTTGTTGATTTTTGAGAGGGGTTCTCTGCACCTCCTGGATTTTGAGGCTTGTTCCCTTTGCCATATTAGGGAAATTCTCTCCAATAATTCTCTCCAATAGACCTTCTGCTCCCCTCTCTCTTTCTTCTTCTTCTGGAATCCCAATTATTCTAATGTTGTTTCGTCTTATGGTGTCACTTATCTCTTGAATTCTCCCCTCGTGGTCCAGTAGCTGTTTGTTCCTCTTTTGCTCGGCTTCTTTATTCTCTGTCATTTGGTCTTCTATATCACGAATTCTTTCTTCTGCCTCATTTATCCTAGCAGTGAGAGCCTCCATTTTTTTTATTGCACCTCATTAATTGCTTTTTTTATTTCAACTTGGTTAGATTTTAGTTCTTTTATTTCTCCAGAAAGGGCTTTTATATCTCCAGAGAGGGTTTCTCTAATATCTTCCTTGCCCTTTTTGAGCCCAACTAGAACCTTGAGAATCGTCATTCTGAACTCTAGATCTGACATATTACCAATGTCTGTGTTGATTAGGTCCCTAGCCTTTGTTACTGCCTCTTGTTCTTTTTTTTGTAGTGAATTTTTCCGCCTTGTTATTTTGTCCAGATAAGAGGATATGAAGGAGCAATTAAAATACTAAAAGGGTGACAAAGACCCCAGAAAAATGCACTTTAACCAAATTAGAAGAGACCCCAAATCGTGGGGGGGAGAAAGGGGATAAAAAAGGTTCAGAAAAAAAAAAAAAAAGAAAAAAATTTTAAAAAGAAAACAAATAAAATATAAAAGAGAAAGAAAAATATGTATATTAGATAAACTAGTCAAAAAACATTAAAAAAGAAAAGGGTAAAAGTTTAAAAAAATTTAGCAGAAGAAGAAAAAAGAAAGAAAAAAAATTGAAAGAAATAAATTGAATTAACTGCAAGAGAAAGAATCATGGGGAGAAAGCCATGAGTTCTGTGCTTTGCTTTCTCCTCCTCTGGTATTCCGCTGCTGTCCTAGGTATTGAACCTGCTTTCCTTGGTAGATGAATTTTGTCCTGGCTGGATATTTTGTTGATCTTCTGGGGGAGGGGCCTGTTGTAGTGACTCTCAAGTGTCTTTGCCCAAGGCGGAATTGCACCGCCTTTACCGGGGTGGACTAAGTAATCCCCTCGGGTTCGCTTTCGGGAGCTTTTGTCCGTTAATGCTTTCCGTAGAGTTCCGGAGGACGGGAATGAAAATGGCGGCCTCCCATCTCCGGCCCGGAGGAGCCGAGAGCCCGGGGCCCCACTCCTCAGTGCGCCCCCAGAGAATAGCGCCCAATCACTCCCGTATCCCCGGCCTCCAGCCACGCTCTGAGCTCACCCAGCCTGCGACTGGTTCAAGATAACCTCGAGCTGTGAGCTGAGTCCTCGGCTCTGTTTCTGTTGCCGGCTTCCCTGTTTTAATACCTGCGAGCTGCGACCCTCCGACACCCCCGATCCTTCTATGACCCTGTGGGACCTGGGGCCACGCTGACCCTGTGTGGGCTTCACCCCGGTTTAGCCTCTGGAGCAATGTCCCTAAGTGGAACAGACTTTTAAAAGTCCTGATTTTGTGCTCTGTTGCTCCACCGCTTGCCGGGAGCAGGCCCCTGCCCCGCGGTCTATCTTCCCGTCGTTTTAGATTCACTTCTCCGCCAGTCCTACCTTTCAGAAAGTGGTTGATTTTCTGTTTCTAGAATTGCTGTTCTTCTCTTCGCTCTCCTGTTGGATTTGTAGGTGTTTGCAATGTTTAGATAAGCTATCGAGCTGATCTCCTGCTACCTGATGTAGTCTCAGCCTGCTACTTCTCCACCATCTTGACTCCTCCGAACATGTTGATTTTTATTTTAAAGATTTATTTATTTTAGAGAAAGAGAATACATGTGTGAGCTGGGAAAGGGGCAGAGGAAGAGAGAATCTCAAACAGATTCAGGCCGAGCATGGAGCGGGAGGTGGGGCTTGATCTCACGACCCTGACACCATGACCTGAGTCCAGTGCTGAGCCACCCAGGTGTCCCTAACATGTTGGATTTTTTAAAATATTCTATGTTTAAAAACAATTCATTTTCTTCTTTTAGGTTAGTATTCTATTTATGTCTATTAGGTCCTATTAATTGTGCTGTTCACTTTTATGTATCTTCACAGACTTTTTGTCTGCATGTTCTATAAATTAGTTAAGTTAAAATATCCTACACAGGTTTATAAATTTGTTTATTTCTCCTTGTCATTTTGTCAGTTTTTGCTTTACATATGTTGAGACCATATTATTTAGTTGACACAAATTTAGAATTGCTATATGAACCTGGAACTGAATATTTCAGCATTCTGAAATGACCTTCTCTATTTCTGTAATGGTTTTAGCTTTTAATTCTATTTTGTCTGGCTGGTATTCATATAGTTACACCACCTGCTTTTTACTTAGTGTTTGCATGATATTCAGCTGGCCCTTGAACAATTGTGGGCTTTTGGGGTACCATGTCCCCCATGTAGTCAAAAAGCCAGGTATAACTTTGGCTCCCCCAAAACTTTACCTTATCAATAACATAAACAGCTGATTAATGCATATTTTGTATGTTATATATGCTATATAGGGTATTCTTACAATAGAGTAAACTAAAGAAAAAAAACGTTATTAAGAAAATTATAAAGGGGGCGCCTGGGTGGCTCAGTGGGTAAAGCCTCTGCCTTCGGCTCAGGTCGTGATCTCGGGGTCCTGGGATCGAGTCCCGCATCGGGCTCTCTGCTCGGCAGAGAGCCTGCTTCCTCTCTCTCTCTCTCTGCCTGCCTCTCTGCCTACTTGTGATCTCTCTCTGTCAAATAAGTAAATAAATAATCTTTAAAAAGAAAATTATAAAGAAGAAAAAATACATTTATAGTACTATATTGTAAAAAAATCTCCATATAATTGGACCTGTGAAGTTCAAATCCATGTTGTTCAAGGATCAACCAAATTTTTCCATCTTTTTACTCTCAACCTTTCTGTATCCTGATAACTTAAAAGTGTCTGTAGGGCACATGATTTTGCATTTTTAAAAAAAATCTAGTCTAATAATCTGTGTCTTAACTAGGACACTTTGTCTATTTATAGTTATGAATTACTAATATACTTGGGTTTAAACCTACTATCCATAATTTTTTGTGCTTTCTATTTTTTGTGCCTATACTGTGTTTGTTTTATTTTCCTTTTTTGCTTTCTTTTCGGGTATCAGTTTCCTTGAAATTAGTTTGGAAGTTATACACTCTTTTTCTATTTCTGATCCTAAAATGTATAACATACATCCTTACTTTTTAAAGTCCAATATTAATCTTTACTTTATTTTGCTGTTCTTTAATTAATTAATTAATCTTTACTTTTCTTTCTACAAAGTGCAAGGTTCTTTTGAGGGTCATGTCCTTCCCCAGCTTCTTTTAAGTTTTTCTCTTTGATTTTCTGTGGTTTTACTTCAGTAATATACCTTTTATTTTAAAGAATCCTGTTGTACTTCACTAAGCTTCTCAAATTATAGATTAATATTTTTAATCAATTCTCAGAAATTCTCAGCCTTTATCTCTTCACATATAATTTCTGCTCTCATTCCATTTCTGCAACTCCAATATATATTAGGCCATCCCACTGTACCCTCTATGTCTCTTGCTCTGTCTTCAATATTTTTTTATTTTACTTTTCCTTCCCTCATTGGCGATTGTTTCTTTTAGCCTGCCTTCCAGTTACTCATTCTCTTTAGGTATGCCAAATCTGCTCTAAGATTCACCCATAATTTTTATACTTTTAGTTATCCTCTTCATTTTATAATTTATCTTTGATTAAGATGTGTCGCTTTCTGTAGTTTCAAGTTTCTTGACAAAATTTCTAAGCTTGACTTTTACTTCCATGACCATAGCAAACAGAGGGGTTTTTAGATTATGTTTGTTGGCTCATACTCGATTCTTCTTGCATTCTATTTTCTTTGATTGTTTGCTCTGGATGTTATTTAAAAAATAAATGATAGAAATAATATGAAGCATTGGATACTATTAGGTCCCTCCAGAGAAGAGTGTCATTTCCTTTTCTCATCTCCATAGAAAGGGTGCCGGTAGTCCCAAATCAATGCTGGAGGATTTCTGACCCAACCGAATGATTCCAGTCCATATCCTCACTTTTGTTCTGTTTCTTAGGGTCCTGTCACAGGGTAGGAGTGTTTCACTAGGGTTAATACGTACTGGACTCCAGCCCTATATCCAAGTGACTGCCAAATGCTCAGTTTTTCCTCTCACCTCCTTTGTTAAGTTGCCTGATTATAACTAGTACTGTTTATGTTAAAATAACATTCACATTCTGATACTGTCCGGGGTGTAATATTTTGCTTGGCATATCTCTACTATTCCACTGTGATTTTCCTCTCATCAGAGTGTGAAGCATATAAAAATCAACGTAGTATCCAGGAAATGCTGGAGTTTGCTCTGGGTAGAAAACTCTCTGTGGCTGATTACCAAGATGGAATGGTATTAACCATTAAAAAGAAACTGAACATAGCTTTAAATCCCCAGGATCAAAAAAGCATTCTTGGGACATCCCCTCATCCATAATCCAATAAGATCCTCTCAAATGTTCCTGTACAATGTTTTAGTTGTGTGGGTTAAGGAAAAATAGTTCACTAAAAATTCTCTTTTTAACATAGTAGAATAAAGTGCTGCTTCTCTCTGAGCTGCTTCCATTAAATTTTTTTTCTTCATTGTATGCCTCAAATGTTTTTTCATTAAAACTACTTTGTTGCATTATTTCTGTACATAATCTTAATGTCATAGCAGATGTGAACATCTAAATAATCAGCTCAGTTTGGCTACTGACAAATATAAAATTTTGTTCATTATCTGAAGCCAATAATCTTTCAGAGAATTTCTTCATATCTTTTGAAAACGTGGGAGAAAAATTAAGTATATTAGCATTCTGTAAGAACACAGGGTCTGCTTTGTCCTAAACTTTTTCATTCATTTTCCATTGACTGATCCAGAGCAAAAAGGAGAATGGAAGTAAATTCAAAGAAACTGAATTTTCAGCAAGCAGTTGACTACGAAAACCCTTCAAACTCCAAAATCACATGTGAGTGCTAGAGCAGGCAACTGAGACCAGACGCACTGGCAGGAAGCCTATACTGGAAATCCAGAGAACATTTGGAGGAAGAATGGAGACTGCATAGAGTCCAAACACTGACAAGGGAGAGAGAGAAGGATAGAAAGTGACTAATCAGAAAGAGCAGATCTTAGAAAGCACCAGTAAAGTAACTTTCTAAAAACAATAATATCTTTGAAGGCAAATTGTGTGTTCTTGTGACCTGTGCATAAATCAGGAAGTCCAGGACGCTGTCTAGAATCTCTTCAGAACTAGGTTAGGTAACGAGAAGCAGAGTAAGTGTGGCTTCATAGAGTTGCCATATTTTAAAGAAGTAATCTTTTGCTATAGCAACAGAGGAGAACCCATGAGAGATGAATTCTGTAAAGCTACCCTGGCCTTTCTACTATGACTGGCCTTTCTTCATATGACTTTCATAATCCTCATATTTGAATGAGTTGAATTTTCCTGGACTAGAATCAGTAGTCCAGGAAAATTCAACTCATTCAAATATGAGGATTATGAAAGTCATATGTACAACGTCCACTCAAAAATACAGTGAGAAAACTGAAATCGGGTAGATAATATTCCTATGGAAGATGAAAAAAAAATTTTTTTTAAAGATTCCATTCATTTATTTGACAGAGAACACAAATAGGCAGAGAGGCAGGTAGAGAGAGAGAGGAGAAAGCAGGCTCCCTGCTGAGCAGAATTCCCGATGCGGGGCTTGATCCCAGGACCCTGGGATCATGACCTGAGCTGAAGGCAGAGGCCTTAACCCACTGAGCCACCCAGGCGCCCCTGGAAGCTGAAAATTTAACAGAAAATTGTTATCATAAATGAAATTTGTGATTCTGCATCCCAACATGAATTTGAAAAACTTAACTGAAGCAATCATCCTGTGAATTAAAAATCCAAAAAGTAATATAAGAGTCAGGTAGCAGGGAGCCAGAAAACAGGTTATTAATGTCTACCTTTTGTAAGAATGCAATCAGAGAATTGATTATTGTGACATTTTAGGAATGCACAGTAAAGAATTAACCTTACCCAAAGTGAGGTCTTGTCTTTGCCTTCACGTTCTAGGAGGTGATCTCCAAAAAGAGTGGCTTTATTTACTTGGAGGCTTTGGGCTACACTGGACAGTCTAACAATGCAATTTATGATGGGGGCTTTGGGCCACATGGATTCATCTCTACCCACAGAAGGGTTGGGTACTAAAACTGCCAGAATGGCAGCCAACCATGCCTACATAGTTGGGTCCCAATAAAAACTCTGGAAACCAAGGCTCAGATAAGCTTCCCTGGTTAGCAGTGTTTCTTGTGTATTGTTGCACGTAATTTCTGGGAAGGTAACAATATCCACAACTTGACAAGGACATGACAACTGGAAGCTCCATGTATGGAACTTTCTGGACTCTACCTGTGCACCAATTCCCTTGGCTGATTTTATCTGTATCCTTTTGCTGTAACCATAACTGTGAGTGTAACAGCTTCCAGTGAGTTCTCTGAACCCTTTGAGTAAATTATTAAATCTAAGGGTGATCCTGGGAACCTTTAAACTGTGAAGTTGGTGTCAAAGTGAGGATGATCTCATATGGACTGCTTCCCTAACTTTGCAGGAAAGCTTTGAAGTTTGGCCATAAAACACATTAGATTTTGTAAGTCATGCCTAGTGATGGGGTATATTTTGTGTTTATACAGAAAAACCCTGTTGGAGTGCTTGGATGGATAAGTCAGTTAAGCATCTGCCTTCGGCTCAGGTCATGATCCCAGGGTCCTGGGATCGAGTCCTGCGTTGGCCTCCCTGCTCAGTGGGGAGTCTTCTCCCTCTCCTGGTCCGCCTGCTTGTGCTCTTTCTCTCTCTCTCTCTCAAGTGAATAAATAAAATCATAAAAAGAAAAAAAGCCCCTGATGAGTTTATGTGCGGACTATTTGTGTGCTTCTGTGAATTACTGCTTATAATACCAATAGTTGCTCCATTTATTTTAATCCTATGTTATCTTTAACTTAGATAATGTATTTGGTCCATAAAAGAGCCTCTTTTCCTGTTTTAAAAAAATGAGGGCAAATTGATACTGTTTTGATAAGGCGAAAGACAAAATAATTATGTCTGTTTTTGCCATTAGTATATAAAATATACAATTCAGAACAACTAGAGAAAGTTAGTCCTATACCTAGCAACAGTGATTTTGGGTTACGGACATAATGAGAAAGTAACATTCTTCAGGTTTTTCTCCTATTCTTACCCTATGTTCTCTCACTTTAGCCACTTTCATTATCTTCAGTTCCCTTGAAAACCTCCCTTCTCACCTGCTTAGCAAAAATCAACCCTATTTCCATCTAATCTTAGTTGACTGCAGAGTCCTACCCCCAGAGTGCTTCACTGCAGGTCTTTTTTCTGCCCATGTCTATTTAATACTGAATTGTCCGTACTTTTTCTGACCTCCCATCCCACCATCTCCCCTCTTATTTTAACCCAAAGACAAGTCTGTTTAACAAAGAAAAATGATGCTGTCAGAAATTCCCTAGTTGTCTTGTGCCTACCAACAAAACAATCTGCATTCTCAACAAAACTCACAAAGACTTCTTTGTTTTATTTTGTTTTGTTTTGTTATATGCTTCCTATATCTTCAGCCTCTTTCTACAAGCTGCAAGTTTCTCCTGTATTAAAACAAACACCTCATACAAGACAATACCCTCTTTTAACTCTAGATACTTATCTAAGCTCTGATTTCCTTAATAGTCAAGCTCCTTAAAAGAGTGGTGTATATGCACTTACTATATCCACATCTTTGCCTTCAATTACTTCCCATGCATCAAACTCTTCTTCCCTTCTTTCCCCACCCCCATTATTTCTCATGACCTACAGGATAAAGTCTGAACCCTTTATAAATTTGCCCGTGTTTCTGTAGCTTGTTTGATACCATTTCTCACATTACACTATGTTTCTATATTAGCCAGCCACCCAAAACAAATCATACTGTTGAAAGCATCTGTGCTGTTCACCTACCATATCCTCCTTTGGCAGTTGCCATCCCTTTCTCTTACACTATCCACTCTATTCATCCTTTACACTCTACTATACGATCATCTTATCTCTGAAACCATCCTCTTAGAATTTGAGGGACCTATGAAACAGTGCTAGGACTCCTCACTGTGAAACCCTGCTGGGAATTATATTGCCGCTGCATTGAATCTACAAATCAATTTGGATTTTTTTTTTTAAGATTTTATTCATTTATTTGACAGAGAGATCACAAGTAGGCAGAGAGGCAGGCAGAGAGAGAGAGGAGGAAGCAGGCTCCCTGCCAAGCAGAGAGCCCGATGCAGGACTTGATCCCAGGACCCTGAGATCATGACCTGAGCCAAAGGCAGAGGCTTAACCCACTGAGCCACCCAGGCATCCTCAATTTGGATTTTTTAAACAATATTTAAAATTTTACTTTATACATTACATGTTAGATTTGTTTCTAGTTCTTTTACTTATTTTTTTCCAACATTAAACTCATCTTGTATTTGTGGAAGAATGCCAAATTGATCAGGACATGGTCCTTTTTCTGTGTTGCTAGATTTAATTTGTCAATATTTTGTTTAGGATTGCTGCCTGTATATTCATGAGAGACTGACCTATAATTTACTTTTCTTAGAAAGCCCTTATCAAGTACTGTTACCAATAGAGTTGTCAGATTTAGCAAATAAAATATGGGACATTCAGTTAAATTTGAATTTCAAATAAACAATATATATTTTTTTAGTTTGTGTATATCCTGTGCAATATTTTACACTAAAACGTCATTCATTGTTTATCTGAAATTTGGATTAACTGGGGAGCCCTAGCTATCAAGGTTTTGTTTACTTTACAAGTTCAAAAATGTTTCCTCTTTTTAATTTGTGAACTTCCTAAATGCCTGATAAATTTTACTGGTGAGACAATATGTGCCTGGAGTTTTCTTCATGGGAAGGTTAAATACAGCTAAGGTTATTTAATAGATAAACGTTTGGATATTCTATTTCTTCACCTGTCAGTTTTGTTAGGATGTTTTCAAAGAATGTTTCCATTTCATATAAATTTTCAAGTTGATTGGCCATGCTGTTTCTTTTTCTTTCTTTCTTTCTTTCTTTTTTTTTTTTTTTAAGATTTTACTTATTTATTTCACAGAGAGAGAGAGAGAGCATGAGCAGGGAGTTGGAGGAGCAAGGGGAGAGAGAGAGAGAGGGAGGCCCCCCGCTGAGCAGGGAGGCTGATGCAGGACTCCATCCTAGGACCCCAGGATCATGACCTGAGTGCAAGGCAGATGCTTAACGATCCACATGCCCTGGCCATCTGTTTCTTATATTTTAATATGTAGGATCGTTATAATCTCTTGATAAGTCAATTCTTATGTTCTTTTTATTTCTAGTAATATTAACACAAATTTGACTTTTGGCATTTGAGTAGCTATACTAGATTTCTTTGGTTAATGTTTTTATGATATATCTTTTTCCACCCTTTTACTTTCATTTTTTATGTGTCATACTTATGGTGTCTGTTTAAGCTATATATGATTAGGTTTTGCTTTTGTAATCAGTCTGACAATCTTTGTGTTTTAACTGAAACATTTAGTACATTTCCTAAATGTTTCTGAATTTAAAACTACCATCTTATCATTATTTTACATTTGTTCCATCTGTTCTATGCTACCATTCTTCTTTCTTGCCTTTTTCTAACCAACTTAATATTTTTTTATAATTCCATTTCCCCCTCCATTCGCTTATTATAGCTTTTAAAATGAAGTTGTTTTATTTTGAGATTATTTTAGATTGTGGTACAGTTGTAAGATATATCACAGAGAGATTCTGTGTACCCTTTACCCAGTTTCCTCTTGCAAAACTGTAGTACAACCTTGCCACTGGGAATTGACATTGTTACAGTCAGATTCAGAATGTTTCCATCACCATCACCACAGGGTTCTCTCATCTTGTCCTTTATAGCCACACACTTCTTGACCCCTGGCAACCACCAAGCTTTAACCCATTTCTATAATTTTGAGTTTTCAAAACAAAATATACAAAAATACATGGAAGTATACAGATGTGACACTTGGAATTTTTTTTTTTTAAGATTTTATTTATTTGACAGACAGAGATCACAAGTAGGCAGAGAGGCAGGCAGAGAGAGAGGGGGAAGCAGGCTCCTTGCCGAGCAGAGAGCCGGATGTGGGGCTCGATCCCAGGTCCCTGAGATCATGACCTGAGCCGAAGGTAGAGACCTAACCCACTGAGCCACCCAGGTGCCCCTGAATTTTTTTTTTAATTAAATACAATACTCTGTAAATTCATTCAGGTTGTTGCATATATCAATAATTTGTTTCCCTTTTTTGCTGAGTACTGTAGTATGGATGTAGAACAGTTTGTTTAACCCTTCACCAGATGAGGGACCTCTGGGTTGTTTATAGTTTGGGGCTGTTATGAATAAAGCTGCCATAAACATTCGTGTATAGGTTTTTTTGTGAACACAAGTCATTTTTCTGGGCCAAAGTCATTTCTGTGTAATAGGCTGTATGTGGTTTCATATTTAGGTTTTTAACAACTACAGCTGTTTTTCAAAGTGGCTGTACCATTTTACATTGTCACCAACAATGTGTGAGTGATCCAGCTTCTCTGTATTCTTATGAACATTGGGCGTTTTCACAATTTTTATATCGGCCATTCTGATAGGTGTGTAGTGTAATCTGTCATTATGGTTTTAATTTGCATTTCCCTAATGACTAATCATGTTGTACATCTCTTCATTTGCTTGGACACCATTCAAATACCTGCTTTGATGAGTTCCTGTTCATCTCTTTCATTTTCTACCTGGATTTTTAAAAAAAAATTTGGTGGGGTTTGAGAGTTCTTTATGTAATATAGATATTAGTCTTTTGTCAGATACATGGTTTGCAGATATTTCTTCCCAGTGTGTAACTTGCCTTTCATCCCGTCTTTATGTTCGCCACTGAGTAAATTTTTTAGTTTTGATGAGGTTCAGTTTATCAGGTTATCCTTTTTTTTTTTTTTAAGATTTTATTTATTTATTTGACAGACAGAGATCAAGTAGGCAGACAGGCAGGCAGAGAGAGAGGAGGAAGCAGGTTCCCTGCCGAGCAGAGAGCCTGATGCAGGGCTCGATTCCAGGACCCGGGGGTTATGACCTGAGCGGGAAGGCAGAGGCTTTGAATCACTGAGCCACACAAGCACCCGATCAGGTTATCCTTTAATGGATTGTGCTTTTGATGTTAACTCTAAGAACGTTTAGCTTTAGATCCCAAAGATTTTCTCGTGCCTTTTTTTTTTCTTAAGTTTTATGGTTTCACATTTTACATTTAATTCTCTTATCCAAAATGAATGAATTTTTCTGTAAAGATGTAAGGTGGGACACTTAGGTTGAAGTTCATTCTTTTTCTTAATCCTATATGGGTGTCTTTTATCAGTTGTGCAAATTCTTGACTACTATGTCTTCAGATGTACCTTTCCCTCATTTTCTGTCCTCACCTTCCAAGACTAGAGTTATATGAATGTTAGACTTTTTCACTTTGTTACATTTATCTCTCATGCTCTTTTCTGTTTTACATTTTCCTTTGTTTCTCTCTGTGCTCCTGACTGGTTATTTTCTTCTTACATATTTTCCTTTTCTCATACGGGCAACTCTGCTTACCTTTTTTTTTTTTAATGCTCATTATATTTTCTTGTATTCATACTGTATCTTTGGGATTTCCTTCTTCTTATGGTACATACTTTACAAGTCCCTTTAGAGCTAGTCTACTGATTTCACAATTTTCTTTAACCTTAAAAAATATTTTTATTTGCCCTTATCTTGAAACATAAGTTGCTGGTTTTGCAGTTCTAGGATGACAGTCATTCTCTGAACACTTGACAGGTGTTAGTTCACTGTCTTCCATTGTTATTATTGAGAACTGCTATCAGTCTTTGTAGGTAAGCTGTCTTTCCTCTCTTGCTTTTTTCAAAATTGTTTTTCTTTGATGTTATACAGTATCTTTTTATTAAACTACTTGAGTTAACTTATGCTTCCAAATTTTAAGTTCATGTCATTTATTATGTAAAACTTCAGCCACTAAATTAAAATAATACCATTCCGTGCTTTACTCTCCCTCCCCTACCCAAAACTAACCATATTGGAATATTGATGAACACTGTTATATTTTCAAACTTTCTCAGTTTCATAATTTATATTTTCCTCTCATTCTTCTGTGCTTCATTCTAGGTAATTTCAGTAATAACTTCCAGTTCGTTAATTTTGTTTTCAGCTCTCTCTAATCTGTTTAGCCCAATGTGGGACTCAATCCTAGGGTCCGGGGATCATGACCCAAGCCGAAGGCAGACGCTTAACTAACTGAGCCACCCAGGTGCCTGGGCAGTGACTTTATATTTAAGCTTAAACCAGCTATGATGAGAAAAAAGGTCAGAACATTCTGGACAGAAAGAATAGCTTGTGCATGGTCCTTGAGGCAAAAATACTTTGATATGTTTGAGGAACTGAAAGATTGGCTCTACAGTTATAGCATAGTGAGTGAGAGGGAGAGTGATAGTGGCTGAAGGTAAAGAGATAGGGAGAGGGCCAATCGTGCAGGACACTGGGTACAATGATAAGCTCTTAGATTTTGTCTTATGTAAATGATAAGCCATTGAAAGGTTTTATACTGGGAAGTAATTGATCTGATTTATATTTTGAGAAGATCATTCTTACAATTCCATGGAGGATGGGTTGTTAAGGGCAAGAGTTCCTGGAATTGGGAACACTAATTCAGAGTCTATTGCTATATTCTAGGTAAGAAATTACTGTGCTTGAACTTGAACTTGTGAACTTGTGTGATGATAATGGAGATAGAAGTAAGTAGAGAGATTCAGGATATATTCTGAAGCGAGAAAAGAGAATATGTTTTTTTTTAATATAGCTGAGGAAGCAAAGTGGCTGTGTAGGAGATCAGGCATAAATGGTTATGCTACATTACATCATGTCTGAAAGGCCATCATCTCACGACAACTTTCTCAGTGATACAGCCCTCCTGAGCTTCTTCAAATGTAAGTTTTAAAATATCAAAGTGAGTATTGAAGGGTAGAGCTCATGTAGAGAGCTGTGAGGAATACCATGATCCTTCCTTAGAGGGGAATCCAGAAGGATTAAAACTAGTGTGCCCAAATACCTACTGCTCTTCTGGGTTTTCCGATGAGTTACTATCTTAAATAATTTACTCCAGAAATAAAATGACTTTGTCTTGTGGTTGCTATGCAAAAGGAAAAAAAATTGCTATTTAAACAGTTATGAATCACTAGCTATGTGTAACAGATTACCAGTTTAACAGTATTTTTTTAAAATGTATTTTTAAAGGTTTTATTTATTTATTTGACAGAGAGAGACACAGCAAGAGAGGGAACACAGAAAAGGAGTGGGAGAGGGAGAAGCAGGCTTCCCACTGAGCAGGGAGCCTGATGCGGGGCTAGATCCCAGGACTCGGGGATCACGACCTTAGCTGAAGGCAGACGCTTAACGACTGAGCCACCCAGGTGCCCCTGTTTAACAGTATTAATAGGAGTTTATTTTTTTGATGTAATAAGAAAGGCTGAAGGAAGATTGCTGTTGGTATCACTTCAGTAGTTCAACAGTGTCAGGGTTGGCATCTATGGTTTTCTTGCCTTTCATCATGCTAATCAGAGTAGCATTCTCATGATTGGTTTGAACCAGCAATATCAATACCCTTTTTGTAATCAAGATTTTTTTAAAGGAAGATGGAAGAAGAAAATGGTTACTGGGTGGACAATTAACAGGTTATCTACAATGGTCTAGATTTAAGAATGATAGAAGAAGGAACAGAACAAGACCATGCTACTTACCATTCTTGAAACAGACGAAAACTTGACTTTTTAATCATAATGACAGTTTAAAAATAATTCTACCTTCGTAAACCTACAAAGTAATATGTTCAGGTACTAATTAAATTGACAAATCCACTCAGTGACTATTTAAGCCTAGGACATATATATAGCAGTGTGCTAGGTTCTATGCGAAAAATAAAACATGATACCCATTCCCAGTCTTCAGGAAACTTCTAAACGATAATTCTTGGTATTATACTTTCTACATTATAACTCTTGCACAGGTATTATTTCTTTTGAAGTCAGAACAACTATGTACAGGGAAAATTTTTATCTGATGAAAAAATTAAGAGTAGTAGGCCTTGTAGACTCCCACCTATACTTCTCTGGCCTTTGCCACTACAGCGTTCGCAGGCA
This sequence comes from Meles meles, assembly GCF_922984935.1. Classification (NCBI taxonomy): domain Eukaryota; kingdom Metazoa; phylum Chordata; class Mammalia; order Carnivora; family Mustelidae; genus Meles; species Meles meles. The sequence continues at coordinate 158,575,924 of NC_060067.1, forward strand.
GATTTCTAGCTACCAGTACCTGCACCTCTCTTCTCCCAAGCACGGGAGGCAGCTCTGCCCCTGTGTACTCAATGCAATTTACAAATGCCTGAGAATTATTAACTTCCCATCTCAACAGCACTCACCAAAGGACTGATGGGGTTTATTATAGAGATATCCCAGCCCTCTTGACCCTCAGGTGGTTAACTTTGGGGTATGTGTTTCATATCATTTCCTAGAGTTTCCCATGGGATTATGCTCCAGTCATTACCAGTGTGGTTGCTGGCTTGATAAGGTACCCTTTATTTAGGGCCTTCCCTTCTTTGTCTTACTTTCCCACCTCTTACCGATGTTTCCTGAATCCTCCAGATAAACTACCTGCACTCAAATTCTTGTCTTGGGATTATAGTGGGCATTTCCACCAGGTTATTTCCCCAAGACCCACACCTCAGCAAAAATGCTTAGTTCAATGCATGGGCACATTATTCAAGCCAAGCCAGTTGGAATCCTTCCCAGGGAATTTCGTTCAGTCTGAAACAGGGGGAGAAAAGAGCTTTCTTTCTTCCCCCTTTTCTTTTTTTTTGTCCTCTCCATCATTGTATTTTCAGAATAGTGCCTGGCATAAAGTAGGATCTTGCTAAATATTTGTTGAATATTTAATAAATAAAATTCCTATAATTTCTTTGCTGCCAACTGTATTTATGAGCAGATCTTAATTTTAAGACATATAAAATACTCTTATTATAGTAGATCGCAGTGCTACAGCATGGTACAGCAGTTGAGAGCATGGACTCAGGAGCCAGACTCCCTGAGATTTAAGCTCTGCCAGTTGCCAGTTGTTTGACTATGCTAGTTATGTCCACTGTCTCCCAGCTCCTTCTACCCTCTCCTCTATATCATAAGGGTTCTGGAGTTGTAAAAATCATTTCCCAGATTCACTTGCCAGGCGGTCACCAGTTCCATTCTGCTAATGGGAGATTAAAAAGAAAAGAAGGGGATGGGAGGCATTTTTCCTTTCTTTAGGCTCCAGTGGCCTGGGCACACTGTGCTCCTCTACTCAGGCTCCAGGAGTAGTGTGAAGGGAGTCCTCTGAAGGCTGCTGGCTTCTTGCAAAGCGGGTAGCAGTAATAGTTCTAATAATGCAATAGTTAAGTTCCAAAAGCTTCTGAAGCACAGTGTTTGTGGGTTTGGGATACCACTGCTTTCTCTTTTGTTCCTCCAGCGCTAGGATGCTGGCTCTGCTTGCAGTTCCCTTTGGATTATACCTTCCTCCCCTCCAGATAAGGATTCCCTCAACAATAGAGGTGATACATTATCTCTGAAATACCCAAAGTGGTTTTCTTTTCCTGACTGGACACTGACTAATAATGTGACCTTGACCAACTTTTTGCATCAGTAACTTCCTCTATAAAATGTAGATAAGAATAGTAATCTATCTCATTGGCATTATTAAGATTAAATGAGCTAATGTTTTTAGAGTACTTAGAACAGTGCCTGGCACAAAGCAGACACTATGTTTGCTAAGTAAGTGGTATCGTGTATCATATTCTGTTGCTAAATACATATGGTGTTAGCCATTAAGTTTATAAAACCTAATGTCCCGCTCCATACATCTGTCACTTTGTGTCACCTGCCCCCCCCACTGTTTCTTGTCCTTACTGCTTATTGCTATCATTTCCCTGCCTGTGACCTCTATGCCCTATCTTCTTTGTGCATCTCTTCTGTCAGCATGTATGTTTTTCAGTGTCTTTTTCTCTCGTTTGGTTTAGACATAGACATTTTGGAGGCTCATAGGTTTCAATGTTTTTATGAAGTTTCGTATTGTAGGATGTGCAGTGGTAAGAGGGGTATGCAGGGTAGGAAGCAGTACTGGCGGTGGAAGACTAGCATGAGAACCTGAAGATAAATCCTCATTTACAGAGTGGGACGTCAGGGACCTCGTGTACCAGAAATGTTTGAGAAATACAGATTCTTTTGGCTAAAGCTTGTCCACAGTAAGATTATTTTACATTTGTGTGGAATTCTTTCATTGGTTACTATTTAGGGATTTGAGAATAGTCTTGTTTTTTATTTCGTACTCAATGAGGAAAGCCGATTCAGATTTTCAGGTTACAGCTACTCCATTCCCAAGATCCTAGAGGCCAAAACCTTCCAGAAAACAAAACAAAACAAAAAATGAGGGAATGAGTTAGACCTAGAAGTTACTGAATAAACAGAATACTGCTGTGTCTATATAAATGTTGGATCATTGTCCAGAGAACTGGTCACAGAAATTCCTAGAATGATTGTTGAAGTTCTCCACAAAGTAAGATCGCATCAATTTTTACTGTCCTATAAACTTTCAGCTTGCCCTACTAGGCACATGTTATATACAGGTATCCCTCAGTTTCCAAAAGTCGGTTACACAACTTTGCTTTTAGGAAAGAACTATGTCAGTATCTGTTTTCACTGAGCAAAAGAAACCCAAAGAGGATTTTTGCTTCAAAAAAAAAAAGCCATTGCTGTACCACAGGCATTTCATAAAAGTGAAGTGTAACTTGAATTTTCAGAAAGTCAGGGATACTCTTCCCAGTATGCCTTTTCAGCTTATGAAAGGTCTCATAGAAATGTTTTACTTTTGGACAATAGGGAAATCTGTACTTCTTTTTCTTTATAAGTCCAATTTTCAACTATGCGTAAGTACATTTTTTAGTCTAATTAGAATTCTAGGCTTTACATTTAGATGGGTATTTGTAAAAGTACATCTGAAAATCTCATATTGCTTTTGAATATCTTTCCCTCCCTCCCTTCCATCTTTCCTTCCTTCCTTTCTTATCTATCTGGCTCTCTGTCTATCTAAAGTAAGCTCCACGCCCAGCATGGAGGTCAGTGTGGGGCTTGAACTCACAACCCAGAGATCAAGACCTGAGCTGAAATCAAGAGACCGACACTTAACTGCCTGAGCTTCCCAGGTGTCCCCTGAATATTTTTTAAAATACAAATTACTAAGCATAATAAAATTATTTAGAGGACAAAGTTATGTCACCTTTATATTCATATTAATATTTACATCAGAGTTTGAAATTTTTAGTCATTACCAAAATCAAAACTATCTTTGGCTATATATAAGATCAGTATAGTATTAATATACCACAGATTTACTTTAAGTGGAAACACCTACAAAAAAGTAGGTAATTTGAAAAGAATCTACAAAAGAATTATTTTTTTACTGCATGAAGACAACAGACACTCAGCCAAATATGGGCCAAGCAATGTGATTACAATTCATGAGCTGCTGACACCTAACTACCATTTCCTAAAATAGAAAAGTCATATTCACTTCCTCTCAAGTGATCCCTATATTTTCATATTGTATTCTGCAGCTCTAACTGTTAAAGTCTAATTTGTCGACCATTTTGATAAAGTGCTCTGCAACTGGAAAAATAAGTCACTGGCTTTAGAACGTTTCCATTACCTGAAGACTTTCCATCATGCTTCTATACAGTCAGCCCCTGTTCCCACCTCTAGCCCTAGAGCAAAACACTTCTGCTTTGAGTCTATATACTTGCCTTTTCTAGAAATGTCATATAGATGGAATCATAAAATACGTTGTCTTCTGTGTCTGGCTTCTTTTACTTATCATGCTTTTAAGGTTCATCTGTGTTGTAGCTTGTATCAGTGTTCATTTCTTTTTTTCTCCCTACACTCCTTTTTATTAATAGATGGTATTCTAATATATGGATATATCCACATTTTTGTTTATTGATTCGTCCGCCAGTGGACATTTAGTTTGTTTCTAGTTTTTGGCTATTAGAAGTAAAACTGCCTCTCCATGTCCTCATATGAGGACATGGAGAAGCAACATGGGCGGGTAGGGGGATAGGAGAAGAATAAATGAAACAAGATGGGATTGGGAGGGAGACAAACCATAAATGACTCTTAATCTCACAAAACAAACTGGGGGTTCCTGGGGGGAGGTGGGATTGGGAGAGGGGGAGTGGGCTATGGACATTGGGGAGGGGAGGCGAACCATAAGAGACTATGGACTCTGAAAAACAACCTGAGGGTTTTGAAGGGTCAGGGGTGGGAGGTTGGGGCAACCTGAGGGTTTTGAAGGGTCAAGGGTGGGAGGTTGGGGGAACAGGTGGTGAGTAATGGGGAGGGCACGTTTTGCATGGAGCACTGGGTGTTGTGCAAAAAGAATGAATACTGTTACGCTGAAAAAATAAATAAAATGGAAAAAAAAAAAAAAGAAGTAAAACTGCCATAAAACCTCACATACAGTTTTTTGGTTTTGTTGTTTTATGTTTTTTTTTTGTGGACGTAGGTATTCATCTCTCTTGGGAAGATGCCTAGGGGTAGAATTGCTGGGTAAATACATGTTTCAATTTTTTTTTTTTAAAGATTTTATTTATGTGACAGACAGAAATCACAAGTAGAGAGGCGGGGGGAAGAAGGCTCCCTGCTGAACAGAGAGCCCAATTCGGGGCTTGATCCTAGGACCCTGAGATCATGACCTGAGCCAAAGGCAGAGGCTTAACCCACTAAGTCACACAGGTGCCCCTATATGTTTCAGTTTTAGAAACTGCCAAACTATTTTATATAGTGACTTTACTATTTTATATTCCCATCAGTAATGAATGAATGTTCTACTTTTTCCACATCTTCACCAACACTTACTATTTTCTTTTTAAATTATAGCCATCCTAGTGAGTATGAAATGGTAATCTTATTGTGGTTTTAGTTTGCATTTTCCTAATGATTAATGATGTTAAATATATTTCATATGCTTAGTAGCCATTCATCATTGACTTTTTTAGCATAGACTAATTTAAGAACTGGTAGCCTATGTGCAGAAGGGTGAGTTTTTGCACACACACACATATGTACATATCTCATATGTAGGTATATATATAAACATACCTATAAAACTAGCACCCCAAAATATAGCATGCAAGGCACACAGTTTAATACATATTAACTTTTATCACTTTCTGAACAATGAAAGAAGACCCTTATCCCTCTTACCATTTGCTATTGTTATATATTCTACTCATACATTATAAAAACCCATAAGACAGTATTATTATTGTAATTTTAAACAAGTAATAGTCATTTAAAATGTACATAATTACCCTTGCTTTCATTTTTTCCTCCTGCAGATTTAGGATCATTTTCCTTCATCAGGACTGCCGACCATGACTTCTTTCAGCTTTTGTTTGTCCAAAAACATCTTTATTTTACCTTGATCCTGAAAGCTTTTCCCCTGGATATAAAACTCAAGGTTAGCAGTTTTGTTTTTGTTTTTGTTTTTTCTTTAGCAATTTAAAGATGTCATTCTTGGGGTGCCTGGGTGGCTCAGTGGGTTAAGGCCTCTGCCTTCAGCTTGGGTCATAATCCCAGAGTCCTGGGATCCAGCCCTGCATGGGCTCTCTGCTCAGCAGGGAGCCTGCTTCCAACTCTCTCTGCCTATTTGTGATCTCTGCCTGTCAAATAAATAAATAAAATCTTTAAAAAAAAAAAAGAAGAAAGATGTCATTCTTTGGCCTTCTGGATTTCATATTTCTATTGAAGGGTCAGCATCCACTTACTGCTTTTTAAAATTTACTATCTTTTTTCTCTGGCCCTTTTACGATTTTCTCTCTCTTTAGTTTTCAAATTTTTGTATTATGATGTGCTCCAGATAATATATTATACTAGAGAGGATTTGACCTTTCCTCTATTAGGCAGAATCAACCCCTTTAATAGGTAGAAGGATAAGGACTTATCTTAATCCAATGAAGGAATGAGCTGTGTGTATCCAGGCTGGGCTGTAAAATTTCAGTAAGACCCAGTTCACCTCTGGCTCATTCCTGTTCTTCAGACACTGTTTGATGGGCTTTTGATTGAGGGCTTGGTGGTCTGTCTGTCTCCTTAGGCCAGAAAGATTATGGAAGATTCATTTCAGCATTTTGATGGTTTTGAGCTTGTTTCTCTACATTTCCACCTACACAGCTTCGAAAAATGGAAAATATCTTCAGGAAGAGATCAGTCTTGTGTTTGTGACAGACCCTCCATCTCCTTCCAGACTTTTGTCCACTTAGCACCATGAAACCCTGGAAGATTTCACTTTGTTTTTAGATCTTTCTGGCACAATTTTCTGTCCTTCTATACCACCTCAGAATTCAGTCCATGTAGGTGGAAAATAGATCATTATGTATATCTAGGGGTCCCCTAGTTTCCAACTGGTTGTTTTAACCCCGCACAATTACCAAAAGCTTGCTGATTATCTTTCTCTTAGTGAAGGTCCTTTTACCTGGGACAAAACTGATCCTCAGTTCCTCACCTAAAATCTATAAATTCTTCTCAAATATCAATAGCACACCTAGGGTAGACAGCACACCTGTCCAGAATTTTAGTTTGAATTATTTTCTGATTGCTTCAATAGATCTATAGTGTATTTAAAAACATGATTTTTACAGCTTGTCCTTTTTTTAATCCTGATTGTGGCAGTGGAGGCTTTTAAAAAGTAAATAACTTTTTGGTGGACATTTAGTTCAAATTGAGTCACAAAAATAGTTTTTTTGAAGAAAAACAGAATAACTTTTTCTTACTATTTTTCATTGAAATTGCTAGCAGTAGAATGAAAGGTTTTTGTTTTTTCTTAATCTGCATTTTCATTTCTTCAGAAATATATTGTTGAGGTGTGCCTGGGTGGCTCAGTCAGTTAAGTATCTGCCTTTGGTTCAGGTCATGATCCTAGGATCCTGGGATTGAGCCCCTCATCGGGCTTCCTGCTCAACGAGGAGCCTACTTCTCCCCTCCCTGCCAATCCCCTAGCTTGTGCCCTTGCTGTCTCTCTTTCTCTCTGTCAAATGAATAAAATCCTAAAAAAGAAAAGAAATGTACTGTTGAACTATATCACTAATTATATCACTAACTACATTACTACTACACCACATTGAATCTCTGGAGTTACAGAACCAGTGGTCTCCCCACAAGTGGATGTGCCTATTTGATAATACTCTAGTACGGTTATCCTTCCCTTCCTACACCTTTAAAAACAACCTAAAAATATTAAATTTCAGTATAAGACTAATATTTGAGAAACTAATATGTGTGCAGGGTAGTGGTTTTCAGTTTTTAATTTAATTTTTTTTAACAGATTTTATTTGACAGATAGAGATCACAAGTAGGCAGAGAGGCAGGCAGAGACAGGAAGGGAAGCAGGCTCCCCACTGAGCAGAGAGCCCAATGTGGGGCTTGATCCTGGGACTCTGAGATCATGACCTGAGCCGAAGGCAGAAGCTTTAACCCACTGAGCCACCCGGGCATCCTGGTTTTCAGTTTTTTAAATTAACTAGGCAACTTGAGAGAAAAAGAATAATTTTATATGTACCTAATCTTATGTAGAGAATCAATTTTGGCTAACTATATGAATTAATCAAGAAATAAAAAAACTAATTATTGAGTTTATTATTTATTGCTTTGTGTGTGGGGGAATTTACAAAAAAAGGATATTTAATATACTCTTTCATCAGGATTTTCCAATGTGGTTTAATGATCAGATTACGAAAAGTCCAAATTTTTAGGATAACTGAATGAAAAAAATAATAGGAATTGCATTAGTTAATACAACTAGGTAATTTCTACACAATCCTGCCAGATTGACATTGTAGATAAATTCAGTTTACCTACAGAATAACTATTCATACATGTAGGATGAGGACCTACTTTGGAAACAACTTCAGTCCTAACCCAGAATTAGCTTATTGCTAAATATTTGCATTGCTACAATTTGTGAGAAGCTGAATTTAGGCAAAGTTTGACAAATCAAATTTTATTTTGATATCATCTAGGGGGATCCCCTGGTTAAATCATTTTATTAGAAGACTAAGAAGGCTGAGTAATATTGTGTAATCTAAAGTTTGGTCTATATAATTTATTACATTTGAACAGCTATAAACTCTTACCTCAACAAATACTGTTTTGAAACAACTAGGCTCACAACTAATTGGTATTCTTAAAACCAAAGGATTTCCTAGATCTTGAATTATTTATCTTTTTAAATTTTAATTATAATCTCTTGACCACCTAACAATAGCAAAAGTTAACATTTATTTTCTCACATTATGAACAAATATTCACAGAATTATAGAATCATACAGTTTAAGAGCTGAATGTTACCATAGAGATTATCCCCCAAATCTCATTTTACAGTTTGTCAGTCAAAAGCCCAGAAATATTAAGTGTACTGTTCAAAACCACAAGCCCTTGCTGGATTTTAATTTATATATTCTTTTCTTTTTTAAAGACTAACTTATTTATTTTAGAGAGAGTGTGAAGGAGTAGGGGGAGGGACAGAGGGAGAGAATCCCCAGTGGACTCCCTGAGTGCGGGCCCAAACACAGGGCTTGATTCCTGAGATCATGATTAGAGCCCAAACTAAGAAGTCTGATGTTCAACAGATTGGGTCACCCAGGTGCCCCTCAATTTATACATTCTTTATGAAGAACATAAACACTTTCTCTTTCATCATCTTTTAGGAAGATACATCATACTAGTAACAATAAATTTGGACAATCATTTTCAGAATATATGAAATTGATGTGTTCCTGAAAAGAAGGTTAAATTTTAGAAAACAATCTTATTTTCCCATTTAGAACCATAACAGTAGTAGACACAAGAGAAATACCTTTAGGGACACCTGGGTGGCTCAGTCACTTGAGCATCCGTCTCTTGAGCATTTTGACACTTGATTTTGGCTCAGGTCTTGATCTCAGGGTCCTTGGGATTGGTACTGAGGCCCAGGACCGTGCTTAGCAGAGAATGTGCTTGAGGATTCTCTCTCTCTTTCTTTCCCTCTGCCCGCCCCCCCACTGTCTCTTTCTCAAGTAAATAAATAAATAAATAATGTGTTGTTGTTTTTTAAATTTTTTTTAAAGATTTTATTTATTTATTTATTTGACAGAGATGACAAGCAGGCAGAGAGAGAGGTGGGAAGCAGGCTCCCTGCTGAGCAGAGATTCCCGATGCGATGCGGGGCTCGATCCGAGGACCCTGGGATCATGACCTGAACCGAAGGCAGAGGCTTTAACCCACTGAGCCACCCAGGCGCCCCAGAAAAATCATTTTTAAAACCTTGCTTTTATTAGTAAATCTAGATAAAGAGCTGCTGGTTTTTGAGTTATTATTGGTCAGGGTTACTGAATACAAACCAAACAGGCACACAGAGTCTAACAAATGCCAGTAAATTTACTGAGAAAATAAGACAATATTAAAATCTGTTGAAGCTGTAAGCGTAATACATGGAAAAATAGACCTTAAAACTAAATACAACACAGAAATAGCATAATAAGATGTCAGTGAAAGCCCTGCTACTTTGGGAAAAGCAGCCTGTGATGCTAGTAAGCAGTTAAGGTAGCTTTGGTGTGCTCTTACTAAACACTAAAATGAAGGTTCTTAATTTGGGCCTGGAGGAGTGTGTAAATGCAGTATGCACTTGGCGAATATAAGCAGCTGGGTGGGTGCAAAGCATTCACTGCTTTTATGGGGGTCTCAGAAGGATCTTTGATTTAAAAATTTTTACATTATAATGTAAGGGGAACGAGACAGTGAATAGATAAGATAGCCAAAGGCTGCCAGGAATCCTACTTCTTGGCGCAGCGGCTGTGCGAGGGTGAGCCGGGGCCCAGCCAGGAGGTCGCTACCGGGAATCCGGAGCCGGGGGAGGGGGCGGAGCCAGGGGGGGACGGCGCCCGCCCCCACCCCTTCGGGACCCCAGGGGCGCCCTTGTTTACCTCCCGACATTGGACACTCGAGACAAAGGGGGAAGGGAGGGAGGGGACCTTCTGAGGGAAACTCCACCGGCGGGAAACGCCTTACTGAAAGATCGTTTGGTAACACCACACGAGAGGCGGGAACAGCCGCCCTCCCGCGCCCCCCCCGCGCCCCTTCCCTGGTTCCCCGCCACCTCCGGTCTTCCTGGGGTTCTGTCCTAGCCTCAGCGACAACGGGCGGAGCTGGGCAATCGGCCCGCAGGGCAAGCTCCTTAGCCTCTATTTGTTATTCTTCGGACCGGACAGAGGACGCCCTGTGGGGTTACACGGCCGAACGACTACAGCTTCCAGGAGACAAGACTGTGGGGCCGAATTGGGGCGGAAGAGAGACGCGACCCGGACAGTGGTCAGAGAAAGGGTAGGGCGGTCCACTTGTAACCTCAGCACCGGTAAACTGCCGCCGCCGACCCCTTAACAGCCTTCTTTGCCGACTCAGTATTTTTAAATCTGGCGGGGCTTTCCCTTTCAGGCCAACCACTCCCCCCGTTTACCACCCTAGCCAGTCAGCGCCAGGCCCGCCATTTTTCAAACCCTTTTCCTGCCGCCAATCAGGATCGAGCAGTACATTCCTCTCCTGACCGGTTCTAACGGGTCTGGGAGTTAACGACCTGGGCGACCCACCGAACCTGCTAGGCTGGGGCTGGAGGGACGGGCCTGGCGAGACACCGACCAATCGGAGGATTTCGTGGCGGTAGGGCGTGGCCTACGGGAGTTTGAATAATCATCAGAGCCAATCAGAGAGGCGGGGTGTGGCCTGTGGCCCGGCTCGTCAAGTTGCCGTGGCGCGGAGAACTCTGCAAAACAAGAGGCTGAGGATTGCGTTAGCGATAAACCAGTTCACGCCGGAGCCCTGGGAAGGAAGCGTCTCTGTTGGATCCGGCCTCTCCGCGGGACTCTGAGAAAAGCTACCACCAGGCAAGAATCCTCTCTAGCCCCTTCGAGTTCGTGGGCCTGTCGTTCTCCCTTTCCTCATAGCCTTCTAGCCGGGTCTGGCACTGTGGCTCTCGGGGTTCGACTCGGCGAGCGGAATCTGGGGTGCGGGCCGGTGAGGGCCGGGGGCTGTGGCGGGAGGGCGGTCGGGGCCGGCGGGAGGGCGGGAAGCTCGTCCGGGCCCGGTTTCAGTCGTTTTTTGAATGTCGGTCGCGAAGCTACAACTCTCTGAGTGGGGCCGGTGGCGTGGAAGCCGGGGAAACGTTTCTGTCAGGAAAAAGGTTTCGACGGCGCGCCCGGCGTTCCCTTCCTCAGCCCGGGCCTGGGCGGAGGGCGGGCGGCGGGTGGCGGCGTCTCGGGCCTTCGGGAGCGACGTGGTGATCGCGCGTGAGTCGGCTCGGCCGCGGCTGTTCTGCTGGGTGCCGGGAGGAGGGTGTGTGCGCGGAGGCGGCGGCCCGGGGCGGGCTGGCGGGGGAGGCTGGCGCGGGCCGCCTTCCTCCCGAGAGGGGGCGGGCGCGTATTTGGGCGGGAAGCTGAGCCCAGCCAGCGTCCACCCACCGCTTCTTTCCCCGCTAGGTAGACGCCGCCTGTCACCATGGGTAAAGGAGACCCCAACAAGCCGCGGGGCAAGATGTCCTCGTACGCCTTCTTCGTGCAGACCTGCCGGGAAGAGCACAAGAAAAAACACCCAGACTCTTCCGTCAATTTCGCCGAATTTTCCAAGAAATGTTCGGAGAGATGGAAGGTGAGACCGGAATTCGGACAGAGCTAAGGGTTTTTTCAGGTGTTTGGGGTTTTTTTTTGTTTTTGTTTTTTTTTTTTGTTTTTTTTTGGCTAGGACCTTAAACGGGTAGGTGACTTGTAACCTTCAACTTGGCTACGGTGGTGACTCGTCCAGATATTTTATTTTGAGTTTGGGGCAGACTACCTTGGGTTTTCGTTTACTTCCAAGACTAAAGGTAAAATGCTGCTAACCGCGGAAAACCTAGCCCTTAAGTATGACCTTGATCTTTTTTGGATGCGTGTAGCTTATAGTTTTACTGTACTTTCATTCCTCATTTCATACCCATAGACCATGTCTGCAAAGGAAAAGTCGAAATTTGAAGATATGGCAAAAAGTGACAAAGCTCGATATGACAGGGAGATGAAAAATTATGTGCCTCCCAAAGGTGACAAGAAAGGAAAGAAAAAAGATCCCAATGCTCCTAAAAGGCCTCCGTGAGTTGATTTTCAAATCAGTCAAATTTCCCCTTAATTTTCCACTCAGTTTATTAACTCCGTTGCTTCCTTTCAGGTCTGCTTTCTTCCTGTTTTGCTCTGAACATCGCCCAAAGATCAAAAGTGAACACCCTGGTTTATCCATTGGGGATACTGCAAAAAAATTGGGTGAAATGTGGTCTGAACAGTCGGCCAAAGATAAACAACCATATGAACAGAAAGCAGCAAAGCTAAAGGAGAAATATGAAAAGGTACATTGTCTTTTTTAAGCCCAAGATATTTTCTAAATAAGGATGTTAGAAATAGGTATGAACTGTAGAGTTGGAAAGTTTAGTTCCTCTTGTATTTATGGTTGTCAGCTGTATTTGGGGAAGACGTAGTGAAAACTACATTTAAGACTGTTAGCTATTTGAAACTTCCTTCTTTTGATTGAAACCAGTGTTCCTAGCATTGGTAGATTCCTGCGTAGAGATTCATTTGCAGTTCTGGGTCTCTTCGTTTCAAGAAATGGAGGGCCAAATAACTTTGTTTTATGTAGATGTACCTAAAATAAGTGGGGTGGGCAGTATGAGGTAAATTGGACAGTGATAGTGAAAGTTTTGACATTTCCAACCCCCTCATTTTACATCATTAGTTTTCTAAAGCCTCTCAAAGCTGGGTTGTTAGACTTTGAATACCTCTTTGGATAGTCATCAGGGTTCTTGGTCAATACGCTTAGAATGTTTACAGCTTAGTGGTTTTCACAGTTGAGTAATGACACCGGATGCTGATTGTATTTTTTTGACAATATTTCAGGATATTGCTGCATATCGCGCCAAGGGCAAAAGTGAAGCTGGAAAGAAGGGCCCTGGCAGGCCAACAGGTTCAAAGAAGAAGAATGAACCAGAGGATGAGGAGGAAGAGGAAGAGGAGGAAGAAGATGAAGATGATGAGGAAGAGGAGGAAGATGAAGAATAAATGGCTATCCTGTAATGATATGTGTGGAGTGTGTGTGTGTGCTCAGGCAATTGTTTTGCTAAGAATGTGAATTCAAGTGCAGCTCAATATTAGCTTCAGTATAAAAACTGTACAGATTTTTGTATAGCTGATAAGATTCTTTGTAGAGAAAATACTTTTTTAAAAATGCAGGTTGTAGCTTTTTGAGGGGCTACTACATACAGTTAGATTTTAAAGCTTCTGATGTTGAATGTTTCTAAATATTTAATGGTTTTCTTAATTTCTTGACTTGTGTATTGTAGCACAGCAAACTTGTAGGAATTAGTATCAATAGTAAATTTTGGGTTTTTTAGAATGTTGCATTTTGTTTTTTTTTTTAATTTTTGTAATAAAATTATGTATATTATTTCTATTGTCTTTGTCTTAATGTGCTAGGTTAATTTTCACTTTAAAAATGCTGCAGGTCTGGAACCACATCAACTTTTTCTTGTATCTGTGCCTAATAGTTCTCAGACACAGTTGATTTAGTAAAATGTTTGGTTAAAAGAAACTTAAAACATGCCCATATTCTGAATTACAAAATATTTAAAAAATAGATCTGGAATTTAATGAACTTCTAAAATTGGTGCTGTTTGACAAAATGAGTTTTTTTTTTTCCTTGATGTTGCTGTTCATTACTAACTTGTCCCTTGACACTATCTTTAGGAAACTTTCTCTTTAATATGAGGCAGAGGAGCTAATACAGTGAGTACATCCCTGAAAACCTAAACTTTTGAAAGCATCATTAGTAACAGGTTAAATTTTTTTTTTTTTATTATAAACTAGTTCCAAGTAGAATAGCAGAATGAATTTTGGGTTATATCTTTAAAACTTATGGTTTTAAGCTTTAAAATTTTGGTAACCTTACGAAACCATTTGAGGTGGTTATTGTGATCCTGCCATGACTAAATTTCACTAGGATTTTTATTGGGGAAAGCAGTTGAGAAATGTTCCTTTGAGGTAGCAGTTTGTTCTGTTTGAGTTAAGATTACTATTTTGAACTGTTACCAGAGTCTTCTAGTGAAAGTCAACCTAACCTCTTTGGCCAAGTTAGAAATAGGTAGGAACTTGTAGAATTGGTAAGAGAACAAACCTGTTCGTTGATAGTTTCCTTATTACCTACCAAGTTTTAAAATAGTCAAAATTCTTATTACCCAACCATGGGAGTTTTGGTTGTCTGTCTTTGGTTGCCATATTTGAATAAGTATTTGGTAAGGATTATATCATTAAACAGGAAATACTGAAGTTTTGTTAAATGGAAGTGAGGTATTAGCATAATTACTAAAATTTGCAGACCTCTGATTGCCTTCTTAATCTTAACCTCCGTAGTTGCACATTTAAATTTGGAGCTTTTGCTGATGAAAATGAAAACAGTGATAATTTAAAATAATTTCTGATGTTAAGTGACTTAATAGTGCCTGAAATTAGAGTAATGTATTTTATTTTAATTAATTTTTTTAAAAAAGATTTTATTTATTTGACAGCCAGAGATCACAAGCAGGCAGAGAGACAGAGAGAGGAAGGGAAGCAGGCTCCCCGCTGAGCAGAGAGCCCCATGTGGGGCTCAATCCCAGGACCCTGGGACCATGACCCAACCCGAAGGCAGAGGCTTTAACCCAATGAGCCACCCAGGTGCCCCAGGGTAATGTATTTTAGAGATACAACTTAGGTCTGGATCCCAGTTCCCCTGCGCTATAAATACTAGCTTTATGAACTTTTTTTTTTTTTTTTTTAAAGATTTTATGTATTTATTTATTTGACAGAGAGAGACCACAAGTAGAGAGGCAGGCAGAGAGAGAGAGAGGGAAGCAGGCTCGCCACCGAGCAGAGAGCCTGATGTGGGACTCGATCCCAGGACCCTGAGATCATGACCTGAGCCTAAGGCAGCGGCTTAACCCACTAAGCCACCCAGGCGCCCATGAACTTAATTTTTGACCTTCTGTCTCTCCATTTGTAATATGGGGTCAATACTCAGTTCACAGTGTTTTATATTTTTTTTTTTTTTTTTTTTTAAGATTTTATTTATTTATTTGACAGAGAGAAATCACAAGAGCGGCAGGCAGAGAGAGAGGAAGGGAAGCAGGCTCTCCGCTGAGCAGAGAGCCCGACGTGGGACTCGATCCCAGGACCCTGAGATCATGACCTGAGCCGAAGGCAGCGGCTTAACCCACTGAGCCACCCAGGCGCCCCACAGTGTTTTAATGTTAAAGGAGAAAGTTAAAATTATCCAAAATACTTCCTAGTGCTTAAGAGATTTTAAAAAGGAGTTCCTAAAACTGAAATAGGGTAAAAGTCTTGTTTCTTTTGGGATTTCCAAATCTAAATTTTTAAGACCCATGAGGTAAACCTGTCAGATTTCTTGTCATTTTTTTGGAAGTTTTTGTGACTACTTTACTTCTGTTCTTTATATAAAACTACATGTCTAAGCTAAGAACGACTCATTCTTTTAATGAAAAGCTGCTCTAGGGGCGCCTGGGTGGCTCAGTCTGCTTCTCTGCCTACTTGTGGTCTCCTTCTGTCAAATAAATTAAAAAAAAAATTAAAAAAAAAAACTGCTCTAGAATAAGTTCAGGATTTAGGGTGAGTCATCATTAAGTATGGATCAAGATTTCAGATCTCTTTGAAAGATGCTATCAGTAAATTTTCAAGACTTCAAGGAGTGGTTACTTCAAGGAGTGGTTCTGTTGGACACTGAAATAAGGATAAGAATAAGGTTTCATTGCAGACCAGGTGGTATATGGAGGTGTTTATGAAAAGTCCCTTTTTTTTTTCTTTTAAGAAATGTTATATCTTAGTGATAACAAAATGTAAAAGAGCCATGTAGTGGGTAGTCTATATCCTTGATTCCCAACTACCTGGTTCTCCCAGGAGACAACCACAATAATAATTCATCCTTCAAGAAAGACAAAGCATCATATATATTTATATATATATTTATACATTCATATGTATTTATATATGTTGTAAATATAAATACTGATGCTTTATGCTTAAATATACATTTATAAATACATATGCTTAGATATATATATATAAATTAACATTAAACAATTGGAAGCTTTCTGTATGTACGCTTTGCCCCTTGTTCTCATTTCAGAGAATGTTCTATCAGTACAGTATAAGAGCTGACACTTTACTTTCAGTAGCTAGCTGCATAGTATCCCATTGGATAGATCATAATCTTGTTCATATTTATGAACAATATTGCCATGAATACCCTTGTATGTAGTTTCAAAAAAAAATAACAAAAATTTTAAGTTTGTACATTTTAAGATTTGATGATTATAACCACTAAAACCTGTATAGTTGACCCTTGGAACAACATGGGGGTTATGGGAGCTAAACTCTACCCCTCACACTGTTGAAAATCTGCGTGTAACTTCTGACTACCCAAAAAACTTTACTAATAGCCTGTTGATGAGAACCTATACTGGTAATATGGTCAATCAACACATACTTTTCATGTTATATTTTGTACTGTATTTTTAAAGTAAGTTGGAAAAACATGTTAGTAGAAAATCATAAAATACATTTACAGTACTGTACTGTAAAAAATCCACATCTAAGTTGACAGTGCACAGTTCAAACCTGCTTTGTTCCAGGGTCAACTGTACCTGGTATATACTGGAAACCTCTTATGTTTTGTTAACTGAGTAAAGGCTGCCAAAATCGCTCTCAGTAGTTGTACTAATACTAATACTATATACAATAGCAATTGTACTAATACAATAGCAATGAATGTTTTAGAGTGTCTGTCTCCTCATCTCAGCAACATAATAGTTACCAAACTTTTAATCTTTGCTATTTTGATTTATAAAAAGTGGTTCCTCCTATTAAAAGTTGAGCATGTTTTTACGTTTAACAGCCATTTGTTTCCTGTGGTCTTCCGTCTCAGGGGTCTCTGTATTAGTAATCTGTGGAGATTAAGAAAAGTGACCCTTTGTGACTTGCATTGTAAATGTTTTTCTGTCAATTTCCTTTTGACTTTATGCTGTTTTCTTTATACAAAGATTTATGTAGGCAATTTTATTAAATATTTAGTGGTTTTGGAAGGTCTTTCCCACTCAAAGATTATAAAAATTATCTGCTTTCTTACTTTTATTATTTAATTTTTTTTTTTTTTTTTTAAAGATTTTATTTATTTATTTGACAGAGAGAGAGATCACAAGTAGTCAGAGAGGTAGGCAGAGAGAGTGGAGGAAGCAGGCTCCCGGCGGAGCAGAGAGCCCGATGTGGGGCCCGATCCCAGGACCCTGAGATCATGACCTGAGCCGAAGGCAGCGGCTTAATCCACTGAGCCACCCAGGCGCCCCAATTTTTTTTTTTTTTAAGATTTTATTTATTTGACAGAGAGAGAGATCACAAGTAAGCAGAGAGGCAGGCAGAGAGAGAGAGGAGGAAGCAGGCTCCCCGCAGAGCAGAGAGCCTGATGCGGGGCTCGATCCCAGGACCCTGAGATCATGACCTGAGCCGAAGGCAGCGGCCTAATCCACTGAGCCATTTTTTGATCCTTCTGGAATTTATTTTGGTCAAGGACTCGGGGTTACATTTCTTTCTTTCCAGATGGCAGCTACTAATTTGGGTCTTTTTATTTGTAAAAGCTGGTTTAGAAGATTCTAAAGTTTCTTACATATTGGAGCAGTCAATTGCAAACTTGCTCAATAGATGACAGTATGCCTTTTTGTAAGTATTTTGTTTTTTAACAAAATTTAAAGTAGTAAATCATAAGCTTATCTTAGACTAGTACAAATATAGCATTATCTTAAACTTATTACTACATATGCCACTAAAAATGTTTTACAGAACAGCAATGATTTTATTTCTTGGGGTGCTAAAGAAAGATAAAGGAGCTGTTAGGTCACCACACAAGATCCAATCCTTTTTAAAATAAAACATCTCTAGAAATAATTTTTTTGGACTCATTCTCATGAGATTCCTATTGGGAACTGTGGCATTTTCAGAGAAAGGTAGGATATTGGGCAGAAAATCCAAAGATAAATAGAGTGTAGACAGGAAAAAGGGCTGTATGTGGTGAAGTGATGAACATACAAGAAAATAAGCTCTGAGGGCAATGAATTTTTTAAGATTTTATTTATTTATTTGACAGAGATCACAAGTAGGCAGTGAAAAAGGGAATCAGGCTCCCCGCTGAGCAAAGCAGGGCTCCATCCCAGAACCCTGGGATCACGACCCGAGCCAAAGGCAGAGGCCCCAACCCACTGAGCCACCCAGGAACCCCATTTTTTAAAATCTTTGTGTAATTCTCTATAACTTGTGCCAGAAATTTAGTAGGTGCTCTATAAACAAATATGCTGAGGGTAAAGACGGCAGCTCCTACTTAGCTCAGTCCTGTTGTTGGATGGAAATGTAGGTCCAGGATTCCCAAATATCCCAAATTTTCAAGGAACCAGAAATCTAGATATTTTTTAAAAAGTGAAATCTGAATCATAAATGTTGGCAATGGATTCAAATGTCAGGTTCAGAGGAAATGTCTACAGGTAAGGTTCTACCCAAGGGTTACCAGTTTGCCAATTCTGTAAATTAAATAGGTAAATGTAAGATCAATAATAATATTTGAGTTAGGACTGTTAAGTTTATGTACGCTTTCCAGTTGAGCATTGTTTTTACAGTTGTATAAGCAACTTTTCACTCTAACTGGAAACTCCTCTGACTCCTTATCCTGTAGTAAATATACATATAGACATTGTTTCTGAGGTCTTAATGGAATTTCACTGGACTCCTGGGCTGCTTTTCAGGATTTACAGTGCTAACTTTTCACTCAGTGAGTCTCATCCTAACAGTTACCGTATCTGTAGAATAATGGACTTAGAGGCACAGTTAGAGTGTCACATTTAAAGAAAAGTAAAATAACTTTCAAACAACGTGAAACAGCAAACTTCAGAACTGGAAATGATCTTTATATCAACTGATCCAGTTTCTTTCCTTCAGGAAGACATGGCAGTTCAACTAAGACAATATTCTAGGGCAGCAAGTAAGATAATAAAACACGAATTCATTTACATTTGTTATGTTATTCTTTGATTCTTTACATTTTTCCAATAAAGAGGAGATAGCTTATGCAAGGGATTAATTAAAATAACAGGGGTACCTGGCTGGCTCAGTTGGTAGAGCATGAGACGCTTGATCCTGGGGTTGAGTTTGAGCCCCATGTTGGGCATAGAGATCACTTAAGACAAACAAGGGAGAAGCAAGGTTATGAAGGAGATTAAAGGTGAGATGAGCTTACACTTGGAACTTGGATTAGAGTTTGAATAGGTCTCTGTTTCTTACCGATTTGGTAACATCAGACAAGTCATATAAACTTTCAATTTCCTCACCTATAAAATTAAGAAATTTTGAGGATTAAATGAGGCAATATATTTAAGACACTTTTCTGGGTGGCAAGTGATAGTAAATAATGTTAGCTAAAGGTACACATACCAATATATATGGGTTAAGATAGTTGATATGGTAAGAGTTTCAGATTCAGTTCTGAGATTTTTTTTAATCATCTTATTTTTTTCTATCATGATAAATGCACTCTTTAATCATGCTCATCTCTTATATCACCCATCCCTCTACCCATCTCCTCTCTGGTAACCTTTAGTTTGTTGAGTTTGTTTCTTGGTTTGTCCTTTTTTTTCCCCTTAGCTCATTAGTTTAAGTTTCACATACAAGTGAGATCACATGGTATTTATCTTTCTCTGACTTATTTTGCTTAGCATGATATCCTCTAGCTCTGTCCATGTTGTTGCAAATGTCAAGATTTCTTCTTTTTTTTTTTTTTTTTTTAATGGCTGTGTGCTCATTGCTGTGTAATATTGATGAGTATTTAGGTTCTAGGGGGTTTTGCTATTGTAAATAGCAGTGCTATAAAAATTCCTCCCCTCCAGTAACCTTCCCTATAAAGTGCAGCTGTCTCAGAAGCACCAGACTCTATTCTCGGTCTCCACAGCTCACCAATATCACCACTGAGCTCCATTTTCCTGTACCATGATCTTGAAAGTTCTCCCAGACAGACATGATAAACCTGGGGTTTACCTGCATGTTTCCTTTCTTTCAAGTATCACAGTCTGCTTTGCCTATTATCCATTTCCTCAAAACAGCCCATTTTATCCAGGTTATAGTTGTTTAAGGACAGCAGTGTAAGTCCAATACCAACTACTATGTCATGGCCAGACATGGAAGTCAATTCAGTTCAATTTTCTACTAAAAGTTCTAGTTTTCATTGTACATTTAGACATTAATAGTTGGAATTTATTTGTCCATATTAAAAACCTACAAAATTTCATTTAGAGATAAAGACATTATCTTAAACATTTGTTAAGATGCGCTTGGTTCTATCCAAGCGTTAAATTAGACTACTGAAACTATTTTCCACATGCTATAAATGATGTGAGGCAGAGATTATTTATTCCCTTATGGATAAACATTTCACCTCCAATTTAAGAAGCATAACTTTTGAGCTTCATTTCTTCATTTATAAAGTGTGGGTAATGTTATCTCATATATGAAACATAGGTACACACACATAGCCTTTATATAGGGCTTCCAGTGTAGGTGTCTTCTGATTAAAAATGAATTTTTAAAAAAGATTTTATTTATTTATTTGACAGAGAAAGAGATCACAAGCAGGCAGAGGGAGAAGCTGACTCCCTGATGAGCAGAGAGCTCAATGTGGAGCTCCATTCCATGACCCCGGGATCATGATCTGAGCCAAAGGCAGACGTTTAACCGACTGAGCCACCCAGCGCCCCACGATTAAAAACAAATTTAAAGGCTTCGAAACCAGAGAATAATAGCTAATACTTATATTATCCTGACTATATGCCAGGAGCTATCCTAAGCACTTCATGTATATTCATACAATCCTAATAAAATCTGTAAAATAGGCACTATTATTTTTCCCAATTTGCAAATGGGAAAATTGAGGCACAGAGTTTAAATAACTTCCCAGGGTTATGTGAGGAATTTGTAGTAGAATGGAGATTCAAAACAGATTGGTCCACCATCTATATTCATTCAGATGAGTAGACTGTAACATTTTATTAGGAAAATAAGGACCTCCCTATCCCACCTCTGCTCCGACTCAATTATGGGCATTTCAAAATCTTAAACACGAGAATTGCTCTACAATTATTGGATTTAGTTTAGAATCCATCCTTCCTTTAATCTCAATTCCAGGGAATAGTGGTCCACAAAAACCACTCTCTGTCCATATTCCTGCAACTCACTGATTCTAATGAATGATATGCATTTTCATAGTGCTTGATACTTTTAAAAATCTGCTTTCACCTGGATTAATTTTCATGTCCCCAAATGACTGGCCTACTGGGGCTCTGGCTCAGATCAAGTACTTACCATGTTTTCCACTGAATTATAAGTGGATTTTTAAAAAAAGTTAGATTCTGTCCAGAAATGCAGTATATTCCAAGATCCCTTTGAGACGGTATCTTAAGAAATAAGTGAGCCCCTGTTTACTCCAGTCTGGTCCTAGATGACTTTTTCAAATTTCTTTGATACAGTAGCTGAGAATTAGAGGACGTGACAATAGCCAAGTCAACTGAAAGTCTCCCAAATCAACACTGCCACGTATTAGAATGTTAGCAGCCATATCTTCTCTTGAGATGTCGCACATTGTGCCACAAGGTCCTATGGCCTGTTTCTGTTTTTTGGTAGGCTTCCTTTCTCTCTACTCACTTGACCTGTCAGGTTGTAAAGAGTTCGACTTAAAGAAATTTTTGCTTTCAATAGGCAATTCTATAGTAGAATACACTGCCAGGAAAGATATATGTTGCTGTGGTGGTTTTTTATACTTGGATAAGTTATTTCAAAAAAAAAAATTGCTATATATAGGGAACTAGAGACCAAAATAAACCTTTTATGTTTCCTTCCTACAGATAGGCTCCAAGTATTCCAAGCATATTCTAAGCATAATTATAACCAATATTTAAGCACATACTCAACATAGAACCATAGTATACGATATTTTAGCTATTATGTTAGTGTATCTTATAGACGAAATTCAAGCATGCAGTGTTTGGATTTAGAAATGATTACAAGTACTGAAAAAACCCATGGATTAAAATATTTTATTTTTTTCTCACCTAAAAAACAAGCAACCCAGAATTAAGATATACATAAACTTCTCAAATTTATCCCTAATAAAATTTGAATATTTATACAATTTCTACAGAAACATACAGTGTATCAAAATCTGCATAAATCAAATTTATAAAATGTGTAGAAATGCATAGTGATATTATCAACTTACAAAGCAAGGATATGGGAATTATTTCCAAAGCAGCCTACAGTAGAAAATAGTCATATGGCAGCAGCTTCTGATGTTTTTCATGTTTGGTAAGGTTTCTGATTTCAATATATAGAATCATTTTCATAGAGTATCAACGAATTGCACAAAATACCCATTTAAAATTTACATGCACAGTTTATGTGCCACCTTTCTTAGGCCTATGCATAGTTAACAAGGTTATAATCTATTCAACAAGGAAAATGGAGCCTATTTGGAAAGACACAAGTAATTAATGTACCAATTCTCTTAGTTTCCTTTTTATAGCTGATTTATTTTGCAGTTGTATAAGCATATATAAATGTATTCCTTTTAAACATCCCTAGAGATGAATGAAAGTTAAAATGGTTGATCACAGATCAGTAGCAAAATATAAACTGACAATTCAAAATTATAAATAAGACTCTGTTCAGGATGTTTAACTCTGACTCTCCAAGTTTAAGAGCTAAGCTTGGAAGAAACAAATTTGTAGGCTTTTCTTCTAAACAAATGTAGATTTTTTCTTTTCTTTTTTAAGCCTTAATTGAAAATAGTTCCCTCTGGCAGTAGTTTGTGAAATTCCTTTCATTGTAATGATATCATGATTACAGGATCAAAAATGCATCATTTACTTGCCATTCCCCACTTCATCAGTTTTTTTTCCTTCCCCCCCCCCCCCCACTCAGTGTAGCATTTTAATCTTTTGGGTAACAAAAGACTCTTATTTAGAAATTAGAATTTAATTGACTATTTGCACTATTTGGTTTTCCTATAGTAGGTACTATCTTAATAAATGTTAAATCCAAACACGTCTTTTCACTGGAAAAATACTAATAGAAATATGCTTCCTAAAACAAAATGAAACAAAAAACAAATACTAGGGAACTAACACCTAACCTAACAGTAGTTCATATTTGTTAATGAACGGTATTTTTAAGTAGCCTTTTTTTTTTTTTTAAATTTAAAACAATGTGCAGGGGATTTCATTTGGATGAAGACATACATGAAACATCCATTCACTCTTGGCTTCCGGGTTCCACAGCTTAGGGTTGTAACACACACGGGTTTTGTAAGGCTTAATCTAACAGGGCTTGGAAATTCTTACCATGGTCAGAATGAGCCCTGGATGTGTTGACAGTGGTATTTTGTTTTTGTTACTCCCACACTTCAGGGTTTCAAAACTGAGAATTAATTTTCTGTAGTGATAGATATTGGGGAAAAGTGAATACCAGATGTCAGTGGACAATTTTTCCCTAGTTGGTAGACCCCCTCTGCTATCTTCGGAGTCACGATCAGCGGAGAGCGTTGGGCATGCCAGGGAGTGAGGGAGTTAATGTCATACAATCTTCAATCCTATGAAATAGCCTTGGATGTTCTATACTCTCTCTTCTTTTTCAAACTATACACCATTCCATTTCAGAGCAAATGGTAGCACATAAATTCATTTTTGAGTCGTGAAAATATTCCTCATCCAGATGACAACTCCATCATTATCATCCTATAAATTTCATCAAAAGCTCTTGAAATATATACTGAGAAATGAAAGAGGCACTAAATGTGTTGAAATTCACCTTTCAATAAAGCAGCATGACTGTGAAGGAAGGCCACCTTGGCTAAGAACCTGTGGCAGTGCTTCGTAAAGATGTAAAATTAAATAAAGACACAATAGGTTGATAATCACCAAGTTATATATGAAAGTCTGGTTACTCCAACCTTGTTTTCAAGTGTGTTTAAAAAAAAAAAAATCAAACTGCCTTTCAGACCCCTGAGTGTAATCCCAAAGAAGACAATGATGCTTTTAACTCTGTTCTAAATAAAACAGAGCTAAATGCACAAATTACCAACATCATCTTGAAACAAAACAAAAAAAGATGTAAACATCTACAAAGTTTAAGGTAAAAGCAGTTTTGTAAACAGTAACTGCAGATGATAATGTTATTGTAAAATCACAGTTTATCAACGTCCTTCAAACTGATCAGGAGGTTCTGGGTTTGGAGCTGTACAGAGTTAACAATAGTTGCAGCAGGTTTCAGGCGGTTTTCAGTCCTAGATAAGTTTATGTGTCAGTAGGTAGGTTATTCGTTTCTTTCGTTCTTTCTAAACACTATGGATGTTGTTCATTTCCCACTTTTGAGTCATTTTACTGGAGTCGCAGTCGGAGATGAACACTTGGTGGAGGACGTCTGAACGATCTAAGCACTTCCCTGACGGAATGTGAGTAAATCTGTACAGGCTCTGGAAAACAGAGGACAAGGGAACTTTAAATTTGTACTTCTTTTGGTATCATTGACATTTGAAGTCATTATCTGGCTTTCGCAAGAAGAGAATTCCAGCAAATCGGACAGACTTCAACCACCCATACCTCAGACTTTGGATTTTTCGCAATTGTCAGTCTTCTAAGTCCTTTTATTGTTAAGTCGCGACGTACAAATTCAATGGTATACAAAGTTCAATTCACTGTCTTCCCCTCCAAAGCTACTTCTTCAGTTCCCAACCTGGCTAACGGCAGTACCATCCTTCCAGGGCTCAGGACAGAAGCATTTCATGCTATACTTTCCTTCCTTCCTTCAAACTGTCGCAATCACTGAGGACTGATATTTGCAATGTCTCTGATCTGAATCCTTTCCCAGACCCACTGCATGTACCTTAGTTTAGCACTCGTTCTCTGTTGTAGATTTCTTCAATAGAGCTTAGGGCTTCTCATACTGTAGTCCTCAGACTACCTAAGATTGGGTCTGTAAGGCCAAAACTACCTTTATAATAATACAAAGACCCCATTTGCCTTTTTCATTGCATGGACATTTATACTGATGGTGCAAAAGCAATGGAAGGTCAAAATGTTGGGGCCGTTGCATAAATCAAGCAGTGATGTAAGTGTGCTAGTCTCAGTATTCGTGGCCATACACCCATAGCTAAAAAAGAAAACACTGGTTTTACTTAAAGGTGTCTGTGATGAAACCATGAAACTTACTGGTTTTATTAAATCTTGACTCTTGAGTATACTTTTTTTTTTCTGAAAGATTTATTTTAGAGATGGAGAGAGAGAGAGAGAGCAAGAAACAGTGTGCAAGTGCGGGGTTGGGGGCGGAGGGCAGAGTGATTCTCCCAACTCCCTGCTGAGTGTGGAGCCCTGTGCGGGGCTTGGTCCGACAACCCATGAGATCATTACTTGAGCCGAAACAAAGACCAGACACTTATTCAACTGAGCCATCCAGGCATCCCTACCCTTTTAAAAATATCCTGAGATGAGATGGATAGTATGGATAAAGCACTTCCATATAGTGAAGTACAGTGGTTATCCAGAAGGAAAGCATGTGTACATTTGTTTGACCTGAGAGTCCAACTAGCTGCTTGTTTCAAGTAATGTCATTTTGACTTCAAAGGACAACTCTAGACAAACTATGATTATTCCAACTTGGGACTGGGCAGACCTTTTCTAGAAAATGAAGTCTGTCACTTAAAAAACCAGCAATGATAATCTGACAGTATTATTTGCCACTGATAGATAGAATTTGACTTTTCCAGCAAAAATTAGAGTGGTGGAAAACTTGTACCCACCACCATGAACCTGACAGCTTTACCATGAAATCAGTGGTTATATTTGTGATTTTTGGACACTTTTAATGAAACGTGTCAACATTTGGAAGACCTGTATCACTTAGTGAGCCAATATTTTCCAAACAACCAATGCATGATGTTACAAAAGCAGACATGAGTAAAAGATCCTTCAGAGTATGAGACAGACCAATGGATTTTAATGTAACATAGGACCAAATGTTCACTGATACGGTTTCAGATTCTACACTGCAAATAACTTTTAAGAAACTACCACTTACTTAGCTGTGGTGTAGCATCAAAGAAGAATACAATTATCTGAAAAGATTATTAAATTAATCCTCTCTTTTCTAACTGCATGTTTGAGGCTAGATTTTCCTCATATACTTCAACTACAACAACATATCGCATCAAATTGAATGCAGAAGCAGTATGAGAATCCAACTGTCTTCTATTAAACCAGGCACTTAAAGGGATTTGAAAAATCATAAAACAATGCCATTCTTCTCACTTTTTTTGAAAAATAGTAATTTGTTATTCAAAATGTTATTTTTATTAACATGTGGTAGGGTTATCATTAACTTTTACATGAATTAATATATAAATACAAATATGAAACAATACAAATACATGCTTACAAAACTTCTCAGGTTTAATTTGCAACTCAGAAAATATTTTTAGCTATGACCTAGATAAACAAAATCTGTCGTTGGGGGGAGGTTCTCAGTAATTTTCAAGAGTGCAGAGAGAATCTACAGACCGGAAGGCTGAGAACTGCTGACTGAACTGATCTGCTCATCAGTCTGTACCTCACAATATTCCTGGAATTATTTTCCTGAAGTATCCACTGTTCCCTCATTGGGTTCCTCACTTGCAAAATGAAGTTCAATGTTCTTCCACGTGGACTACAACTTAAGGACATTGGTGTCCTCAACAAGAGTCCTAGACTCTACTACACACTTTTACTCCATGCCTTTGCTCCTCCAGTTTTCTTATTTACCCTCTACAAAAAGCCTTTTTCTGTCTCAAGATCTGGTACGATGATACTTCCTCTATGAAACTCACGATAAACAATTCCTCCTATCAATCGATCCTTTGTTAACCTATTGCATTTTACTTACTTTCATGTCTGCAGTTTTTTCTTTTCTGCCATTAGAGTATGATGTGCTTTGGCTTCTTTTTGAAGTTACCATGTCATCGGACCCCAAGGAATATATAGTAATGTCTGATGCACAAAGGCATATTCAATGCTGTGGCCTTTAAAATAGCTAAAATATGTATATTCCATTTTTTGTCCATTAAACTACTTCTGGATGGTAGTTTCTGGTCTGCCTTAGCCTTCTTTTAATATTTTTAGTTATTAATACTGTTCTCACTGAGCCCATCATTTATTGCTATTATTCATCTTTCTTTGTAGAAACAAAGGCTCTGTTCTTCAAGGTTTATGTTAACCTTCTCCTTTCTAACTTGTTATAGGAAAAAAATCGGCAACTGACACATACCACTTGATAGTAATTATTTGTGAATGGTAATAACCGGGAATATCAAGCTGGGTCATAACAATGTCACTACATAGCAAGTAAGTGCTGGCATGACAGACATGGTATGATCATGACCACTAGATGCATAATTAAACGGGAGGACTGCCAAGTCCTTTCAGTGTGGGGCAGTTTTCCCAACTTCGTGTTTCACAATAAATTGATTTAGTCAAGTCTAGACACAGAAAATTATACATAAATACATTAATATGTTGGGATCTTCAACTTGGCAAAGAACCTGGAAGATTCACATCTAGGGGAAAAACAAACAAACAAACAAACAAAAACCGTTCCTGTGGTGTCAAGTGAATAACTAAACATGACCTTTAAAGCAGTAATTCTCCCGTTAATAAGAAGTGAGGACCCAGACTTCTAAGTGTTATTTGCTTGCCTATAGCTCCACCTGCTGGACAACATGAACTATAAATGCAATTTACTGCATACTGAAACTTGATATATATGTATGTATATAAACACACACTCAGGGGTGCCTGGGTGGCTCAGTGGGTTAAGCCGCTGCCTTCGGCTCAGGTCATGATCTCAGGGTCCTGGGATCGAGTCCCGCATTGGGCTCTCTGCTCGGCAGGGAGCCTGCTTCCCTCTCTCTCTCTCTCTGCCTGCCTCTCTATCTACTTGTGGATCTCTATCAAATAAATAAATAAAATCTTTAAAAACAAAACAAAAAACACACACATATATATTTTAAGATTTATATATCTTAATTCCAGATGGTAGGTATTATTAAAGTGAAATAGCAAATAATATTATTTTACAATAATGCACAACCGAAATGTTGAAATGCTTAATACCTTGAAGTACTGCCATTCCTTGAATTCATTTAGATTACAGTGTGTAATCATAACTTTGGATCCATCAGGCCCTTTTGTCAAACACTGGTCATACTGCATGAGTTGATTAGCTTCGTTGATTCGAAAAAGCTATTAAAAAAAAAAAGAAAGTATCAAGGCAACTTCTCTGCTGATCTGCATTATTTAAAAAAAAAAAAGAAAGAAACTTAACTCATAAACTCAATGACTTTATTTTTCTATAATTTTTCTGTATGTTCAGAATTCTATGTCCGAAGATAGAAACTATATTCATTTTGATATTAGTGAAGACTCCTGCTAACACTTTAAGGATTGTGTTCTTTAGTCTTTTAAGCACAGAATGGGTCATCAACACATATTTCTTATGCACCAACAGTGTGAGCAGATGAAAAAGTGGAAACAGAGCTGATGATGCTTGACAATCTAAATTAGAGGCAAGAACAACACCCACATAAGGAAGTAAGAAAATATATTAGTGAAATGTTACCTTACTGGCAGTAACATCCTAGCTAATTTATTAGGGGGAAATGTGGAATACTGAACACAAGTTACAAACAAAATTACTACAGAGCTAGACTTACATGGCTAGGTACTCACATAGGAATATATTCTAATCTCTTATATCAGACATAAATTCTAGATTTGGATTGCTTGTGTGAAAATTCAACAATGTTCTCAACTCCTTCATCTAAGTAAATGCTTTAACACTGTCAGTTTTTTCACAGAATGTTTTATTTTACCCAAACAAACAAAATTATCAAATTAAAAAGTAAACGAAACCCCATGCTCAGTAAGACTAGCTGCCCCAATGCAGCTGAATATAAAAACATGCAAGTATGGTTATTTACCTGATTTCCTCCCATCCTGTGGCAGGGCCCTAGTTCAACAAAGCCTCCATTTGTCTTCCCCATGCTATCAATGCAGTAAACAGTCTCAAGGCCTCTGATCTACAAAAATGAACAAAGAACCAAAAAGCAGGCAACAGTTTAGTTTCAGTGAGCTCTAGCATCAGGGTAAGAGAGTTTCATGCTAAATACTGCAGTTCACAGTGGAAATCTGGGTGTGTAACGTTAGGTGATGATGGTTCTGTCTATGTCTTGGAGTAGCTCAGGGAATACCAGTCATCTCTGAAATTATTTACAGTCTTGAAGCCCACACTGGAATGGGCTTATTACTCCAACTGAGGGCACTAGTCTGTAGATTTTGATAAAATACCACAAAAGAAAAAAATAAAAAGATATCATGAAATACAATTCACGTGGATGAGGAGCAAACAGAGCACAGCTTACCCAGTGCTAACAGACACTGGCCCTAGATGTCTAGACCAGAATTAAAGACAAAAGAGAACTCCCCCAAATGGCTGTGTGACAATTTTGGCGGATGTCTCCAAGAGGCTCGGGAGGCAAAAGTCACGGCAAATGGGCCAGGCAGCGAGATTTTTCTCTGAGCATGAATAATGTAGGTGAGAAGCAACCACAGGGTTTCATCTTTGGAATGCCCATTTTGTATAAAACTCACCTTTTTCCTTCTCTGGAAATACTATATATTTGTATTGTAATTATGAATTATACAGTATTTGGAGAAAATGTTTATCCTTTCATTTGGTCAGCAAATATTGATTGAGCACCTACGATGATTAGTGCTTTAGAAGATACAATGAGAATCAAGTCATGGGCCAGGGCCCTTGTGTCTGTGGCGTCCAGCAGGATGGAGGGACAGGAATCTGGAGAAAGGAGCCTCTTGCCCTGCTTGGAGGAACGCTGAAGACTGTCCCCAGGGAGACATGGGGCTCAAACTGGTAGGGGTGCCCTGCAATGTGCAAGGAAACACTGAGAAGTGAGGCTTAACGTATAGGGGCCAGAGCGGGGCCAGAGCTTAAAGTAAGGATATATTTAGGGGTGGCTTATAAAGGGAAAACAGAAGACTCCACCTATTCACTCACTCATGACTTTATTTATTCATCAAATATTTGGTGAGTAAATACTGTGTCAGGCATTTCGTAAGACTCTGTTACACCAGGGAACAAAACGGATAAAAGATCCTTACCCCAGCGAGCTTACATTCTAGGGAGGGAAAGACAGAAAATAAGCAGAAAACATAACAGACACGTTTGGAAGTGGTAAGCGCCATGGAGAAAAGAAAAAGAAGAGCAAGTTCAAGGTGGGAGCTGAGAGGGTTGGGGGCAGCAGGGCAGATTCTCACTGAGAAGGGAACATCGGAGCAGTCTTGAGGGGATATACAAGTGACCCTTGAAAAAGGGATCAGGGGAGCCAACCTCCCGCACAGTCAAAAACCTGTGTATATATAGCTTTTGATTTCCCCAGAACTTCACTACTAACAGCCTACTGTTGACCGGAAGCCTTACCAGTAACAAACAAGTCACTTAACACATACTCTGTATGTTATATGTATTATATATATGTATTTTATATATATATATGTATTCTTACAGTAAGGCCAGCAAGAGACAAGAAAAATGTTAAGAAAATCATAAGGAAGAGGGGCGCCTGGGTGGCTCAGTTGGTTAAGGGTCTGCCTTCGGCTCAGGTTATGATCCCAGAGTCCTGGGATGGAGCCCGCATTAGGGACCCTGCTCAGCAGGGAGTCTGCTTCTCCCTCTCCCTCTGCTCTTCCCCCCAGGCCCCACTCCTGCCCATGCTCTCTCTCTCAAATAAAATCTTTTTAAAAAAGGAAAGAAAGAAAGAGAGAAAGAAAGAAAAAATACATTCCCTATATTTAAAAAAAATGCGTGTGTAAGTGGACCTGGGCCGTTCAAACCCGTGTTGTTCAAGGGTCAACTATATAAACGTCAGGACTGCATGAAGAGGCGGGCTTTGCTTTCGGGCAGAGGGAACAGCAAAGGCAGGTGCATGCCTGCCCCGACTGAACACCAGGAAGGACGGTGGTGGGGCTGACACGAGTGGGGAGAGTAGCAGCAGGAGAGGCCAGAGAACAGTGGGGCCAGACTGCATATTGGCCTCGAGCCCACTAGGGCCTCTGCCTTCACTCCCCTGCAGGTTTCTAACAGAAGAGCTCCGTGACCTGACTCACATTTTCAAAAGAGCATTCTGCCTGCTGCCTGAGAACAGGCCACACAAAGGCAAAGTTAACCTCGGAGATGTAGTGGCTTAAAGCACAGTAAGAAAGGCTCAGATTTGGGAACTGGATGTGACGTATGAGAGAAGAGGATTCAAAGGAGAAGCCAAAGTTTTGTCCAGAGCAATCAGCAAAGACAGGCTGGGGAGGGGACATAGGGAGTTCAGTTTTGAATATGTTGAGTTTGAAGTGTCTGTTAGATAATCTGCTGGAGATCGCAAGTAGCATGTTGGAAGGACTTGTCTGAGCTCCAGGAGAGAGATTTGGGCTAGAGATAGAAAGCCAGAGTCATCAGCATGTAGATGGTTTCAAAGTCAGGAGACCCGACGAGATCACCAAGAGGATTCATGCCTTTTATGAAGAAGGCATTATATTAATCTGGTGTTCTTGGAGGTTAAAAGAGAACCAAAATCTGGTCTGGACTTCCAGGGGCTCATGATCTAGCTAGGAGCAAACCCAGTTTGCTATATAAGAGAACACAGAGTACGGGAGGGCGGGGAGAAAGGTACTAAACCAAGAGGTGAACAGCATTAACTGTTGGCTCCTTTTATTCCCAAAGTCTATGTGTTGGAATCCCTCAGGGCCGGATCCCGGCTTCTTTTACCTATCTCTGTTTTCTCTCTACGTGAGTTCACTCCATGACATGAAATAATCTACCTGCCGATGGCTCCAAATGTACATCCCTCTCTTCCGGCCTTCAGTTTCCCGGCTGCACCTGGCTGTCTAACGTCCAGGCGCTTCACCCAACCAGAACGCCAATAAAGAACTTGCCATTCACAACCCTTCCCCCGCTTCCCCTCCACCAGCCTCCCCATCTCAGCTGCCACCTCAGTGGCTACTCAAAGAAAAAACAAAACTAGTCATCTTGGCCCATATCCTTCACATCCCCATCCAACAGCGACCTGCCACCAGATAAAATACGTATCTCACATTGGTCTGCTCGCCTCCATTCCATTTTTGACTTCCTGGTCTCCGCTACCATCGCTTCTCACCGGAACTACCCTACCAGGCTTCCTAACTGGCACCCCTGTTTCTACTCTAAACTCTCACAGCAGGGTGATTAAAAAGCAAAGCTTAAATCAATTTCTGTTACCTCCTTAGAACCCTCCGATGCCTTCCTACCCCCACAGGATAAAGGCCTCCCTCCTCACTAATCTCTCTTCTAAATATCACAAAGGCAAAGCACTTCCTGACTCAGAGCCTTCAACTTCACCATTTTCTTTACTTGGAACACTCTCTCCTGGCTCTCTGGTGTATCACTGAGATCTCAGATTAAATGTCACCTCTTCCAAGATTATGTTCCATAATCTGTCCCTCTGTCCTCCTGAACATCACCTGTTTATCTCCTTTGTAGGCCTCACCACCATCTGCCATTACCTTCCTTGTCTTCCCTGTTGTTGTCTCTTTCCCCCACTAACCCAAGGGGAGAGCCTTTCCCTGAGGAAAAGGGCCTGCCTGTCTTATTTCATGTATAGGAGAGTGACTGGGATATAGCAGGCCCTTGACCAGTAGTTGCTGAATACGTCACTAAGCAACAGTACCCAGGTTTGAAAGTTCATGGCACATTTAATACACCCATGAGGTAACAACACGAAGGCTCATGGGTGCATAAAATCAGAAATGAGGTTACAAAGGGATGTCTGAAAAAACAAATGACAACGCCAATCAATGCTTTGGCCTGCTTTACTTGTTTTCAGTTATCATTAATTAATTCATTCATTTGACAAGCACTGTTTGAGTGCCTACTGGATATAGGGTGTCAAGGGAGGTGTCATGGTCTGGTGGAAAGACAGAGGAGAAACTTTACTCCAAGAACTCTTTCCTTTCCCTCACATATTTCCATCTCCCTCTGCCTTTTCCTAAACTCAGTCTCCAAACATTTTGAGATTGGAATACCTGCCAGTACTTACTTCTCCCCATTCGACATTTTTGGGTGGCAAAGGGTAGTGTGAAGTTATGTCATAAGCTATTTCTTCCATGAACCATTTGAAACTTTTGCAGTTGTGATCTTCCCGAAATTTTTTCAGCTCAGATATATCTCCATATGGTAATGCCTTTGATTCAGGACGACTAGCATAGAAGTAGTCTTTGTATTCATCCCACCAAACTTCTACAACTCTAACATAATTCTGTGAAAAAGAAGACATCATTAAGAAAAGGAAAAATATCTGCAATGCCATAAACAGCCATCTTAGACACACAGAGTATGACCAACATATAAAAAACTCATTTTGATAGGACCTGATATTTAATTAAACAAATGTAAGTCAGTTAATGACCCAAATATGTCAATTGCTAAAAATAAATTGTCATACACATTCAACTAAGAAGTGATGGACACAGAATCTGACATCACCGAGCTGTAAAAATCATATATTCCAAGATCATATGTTTTGTCCACCTTCTAGAGGAAGAAGGTGAAGTTCGGGGAGGGTTTAGGAGAGGCTTTCTGGACACAGATGCTCCTTTACCCAGAATGATCTCTTTCTATTAGAACCACACTACTAGCATGTGTAGGGAAAAGGCTCATTGCAGAAACCATCACAAAAAACAAAAGCTGTGTTGAATAAAACACTTTTTTTTTGCAAGTGGCTTTTTTGGGTCATGGTATGACTATCATAGAACCATTCTGCTATCACCCAGAATTAACCGGATAGTTTCCCCAGTTGATGCACTTTGAGGAACAGCAATTAAGGAACAATAAAATAAGCTGATGTTGTGATAACTGACAAAAACCTATCTTGTAAGTTTTAACGGAATGACTGCACGTGGGCATGAATATTATGACAGATGGAATACATACTCAATCTAGTCCCTTGGTCTCCTACATCGTTCATCAGCAAATTTTCTCTATAAAAGGCCAGAGGGTAAGGATCTTTGGCAACAGTGGGCCACACAGTCTCTGCAGCAACTACTGAGCTCTGCTGTTGTCATGAGAAGGTAGTTTACACAACATGCAGACAGATGGGTGTGCTGGTGCTTCCCTATTACTTTATTTACTAAAAAAGGCTGGATCTGGTCTAAAGGCCACTGTTGCTGAGCCCTGTTTTACATCAGGAGTAGAAAACAGCTTGTGCATTGGAAACTAATGGCATATTTGATGTTGGCTAATTGAATTTAAATTAAAAAAAAAAAAAGAGGAAAACACCTTGTGTTCAGATTAAGATTGTCCTAGGCTATGACTACCACAGGGTGAACGAAGGCATGCTGTTGCAAAAGCCCCTGGATTCCAAGAATGTTGTATGCGGTAGTATCGTAACGTAACACTAACGGAACTACTGATAAATTGTCTTAACTTTTGCAAAGTCACCCAAAATTGGATACAGCCCATGTCTTCTAGATACAAATGCACGGGAAGAATTCAGGGCACACACATATGGTTACAGTGATGCGAAGAAGGGGCATTTCATTGTTTGGGAAGGAGAAGCCTAGAGGGGCAGCTTGGAGGAGCAAGGGACAGCTCGG
This sequence comes from Meles meles, assembly GCF_922984935.1. NCBI lineage: Eukaryota > Metazoa > Chordata > Mammalia > Carnivora > Mustelidae > Meles > Meles meles. Next base: position 158,610,593 of record NC_060067.1, read on the forward strand.
CCTCAAAGGAGTGGTTCATTATGTGGGAATGGTATTCAGGGCAAAGAGAAACCCAAAAGAAGTGTGACTTATCGTGGTGCATTTGGAATCCTGCAAGTAGTTTTTCACACCATAGCTTGTTGTGCTTTGTGAAAATTAAAAAGCATTTAGCGTCTGGTGTACAATGAGCACTCAAAAAGTGTTAGCTATTATTATTATTATTATTATTCTTTTTTAAGGACTTGGAATTTTATCCTTTGGCTGAGAGCCATCGAAAGGCTCTAAGCAGGTACAAACATCGGATTTCACATTCAGGGAGTGAGACTGGTGGTGAGTGGGAGATGGACCGAAGGGGGTTGCAGCTGATGGCGGAGAACCAAGTCGGAGGCTACTTAATATCCATGGGATTCGAGGACCTGCGCAAAGCATAGAAAGGAAGGATTTCAGAGATATGTATGAGGCAGAATCTTCAGGGCTCAGGAAGGTAGAGGGAAGGGAGGAAGACTACACTAACATCCCCCCCAAAGTTTCATTCACAGGCAAACAGAGGATGCAGGAAAAGGATTGCTTTTGTGAAAAAGTTAAAATGTTCAGCTTTGACTATATTGAGTCTGAAATGCCTAAGGGACAAAGTTAGCAGCTCAGAGATGACAGACGAGCTGGATAAACAGACATAAGCCATTGGCACACTGTGGCTGAAGTGGATGATGGAGGGGAAAAGGGCCTGGCACATTCTAGGCACTCATGGAGTGTAAACGGAATGTTACATTTATCAGGTCATTTTCCTGATATGGACAGTTAATTTTTAGAGTGGATAAAGATTTCCCTCTCGTCACTTTTCCTTTCCCTTATAGCACAGGCCTTTGTGAAGCAATGTGACTTTCCATCAATTCTTTGTGATTATGGGTCCAGCTCCAAAGACATGTTCTTTTCCTGTGATGCCAGTGAGCCCTGGTGTTAATTTGGTGCTCTTTGTTTTATCAGGGTATTTTAATCTCATCTCCTCTGGTAGCTGGGCTCCATTTGGCCATTTCTATGATAATCTTGCTAGTTAGAAAACTGTGTTCGTTCCTTAAGACCCTGCCATCTCTGCTTCTACTATCTACTTCCCTTTAAGGAACTATTCCAAGTTGCATCTGCAGCCAATAATAAACTTCCTTCTGCTTTTGACTTGGTTTAAGGGCTCCAGAAAATGAATGGAATCAGACTCCTATGCACTTAGAGTTTATGAAAGCAGCCCAACTAGAGAAACTTCAAAGTTGCTCGGTCAAGAATAGAAGACTTCATCTTCCTAGCAGTGGGATATTTGGCCTCTGTGTGAAGCTTTTCTGCTTTATTCCTGGTTTGAGGGACAAAAGACATTAATCTTTTGCAAGCATCGTTCAAAAATCTGATTTTGTTTACCGCACAAACTCCTAATAGGATTATTTTAGAACAAACAAAAATGATATTTTATTTGTGTGAAAATAGTAGAAGCTGACATTTTCCTTTCAACTATTTTCTGACAGAGTGGCAGGTTTTTTATTTTTTTATTTTTCTGAGATGTCTGCTCATGGAGAACATTCAATGTAAAAATCTTAATCAGAATAGGATACAAAGAATAACCTTAAAAATAATAAGATCCCTGATAAACACAGATCCAAAAAATCTTCAACAGAGTATCAGTAAGGTGAATTCAACAAAACACTGAAAGGATTATACACCATGATCAAATGGGATTATTTCAGGGATGCAAGGATGGTTCAATGTCCACAAATCAATCAACGTGATATACCACTTTAATAAAAAGAATAACAAAAATCATGTAACTTTCTCAATGGATGTAGAAAAAGCATTCGATAAAAGTCAAGATCCATTTATGATAAAAATTCTCAACAAAGTGAATACAGAGGGAATGTACTTCAACATAAGGGAGGCTATGTATGACAAGCCCATGAGCTAACATCATACTCAATGATGAAAAGCCAAAAGATTTCCATCTAAGATCTGGGACAAGGATGCCCACTCTTGCCACTTTTATTCAACTTAGTGTTCGAAGTCCTAGCCATGGCAATCAGACAAGAAGAGAAATAAAAAGCATCCAAATTGGGAAAGAAGAAGTAAAATGGTCACTATTTGCAGATGACATGACACTTTACATGGAAAACCCTAAAGACTCTACCAAAAAAGCTATTAGATCTAATAAATGAATTCAGTATAGTTGTAGGACACAAAATTAATATACATAAGTCTGTTGTATTTCTATATACTAATAATAAGCTATCAGAAAAAGAAATTAAGAAAATAATCCATTTATAATTTCATCAAAAAATTGAGAAATAAATGTAACTAAGGAGGCAAAAGACCCATACTCCAAAAACTATAAGACACTGATGAAAGAAACTGAAGATAACACATAAAAAAATGGAAAGATATACCACATTCATGGATTGGAAAAATCAATATTATTAAAATGTCCATACTACCCAAAGCAATTTACAGACTCAGTGCAATATCTGTCAAAATACCAATAGTGTTTTTCATAGAATGAGAACAAATAATCCAAAAATTTGTGTGGAACCACAAAAGACCCTGAATAGCCAAAGCAATCTTGAGAAAGAAGAACAAACCTGGAGGTATTATGCTCCCTGATTTGAAATTATACCACAAAGTTATAGTAATCAAAAGAGTATGGTACTGTCACAAAAACAGATACATACCTCAATGGAACAGAATAGACAGTCCAGAAATAAACCCAAGCTTATGTGGTTAATTAATCTTTGACAAATGAAGCCAAGGGGAAAAGGCAATTTCCTCAATGAATGTTGGGAAAACTGGACAGTCTCTTGCAAAAGAATAAAACTAGACCACTTTCTTATTAACCATTATACAAAATAAACTCAAAATGGACTAAAGACTAAAATATAAGATCTGAAACCATAAAACTCCTAAGAAAACATAGGAAAGAAGCTCTTGAACAACATTTTTTGGGACCTACCTCCTCAGGCAAGTACAACAAAAGAAAAATAAACACATGGGACTACATCAAACTAAAAGCTTTTGTATAGTGAAGAAAACCATCAATAAAACAAAATCGCATCCTTCTGAATGGGAGGATCTTTGCAAATGATCCAACTAGACAGGAATTAATATCCAAAATGATAAAGACTCATATGACTCAATATAAAAATGCAGAAAAACTATCAAATAATGGGCAGATGACCTGAATGGACATTTCTCCAAAGAAGACAGACACGTAGCCAACAGACACATGAAAAGCTACTTAACCTCACTAATCATCAGTGAAACACAAATCAAACCACAAGGAGATATCATCTCACACCTGTCAGAATGGCTATTGTCAAAACAACAAGAAATAAGTGTTGGTGAAGATATGCGGAAAAGGGAACCCTTGTGTGCTGCTTTTTGAAAATTGGTGCGGCCACTATGGAAAACAGTATGGTGATTCCTCAAAAAATTAAAAACAGAACTACCCTACAACCTAGGAATTCTACTTCTGAGTATTTACCCAAAGAGTACCAAAACACTAATTCAAAAAGATATATGTGCCCCTATGTTCATTGCAGCATTAGTTATAATACAGTTTACAATTACAACAGCCAAGCTATGGAAGCAACTTAAGTGTCCATTGATAATACTGATAGATAAAGAAGATGTGGGATATATAGATATATACACACTCACATACACACACACACATATACACACAGTGCAATTTTACTCAGTCATAAAAAAAGAATGAAATCTTGCCATTTGTTAGAACATGGATGGACCCAGATGGACAACATGGCTGGTATTAAGGTAAGTGAAATAAGTAAGGCAGAGAAAGACAAATACCATATGATTTCACTTCTATGTGGAATCTAAAAGACAAAACAATCTAACAAAGCAAAGTGGGCAGATGGGTGACACGGGGGAAGGAGAGGCAATGCACAGCATAGGGACCAGAGTTAATAACACTGTAACAGCTTCAATGGTGACGGATGGTAGCGAGATTTATTGTGATCGCTTCCCAATGTATATATGTGTTGAATACCTGTGTATACCTGTAATCTAACACCTATAATACTGTATGTCAACTCTACTTCAAATAAAAACAAAACAAAACAAAAATGATAAGCTGTTTCATGAGTAAGTCCAGCTTAAGCTAGAAGGGAGAACCAGCGTTGACTGTTTCAAAGATTTATCGCATTCAGTGAGCTGCCATTGAAATGACTTCAACATGTGGGCTATCGATGGAGGAGCGTGTGGTACAGAGCTCCCCAGGCTATTCTCCTGGTACCAAAGACTCACCTTCAGAGTTGGAGAAGAGCCGACATAAATGGGTGGAGGATTCCCTTGCCAGCCTTCAAGGCGGTAGATGTGTCCAACGCGAGAGCAGGGGACAAACAGCAATTTGCCGCCACACTGCCATATCTATCCGGGGAAAACACATGTGGAAGTTGTTTCAAATATCAAAATAAATTATACTTGAAAATTTGTCTTATAAATGTAAATGTAAAATCTAAATTAGATACAGCATCCATGGGGAATTCATAGATGATACGAATCCCAAAATAATGTGTTTTTCAAACTCCTATGATACCAAACAAGGCAGTATGGAATGCAGTAATATTCCACTCCTCAGGGCCCTTTGTGTACTTGTAGCTTTAAACACCCTTCGCCCAGTGTAACCTTGCAAAGTCACACAGATTCTTCATTCCTGATATCACTTGCCTATCACACGCCCACCTGGGTGATTATTATAATAACCTCCAAACTGGCTTCTTCACTTCCTGCTTCTCTCAACTCTATGCTATCCTTATTTGTAGTAAGATTATTCTAGCTGAAGGGCAGCTCTGGGTCATGTTATTCCCTTGCTTAATATCTTCAATAGGTTGCCCCCGGCTTATCAAATTCAGTAAAAATCTCTTGGCTCAGCATTGGAGTGCCTCCTCTATACAATCCCAACGTATGTGTCCACTTTCCCTTCTTGGATGTCTTTCTTACTCAGGCCATCAGATTCTGCTAAACTGTGCTCTCGCTGTTTGCTGAATGCATTCTTCTTGTTCCCACCTTTGTACCTGCTAACCCAGTCTACCTGCCCTGGGGTCTCCTTCCCCTCCCTTTAGCTCTGCCTATCGATATCATGCCCACCTTCCTAGTCTGCCTCAAATCCTCCCTCCAGGATGATGCTGTTTCTTAATCACACCAACTGAATGCCATCTACCTTCTTATTGTATTATGAATTTAATTCTAATCTCTTTTTACGAACTCTAACTTCCTTGAGAGCAGAGACTGAGTTATTCTTCTTTCGTCTCTGGACATTTAAGACAAGAGACAAATATCTGTTTAACTCCGACTGTGTATAGTTCTCTTTCTTGCGGACAGTGGGAGGGCGGCGTGGTAGCATGGACGGTATTATTGTCCGAGGACTGCCTCGACAACAGGGTGGGTGCTGCAGGAAGGCACCTCCAATGTCAGTCTGAGGACGCACAGTCACGGCAGGGGTCTGTTTCTGTCCTAAATCACCATGTCCTACAGTGATAAAGGGCAACTGTGTCAGTGGATGGTCAAATGCGGCCCCCACACATGCAGATTCCCTGAAGGGCTTTTATAACAAAAGGCTTCAAGGCACAGAAAGCCTGGATGCTAAGGCTTTTTAAAAAAACCTTAAAATCTTTAAAAAAGCCAAAAAAAAAAAAAAACTTAAAAAAAAGATTTAATTACCTATTTCAGAGAAAGAGAGGGAGAGTGAGTATGTGTGTGCAAGCAGGAGGAGGGACGGAGGGAGAGGGAGAGAGAGTCCTCAAGCAGATTCCCCACTGAGTGCAGATCCTGACACGGGGCTCGATCCCAGGACCCCGAGATGGTGACCTGAGCTGAAACCAAGAGTCGGACACTTGACTGACTAAACCACCCAGGTGCCCTGGAACTTTCATTTTTGAAGTTTGCTGGCTTCAGTGTTGAGATGAGCCATGTAAACATATAAGAAGTCGGGAGTTTGCATTTTGCCCTGTTTTTTCCCCAAAGGCATGCATTTTTGTTAGATGTTCTTTATAATTTAGAGAAATGCATTAAACAGTTTTTCCCCCCAAAGAAACAAGCCTTATCTGAAAGTCACAGAAGTCGGTAACTACTTAGAAAACTGCATTTATTTAAATGAAATGCTACCTTGTATGAGATCTCAAAGTTTTCACCACCCCAGATCTGGAGGCCTGGATCATACAGACCCAGTTCAAAGAAGAACTCTCTTTCAATGGCAAATAATCCACCAGCCATGGCAGGGGACCTAAGGGAAGAAACATTACAGTAACTATTAAAGATAAACCCCCAGTACCCCTTCACCAACAGACCAATGCCTGTTTGGAACACAATCTAAATAATGCACAGAAGAGACAACATCGATGGCCAAACATTAAGAAATTACAAAGCCTTCACAAAACAATCTGTTTATAATTCTTTATTGAATTTACTCTGATTTCTATCTGAAATCCAATTTGTTCATTATGAAGTAGCACATTGCACCATTCTGCCAGGAGAGGGCGCTTTGATTCCTTGTTGGTTTGAAAATTAAGCCTTGAGCGTTAGTTAAGATAGAATTTTCTCTTTCACTCCTAAAAATACTGAGCCATACAGCCATGGTCTGCTAACTGCTCCTACAATGATTTATGAGTCATTCTAGGATGAGCGAAACCATAGACCATGGAAGTAGTCTGTCATTTTTTAATTTTATAGCTCAGGGGCATGCCAAATAAGGGTGTAAATCATGGCTGAACAGTCACAGTTCATTCAGAGTTTGCAAAGGTAGCACGGAAACGACACAGGAGAAATCAGACATTAGCTATTTACTGTGTCGGGAGGTAGAAATGCAAAGGGACAATCTGCGGGGCTTCCTGAATGGAATCTTGAATTGGGTCCTTTCTGGGGACAAGCCACTCACATCTCTAGAGGAAGAAATTTTCATTCTGTTCCCCCACAATTAATGATTAATGCGTCTTGATTCCTAAGTAGACTTCTCCATCTCAGAACCTTTTTCATCACTACACCTAACATTCAATTTGTCACTAATTCCTACTGAATTAATTCAGTAATTCACTAATTCCACCTTGAAAAGGTATCTGGATCTTGTCCTGCTGCTTCCATCCCAGACCAAGCTCCCGTCACTTGCACTGCTATGGTGACACCCCTGACTGTCTCTTCTTCTATTCTGCCCTCATCCACATCGAATCTCATGGCAGGCAGCGCAGACTCAGTGCGGGCCCTGACCGACTCCTGGCCTTTCGGGCTCCTCTCAACTGGATTAGGTTCTCTCCCCGCTAAGCTCCATGTACCCTGTGGTTTGCCTTCTTGCCGTTTTTGGCGGTTGCTATTCCAGAGTTATTCGTGTACTGATCTGTTTAATTTCTGTCTCACCCCTTATATTTTAAGTGCTACGCGAGAACATATCTTTGAGAAATTTATCCCCAGGAAACAATGCCTAGCACATAATAAGCATTCATTAAATATTTGTTGAGAGGATAAATAATAAATCAAGTAATACTTTCAATATTAAAGGAAATCGCATCAAGCGAAGCCATTCTCTTAAGGTATGCTGCCTGACTTGGTAAGCAGAGCTATTACATTCTTGGTTATTTTCATGGCGCATTTATTTAACTCCTTTAAAATTACTCCACTGTAACCATGCCTTTTTGATCTTTAAATGTATTCCTGTTTATCTCAGTGTGTATTTTAAGATGCATCTTAACATGAAAACCGGTGAGTTATTTAAAGGGGCACCCCCATGAATTTTTCTAGCCTGCTTTAAAAAATTCCTTTACTAGCCAAGCCCATGGAATTGGCAGAAATATAAATATAATCATTACCCTTTATTTTGTACACCAAGAAGTTCTTGTCAAGTCAAGTAGGTAAGCAGTACATTCCTGGACTGTTTCAAAAAAAGAACTTCAAAGGGAAATTTGGAAAGCATCAAAGCTTAAAATTCTATAATTTCCTTATGTTTGCCATCTCAGTATTTGAATATCATAACCCACCCAGATCCCACCAGCATTTGCATGACATTGGAAGCAAATTCCCAAAACAGGGTTCTAATATTATCAGTAGTATAACAAGGGGAGAGAGACCAAAAGCAGAACCATAAGATCTGAAAAAATTAGACACATTTAGAAGCTATACTAACATAAGACAAAAAAGTTTCATTTGGAGTCACTCTTGAAAGGCAGTGAATGTTTCAGCTAAACAACCAAAAGAATAGGGTAGGATAAACTGTTCTATCTGTCCCATAAGAAGGGACGAAAGCTGACTTTGGAATAAAGTTTCCTTTTAATCAAATTTTCTTCTGAGAAGGAAGAAATAAAGGGTTCTATCATGTATTTCTATGCACCAAACCTAACCCGGTTCAAAAGTATTATTTATGAGTTAGCATACAAAACAAAAAGAAGAAAAAGATGAGAATTCTCTTCTATTTGCCTTTCATTGTTAAGACTACAGCCAAGGGATCAAAGTGGACATAAAACTTGGACTAGAAGTAATTTATGCATTTTAAATTTACAGAATGAAATTATGGCCAAAAGAATACAATTTGATGTCTACTCTACTAGGATGGGAGGGCAAAGATTTTTTCTACTTCTATTTGAAACCAATGCCCTATAACCCCCCCCCAGCGCCCCCCCCACCCCCGCCCCAAATGAAGCTTGCCTTTAGGGAAAAAAACAATTACAAAGAAGCAAATGTGAACTGAAACCTCGGAAATAATGCAAGGGAAAAAAACTCTTACAGAATCTGCGATAGCAAGTACAGTTCTAATAACAAATTTTTTAGCTTGGCAAGAGGTTAATATGTTAGCAGCAACTGGAGAAAAGAAAAACATGTAAGTGATTTAGTGATTACCGATATGGTTCAGTTTTTGTCTTTCTCATTCTCTTCTCTCGAGGGGTCAGAGGCACCCGTTTCCAGAGCATACTCCAATCCCATGCTCCTCGGGCATACCCATCTTCGTCACCACCCCCTTGGGGTACAATTTCATATGTGTTGCCATTTATGACATCTATAATCGGCACAGTGCAAATGGTTCTGTATTGTGTTGATGATGGCAGCAAAGATGAAATGCAAGGGTATGTATGGACCCACATATTTATACAAGCACATGGGGAAGGAAAAAAAAAAGTACTTAGATAGACGTTCCACATAAGAAAATAAAGTAGCAATCTTTACCGATAAGGTTCAGTTTTATGTTTTCTTTTGGCCTTTTCCTTGTGGCTTAGAGGGATACGTTTCCATAGTAAACTCCAGTCCCAGGCCCCTCTGGCAAAACCATCTTCATCCCCACCTTGCTGTGGTTCAATGGAATAATCATTCCCATCTATGTAATCTATTAGAGGCACAGTACATGTAGTTCTGAAACATTTATAGAAAATGAAAAAGCGTTTAAGAACCCAAAACTGACTAGTTTAACATGCCTAACTATTTTGTCTCTCTTTATTATTATTATTATTATTATATTGCATTAGAAGACTTTAGCACTTAATGGGAAATTGAATGAATGTCTTTAAAAGTCAAGGAACCCTTTTCTGTGAGGGAAAGACGCAGCAGACTGTTCCCTTGACTTACAGACAAATGTCAGGGACAAAGAGCCATGTCTTTGAACTTGATAGTGCTTTCTCGTTTTTACTTAGGTCCTATAGGCAATTTTCTCTTGGTAATTTTTGCATTATTTACAAGACTTTCCTGCCTGTTATTTTCCCTCCTTATTCCTCCATTAAATTAAAGTGAATATGAATATAAATGTGAATGAGGGTGAATGTGCATGTAACCGTGTGTGTGTGTGTGTGTGTGTGTGTGTGTGTGTGTATAGAAATAATACCAGCTATATACTTAGTGGTTCTCCCAACTCTCTATACTCCTTTGGAAAAAGTTATTATGAAAATCTGTTTCTGTTCCTTTAGTGCATCAGGATCTTTTCCTGTTCCTTTAATTGCAATAAACAGCTGTTATAGCAACAACAACAACAACAAAAAGGTACAGTATTGTACTTCTGCTTTTTTTTAAAAAAGAGAAAAAAACAATCACTAAAAACCTGCTGAAGAACTTAAGTCGTGGCCTGAGAACACAAAGCAAAAAATACCTCGTATTTGGGCTTCATAAAATGCTAGTCCTATATGACCAGTTAGGTGTAGGATCAAGTCTGCAAAGATAATTTTGCACCCAGCTTGTTTTAATGGTCATCTTTGTCAGACAGGATTTTAAAATGCATTTCCTTAAATAGAGACTGCAGCTTTCATAACCATGTTAAGGTGCTTTTTAGAGGCTTAGAAGCCAAAGAGAAGAGAAAAACCTCCAGGGCTTAGAATTCTGACGTGGGGGGACTGGATTTGAGCCAGCTGCTTTATTCTCTGCGGACGGTGGATTCCCAGGGGACAGCGGGGGCAGGGGTCACTGTGGGGTAGATGTGGGATTGCTGTGGACCCTGCAGAAAACCACTTCCTCACCGCGCCTGGAGACTGCTAGTTTTCACCTGGAGAGGGGAAGGTGTGTTATCTTTCTTCACTTCTCATGATTCTCAGATTTCTAAATAAATAGTGTAAAGTGTCCTAGAGAGATCTCAGTTTGATAGGTTATTAGCTGCTTGAATCAGGGCAAATCAATTAATTTCTCTAGGCTTCAATATCCTCTTCAGTACCATGGAGCTAATAATATCTACCTTGCGGGGCTGCCGTGAGGATTAAAACAGCGTGTGAAAAATGTTTATGATTGGCCTTCACACCAAACCCTCTGATGCTTAAATCCCCCAAAGTTCACCCTTTGACTCATATTATTCACCACAGGGACATGGTTTGTTTTCCCCCCTCGATTCTGAAATAGTCAGAATTCTGGACTAAAAGCAGAAAAGGCTTCTGGAACTAGGAGACTGATGCTGCCTTCCATTGTTCAGACATTTCTGTAAATGTAATGGCGACTGACACATTTCCATGGAGTAGCTGTCTATTTCTAAACTTTAGGGTTTCCATAGGAACCCGAAGCCTTGACATGTGTCACAGCTGGTCTGAAGTAATAATTCAAAAGGGCATAAAAAACCAATAGGTGTAATTTCAGAGCGTGCGCCTTCAGGCTTTAGAACCGTTACCATAGGGTAGAGGGAGCAATTAATGTTACTCTTTGGGAAAGCTTCTGGAGCTAGAGGATGTCTGTTCAATAACCTGACCACAAGACCATTCTTGAGTGAGACCCCCTTGGCTTTTCATCCCAAATGCCTGACTGCCTGCGTCTTGAGTCAGCCCCAAGGCTGGGCCAGCCCCCACCCCCAGACACAACGAGCGGAAGGAGCACTTATGCTCCTCCTCAATGCCTGAGGCACTGAGGGGAACTGTAATCAGAAGAATGAGAAGATGATTTGTCCTCCTACAACAAGGTTTACTGTTCCCCTAGGAAAGAAAAGAAAGCAAGGTAATGTTACCTGTCCTTGGAAATGGGAGCTACCAGTGGTGCATACCAGTTAACGGCCACCTCGCAGTGGGCATCAAGGTATATCAAAACCTTAAAGAAAAGAGGCAAGTGAACGAACATTCTTCATATTTGGCACATCGTGTATCCCACACAATTTAAAAATTAGACGCTAATATAAATCAGCATGAGAGTCCGTTCTGATACGCGAGTTATCTGTTTAATCTAGCCAGCATTTTCATTTCAATAAAAAAAAAAAAAAACAACATCTGAAGGGTACTTCAAACCATATATGATCGTTTAGTTAGCAAATCCAAGATGCTGACATGGTAAATATCCACCGTTTCCTACCTGTCCAAGTTTGGCCTTCTGGGCGCCAATACTTCGTGCTTGAATCAAACCTTCTCTTCTCTCATTTCGAAATACCTTCACTAAGCCATTCCACAGCTTAATATAGTCATCTAGTTTTCCTTTTAAGTGTTCTATGAATAAAAAAATGCAATCAACATTACAAATTACATTGATGTCTATAAACCAGTCAGACTATTGTTTTTTTCAAGGAACAGGAAAGGGCAACAGGTCCTTCGGGCAGTCGATTTGAAACAGACTGAACGTTTCTGGGAAACTCAGGTAGTGTGTATTATTTGAGTTAATATTTGAGCTTAATAGGCCTACAGAGAACTGGTTAGCCTGAGATTTATCAAAGATCTCTCCAAACATTAAATATATGATGACTAGGCTAGCTGAAATGGAAACTATTTTTTTTTAAATTCACATATTTAATGTCATATCTAAAAGCTTTAAGGCAAACATTTTGTTTGCTTCAGCAGAAGAAAAGTCTCCAGATTTGTGAAGATACACTGACTACAAGTAATATTATGTGACTTTACTGGTGTCTGCACAAGGTATAGGTTAACATTTGTTTCTGGGCCATCTTTCTCTGGCTGTGATCAGCATTCAGGGTTGCAGTCTTGGTGTTATAAATATAGTTCCCATCAAGTTGGCAAATAATAATCAAAGGGTACAATTTTCTCTGTATTTTGGATATCAACAAGTGTATGTATGTGTGTGTGTGTGTGTGTGTGTGTGTGTTTATATAAAACATATGCATAAGTGAATATTTAAATGTAATATTTAGATATAACGAATAAAACATACATGTATAGATTTGCGATCTGGTGGAGGAAACTGTTAGAAAAATAAGGCACATTTGCCGAAGTTTCCACCTTGGTTTTCCAGGTCCTAGAGAGTAGTTTTTATTTGTGTCACTATGAGCCCTTGAAATTGACCCATCACAGTCACAACTAGCTAGCTCGTGGATCTGTAAAGATGTTTCTTAGGGACACAAAAAATATTTTTAAGTTGTTTAAAATTTTGGACCATGAATACATAAACGACAACAACAAAAGCTTTATTTATTTATTTTTAAAGATCTATTTATTTATTTGAGAGTGACTGAGACAGAGCATGGGCAAGGGGGAAGGGAAAGCATGGGAAGTGGGGAGAGAAACTTAAGCAGACTCCATCCTGAGCACTGAGCCCAATGTGGGGCTCGATCCCAGGACCCCAAGATCATACCTGAGCCAAAACCAAGAGTTGGAAGTTAAACGGATTGTGCCACTCAGGTGTCCCAGAAGCTTAATTTCATGATGTGTTGGTGCTTAAGTGGTCAAATCAGGCTATACACTTAATACCTGACTCATTTTTAGGGAGCTTATAATTAGAAATATACCTATGTATAGGTATTTACAATTGAGAAGAAAAAAAAATCTACCTTTTTTTACTTTGGCATCCAGTTTTAATGAGTATTACAAATAAAATTCTCGTGCTGAATTATATTTTTCCCTTCAATTTAAGTACTGTTTTGGTTTTGTTTTTAAATATTACCTTCCGATTTTTTTTCAGCTCAGTAACAATTCTAAATTACATTATTTTTTTTCTTCTCCCCCCCCTTTTTTTAAAAAAAAATTTTATTTATTTACTTGACAGACGGAAATCACAAGTAGGCAGAGAAGCAGGCAGAAAGAGAGGAGGAAGCAGGCTCCCTGCAAGAGCAGAGAGCCCGACGCGGGGCTCGATCCCAGGATCCTGAGATCATGACCTGAGCCAAAGGCAGAGGCTTTAACCCACTGAGCCACCCAGGTGCGTCCTAAATTACATTTTTAAAAGATTTTATTTATTTGAGAGAGAGAGAGAGAGCAGGAGGAGGGACAGAGGGAGGAGGAGAGAGAATCTCAAGCAGACTCCCCACTGACGGGGAGTCCGGCACGGGGCTTGATCTCGCAATCCTGAGATCCCCACTGCAGCTGAAATCACGAGTCAGACGCTCAACCGACTGAGCCACCCAGGTGCCCCAATCCTAAATTACTTTTTAAAAAGTCTTTCTGAATTGCATTTTGGTGCTCTTTGGGCTATGCAATCTACATAAATCTAAAATAAACTGCTATGGCCAGAAATGAGCTGATAGCCAATTTTCAAATTTAGATTCTTAGTTCAGGTGGTCCAACAGATGAGTTGGTCAATCAAATGACTTCTGGCTTCTTTGGGATCCACGCTGTGGTAGATTCTAAGAATGTTCACAATTGGGGACTATTTATTCTCTCCAACCCACTCAGGGCAGGCCAGACCATATACTTTGCCACAGTCCGTGAGATGGGGACAAAATGACGTGAGGCACTTGTGAGCACAAGGGCTAAAATCCCACTTGTGCTTCACCATTAGCTTCTCCCTGCACAAGGCAGGAAATGTCTGAGATCAGGCCCCTGTGCAGTGGTGATGTGGGGCAGAGCTGGGCTGATCCACAGAAAACACGCAGTAGGAGCCAGAAATGATACAGCCCTTATGGTTACAAGCCACTAAGAGTGTGGAGCCCCATTTGACCTCAGCCCCACTTAGCCTCACGCTGCCTGACATACACTCATGCAGGAACGGGCTCTATTTAAAAGTCCCATGCCTTGTTTAGGGAGGACACTGTATTTTCCAGAAACCCAGATAGTATGAGCAGCCAGCTCCTTTGCAAGGTATTATCTTAGTATTTTGTCATTAAAAGAAAAATTATAACTCAAAGAACAAACCATGTTTCCACTCATAGGCCAGGACTTGACAAATTTTAAAGTTGTTTTGAAATTGGGAATGTTAAAGACTTTCTGTAGCTCTGTTCAAGAGTATAACCCCAACAAATGCTTCACTGTACTCTGTAAGCAAAGTGGGCCCTGCACTTGATTGCTGTTAAAATGTGTTATAAGAGACTGAATATTAGAGGTTTGTAACAACAGAAACACTGATCACCAAAATATTACGGTAAAATGGACAAAAAACTGAAGTCTAAAATTTTGTGCTCCTTTTCTGAAGTCAAGCAGCTATTTTAGGATGGGAAACATATTTTAGTATTTCTTCACTTTTTTTAAGGATATGCTAGGCTTCTACTTGTATTAATATTATAGGGCTTCTTAAAAACAGCATAATCACATACATGAGATTTCTCAGTTATTTTTGTAGATGTAGGTTTTCCTAAATCTGAAATATTGTCGGTACAACAGGATTACTTTAAAACCTATTTTCAAATATTTAGCTTGAGAAAGGAATGTGTCTCAACGAATGTGTTCCTTAATGAAAACACTCCTATCATAGAAAATTGCAACCAAGATAAGATGTTTAAGTGAAAGGACATTTGATAGGACTAAGAAGTTTGAAGTTTACATTCTTTAGTGTAATTAAAAGTGATTAGTTGAAAAAAGTGATTAGTTGTACAAAAATGACGGGGAAAGGAAATCGGCCATATTTCTATTTCTTCTCTGTGCTAACGCACGTATACAAGATCAAGATTCTGGTCATGTCCTTGCCAAAACAGCAGAGGTTTATCTAGACTGCAAGAGTTACAAATTAAGTTTTGAAGAAAGCTTTTTTGTAAAGCTGTTCTGAATGGTATTTTCATGCTACCCATGTTCTGTCTGCGCTGAATATATTCAGTGGTATCACTACTTGTACACAAAAATTCTCTGCAAAACTTATTTGCCAAAGAGCAAATATCCTGCTGTTATCGAGTAGCCTGAGCTCTTCGGTCAAAGAATTCAACTCAGTTTTATGACAGGCGAAGAGGAGTAAGTAAATATCCAGATCTGGGTTTCTGCAGCACAATTACATTTTTTACTTAGCATGCTGATTTGGGGTGTGAACTACAGCATTATCTATCTTCTCATACTTGTGCCATTAAGAAGATACATTCAGTTTACAATAATGGATCTACTTAAAGAAAAAAATGTTAATTTAAAAAACCCACTTATCTGGAAAACCACCGCTCAATCTCTGTCTTGCCAAGTTGAACCAAGACTAAGCAATATCTCCCTAATGATAAGAGCTGACTCCTTAAAAAGAATAAAAACTAAAATACAATTTCCTTTTAGTCAATGTACTATATCAAATATAGAACAAAATAAGTTCCAGTAGCTACTTTGTATTCTAAATAACAATGGCCCATGGTTTCTGGTCAAATTCCATATTTGCATCATTGTTCAAGTGCAAAATACAGGCTATTGAACAAGTATGTGGGTCTCCCTTTGACAACCACGGATGGAGCACCAGGTGGCACTGTAATATACACACACTCACACTTTTTGATCTTTCAGCAAATCATCTCCAAAGCCAAATTTTTATAAAATCCAAGGCCCGGAAAATTGGTAACATGTAAGATGGCAGCTAAACACACATATTTATGAGCCTGTAGATTTGGATGCATCTGTTAACTACTATCTCTGTGGCGTTTGGCAAGTTACTTAACATCTCTGAGCCTCATGTGTAAAATAAAGATGATAACAACTTCTGCCTCAAGGATTATTGTCAGGATTAAACAAAATAATCCATACACAATGCATGGCACAGGGCCAACTTGCTCGTAACAGATGCTATCAAGGGATGTTAATTATTAATTTTTAAAGGCTAATTAATTTTAAAATTACATTCTGTAATTGTTCCTAATTAACTTATTTCATAGGCAAAATGTCAATTTTCTATAGCCATTACCTTTATTACTGAAATCATCAATTAACACAATTTCTGCTAAATATTTCCTGGGAGTCCTTTTAATTACACTGTGGACTGTTCTCATGAGGGTTGACCATCCTTCATTGTGGAAGACAATGACAACACTGGAAGTGAGCAGGTTTTCATCATAATGCCAATACTTGCACCTGCAAAAGGAAAATTTCACCGTGTTTATTTAGAGGAAATCTATAACGTGGGGTTCCACACCTACGATGATCATGTTTTCTGATTGGATTAAATATCATTGACTTAACTGACCTAACTGAATGAAACACAACCTTTTGTGTCTTCACAGAAGCACAAAACAGAAGAGAGAAGATGCTATGAGATGCTGGAACTCATCGACAGAGCTCCTTCCTAACCAACTGGCACTTGCTGTGTGGATAAAGAGAATTAATTTCTGGGTATGTGCTTCCCAGCTGGGGATGCTTCAGATATTATTTACAGCTATCAGGGCTGGGTTGTTTTTTCCCATGACTTAGATCTTGGTTTATTTTCCTTTTTAAAACTTGAGTTTCTAGTGCAAACGATTTGTTTCACTTACTGGGTATAAACCACTAGGTAGCTATGTTTGAAAGCTGTACCATTCTAATACGGTTAAAACATTCAGAAAAAAAAAACAAAAACAACAACAAAACCCATTAAATAGGGTGACCTGTGGCATATAGCAGAATAGCAGACATTAAAAGAATTACTGTTGAACGAATTTTAAAGGTTCTAGTAAGGTTTAGTTATTAGATTAGCTAAAGGATATTTAGCTATTTTGTTTTATTTTTATTTTTTTAATTTAAATTCAATTAGCGAATATGTAGTACCCCATTAGTTTCTGATGTAGTGCTCAACGATTCATTAGTTGCATGTAAACCCAGTGCTCATCTCATCACGTGCCCTCCTTAGTGCCCATCACCCAGTTACCACATCCTCCCACCCACCTCCCTTTCTGCAACCCTGTTTGTTTCCCAGAGTCAAGAGTCTCTCATTGTTTCTCCCTTCTGATTTCTTCCCATTCAGTTTTTCCTCCCTTCCCCTATGATCCTCTGTGCTATTTCTTATATTCCACAGATGAGTGAAACCATATAATAATTATCTTTCTTTGAATGAACTATTTCACTTAGCATAATACCCTCAGTTCCATCCATGTTGATGCAAATGGTGGGTATTCATCCTTTCTGATGGCTGAGTAATATTCCACTGTTTATACGAACTACATCTTCATTATCCATTCATCTGTTGAAAGACAACTCGGCTCCTTCCACAGTTTGGCTACTGTGGACATTGCTGCTATGAACATTGGGGTGCATGTGTCCCTTCTTTTCATCACATCTGTATCTTTGGGGTAAATACCCAGTAGTGCAGTTGCTGGGTCATAGGGTAGCTTTATTTTTAACTTCTTGAGGAGCCTCCATACTGTTTTCCAGAGTGGCTGCACCAGCTTGCATTCCCCCCAACAGTGTAAGAGGGTTCCCCTTTCTCCACATCCTCGCCAACACCTGTTTCCTCTTTTAATTTTAGCCATCCTAACTGATGTAAGGTGGTATCTCATTGTGGTTTTGATTTGTATTTCCCCAATGACACTGATGTGAAGTATTTTTTCATGTGTCTACACAAAATTATTTGAAACAACTGTGATAGGAATAAAGTTCCCAAAAGCCCTTTTCTAATTGAAAGGAGAGTCCCACCAGGGCCTGATAAATACTCAAGGAGCAAAGGAAGTTTCAATGAGTTTCACAAAATATCTATATATTATACAGATATATACATACATGTGTATATATTCATGCACATTTATTTTTATGTTTTTTTAACCCCAAAGCTTTTCTTGAAGTAAATAAGCTTGTTTCCAAGATTAAATTTAAAACCATGAGAGCAATAATTAACGATTCATTAGTTGCATGTAACACCCAGTGCTCATCTCATCACGTGCTCTCCTTAGTGCCCATCACCCGGTTACCACATCCGGTTACCGCAATAATTAACATTATCAGCTTGATAACCTATCCCAGCATTTAGAATAGTAACCGTTACTTAATATGGGGCCTGACCCAATACAGATGGAAACAGCCTTTTCTTAGATGTTTATTTTCCTTTCAAAATTGTTCTAAATTATCTATGTTCTTAGAGGTTTCTGTAGAAAGGCAGACTGAGTCTGGTAATCCATTTAAGTCCGATTTCCTACATCTGCATTTTCTCATTAAACAAGTATTAATTACCTATTACGCCCATGCTCTTCAAGTGAGGCCCTAGGGCTATGGCAATGAGAGGGTTCGGCATGGCTTCTGTTCTTCCAAAGCCACGGTCCTACAGGGGAATCAAGACGCAAAACAAATATCTGTACTTTCCCCGAGTGTGTTGGTGCAAAAACCAGGGTATATATGACAGATGGACCTCACCTGGCCTCAAGACACGTGGTCAGGGAGGGCTTCTACAGACGGGTGAGACCAGAAAGATGATTTAAAAAAAAAAAAAAGTACTGATCCTCAAAAAGTGGGGAGAGAGTAAGGAGGAAAGATCAAAGCACAAAAATGAATCATGCGCGTATGATACAGATACTCTAAGAACTTGGAAGAGCGAGGAGCATGGGTGGCTCAATCCTTAAGCGTCTGCCTCCAGTTCAGGTCTTGATCCCAGGGTCCTGGGATAGAGCCCCACATCAACGCACTCCCTGCTCAGCAGGGAGCCTGCTTCTTCCTCTCCCACTTCCCTTGCTTGTGTTCCCTCTCTTCGCTGTGTCTCTCTCTGTCAAATGAATAAATAAAATCTTAAAAAAAAAAAAAAAGAACTCGGAAGATCTGTATCATTAGTTAATTAAAATATGAAAGATAAACATAAGTTAAAGAGGAAAAGTTACAAAGAAGGGCATTTGCAGTATAACAAATATCATCAACTTATTATATGCCTGGAACTGTTCTACGTGCTTTAGTTTTATTAACTTATTTAATCTCCCAATACCACTCTGAGGTTAGTACTATAAATGTCTCTGTTTTACAGACAAGGGAACTGAGACTCAGAGAGAAATGATTTGTCCAAGATCATACAGCTAGTATTACTTACTAGTAATGAAGACAGGAAATAAACCTAGGCTATCTTGAATTTATACGAAATCTTGTAAAGCATAAAACAAATGAAAAAAAAAAACTAGCTATACTTATGTATGAATGGCTAAAAACTGACCTAAGATCTAAGAATTGAGGATGAAACCAAGTATCATTTCCACACAAGGAACCCATGGAGCATACTGTTATGTGATGGGAACTACCTTCCCTCGCCTTTGCAGCAAGGAGGTGGCCCCAGAAATGAGGAAGAAGGAGTGCGGTGCGGCAGCATCTAGCAACAGACTAAACCAAGAGGGCTTTCTAGTGTAACCCAAAGTTGAGATGGGTGAATGCTCTTTCAGAACAACGAGTTAAAAAATACAGTAGTGGAAGAATGCATATCTTGAAGGATGTGATGAGTGTTTCTGGAGAGAAACCAATCTGGGCACATAGGTTTAATTTAATTTTTTAAAAAAGATTTTATTTATTTGACAGAGAGAGAGAAAGAGTGTGCGCGAGTGCACAAGCAGGGGGGAGGAGCAGAGGGAGAGGGAAAAGCAGGGAGCCCAATGTGGGGCTCGATCCCAGGACCCCAGGATCATGACCTGAGCTGAAGGCAGACACTTAACTGATTGAGCCACTCAGGCGCCCCACAGGTTTAATTTTTAAATGGATGGGGATAATAGTCCCCCAAACAAACTCTAACCTTGATGTAAGTGCAGGCAACCTTTTTCTTTCTCTGAGTAGAACCACTGAGTTTAAAGCAACAGAACCGGAGAGCACAGACAGCAGTTTTGATTTATAACAGACACCAGAGCTGGTGAAAATATTTAAGACATGGTAGGACATTTGGGACTTGCTGATTTCTAAGGCAGAAGATGACAACTTGGGGGACGCCAGGGTGTCGCAGTCAGTTAACTGTCTGACTTCCTTGATTTCGGCTGTGGTGGGGATCTCAGGGTCATGGGATTGAGCCCCAGGTCGGACCCTGTGCTCGGTGCAGAGTCAGCTTCAGATTCTCTCTCTCTCTCCCTCTGCCCCTCCCCCTGCTCACGCTGTTCTCTCTCTAAAACAAATAAACAAAATCTTTAAAAACAGATGACAGCTTGGGGAAACGAGCAGACGGTGACTTTGAATGGAAGAGAAAGGAGCTGAAAACAAAGAGGGACCGAAGGGGAGCGGGAGAGGTAGAGTGAAGTCAGGAGACAGTGTGCGTTGAGGGACACCATCACTGTCCTGGGGAGCGCTGCATGTGGAGACAGTTTAAAGGTCTGGGCACGCTACCTTGCCTTCCTCCATGGGACAAGAGAGCTGGAATAGAGTGTGTTGTCTCATCTTTTCATCCCCTCTTGCCTACAAACTCCAAAGGTGTTTAGATTGTGTGACAGTTAACAACTCTTGGTGTATATTTTCCGTTTGTCTCAAAAATGACCAAAGCAATATACAAATTGTACAATACAGAAGTGTATGAAGGTGAAAGTTCCCTCCTTTACCTCTCCCCATCTATGTCAAATCTCACCTCTTAGGGGAAACCATTGCTAATAGCTGGCTGTGTATTTTTTTTTTAAAGATTTTATTTATTTATTTGACAGAGATCACAAGTAGGCAGAGAGGCAAGCAGAGAGAGAGGGAGGAGGAAGCAGGCTCCCCACTGAGCAGAGAGCCTGATGCCGGGCTTGATCCCAGGACTCTGGGATCATGACTTGAGCCCAAGACAGAGGCTTTAACCCACTGAGCCACCCAGGCACCCCTGGCTGTGTATTTTTGAAATTTTCTTATACTCACACAGATGTATACATGTGTATATGTATATATACACATACACACAACATATATTCAGATAAGTAGGTATAAATTCTTCTTTCATGTGATTATGTACAGATTTATCTTATTATCTCTTTTTTAACTACTGCATAATATTCCACAGTATGGCTGGCCCATAATTTACTTAACCATTTCCTTACTGATGGACATTTCAGTTGACTCTAAAAATAATGTTACAATGATCATCCTTATGCATATACCTCCATGCCTTTGCGTAGGCATCTTTCCTACAAAATGCTCAAGGCTGTATGCTCATTAAGGACAGGAGTCTCATCTATTTTGCTCACCATAATCTAACACAAAATAGCTGCTCCATAAATATTTATTCAGTTGCTCTGGGGATATTTTTGGAAGACCTCTTGATGCATTCTCTTTTCTCAGTAATGTCCACCCTCCCCTCTACAACCCTTCTATTTTGAGGTACCCTCAAAAACAAGTCCATATGGCAGGTGGAGGAGGGGACATTCCTCTTCCACAGAAAGGAGAAGGAAAAGCATTCCTAGTGGTGAGGGATAGAAAATCTGGAGGGAATAAGATGGGAATGAAAGCAGATGAAAGAAAGGATGTGTGCTTGGCCTCTATTTCTGAACCTGAGCAGGAGATCATCAGCAGGGTATGGCTGTAGCACAGAACAGAAATAATGTTGGGGGGGTATAGCTCAGGGGTAGAGCATTTGACTGCAGAAATAATGTTGAGGTGTACTAAGGCAGAGAGGGTTAAACACAATCCCCTTTCCCACCTCTTCTTTGCAGTCTCCCTTGGCTCTAGGATGGAACCAGAGAGCTTGGTATTTCCATATGCTTCCAGTGGGAGCACAGAAGGCAGCCAACCATTAAGATCTAGGAGCCTGCGAAGAGTCACCATGGGAAGGGGTAAGATGATATGTATCAGAGCTATGGGGTAGAAGGCTTAAGCCAGGGACTGGCCCTCAGGGTTCAGAGGATCCACAGTGCCAGTGAAAGCCAAAATGGAGATGAGTCCCTAGAGTGGGGCAGGTGGGAAAGGGGCCATCCATCCCAAGGACAGCAGGAGAATGGACCAGAAGTTACTACAGCAGGGGTTCCTTCAGCAGCAAATGAAAAGAGGTCAATACACCTGGGAAGACAGGAGGAAGTAGCAGAGACAAGGTAAACAGTCCAGAGCTGCCCATAACACCTCAAGAATGCAAGACTGTCCTATCACCTGGATGCGACAGAAGAAAGGAAAGGAAGAGATGAGACACTGTGGAGAAGAAACAGCCCAGAGAGGGAACATGAACTTCAGGCTGACTGGACACTAGCCCAAAGGAGACCTTTATGCCAATGCAGATTGGCTTCCCTTTAATTACTAGCTTTCAAATAGAGCTCATAACATACATAAGCCTTAGTATTTAAAGAAGCACCCAAGGTATTGACCCCCTATTTTGCATCATTCCCCTCACTTTACTGGTGTAGAGTTTATAAGTTCGAATGAGAAGCAAGGTCAGCTGAACCAAGAATGCCACATTTAAAGGGGTGGGTTTTGTTATAGACCTTTGGCTAATTTCTGCTCTCTGGTGCTTCATTTTCCAAGACAGCTTATAAATCCTCTAATGTCAAGGACAAATCAAGGTCACAAATATTCACATTCAGATTACGGGTTTGCAATGATTAAAGCTACAGTTATTCTTAAAGTCATTTAACAAAGTATGATCATAGTGGCAATGTGGGCCAGGTCCTGGGGATCAGAAGAAAGGATGGGAATAAAAATTCTCATGGTTGTTATTCTATAACTTAAAAAAGTAGACTTCAAAACCAAAAGTGAAATACCTATGTATAATTCACTTGTATTCTCTGTACCAGTTATGTTTTTAAGATCTGTAATTTGATATATGGCCTTGTTGTACTTAGACTTTATCAATAAATAATATCTAATTCAGCAGAGTATGAAAAACACAACATTCTTAGGCTGCCAACCCCTGTAATCCATATAGACTATCATTGATCTATGGTAGTGTGTAACGTGTGTGTGTTCACACATGCATGCACAAGCTTTTTAGGCATGGGAAACAAACCCTCAATTTGGGGAATACTTTTTAAAATTATCTACTTTTATTTTTAAATAAATTAGGGATCTTTCCTAACTCCATCTAAAACCTTTTTTTTTTGCTCATTCCCATGATAAAAGTAGAAAATTGCTTATGATTTACATGAAACAGTGCTGACACCCAATGGCTGAATAAATTAGTAACGTAGAATATAAAATTTAACTTAGCATTCAGAAACCAATATACATTTTCAATGAAAGGAGAATTACCACTGTTAAACCAAATCGCTCAAGCTCAACAGACTGGGGGGAGTGGATTTTATCCCTGTATTCAGGATCCATGCACTTTGATTGGAATGACACGCAGTAGGCTCCTTGAGAACATGCTACGGTAGAATGTATTCCTTACAGTTCATTACACACACCGAGACAAAGAACCAAAGCATCAAAGAAATTTGTAAATTAAGCTTCCTGATCACCATTCTCTGAATATGCTCCTTTCTGTCGATGTCGTTCCCAAGAAGGCTTGCTATAATCCAGATGTGGACTTGCTCCCATAAAGGTGCCCTATTACAACGCTTACTCTGGATACGATTCCTTTAAAAACACAATTTAAAACTACACCGGCACTGGATATATTTTCTGCAACCTTGTCATACTGCTAGATCACAAACCCTACAACTTTTCTCCCCTGATTAGCATTAAGTCTAATGTTTTTCATTCTGTGTTTCTGCAGCTGAACGCCACATAAAGCACCGTGTTTACACCTCTCGCATTTTACCTCTTTGGCTTGGGTGCATGTTCTAGCAGGTTCTGCTCTCTTTGAGGATTTTGTCAATTGGTGTATACAACAGTTCCTCCTTTTTTTTTTTTTAAGATTTTATTTATTTATTTGAGAGAGAATGAGTGAGAGAGAGGATGAGAGAGAAGAAGGTCAGAGGGAGAGGCAGACTCCGCAACGAGCTGGGAGCCCGATGCGGGACTCGATCCTGGAAGTCCCAGATCATGACCTGAGCCAAAGGCAGTCACTCAACCAACTGAGCCACCCAGGCGCCCTCCTCCTGGTTTTTTATATGGAAGACTGGAATTAGTATGATTTCTATCTCTGTATCCACTGTTTATATGGACAAATATGAGAAGGTAAAATACAGTGCCTGAAAGCCATGTGTACTCCTTGAGAAGCTGCTATCACTCCACTCACCGATTTCATCTAACTGCACCATATTTCATACTACATTTCTTTACCTGATCCACCAGGATCTGAAAACTTGACTCAGATATGCAGCTACATCAAGATGAATTAGGTATCACACAGTCTCCTGGTCCACTGGTGTAAACTTTTTTTTTTTTTTTTTTAAAGATACAGTTGCTGTTAGTTTGATTCCTTGTCATAAACCCAAGCTGGAACCTAGTGAAAGTTACTTTCTAAATATGCATAAGTGATCTTTCCTGGGATCTTAACAGTAGTACATCAGTGCCAAGTTCCCAAAAGCAAACTTTCTCTCTCCTCTTTGGAAAATGCAAGGAACTATTTTCCCACCTCTGGCTTCCTACAATCTCTCTTCTTCACAATACTTCTGGATTATTGACAGCAATTCCTTTCAAACTCCTGGGGTAAGATCCTCAGTATCTGGTGCTACAAGAGACTTTATTTATTTATTAAAATGTATTTATTTTAAAGAGAGAAAGAGAGCATGCAAGCAAGTTGGGGGGTGAGGAGCAGAGGAAGAGGAAGAGAGAATAGTAAGCAGACTCCTCACTGAGCACAGAGTCTGACACGGGCTAGATCTCATGACCCTGAGATCATGATCCGAGCCAAAATCAAGAGTTGGACTCTTAACCAACTGAGCCACCCAGACGCCCCTAGAAGAGGCTATTAAAAGCCTCAAAAATTTAATGTATTTAGCTGCTTCCTTCCTTATTCCATGCTCACTATTTTGAAATTTAATTCCCTCTTTACCATGTTGTTATAAAACTTTCAATACAGAGATCACTCCTGCATCTAAGAAAGAAACAAGAGTATGCACATTTCTTTTTTCTCATATGTAAAACCACATAATATGCCTGAGTCATCTGGCTACTCTTTAGTTTTTATTTTTTCTTTATTTTACTCCAAACAGATTTTTAAAATTATTTTTGTTTGGTTATCTTCGGCAGACGCCACTGGGGATACATTTCTGGAATGTCTCCTACTTCTCTGAAAGCTGCCCATCACTCAGTCCTGCCCAAGGTCCACTTCTCTGAGAGTCTCCCTAAATAAGAGTTACTGAGTAGAAGTATCCTGGCCCAGGAGTATGACCTAACAGGGAACACTTGGCAAGTTGGGCCAAAGGCACCCCCTGCCCCTTGAACTTTAAGCTTCTGAGATTCCAGTTGGTTTCCATTAAGCTCTTGAATGATCCTGTGAGGCATGGGCTAAGCAGAGAAAAAAAGTAGAGATTAGAGTCTATGAACCACAAAAAAGGAAGAGCATATGACTTTGGTTCTCAACTTTTCATTTCCTGGTCAATTACACTTCCTGACCTTAGGTTCCATGAGATACTCCTACATCCTTTCAATTAATTGCTTGCCACCCCACACTTCCAATATTATTATTATTATTATTATTATTATTATTATTATTATTTTAAGCTTAAGCTAGTTGAGAAGAATCATTCCTGGCAAATAATCCATGTTTAATATGTGACTCTTGATATTTTGGTAAACTTCCGTTCATTACACATATGTCTCCACAGAATTAAAGTTAGAGATTTTCACGATCATTTAATCAATCAAACTATCTCTTAAAATTTGAGATTACTGGAGATATTCCTCAATGGTCACTGCTGAAGTTACAAAAAGATAAACTAGAGGTGGCCTTACCCGAGGCCAGTATTACTCGGAAGGTCCAAAAATAATTATGAATGTACAAAATTGAGTTAAGAGAATTATATAAGCTAACCAAATAGGAGGCTGATACATTAAATTGATGTGAAAAACAAACAACCCACAAATTTTCATGTAGCCTAGTCATTACTAGAAAAATCTGCCAACAAATTCTGATTACAGTAGGAATGTTGCTTGTTGAGCATGGAATCTCGACAGTCTTACTGGTTTTGAGAGCTCTGTGCATCTTCGTCCCCAACAGGGTTTGTTGAACAGAGTAAATTCAAATGGGCTGACTCAGGTCCCCTCTCTCATGGACAGCTGTGGGTACAATGATCACAGAGTTTCTTTGCTTCCTCTATTCTTATCCCCATGTAGACAATTTCCTTCTTGATAATATATTCTTTCTTTTACTAGGCACAATAAAATGGAAGCTTTTTTTAAAAAAATTTGATGATTTTATCAAAATTCTACTTTAATGTCTTTAAGAGTTTATGCTCCTTTCACCAATTATTAGAAGCCCTAAGATGATCTAGTTCTTCTTCCTCAATGTTTCATCAATTGCTCTAATTAGTCAGGCTTCCCTTGAAGGTCAAACTTAAGTCTATAGTAACAGAACTCATTCCTCCTTAACCATCTACAAGATGAGAACACCATAGCTGATTGCCAGAAGTCTTGCTCTTAGCCAGAATAGAATTTTCCTGTATTATATTAATACCCAATACATGTTGGTTGATTTGATCTCAAAAACTTTTCTAGGAATACTCCTCTTCTCAGTGTTGTACTGTATCAAAGAGTACCACACATTGTATTCATTAATGAATTAAGTATCGATGACAAAGAGAATAATAAGCCTTTAGCTTCTGCTCTATTGAGGTTAAAAGTCAAAATCAATGAACACAGAATTAATGGTTGGGTCTACAAAAGTTTTTCAAGTATACCATCTTTCGGGATTAAACTAGGTAAGTGAAAACATATAGCTTTGCCATGCTTGTTTTGGAGTGTAGTGTATGCTGCCATAGTCGGAAGACGGGATACCAGGATGGGCATGAAGGAAAGGAAAGTGGGTTGCTTAGCACCTCATACCCATACCCTCCATCAGGCCCAGCCTCCCAGTCAGCTTGATCTAAATAAAAAACACATGCTTGCTGTGGGTGCCAGGTTTTAGGACAAGAGCCCCCCGTTCTATCCAAGTAGCTGCATTGAAACTTTTCCTGGGATGGATTTCATTTTCCGAGGCAGAGCTGAGGTGCACAAGTTTATTTCATGTCCAAACGATTAATGTATTAGAGGAAGGGGGTGGAATTCTTGGCAGAGCAGAATAACAAGGACCAGAAACTCTTTAGCTCACCACAGCTGATTCCTAAGGCAAGAAGCCACAAAAAGAGCTAGTAAATACCACTGCTTTGTGTAGTTTATGTAACAAAGAGGAGGCCCCGACGATCTGCCCAGACCACTTGTGACCTGTCACCCAGGGTGCTCCAAAAAGCATGTATCCATGTTTATTCCCAGTCTCTCCAACCTTCTCTGAGCTAGCCAGTTTCCTGGCACCCCCACAGTTCGTGGGAGACCGCTGTCTAGTCATTAGCCATGACACCTCATCTGCCAATGATCTTCAAAACACAGCCGCAGTATGGTGAGAACGCACAGCTCCAAAACAGCCGGAGCCTGCCTGAAACTTACAGCATCTTTGGGTCCCTCAGCCTGCGGTCTCTGTGACAACCTGAGATAATGTGTACAGAGTCTGGGACAGAAACCTTTGGGTCTGGCTTTAGAGAATGTCTCCCTCTCAGCCATCCTGCTGATACTCCTCCTCATTCAGTGTCCTGACAAACCAACTGGATGTGAAAGATATTTTCTCCATTTTAAGATACTCTGAGAAGTGACGTAGGAGAGAACGTGACAGTTGATAGGTGTCAAGAGTGGTTACACAGGGATGACTATGTCCCTTTGGTGAAGACACTACTGGCCTCAAGGGCCTCCGGCCAAGGATTTAGCGAGACTCCAAGCTGTGTGAGCGGCTATGGAAAGTCTCTCACCTCAGTGAGCCACAGAGAAGGAACTTGAACGCCCCTGAGAACCCAAGCATGGGTTCAACAAGCCCAGATGACTTCCAGAACCAGGTGGGAGGAATCTGAAGGAGGCAAAATTCTAGCAGAACGGACAGTATCTGAGCCAAATAAATAGTGTTTTTGCTATTAGTTATTGTGATCTCATTTTATCCCAGAGTGGGGAAATGCACTTCTAAAAGCTCCCATGGTTTTCAAAGCACTTCCGCACGCACTGTCTCCTCTGAGCCGTATAGGAGCCCTCTGGCGTAGGTGGCACAGGCGTCGTGCTACTCATTTTCTACTACAGGGGATGAGGCTCTATCAGGGTGTACAATAGCAAATTGTACATAGCAAAGGAGGCAAGATTTAAAAATGAATCCTTTGACTCTAACTTCAAGGTTCTTTCCCTTAAACCAAAGATTTACTAAGAATTACACATGATATATGCCTTAAAAAATGGGGGGTGGGGGGCGCCTGGGTGGCTCAGTGGGTTAAAGCCTCTGCCTTCCGCTCAGGTCATGATCTCAGGGTCCTGAGATCGAGCCCCACATCGGGCTCTCTCCTCAGCGGGAAGCCTGCTTCCTCCTCCCTCTCTGCCCGCCTCTCTGCCTACTTGTGATTTCTCTCTGTTAAATAAATAAATAAAATCTTTTTTAAAAAGTGGGGGAGGATTAATTTTTCACTTTCACTTAATACCCAGGGACTACACGGACACTAACAGAATGACTGCACACAGTTCTGTTGATTTCTGCCTGATTTTAAAGGTTGAGAATACTAAAGAAAACATCAGGGCAAACGAAGAATGCTGAGCTATGTCATTGGATAAGTGTTCTCTAATTTTTTTTTTTTTTTTTTTTGGAAAAGGAAAACATATGCAGACAGATGTGTCCACTTAATGATCTGAAATGTCAAACCATAATTTAAGAAAAAAACCTGGCAGGGAATCCTATGACTGGACATATGTTCATGTGCGTTTCTTCAGAACTCCCTGGGAAGGGAAAATGAACATTTCATAGTGTGAGCCATATGTTTACAGCTATATTGGACTCTCACTTCACATATGAGCTTACATGCCATATTCTGACTTTACAGAGGCACCAGCTCATCAAAAAACCAATATATCTGAGCCAAAACAACCGCCTCTAACAGGAGTAAGAATCCGGGGAGGTGCCAGGGCAGGGATAAGGACAGTAACGGCATGAACGTAGGTTTGCACCTATTCGTTTCTGCTGCACCTCTTTTCACAAAGGACTCTGGCAGCTTACACTCAACCAGAGAATGTGACAATGTTATGAAAATTAAAAATAGGAGGGGGAGAAGATGGATAAAGAATGAGGGAAAAAAGGAAGAATCAAGACTGAGGTGTTAAAAGTACCTACCAAGGGCTCCTGTGGGCACAGTCCTGAGGCACCAGTCAGAAAGAACATACTATTATTAATAGCGCTGCCTTGAGTCAGGCAACATGGCGGCCTTGGTTGCTGTCGCCCCTCTTGTTAATGGGGAGGTCACAGTTTGGCTTGAATTGCCTAGCAGGGAAACCTGGTCTGATCTGTGTTTAACAAACCAGTTGTTCTGAAGAAGTACAATAATCTTGGTGTGAAGACCAGATGGGATTTTTTTTTTCCTAGAGGTCCTCCTTATGGCAAATGCGGCAGTGAGTTTCATGAAGGCTGTCAATGGAGACCAATGGCATTCTACCAAAACACAAGTTAGGAAAAACAGTTGTGCAGAGACCAAGTTGGGAATTTCAGTTCAACACAGATTTGAAAATCACACTTTGCAAACATTCTTTAAAATGTTTATTGAGTCATCTCCTATTCCATGTTTCATCACTCAGCGAGTGAGTGTGTGCCTCCTCTACTCTCATTACAAGAAGGAAATCACATAGACCATATGGAGGGCTCGTATTTCTAAGAGCAAATTTCAACACTGCTAATGACGAAAGAGGTGTAAGCTTGCAATGGTAGCATGGTAACTTTAGGTTGGAGTTAGTAAAAAATTACACAACAGAGAGAAGTGTGAGATATTGAGAGAGTTATCGATATAGACTGTATAATATTTACTCATGGAAGTCTTCAACACTGACTGATCCTAACACTCCTACAGCAAAATGAGGAGATGCACTAGATAATTTTTTAAAGATTCCCAACTAGAAAACTATGATTACAGATGTGGAAAAGAGTATATAATGTGCAACAGTTAATATTTATTAATTCGCAGAGCAGGCAATTTCTGGGGCTAATAAGAATATATGAACTGTTGAGTAATTTATCTTGTTTAAGGTATTAGGAAGCCAGGTTATTCATTTAGCATGTAATATAACTGACACATATGAGATGTTTAATAAATACCGTGGTGAAGAAATTTGGTAATACTATTTCAAGAAATCATTAAAGCAGTCTACCTCTTTTCCTGCATTAACTGAATTACCTTTACCTCTCTCTTATATCTTTGCTTCATTGTAATTTTCCAGAAAATCAGATCCTCTACTGGGAGGCTGATGAGTCCCCAAAAGTAAGTTGAAGTTCATTATTAAAAGGTTTATGGCTCAAAGAGGAGATGGAATTTCTAAGGTAAGAACTGAAAGGATATGCCAGCTCCCTCTCTGATGAAGGCAGAGGACAGGAAACCTCAAGCCATAATTTTGGAAAACATTTTAGTTCATTAAAATCTGGCAGGAAACCCAAGAACTGAGCACATGTGAGCACCAGCAGTGACGTACAGTCAGTTGTCAGCCGAAGACAGCACACGATCAATGTGTGACTTCTCTCCTCGAAGACCCTGTGTTTCTCATAGGTCTATAGATAGGCCCCGTACAAGGGAAGCCAAATAGCAAAACAAAACAAAACGAATCTGTTCTGTGAGGTGGAGACTGACAAAGCAGTGGAGACCAGGGAAATGGGAGACAGTGGAAAGGGGACTCCAGTGGCGAAAAAACACTACCAAATAAAAGGAAACAGGTATTAAACCTTTGATCTAGGGATTCCACTAAGACATCTGTCCTACTGAAGTCTGCAACAGTGGACACGATGATGGGGCCACAACTTGTTCATCTGAGCATCGTTTAGAATACTGAGAAACTGGAAACACCCAAATGTCCCCAAATGAAGGACTGAGGACATAAATTCTGGTCATCTTTGCAGTGGACTGTCTTTGTTTAAAAAAATGAAAAATTCTAGCCTGGTGGTAGGTGATTCTCATTTCCTTCCTTTATATTTTCTTTTAAGCATATGCTTTCCTCTTTTGAAACCTTTAAAATGGCTACTTCAGACAACTGCGAGTGAAAAGAACATTATTGGGCAGCTTCCTAATCAGCAACCCCTGGGCAACAGGTCCATCCTAACTCTTTTCTTATGAGAACTATCACATTAAGGCTTTCCCTGGAGTTAGAACTTTTTTTTTTTTTTTAATTTTATTTTTTTCAGAGTCATTGTTTATGCACACCCAGGGCTCCATGCAGTAAGTGCCCTCCTTAATGCCCACCACCAGGCTCACCCAACCCTCAGTTTGTTTCCCAGAGTCCACAGTCTCTCCTGGTTTGTCTCCCCCTCCGATTTCCCCCAGCTCACTTCTCCTCTCTATCTCCCAATGTCATCCGTGTTATTCCTTATGCCCCGCTATGGGGCTAGCACTTTACCTTAGTAACAGAATTAGAACAAATTCTGGCATTTGCTTTGTAGGTGGCTGGGCTGGAATTCATCTCTTCTAGGACGTGAGGACATGTTTTTAAAAAAACATTCCTATTTAGACCCATTTGCATTTTGATTCAATATGAAGATATTTGAGGGATTTGCAAATCATACTTAAGGTGTCTCTGCATTTCATTTCTGCCAGTCTTTTCCTTCCTGACGCTAGCTGGTTACTCCACTTCATCTGACTGCAAAGCCATCCTGTCAGGGTGGAAAGAATTCCCCTCAGAACAGAGCTGCTAAGAAGACTACTGTTGCTCAGAAATGCTGGAGCAGCTAGAAGAAAAGACAAATGAGCTGAAGTGGGAAAGGAAAACACAAAGAAAGATGTAAGAGCTCTGTTGGAAGAAATCTTTTATGAGGACCAGCTGCTAACTTTTGGAAGTTTATAAATCCAAATGGGAAAACTAGTTCTTCTGAGTTTCAATATAATGTTTCAAATATCACTGGCTAAGTGTGTTTCATTATCACCATTTCAGAAATAAAGTATTTCATGTGGTGGAAAAATCATACCTCTTTAAAACCTACCCAAAGCCTCAGAAGTCCTCAATGTTCTGAAGCAATTCAGGGTGCTTCAGAAATGTCCAGTTATGTTTCTCAAGAGGAAAAAAGTCCGACTTAAGAATTCCTTTACAGAGAGCTCTGAGTGGACATCATGTCAGAGTCATCTAAAGACCTGTATTGATTTAATAAATGAACTGACTTCTTAGGCCCTCCACTCCTCAAGGGTCCTTTGGACCCGCTGTGCCATTTGCTGCCAGCTTGCTTGTGTCTGCCAGCCCCAGATTATGGTCAGGGTGCCGGCCGCCATGGCGAGCTTTTATACTAAAGCCTTCAAGAAAGAAAGGAAGTTTCCTCTGCAGCTTCCTCATTACCTGAGACACCAGAATGCAGAACACCATTTCTCCCCTAAAATTTTTATTCATGAAACACTTGTCACCAAAATAAAAAGCGTTCTTTTTTCAAATTGATAAACCCAAGACCTCACAGGACAAATTTAATTCAATCTCTGCACACCTAAAGTCTGATTTTTTTGAGGCGGATACCAATCCATTACAGCTTTATTCTGGGGAGAACAAACAACTAACCGTAAAGGTCACTGTCACAATTTAAAGGGGGAAAAAAGTAGGCTTCTATTTACCCTCCAAATTATCCCCACTTAAAAAAAAATTTCTCGAGGAAATTATCCATATCCTTACCATTGGCAGTAACATCAGCTCTGTACCTCCGCACAACTGTTAAAACTCGTGGCTCTACTTCAAAGCACATTTTATGAGCATTTTATATGTTCAGGTTCTAGAAGTATGCACACATTTGTATTGTCTTGCTCTTTTAGTCACAGGACTTTTGTAAATAACGTCCCTACAACCAGCTGTGCAATGAGGCCTCTTGTTTTACTGGACCCAGGAGCGTGTGAACTCTCCCAGCATCGTGCCCACAACTTCTGATCCTCAAAAGCCACATTTCTTCTCCTGCCATTATTGTATAATGGGACTTCGTGGCTATGGTCTAGAAGACTCTGTTGTTTGTTCTTCTGAGACCAAGACTGAATTAACAGGTGTGATGTTCTTTTATTGAAGTACTACCTGGAAAGAACTTAAATCACAGCTCTTGAGGAGGGGAGATAAAATCTAAAATTAATAAGTATTCCTGAGAAAAGTCTAGGCTAGTTATAGGAAATTAAACAGATTCACTACAGCATCTAACCGTTTAGGTAAGGGGACATCCTTGGGGCCTGGAAGCCCCATTTCACATGAAATGGTCATCAGTACCTCTGAAATGCAGATTAGGTGTGCTAATCAACAGAGGTGATTTCACCACTGAATCTAATAAATATTCCAAACAGTGCAGAAAACCTCCTGTGTTTCACTGCCCGGGCCCCTGCTGGCAGCAGCCCCTGCTGAGCACATCCTGGCAGGATTCCAAATTTGTCCCAGGATCATTTTAGTAGTAAGATGTAGTAAAGGAGGTGGGAGTGATGTAGGGAAGGAGGGGTAGGAAGGAGAAAAGAAAGGTTAATTATGGAGGTATACTTATAATAACTAGTCCAGTTTCTTTCCGTTCTTTGAATAGAAAAACTTAATATTCTACACTTTTTGGTCTTGACATTTCTTAAAGCCATTATCACCTTATCTTTTTGGCATAAACTAGCAGGTAAAAAATACTTGGTTTACTAGAACTACCAGTGTTCCTGAAATTTGCACTTACCATAATGGGGTATTGGGCATTATGTTCATTAATTATAATATAATTATATTATATTAATTATATAAATATTAATTAATAATATATTAATTATATACTAAATTTTTAAAAAGATTTTATTTATTTGACAGACAGAGATCACAAGCAGGCAGAGATGCAGGCAGAGATTGAGGAAGGGAAGCAGGATCCCCGCTGAGCAGAGATCCCAATGCAGGGCTCGATCCCAGGACCCTGATCCAAGCCTAAGGCAGAGGCTTTAAACTCACTGAGCCACCCAGGCGCCCCTATACTAAATATTTCTGTGATTAACCTGAGTTCCATATTCAAATACACAAAAATGCGACAGATCCTTATTCATCCTGGAGTCTGTGTATGTTAACCTGCGCACTCCCTAAAATTTATTTGTAATCCCCAAATCGATAACGGGACACTGTTACAGTCATTTGAGAACATGTGCAAAGCAGCCCAAAAAAAAAAAAAAAAAAAAAAGCGAACTGCAACTTGAGTTGCCTACAGGCAGACACAGGAGAATACTGTCTTCAGTTTCTACTCTGACAAATGTAAACAGTGTCCTTTTCATACTCTATTCAGGGCCATCTTCTCCTCAGTTCTATGTTTGTTTGTTTTTTATATTAACATATAATGTATTATTTGCCCCAGGGGTACAGGTCTGTGAATCGTCAGGCTTACACATTTCACAGCACTCACCATAGCACGTACCCTCCCCAATGCCCATAACCCAGCCACCCCATCCCTCTCCCCAACCCAGCAACCCTCAGTTTGTTTCCTGGGATTAAGAGTCTCTTTCAGTTTTTGTTGATGATTTCACTGTGTGCAATGGCTCCCAAGCCTGGTGCTGAAGTCTGTCTAGCATTCCTAAGTGTGAGAATGCAGTGTTGTGCTTTCTGGAGAATATAATACGTGTGTTCGATTTCTTCCTCCGGGCAAGGCTGGTGTGCCGGCCATGAGTTCAATGTTATGGTTCAACAATACATGTTAAACAGAGTGTTCATAGACAGAACCACACATATATCCAGGCTACATAATGATCAGCTGAGGCTCACAAGAACCTAACCCTGAGTTTCCCCTAGGAGCAATGTTTCTGTATTCCTAACCCTATGTTCATAGTGACTTGATAGAACACAACTACCTTGATAACAAGGATCGCCTGCATAGCAAAATACACACGGACAGAAATTCAATTCTGCCAATAAGGACAGCTACAAAAGTCAGCTACAAAGTTTGTCACTCCTCTGCCCTGCCCACTGTACAGGGGAAGTGTGATGGGTGGATGAATTTCTGTTTTATGGGCAAACACTGCAGGCTGCACTGGGACCCAAAGTAACTTGCAAAGATTTAAGAGACAGAGACCATCAAATTCTCTCAATTAAAATTAAATTTATGCTTTGAAAACAATTATTATTATGACAGAGAATAGGATTTTAACCAGTAGGGTCATACAAAATTAGGGTAAGTCAGAACATTCTGTAAACTATTCAGGGATGCCTGTAAACTATTCAGGGATTTATATTAAAAAAAAAAAATAAAAGTGTCCTGAAAATTACAGGAAGCTGCCAAAAGAAGAGAAACAGGACAGGGATAGAGAGTGAGAAACAGAGAGGTCTTCATCACTGAGCAGTGGTGGTGACCAAGAGCCAGCCCGTCAGAAAGGCGTCTGCTGCACAGATAAACCTACCCTTGAAAGGACAATGTGGTCTCTTGCTTAAAGGACAGTCTACACTATAAAAAGATGCTTAGAGTTAAAAGAAAAGTAGGGTTAAATTAGCAAACATTTATATTTTTAGAAGTGACGGTATAGTGCCTCCCACAAGGACTATCCCTTCAACGTGGAGTTTTGAAGCTCTCGGTGCCTCTTCCCCCTCCAGGTGACCTGCCGCTGTGTCCCCGGGTCACTTTCCCTGTATGTAGTGTAGTGTGGCCTCTGCCTTCCCTGGTGGGTCAGCGACCTGCGGCCAGGCCAGTGAGGGCTAGGCCAGTGAGGGCTGGGCCCGCTTGGTGTCGGGTCTGAAGAGCAGCATCCGTAGGTTAGAAGCTTCTTCCGGTTCTCTTTGCCCTTCTTCTGTCCAGCTGGGAAA
Source organism: Meles meles (assembly GCF_922984935.1). Classification (NCBI taxonomy): domain Eukaryota; kingdom Metazoa; phylum Chordata; class Mammalia; order Carnivora; family Mustelidae; genus Meles; species Meles meles. Next base: position 158,646,796 of record NC_060067.1, read on the forward strand.
GTAGGACCTTAGGACTCTTTCCTGACTAAGTTGAATCTACGAAGTTGAAATAGTGCCACTAACACCTGGATTTCAGCTGCCGGGAACTGTTGTAACCCTTTCATCCGGACTTCCTGCCTCAAATAAAAAGTTCTTTTGTGAAGAAAAAAAAAAAAGAAGTGACGGTGTTTATTATTATGAAATATTTACATACAGCCCTGATGCAACTTCATATTTTCCTCGCTTCTCTTAATGATGCCAATTATAGATTTACTCACCCAGTACTTTTGAGCAAGTGGTTCTTTATTGTGTGTGGACCTTAAGGACCCCTTTTATGTCTTCTCACTGTCTTTGGGACTATCCTTCCTCTTAAGTAATAGCATGTGAGGGACAAAAGACCATGATAAGGCTGAAGGCCACACACCTAGTACAAGAAGAGACCTATGGAGGAGAAAGAGCTGTAGGTCTGGCTATGTCGCACCAGGGACAAGGGTGGCTTCTAACCACGGAGACCTCCAACGCACAGGGCTCACGTTACCAACTGCCTTATACGCTTTTGTGTTATCACATTTCATCCTCACAATGACTTTATGGGCCACGTATTTTATCCATATTTGTTAGAAGAGGCAAGCAAGGCTCTCTAAATGTCATCATTCTTTTTTTTTAAGATTTCATTTTTTTATTTATTTGACAAAGAGATCACAAGTAGGCAGAGAGGCAGGCAGAGAGAGAGAGAGAGAGGAGGAAGCAGGCTCCCTGCCAAGCAGAGAGCTGGATGCTGGACTCGATCCCAGGACCCTGGGATCACGACCTGAGCAGAAGGCAGAGGCTTAATCCACTGAGCCACCCAGGTGACCCTAAATGTCATCATTCTTTTCAACTCTGTGTGATATCCCCAAGAGGCACCTCGGGCACACTCATGAACTCAGTCCTACTCTCATGTACCATGCAGTACCCTTTGTTCCCTCTAGCTCAGGATCACTGGGGGTGGGGTGCCCCACTGCAATGTGGCCTTGGCTTCTGTGAAGCGGGTCCCACTGTTGCCCCTGCTGTAAGGCAGGATCATGCTGGAGACACTTGCTGATCTGTGCCAGGGCCATAGTTTCCTGTCACCGCAGAACCCACCTGATGGTGATATGCTCCCAGCTTTGACATACCCTCAAGTGTGGGAATCTGCTGTCCCAGAGTTCTGCAGATATTCCAGTAAAAACTTCCCTCATATTATCTCCCTGGTGTTTGGGTCTGAATGAGCTCAGGGGGCAGGCAGGGCGCATGACCTCAGTGAGAGGCACTGTACCAATGTTAACACTGCCTCTCTGACCATACTGGAGGGCCTTTCTGCCCTCTCCTTATGATGGCTTCTTCCAACTTAGATTGAAACACTGACCCATGCTGCGAACAGTTGGGACTTGAAATGCCTACATTGACAGACAGGGTCATTGATAACACCGCTCCCCTTTTGTTTGACAACATAATTGATAACCTGAACTCCCCTTTTGTTTCTAAGTAAGAAATGCTATTACTTTAAAAATGTCTCAAGTTTAAAATGACTGCTCTGATAACCAGACTTTTCTGATCTTTTACCTGGTGTGGAGAAATATCCCAGAGATGTGGCGGCACCCCCGTAACACACCATCCTGGGTAATTGTTTACTGTGCAGACTTCTGGTTCTTTATCCATAAAATCAGGGAACAGTGAGCTCTCTGGCTCCATTCAGCTCTACGATTTTGAGTCTCTGAAATACTTATTATGAGCAAGGTTCTTGGGGTGTCCAAGCCTTTAGAAGTAGCCACCTTGGGTGTCCAAGCCATAGCCTTTAGAAGCAGCCACATGGCTCCAAAAGTGCAATCTTGTGCCCTTGGCTCCCACCTGTCATAACTGGCAGTTTATCTGGGCCACGTGAGGCGTGAGAGGGAAGCAGAGATTTGGCCGCAGGATGGCATCAGATGAGGTAAAACCACAGAGGGGAGTGTGCAGGGACACACGGTAAGCCCTGTTTGTGTGAGAGAAGGACTAGACGAAATCAGGGCCCACCCCCCATCACTCCTGCCCGGGACGGTCCCGTTGGTGCCAGTAGGATGCTAACCATGCCACAAGCCTCAGATCACATAGCAAAGGCTGCTGAGTTCGAAGCAGAAGGAAGCAAAGGGAGTGATGTATAGAAGGAAGTATGGGGAGTGACGACCAAGTTTAGTTCTAGTAAGTATGGCTATAGTTGTAAAAATGGATAGGAAAAGAACTTGACAAATTATTTAAACAGCAGCTGCCCCTGAAATGGGAGAACGGGGACTTTCAGTTCTTGGTCAAGGTGCCAGAACGGGTTTCCTCCCCTCCCTGGAGTGGATGCATATGACTGGGTAACAAGAGGAGACGTTCTCACAGCGGGATTCTATCCGAGGGACACCAGCAGGGTCGAACTTGGCAATATAAAATGGCTGATTGTCTTCTACCCGATCCATTCTGTTCCCCTTCCTGCTCCTGGGGAAACCGAAGAAGGGGGAGCCTGGTATCCTGGCAGCCAGTCTGATGTTCTCTCTGCCAGGATGGGCACAGCGTTGAAGGGCTGAACATCAAGGGCAAGTTTTGCCAAAACGGTGCAAATTGCTAACAGGCTGGAATCAAAGCAGTGCCTGCCTCTGCTGCGATACAGCACAGCTAAGTTAACAGATACCGCATCTATTGTTACTTTCCAAGAAGAGCTGTCAAGCCTGGCACTGGCCCAGATGCTGCCAGGCTCCTCAGCGCTTCCAGGAAGAGAAGGCAGGGCCAGAAGAGAAAGCACTCTGCTAAGCTAGAGTGGTAACAGCTGCACACCAGCTGCTCGCTGGCTGGGTCTGTTCAGCTTTCAGATCTAGAGAAACACTGTGGAAGACCCAGGGGAGGGTGGAGAAACATAGAAAAAAGTAAATTTTCAGACGGAAGAGCCCTTGGAAGATGTCTGGGGGTTTCCACACCGAATTAAGGGGTCCGGGGTTTCAAGGAGGTGCACAGATCCAAAGCACAGAGTCAATAAGGAAGGCATTTGAAGAAAGGATTCTGGGGATGGTGTGGCCAAACAAGTTAAACACAGTGAAAATTCCTTCTTTTTATGGATGCCGAAAGTGAGACTCGGAGAGGGCTATGAGGAGTGCTTTCTCCAAGAAGTCATACTCTGAAGATAGAGACATGAGAATCAACAAAGTGTGAACACAATGTACATCATAATGGATACTGATGGGAAATAAAAGACAAACCGACATTCCTGTACAGTTGGTTTTTTCTGATTTTACTGTATCTGTTTCATTTTACAATCATTAGGATTGAAATAATAAGTGCCTTCTGACTACTCAGGTATTATATAGATCTTTTTCTTTTGAAAATGGAAGGGTGGGCTGGACCAAAAAAAAATCAAAGCATACCCCCAAGTTGCTATATTTTCCTTATTAAAAATCTGGTCCCAAGATCAATTTTAGCTTTAGAACGTAATTACTTTGCTATATAAACAATATATATGATGAAATACCAATAAAAGAGCATGGGGGGGGTCGTCTAGTGATTTGCCAAAAAGTGAAGAATTTTGTAGATGTCCCAAATGAGCTAGCAGTTTGGAAGCTAACTTAGGTTATCTGTATAATGTCTGAACAATTTGTCATGTTAATACTACTGGTCTCATTTTATGATGTACCTGCATGATGTATTTGATATTCTAGTACTAGCTCTAGACTTCAGTAAATATAAATAGCTTTTGGGCACTCTGCTGTGAATTCCTAAAATATCAAAAATGATCAATACAAAAACATTAGTATAATGAAGTACCTGGCCAATAAATTATTGAACTTTGAATCCTTAGGTTTGAATCCCTTTTTACTCCTGCAAGACCTTTTCTGGATCATTTAAATTGTTATAAGAATAAACTACTCCAGATTTGGAGGCTGGTTGTATCACCCCATTTAAAAACATGTCTGTCCCAGGAATATTAAGACTGGACTTTTTTTTTTTTTTATTGTTTTACCCATCAGTCCTATTAATTAGTCTAGTGATAGGATCTCATACTATCAGGTCATCTACCCTTCTGCAGATGTTCCAGCATTTTTCATAATCTAAAGTTCTTCTTTATCAGTTAATTAAAATAGGGTCCAATTAAATTTTGGACCAGGTTGGCATCTTAACGATCTAAATCATCACTAACCATGGAATCTGGTGAAATTACCAATGAATCAGGTATAAGAATTCTAACTTAACTTTATAAAATTATAATTTGTTGGTGGTCAAACTGGAAGACTGAAGATGACAACTTTTTTCTGAAGTCTGTTTTCATTATTAATCTAATTTATTCTAAAATCTATAACAGTCGTGCCCCAAGTATGATCCACCGATCCCTGGAATCCCTAAGACCCTTTCAGGAGCTTGGTCAGATCAAAATTATTTTCATAGTATTAAGAGCTGAATACCTTTTTCACTGTGTTGATATTTACTCTGAGGGGGAAAATCGGTGGTGGGTAAAACTGTTGGTGCCCTTGGACAAATCAAGGTAATAGCACCAAAAGGTACTTGTGTTGATGGTGGGTATCCCTCATCGTCACACTCTCACAGTAAAAACAATGCCATCTACACTGAATGTCCCTGAAGAAGCAATTAATTTTTTAAATTAAATCCTGCCCTTGAGTACATGACTTTTTAATATTCTATGAGACAAAATGGGAAGTATGCAAAGAGGACTTCTGCTCCATTATGATGGTTGTCTCAAGGAAAAGCACCTAACCCTAACTGAATTCCCAGGTGAACTTGCCAATTTTTTCATAGAACGAAATTTTTGGTTATTTGGCATTTTCTCAAGTGTGGATGAAGGGAGCCTGTTGCTTTTAAGGAAAACAGCTGACATCATTTGTTTCTGATGATAAAACCTGAGGTTTCAAGCAAAACTTAGAATTCTGGAATTAGGACAGCTTCCCAGGAGTTAAAACCCTTTCTGATGAGATCTGATGGTGACATATGTAATGAAACTGTCAATACTTGGAGGCTCTGCATTACTCGGGATATGAACAGGAGATGTTGCGTCATTCGCCGGGAAAAGACTAAAGTGCAAGACAGACTAACAACAGAGTATTCAAGGCTCATTGGTATAGTTGCAGATTCTACATTGCAACTACCTTTCAAAAACGACTATGGCTTACGTTTTGGCACAGTATCAAGAAAGAATATCGACAATTATCTGAAAGGGCTATTAAAAATACTCCTCTTTTCCAATTACATATCTGTGTGAGGCCAGATTTTCTTCATATATTTCAACCAAAACAACATATGCGCATAGACTGAATGGAGAAGCAGACATTGGAATCTAGATACCTTCTGTAAGCCAGACATTAAAGGAACTGGTAAAAATGCATAATAATTTTACTCTTACCAAACATTTTTTTTTCATTTTGGAAAATTTACTTTTCATAAAAATGTGTTAACATGTAATGGGTTTATTACTATTAACTGAGTAATTTAAAACTTTTTTAGTTTCAATATGGTAAATTTTGATAGATATGTCCCACATAAACAAAAGTCTAATAATTTGGGGCTCTTAATAATTTCTAAGCATTGAAGGGAGGCCTGAGACCAAAAGGTAAAGAACTGCTGGTCCATAGAATCTGAACAGGCCAAGGCACCAAACAGATATTTTATTACAGGTTTTACCTTTACATAATTCATTCTGATACTTGCTGATACATAAGTAAAATATCACTGCCTTACAACGGTCCTAATGAGCATAAAATTGTCTTTGCAGGTTAATAACACAAGCACTGTCAATATTTATTACTTAGAATAATTTCCCTCCCCAACAAGTATTAGTAATTGTCCAGATTTAAAAAGGAGGGGGTGGAATAGAAATAGGAGATAATTCGAGAGAAGAATGAGTTGAGTAACTTAGGATAAAGTTCAGACAAAATGCACTCAATTTTGAAAATGTCATCAGTGGCCAGCACTGACTGAAAGGTGGGATTAAATAAAAGGCAGGATTGGTCCCCCCCCCCTTTTTTTAAACAGTGGAATAAAGCATGGCTCTGTGCTTTGTACCTCCAGTATTTGTTACATGGAAAAAAAGAAGAGATATCCATGTATCTGTGAGTGATTACTGTAATGTCACTGATACTCCGCCTCAAGGTAGCCTAAGACCCATGATGACATCTTCACCTCTAATAACTAACTTCATTCTACCACAGATCAGGCCTTCCTATTTGACTCATTAAGTCCATCTGTGCTTATTCTTTCCCACAATGAAATCTCATCTCTGTTCTTTCCACTGTATTATCACCGCCCTCACTCTACCCACCAAAACATTCCCTTGACTTCTTAGAACAGTGGTTCTTAATCAGGGGAGATTTTGCCCTACCTGGAACATGTGGCAAACTCTGGAGAGATCTGTGGTTGCTGTCAAAACAACCAGGGCCAGGGTGTGTGTGCCCCCGGCATCTAGCGGGTAGACTGTAGAGATGCTGAGAAACACCCTACCATGCCCAGGACAGCCCCCATGACAAAGAAGTGACAGTGCTGAGACTGAGAAACGCTGTCTTAGGGGCAGAAAAAAACTCTGCAATAATGAGATAAAAAGTCTTTGCCTTAAACCCTGCTCAAGTCAGGGTTTAGCGTCTCTCTCTTCAGCTCAGGTCATAATCCCAGAGTCCTGGGATCAAGCCCCTCATTAGGCTCCCTGCTGGGCGGGGAGCCTGCCTCTCCCTCTCCTTTCCACTGGTATTCTCTCTCCCGATCTCTGCCTCTCTTTCTCAAATAAATAAATAAAATCTTAAAAAAAAAAAAGTCTTTGCCTTTTACCTTTTCCTAACTTTCTCTGTTTTTCTTTTTAAGAAAATTAGCACACTGTAGTGTCCCATAATATAAACCCCTTGGCCATTAGTTCAGCATCGCTAACAAGGCAACGTGCTCTAGAAACCAGATTTTGAAGCCCAGTGCCACTGTCTTACATTACGTGACCTTCAAATTACCTACTTCTCCAAGCCCCAGGTACATCACCAAAAAACACAGTGCAAAAAAAATATGTACTGTTTCAATACAGTTGTAAAGATTGGAGACAGTGCAGTTTAAAAGCTCCTGGCACATTGCCAGATATACAAGAGGTGCTCAATAAAATGGACAATGATGTTATTGATCCTGTCACTTACTGAGGACCCTCTGTCTTCGTGACCTGCTGTATGGGAGAAATACGGGAGCAAAGTGCCATCACAGTGACAGAGTTAATTCTGCCGAAGTGGTAAACATAGCTTATACTGCATTTAATGTGACTGAGAAGGGGCACCTGGGCAGCTGAGGCAGTTAAGCATCTGCCTTCAGCTCAGGTCATGATCCCAGTGTTCTGGGATCGTGCCCCGTGTCAGGCTCCCTGCTCAGCTGGAAGCCTGCTCCTGCCTGCCACTCTGCCTGTGTTTGCTGTCAAAATCTTTTTTTAAAAAAATAGTGACTGAGAAATATTTTCCCCCAAACCATATAAAAAAGTATAAATAAATGCCCTAGGGCTGGAACCTGCCTTTCTATGTCTTTCCAGGTCTGTGGCATGTGTCCCCTTGCAGACCCTTAACTCCAACCCGTCCTGCCCCTAGCCCTAATGTCCAGCGTCTGACGACTGTGGAGGCAGAGCTGAGCACATAGGACAGAAGCCAGAGAAGTTTATGAAGCAGTCAGACCCAATCTAGGCTGTTTCATGTCTGCCTGCAAGACAGAATCTTCTTTGCTTGCTTTTATTTTTCTAAAAGACTATTTACTTATTTGTTTGGGAAAAAGAGCAAGAGAAAGAGAAAGAACAAACGGAGGGAAGAGGCAGAGGCGGAAGCAGGCTTTCCACAGAGCAGGAAGCCCAATTCGGAGCTCCATCCCAGGACCCCAGGATCATGACCTAAGCCGAAGGCAGATGCTCAACTGACCGAGCTGCCCAGGCGCCCCCTCTTTGGTCTTAAGTAAGACTGACTATCTGATGCTACATTCCCAGGAAGTTGTCTTCTTCCATTGCTTCCTCCCTTCTCTCCTTGTGAGAAGGAGCATTGTCGATCTTCATAGGGAGGGACCCAAGCCAGCAGGCCTGGAAAGAGCTTCTTGTGGCTCTGGGGGGAGCTCCTGCCTCACAAAAGATGAAACACAGCAGTCCGCTGGTCTGCTCTTCACTTCCGTCAGCTTTTGGTGAAGACTTTCCAACTCCTTCCTTAAAGTGACAGTAGTGCATCTCTAGGGTCTAAGGGCACGCAGTGTAGATTCTCAAATCGTTCCCAAGAGCCCTTTATCCTGCCTTTTGATTTGCTCACTGGGACCTGCTATTTTGGAGAAGGAGCAGAGATCTTCCTTTTGATTAAAATGGCACAGCTCATTCTAAATAAGTTACTAGGTTATTAAAAATGTGACTTTCCTTCTATATTGACTACATTTTGGAAAGTGGAAGCTCGCTGCAGGGATGCCGTGAAGAGGAGAGCAAAAACCACGAGCCATTTCCTAGATATTACTGAACTTACACTGTATTTTAACATAATTTTAACTCACGCAATTCGCTTGACCTTTTTACTTTTTTAGTATGTTCACCTTCCGTGTTGCAAGAGTGATAATTCTATTTGCAACATACCAAGTGCATTTTTTAACATACTCAGCTTAAAGTGGGCAAAGATAAGTAATTTACAAGTGCACTCAAGAAGTGGTACAGCAAATAATTCATCTCACTACTTCTACAATACATGCTTATGAAAAAGAATTGGTACGGATGATCCTGCTTTACAGTCCCCCTCTGCCGTGGGGGGGCTGTCACAATTGGCCCACAGACTGAGGAGTGGATGTCAGCCTGAAACTCAACCAATCAGGAGGAAGGAAGGCTTTGACCTGGTACAACCACTTTTAAACACTGCCATCTCTCCCACAGCCTACTTTTTGCTTTTCTCCCAAACTAGTCCTTTCTACCAGCTATCCCAGAGGTAACCGCACGTGTCTCTGTGGAAGGGGTGAGGCTGTCACCTCCGGCTTTTACAGCCTAACATGACAGTACCGAGACCTGGCTCTCAACTGGCCAAAGTTTCTCCCTAGTGTGCGGCCCAACATGAGCACGCCCTTACAGAGCACAACCTCCCAGAGTTTTGCAGGGGCTTCCGGAATAAATAAGGGGTAGCATTCTCCCTTTCCTTAAAAGTTCGTTCATGCTTGGCTTAACAGTTAACCAGTTCCATGTACAGAATTCATCTTAAATGTGGAAAACACCCTATATTACGACTTTGCAGTCACACTATGATCCTATGTCTGCAAGTTTGGCTTTGACTACCCCTGAGGTACAAATACAAACACTTCTGCTACAAGGTCATATAGAGATGGATAGATAATCTCCAGGTAAAACTCTGTTTTGCAAAATCATGTATTTCAATAAAGAAAGAGAAGCAAATAGGACCTAAAACAGTGGTAGGACCAGACCACTCCAAGTGTAGGGAATGTCGGGATGAGAGCCCTGAGAATAAAATCTTAGCTAAAATCACTGCTGACATTCATGGGCCATCCTTTGCAGCCTTTAAACCCTAGGGGCTTGTGTTTTCCTTCCTGTAGGTCCTGGGGGACATTTGGTTCTAATACAGAGCAGCTTCGCCAAAATTAAAAGTCTGATTCAGAGACACCCTTCTTCCCCAGTCCATTTCCTTGCAGTGTCTCTGGATCCACTGGCAGCTTCCCGAGACAGCACCGAGTAGTGCCTCTAGCATCTCTCTTATTCACTTCACCACACACACACAAGCCCATATGCACTAAGGGGACACACACTGGCATTAACAGGCTGTATCTAATAGTCGGGCTGCCTCTACTCATCTGAGCTGCTCAATTATGACAGCAGGTCGTGCAATGCCCCCAGGGGAGGGACGGGTGTTCGGCACCCACACCGCACTGTGGTCTGCATCTGGAACTCTCCCTGCCTGGGGGGGGGGGGGGGGGGCGGTATCTGATAACCTTATAGTAGAGGACAAGGACCAAGGACTAAACTAAACACAGTGAAATGATCGTTATTTCCAAAACTCAGAGACTCTAGTAGGAGTGGGCACAAAAAACATCCCTTAACCTCCATGGCAGTGCTCCTCATGGGTGGGAAACTTAGCCTAAAGCAGGGGGAAAAAAGAGTCAAGATTTTCTTTTGCTGAAATTGTCTGTCTTTGGAGTGGGATGTAATGGGTTATCCAGTGGTGTCTGGCTATGCATTTTTCTAACTTATTCGAAATTCCTGGTAGGGGGTGGAGGGCTTGAAAAAACAAAAATGAGTCACCTGATTTAGTTTTTCATCAGGCATTTCTTATTCACACTTCTGTAATGCCAGTGGTGGGGATGCAGGGGAAATGGAGCAAAGTCCTTTTCAACAGAGCAACTTGGATATTGATTAGAGAATGGGAAGGACTTTATCAACCAAATGAAGTCTTGGCAGGAGAAGAATGTTTCCACCGAGGGAAGGGAGCCATCCCTGCATACAATCAAGGGGAGAGTGGCACTCAAGACTGCTACTCTGCTCATGGTGGCTTAGAGCGAATTCCCTCTATCTCCAGTTTTTGTAGGCTCACTTTATGAACATGGGACCCTCCTCAGTTGCTGTGGAAACTGGAATGACCTAACTTACCCCCGATCTGTAGTAATTCCACTTCGGCTAAATAACATCGCCTGTTGTCAGCCAGGACCTTAAATAAAAATCAGCCGTGCCACCGTATTGAGAAAACGCCAACATGCAAAGTGTGCACCTGTGTGTGCGCTCGTGTGTGTGCACGTGTGTATGTGGGTTTAGAGGAAAGAGAGAAACTGGGCATTAGAAGGCTATTTTTAAAGTTAGTCTGAAAAACCACTGAACTCACAAAAAGTGGCTTCTAAGAGTAAAAATTTTCAAGCCAGTTAGAAAGTAATACCTTTGAAGACCAAAGAAGCAACATGTCCATCAGGGGTCATCTGAAACCAATTTCAAATGTGTTTCCTGCAGATCAGACCTAGGGTTCCCAAACTGTAGTTTGAAAAAAATGAGACACATCTTGGGCCATTCATGAGAGAAAACGACCAGTTGTTGGTAACTATGATCGACGCAGGTTGGATGGGGTCCACCATATACTCTAATAGAAACTGGGACATAGTGCTGAAATCCATATGCACGTACATGATTCACATATGTATGTGTATATCGGGTTTATACATTCTAATAATTTGTTTTAACTTCTGATGACCGGCTCAGAGTTTTAGGTAACTCTAACTGAAAACTATGGGTCATTGGTAGAAACTGAGATTTAAAAGGAACCCTATACCATTTCAACAAAATAAATGTTTTGAAAATGGCATGTTTTATAAATTATAGCACTATATTCCAAACAAAGGTATTAAAGAAAGCTTTTAACACAAATAGAAAAAGAAAAAAAAAATCTCATGATCACAATTCACCTTAAATAAGAGTATAAACATGAATATTTTGGTATCAGGTAAGAAGAGAATTGTCTGGTATATAAGGCATGAGTGTAAGTGAAAATTTCTTATTAAAAAAAAACAACAAAACCTTCAATTTCCCACAGACAAGCTTAAGGAAGTTATTAACAATTAATCATATTAACATTTGCATAGCTCTTAGAATTTTTAGAGCACTTTAACATCTATTATTTCACTTTGTAAATGCAAAGAAGATAGCTTTGTACAAAATAAAAATGCAATTGGTATGTAGGTAGGAGGAAAGGTTAAATATTAGAAGCAGACGAATTTGCTCAGCAAGTCAAAATATTTAATTCATTTGTTTGAAACAAAATAGCTTGGATGATATACCTCTGATTGTCTGTCTTCTTGGGCAGAAAAGGGGCAAGAATAATTTCCATGTATTTGCATCGGCAGTTAGTTCTCAGCAGGGGAAATAAAATCTGGAGCTTTATTTGAAGGAAATCTAACACACTCACAAACAGACCATGCCACCTTTTCCCACACGTGATCTCCCCATCCTGCTGGGCTCTGTGGGAATTCACCTACAGCTGGGAGAAACGTGGTTCGGGCCACTGAGCTTTGGGCAGAGCAGCTTGCTCCACTCCAATCACGTTTCCCTGCTAAGGGCGCCATTCTTCGTGCTGTTGCCTGTCCAAGCACTGGGTTTCTCTTTGATTCCTCCTTCCACTCCATCAAGCTGCCAAGGCCTACTGATTTTGTTCTCTTACAGAGTCTCCTTTTTCTGGTTCTGTACCCTTCACTGAAACTCCTGGTCTAGAGCTACGAACCCTAACCCTTCAACTGGTCTCCACCCGGTAATCCATTCTCAACACCTTTACCCATCTGATATTCCTAAGATTCTCTGTGTAACCTTTGGTGGGTCTTTCCTGACCACCAACCCATGACTTTGTGCGTCTCCCAAATGCGAACCTACTTATCCTACAAGTACAAGTATCTCTACACATACTTACTGACCCAAGTATATATTACATCACTTGTTTTTTTCCTAGTCACTGGCTGTCTTGAAGTCTTCTAAACCTGGAACTCTTCCTGGGGAGACCCTACCTATCTTCCAGGCTTCAGCCCTGGTGTTCCCCCTCCCTCCATCTTGTTCGGACTCCTGTCAAGTACCTCTCCCCTCTCTGAATCACATCATTTGGCTCACCCCTTTCCTAGGACTCTTACGTTATGGGTTTCTTTCCCTTCCCCCAGGGGCAGATGGGAAGCTGTCTTAAGGCAGGGACTGTGTCTTGTCAACCAATGGGTTAGCACAGTGCATTGCTTATTGGAAATACTCGATAACTGTCGAACTGTCAAAAAAAACTGTGTTTTTTATAGGATATTTGTGTGAAGGCAGGTGAAGTCATTCTTGGATTAAGTTTCTAAAAAAGAAGTAGGCCTCCAGTTCACTCAAAATACAGTTACTCACTCTTAACAAGCAATCAACAGCCAGTAAATTACTCAGCCAGTGCATGTAATTCAAAACTGTAACATACATAAGTATGAGTCATGTTGGCAGCTGGGCAGTTCTGTCTTGCTTCTAAGGTAGAGAACAGCCACAAGAACAAACAAGTTAACCATAGTTTCAGATGTCACAGCTGGACAAATAGCCCCAAAGGCTGTTTCCAAGCTTGGCAGCTGGCTCATTTAAATGTCTGATGGAGGGGTGCCTAGGTGGCTCAGTTGGCTAAGTGGCTGCCCTTGGCTCAGATCATGATCCCGGGGTCCTGGGATGGAGCCCCACAGCAGGCTGTCTGCTCAGCGGCGAGGCTGCTTCTATCTCTCTCTCTCTGAAATAAATAAAATCTTAAAAAAAATGAATAAATGTCTGATTGATGCAAGAGAACAGGGCTGATAAGGCCTATATTCCAAAACTGCAGAAAGTCAGCAACACCAAGTCAGTCTCTGGTGGGCTCTATGCAGCACATTCTCCATGTGGGATGAGCATGAGGGAGGTTGTATGTGTGATAAGGATGCATGTTTGTTTTCAATACGTTTCCCAGAAAAGGAGAAAAGTACTAATTTGCATATTGGATAATATGTAAAAATTTAGGGATGTTTTATTTATTGCTGGCCTTTTAATTTTATGTTAAATTCTTAAGACTATCCACATCCTAATTTATGAATAACTCTACTTAGAAATGATTTTTCTACATTGAATTTTCAGTGTTCAAAGAGGAATGAAGCTTATCTCTCTTCTCTCTCTCTTTTTAAGTATGAGAAAGAATCAAGTTTAAAAAGTAATCTGGATTTGGGGCACCTGGGTGGCTCAGTCAGTTAAGTGACTGTTGGTTTTGGCTCAGGTCATGATGGGACCGAGCCAATGATGGCCTCTGCACTCTGCACGGAGTCTACTGGAGATTCCCTCTATCTCCCTCCCTGCTCTGCTTGAGTACTCTCTCTCTCTCAAGTAAATAAATCAAATCTTGTGGTGGGGTGGGGGGATCTGGATTCAGTTTTTTAAAAATTGGGGGGACTACCTGGATGGCGCAGCATCCAACTCTTGATTTTAGGCTCAGGTCATGGTCTCGGGGTCATGAGATCGAGATCTGCCTGGGCCCCGCACTGGGCTTGATACCTGATTAAGACTCTCTCTCTCCCTTCTCCCCCGGCAAGCCTGCTTGCGCACTGTCTCTCTCAAAAACGAAAAAAAGCTTCTGGGGGTATAATGTTTGAGTACTTTGAAGCATAAAAGAGTTTTCTCACCAGCATAGAAGTTTAAAGAGGGGCTTAGGAGCATTTGCTAAGATAGACTTGGGTCCTTCTGTTTTGACTGGGGACAATGTACTTAAGGGAATGATACATAGAAACATGCAATATCCTATTTCCAAATACTTATGCAAGAGAAAAGAGCATAGGAAGTGATCAGCCTATGCGTGGCATGGAAGAAGGAAGGAAGGGAGAGGAAAGAGAGGGGGGAAAGAGGGATGCAGTGAAGAATGCCAGAAAGAAAGGACAAGGGAGAGAGAAAGGAAGGAAGGAAGTTATATGAGAGCAAGGAGTACTCAGACAGAGTGGAGGTTTAGGCAGCAATAACTGGCATGTCTAAAAAACTTACCACAGAAGAGGGGAAGGCGTTGCCATCATGGAAGGTACAAGTAGAAGCAAGATGATGAAGATACGGGAGTGTGTGACATTTATGTTTTCCAAAAAGCAACAGAGGACCTCAAAGTTAAATAGAACTGAAAATTTTGACAAGAGGTATATGACCTGAAGAAAGTGCCGCAATAATAATAATAATAGTTATTATTATTATAATTCAAGAACACTTAAGTGCCCAACCACCAGGCCTGTGACAAAAGACTTTTAGCCTATTATATCATTTAATTCCAATGCCAATCCAGGGAAATAAGTATTGTTAGACTAATTTTAAGGATTAGGTAACAGAGTGTAAGTAACTGGTCAAAGATCTCACATCTGGTAATGAAATCAAGGTTTGAACCCTAGCAGACTCCATTCATTCATTCATTCATTCATTCACTCATTCTCTCAACAGATATTTACCAACTGGCTGTCCGCTATTGGAAGTAGCCGGTGAAGAAAACAGGCAAACTCCTCGCTCCCAGGACCTTATCATGCAGTAAGAAAGATGGTCAATAAACAACTAAATAAACCAATACCTATATAAATTTGATAAATTATAAAATTGGATATGCACTATGAATGAAATAGCCAGAGAGCAGTATTAAAAAACAAAGCAGGGCATTATCAAATTAGACAGCATGGTTAGAGAGCTTCTACTAAGACCTAAAGAATGGGAAGGAGCCAGCCACAGTATTCACAGAGGAGGGAAGAGCACAGGCAAAGAGACGGGGAAGGCCAGCCCAGCTAGAGCACTCTGAGCCAGAGCACAGTAACAAGAGGAGGTTGTCAAGACAAGGAAGGGTTGCGGCTGCTGCTTAGGAGTTTGGGTTTTATTTAGGTGCACTGGGAAGGCAAAGAATCATTCTTGCAGGATTTCGAGAGAAATGATGGTGGCCTGGACTTGGGTGGAGGCAGTGGGAATGAAAGAACTCCATCTCAGAAGTAATGGGAGACGTGTTTTGGTGGCAGAAGCTAGAGGCCTGCAGACAGAATGGATGTGTGGGGTGAAGGAGAGGGAGACAGACAGGCGTGTACTTCTCTGTCTTGTAGGTCATTTGACTTTCTTAGCCTATTTCTTATGTTGAAAAGTGAGCCAGATTTATATTGGTGTCTTTAATGATCTATCTTTTATAAATTGTCCAAATGCTAAAAACCTCTGTTTCTACACTAAGCTCACCCACAGACTAACATGGCACAGAGGCATGTCACCTGGGGAAGACCTACCTTGAGGTAACGACATATGGTCAAAAGATAGGGCTTTCACACCAAACCATCCTTGCTTGAACCACAACTCTGCCATTTTGCTGGGCAAACACACGGAAGTCAGAGCTCCAAGCTTCAGACTACCTACACAGGTAAAAACTCTCAAGGTTTGGTTTTAAGAAATTAAGTAAGAGAACCTATAGTAAGTCCTGTCGTGTAGTGGGAAGTCAATCCATGTTACTCTCCCCTTCCCTTCTCAGTGATGAGAATGCCATTGATAGGTTCTCAAAGAACCTTCTGTCACAGAGATAAACAGTATGTTTAAGTGCTGTATTTTAGATAACCAGGACACACTCCGGATAAGGGACTGCAGAGCTTCACATGGGTCCTAAAGGGTACTCATGTGGCAGTTCTAGCTCCATAACAACCACCCTCTGCCCCCAACTGGAGGGGTACAGGACACCTGGTTATATTCAGGTTTCAGAGAAACAATTATTTTCTAAAGTATAACTATGTCCCATACACCATTTGGGATATATTTATACTTAATATTCATCTGAAATTCAAATCTAACCAAGTGTCCTCTGTTTTTATTTGCTAAATCTGGCAACCTTGCGACCAGGCAAGCCTCTACTTTGATTTAGAATCAATTGCTCCAGGATTCCTCCTTCACTGTCCCTTGAGATGCTCTAACTCCTCCTGTCATGGTTCTGTACTTCTATTCCGCTGCTTTCTTTGCATATTTCATTCACCCCCTCTCACTCTTACCAATTAATATATGAATGTCCAAAGTCTTGAAATTTAAGAAACAAAACAGATGAATGTATGGGATGGGGAAAAGAAAAAGAGGCAAACCATGTGAGACTCTCAGCTATAGAGAACTGAGGACCACTGGAGGGGAGGAGGGTGGGGGATGGGTGAGATGGGGGATGGGGATTAAGGAGGGCACTTGTGAAGAGCACTGGGTGTTGTATGGAAGTGACGAATCCCTGAATTCTACTCCTGAAACCAACACTGCACTGTATGTTAACTTAACTATAATTTAAACAAAAATTTAAAAAGGAAAAAAGTCTATTGAGTAGCACTATATTAAGTAGAGAATCTTTCTTAACGGTCATAAGGAACGCTGCAATGGGGTCTGTGTGTGTGAGCATAAAGGTGTTAACCTTTTACGACAAAGATTACATTAACAATCCATCATTAGAATACATTTTTAGAGTTTTCTAGTAGCACAGAATTAAATTTGCACCATGTAAACAGAGGCTATTTAGATCCTACAGAAGTTGAACAGGTTATTAAATAAACTGAAAGAGAAAAGCTTTGAGTTCATTCAGTAACCACTGTCTATCAAGTTAAGAGTTGGGGATTCTTTGATCCTTTAAGTCAAACTACATGAAAATAATTTGGAAGTTTAGGCCATAGTTTTATCTGCTTGGGGACTCCTTTGGCATAGACCCAGAGTTCCGATTTCCAGGTGCAGGACTGAGAAAAAAAGTCAAGGGTAACATCAACATCTAGGTAATTATAGGAGACATCTAGAGTAGTGTTACTATTTGTTATTATTCCAACAAGACAAGGGGCTTGATCCATAATGAAAATCAGTGCATCGAGAAAGTTTTGTTATTAAAAGATTGTCACTTGTCCTAAACAAATTATTTACTGGTTGGTTTACACTCTGGCACACATTCACATTTTCATTGTGGACTGGTGACAAAAAATTCAGAGACTGGTGCCAGTCCAGGGACCACATGTGAGTAGCACTGATGTAGAACCCCCAGAATTTTATAGGTCATACCTTCAATCTAACGGCATAAATGGAGCGATCTCCTCCTTCTGGCCATTTTGCAGACCGAAGAGCCTTTTATTTCCTTGAAATTAAGGCAAATATATTTTCTCCAGTCTAACAATCTAACTAAATATCTATTAGAACAATAGCTGCCCCAATTTTAGAAAGAAGAGGATGTGTGCTTACTCTTCTTGTCGCAAGTCATTGACGCTGCGGTCCAGCGAGATCATGTCACTTGCCACCATGTTAAATCCAAACTCTTTAATGCTGGCTTGAACTGCATGTTTGAATTCTGGTCCCAAAACCAATGGCTTGGCGTTCTCTCCAGGGCCACCAACCACTCCATGAGGCTCAGGTTCTTTGGGTTCAAAGTTACCGAGGATCCCTGGACGTAGCACAGGATCTCGGTAGGTGAATGTCTGAGGCTTAAATGTGAGATACTGCCTCTGCATTATGTCTTTCTGGTTATCTCCTCCAGCATGGCGCTCTTGTTCATTTTTCGCCTTGTTTTTTCTTCTAATAGACTCTAAGTCCACTTCTACTCCTTCAACATGAGGCCATGGTACCACAGGTTTGAATCTGTCATCCCCAGGAGCTAATCCATTGCCTCCTCGGTTAGGCATGGGGTTATTGACATCTCTGTCTTCCTATACAAAAGGGAGGGGGATATACAATGAGTGCATGAAGGCAATCGCAGCAGAATTTATGATACGAATTTTCATGTTTAATAAAAGGCTGAGGCAACAATACAATGATTTAAAATGTTAAACAGAAGCAGGCTATTCATCAGGACTTCCCATTAAAAAGACATCTTTTGGGCGAGAGGAGGACATCCCAAGAAATACTCTTTCCTTGCCTTACCATTCCAAAGTAAATGAATGGATACATGTTCTTTAACCTCTTCCCTTCTTAAACTAACTCTCCCATCAAAGACCTCTTACTAAAGTACACTGTTATGGGTGAAGGCAATGGGGTTCCAGGAGCTTTGACAAAAACAGACATTTAATAGGTCATGTACAGTATGTGGTTTTCCCAGACGTCCGGTGTGTGATAAATATAACTATTTGTCAGGAATGCAGCCATATGGTGGAAGTGGTATTAGATGTCACCCACCATGAGGCTGGCTTCGTGCCTCTCACAGCAGAGGAAAAGGCGGGGAAATGCACTCAACAGTCGGTGTTTTCTACTCAGTGAGAGGTTAGCTGAATTCAGAGCTATTTTTTTTTAAATGCAAACAAAAACAAAATGCTAAAGACTGACCAAGTCACTTCAGGCTTTTAAACCACACCAAATACCTAGTCTGCCCCATTCCAGAGGTAGCCTAAGTTAAAACAGATTTGGTGCATAGGGATATTCTGGAAGGGCCGCCTCCCGTGTCTGTGTGGACCTTCCTCAACACCTGCACAGATCTTTCCGTCAGAAATCCTGAGTGCTTTTGCTGCTGAGATATCCTGTGTGAAGTTTTTGCTAAATCAGTACCATTCATTGCACAGGACAGTGTTTTCCAATATTAGCATCACCGCAGTGACTTTAAGAAATACTGATGTCTGTGTCCCACCCCCAGACTTTGTGATTTAATTGGTCTGGGCATTCCCATTTTTAAAAGCTCCCCCAAGCGATTTTAATATGCATCCAAGCTTGAGAACCTTTAGCTCAGAGGAAGAGCTGCTGGCTATAATTAGACAAGAGGATTATTGAGTATGCACAGCTGGGGAAGAAGCAAGGTGAACTTCAAACTGCAAAATAGATGAACGGGTCTGCCGCTCCTGTCCACACTGAGACTATCGGAGCCCTTCATAGATTCATGATAGAATTAGGGCTATTGGGGGGCGCCTGGATGGCTCAGTGGGTTAAGCCTCTGCCTTTGGCTCAGGTCAAGATCTCAGGGTCCTGGGATCGAGCCCCGCATCGGGCTCTCTGCTCAGCAGGAAGCCTACTTCCCCCTCTCTCTCTGTCTGCCCCTCTGCCTACTTGTGATCCCTCTCTGTCAAATAAAAAAAAAAAAAAATTAAAAAAAATTAAAAAAAAAGAATTAGGGCTATTGGACCAAAATGTGGCCACAGTGTTAGAGCTATCTTGAACAGGAAAGTTTAAAACTTGATTTTAAAGAGTACAGAAGTAAAGTGCTAGGTATGACACTGAGATGTAGGTTGCTATCTGCTGGGAGTTTATTGAGAAAGATCTCTCTAGAAAGCCAGTTCATTAATTTATTTTTAGTATTAAAATCTTTATCTATAATAACATATAATGTATTATTTGGTTCAGGGGTACAGGTCTGTAATTCTACCAGTCTTATACGGTACAAAGCGCTCCCCACAACACATACCCTCCCCAGGGTCCATCACCCAGCCAGTTAATTTAAATGTGAATTTACTTGAAGTTTTGGTAAGGGCTAGCTAAGGATTGATTTGGGGGAGTTCAAAAAGGAATTTTAAAATTTTGTTTAGGTAATATAAGCATATGATAGAATATTCCAAGGACCCAAAAGGGCATCTACTGAAAAGCAGGTTTTCTGGCCTCTTCTCCTACAGAGGCAATCACAGGCAGCACTTTGGGAATCTTTCTAGAGATGTTATATGCACGTATAAACACATGTGTGTGGGTAACAAAACAATTGTTTTTAGCATGGGACACAGATTTTAATTAACTCGCTTTTTAAAAAGGAAACCGGTACGATGTTACAAGTGGTTTGAAGGTGAATCTAAAGAACAAGTATCTAACATCAATGCTACTGCAGAGGGTTTATAAATAAACAGATGCACGGCTGGTAATGTTGGTGAATACCTACAAGGGAATAACCCACTGCACTCACTATACACAATTTCCATTTCAATGGACGAGAATCTTTCGCATTATCTCGGTATTCTGCTGTTTCTAGCCACTGTCAAATAGCTCACAATAAGGAAAGGGCAAGATAACCTAGAAGCCAAGCCAGAGAGTATACCTAATAATCTTTTTGGTCCACTTTGAAGTTTTTGCATAATTTTCCTCCTGTAACACAAAACCAAATTTAAAATGCAACACTCAGCCTGACTGTATAAATGTGATATTCTTCAGGCATGTGTTTGATAAGGGAGATAAGGCTTCTGGATCAGGCTTCTATCATCACACACCTCAGTAGCAAGGACTTAGCTGGAGCCTAACCTGTGAGCCCTACTGCCTCGGAGGATGGAAAAAGTGTACGGTGCTCCAACTTATCTCCTGGCTCTTTCTAAAAGAAAAGTGTTGTGGCCATGTTGTAGGCAAACTAAAACAGAAAAATCTTAAAACTCTAAGATACTGGACCTAAGATATTGATGCTGAACCAAGTATAACACATAAAGAAGACCATCTCCCGCACTTCAATATTTCACATCAAGGCTCCAGTGAATCTGTAACTGGGGAGGTTAAAAAAAAAAAAAAAAAGAGGGGTAGGAAATGTCAAACACAGAAAAGCAGAATGAACAGGTCATCAGATGTCAGCATCTGTAACCACAACAACCACTCTACCGTTGCCTAAAATTCCATAAAGGGCATGGTGTATACCGGAAGAGAATGGAATATAGCGGTACATGAAACTGTAGTACATGAAAGACCCACGCTGTGAGATACACACTATGGTTTAGGTTGGCCTATGCTAATGCAAAACTTGCAAATTTAAATATTTTTCAAATTCACCCACCTCAACAAGAGAATATTTAATGGATTTAAACTTCATGCTTATCTTCCTCTAATTAAATATTTTCTTGACTTAAGGGTTCTTTGTCTGATCTTCCACTGTTGGTGTTCGTCATAGTTCTCTTAGACATCTACCTATCAGTCCAGCTTCATTCTGGGTTATGTCCTTTTTTTCAAAACATTATGACCAGATTCACATCAACCATTCCTACATCCCTCTCCTTAGCCCACATCACACTCCTCTAATCCTTACTGTTGGCTGCTTCCCAAATTTCTACTTATATCAATCTTTATCAATCGATCTTACATCTACATATATATTAATCTAGTCCCATGTTAGACTTCTACTGATATCAACCTAGTACCCAAACTTAAGATACCCCAAACTGAACTTCTACTTACCTCATATCACAAACCTGTTTCGATTATGGTCTTTCCCTGCTTTGGGGACAGGAACCAGCATCTACTCAACTGATCAAATCTAACACCTGCATTTCATCCTCAACTTCCTGTTCTCTTTGATCTTGCCTACTGATGTCCAATCAATCCCTGATACCTGTCATTTCTATTGACTTTGGAGCGCCTGAATTTGACCACTTCCACCACTGCCCCTCAGTTCAGACCACCCTCACCCCTTAACAGGATTACTACAATAGTGATAATAGTAATGATTGCAAACATTCTGTTCTAAGTGCTTTGTATATATCGATTTATTTACTTTTTTTTAAATTTTATTTATTTGACAGAGAGAAATCACAAGAGAGGCAGGCAGAGAGAGAGGAAGGGAAGCAGGCTCTCCGCTGAGCAGAGAGCCCAATGCAGGACTCGATCCCATGACCCTGAGATCATGACCTGAGCTGAAGGCAGTGGCTTAACCCACTGAGCCACCCAGGCGCCCCGATTTATTTACGTATTTTGCCAAGAGTTAGGGTCTGTGATTACCATTCCCATTTTACCAGTAGAAAATCTGACAGAAAGTTACTCAACATCAGAATCAGTACATGGTATGGCCAAAATTTGCATATCGGCAGTCTGGCTCAAGAGTCCATGCTCTTGGGGCACCTGGATGGCTCAGTGGATTAAGCGTCTGCCTTCAGCTCAGGTCATAATACCAGGGTCCTGGGATCAGCCCCACACTGGGCTCTCTGCTGAGCGAGGAGCCTGCTTCCCCCTCTCTCTCTGCCTGCCTCTCTGCCTACTTGTGATCTCTGTCAGTCAAATAAATAAAATCTTTAAAAACAAACAAACAAAAAAAAGAGTCCATGCTCTTACCGGGTGTTATACACAACTAATCAATCATTGAACACTACATCAAAAACTAATGATGTACTATATGTTGGCTAATTGAACATTTATTAAAAAGAGGCCATTCTCTTAACCACTACACTGAGTGCTTCTTCTAATGCATGCAGGTACTCTTGCTTTCATTGTTTTTTCTACATAGCAACCATAGTGATTTTTCTAAAATTCAAGTATGAACATGTTACATTCCCTGCTTACAACACTCCACTGCGGGTTCACTTCCCTCAGGAGCGTTTATATTCTTTAACAAAGGGAGTTTACACTCTTTTTCTTCACCATACCCCTAGAAAAAGGGTTGGTTAGCTTTTTCTGTAAAGGGTCAAGGGTAAATATTTTAGGCCCTGCACACTACAGGGTCTCCATTGCAATCATTCAAGTCTGCCATTATAGTGCAAAAGCAGCCACCAATAATATGTAAATGAATGGGTATGGTTGTGTACCAATAAAACTCTTCACAAAGACAGGCAATAGGATGGATCTGTGACCTCCACCCTTCCCAACCCCTGCACTAGAGTGTCAGTTTGTGAAAAAGTAGGTGCCATATCTATCATATGAACTACTGCATTCCCCATGTTTATCCTGGCGCTATTCCTCCATAAATATTTACTGAATAAATGAATGACCCCTAAATTTCTGCTTTGGTTATGAGAGAAGAAAAGGAAAAGAGAGAATGGAGAATATGGAATGGGAATGGGAAGAGGGGCTTGGATCAGATAGTACATCGGGCAATACTTTAAAAATTGGAGAGAATAGGATATAACTTCATACTCTCTCCAC
Source organism: Meles meles (assembly GCF_922984935.1). Taxonomy (NCBI): domain Eukaryota; kingdom Metazoa; phylum Chordata; class Mammalia; order Carnivora; family Mustelidae; genus Meles; species Meles meles. The sequence continues at coordinate 158,670,002 of NC_060067.1, forward strand.
AGTAGTGTACTCTTAATAATGCTATACTAGTCACCAGAAAAATTGAATTTGCTCACTTCTCAAAGCCTGTATGGCATTAAATCTGAAAGCAAAACCAAATATGAGAGCTGTCTAACCTCAAGTCAATTAAAAATAATCATGTCAAATCTTAATGTTACAGGATTCAAAGAATGGCTACAAAGCCATAGAATACTCAACTCCCCTGAGAAGGAAAACTACACACTCCATCCTGAGAGTGAATGAGAATCAGGAGATGCCTTTGTGACTCACTGGTACTATAATATCTTCATAAGCACCAGCTGATTTACTCTGCATCAAAAGTCAATGAATCACTGTTGACTAGAAATGGAAAAGACAATCGGTAGATAACTGCTTAGGATCACCATGTTCATAAAGGTAGAAATATACTGGAAAGCAGAATCACTTACCATCAGATGGAAATATGGTGTGATCAGAAATCAGGTCAGACTATTCACTTTCTATCTTACAAAGCTCCCCCTTCACCCCCAGATTCTACTTAAGTATGGTATTTTCCCAAGATGATCATGCCTTGGTAGAAATGATAGGAATACAAAGGGATTTAGAAAAATAGTCTTTAGATATAGGCTTGTCTGGATTTGAAATTATAGGTGAGCCTAGAAAACTTAAGCTCTTAATCATGAGCTCCTAAAGCCAATGATTTCTGCAGAAATTACAATTTTGTTTTAGAAAGTGGCCACGGCTAACAATATTCACACTATTTGGTTATCATGGTACAGGAGCCACAGAACTTAAAAACATAAGTCAAATTTAATACCATGATTTAAAACCCCTCTCAATAAGGAACACCTTAAAAAAAAAAAAAAAGATTTTATTTATTTTGGGGGTGGAGGGCCAGAGGAAGAGGGAGAGAGAGAATCTCAAGAATGGTCTGTTAAGCATGGAGCCCTATGGGGGCTCGATCCCATGACCCCAAGATCATGACCTGAGTCAAAATCAAGAGTCCAAGCCTTTAATGAACTGAGCCACCCAGACACCCCAAGGAACACCTTTAATTAGAAGAATGACACCAGCATGTTTTCTTCTAGCTCCACTTTCTTCTGCTCCTAGGTGAGTGAGCAATAGGAAAAAAGATCAGGGAGGGAGACAGTTAAAACAAGGAGGCCCCAGAAGAAACTGGGTGTGCTTGTAAGGCTGGATCTCCCCAGACTCCAATCCACCTGTGGCAGAAGGTGGGTGGGAAAGCGGGTGCTCCACCCTCGGTACCCTTGTTTCTCTCTGCTTGGCTAGAGCTGGATTCTCAGCTAACCCATCCCTGCTGGCATTTTGTGCTGACTGAAGACCATTCACTCCTGCTCCTTTCAGAGGATTGATAGGGACTGCATGGGGTGAGGGGGGTGTCAGTGGCCTCTGCTGGTCATGAGAGGAGGGGCAGGGGTCAAGTGACTTTGCTGTGTTTAAGTAGAGCAGCAAATGGAAAAACCCAAGATTAAACAGAGACCTTATCAGTCCTTGAATATCTAAGATGGTCTCCCTTAAGGAGAGAGACCTATCCCAACTACAAGTAAAGACTCATGAACTAGAAAGAGACTGAAGACCCACCGCAAGGCATCTGTTAGCAACTAGGGAAGAATTGAAAATGAAGAAGGGTGTGGCTTATCAGTATTACATTCTGACAGCAGAATTATCTTCTGAAAGAAATAGACTGCCATGGGACACCTGGGAGGCTCAGTTGGTTTAACATCTGCCTTTGACTAAGGTCTTGAGATCAAATCCTACATCTGGCTCCCTGCTCAGCAGGGAGTCTGTTTTTCCCTCTGCCTCTGTGTGTGTGTGTGTGTGTGTGTGTGTGTGTGTGTGAAATGAATAAAATCTTAAAAAAAAAGAAAAGAAAAAAGAAGAGAAAAGAAATAGACTCCCATTGCAGGGATTTCAATTTTTTTCCCCTTTGCCCCCAGGCCAGGTTATAAACCAAAAGGTAACAGAATGGAGAAAACAGCATGGTTGGCATCACAAGTGCCCCACCAAAAGAAATCTGGGTCAGCACTTCTAGTATTAGAAATTGGACTTCAGCAGGGTAGCCACTAGTCACAGTAAGCCAGATTGACCCAGACTTCTTCTAGGGACTACAACACTGATACTGGACCGTGGACAGCTGCCTATTACATAATAACTAAAGACTAGTCCTTTTATTTTCACTTAAAACTTATGATACACTATGGCAACCATAGTTACAAATGCGTAAGTTAGTGCTGTAGTATTAACCACCCACTGGAAAGATTCTACTAGGTTCATATGGGGGCATTCTGAGCCAATTAAATGCCACATCTCCTTAACCAAATAAGCAAAACACAGTATTTAATACAGATCTACCCAGTACTATCATGAATACTACTGAAATTAATAGGTGTCTTCCTAAAAAGTTAGCTGTATTACATTGTGAACATTTAATCATGTTAACAGAAGAGAGATTTCCATTATAAAAGAGTCTCCCAATAAATCCCATAATTGTGCGACTAGTCAGTTTTTGTAGATTTGGATCTTCATGCATATCATATGGTATTCTTAAGAGAAGTATCCATCTGCACTGACAATTTTCTTCAGATCTCTGCACATCTTGAATAATCATGGTCAACTATAGAATATCTAGATATGGCAAATTTCAAGTCTTGGGCTCTTTTCAAAATTCAAAACCAAATTTAGTTCAACCAAAGTAAATGTCTGAATTGGTTAAAGTTATAAAATTTCAGGGCGCCTGGGTGGCTCAGTCATTAAGTGACTACCTTCGGCTCAGGTCATGATCCCAGCATCCTGGGATCAAGCCCCACCTGGGCTCTCTGCTCAGCAGGAAGCCTGCTTCTCCCTCTCCCACTTCTCCGACTTGTGTTCCCTCTCTCGCTGTGTCAAATAAACAAAATCTTTTTAAAAATTATAAAATTTATTCATTTGAAGATTTTATTATTTATTCGAGAGAGGGAGAGAGCAAGAACAAGCCAGGGGGAAGGGCAGAAGGAGAGGGAGAAGTGGCCTCCTCGCTGACCAGAGAGCCCGACAGAGGGCTCAATCCCAGGACCCCAAGATCGTAACCTGAGTGGAAGGCAGATACTTAAACCAAATGAGCCACCCAGGTGCCTCCCGACAATACTTACCTTTTCAAAAATCATGTCAATACATTGCCTTTTTAAAGGTATCAGATTACACTACAAACTCCTCAGTAATCAACATTTTCAATTTTCAACAGCAAAGTTAAAACTGTAATTGAAAACAGGGAGATTTCATGCAAAATTCTTTTCTGTATTAATACCATTATCTCCAATGTTCTATTTTGTAAATGTGAAATTACCATTAAGCACCAGTAGTTCAAGCGAGGAGTTCGAAACTCAGCAATTAGCTCCGGGTATAATCCCCCCCAGTCCCATGAATATTTCTGATACTGCTCTTCCTGAATTGCCCTAGTATCTGTGTACATGCTTCTCCCCAGTCAGACTAAGGGCTCTCTGAAGACAGTGAGTATGCGTCTGTGTGTCCCTACACAGTGGCCGAGAGTGGGGGGCAGGTGGAGGGCAGGTACTCAGCACATGTTTCTTCACAGACCACTAAGTGGAGAACACCTAGCTGCAGGTCACCTCTTATTATGTTGCTAGAATATAAACGGACTTTGGAGCCCCTGTCTTATCTCACTGCTTGGCTTGATTTAAGCTAGCATTTTGAGAATCCAAAGGAAATAACTAAAAACATTATTTTCTCTGCTAACAACATTGCTTTCCCTACCAATCCAAAACTCAAATAATCCTTTTTTTAGTTTCTTCTCTTCTTCAGATTTGGATAAATCGTGTCTGCAAGTGAAATTTGTTACTTCATGGAAAATGAGTACTTTATTTAAACACAAGAAAGTATATGTGCTGGTGTTCATCTCAGTCCTCTAAGCCAATTCATCTTGCAAATGGTTTCCTGCTAAATTTGCGGCTTGTTTTAAAACAGTAATAAGATAGAGATTCTAAATCAGGTCAGGAAAGTATCAGATAATACTCAAGGGGAATAAATTAAAAGAAATAAGCAAGTAAAGGACCAAAATGTAGGTTAATGTCTACAATAGTAAAGTAACAAATTGGTTATCCCTTTACAAAAATCTTTTATTTGTACCACTGCTTAATGGCCCGGATCAAAGTTAATATCACACACAACTAACCAAGGCTATGAAACATGAAATTTAAACATATTTCTGCAATCCAAATAATTTTTATTTTCCAGAGACCTTATGAAAAATGCATGCTTTAGCTCATGAACTGAGTCATAGATATACTTCACAGGCTTAAAAAATATTTATTATGAATATTTAATATTAAATCCTTAACTGATTTGAACTGTATTTTAAGAATCAAACATGAGTATGAAGCAGTGGCCAATAAATCATTTTGTAGAATGTTTCAAAAGGTGATGAAGCTATAGTTGTCAAAGTCCATGCCATCATTTCAGTGGTAAGAGCACCGACGTCAAGACAAGGCTATAATAAATACAAGGCGCACCAATGCCATTTAAAAGCTCCAACTCCCATGGGTACTAAAAGGAAGATTACGATACCTCTTAGAAATCATAAAAGGATATAGTGGGTAGATTTTTAACTCTCTCTGTTTGGGAGCTAAGCAATTACTGAGTTTTAAAAAGAAAACTCCTAAGTGGCATTTTCATTCTAAAAATAGCATGTAGTAAGTTATGCAAAATATTTTAATAAGATTGTTGGTATTTTACAATAAATATTCTACCACATTATTCCTACAAAATGACCTGTCTAAAAATAAGGTATTAAAGAGGAGAGGAAAATGAAAGCAAAGCAAGGAGAGGAAGAATTATAAAATAAAATCTGTGAAGATTTTTTTAGCACATGAATAATTTATGTATGCATACATATGATATATGCACACGGAGAGAGGAAATACACATTTAAAAACCAAAGAGCTTAGCAGGATAAGAAATAAGAAATTAACCCAGCTGAATGGACCCTTCAAAAGAACAATTATGGCATTTCATCAGGTGGAGAAATGAGGAACTACTTAAAAGCTGGATTGATTGAGAATGAGGTCCCATCTGCTCGTCTTCTGCCCACTCACATGATGTTCTGGAACCTTCTTTTGCTTTATGCCAATCAATTCTACTTTTTTACCTAGAAGAGCTAAGAATCTCTTCACTCTCTTTCCTAGATCATCTTTAAAATATTTCCAAAGAGCAATCCAGGCACCAATCCTTGGGGAATGACACTGCTAACACTTTTTCTTAAATCCAGGACAAGTGTTTATTCAGTCCTATCCTTTGATTTTCATTCCCAGTACAACAATGCACTTCATAATCTAATACCTGCCAAAAGCAGACAGTTTAATTCCTAATTCTCCTTCACAGCTGGCAATGCCGGTGAAAGCATGAAATGATTTCCAAATCTTCCCGAAAACTTTATTGGAAATTATGTCACCAATACAACCATTAATAATTCTTATGACACTAAGGAAAACATTTTACTGAGTGAGAGAAGAATGAGGTCAAATGTGGTATTTGTGTTGGGAGAGAATGTTTGTAATACCCTTTGAAAGCTGAAAAAGCAATGTCCTATTATCCCTCTAGGGGAGAAATTCTAGAATGAATACAGCACTCCCACATGAAGTGTTACTACTTTCTGCAGCTGGAAATGCATAAAACAGTCTTTCCTCCAGTGCTTCCTTGCTTTGCCCTGAAGCTTGGCTTTCATAACAGCTCACGAAAAAGCACTGTAATGTGCAGCTTCAGAACACATACATTTTGACTGGTGTATAAGAAACTCCTCTTGTAAATCTTAAGAAAAAAAAATCACCTCAAGAAAGAAAGTATCTCAAAGTTTTCAGGGTGAAGTTGTCATCTTAAAGTTTAAAAGGTAAACATTTTACTACCATGTCAGGACTAGAAATCCACTTTAGGAAGGTGTGTCAAGGAAACGTAACTGCAGGAGACAGAAAAAATACACTCAGGGTGGATGGAGGTCATTTACATAAATAAACATTTGGACATTTTACTTTTCGACCATCGGCAGGTTCGATTTCAAAAGGGAATGCTTATCTAGGGATAGTCTAGTTTACCATAATTGTTCTTTGGCATTCCGATTAGGATTTCTACGTATCATTAAAGGTAAAAGAGCCGTCCTTTCAGTTTTCCAAATATTCCAGGTCTGCTACCTGCCAGGCACTACGCGGCCTACCATGAAAGGACACGCTGACTGGGAAAAGGGATGTCTGAATGGGCTGGAAGTGACTGAATCCTTGCTCTGAAGCAGCAGACACTCCCCAGCACGAGATGGGGAATGGCTGGTAGGTAAAGGAGGTTGGGGTGAGAAGTAGAGTTTGGCAGCTGAGGCAAAGGCACAGAAGCATAAAAGAAAAAATGGTTTGATGTAACGAGTGCAGGGGACATATGGGGCGGTGGTAGAAGATGAGACTTGAGATGCTGGCAAGTGCCTCTTAAACGCCAGTAAGTTCAGACTTTATGGGAGCCATGAGAGGGGAGCATGCCAGATCAAAGCTGAATTTTGGAATGAGTTTGCTGATGGAGCAAATGAATGGGAAGAGGTGCCAAGATGTTTGCAGTGGGATAAGAAAAAAAAATGTAGAAAATATGAGAAAAAGCAATACAGGAGAGAATTTCAAGGAGTGGACAACAGGACTAAAAACTGCAGGCAAGATGTTGAATTAATGAGAATTCCAAGGTCTGAAGGTACAGGCAAGGGAGGTATTTTAGTCCCGGTCCTGCAGCATGACTCACTACAACGTTGGCAGGGGCCCCAGGAGGGCGGATCTAGAGTGGACTCAGGACTCCTCACCATTATCTCCTACCCAGCTGCAGATGGAAGTATCCTATTTTCTCTCACCTAGAAGGCTAGAGGCATTTCTGTGATCCTCTCGTTCGGCCCTAGACATTTCTCTGAAATAGTCTAATTGATGGATGACAAGTATGTGTTGAGCACTTATGCTGCTCCAGGGCTACCGGGACACATGATGAGCAAACCCATCCCTGCTCTCGTGGAGCGCTCTGTCCAGTGAGGGAGACATATAATCCGACAGTCATACAGAATTGGTGCTCTAAGAGCCTTTTGGGGAGAGTCAATTTAAGATGCTAAGAATGGCTTCCTTGAGAATGAAGGACTGCTGAGTAGAGGTTTGAGGGATGAGGAGAAGCTTAGTTGGTAAAAAGAGGAAAGAGGGGCATCTGGGTGGCTCAGTCAGTTAAGAGTCCAACTCTTGGTTTTGGCTCAGGTCATGCTCTCACGGGACTGACTCCTGAGTCAGGTGGTCAGCGGGAAGTCTACTTGAAAGATTCTCTCTCTATTCTCCTTTTCCCTACTCTCTCTCTTTCAAATATATAAATCTTTTAAAGATTTTATTTATCCAAGAATGAGAGAACCAGAAAGAGCATGCACGTGTGTCCGAGCGCAGGAGAGGGGCAGTGGGAGAGGGAGAGGCAGACTACCCGCTGAGTGGGGAGCCTGACATGGGACTCCATGCCAGGACCCTGAGATCATGACCTGAGCCAGAGGCAGACGCTTAATGAAGCCACCCAGGCACCCCTAAAATAAATATTAAAAAGAGGAAAAAGTATTCAGAGAGAACATGTGCAGAGTCTCTACAGCAAGAAGTTCTATGGTAAGTAGGGAGAACTAAATATGGCTGGAGTGCAAGGAGCTGGCGAAGCCTGGTGCCAGACGAGGCAGAGGAAAGTAGTGGCCAGACCAAGTGGGGCTCTTGTATGATGGTCATGACTTTGGCCGTAATATGGGAGCCTGAGCAGCCAGTTAATAGTTTCAATGCTCCTACTAGAGACAGGAGCACTCTGAAAAGAGCCCACTGGCTGGGGAGCAAGAGACCAGAAAGAGGCCAGAGTGGATGAGGGTTAATTAGGAAATGGAGATATTTAATGATGGACTGGATATGCGCAGCCTCAGGGACAGCTCTAAGGTGTGACTGAATACTATTCACTGAGAGGGAAAGCACTGAAAAGACTGAAAACGAAGATGACCACGAGGCCCTGTGGACTTTGAAGTGCCTCTGAAGCATTCAAAAGAAGATGGAAATATAGAATTTGTTAGTCTAGTCAGTGACTAGACTAGAGAAGATAAAAATTTGGTATCTTTGATCTTAAATTTGATCTTAAATTTGATCTTAAATAGATCATAACTGATATAAGGACCCAGATGCTATTTATGAGTTGACCATAAAGTGAAAAGAGGACCCCCTGATCCCACCTTGAGGAATCCAACCCTTAGAAGACTGGTGGAGGAGGAGGGTGGGACTACCAAGGAGACAGAGGACTGGCCCCATATGAAGGAAGAAAACCAAAACCAAGACAGCACATGTGGGACAGCAGGAATGGTCAACAGTGTTAAATGCTGGTTAAAGGCCATGTGAGAGGAGGGCTGGATTTAGCGAGAGCCATTCCAGTGGTAGGAAGTGTCAAGAGCCCAGGGCCAGTGGCGTTGAGGTGTGGAGTTGGAAGGTATGGAAATGGTGCAAGCAAAAGTAGGCTACCTTTGTGAAAGCCCTGCCTGTAAAGAGAACAGCAATGGAGAGGGAGCTGGAGGAAAGGAGGTGGGGTGAGGGGTTTTGGTTGGTTTTGTTTTTAATAGGAAAGTTCTGAGCAGCTTTAAAAGAAAGGCAAGGATAAGATATTCAAATATATGTGAGAGGAGGAATAATTAAAAGTGAGGTGTTCCTGAGAATGGGGACTGATGGGAGCCAAAGCAGAGGTGGGGTTAGCCAGGTCAGGAGGAGGGCAGCCTCTCTGCGGTAACGGGAACGTGCAACTGGGGCGGACACATGTACTTTGCTCTTCCTTGGGATCCAAACCCTCACTACTGCTGTCTGAATTACTCCAACAGTAATTTAACCCATTCTGATTTAACCTATTCTACTTCCTGCGATCAGACTTACCTATGTTAAACAACACTCTCACAGTGCATGTCAGAGAGTTCTTTAAAAAAAAAAAAAAAATTGAAAGTCTTCCCATCTTTTTCTAACATGTCAGTTCAAAATCCTTTGCCTGGCCTTCTGTCATCCCTGGTTATTCACTCAAGCTGTCCCCATACTCTAGTCAGCTGGACCCTTCAGGAGATCATAGAAACACATTGTCAGCCTGGCCTCTAGTTTGGCTCCTGCTAGCAAGCCTTAGCCTACAGCACTGCCCTGTTGCCCCGCCTCTTTCTAGGTTCAGTTCCAAGTTCTTTGATCCAGCCCCGCCATCTGTTCTAGTTCCAGTGATATTTTCCCTCGCATGAATTTCTACTCCTTAATACTTTTATAATTCCCTATCTATCCCATGTGCTCATCTTCTCCCCCAGCCCCCGACTAAAAGTTCTAGCTGAGGAGGGTCTTAGTCTTTTACTCCTTTTGTGCAGTAGGAGTTTGTATTATGTATCTTCCTTTCTTCTCAATTCTAACATTTCTATTTTCCTCATTCTTATCCCCCTAAAATAACACCTATTCCACAGGAAACGTGATGTCCCCTGAGCTCCATGTTTACAGAGGGGGGTGTGCCATATGGTGTTTGGGGAACAGCAATGAAAAGTCTGATTGAAAAAATAAAATAGCTGGACACTGGTAAGTAGGTTTCATTCTCCAGTGCTTACAGCGATCCTAAGTATGACAGGTCCCATAATTTTATTTTCACATTTTATAGTTGAGGAAATCAAAGATTAGAGAGACTAACACATCCAATGTCACATAATTCAGAAGGGACTCCCTGGTACTTGAACTTTGGTCTGCGTAACTCGGACTCCTGAGCATCTATCCCCAATGCTGAGCCACCTGACTTACAACTGCTTGATGATGACTTCTACTTTCTAGAAATGTACAAAAAAATTGAAAGGCCTAAAAATGCTCAACTAATATATACTTTCATGTCTCTTTATTCTGCTTCTTTATCACATTTTATATAGTCTGTCTTTGGCAACTTACTTACACCAAAGAAATGGCCCATTCTGACACTCTAAACAATGAGATGTGCCTTGTCAACGGTTTGTTCACTCCTTTAATGTGTTAGACGATGATTTCCACTGACAGCATGTGAAATAAGGGAAAGACATTTTGAACTAATTTTACACAAAGAATTAAATCAGCCTCTCTCGTAAGTAAGGACTAAAGTATTTTTGGTCCTGTTAAGCTGACTCTTCTGACTGATGTACTACATCTTTAAATTCTGAGCTGTTCAAAATCCTGCTAAAAAATACTTTTGCCTTTTTGTGACTAAAAGCATTGCTGAAGCCATGGGATAACACCAAATTATTCATAAGCCCATGACTATGGCTTCACTAATATTCCACTTTAACCAAAAACTTATCCAAAAATGTCTCCATAATAGAAAAGAATTATACCATCTCAGGGAGCTTACTACGCTTTTCAGGATGGGCTGCCCATATACAAGACCATGAAAGGGGAAAAAAAAAAAAAAAAAGGTCTTTTTTATCCTTTTCATGGTGTAAAAGAGATCACTCAGGGAAAGGAGAAGAAAGCCTCACAGAGTAGGTAGGTATCCACAGATACCACAGTCTGTTTTCTAGGATACAGGAGGATGTGCCCTGAGAAATCCAAAGGCTGGTTAGGAGTCGCGTATCAAGACACTGCCTTCATGGAGAATAAGACAGGGTGTTCTCATAATCCATTCTGATACATCAAGGGATAAGGAGCTTATACTGACATTAGAATGTTAACAATGTGACGCAGTTCACGTTAACTTTCCAGTTCTTTCCAGTTCCATTTCTTAATCATGCTAACCACCACTTTCTGGAAATTAAAAGTAGTGTCCTAATTTTATCACAACCATGTTTATAATACTTACACCTCTTTCTAGAACACCTTAAGAGGATGAGCTCAAGAAACGCTTGGGAGAAGGAAGCGCAGCAGCTGCTTTGCCATGGAAAGTGGTTCTATCAGTCAGCAGAGGCGAGGGTCAGTCAGGCACATGCTAAGTTTAGCTGTTCTAACACATTCCAGCCAGCTCCACTGGGTCTCACATAAGCTACCAAAGTAGTAAACTGAAATCTGAGATCCCTTTGCAACTAAAGGTGCAATTCCAGCAAAAATATGCACAATGCTTGGAACAGTCAAGTCTCACAAAACACCTCAATTTTATTTTGACACCATCTTCTGATGACCCTAAGTCATTAAGAAATATTTTTGTTTTTCTGTGAAAAAGATTTCCTTTTTCACCTGGCACAATTAAAGTAAGCAAGACAGTTATTTTTCTATCTACGAATGAATGGAAAAAGGAGGCTCACTGTTACTTCACAGCACATGCCAAAGACAGCCTGCCAAGGTGTCAGTCTAAGCTTTGTCAACATTAGCAAAATTAGCAAAGAACCTCCAAAGGCTTCAACAGGAAACCGGAACAGATTTTTTAAAACAGAGGCAAATCAGTTTGTCACTGGAAGTATTTTATTGAGTGCTGATTCAATTCAGAGTGATGATGACGACGATGATGATGGTAGAGTGAGAGCAGGTAGAAGAGCCCTTACAATGTTACCAGTACTATTCCAAGTGCATTCCACCTGGCTCCTTTCATCCTTGAAATAACTATTTGAGCTGGGAACCATCATTACCCCACCCTGCAGATGAGGAAAATAGAGGCACGGAGTTTAAGTGACTTGCCAAAAGCCGTACCCTCCGGAGGTGGCAAGGATTCAAATCCAGGGTCTCCAGCTCCACTGCGCATGTAATTAACCATTACTCTCTCTAGCAGGGAAAGCGTCCACAAGGTTCTCATAAATTTTAGCTATATAAATTGATAGCTTTCTTTCAGATTTTTTAAATATCAAAACCTAAATATATTCCTTAGAATCTGTTCATTTCAGTTCATTTTAATAAAAATCCCTTTTGAAAAACAAATCAAAACCACAATGAGATATCACCTCACACCAGTCAGAATGGCTAAAATTAACAAGTCGGGAAATGACAAATGCTGGGGAGGATGCGGAGAAAGGGGAACCCTCCTCCACTGTTGGTGGGAATGCAAGCTGGTGCAACCACTCTGGAAAACAGCATGGAGGTTCCTCAAAATGTTGAAAATAGAACTACCCTACGACCCAGCAATTGCACTACTGGGTATTTACCCTAAAGATACAAACGTAGTGATCTGAAGGGGCACGTGCACCCGAATGTTTATAGCAGCAATGTCTACAATAGCCAGACTATGGAAAGAACCTAGATGTCCATCAACAGATGAATGGATAAAGAAGATGTGGTATATATACACAATGGAATACTATGCAGCCATCAAAAGAAATGAAATCTTGCCATTCGTGATGACGTGGATGGAACTAGAGGGTATCATGCTTAGTGAAATAAGTCAATCAGAGAAAGACAACTATCATATGATCTCCCTGATATGAGGAAGTGGAGATGCAACATGGGGGGCTAGGGGGATAGGAGAAGAATAAATGAAACAAGATGGGATTGGGAGGGAGACAAACCATAAGTGACTCTTAATCTCACAAAACAAACTGAGGGTTGCTGGGGGGAGGGGGTATTGGGAGAGGGGGAGTGGGGTTATGGACATTGGGGAGGGTATGTGCTATTGTGAGTGCTGTGAAGTGTGTAAACCTGGCGATTCACAGACCTGTACCTCTGGGGACAAAATACATTATATGTTTATAAAAAAATAAAAAATAAAAAATTTTAATTAAAAAATTAAAATCCCTTTTTTGTAAAACCAGTATAATGCTATAAATAATTCAGAAAGGGCTATTTTCAAAGAAGTGAATTTCCAGAAATCCAATTCATACTTCAAAAAGGAGTAATGACTTACTATGAGGCGCACTAGCTGAGGTGAATATCAGAATATTAGAATGATACACTCATATGATTTTACTTCTACTAAGAAAGACAGAAATTATTTTCAGTTAGTCAGTTGGGCACATAAGGCCCATAAGATCTGCTATACTTGCTCTTCTGATTTCACAGAAACATGGAACGGTTTTCAAATATCTTCTATTTGTCTGCCACTGACAAACAGGAAGTAAATAAAAGAGGGCTTTTCGAATTGACACGAAGCAAGAGTTACCACCACTTCTACTCCCTGAAGTCCAGAGTATTCCTCAGTCTGATCACCTGCAGGTCTCACTGAGATCATATTTTCAACAAATTTCTTGCACAGCTTCTTCAGGCTATGCTTTTGCTAGCCTTCTAGAAAGTTAAAAGTGATGGCCTCAGGAACCATAAAATCTCTTTTTATAAACGTATCAGTGGTTCTCAAACTTTTTAGGGTCATGAAGATCTTGTCCCTCTCTTTAAAAAATAAAAAAATGAATAGTATGATGTTGATAGAGTTCTTGGCAGAGCCACCTGGCTGTAGGTATCAAAATCCTTAAAAACATTCATTTTTTTCTAACTACAAAATTTCAGAGCTGGGAACATATTCTAGGGACATAATTCTAATTACAGAAAAAGGCATTATGCATAAATGTTCACTGCAGCATATACTAGCAAATAGACTAGAAACAAATACAATGTTTTTAACAAGAGAACAGCCAAGAATGTTACCCTCATACAGCTGGACCGTCCATAAAATGTTTAAGAAAAGTAATTCCTGGGGAAAATCCTTATGATATGTTTTTTTAAAATTAGAATACATGCACTGAATATACATACTGCTTATATCATATAATCTCAAATATGGAAAGAGAAAAAAACAACCAGAAATGACTAGCAAGAAAGTTAAAAGTAGTAGTTGTGTCTGGTGGGGAGATTTTAGATATATTTTCTCATCCCTTGGTTCCTATCTTGAGCATATTCTTATATAAAGTTTTTAAAAAGATCATTACTTTTCTCTCAAACTTGTTTTAAGATTTACTGACGAAAATCCATTAGAAAACATTCTATAACAGTAACTTGAGATAATGTTTTCCACTAGGAGGTTCTAAAACAATAAATTGTGAAGTTGGTTGATTGCCAAAGAGGTCACTATAAGTAATTTGGTGATAAAGAGAATACACACCAAGCGCAGCTGCTGGAAGGCTCAGAGAACAGTACTTATGATCACAAAAACACTAAGCTGAAAGTTCACACATAGGACATAGGTAAGAATATTTTTCATTTGAGTATACTACCAAAAATTTAAGGTAGCATTAAGAAAACAAAACAAAAAAACCGTCAGTAAGTTTTTAAAAAGTACAAAAAACAGTGAATTCAATGAAGCATCACCTGGTCATCAGTTACCAATTACTTAAAAGCACAGAGGAGGGATTATGTCGTAGGACATCCTCTAAAATGAGGCATTCATGAGGCAGAAGCCCAAGGGCTTTATGCAAAGATGCATATACTTTTTTCAAACATAATACTTTATCACACTCTTGTTTTCCACTGATCTCTCCCTCCAGTTCATCCTCAAGACACTTTTTTAAAGGCAGGTAAATTTAAAAATTTTTTATTTAAATCAAAAAATTAAAGAGGTTAAAATTAAAGCATTTCTTGTGTGTGGGGTGTGTGTGTGTGTGTGTGTGTATGGTTTGTTTTGTTCTGTTTGGTAGACAGCAAAGCAAGGTTAACTGAGTGATAGCAAAGTGATACCACAAAGCTCCCAAGGAGGGAGGAGACCGGAGAGTGCTGCCTGATTAAAAGCATTTCATTTGTAGGTTATAGAACATTGTAAAGCAAAGAATTATGTTGCTGGTGCTAAAGTTCAGTAAAAGGAGAAATGACGGGTGCCTGGGTGGCTCAGTAGGTTAAAGCCTCTGCCTTTGGCTCAGGTCATGATCCCAGGGTCCTGGGATCAAGCCCCACATTGGGTTCTCTGCTCCGCAGGGAGCCTGCTTCCTCCTCTCTCTCTGCCTGCCTCTCTGCCTACTTATGATCTCTGTCTGTCAAATAAATAAATAAAATCTTTTTTTTAAAAAAAACGAGAAATGACTATGTTTTAAAACTTACAGAACATAATGAAAGTATTTTGAGATCCTCCAATAAAAATGAAGACTAGATACACCCCTAATGTAAGATAACAAGCAGTACATTTACAATATGTAGCCTAACCTAATTCAAATACTCAAAATCAAGCATTTCTTTTGCTGAGAACACTTACTCCCCACCCTCCCCCAAGAAAGGAGCCGAGGTACACCAGGTAGGAGGTATGTGGCAGTCAGCTGTCAGTGACACCATATTCCAGTCCTCGCCATCCACAGATCTAAACCAACAGGTGGACGTGGATCTTTGTGAACCAGACTGCCTTTCTACCTCCAACTTCACAAGGACAGAGAGCTGGGACAGATGGGGAGCAGGCAAGTCACTTTCTTCATCAGAAAATCATGGGATGATGGGGCACCTGGGTGGTTCAGTGGGTTAAGCCTCTGCCTTCGGCTCAGGTCGTGATTTCAGGGTCCTGGGATCGAGCCCCGAGTCGGACTCTCTGCTCAGCAGGGAGCCTGTTTCCCCCCCTCTCTCTGCCTGCCTCTCTGCCTACTTGTGATCTCTGTCTGTCAAATAAATAAAGAGAATCCTTAGAAGAAAAAAAGAAGAAAGAAAAGAAAATCATGGGATGAAGGATGCATGTTGAGTGTCAAAGAGAGTGCTTTAACAAAGAAGGGTTTGAAATTCAGGAGACCCGAAGCTTGAGCTAACATAAAGACTACCTCTTAAAAGGACTTTTTTGAGAACCTCCTCAAGTGTGGTTACAAAATGAAATAGAGTAAAATTCTGGTGACTGGATTAGAGATGATAAACCTGTGATATCTAAAAACAGTGTAAAAGTTACCTGCATGTGAAAATTTTGGCCCCATCAACATCATACAAGGCAGGGAGCTAAAAGCTGATTAAACTGGGTTAAAAAGAAAGACTTTAGGTTTATGATAAAAGGCATGAGAACAAACTTCCTTGAACATGGATTCTTTAACAGAAAAAATAAGAAGATAACCAATGGGGAAAAAATGGTTTTTGTCAAGAACAATTTGTTTTGGAGAAACTATAGCAAATCCATAGAGGAGGTTGTGGGCACCATGGTAACCTCCCATAACCCCTCCAGGACTAAAGGACTTACTCCCCCAGCTGCTGGTGGAGATTGCTGTCAGCCCTTGCTGGGATCACCTCTGCTAAAGAAACTGCCTTGCCCAAAGTCAAGCCTCCGTCAGGGACAGTCTGTACACAATCACTGGTCATTGCAGAGGTAAAAAGGCCCAGCTTCTCCACTCCAAACTGGAATAACTCTGAAGGACCATCCTAGCTCCAGGCCTCCCGCTCACCCCGCCCCACCGTGGGGTCAGCTAAGGACTTCATAGAGACAGTTCTCATCAACTTTTTTTTTTTTTTTAAACAGTGTATTGCTTTGTTGAGGGTGGAGGATGGTTGGGAGGTTCAACTTCTCTGTGCATTTATGTTTTCAACCTCTCCTTTCAGAGGTGTTGATCCAGAACCCCCCTCCCCCCAACCAATAGAACCTGCAACCACACCTCCATCTCAGAGTCAGCTTCCTAGATAACCCTAAATAACCTTCCTAGATAACCCAACGTGTGGCAGAATGTGGCAGAATGTAGGACGTGTATTTCCCCTGAAAAGTCATTCCATAAGCAGACACTACATATATTTAAAATCAATGTCCTCACTTATAAAACTGAATATATGAGTGCAAAGATTAAATGAGGTAATGTATAAAACACTGAGTGCCTAGCAACACCAAATACAACACATAATGTTATGCCATTATTAAATATTAAAATGTTTTTCAAATCAGGATTACTGTTTAAAACCTCCTGAAGGAATGTAGGGAAGATACTGTAGAGAATGAGACTCTGAAAATGCAAAAAGTTATTGTTCATTTTTTGCTCCCCAGTCAACCCTTTTCCCATTTGTTTACATTTTTCTCTCTGCACCAATTATCCAACATTACACTATAATCAAACTATGAAAATGTCTTAGGAGGAGAAAAAGGAGGTGGGAATATTACCCAAAGCAAAACAGATCTCACACATTCCAGCAATCCTGAGACTGACCAGGGCAGTAGGTCATGGATTTATTATTTGAAAATACAAACATACGAGCTGACACCAATTTCTCCTCCAAGAGTCTCATGCAAAAGGTTTGGGGGTAAAGGAATTTGTAGGTTTAAAAACTCCCCAGGTATAAGAAAAACTGCAAAGAAATCTTAAACTTCAGAGTTTTATTTTTAGTAGCAGTAACATTGATACCGTAACTTTAAACATATGTATAGACAAGTAAAATAAGCAAATATTTAAATAAGAACCAAGATTTTTCAGAAGAGACACAAATGTATTCAAAAAGCTAAACTTAATTTTTTTTTTAAGATTTTATTTATTTATTTGACAGACAGAGACTTCAAATAGGCAGAGAGGTAGGCAGAGAGAGAGGAGGAAGCAGGCTCCCTGCTGAGCAGAGATCCCCCCCCCCCCCCCACCATGCGGGGCTCGATCCCAGGACCCTGGGATCATGACCTGAGCTGAAGGCAGAGGCTTTAACCCACTGAGCCACCCAGGCGCCCCCCCAAAAAACTAAATTTAATTAGAAATAGCAACATGATGATTAAAAAGTAAACATACTTCCTTTTCCCACTTGCTGAAAGGGCCTGAAAGCAGTGATACAAAAGAATAAACATGCCCAACCCTTAGATCTTGATTTCTAAATACCATGCCCCATTAAAAGGAGCTCAGCTCCTTGGAGAAGTGGCTGATTCCAGATCTGAAGTAGGAAATCACAAGGTGAGCCAATTTGGTTGTGTCAGAAAGAAAAGCAGCACTGGAAAAAAAAGGGGGAGGGAATTTGATTTAGTGAAATCTACTGTAAACAGGGTAATTATAAGGGAAGAATTAAGCATTTACCCTGATTTTTAGCATGAACTACAGACCATCTACTGTTAAAGGTGAGGGAATGCTCACCTTTACAGAAGAACGAACAGATAACCATGTGGATGAAATACTCAATCCTGTGAATACTAGTCTCTGGCAGGGGCCAAATGATGCTGAGACCTTTGGGTGAAAGGCTGTTGGGAGAACAGGACACGCACATGGTACCAAAGTAGTACTCACGCACATTTGTTATTAAAAAAAGAGAGATCTGGCAGTTTATCACTATATACAAATGATTAAATAGCATCATTAATAATGGAATAACCTGACATCATTTGCCTCCTGATGTGATGCAATATAAAGCTCACACATCAAAAAGGTATTTTTAATAATCAATCATGTTTTACCTAAATCAAGTCAAGACCTATATAGAGGGAGAGGGAAGAAGAGAAGGAAAGCAAATTTGTCAAAATATTAACTGTGAATCCAAGAGGTGTTCACATGGATGTTCACTGTACTGTTCTCTCAAAGTGTGTGTGTATTTCATTGAAGATGACATAGTGTTACATTAGTTCATGTGTACAACATAGTGAAAAGACAAGTCTATATACTATGTTATGTTCACAAGTGTAGCTACCATCTGTCACCATACAATGCTGTTACAATACCACTGACTGTATTCCCTGTGCTGTGGCTTTCATCCCTGTGACTGATTCATTCTGTACAGAATCTGTAGCTCTCACTCCCCTTCACCCATTTGCCTATCCCCCACCCCCTTTCTGTATATTTGAAGAAAATTTCCATTATAAAATGCTTAAGAGTAAAACGTTTTTCTAAGTTCTTTGAACGATTAGACACATTTTGGATAAGTGAAGTAAAGGAATTCCTAAAGAAAGCAAATACAATACCGTGCAATTCTTTTTAATTCAATAATAACATTTTTGTTATTGAACAGATATATTCAAGAACTACAGAACTGTTTTATCAGAACTAGTATGATCTGTTTTTCTTCAGTCAGAGTTAAACTAATAGAATGCAAGCTTAGAAATCTTGCTGTACTAACTTTTAAAAACTCCACTAAATTTATGCAGTGAACTATTTGACACTTAACATGGGTTAAAACAAGCCAGGATACAATAAAACAAAGGGACGGGAAGGACTACTGCATTTAAAATGCAACGAAAGGAATCATACGCAAAATACAGAGGCTATCTGATTTGACTTTTATTATTTTTTAAGCCATGAACTGATTTTACTTTTTATTAAAGTAAACTCTACCCCCAATGTGGGGCCAAACTCACAAACCCAAGATCAAGAGTCTCATGCTCTACTGACTGAGCCAGCCGGGTGTCCCTGACTTGATTTTTAAATGATTAGAGCAAGTATGAGTGGTCAAAATTCTCAAAATCATTTATTAGACACCTCTGAAGGGGTCCTCTTTTGTTAAAAATGAAAGACTGCTTATCTTTAGGAGCCCCGACTAAGTACAAGTGGCTCCCAGAACTGATTCAGAGAAGTGCTGATGGAATTTTTTTTTTCTCTAAAGGATGAGTCTCTCAAGAAGAAAATTATACTACTATTGCCAAAAAGATCCAAAGCCAGAAACTAAAAGTCTGGTGCTTTGACCTTAATAGCAATTTTATTTCAAACACTGATAGAGGTCAATGATGGAGTTCAATCTCAGCTCTAAAACAGGAGTCAGGAATTCTAGTTTTCAGCCCACATCTTCCACTAATTAGCTATATAATCTCAGTTAAATTGCAGTTAAGTCATCGGTAAAATGGGGAAAACAGTTAAGTGTCCAACCTCACAGAGCTGTCACAAGGATCACACGAGCTAAAGTGTGGGAAAGCACTTTATATAAAGTCCTATTTAAATGTACTTAATCTAGAAGAGGTAGGAATGGTTTAAAATCTCTAAAAGAAGTAATTGGAATCTAAAAATCTTTGTTTCATATGCATCACTTTTAAAAATCGCCTATTTAAAGGCAAAGCAACACCAAATGTACAGATTATTAAAATAATGTTGAGATCTTCTCTGTGCAATGAGGCCTCCATTCATGCGAATGTTTATTGAGGGGCTCCTAAGGATGCACTGATGCCACAGAAAAGCAACCTCAAGGACTGGTCAGCACCCCCTGAGGACGCAGGTACAAAGTTAAAAGACAGGATTTACAATCTTTAAGGCAATCGGGTAGCTTCATTTTATGTCTTCTCAATCTAATGCAGGCTCATATTTTGCATCTTCCTTTTAAAACTGTCATTTTTCTCTCAATTCACTTTTACTGGTCTAGAGTATCGGTCTGTGACCCAATAGAAATAAAAAACAAACCAAAAAACCAAACACAGCCCTTCAGCACAGACTGTTTCGGGAGCAGTACTGGAGAGCATGAAGTGATGAAAACAGTGCCTCGCCCCTTTTGACTCATGCTAAAATTTAAGTATATCTCTCACTTGGTCAATCCCCCTGAACAGTGGTAATTAAAGAGTGGACAGAGTCAAATAAATCTGGCTGACACACCAGTGAGGTAACTGCAATTTATCTCCTGGCACATTTAATCAAGTCTGATGTGACAGCCAAACTTGCCAACACTTGAGTCAGAGCTGGATTTCAAAACTGGTACCTGCCTTTCACCTTTTTCCAAATAAAATTAAGAACTCATAGTTAATACTAGTGAAATATTACTGAAGTATTAAAGTTCTCAATGACTCACATGCTAAGCAAACCATCTCCCAAGCCTGTGTCTAAAGACAGCTATTTTAGATTTGCGATTTTGCTCTACTGGTGGGGCCGTAACTTCACTTAGTCACTTAAAAAAATAACACTCCGGGGTGCCTGGGTGGCTCAGTGGGTTAAAGCCTCTGCCTTAGGCTCAGGTCATGATCCCAGGGTCCTGGGATCGAGCCCTGCATCGGGCTCTCTACTCCGCGGGGAGCCTGCTTCCTCCTCTCTCTCTGCCTGCCTCTCTGCCTAGTTGCGATTTCTCTCTGTCAAATTAATAAAATATTAAAAAAAAAAATAACACTCCCCAATTTCAAAAAATGGGCTAACGACCTCATCCTCACCAAAGAAGATGTACAGATGGCAAATAGCACATGAAAAGATGCTCTGCAATCTATGTCATCAAGGCAAGGCAAACTGTAAAAATGAGACACCTCTACACACCCACGAGAAGGATCAAAATCCAGGACACCGACTACACCAACAGCTGACAATGCTGGGAAGCAACAGGAACTCTCCTTTGCTGTGCAGGGAATGCAAAATGGTACAGCTATTTTGGAAGACAGTTTGGCAGCTTCTTACGAAATGAAACCTACTCTTACCATGCAGTCCAGCAATCGTGCCCCTTGGTATTTACCCAGAGGAGTGGGAAACTTAACGTCCCCATGAAGCTGCACACAGACATTTACAGCAGCTTTATTTGTAACTGCCCAAACCTGGCAACAACCAAGATGTCCTTCAGTAGATGAGTGGATAAACAAACTCTGGTACAACCAAACAATGGAGTATTACTCAACACCATAAAAGAAATAAGCTATGAAGCCACGAAAAGACATGGAAGAATTTTAAACACCTATTACTTGGTAAAAGAAACTGGTATGAAAAGGCTACATGCTATATGATTGCAATTTAGGACACTCTGGAAAAGGCAAAACCACAGAGACAGGAAAAAGATCAGTGGTGAGGGATGCTGATGGTAGAGGCTGGGCATGAGTGGGGGCAGGGAGTATATGAGAAATCTCTGTCCCTTTTAATTTTGCTGTGAACCTAAGACAGTTCTAAAAGATAAAGTCTATTAAAAAAAACTCTGATATTATTTCATTTATTAGACTATCATCAAAGGATTATCTCTATTTTTTTTAAATATTTTATTTATTTGACAGAGACACAGTGAGAGAGGGAACACAAGCAGGGGAAGTGGAGAGGGAGAAGCAAGCTTCTAGCTGAGTGGAGAGCCTGATGCAGGGCTCGATCCCAGGACCCTGGGATCATGACTAGAACCGAAGGCAGCCGTTTAATGACTGAGCCACTCAGGCACCCCCAAGGATTGTCTCTATATTAGTATGATTAGTAGCTCACTCTCTATGAACAGGTTCGGCTCAGTACTGTTTGGTTTGTTATTTCATTTACGTTGACTTATGACTGGGCTAGAGAATAATCCCATAAAGAAAGAGTGTTCCTGTCTTTTTTCTGCTACATCTCCAGTACTAAGCAGATCTCCAGGAAGACAGATACTGATGAAAAGAAATAAAAATTAAAAAATCAAATGACCAAGCATTTGGAAGCTGGTGGCTCCTTGTGATGGGGGACCATAACTCATTCATCTTTGCACATCGAGCAACTAGCTAGTGCTAGAAACAACAGGGGCTGGTAAATAGGCAACTGCCAACATTTAAGAGAATATGCTTTTCACTCTCTACATAAGGTATTTAATATTTACTCTCTAATTCTGAGCGGAAATTTTATTTTTTCTATTATTTATGCTGGATACTATCCATCCTCCTACAATTAACACCATGTGAATAGTAATGCTCCAACTAAAAAGAAACACAAAATCTTAGTGGCTGAGAAACTTGCCGAAATTGCTCTTTTTAGAGTATATGTATATGATTCCCTTCAAAGAGCACTTAAAATCTACTAATATACACATACCCTTCTCAATGGCCACTGCTTGGATGTTGTTTCTAAAGCCAAGGATACAAAATATTCAGGGAGAATTGAGGTAAGTGTGATAGTATCTTGATCTCCATGATTAAAAAGCAAAACAAGAAAAAGTCCCCTCAAATTTAAAATAAAGCTTTTTAGCTTTCAGAAAACATCTCACATTAGAAAAGAGTTAAGGGGCGCCTGGGTGGCTCAGTGGGTTAAAGCCTCTGCCTTCAGCTCAGGTCATGATCCCAGGGTCCTGGGATCGAGCCCCGCATGGTGGGGGGGGGGTCCTCTGCTCAGCAGGGAGCCTGCTTCCTCCTCTGTCTCTGCCTGCCTCTCTGCCTATTTGTCTGTCAAATAAGTAAATAAAACCTTAAAAAAAGAAAAGAGTTAAAATAAAACTCCTCACCCAACCTCTGAATTTCAACAATTGCTTCTAAGCCTGGATTTGCATAAGACTCATTTTTTTCTATAAGAAGCCATATTTCATTCACAAATGAGATGACTTCCAATCTACATAAAACATCTATGCTAAGATTTGAGGATAAACCAATCTGTTAATCTACATTATCATTTAAACTTTTAAAAGAAACACTGCCAGGCCCAACAAATAGCTTAAGGTACTAGAATTTAATCTGTTTTCTTCCTACCATGTCTCCAGAAGCCAGGAGAAAAATGTAGTGAGGTGATTCAGCCAGAGAAATTAAGGCTATTATGAAATGTAATCAGAACTCTCTGGAGCCTGATGGCTTTATGATGGTATTTTATAAACAACTGTCAGCCTTCTTAGCATTGTTTCGAAATAAGACAGTATCTCATAGGAGGGACTATCTTCAGTGAGCAAGGCTGCAAGTTTATCAGCCTCACCTTCAGTGACAGAGGGAAGGAAGGCGGGCTGCAAAGTATCTGTGCCTCAGGTCTAAGAAAAAACACAAATGGCAAAACCACCATCTCCTGTCATTTAGGTAAAGAAACAGAGAAGACTAAGGCTTGAATCTCTGGGCAATACAGATGCTAACCCCACTTTAAATACGAAGGCTATGTGCAGGGATTTGGGCTGTTTTCTTTGTGCATTTTCAAACAATTTTCTGCAAAACTAAAATATGAATTCACTTCAACCTTATGTTCTTGTAGATGTCAGATCCAAGTATACCTTGTTTTACTGTACTTCACAGATATCCCATTTTTGTAAAAACAGAAATTGAGGGGCGTCTGGGTGGCTCAGTGGGTTAAAGCCTCTGCCTTCGGCTCAGGTCATGATCTCAAGGTCCTGGGATCGAGCCCCACATTGGGCTTTCTGCTCTGCAGGGAGCCTGCTTCCTCCTCTCTCTCTGCCTGCTTGTGATTTCTCTCTGTCGAATAAATAAAATATTTTTTAAAAAAAGCCACACACAAATTGACAGTTTATGGCAACCCAGTGACGAACAAGTCTATCGGTGTCATTTTTCTAAGAGCATTCACTCGCTTTGTGTCTCCCTGTAATATTTTGGTAATCCTTACAGTATTTCAGACTTTTTCACTATATCTGTTATGGTGATCTGCGATCAGTCATCTTTGATTGTTATTATTGTAATTGTTCGGGGGCACCATGAACTGCACCCATCTAAGGGCAAACTTAATAAATGCGTGTCTTCTGACTGCTCCACTGACCAGCCATTCCTCTGTCTCTCTCCCTCTCCTCAGATCTCCCTATTCCCTTGGACACTACAATACTGAAATTAGATCAGTTAATTACCTAATCCTAAAAGGCCCCTAAGTGCTCAGGTGAAAGGAAGGCACACATTCCTCTTTAAATCATAAACTAGAAATGACCAAGCTTAGTGAGAAAGGCATGCTGAAAAGACAGGCTGAAAGCTAGGTCTCTTGCGCCAAATAGTTTTTTTTTGTTGTTGTTGTTGTTTTTTAAGATTTTATTTATTTATTCAACAGAGAGAGATCACAAGTAGGCAGAGAAGCAGGCAGAGAAAGGAGGAAGCAGGCTCCTGCATCCCACGACCCTGGGATCATGACCCGAGCCAAAGGCAGAGGTTTTAACCCACTGACCAACCCAGGGGCCCCCAAATAGACTTTTGAATGCAAAGGAAAAACTCTTGAAGAAAACTAAAACTAAGCGCTCCTCTAGGGAACACATGGATAAGAAAGTTAAAGAGCCTTATTGCTGATGTAGATACAATTTCAGTGGTCTGTACAGAAGATCAAATCAGCCATCACATTCTGCTCATCCAAAGCCTGATCCCAAGCAAGGCTCTAGTTCTTTCCAATTCCATAAAGAATGAAAGGTGAAGAGGCCTCAGAAGAAAAGTTGGAAATTAGCAGAGGTTGGTTCAGGAGGTTTAAGGAAAGAAGAAGCAAAGGGAAGCAGCACGTGCAGGTGGAAAAGCTGCAGCAAGTTCTCCAGAAGATCCAGCTGAGAGAATTCATGAAGGGGGCTACACCAAACAGATTTTCAATGTAGATGAAATAGACTTCTGTTGAAAGAAGAGGTCATCTAGGACTTTCCTAGCTGGAGAGGAGAGGTCAATGCCTGACTTCAAAGCATTGGCTGACTCTCTTGTGAGAGGCCACTCCAAAAATCCTAGGACACTTAAGAATTATACTGAATCTCAGGCACCTGGGTGGCTCAATGGGTTAAGCCTCTGCCTTCAGCTCAGGTCATGATCTCAGGGTCCTGGGATCAAGCCTCAGCAGGAAGTCTGCTCCCCCCTCTCTCTCTGCCTGCCTCTCTACTTACTTGTGATCTCTATCCAATCAATCAATCAATCAATAAAATCTTAAAAAAAAAAGAATTATATCGGATCTACTCTGGCTGTGCTCTATAAATGGAACAAAGCCTGGATGACCATACAGCTGTATACAACATGGTTTACTGAACATTTTAAGCCCACTGTTGAGAATGGCTCAGAAAAAAGGATTCCTTTCAAAATATGATTGCTGGTTAACAATGTACCTGGTTACCCAAGAACTCTAATGGAAATGGACGAGATTAATGTTTTCATGCCTGCTAATGCAATGTCCATTCTGTAGCCCACAGATCAAGAAGTCTTATTACTTAAGAAATGCCTTTCATAAAGCTCCAACTGCCACAGTGATTCCTCTGATGGATCTGGGCAAAGTAAATGGAAAACCTTCTGGAAAAGATTAACTACACTAGACACCATTTAGAACATCCGTGACTCCTGGGAAGAGGTCAAAATATCAACATTTAGAGAAGTTTGTAAGTATTTGATTCTAACGCTCGTGAATGACTTTGAAGGGTTCAAGGCTTCAGTGGAGGAAGTAACTGCAGACATGATGGAAAAAGCAAGAGAACTAGAATTAGAAATGGAGCCTGAAAATACAAGTAAATTGCTACAATTCTCGTGACAAAACCAAATGGATGAGGAGTTGCTTCCTATGGATGAGCAAAGAAAGTGGTTTGAGAAGGAAATCTATTCCTGATGAAGATGCTGTGATGATTGGTTAAATGACAACAAAAGGACTTAGAATAGTACACAAACTTAGTTGATAAGTTAGTTGATAAGCTAACTTAGTTGATAAGCAACAGAATGGTTTGAGAGGATAGACTCCAATTTCGAAACAAGCTGTCCTGGGTAAAATGCTATCGAACAGCATCCTATACAACAGAGAAATCGGTCATGAAAGAATGTGTCAATTGGTGTAGCAAATTCCATCGCTGTCATTTCATGCCTATATTTACTAGTTATTAGCAGACGTACTAAAGGACTATTGCCACATGATATAAAAATGATATTTCTGACTAAAGTAGGATGGATAAAACACTTCATTAGATTCTATTGATTTGGAATTGCTGATTAGTTACAAGTTCTACCTTTGAATTTTTTACAAAGAAAGTGTTTGCTAAAGTAAATCAGTGGTTGAAAAAATATTAAAGGAGGAAAACCATCTTAGAAACAGCATATGGACCTCTTATTCCGTAATCACTAAAGCCAGTTTGAAATATCTGAATGTCAGTCAACTTGCAGTCGACATTGTCTATCTCAAACCTACATACTACAACAGCTTCAAAATAATTGACAAGAAAAATTGTAGTTTTTAGATGGTTCTGTAATTCTAACACTTCATTAAGTAGAAATGAGCTTCTTAGTTAATTTTATTTTTTTTATTTTTTTATTTTTTTTTAAAGATTTATTTATTTGACAGATAGAGATTACAAGTAGGCAGAGAGGCAGGCAGAGAGAGAGAGAGAGAGGAGGAAGCAGGCTCCCTGCTAAGCAGAGAGCCCGACGTGGGGCTCGATCCCAGGACCCCGAGATCATGACCCGAGCCAAAGGCAGAGGCTTTAACCTGCTGAGCCACCCAGGCGCCCCTCTTAGTTAATTTTAAAATAAAGGTTTATTCTGTCACATAATTGAAGAATTGAGACCAGCACCCTGTCAAGATATTTAAACCTGGGCACCTGGGTGGCTCAGTCCAGTTAAGTGTCTGCCTTTGGTTCAGGTCATAAACCGGGGATCCTGGGATGGAGTCCCGCATTGGGCTCCCTGCTCAGCAGAGAGTGCTTGTTCCTTGCCCTTCCCCACCCCACAGGGGTACTCTCTCTCCTCTCAAGTAAATAAAATCTTTAAAAAAATAAAAATAGTTAAACCTAAAGCAGTATTAAATTTTCTATAATTAAGTGACCCTACTTCCCGAATTTCCTCATATCAATTTCAGTTGCCTGTAATTTAATCCTTCTCATAAATGAAACACAGGCATGTTTTAATTTCATGCCTTTGTAAGATTGCCCAGAGAAACAGATTCACAGATTTTTTTGTTGGTTTTTTTTTTAATATAAAATTACTATACTCACAGCTAAAGAAAGATACTTAAATCACTGTTGCTGGAATTGTGATCCCAGGATTCTCCTTGAAAGGCTTCCTTGAGCCCAAAGATCTCCAAATCCTGGACTTCTCAGGTACTCAGGTCAGCAACCAGCCCTTCCCTGGCTAGCAGCTCTGATCCTTACTTAATTCAGTTCCCCTAGTATGTATTAAAAAGAGAAAAACAGACTTGAAGGGGTTAATTCAGAACCTCTTGGATAGCTGAATTTGCTCCTTCAACTAAACTCCTTCGTGCACCCACCATGTTCTCAGAGGTAACAGAGAGAAGAGTCATGGCATCCGCCTTCTAGGAGCTTAGATTCTGGTGGGGGAAGAAAGCAAGCCGGCAATTCTGATAGGGTTACAGAAAGAAATGGGTCCACGTGTCCAAACCACAACTTGGCTACATGAGTTGGCACCTGGCCATCACCAGGGCAGCTGGGTATTCCTGAAGTACGAACACGGGCTAGGTGCCAGGATATGTTGGTACTGCCTCTGGTATTAGAGAAGTGTTGAATGACACTTTGGAAAATGCTGACCAGCTCCTGGGGCTGGTGGGAACAGAACAGGAGAAAAAAAAATCCATAAAACTGCAAATTGGGAATAAGTGAAAGGCCAGGGTGACAGGTTACTACTTACTGCCGGATTCCACCAAGGAATTCTACAAACTCTCTACTGCCAAGGGCTGGTAATCTAACTCTCTATAGGGCTTGAGAAACTGAATTTGGATTCTTGGTCGGAACAGTTCTGCTGAGTGTGTACATAAGGTGAACCTGCACCAAATACTTCACTTTTCCTTAGGGCTCATCTGGGCTTGTGTCTCTTTTCTGTTTGAAGATTTCTTAAACTCTGGTGTTTTCTTGGGTGCCTCTGGTCCCCTACAGACTCAATTTAATCACAAAGAGATCTTGCTCTTTCTCTTGGAACACACTCTGTGTCCCAGACGAGGGCTAGTTAGAGATAAGAAGCCTGAAGCCATCATGACCTTACAGAGTGATCTGGGTCAAATCACAAGTTAATGACTTCTCTAAAGAAAGTTTCTTAGGTTATCAAAATCCAACGGCTGAAATACTTGTCACAAAGGTGGACTTGGTAAGAGTTTTTAAAGAGCTTTGTACTCAATCTTTCAAAATTGAACTTTGATGTTTAAAGGAAACACTTGATCATCTATTAAAACATCAAAATTAAAGGTTATAATCTAATGATCATATCTTAGCTAGGTCTTCCAAAAAATAAACAACATTGGGTTGTGTATTATTTTCAGAGGTATCTTGATCTTTTTTTTTTTTCTTCCAAATCAGAGACTGAGGTTTACCAAATTTGCCTGGAGCAATGTAAAAGCCCATATGTTAGTTAACTTTATAAAGTAAAATATACATTAGTCAAGTGCAGTGGTCAACATTTCTGAAAATGTATAGAAGAATCCATTTAAACTTCCCTAAAACTGAGTCCAAAGTCAAAGTTACTATGAAAAATTATGAGGACTCCTTTGTAGTAATAATGAGAAAGGATGTTCATATAATTCACTTAACGAAAAAAGACTTTTGAAACCGAAGTTGGTAAAAACACTACATTTGAGGTGCGCTAAGCAAAGCAGTGCTTTAATACTTATTGAAACAGCTGCATTTTTGTCATTTAATCTTTAATTTCATAAGACTGAATTTTATTACAATTTTTTGGTTGGCAGACCTTCAAAAATTACTAAGAAGTAATCACCATATACTTATCAAATTATAGTTTTCAGGAATGTGCAAACAGCCTCCTTTATTTGATTGTGAAGTACAGTGCATAATAAAAATATCAAACCGGGACTCCTCTAAGACAATGTCTGATTACTCATATTTGTTCATCACAGCTCAATTGTGCTAGAGACTACCGCTCATTGCCTGATCAGTTTTTACAAACGCTGCCAGAAAAATAACAGTTCCTTTTTTCTTACTGGTTTTCAGTCTAGCTCTTCTTAATATGCTCAAATGGCAAATGCTTCGCTTTTAACAAATTCCCAGGTTTATGGGAATTTCAGTTCCTCACTGAAGCAGCTTGAATAGCACACAGAGTAGAAGATGAGGTTTACCAGCTTTAATTTTGCAGTAAAAACACTGTCCAGAATTCAAAAGAAAAACACCACTGAGTAAGAAGAGAATGTAAAAAGAGAAATCATGCTTTTTCTTATTTAGCTTAAAGATCTTGAATACGAAGAATACAACAGAGCACTTAAACAAGGAGTCATCCATTTTTTCATTTGGTCAACTGAAAATTAGTAATAGGTAAATTTTCTCACTTAATATATTAAAAGTCAATTAGGCAACCTGTATGTCCCAGTCCTTATATACACAATTATACACAACTTGCCTAATGTAAAATTTTTTTCCTGACGTGATCGAGAATGTTAAAAAAGAAAAGCAGGGTTGCAGTTTCAAGTTTTAGTATTTTCCATAGAAAGGATTTTAAAACTTTGGTTACTGTACTCAGTTTTAAGAAACCTATTTTTGGAGAAATAATCATTCTCTATTTAATGCCCAATGATAAACAGAAGGCAATATAGATGTAATTTTCAAACACTGAAGTCATGCTATTATCTTCATCGTATTGTGTTTGTAAGTCCAACTGATAGATCTCAAAATAGTTTTAATCATTTTGTTATAGCAAATCACATCTTAATAAACTATTACATTCCAACAAAAGAGGTCATCATAGCCAATAAAAAAGACAAGTCAGTGAAGTGAATCAGAAGGCAGTGGCAGACCAGAGGACTTTCTGTGTGACCTGGAGTTAATCCACTGATCTCTTTGGATCTCAGTTTGAACTTTTCATTTGTAAAAAGAGAGAGGCAAAACCAGACGAGGGGAAAAAAAAATCAGTGCCTACCAGGGGTTGAATGGGGATGAATAGGTAGAGTACAGAGAATTTTTAGGGCAGTGAAAATACTGTATAGGATACTATAATGATGGATGGGTGTCATTACACAGTTGACCCTTGAATAACAAGGTTTTAAACTGTGCAGGTCCACAAATACGTGAATTTTTTTTTTTTTTAAGTAAATACAGTACAGTGCTGTGTAGGATTTTTCTTTTTAACATTTTCTTTTCCTTAGCTTATTTTATTGTAAGAATACAGTATATAATACATATAACATACAAAAATGTGTTGATCAAGTGTTTATTATCGGTAAGGCTCTGGTCAACAGAAGGCTATTAGCAGTTAAGTATTTGGGGAGTCAAAGTTATACACAGATTTTTTTAACTGTACAGGGATTGGGGCCCTTAACCCCGGGTTTTTCAAGAATCAACTGTACATTGCATACTGTCCAAATCCAAAGAATGTATAACACCAAGAGCGAATCCTAATGCACGCTATGTATTTTGGTCGATGATGTGTCAATGGGGGGGGGGGGGTTCATCAATTGTAACAATGTACAACTCTGGTGGGGGATGTTGATGATAGGGGAGGCTATGCAAGTGTGGTGGCAGGGGGTATAGGAGAAATCTGTACCTTCTCAATTTGGCTGTGAACCTAAAACTGCTCTAAAAAAGTCTTTAAAAAGAAATATATAAATTAGGGGCGCCTGGGTGGCTCAGTGGGTTAAGCCGCTGCCTTCGGCTCAGGTCATGATCTCAGGGTCCTGGGATCGAGTCCCGCATTGGGCTCTCTGCTCAGCAGGGAGCCGGCTTCCCTCTCTCTGCCTGCCTCTCTATCTACTTGTGATCTCTCTCTGTCAAATAAATAAATAAATAATCTTTAAAAAATATATATAAATTATAATTTATATAGTCTAGACTATATAAATTATAATTTATATAGTCTAGACTATATAAATTATCTAGACTATATAATATAGTCTAGATACTCTAAACTCAAGACTCTCAACTGGGAGCCATATAACCATTCTGACCACTGTTTTTTAAAAAAAAAAAAACCTGTTTAAACAAACTTTAAACGATCTGGAACTTTAAGATGCTTTTTTAAAATCTAGTAGTTATTAGGAGGGCACTATGGATACCATTCCTTAATAGGCCTTGTTAATTGCTTGTACTCTCTGTAAACTTGAATTTTTTTCTTAAAAATCATTTTATTAAATAACTTGAAGATATGTCATTGTTAAATTCACTTGCCTAAGATTTATCTAACTTTAAAGTTTAGTCACTTCTAAAACTAGTGTTAAAAAGAAAACATTTTTCTTGTCTTCAACTAATCTAAAATAATCCTGGCATTACCTTTGGATGACCTCTCAGATTTATTTTTCTGTGTAGTACTTGTGCTGCCCTTGTCAGCTCTATGTAAAAGAAAGAACAAAACCATTGTGATTTACCCTATAAAGAATTCCCATAAAATTACAGAGCAGTCAACCATACTGCCTGCTGAGATGTGGCAGTCTTGTCATTAAAGATATGAAATTTTAACCTGAAAGCACAAGAGTTGAATGTGTTTTTCACCCTTTGAAAATTGATAGGCTGAAGAACCTATATATTAGATCATGATGTCCAGATACATTAAAATAATTACAATAAACCCAAATTCTATTTTGATACAGATTTTGAAAAGGAGTTTTAAAATAGCAGCCCATGGTGCTCTACTGACTAACGCTAGTATCTAAAAGACATGGAGAATGGAAGTACACATAAAATCCGTCATGCCCATCACAATGAAATTTCAATCAGCAAGAGTATTTAGGCAATGTGTTTGTGTGCACACCTACACAGGTACCAGTGTGGTATTCTACACTTAATTTTCTCAAAAACTGAAGATTAATCTGAAAATCGATTTTGCTGCCAATCCCTTTTGTTACTGAAAATCCACTAGGGACACCTGGGTGGCTCAGTCAGTTAAGCATCCTCCGGCTCTTGGGCTCTTGAGCTCTTGATTTCGCCTTAGGTCATGATCTCAGGGTTGTGAGATTGAGCCCCTGGATGGCTTCTGGGCTGGGCATGGAGTCTGCTTGAGATTCTCTCTCTGCCCCTCCCTCCACCTCTTAAAAAAATCCACATAGAATATTAGTCTACATTCTTATCCAGTATGGTAGAAAGGATGAGCAGTCTAATGTAACAAAAAGGGTGCCAGATTTGTCATTGAAAGATTCAGGTGTGTATCATTACCCTGTGAAAAAGCTCATTACACTGGGTATGTTTATTCATAGGTAAAAATGAATATATGGGACTAGCTTGGTGGTTTTTAAAGGTACTTGTTATAGTCACCTATGTGTCTTTTTTTTTTTTTTTTTTTTTTTAAGATTTTATTTGACAGAGAGAGCACAAGTAAGGGGAGCAGCAGACACAGGCTCCTAGCTGAGCAGGGAGCCCAATGCAGGACTTGATCCCAAGACCCTGGGATTATGACCCAAGCCGAAGGGAGCCACTTAATTAATTGAGCCACCACAGCACCCCACACCTATGTATCTTTTTCATGCCCAGACTCAGATTTTTACCTCAGCAAATCTAATGGGGGTACAGACAGGAATGTATAATTGAAGTTTTGAGGTGTTTCTAGATACGCATCCTCAGATTAAGAACCCCTAGAATTGTTTAGTTTCAATACAAGGACAAAGTAAGACACCCAAAATTTAGAAAATGATCTGATATGTGATTACTGAACACTTAAAATATAGGCTAGATGAGCTTGAGATGAGCTGTAACTATAAAATACACACCTTTCAAAGGAAAAAAATTTGAAGGATCTCAATTTTTTTTTTTACATTGACTACATGCTGACAGGATATTGGATATATTAAGGTAAATAAAGTATGTTAAAATTAATTTCATCTGGGTTTTCAAAACTTTTCAATGTGTCTACTAGAAACTTTGAATTGTGTGACCTGCATTTATTTTTCTGTTGGATGGCACCAGAATAGAGTTTCAATAAAGTATCTTCTACAGAAAATATTTAATTTTTGACATTTCAATTTTTGTTGAAGAATCAAAAAGAATGAGACTAAGAAAGCAAATATAAAAGGAAAAAGAATAAAGGTGGGGCGCCTGGGTGGCTCAGTGGGTTAAAGCCTCTGCCTTCAGCTCAGGTCATGATCCCGGGGTCCTGGGATCAAGCCCCACATCGGGCTCTCTGCTCCGCGGGGGGCCTGCTTCCTCCTCTCTCTCTGTCTGCCTCTCTGCTTAGTTGTGATTTCTCTTTGTCAAATAAATAAAATATTAAAAAAAAAAAAAAGAATAAAGGTGATTTTCTGCTCTCCTTGGCTTCTGATAAAGATTTGGGCACAGGTTACCATTTTTCATTTTGCTCTAGGTAGGTTTATGAAAGAGTCCATGTAGGTGAGTTTTCCAACCGTTGAAATTCTATCTACCTCAAACACATGCTCCATGCCCACAGGGACTCCAAAGTATAGGTTTCCTGGCATCCTTCCTGCCAGGAAACAAGTGCTCATTCTTCTGGCTGGAATGAGTCATGTTGATGCTGCAATGTTTCTGTGTAAGGATAATTAAATATTTCTTGAATTGTTAGGTGCCCAGTTCTGCCTGAGCACAGAGGTATGCAAGGTCAGGAACTTTCTGTGCTGGTACCCTATGGGGGTACGCTAAGGATGGGTTGGCAGATGGGGTGAGAATGGAACCTGATGAAATGGCTTCAGGGCATCTACATGTTCCTGAAGTGAAGGAGGCTGGGTGAGACTGCCAGAGACGGGGAGAGCAGGCGAGGTGTCTGGGGGGGGGGGGTGGAAGGAGGGGGTCTTTGGCAGGTACCCGAGAGGGGAAGCCCATCTGTAGTATTGATAGTGAAATTAGCTATGTGATTATTTTCCTTTTGGCTCCAAGTGACTATACAAACACTGGTCAGTGAGATATTATATATGTTTACAGAATCAGAGAGGAGTTAGGGTTACTGGCAATGTACTGCATTTTCTGATTCTAGTCTTGGGAGCAAGTGAGACTAGTTCTGGACAAGGAACTAATGTAACACAGAAGTTCTATTTCTCCAGCTCAGCTGGAAAAAAAAAAAAAAAATTCTTAAGAGTCCTGAAGAGCTAAGAAATGGGTTGACCAGGGCAACTTCATTCAAAATGTATAATTATATGGCAAACTTTTCTTCTTACTGAAGGAAAGACAAAACACTTCAGCTAAGAATATATTTCAAAAGAAGAACAATGATGTTGGGGTATGTGGGGGGAGACTTGCCCTCCAGATATTAAAATGAATTTTGAGGGGCGCCTGGGTGGCTCAGTGGGTTAAGCCGCTGCCTTCGGCTCAGGTCATGATCTCGGGGTCCTGGGATCGAGTCCCGCATCGGGCTCTCTGCTCAGCAGGGAGCCTGCTTCCCTTCCTCTCTCTCTGCCTGCCTCTCTTGTGATTTCTCTCTGTCAAATAAATAAATCTTTAAAAAAAAAATGAATTTTGAAATAACAAAAGTTTGGCACCAGTACAGATAAAGATTAATGAATCAAAGTTCATAAAGAGACACAAATGTACCTAAGAAACTAAGTGTTTAGGGACACCTGGGTGGCTCAGTCAGTTAAGCATCTGGTTCTTGATTTTGGCTCAGGTCAAGATGGCAGGGTCCTGAGACTGAGCCCTGCATTGGGTTCCACGTTGGGGGTGGAGCCTGCCTGGGATTTTCTCCCTCTCTCTCTCTCTGCCCTGCTCCCTGTTCATATTCTCTCTCTTAAAAACAAACAAACAAAACAAAAAATAAACAAGTACTTAATAAAAGGTGGTACTTCAAAACTTTATTATTTAATAAATGATACTGGAGGAACTGGCTAACCATTTGGACAAAAGATAGATTTCTAAACCATTCCACCACCAAAATAAATTCTGGAAATTAATAAAGATTTAAATGTAAGAAAGAATTCATAGAAATACTGAAAGAAAATAATCTTAAATTGAAAAAGGACTTTCTACACATGGCACCAAAGGTAGAAACCAAAAGAAATCATTTGTAGGTTTGATTATAGAAAAAAAATGTTTAATTCTC
Organism: Meles meles; assembly: GCF_922984935.1. Classification (NCBI taxonomy): domain Eukaryota; kingdom Metazoa; phylum Chordata; class Mammalia; order Carnivora; family Mustelidae; genus Meles; species Meles meles. The sequence goes on from NC_060067.1 coordinate 158,705,156, forward strand.
TATGTCCAAAGCCACTGTGAAACTTAGGTGGAGATGGCAGGCTAGGCATGTTCTCATCTTTCTGAGAACTCAATTTAAGACAAAGATACAAGGAAGGAAACTTGTAACAGAAAGGCCTATGAGAAAGGCCTAAGCAGAAACGGAGTCTTTCTAGAAGACAGGAAGCAAAGGAGAGTTATTTTGAGGGCACCTGGGTGGCTCAGTCCTTAAACGTCTGCCTGAGATCATCAGATAATGATCTCAGGGTCCTGGGATCAAGGCCCACATCAGGCTCCCTGCCTGCTTCTCCCTCTTCCCCTCCCCCTGATTGTGTTCCCTCTCTCTGTCTCTGCCAAATAAGTAAATAAAATCTTTAAAAAAAAAAAAAAAGAAGAAGAAGAAGAGTTATTTTGAGTCATAAAGCTCAAGAGAAGAACACCTAAAAAATCTCAACTTTTGGTACAATGAGAGGTAAAACAAAAGGACAGGCCAAATTTGCATCTTTTATATCAAGGAGCAAATAGAAATTTTCCATTGTTAAATCAAAAATAGGAAGAACTGCCTGTTTTCTAGTGCTATTAGAGAAACAATATAGACTGTACTTTTTCACTTTTACCTATTTATATCTTTAACCATGAGTAATACTTTAAATTTAAAATACCAAAACAAAAAAATGAAAGACAAAAAGCTGGGGAAATATTTATAATATATATGGCAACCAAAGTCTTAATGTTCTTAAATCCTAGTCACCCTATCCCACCCACAAAAAAACAAAAAATGGAAAACCTCTTGCACATTTTTAGGAAAAAATAAACATCTATGGAAAAGAATGGGAAAAAACATAAGCAGGAAATTTTAAAAAGATGACATTCAAATTTTAAAAAGATGACATTCAAATGATTAATAATAAAAATGATGCTTGATCATATTAGTATTTTAAAAGCACTAATTAAAAATAAGATTTCATTACCTATAAAATTGACAAAATATGAAATAATATCCAGTGCCAAGGAGGTTTTCATTTATTAGTAAGAGAGTAAACTTATACAGTATAACCTTTGCAAAAGGCATACCCTTTGACCCAACAACTAAAATTCTAGAAATCTGGAGGGCCTAGATGGCTCAGTTGGTAGAGCATGCGACTCTTGATCCCAGGGTTGTGAGCTCGAGCCCCATGCTGGGAGTGGAGCCTACTTTATTTCTTTTTTAAAGGTTTTCTTTATTTCAGAGAGAGGGAGCATGGGGTGGTGGGGCAGTGGAGGAGGGAGATGGACAAGCATTCCACACTGAGCACAGAGCCAAACACAGCGCTTGATCCCACAACCCTGAGACCACAGCCTAAGGTGAAATCAAGAGTTGGACACCCAACCAGCTGAGCCACCCAGGCATCTCTCTTTCCTTTTTTTTTTTTTAATTAGGCTCGGGGTAAATAAAATAAACAAACAAACAAACCCCGAGCCTATTTAAAAAAAAAAAAAAAAAAGAAAAAGGAAAGAGAGATGCCTGGGTGGCTCAGTTGGTTGAGCGCCTGCCTTTGGCTCCAGTCATGATCCCAGGGTCCTGGTATCCGGTCCCACATTAGGCGCCTTGCTCAGGGGGAAGCCTGCTTCTCCCTCTGCCTGCCACTCTCTCTGCTTGTGTTCTCTGACAAATAAACAAAATCTTTAAAAGAAAGAAAAAGACAATTCTAAATATCTATGCTGAGGAAATCCTAAGGCGATGGATGACTAGCAAACTAAGTTACTCGTCTCATGTACATATATTACTTTGAAGATAAAGAAACCAGGAAGAAAGGGTGAAAACACAGTATTTAAGAATTTGCGTACAAAATTAGCTACAACTCTTACCACAGAACTATTTACAATAGTAGAGAGGTGGGAAACAACCCAAATAGAGGTTTGAGTTAATAACTTTACTTTTACTTCTAAATAATTTAGAAAGTATAATGATACAGAAGATATAGTTTTAAGAGAAAAAGCCTGCAGAACTACAGATGTAAAATGAGCCACACACCCTTTTTTAAAAGTGTTTATATATTCTACATGAGAAAATATATACACTGATGTGGGAAAATGTTAGAGTAATATATACCAAAATTTAGCAAGTTATCCTTGGGTGGTTAAGTCATTCTTATTCTTCTTTGTATTTTCTACAAAAATTTATTAGTTTGAACTGAGAAAAAAACCCTTTATGAAGGGACAACTTTCCTGTCAGGATCACTTTCATTTTGCGGTAGGAGGCCCATGAACAGTCCCAGTGACAAGGGCAGGGGATCCCCTTTGGAGAAACTCAAAAGCCCACTACAGAGGTACTGAAAACAGCTGTAACTGACACAGCTGTAAGAAAGAAGGAAAAGGCAAGTTACCATATTCTAGACTCAAGGACCCATATGAGGCAACACAGAGAGACGGCAGACACAGAGTCCATTTGGTAAACCCCAGCAGTGACGGGTAGCTGCTGTAAACAGGGAAGCTGGCAATGGCCACAGTGACAGACAGCAAAGCACCCCCTTCCACAGAGCCCCCAACAGCCACAACAGCAGTTTCCAATGCACCGGAGAGGCTGTGTCACATCTTGGCTGCAAGCTTGAGTTTTCTAAATCCGGAACTACTTAGTGGGAGGGAGACCTTGGACTGGAAACTAAGGACAATCTGTGTTCATCCCACCCACCCCTCCAGCCACAGGCCTCCTGAGGCCGGTGTGCACAGCCCAGATGGAAGAAGGGAAAGTCCCCCTCATTCTTCCATACTCTTTTCTATTTCCCATTTCTTAGAACATCAGAGAGGCAGAAAATTCTTAAACCTAAAGATAAGTTTGAGAGTCTAGGTCCACACAGTGGAAGGAAGCAGGCTTTGAACCAGAAAGATGAGGTCTCAAACTTGGCCCTAGTGCTTCAAGGTTTTGTGACTGGCAACAGAGGCCATCTACCTTCATCTGTCAGTTTGGGATCATGACGGTACCTATCTCAAGGGGATGCTGGGAAATAAAAACAATCTCCTCCATGGTTCATGTCCACCACAAGGACAGCCTTTATTTGGAAATACCAGGCAGTAGCCAAGTCAAGGGTCCCATAAGACGGTGCAACAAAAGCTGTAACTGGCTAGGAAAAAAAGTTGTTGGGAGCTGGAATGGGCAGGCCAGCCTTCCCAGAAGAAAGAGGATTTGAACTAGACTTTGACAACAAAGTAAGGACTGAAGAGGTAGGAAACAAAGTAAAGAAGGGGTAGTCCCAGAAAACACGACTGTAGGATCAAGGGCAGGAAGACAGACCCAATTCCTCTGTACATGATTTTTCAGGCTCTAATCACTGTAGGCTTAGGAATTCACCGGCTGAGGAAGAAGTTACTTCTGCCTACCATGAATGTCTGGTGCAGGGCTAGACCCACAATGATCTTCCAGAGAGAATGCTCATTCACGCTAGCAGTCTGTGTAGCCCAGCAGTAAGGATGAACCAGGAAAAGCCCTTTTTAAAGGCTTGCTTCTCAAAGTTTTGGAAATATAGGAGTGTTTCCCTTTGGCAAAAATGAAAACAGTTGATATCATACAATATCAAGGTTGCTATGAAAGAGCAATATCACCATCAGAAAGAAGAAAAAAAAATCAATGCATATTATGAACTTGAAAATCAGACTTCCTAACAAACAATTCATAAAGACAGGATCTGCTGTTTTCTTTCAGAAAGATCTTCCTCTCTTCCTCACTTTAGAAGTGTAAGATCAGACATCCACTTACAATAGGACTGTCACTTTTCTCCAAACATCAAAACCCACTAAGAGACACAGAAGTCTGGAAGTTCTCTGCCTTCCTATTAAGGAAAGGCTGAGAATGGCATCCTAATGAGAGCTGATGAAAAGATATTTGCAGGGTTCTGGACAACCTGGCTAAAGCATGACCAGGCACTCTAAGCCAATTAACATGAAAGGTTGTAGGACACAATCAGCAATTACCAGAAAAAGGGTACTCTTTCTAAGATGTCCTATTTGATATCACTTGTTGGTCATATCCCCTGAATCGGAGCTGGCATTTTCATTAAGTTAATACAATGTTGAATTGAATCCTATAGAATGAAGATGACTTACTACTTGGGCTCAATATAGAAATAGAATATAACCCAGTTCTCTTTGCTCAAAATAGGTTGCATTCTAGTCATACAAATAGCTGTGAATTCGTTCAGAGCCCTTAAGTTTTCTTCTTTATTTTTATCTGGATTCCATAAGGCAGCAAGGTGCATTTGGAACAGCAAGTACTCTGCAATTAATCATAGGAGGGTTTGTATTAATATTTGACTCTTCAATTCCTAGGTGGGTAAATTTGGTCATGTTTGTAATTATTTAATTAAATAATTCTACCACATACTGAAAAGAATATGAGGTAGTCTATCTAAAAACATGTCCTAAAAATACAATTTTAAAAATATTAAGCAAAAAGGTGAAATGAAGGCAAGAACGTGAGGGGGAAAAAAGAAAATTCATTCTAGGGGCACCTGGCTGATGGAACATGCAAAGCTTGATCTTGGGGTTATGAGCTTGTACCCCATGCTGGATATAGAGATTACTTAAAAATGAAATCTTAATTTTTTTCATTCTAATAGGTGTTACACCGTTGTTAAAAGTAAGCAAAAACTTTAGCTTTGAACTTTGAAAACATTAAAACAAAGTCAAAGTAGTAATTCACAAAGCCATCAGGCAACTACTCAATCTGAACAAATTTGGAATGGATCACAGACCTTGAAGTTTTATGTTAAGAATCATATCCTCTATGAAAACACCTAGCATATAGTTATGTCTCATAAATGTTCTTTCTTTGTTTTCACTTAAGATTTTCTGTGATACATCTATTTTAAGCTGAGGTTCAAAAATGGTATTAGAGAAATGCTCCTCTAATCTTTCTCTCATTTGGAACATTACTTTTGTTTCACTGAAATAAAAAGTGGCACTCAATATTCTACCATGTAGACTTTTGGGACTCTAGAATCTTGTACTAAAAAAATGGAAATAACTGTATCCTACAAGATCTATTTCCTGCAACATCCTTTATGAGTACATATTTACTTCCCACTCCTTAGCATACTCTAAAGACAAGAGAGACATAAATAAAAAAAGAATACACAAAACTGCTATTAGCAAGCTATGGAGAATATATGCTATTCAAATAACTAGAAATCACAGTCTTGCACATGGAATCCTAAAATAATATGTAGGAGGTTGTCAGCTCTATATATTAGTGTGTTAATTAGGATTCCCTGGAATAAAATGGTATGTCAAGTGAGATATTCATTTTTTTTTCTTTTATTTTTTAAAGAATAGAAACCTACAGATTTTAGAAAGCAGTATCCAAGAACAAAGTGGTCTTACAGCATGGGAGCATGTTTTAAAAATAGTTTTAAAACAGATTAATCTCATTGGCTTTCTTTCCGCCTTAAATCAAGGGGAAAATCTGGCTCTCTGTAATGGAAAGACCTGACATTTTCGTTCTCCTGGCATAAAACTGTCATGTTGCAAAAGGTGAGTGACTTTCAATGAACGCAATTAGATTAATTCCAAAGGGCTGCTACGGAAGTTAGATATATAATTGGTTAGCTAAATCGCTTCTTCCATGTACAAAATAGAAGTTTAATAATTTCTTTAGCTTTATAAAAATCTCTCATTTTATCTAAATGGTTAGGGAATGAATTCTTCAGTTATGAATGTTTGCAGCCACTGGGACTTTATTTTATACAGGGATTGCTAATTTTTTAAGAATTAGAAATCAATATAATGCTGGGATGCCTGGGTGGCTCAGTCAGTTAAGTATCTGCCTTTGGCTCAGGTCATGATCCGAGGGTCCGGGGATCAAGTCCTGCATCAGGCTCCCTGCTCTAGTGGGGAGCCTGCTTGTGCACTCACACTCTCTGACAAATAAATAAAATCAAAGAAATCAATAAAATGTTAAAATTATTCCAAATAAATTTTAACTTCTATTGATTTAGAAGGAACACGGTAAATCAAAGTGCCTTAAGGTCACTTCTGATGATCCATTACTATTCTTGAACTATGATTCTCATCTAACCTAATCCAACAAGTGGTGGACTACAGATTCTGATTTGTTCCTTCCTACCCTCCACCCTTGCCCAAAATGAAAGACAATCTGACTTATGGCTTACAAACCCTTAAAAAACGTCTCGTTGTTTAAAAAGGTAACTTGGATAGAAAGTAGACGAGGGGTGCCTGGGTGCCTCAGTTGGTTAAGTGACCGACTCTTGGTTTCAGTTCAGGTCATAGTCTCATGGGGGGTGAGATCCAGCCCTGTGTATGGGAGTCACACTCAGCAGGGAGTCTGCTTAAAGATTCTCTCCCTCTGCCCCTTCCCCCACTCACGAGTGCTAACTCTCTCAAATACATAAATCAATATGAAAAAGGAAAGAAAGAAAAGTCGATGAAGCAACTTTTAATCTCCTTTGCTGGGTAAGGACAGTTCATAGATGGTGGGTGATCACTACAGGATTCTAATGGGTAAGCCTGGGCCCTATTTAGGAGGGGACGAAAGCTATCCAGGCATCTGGATTGTGCCATGTGGGGCACTAGGTAGTCTACTATGAAGCTGTCCCCATTACCTTCTGATGATGGGGACAACAACGTGACAATGACTGTGCTCGGAATAGCACACCATCGTCATCTATTTTAGCAAGTGGGCCTACATTACAGGCACGATTCTAAGAACTCTGCATATACTATAGTCTGCTGAAAGAGACACCACCGGGTTCCTAATATGCCGTCACAGAGGCTCAATAACTTGCGGGAGGTTTTAAAGTGAGTGTGAGGCAGAGCTGGGATTTGAACCTAGGCAGTCGGGCTCCCTCTGGCCTCAGCCACCACAATATGCTGCCTCCATTGTACCACCTAGCCCTTGTCCCCTGAATGTTGAATCTTTCTCCTTTGAAAGACTCTCTTCTTTAAAACAGAACTGTGCTCTCTGTGTCTGTAGCATAGAGTACCTAGCACATAACGCTCAACAGAGATTAAATATATACCATGCATGCAAAATCGGGATTATGAAATCCTTCTCACATGTATTTCTTTGCCTTTCTTCTCCTCAAAGTGTGCTCCAGAAAACACGAATTCCTTTTCGGATTCTCTCTCTGCCTAGAGGATCCTACCCTCCAAGATTTTTGCAAGTCTAGTTCTGTTGCCTCACTCCATTTACCTTTCAGACCCTGGCTCAAACAGCCCCTTTCTAGAGGCCTTTTATGACCATGGATCAAAAGGAGTTCTCACTGCACTCACACGGCTTTAAGATATCCAGAGTATTCATCGTTATCTGGAGTCATCATTTCACTCTTTACCTGTCTCTTCCTAGCCCTCCCAGAAGCAGCTGATGACAGGGTCTGAACGCAGCAAGTTCTCAAACAGTATTTACTGAACTAACAGGGTTAAAGTTAAGTAAATTTCTTCAAGACTTTTCAGACTTGTGACTCCTTAAAGGGGGGGGGGGAGGGGGACTAGTAAACAGTTTTTGCTAAACTCATCTGGCCATGGGAATTTATTTTGTTAATTTAAAAAAAATTTTTTTTATTCATTTATTTGACACAGAGAGAGAGAGATCACAAGTAGGCAGAGAGGCAGGCAGAGAGATAGGGGGAAGCAGGCTCCACACCAAGCAGAGAGCCCAATGCGGGGCTTGATCCCAGGACCTGAGCCGAAGGCAGAGGCTTTAACCCACCGAGCCACCAAGGAGCCCCGGGAATTTTTTATTTTTAATGGGGCCCCTCACAGGGGGACGCCACAGAGAGAGATCTACTCCATGAGAGATTCTGGACGCTGCTTTAAGAAGTGGCCTTCTCCCCAAGCCTTTTTTCACTAAAGGAATGGGTTCAGTAAGGTCACTGAAGCAAGTCAGCAGCAATATAAGGAAAAGAATTTGTGGTCACAAACCTGAATACTACTTATTTATGTATCTCCCACTTGATAAACTTCCCACCTAACCTTGATGAACCTCCCCTTTCTCACATTTTTATTAATCTGAAAACTCAAAGAAAGGAGGGCTTTTCCTTTAGATACTTTTCTCAAGGGGGAGAACAAATAATAGTAGCCAAAGGCAGGGAAGAATATTTCACCCCCCAAGAATATTGCCTCGTATGTGCCATATCCTTGTATTATTTTCCATCGTTGTGAAGTTATAAAAACTAGGGTTAAGTTAGGGTTTATATTCCTGGAGACCACTTCTCACTCTCCTCCTGCAATTCCTCACATGCACAGAGCCCTGGGCTTCTGCTACACCCAACTATATCTGCTTCCTTCCCCCAACCACTCCCCAGAATGGAAGGGATGCCAGGAACGGTAACACCGAAACATGCATTAAGCTGTGTTTAATCCTCTTGGGAGCTCTGTGAGATGGGACAATCTCCATTTTACAGATCATGAGGGTAAGGCTCTGAAAGATTAAGTCATATACTCCATTACACCTAAGAACTAAGAAGATAAACCAGGGCTCAAATTCAGAACTTTCTGGCTCCAAAGCCCATCCATCTTCCAGCTTCTCTTCAACCAGAGCCTGGACATGCCTGGGGCCTGGGCTTTGGGATGACCCCGAGTGAGACGTGGCCAGCCAAGATGGAGCACAAGGAGAGGATCATGCATTCCTCCTCGAACTTATACTGCAGGGTGTACAAGTCCCAGACAAGAATAAACTGCGTCCAGAGTGTACTATTTGACAACATTAAGTTCTATGGAATTGAAGCTCAGAACAAAACAAAACAAAACAAAAAACTTTGACAAGTAATACAACCATTTTTCATCCCTTTAGGAGATAAGACTTGAGAAAGAAGAGAAGGGTCTTCTCCATATTTCTGATTAAAGTTGATTAGGAAATGAATTACTTTTATCATAAAAGTCTGACCCATGGTCTATCAAAGGCACACCTATGCTTTCTTTTCCCTATATACATAAGATTTCTTTACTGTTCTAAGAGAACATGTTATAATAGGCTCCAGATGCAACATCAATTTATAAAAGCTTAGATTACAGAAATCCTGCAGAGCAGTACTATTTAAGACTAGAATACAATTTCAATGATAAGAGTCTGAAACTCTGGGTTTACTTTCCAGAGTTCATAAAAAGGCAGCATGCACAGAATTAGATCCCTACTATCCATATCATCTTGATAATACCGAATGATATGGTTCCTTCTGTTTCCCTTCCACCCCCCAAAAGGATCTAAAAATTTCACCCTCTTTGAAACACATATACCTCTCAAATGTACCTCTGACTGTCCCAGCAAAGAACCCAACTTTGATATGCCTCCATCTGACATTTAAACAAAAGGAATAAAGGACAATAATGTTCAAGAAGCAAAGCAAAGTACAAACATGGAAAAGGCTCAAAGGTTAGGCCCATTACATAATGGCACCATAATCGCCAAATTAATTTGTTTTCATGAAACCAAACAACAATCTTCATATTACCAACTAGTAGTGCCTATCCCTGCTCCAAAATCCAAGTTCTTTTTAGAAGGTCATGTGGAACACCTAAAATGTTTTCATTTTAAACAACTTAAATACATTCCAACTTTAGATTCTCTCCATCATTAAAATATGAACTAGGAAACTGTAATGCAGCTTTATATAATTTGATGTAAGCACTAAGGGTTAATTTTTTTCCTATTAATTAGGGAATTAACAAATAACTAAGTATCTCATTCACACTTGAGAACAAATAAACAGTTATTCATAATTTCCATTACCAAGTTGAAGGCAGTTTCAGTTACTCTTTGTATAACATCAATAAGAGGTGCATGTTAGTATTAGGATGTGTATTCTTTTCCCTCATTAAGTCCCATGTGACATTTTTGAAAGCTGCTTTGGATTCCATGCCAGATCTAGTGTCTACTGTCTAAGAGTCTACACATCCAGTAAACCAAACATAAGTTCTTTACCTCTCTCATCCAAGTATCAATTTAAATAGCTGTTTAAGAGGAACAACATCCATAGAAAGCATGGAACAGAAATTCTTAACGGTCATTACAGATTGTCCAAAGAGATTTGTTAGGATAAGGACAACTCTGCTCCTACACTGAGAAACTGTCTTCAGGATCTAATGCTCCTAGAGAAGAAAATATGTTTTTGGACTGCACTCCAGATATTGAAGGCAAAGGGAAGGGGGTGTTTTTATGCTACTCTCGTTCCTTTGCAGAATGATCCTAGGATCCTGGAAGAGTTATCAAGTTTACTCCAGAGAAGGTGGAGAACCAACTCAAGCACTTAAAGGTATGCTGGAATGGAAAGGTATTAAGTTCAGAGTACGGTTCCAAATACAAAACTCACTTCAAAGTTAGCCTAAAACTAAACCCAATCACAGATCCCCTTCCATTTTTGGAAGATCGTTCTGTCTATCCATGCTATAGATCATTTCAGTATGCTTCAAGAAAAAAAACTAATTTTAATTACAAATACTCCGAGATGAGGCTGAACAAGTAAAAATAATTAAAGTGTAAGAGGTATGACATACTTGTTGAATGACACTTTATTAAATCCACACTCAATTCCAAATCTCCAAGACAGCCTTTGTATTTTGGTCTTGAAATTAAAGGAAACAAATGGCTTTATAAATACTTTGTGTGTTATGAAACCGAATTTTATGAACAAGTTGAGTTTTCATTACTCAGCCAGCACTGAAAATCAACCTCTACTAATTAGCCACTTATTCTAGGTTGAAAGTTAGCTAAGGAGATCTAAGCTAGAAGTTCCTTTTGTAAATTTAAATTTACAAAATCTTTTGTTGATCTCTTCAATCGCAACAAAAAATGGAGAGAATGTTCTCAGGGTTGAGATTAGATACTCCTATGGCTAAAAGCCAGATTACATTTATGGCCTGTAAAATAAAATCTTAATCAAAGACTCACATGAAACCACCTCCTAAAAAGTAATTAGATTCAAAACCTGATATTAGTTTCATTTTATCATCAGCAAACATCATCTCTCCCTGTTTCTGAAGATAATGAAACCTTAAATTTACCCTCAAAGCTATGGAATATTACTGGGGTTGTGAAAGTGTTGGCAAACAAAATTCCCAACAGCTTTCCAGTTTTTAAGAATTACAAAGCACTGTATACTAACCCTCGGGCAATAAGACAGGCTTTTCACATTGATAAGTAAATTGCCTCCTTTAAATTTAAATGCCCCTTAAAACAACCCAAGGCATGTACTAAATAGGCTTCTATAAATACTGTATATTAACATGCTATATTAAATCTGACAATAAGAACTCCAATTAGTTTACATCATAAGTCTCTTTAACATTCTATTATCTCTTAATGCTTTTAACATTCTGTAAAGTGAATACAGTAAAATAATGACGCCATGAAGCAATTAGTTGAACCATTAAGGAAATATTTAATTGGTTCCTAGACTATCAAAAACAACTTAAATCCATTTACAAATAGGAAAGTTGAAAACTAAGTCTAATTGCTTTCACAGTACAATTCTATAACTATATAGCATATGAACAAAATTTATATGAACCCAAAACTCAGAGTAAACAGCAATAAATTATTACTATTCTTAACTACTGAATATGTTTAGTCTTATTTTTTTTAACTTAGTGGTCTACAGTTTTTGGCCCAATCATCTATTTCATAAGCCACTCAGATACCTCCCTAGTAAATGACTAAATTTCTTTCAAAGAAATCAAGTTAAAATGATACTTTTCCTTAGCAAGGAAAAAAATGCATATATATGTAAACTTTTACATATATATTATATAAAGTTCTGGGATTTTGATGAAAGAAAATGTACTCATCAGCAACAGACTAAAAGCTAACAAATTTGGGAAGTTATGAATTCCTTTTTTCTATTTTGTTTGCCCTCTGGGTTATCATTCATTTACACAGAACTTTCTCCAAATTTCATATTATACATACTACACAGAGTCATACTATGTATCATAATGATTTTTTGTAAAAAAAAATGGATAAAAAGGCAGACATCTTAAATTCCAAAACGAGTTTTACTCTTGTACAAAAACACGCTTCATCTTCCTTTATCACCACACCTCAAAACAAATTTGAGGTGGGGGAAAAAGATAGTGGTAGCAACAGACATAAGGCCCTGGGGAAAACATCTTTCTGTATGTGACTTGAGGGCCCTACTCAAAAATTTCCCCTCTGGCTTATCTATGAAATGTCTATGATGGTAATTCCTTTAAGGTTAAAGCAGGAGATTATTTCTGTATGTTACTCTAACAATTCGTTGTGCAAGATGCAGAAACCTACTTAAGTAAAAGGGCACTTCTTGTAAGGATTCAGGCAAATGTCACAGAACTTAATCTGCAGTTAGAATAGGTAGTCTCATGAAATCAGAAGGTCTTAAGGCAGAAGTAGTCCTTTTGTCTATCCCTCTCCAAATCTTTCTTCTCTGCTTCTAGAAACAAAGTCTACTTCATTCTTTTCTCTGATACTGGCCTCCTCAGCAAACTTTTAGGTTTCCCTCCACCTTAATTTTATTTTGTATGTGACTTTGATGCTTAAGGAGTTGACCATGGTGCAATGCCTACAGACCAGCTCTGCATCATCTCTAGTAGACAACACCACATGACTCAAAAATGCCAGGACCAAAAATGTAGTTGATCTAGGTTAGTTACCCCTGTTCCAATTACCTGTGTCTGTGGGACAGACCTCTCCTTTCCATGCCACGGATACAGACAGAGAACTGAAACCAGGTCGTGCCTTAAGAGGTTATAAGATGTCTTGAATTATGTTTTACAGAGGATATAATATTAACCACTGGCACACACCGGAACATTGAGGGAGACAGGCTCAGGCAGGTAAATTTTTATTCTTTCTCTACAATTTAATTCTCTTCCCTTTTTTTTTTTTTTTTTTAGATTTATTTACTTTAGAGACCGAGTGCAGGCAGGACGGAGTGGGGGGTGGTAGAGGGAGAGAGAAAGAGAATCTCAAACAGACTCCCCACTGTGTGCGGAGGCCAATGTGGGGCTTGAGTCCATCTCCCTCAGATCATGACCTGAGCGGAAACCAAGAGTCTGACGCTTAACTGACTAAGCCACCCAGATGCTCCAATTATGCTCCCTTTCAAGACAATGACAACAATTCAAGAACCCAACTGTGCACATAAAAGGGATATGGTAGCCGGGGCCAATCTTTCATTGCTTAGAGATTCTGATACCCAAGACAGCCTTTTATAGGTAGGGAGGCTCACATACAGAAACTTGAAACTATTTTGTGAGGGGCAACTAATATAAAAACAGATGAGACAGCTTTGATCTGAAAGTAAAGTAAAATAGGAATTTTTATCTTATAAAGGTGACTGTCTCAGCAAGAACATGGTTGAAGTACAGAAAGTCACAATAGATGGGGGCAGGAGGGAGGATGCCTATCAAATTCAAAATTTTGGAATAAGGATGGGCACCTGGGTGGCTCAGTGGGTTAAGCCGCTGCCTTCGGCTCAGGTCATGATCTCAGGGTCCTGGGATCGAGTCCCGCATGGGGCTCTCTGCTCAGCAGGGAGCCTGCTTCCCTCTCTCTCTCTCTGCCTGCCTCTCTGCCTACTTGTGATCTCTCTCTGTCAAATAAATAAAATCTTTAAAAAAAAAAAAATTTGGAATAAGGAGAATCCCTCGAAGCCAAAACAAGGGCCTCCGTACAGCTAACTGAATAATGTTACTTCATATAGAAATTGGCAAATATATGCCAAATACCATTATAATAATTATTTCCTTCTTTCCCCTCAAATGTGTAGTTTCTACTTGCTGCCCTCCCCCACAACACACACTTACACACACTCCTCCCTCAGCCTACTTCTGAGGATAAGCCCAAAAGTTAATTCTCTTCCATGGGCCTGCTCTTTTCCACTTTCCAGGTACAATTCATTCTATCTTACTATTTAACATATAATAATTCCCATTCGCCTTGTACCACAAATGAGGTTATCACATCCCCGAGGACACAGACGATACCTTAGCCATTTTTGCATCAAGGCCCAACACAATGCAAGACACCTAAAAAGTTCTATGTAGTTTGTAGTGAGTCACAGATACTAGAAATAAACTCAAAAAAGCCTCAAGGAAATGTATAACAGTTTCATAACAGGCTTCCAAAGGAAAGAAAGGAAAATTTAAGTGGCATTCTTAACCCATAAGGATAAAAGAATGAAAGTCATGCGCTCTTGCATAAACACAGCTCGGGTACTTTGGTAAGAGTATCAGACTGGACAGACCACGGTTCTACTTAAGATACAAGTTAAGTGGCCCTCCGCAAAGAAAGTCTATTCTCGTCCATATTAAGAAGTCATATCTGTATAGCATCCAGTCCAGATCGAACTAATTTTTCTCACAATACTATTTGGCCCTAAAGCTTCCCACATGAACTTTCTAAAGGAAGACTATGTCCAGTACTGTGTTGGCTATTAAATTATTGTGTCTCAGCACTAAGCCCACTACACACACACACACCATTTTGTTTTCCTTCTATATTCTGTTTTGTGGTCTGCAACTCTGCAAACATCTCTCCTTTGCCAACTGCCTCTGTTAGGCTTCACCAACAGGGGTCGCGAGAGAGACAAAGGCAGGCAGAACGGATTCCTTCTTTGTTCGATGTCAAAGTTGGGGCACTGTGCCAGGGCAGCTGGAGTGATTCTAGCCTCTAGCACTGATCCAACCCAGCTCCATTACAGGCTCCCCCCAAAGCAGCTTCATTATATTCTAGAGATCCAACAGGCAGCTGGCCAGGGTCCCACCATGCTACACCCAGAGATCTGAACCCCAGCTTGCTGGGTTTTCTGTGAGCTTCTAAACTCTGACAATCCCAACCTCTTCCTTTTTACCATGTCCTCACCCTTGACCTGCCCTAGGTATGGCAGCTCTTTCAATCACTACTCCTGTGTTTTACTCTTTATCCCAATTTTCCTTTTTCAGTTCTCTAATACATCTTGCTCGCTGTAAGACCTACCTCTTTCTACTATTAGCAAAAATCTGTGGTTTTGCATAACTCCTCCAATGACATATACCCCTTCCGTGGTTCCCTGACTGCCAACAGTAAAGGGGTCCAAGAGTGACTTTTTGATAACACATCTTCATCAATCCCAAAACTCCATACCTTTCCTGTCTTTCTGATAGTGGACAGGGAGTTCAATGCAAAGAGTAGGAACTGTTACAGTTGGGGGAGGGGGAGACAAGAAACCACTGTGTCTATTGTCAAATAAGCAAAGGATGCAAAATTTTAATAATCCATGATTCGATGTGATACAAGTTTACTGATCATCTATAGCACAATCTGGTGATAATGGGTACAGAAGAGAAACTTAAAACCTGGTCCTGTTGATGTGAGTTTAGCAGACGAGTCTGAAGAGAGTCTGGGATCAACAATTAAGTAATTCAAAAATAAATTTTGTGCTTGAGTGAGAAGACCAGGCTTATTCCAGATACCAAGGATACCAGATACCAGATACATGCTGATTTTTCTAGGGAAGGAGTCGGGTACAACTAAAAGTTGAGCTACAGGGGACTTTTCACCCTTGCTTTTACACTTCTTTGAGAGAGAGAGAATTTTACAAACCTTATTTTAAACACTTACACACTATCAAGCTGTGGCGAAGACTTCTATAACTCCCCGACATTCTTCCTCTCCTCTCCTTATATTAGCCACCTCCTTCAACCTCTGACTTTTAGCTATGCAGATGGCACCCAGAATAAGGAGACATTTCCAATTTTCTTTCGACTACCTTTTGACCAGTGGAATGTGGCTGAACAGGATATGTGCCTGTGAAGAGAAGGAAACAAACTCCCCTTTCAGTTTCTTTCCTTCCTACTGCTAGAATGCGGACAGGGTGGTGTAATCTCAGACCATGTAGAGGAGGGCAGCTCTCTAGGAATAACAGAAGAAGAGGGAGAAGGGGCATGGATCCCTGATAAGGTCACACAGGTCTATGACGAGTTGCCAGATTCGTTTGGCTACTTACATCAGAGGAAAAAAAAAAAAAATCTAACTTTCTGGATTTCTGCAATAGTCAAATCTATATTCTAATGGATATAAACCCCAAATATCTAGTTACCACCTGTTAAAATTCAGAGAGCCCACAAAACCAACTGATAACTGAACCATCGGTTTGCCCTTTTCGTATTTCCCCAAAGAAGTTTGGGGGGTGTAGAAATCCCCATTTCCCAGCAGGCACCATTCAAAGACTTCCAGAGGCATTTAGGCACTAAATAGAGTGAAAATAGTCAAGATAGATGATGTTAATTTTGTACACCAAAGTGCCTTGGAGCAAAGAAAGACTATCCATAATTACTATAGGGAGTTTCTAAAAGAAAAGGTGGTGCTTTCAGTGCAAACCCTATTAGACTCATATTTTAAGAAGCATCACTCAATCTTGCCTATGCAGAAAAATTTATCCACATAACGTACACGATATGGCTTTGGTTTTATGTTCCTGCAAAATATTTATAAAAGTATTTTATATTTTTATAAAAAGGTTTAGGGGACCTGTTTTGATATTTTCATGATGTGAAAGGAGCTTCTAGTAACTGAAACACAATTGTGTGTCTTGCAACCAAAGTCAAGGAACCACTTATACTGGGATTCCCTGTATAAAAAAAATTCCTCAGTATAAATACTTGTCAGTCACTGGACTGCTAAAGCAATGGAGAAAGATGTAGGTGACTGCAATGCAGGGGCTGTTGTAAGAAACCTATTTCCACTCATCAGTAGGATTTTTCTGCCTTATAAAGTACTCACTGTGTCTGAGAATTTACAACAGAACTGAAGTCATTTTTGGTAAAGAGAGCAAGATCAGTGAGTTTGTGTCCCCCTGGAAAGCAACACAGGGAGCAGGATTGCCAATGTCAGTATGAAATGATGACATGAGTTCAAGTTTGAGGATTAAGAATGAATGCAGGTCTCAGTAGGGGTCATGACCTGGAGACAATGAGTATTTGTCAACTGAACAAACCACTACTGGAACAACTTGGATCTCTTTTCTAGGACAACAGGACCAGCAGCTAATTAGCAGAGAACCAAGAGAGCACTACAGAACAGGGCCTACCCTCAAGGAGCTGAAGACCAACTAGGAAAGCAGCTATGTACTAAAGAGCATTACACTCATTTATAGTCCTATCCCATAACGACGAATCGATCTGAGACTGGAGAGATCCGAGTGGACTAAAGTACTTAAGGAAAGCTTCAGAGAGGCTAAACCTGGATAGACCTTGAAGGATGGTATGATTTAGACCGTTGGATGAGGCCATGCCAACCGTGAACACCTAAGTAACAGTCTAGCGGCAGAATTCAGCAGGTCCGGGCAGTTAAAGTCTTCCTCTGACCCAGGTGCACCTACTCACAGAGCATGAACCAGTAACATCACTCAAATATCTCCCTTACTTTGATTTGGCTATTAGCCAACCATTCTCTCAGGATGCTGGAGCGCTTTACAGACCCAGTCGGTGACCAGGTCAATTTGGGGAAGATGAGCTAAAAATAAACTTAAAATTTTATTTCCTGCAGGACTTTTCAGAGCTTCTAGCATACTTACGCGTCCTGTGGATCTCTGAGGGGGTGATAGGACATGCAACATTTCTCAACCTTACTGGCCCAAGAACGCTTTTTAAAGGAACCCCCTTGGTTCACAGAGCATGGTGGTGGTACTGAATCCAGCCTGAGAGGGTGGGCTCTGCTGCCAGCCTGGGTTTGAACTCTGGCCAGGTGACAGGCAAGGCACTGAACTTTCCGAAGCCACAAGGTTTCTCATCTATAAAATGTCAGAAGTCTAAATTGAGAATTTAAACACACCTAGCAGAGGGCATAGCAAGAATTCAATAGAAGTTCCTTATTAGTATTTGATGTTCAATCAATTTTCACACTAGAATTCCGCTCCCACAGTGCTGACCTATTATGTTGCTATATACAAGTTTAAACAAACAGAAGGTGTGTACTTAAAAGAAGATTCAAGGAAAATAAAAAGCCTTATTGCTGCACAGTGACATAGTGTAGTCCAACAACACAATGACTAAAAAGGGCATAATTTTCATCTTTAAATATGAAAATGGAACACAATATTTAAGAAAAATCCAGGAATGTCTGAGTTGAATTTGCAGGAAGGAAACTTGTTCTTCACAACACAGAGACAACAGGAACAAAATTAATAAAACCAAGAAAACAATGTATTTGCCACACCTCATAATTAACCCGATGGCAGTGACTTGGATTTCTTAATACTCACTAAGCAGAAGTTTAAAAGCTTTGGAATGTTCCACAACCACAACTGAACATTAAGTTGGGGACTAGGCTTCTGGGCAGAATAAGGAAGAGAGTGAAAATAAGTAGCTTCAATAGTTGCTCTCCCAGTTTTGTTCTCCCTCAGATCACTTGTTTTACTCCATGTAATGGGTAGATCAGCCAGAGGCACCCACAATTATTTTAAACAGCAAAACTTGGAGTCAGACCTATTTTTTTTTTTAAAGGGGCAGGTAGGAAAACAATTTTGCACATATGGTGTACACAACAATTTGGAATCTAATTCCCAGCACACCAGTACTTTTTTTTTTTCCTTCCTAAAGTCCTCTTCCCTTAAACCATCTCCATGCCTAAACAACCAGACGTTAAAAGGTGAGTTTACAAGACAATGTAGGTCCTAAAAATAATATATAAATTAAGATATTTCTAGAGTAAAATAAAAAAGGCAACCCACAAAGTCGTGTATATGTAGTCTAGGTCTACCCTTATATTTGGACAAGAAATACACCAAACAGATTATAATTAGCTTTGAGTAAAATGCATTACAGGGGATTTAGTTTAATTGTTTTTTACTTTTTAATATTTTCTACAATGAATACATATCTATATACAGAAAAATAGTATATTTTAAAATATGTTATTTATTTGAAAGAGTGAGATGGCACACATGAGCAGGGACAGAGGCAGAAGAGAGAAGAGAGAATCAGAGCCCACCAGGGGGCTCAATTCCAGGACCCTGAGACCATGACTTGAGCCAAAATGAAGAGTCAGCCATTTAACTCCCTCCCCAGGCACCCCTCAAAAGAGTATATTTTTAAAGTAAATAAACAATAGCATTTTCCTCTTTCCCTGTTTTAGAACATTGGTTCCTCAAAAAGACATAACTTTTAAGGCAAAAGTCACAGTCTAGGAGAAAGACTCAGCCCCTTTCCATGAATTCATAACAAATTAGTGTAAGTATTTTCATTCTTTTAAGCACTCTTGAAACTATGTACAAATTGTTACACTCATCCAAGAAGGAAGAGAAAGAAGGGGTAACAACAGGTGTAAAACTGCAAGTCAAATGTTTTCCTAGGAACTCTGGTAACCTCACCCTAAGGCAAACACAGAAACAGTGCCTTGTCTCCTTTACAGAAGAGGGAAAGGCGGCTCAGGGACGTCAAGTCACTAGGCCAAGTTCACTGAAGCTAGTAACAGTATTTATAACAGGACTCCAATTCCTGTCAGAGTCCATGTGGACTTTTACTACACAAGGACATCAGCTTTTCTTTATAATCCACCTTGTTCTTGAGGAGCCACATGCCACAAAATAATTTTAAACGTAATAAAATGTCCCCAGGATATTTCATTATTTATGGGGATTACTATTCAGTTATCAACCCAATTACTTTTTTAAAAGAAAAAACATGTGTGTGGTTTAAATCCCTGTCTTTCCTACTCCCCACTGCCAACACGAATGACTGGTCCAAACCATGACCTTGTACTGTACAAGGCTCCTCCTTTTAGAGGGCACACCTTCCTTCCTCCCACACCTTAAGCTCAAACTCCCTGCCCTTCCTAGTAAGGAATACTGTAATCAACTTGAATGTACCTTCTCTAGGAATCTTGATTTAATTATGGACTTACGTAGGTTTTTCAAAATCTCAATGAGACAGTGACAAGAAAACACCACTAAAATATCAGATTATTCCAAAACCATGAGGTTGCTGAATCTCTCAAACCTAAACCGAGTTTCTGGCTCTTACTTGACTAGCAGGCAATTTACAGAACAACAAAAACTGTTACAGTTCACAAAACAGCAAAATCAAAGATGGGCAGGCTCTAAGGCTCACTCAAGGAAATAAACTTTCCCAGGCAGCAGATATGACCTCCACTACTTCCTGATATCTGGCCTACAGGATGAAATTCTACATTGCGTACTCCTGAGCTCTAGCATGTGCTAAATATCTGTGCATTTTAATTCATTACACTGCCTGAGACAGGAAGCACTGAAGTAATTTGTAAAATCATACAAATGTAGTACCTGTGTTCTTAGAAGATCAAGGAATTCTCTCAGTGAAGAAACTGTAGTAATCCAAATCCTAGAAGACATTAGCTACCTCTCCCCAAAAGGAATTTTTCCATTTTTCTTGAGACTTACTCATCTTTACTCTTAGCAATAAATTAAGCATATAAGAGACACTGTCCTTTCAAGATTCCAGGTGCCACTAAGTATACCAGTCACTGTCTAAATGTATTTCATGAATGCATGCACACTGCCACATGCTTTGACAGAACAGGGCAGAGAATTCGGCCAATCTGCATCTTTGCTGGGCAAGGAAAAGGTGATTTCCAAGTGATGATGAGCAGACTGAAACACAGCAAATTTCTCATGCTTTCTGCTTCACCATAAACCAGCTAAACCACGACAGTTTGGGTTATGTTTACTGCTTTACTTTTTTGACTGTCAGCCATCTATTACAACTGTCTTTAAGTGTTTTTATTTAAGATATCCCAAGTGTACAACTATGAATATCAGGACTGGCCTATGAATTTAGGAAACAAGTAAATCAAATCTGTATCTAAATGGAAGGCACTAGAAATAAATCAGGAACCTGACTTCATAACGCATTGCATATTTTCTGATTTTTTTTTTTTTAAATCACTTCAACTCTGACAAATGAACCAGTGTCTACAGTCACCTGATGAGAGATGGAAGGAATGGAAAGAAGGTGGAAACTTCAACTTTAGAACAGTAGCATTTCAAAATCTCAACATCACTATCCTAAATCTTTTTCCCAAAAACATTATCAGGAAAATGTTCCACATAGTATTTTAAGTTTGATTTGATTTTCATCACTGCATATAGGAGGCAATTTTAAATTAGGCCAACCAAGGAAAATCTGCAGTCTCTGACAGAAAGCAATCTCCTGCAAGAAAACCAAAACTCTAATTTTTCTTCCATTTTTAGTTTGTATTCACAGGATGTAACAGCTTCTTAGAGCATTTTGTTAAAGTGAGACATGTAAGAGGAGTTGTGGGTAGGGGTGTATAGCGATTACAGAAAGAGTACAAAGTTCTTTTTAAAAAGTTCGTTTTATCTCTATTTTAGCAATGAAATTTTTTTTTTTCATTAGTGCTGATTCACCACAAGAGTTACAGGTATGATCAAGGACTGTGAAGGTTTAGTTGTCTTTAATGAAAAAGAATGGGGTATATTCAGAAAATGCAACCTCTGTGTTAGAAAATTAGGAGCAAGCTGCTGGCTTCATCATTCGGAGACAATGCACAGCGTGCCCAAACGGCAGGCTGGGTTTTTCCAGCTACCTTGAGGTCAATAAACTACGTGGCTGACCTTTCTAACCTTGAAGGAATCATTCTCACATTTAGCACCCACTGGGACCCAAAAAAACTGACCAACTGCTCAACAAATGTCTCACAATCAACAAAAGGAATCCTACATCCCAAGGGAGGAAAAAAACAGATTTCAGTGTTTTTCATGATTTGAAAAAAATAGTAGGAATGTTATCACATTTCATTAGAAAGCACAGAATATATATACATATATATGTGTATATATATTGCCTTTACTGTTACTGTATGTTTCTGATATTTTATACTAAAAATCTATTCCTTAATTTCCACTTACGATTTCCTTTAACTCTTTCATCAGCCCTTCTGAGTCATAAATCATTGCACAAAACATACTTGCTTTTGAACACAATCACCTGTTTAATCTAGAGAAGTAGAGGCAAATGAGTCCACGTTTCAAGCCATTCACTTCATCTTCCGGAAGTGATTTTTTTTGCCAAGATGTAATAATGATTTTAACATTTACTTTTCTCTTAGTGTTACCAGTTAATTGAGCAGAGGTCAAGGAGGGTACCTGCCGCTTATGAAACATGACTGTACCACAGTGAAAGTATTTATTAGAGATTTTCTTCAGGTCAGTCACAGGTATGGGAGGCTCCAGCAAAACTCCTCCTGCTGTGCTAATTCATGGAAAGTGAAATGAAGTCCCGGTTCATTGAAACCCTCCTCAGACGTCAAAGAGGACGCCGAAAAAAAATAATCTGAGAATATCCACGTAGGACAGACGTATTTTGACCCATACTGCAGATGCCAGTTCTTTTCTTAAACTAAGAGAAGAGCAGGACCTGGGAAGAGGTGCGTGCGGTATTCGGGGCTCTACTACCTTCGCAGGTTTGACAGCACTTTTCAAAATTTTCAGTTAACAACTGTGATCACACGCACACTACATTTTAAAATAGAAGTTATATATGCCAGGGTTTGCAGCCTAAATGTTAACCATGAAAAAAAGAATAAGATTTCTCCTAATTTCATACAGAAAATGTATTTCTTTGAAATACCAAGGCATTTGGAAATCACCGTATTTAGCATATTTTTAGAAGAGAGAATTTCAGAGAACTATTTGCTAGAAGTATTTTTCTCTTTGCCATCCACTAGGATCTCCCTGAACTGTATAAGCAAATTTTAATTGACCACCACAATGTAACACTCTCCTCTAACCTTTTACAAGCAGTGGATTTCAAACTTCCTAAACCATCACACAAAGAGCAGCAGTAAATGAAACCACATGCCTGTATTTCTGCTTTCCACCAATCCTTTGCTTAAATGTTAAAATGTAATTATATATTTTAAATGATCAAAATTTCCAATTTTGATGGTGATCTTTTAGCTTAAACTAAACACTCAACAATAGGAGAAAAATCTGCATGTATGAAGTAGTAAGATTTCAGTCATTTCCATTCCATTACTCTTAAAAGCACTTTGTAGTCATTTATTCCGTACCATAATTGGGAGCTTATTTGCCAAAAATCTAATGGATTTTTTATTCATTTCAAATCACCCTGGCAAGAGTTAGCAGACTTTTGAACAGGATGTTTTAAATGCTTTCTTTCAAAGAAAAGACGTAAAACCCTGCAAACAGATTGTAAAGGTAACAAATACTGACTTCCATGGAAGACACCTCACTGTATTAGAGATTAAAACACTCATCCTGTCGGATTAAATTTTAAGAAGCATAATGATTAAATTGTCTAATAAGAATTACAAAGCAAAATATTCAATTGCCAGAGGAAATATTGGGGGAAAAGGTTTGGATTTAAGTCCTCCCAAGTAAGCATAATTAAAACCTATAGCTAATAAGCCAACTACTTCAGAAAGTATCTTAAGACAAGTTTTAAAATAGCTATTTAAAGTGAATCTTTGATTTCATAGGTACATGAGCTGTTGACAAAACACTCCAGTTGGTATGATATGCTGTATGGCAAATTGTTCTAGGTATGTGTCATAGCTGCAATCAACAAATAAAAATTTAATTGATTTAACCCTGAGATGTTTCCTGAGTCATTTTTGAAATATTTATACAATTAACTAATAAACTACATATCTCAACAGAAACGGAGTCTACATATCCTGCTACTTCTCAGTTTTCTGTATCTGAACATCTATTATATCTGTCTTTGATCTAAGTCTGGCAAAACTAAACTTACATGACTCACTTCAGTATACTGATCATTTTTGGTTTTTTTTCCAGGGTTTTAAGAGGAACTATCTTTCCAATAACAGATGTTAAAAAAATGCACATGAAATATTTACTTTAAAATTCAACAGGATAAAATTATTTAAAATGCAGAATTGCTAACAAATAAAGAACCCTTAGAGCACTTCAAATATTATAACTTAAGGACTATTTTTTATAATGTAAATTGCACCCTATTCTTTTTCTTTTTAGCTTTTCTAGAGAATTAAAGAAATTCTCAGAAGCATAAAAATTATATTGAAATTACGATATTACTTCAACAAGTGTTAGTTCTTAAAATTCTATAAAATTGTGCAAAAGTGTCTCTTATACTCCACTGTGAACCTGAGCCTACTGTCTCACTTCAATAGCTAGCCTCAATGGCGTGGTTTGAAATCAAGGGTTCCAGCTGGAGGAGTCAGGCATTCACACAGTTGTAAAAGCTATTTGCAAACCTTGCTCACATCAAAGAGTATCGTATCACAGAGCGCGCGCGCGCGTGCGTGCGTGTGTGCGTGCGTGCGTGTGTGTGTGTGTGTGTGGTGTTTCTATTAAAAGGAAAATCAAGAGTCAAGGATAATTACAGACAGCCTAAAAAACAAATGCACACCCACCTTCTCCTAAGAGTGATCAAAAAAATAAAGCTTTCGCAATTTCTCAGTTAATGTCTATTTAAGACTTACTGTTTTATTTTATTTAAATTCAATTAACTAGGGTGCCTGGGTGGCTCAGTGGGTTAAACCTCTGCCTTCGGCTCAGGTCATGATCTCAGGGTCCTGAGATCGAGCCCCGCATCGGGCTCTCTGCTCAGCAGGGAGCCTGCTTCCTCCTCTCTCTGCCTGCCTCTCTGCCTACTTGTGATCTCTCTCTCTGTCAAATAAATAAATAAAATCTTTAAAAAAATTCAATTAACTAATATAGTATATTATTAGTTTCAAAGGTAGAGTTCAGTGATTCATCAGTTACAACTGATGTTCTATACGTAGAACACCCTGTGCTCTTAACTCTTCAACACCAATTCTTCTTACAAGGTTTACCCTTTACCACTGAATATGCAGTAGCCTTCGAAGTACTTCAATACTGAAGTGCTAACACATATAGCAAAATATTTTATAAAGAACTACAAATGCTAAAATTATGTTTAAGCCAGACAATCATTAAGCATGTAAGTTTACTATTTAAAAAAAAAAAAGTAG
The DNA here is from genome assembly GCF_922984935.1 of Meles meles. Classification (NCBI taxonomy): domain Eukaryota; kingdom Metazoa; phylum Chordata; class Mammalia; order Carnivora; family Mustelidae; genus Meles; species Meles meles. The sequence goes on from NC_060067.1 coordinate 158,730,071, forward strand.
CATAGCTCTTGAGGCCCCGTTGTATTCTTAAACCCAGGGACTCAATAAGAGATTAAAGATTAAAAAATGATTAGGTCATTTATTTTATTCTCATACAGAACTGCTCCCACAAGTATGTGATTTAATTTTAATCCATCCAGTTTAAAATATTCTTGGTAATAACAAATTCCAACTGCTTTGCTTGGAAGCCTATTAGCAGACTAGTTGGTATTGATATTATATAGCAGTTAATTGTACCTTCTAGATTTGGGAAACCAGGCTGCTCTGTAGCAGTTCTATAAACCTAATTAGATAATGCAAAGTTAATTTTTTTCCTCAAGTTTCAGAGTACCAGTTCTTATATTCAGTGAACCAAATCAGGTCTCCCGGTTGGCATGTTTAAATGTTTCTTAGGAATAACGCTTTAAAATGCTACCAAGCCCAGAAGGGAATTTATAATGGAGCAGAAATGAGAAGATTTCTCATTTTGAAATATTCAGGACTCTTAGCAAAAGGAAGAACCTGGAAGGTAGTCCTTCCCTCTCCCAAACAGCCTTAAGCCCTGGAAAACTGCAGTTCACGCTGCCTCAGCATCGCTTCCAGGATCCCAGGACTGAACTAGAATGAAACAGTGGACCACACTGTCAAAAAACCAACATCACCTGAAATGCTGAGCAGACAATTTTGCTACTCTGGTTCTTCCTGTAATTACATGTCAGGCAAATTAATGTGCTAAAAACTAAAAACTGCCTAATATTCTGCGGATAAAGTTTCTTTTCCAACTTCAAATATTAAAATGTTGTTCTGGTCACAGCTTCTTATAAGTTACTGGATTTCAGACCAAAAGAGTGCAAAAAAATGCCTGCCATGAATTCTAATCGTTTTAACAGAACGTATGTATAGCATATGAAGTATATATTAAGACACCCACATGATTACGGTTTAGCTTAAAATGTACAGATGCGTCTATATACACACATGGGGGGAGGGTGCAGAGAGGCCTGGCGTAACAGAATCCAACATGTGTTAAGTTCCCCTTTGATAGTTAAGTTCTCTAAAACCCTTCCTCTTCTTGTATTTTTCATCTCATGAAGGTGATTATTCACCACTTGAACTTCTTTTCCTTCTAGCCGTTCTGCTGGGTCATCCCACTTACAGGGATGCCAGTGAAGATGCCACTGTGTCCCTCCCAGGACCCAGGTGCTATGGGGTCGTCTACCAGGTTGGTAAACGTGCCTCCACAGCCACTTTCCAGATCCCTAATGGTGATCAGCAACATCCAATACTGCTGATGGCCCTGCCCTTAAATTATCTTTGCCCGTGTTTTCTACAGGGCAATAGATTCCAAATCTTCTTCTTATGCCTATGCTCCTTTCATCGATCCCCCGCCTGGCACCTGAAAGGAGGCATTTTCCAGGTTTCGGTTTTCCTACCCACACTTTCCTCCTTCTATCCATACATAGTTCCTTTGTTTACCAACCAGTCCTCAAGCTTCAGACGTATTCCTGCCAATGATTTGCGCACTTTGCATCCAGTACTGATTCGGTTCTGAGCTCCACCTACCCAGTAGACACGGTCTGTAAAATGTGACATGCCCCCCACCCTAAAAAAAATTTTACATGCCCAAACCAATGTTTTGTTTTACAGCCCCCAAATCTCCCCATCCCCCAGACCAGCACTTCGCAAAGTAGGATCCCTGGACCAGCAACCTGGGAACCAGTTATAAATGCAAATTCTCTGCCCCACCTCAGACTCACTGAATCAGAGATTCTAGGCATGAGGCTGGAGTACTTTGTTTTAACACACCCTCTGGGTGACTGTGAGGCCTACTGAAGTTTGAGAACCACAGCTTTAAACAGTTCTGTTCCTTCTAAGGCATCAGCATCCTCCCCTTCCAGTTCCATCCAGAGGGTTCCTCCACCTACACTCCACACCAGCTAATTCTACTTTCACAATCTCGCTCTCCTCGTAGTCACGGTCTCGGTCCTCCTAGCTTTTAGGCCTCATCACATCCTAGGAGGCATTTCTCTCCTCACTGAAATCCAGCCTGCACTGTTTCCAGATTATTCCTGATAGTCCAGCTCTGGCCATTCATAGTATTCAATCTTTCAGGGCCCAGACTCTGTCTTTCTAGGATTTGCTCTTCCCTTCTTCCACTCCCCAATCCCATCTTCCAGCCATGCAATCCCCGGGATTTGCTGTAATCTTTCATGACTTTGCACATACCGCTTTTCTGTCCTCACACACTCGTCCCTCCAATACATGTTTTCTAAAGAGCTCTTGATGGCCCAGGCCTTACGGACTAGATGCTGCCTTCTCTGTCCCACAGGACCCAGTAGACTTAGCTAATACAGTTCTTGCCTCACCACTACAACAGGTCGTCAAAAAAAAAAAAAAAAAAAAGTCGTTAACTCATTTTGTTTATCTTGGACCCTACATAGAGGACTATACAATTTATCATCCAACCCAGGGCCCCGTTTATATCTGCAAGCTTATCAAGTACTATATTCCCTCCAAACTCACCAGGCTCTAGTCATCCTGGCCCTCTATTTCTCAAACATTATAGCCTTTCATTCCAACATCAGGGACTTTGCACTTTCTGTTCCCTCTGCCTACAACGTTTATCCTTCAGAATTGCATTACAGGGTTATACTCATTCTTTGGGTCTCAGCTCAACCACCGGCCCCCTGAACTTCTGTGCATGGTCCCCACTGCCCCTTTCTCCTTCATGTTACTCTGTACTGTCTTCAGTGTTAATATTTGAAATTACTGCTCTATTGTCTCTATGTTCCTTTCAATGTAGCCCACTTGAGCACACCTACTTGTTAAAATCTATAGTGTTTGGTCAGAGCCAAGCTCAAGTCCAAATACAGGAGACAATTTTGGCTCCACCACTTACTATAAGTAAATGACCTCAGGCAAAGAGTTCACCTCATCTGTAAAGTGACAATTACATTAGACTTGCCTTACAGGGTTGTTGTTACCATTAAACAACATAATACATATAGAATGCTTTCGTGGCAAAGAAGAGTCAAGGTATTTTATCTCTTGCATGTTATCTGTTATCATTGCTATTATTATTTACTGCTCTAGAGCACCTCCAATGCCTATAGCAATGGATGGTACTGAGTAGACACTCAATAAATATTTGAAATACTTGAGCAAATTAGTGAATCAAGATGTCCCTTGATTGATGATTAATGGATGTCACCACTCCCTCAACTCTACTTCAGAAGCTTCCAAAAATCTCTAAGTGTTGACTTAATAAAACCCCAACCCAGTTCCTTGGCCTACCATTTAGTTCCCTTCAAATTGTGGCCCAAACTTACTTTCTCAATCTTAATTTCCAACACTTTGTTCTAGTAAAAAAAGACTTTTTCTGGTCTCACCTTATTCTGTTAGTGTAGACTGTTCTTCCTTGCATCCCTCCCGGATCCCACAGACACTCCAGGTCTAGCCAAATGTCATGCTCTTGCCTCTGAACATCCACCTCCTACAGCTGTGCAAGAACCTCATTTTTAGGGGCACTTGGGGGGCTCCATCAGTTAAACATCTGCCTTTGGCTCAGGTCATGATTTCAGGTTCCCGGGATAGAGCCCCTCATCGGGCTTCCTGCTTAGCGGGGAGCCTGCTTCTCCCTCTGCCCCTGCTGGTGCTGTCTCAAGTAATTAAATGAAATCTAAAAAAACAAACAAACAAACAAAACCCTCCTTTTTACAACCATTTATATTGCCACAGATCATCTCACTTACAAAAGGAGCTCCAAGTCTGTGTCCTTGCCATCTTTGCATCTCCAGTGCCCAGCCCAGTGTCTTGCGGAAAGCAAGCCCTCGATACATTACTTGGAGCAAATGGAAGGGTGGAGGTTGGGAGGTATTATAAAAAGGGCCAGCTTTAAATATCAAAAGAAATCTGCAATATGGACACAACACCTACTGTGCAGTTATTAGGTCAAAACCTGAGTAACACATTTATTATGTCAACAGTTTTTATCTCTTCACTGTCCAGTACAGCATCTCCAATGCCTAGAGCCACGGATGGCATAGTAGTAAACACTCATCTGACACCTGTTGAGTAAACAATTCACGCCTTTTTTTTCCCTCCTTTTTAAAGATTTTATTTATTTTTGACAGAGAGAGAGACAGCAAGAAAAGGAATCAAGCTGGGGGCGTGGGAGAGGGAGAACAGGCTTTCCATTAGCAGGGAGCCCGATGCGGGCCTCAATCCGAGGACTCTGGGATCATGACATGAACCAAAGGTAGACGCTTAACGAATGAAACACCCAGGCGCCCAATGATTCATGCTTTTAATAAAAGTATATCTCCAAATTCTTACAAAGAATTCTGTTCACATTGTCAGGGCATAGTTCATCCTCTCACCCCTTCCCCTTTTCCACCATGCAAAATCCAACCATAAAATCACTCCTTTCATAGACTCAAGCTATGTCCATTTTACTCTATAGATTATAAATTCTTAATTTAACCACTTTTCTTTCTGTCAGATTGTACGTTCATTCTTCAGGGATGAAAATTAGAATTCAAAACAGGAACAAAGACGATGATCTAGGTTGAAGTCAGATAATCACAATCATTTTCCTACATTCAAGAGCCACTCAAATCTTGCTGACCAACTCTTTTTTAGAACCCTGGAGTTAGAATTTACAAATATTCTGTTTACAAATGGTCCACACTCAGAATTCTGATTTTCATTCATGTTGCATTATTTTCTCTCTCCTTCTGTCTCCAATTTAGGACTGACTGATCTAACGCAGCTTGTACTAAAACCAAATTGTTGCAGCCCACACCTTATCTCCTATTCCATGCAGCCAGCCTCGATCACAAAATAGTTATCCAAATTCAACCTGCTCTTGAACAGTTTTCATTCCTTCCTTATGAATAACTGTGCACTCCCTGAATGGCTATTCTCCACCTTCTCCACCTACGGATTTGGCTCTTGACAAAACATTCTGTGACAGCTCTCAATGTCTCCTTATTGCTGCTTGGATTAAGGAAGAAAGGAACGAACCCCAGGCCCTGTGAGTATTGCACCTCTTCAACTAAGATGAGATCCCTTTAAAGCAGGGACTTTTACTTGAGGTATGCTTGGTACTCTACAATGGGGTTCCTGGGAGGGAGGTGAAGAGGCATGGTTGTAACAAGTTTGATGGGTAACACTTCCGCAAAATCCACAGATTTAGAATTCCTAGGAATGTTTGCATTTCTGGGGTGTCCAGACCTAAGGGGGTGACATGAATGAATGCTTCAGCACCCTGGTAAATGGGGGAGATACTCCATGAGCTACTCCAAGAAACCTAAATCCTGCCTTCAAAGGACTCAGTCAGTGGTTTACAGTGAAATGAGAAAGCTTCTGATTCTCTCCCCACAAGAAAGCACATGTACAAACAAGTAAGTCTGCCTTAATTTCAGGAGGTCTGTAATGCCCAGAGTTCATAGACTTGGAGTTTTTCATTACGAATGTGAGGGAGGACAGCAATACAGAACAAAAACAAATCCCAAGGCATTTCAACTGGGAAAGTGAGACAAAAGTGACCACTTAAGACACTATGCTTTTGATAAGTGATAGCTCTATTCCTAATAGCAATGGAGCTTCCATTTGAAATAAAGGCTTAAGGTCAAGGGCAAAGTCTTTCAGGTTGTAATCAATCATCACAGAGATAAAAGGGTTTGATAAGGTGGAATTTGACTGTGACAGGGTAATAATTCAGTCACTCAGCCTCATTTAAGCAATATTCCTTTCAACGGTCTTAGCTTATCACTTAAAACCTCTCTGCCTAGGACCAATTCCTGAGTTAGCCCTGCTATGTATGCTCTAAACCTAAGTGGCATTAATGGCTTGACAGAAGGTAGTATCTGCACATACAAAGAATCATCCATTTACCAGCAGCTTCTCATCAGTACTGGATTAGCTATAATAAAACCACTGAAGACCTCAACATTTCCATTACAAAACTATTGTCAGGAGCTTATAGTTCAATTTTTTTTTTTTTTTAAAGATTTTACTTATTTATTTGACAGAGAGAGACAGATCACAGGTAGGCAGGGAGGCAGAGAGAGGAGGAAGCAGGATCTCCGAGGAGCAGAGAGCCTGATGCGGGGCTTGATCCCAGGACCCTGGGATCATGACCTGAGCCAAAGGCAGAGGCTTTAACCCACTGAGCCAGGGCTAGGGGTGCCTGGATGGCTAGGTTGTTAAGTGTCTGCCTTTGGCTCAATTCATGATCTCAGGGTCCGGGGATAGAGCTCCCACATCTGGCTCCCTGCTCAGTGGGGAGCCTGCTTCTCCCTCTCCTACTACCCCTTCTCCTGTTCCCTCTGTCTCTCTAATAAATAAAATCTGTAAAAAATTAAAAAATTTAAAAACTCAAGGCTGAAACTTGGGATGTATGGTTTGGAAGATACTATATTTAATTAAAGGAACTTTCTGCACTTCGCAAGTACTAAACAGATGGTCTTAATAAATGCTGACCTCAAAATATCCAGAGGACAAAGCCTTAAAAAGTAAGCCTTCCCATAAGCGTAAAACAGAAAATGTATGTTTGTCTTCAGAACTTTCAATGTGACAAATAATCTGTCAGCCTAAACCTCCTGACACCTTCTCTACTCCCACATCCAATCAGTAGTCGTGATACCTTTGCATCTTTAATGGCTCTTGAATCAATTCTTTACTTCTATTGTTACCTTGCAACATCATGTCCCACCTGAACCATTATAACCTCCAACAGGACTCCTACACTCTGCTCTTGCTCTAAATCAATTCATACTTCCTGCAGGCAATCAGAATCCTTCCAAAAGACAAATCTAATCAACAAATCTAATCAAGTCCCCCCACCACCACTTAAAAATCTTTCCATGGCTTCCTGCTGCTCTAAAGACCTTATCTTTAGCATGGTCTACAGACATTTACATCCTCACTCTACCTCTTCTCTCATTCTCCATGTTCTAATTATATGGGTCTTCTTCCAGTTCCTCAGTTCACCATACTACCTCCAACCTCGGGACCTTTGCACATACTTCTCCCTCTCAAGAGTGCCTTCCTCCTACATCCATATCAACTATCTGTATTCAGATCTTCAGATTTCAACTCACTATGTCATTTCTTCAGGGGCTTTTATGACCAAATTTCTGTTCTCTTATCCCCTATGGCTTTTCTTCATTTGCAGATTTGTGGAGTTTTGATTAAAGTGGGGTGTTTTCCTCACAAAGCTGTAAGATCCAGGGTTAGTGGTAAGGAGTACTTCCTCAATAACTAGCATTAGTATATAGTAGGCACTCAAAAATGTTTATTGATTAAATCGCATCATATACCACAGAGTACAATTCGAACGGTAAGATCATCTTTCACATCATTTACCTAAGAAGAACAGTGAAAGGCCCTGAATGGGGAAGGAGATAAGAAATATGTTTCTCATCTTGACCATGGGTATTATGTTCTGTAATCGTGACCTCCACAGCTGGGCAGATATAAAGAAGTAGTCCAGGTTTTAAAAACAAAAACAAAAACAAAAAAAAAATGAGGTTGCTACAGACTTTATTGCCCGGCAGGCACACTGAAAGCGCAAGATAAACAATGGCACAGGGTGGAACCACAAGTACAAGCTTGCCAGAATAGAGGCAGAACCTTTATTTGGTAGATTGTTCTAGCCTATTTCAAGACATTTACAGGGATTTAGAGAGATCCAAAAAAGCCTACAGGTGGATCAGCATTAAAGAAAAGGCAGGTGCGTCACAGTGCAGGGAGGTGTCTACCATGATAATCAAAGGAAAAGAACGAGAAGGCAGAAGGGAAACTCAGCAGTCAGAATCTGTGTGCTGGTCAGAACCTTCCCTAAAGGAAATGCTCTTCGAGTGCCAGATCTCAGAAGTGCTCAGACTCGTTTTTATTTTTATTTTATTTTTTTTAAAGATTTTATTTATTTATTTGACAGAGAGAAATTACAAGTAGACAGAGAGGCAGGCAGAGAGAGAGGGAGGGAAGCAGGCTCGCTGCTGAGCAGAGAGCCCGATGCGGGACTCGATCCCAGGACCCTGAGATCATGACCTGAGCTGAAGGCAGCGGCTTAAACCACTGAGCCACCCAGGTGCCCCTGCTCAGACTCGTTTTTAATAAAAGGAGGCAAAAGTCCCTTGTTTATGCTCATAATGATTCACAAGCTATGCCTTAAATTGCAGTTAACAACTGCCTGTATTTTGTTTTCCTGATACAGGATTTTTTTTTTTTAAGATTTTATTTATTTATTTGACAGAGATCACAAGTAGGCAGAGGGGCAGGCAGAGAGAGAGGAGGAAGCAGGCTCCCCGCTGAGCAGAGAGCCCGATGTGGGGCTCGATCCCAGGGTCCTGGGATCATGACCTGAGCTGAAGGCAGAGGCTTTAACCCACTGAGCCACCCAGGCGCCCCCAGGATTCTTTTCAGTGTTAATTTACATTTAAAAGTCTTAAAAAGCTAGCTTCTGTCTTTGGCAAATGATAGCAATGACAGTGGACCCAGTGACAAACTATCAAATAAATTGAACCAAAAATCAAGATATCACCTGCTATTGAATGACTAGCCTTGTGGCTGGGTAGTTATTAATAGAACCACTTTAATAAAGACTTATTACAAAAGAGATGGGTATTGGTGTGGATGTTCCATCACCTCTTTAAAAGACTTGTCATGTGAACTACAGGACATTCTGAATATGGCTAGTTTTGTCAGACTTTCTCTCCCAGAAAATGGGATTTTAACATTCCCATCTCTCTGTGAAAGGCCATTTAATGACTTAAACACTCTCGATTGTGATACTCAGTACTTCTTTGTCAATCATTTTGAAAGCAAAAATCATAAAGAGGTCACCACCAGCCCACGAGATCTGAGAGGCTTAAAATCACAAACACATAAAAGGAAAACTTGGGACTTTTTATATTAGTACTCAGATGACTTAGAGGGGAACCCACCCCAGATATTATAAAGAAATTCCACTTCAGTAGAGACTTCAAATACTAAAACGTAAGAGTAATCTAATTTCACCATATAGACGGCAACTGCTAAGGAAATCTCTTCCTCGGATTCTCATTCTTAAAAGAAAGCCTAGTCATTCAACTTCCTGATGCTAAGTTAATGCTAAGGAAAGTTAATAAAGGAGATCACTCAGACGCAGTGTGGATAATATTTGCAAAAGGCACTTTACTAGAGAGCCTAACTCCTCCCAAGGCCCCTGGGCCACTCTGTGGCCCTGAACTCCTCAAGCCCTCCGTCACCCTCAAGGGCAGCGGGCCCAGCGGGCTACCCCGGTCTCCGGGATGAGGAAGGAGAGCGGCGCGGCGGCTCAGTTTCGGGGAGCGGATCCGGGCGGGGGGCAGGGGTTGGGGAGAAGCCGGTATGCAACCAACCAACTGGGTCAGCGAAGCTGCAGTCGCGGCGGCCCCTTCCCGGCGTGGCTCACGGTAACTAAGGTTCCGAGGCGCCTGACTAAACCCTCAAAAGCAAGGGAGTGTCAAAGCTAACACTCGCGCCTTGGGCGGCAGACAAATGCGTCCCTGCGGAGCCGCGGGGAGCTCCGCTCCTCTGCGCCCCTCGGCGTCGGGCTGGGCGAGCTGGCGGCCAAAACCAAGCGGCGGGCGCCGGCACAAGTTAGTTTTCCGGCCCGAGCGGCCCTGCCACAGCCGGGTTAGAGGAACCGGCCCCACATCCCCCCGGACAGAGCCGCCGGGAGCAGGCGAGCGCGCGAGCGAGCGACGCGGCTCTGGAGGAACGGACTTCCCCCGCGCTGTGCGGACTGCGGCCGAGGGGCTCGCGAGCCGGGCGGGGACACCCCTCCGCCACCTCGGGCCAACCGCCCCACCCCTCACCCGGGAAGCGGGAGGAAGGGCCGGTCCAGGGAGAGGCCGCGGCCGCACAGCGCACCCAGTCTCCCGGCCACCAGAGCTGGGGGGGGGGGGGGGGGGCAGGGAGGCGGCGCTCTCCGTACGAGCCGGAGGCGGGGCGCCATCTCCCTCCCACTCCCGGCAGGCAGGCGGGCCGGGGGAGCCGGGGGCTGAGAGCATCCCCGGACCGGTGGTAGCGGGAGGGAAGGCTGCACCGAGGGGCCTGGTCCCGAACGGCGGTGATGGGAGCGGCAGCATCTCGCCTCCTTCAGGCCTGAACGCGTCACAGGCCGCAGCCTGGACCAACCCCGCGGCCCCCGGCCGCGACCGCGGCGGTCCCGGCACGGAGGAGTCGGGGGGCTGGGCGGCCCCGGCCCTCCTCCCGCTCCGCCCCGCAGTCCCGGCGTGGAGCGCGGCCGCCGGCAACGGCGGCGGCGGCGGAGCCCCGGGAGGGGGAGCGCGGGAGGAAGGGGAGGCGAGGGGGCGGGCCAGTGGCTGGTAGCCGGGACCGGGTGCTCGGGGTTCGGCGCCCCCGATCGGCCCGCGCTCCGCCAGCACCACCTGCGGAGCTGCGGCGCAACGCCGCGCCCCGACCCCGCCGCCCCTGCTCCCGCCACGCGCGCGCGCAAACAAAACAAGTTGCAGGTCGCCGCCGCCGGAGGGGGCGGGAGGGTCACTCACCCTCATCCTGCTCAGCGGGCTTGGGTCGTCCGGCCGCGGGGACAGGGAAGACCAGAGGACTACTAGCCCCAGGAAGCTTCCCACTACCAGTAAACTGCGTAAGATGAACCCAATCTTCAGCCTCATCTTCCTCCGGCGGCGAGAGACACAGAGCCCGGCGCAGCCGCCGCCACAGCTCTCCCCTCCCTCCTTCCCCCTCCTCCGGCTCTCCACCTCCTCCCTCCCCCACCCCTACCGCTTCGGCTGCCGCCCTCTCCGCCGCCTGCCCTTTCCAGCTCCAGATCCGGAACTCCCCTTGGCTCTACCTTCCCCCGGGCTCTTCCCCCCGCCCTCCTCCCCGCGGCTCGTCGGCTCGGACTGCTTTCCGCCGCCGCGTCCCACCCCACCCCCCCGTCGGCCTCCGCAGAGCTCCAACCGACCCGTGTGCCTCGCTCTTCCAGGCTTCCTTTCTGTGTCCCTACCCTCTTCCCTGCCCGCAGCCCTCTTCTCTCCACACTATGTCCAAGAATCCTCTTGGCAATTCCCTGTTACCTTGTAACTAACTTACACTTTCCCCGGGTCTGGTCCTTAGCCTTTGCCCCACTGCTCAGCTCTGAAAGCTTCCAGATTCCCAAACTTTTGTTTTAATTATGGGCCATAACTCTGTCCTTAACGTCCGTACCCTCCGGAATCCCCCGGCTAACCGCCCCCCTCCCCGCGGACCTGGAGCGGCTCCTGGCTGCTCCTCCCTTTCTTACACCCACTACCCGGAGCCCCCAGCCGCAAGACTTGCAGGAAGCAAACCAGGAAGTCAGAGCTACCGCTGCTGCAGCAGCAGCTCCACGTGGCTGATTTATAGCTGGGAGGATTTTTTCTTATTGATTGTTCTTGCTTTTTCACACGGCTCCTTAAGGAGGTGAATTTGTAACTTAAGGGCCCAGGTGTGATGTGCACGTATCACTGGACTGGAGGGGTTCACCTGCAAAGCCAATATTCACTTTCTCTGGAGCTAATTAGAAGAATGCTTGTCTCGTACTAATGATATCAACCTTGTTCATGAGCTGTTTCTATTTGGAGGACCGAGGATTGGGGATTTATAAAACAATGCTCTACCTTCATTGCCTCCTTCAGACCTGATTTTTACCACTTGATGGACGTTCCTTGATTTCTGTTTTTCAATCCTTTTCTGCCTGTGAGACCTAAATTATACACGAAAGGATATTGACAAACGTGTACCAAATGCCTCACCCTGAGGGAGTAATTTTACTCCATATCTCCCAATAAAGATGACAGTCACTTTATTGCCAAGCGTATGTGATTATGTTATCAGTGGACCATATCTTAAACTAAGTTAAACAGAATGTTTAATATCTTATCCTAATATTTAGGATGGTGAAAGTTCATTCTTTTTCCTAATGTCTCATAACTAAAAGGACTTTTAAAAAAGTAAAAACTGGTTATTTAAATTTTTAAAAAATGAAATAAGGAATTTGAATCATCCAGATAAAGAACTATACCAAACTAACTTCATGTACTTCCTAATTTGGGTTACATTGCCTATATATTGAGGAATTCCGTAGATGCCATGATTTCAGAATTTCCACAAAATATTTGAAGTGATACCCTTGTGAACAACATAGGGAAATGTAGAATGGATGACAATATAGTTAGGCATATTCTTGTTTGGCTGAATGAATAATTGTACACAGTTGCAATATAAGCCGTTATAATAAGCCGTTATAATATACAGATCACCTGGAGAAGGGGTATCAGGTGTTGAACACAAATCACTACCCAACCCAGCATTTTTATCAGCCACTTAAGAACTAGTTGTTTTTAGTATAAGATGAGGGAGATTTTTTTTTTTTAAGGGAGTCAGGGAGAGAGAATCTTTTTTTTTGTTTTGTTTTTAAGATTTTATTTATTTATTTGACACACAGAGATCACAAGTAGGCAGAGAGGCAGGCAGAGAGAGGAGGAAGCAGGCTCTCCACAGAGCAGAGAGCCCGATGCGGGGCTCGATCCCAGGACTCTGGGATCATGACCTGAGCTGAAGGCAGAGGCTTTAACCCACTGAGCCACCCAGGCGCTCCGAGGGAGATTTTTAAAAAAGATTTTATTTATTTATTTGACAGAGAGAGAGATCACAAGTAGGCAGAGAGAGGACGGGAAGCAGGCTCCCTGCCTAGTAGAGAGCCCGATGTGGGGCTACGATCCCAGGACCCTGGGATCATGATCTGAGCTGAAGGCAAAAGCTTTAACCCTCGGAGCCACCCGGGTGCCCCTAAGATGAGGGAGATTTTGCTGAAGACTTTCCTGGTGAAAAAGACCTGAATGTTTAATTGCTTAAGTATGAACCTGCTGGGTAATATAGAAAAATAATGCCCCACTGTTGGGTCAATTCAGGTCCATGTTGGGACCCAGAAATCACCTGCTAGTAAGTACCCAGGTGATTCGGATCCAGATAAGTTGTGCACCACCTTTGGAGAAACAGTGGATCGCCAAGGGAGCACTGCTCTCTGTCAGGCATGGGGGTCGATGTGGTGCACCATGACACGGTGCCTTCAGCTAGGAGGCTGGCAGAGGGCTCAGAAGCAAGGTAATGGGTTGGGACGGAAGAGAAAATTTTTGTGAATGCCTTGTGTGTGCAAGATGCCTCACATTCGTTACTTCATTTAATCTTGACACAACCTGAGTGAGGGTGGCAATTCTGCTGTTCTCAAACTGGGATTAAAGCAGATCTTTCTAGCCTTGGATTCTTGCCACCACATGCATACACTCCTCCCCAAGCCGTGCTAGCCTTCTGGGCCTAGAATATAAATAAGTGTTCTCCAAGGGGATGCAAAAGGTCAAGGCCTAAAGATCTGTTAGGTTTTTTAATTCTTCCTGGTGCCTGCTCTTTTAAAGGAGAACCCACCGAAAGGAATTGTGGCCAAGCTTGGGTTGCAGCTTAAAGGTGTAGTGCGTTCCCTGGGGCTCTCACCACTCCTTTCTTTTCTTTTTTTTTTTTTCCTTTTTTTCTTTTTAAGATTTATTTATTTGAGAGAGAGCGAGCTAGAATGAGTGGGAGGGGCAGAGGGGGAGGGAGAGTCTTACCACTCCTTTCTATTTTATGGTGCAACCAAGCTGAACCCAAGAGTCTCTAAGTGTATCTTGATCTGCCTTGCCTTCAGGCCTTTGTAAAGGGTGTTCTTTTGGCCTGAAACAATACCACAACAACAACAACAACAACAAAAAACCTTTTCCATATTCCCGCTCACATCCTTCCCCATCCCACCCCCATCTCCCACCTCACCCCCCACCCGCGTCCCTGCCTAACTAATATCCTCCCTAGATACCCTTCCTAGGTGCTACCACTGCACCCCACACTTTTCCTTCTCTACTAATTACCACTACTTTGTAATTGCTTAATTTCTTTTTTCCTCTCCCAGATAAAGAGGTACAGGAGAGTGGAGTTTGGTCTCTCTGGTTCATCATTACATTCCTGTGTCTAGAGTGTAGGAAGGGTTCAGTAACTATTTTTTCGATGAAATGTTGAATGAATAATCAGATGGAGACTGTATACAGTGAAGGTGAAAGGTAGACGAGGGGGGTCAAGAGCTCTGTCAACTGCTCTTCTTCCTTACCTGGAGGCTCTCCTTCTGAGGATAAAACTTTAGAGGTTTCATCTAATTAGAAAAGTGATTATTTTGCATGTTGTCATCAACAGCGGCAGCTGGCAGACCATTGTTTCCCCTTTACTCCGCATCCTACTAGGGCAACTCAAGACAAGAGGAAAGGGATAGTTTTAATTAAAATTGAGATTTTTATATCTACTGAGAATCCACTCCCTTCTCCCCCCCATCCTCCCCCCCCCGCAAAGAAAGAGATTAAGTTGTATTGAAATGGGAACATGTAGCCATGAGCAATTACTATCTTACTATCAAACTATCAAACATATATTAACTATGTTTGGCTGCCAAGAACTCAAGTTAAGTCAGAATCAGTGACCTATAAATTACTGGGTAAATCTCCTATTACCTATTCTGTAAACATTTAATCACCTCTTTTCAAAGAACCCCAGTGGTAGTACTTTCAAGTCAAAAATGTATTTTACCTTTTAGAAAAGAACTACTATTTAGATATGTTTAAAGTGTTGATAGCTTGTTTGTTAAGAATATATTAATTTATGGGGCGCCTGGGTGGCTCAGTGGGTTAAAGCCTCTGCTTTCAGCTCAGGTCATGATCCCAGGGTCCTGGGATCCAACCTCATTGCACCTGGCTCTCTGCTCAGCTGGGAGCCTGCTTTCCCCTCTCTCTCTATGCCTGCCTCTCTGCCTACTTGTGATCTCTGTCTGTCAAATAAATAAATAAAATCTTTAAAAAAAAAAAGGAATATATTAATTTGTGCAGTGTTTATTAGTTATCTCTTATTGCATAACAAAATACCCCCAAATTTAGCATTTTAAAACAACAAACTGAATTCACACAGTTTCTGAGGGTCAGAAATTCAGGAGTGGTTTAGTTGGGTGGTTCAGGCTTAAGGTCTCTCACGAGGTTGTTGCCAGGCCACAAGCTGGGGCAATAATCATCTCATGGTTCTACTGGACTTAGAGAATCTGCTTCCAAGTTCACTCATAAAGCTAACAGGCAGGCCTCACTGCCTCACAGGCTTTGGGTGGGAAACTTTAGTTCCTCATCACAAGGGCCTCTCCAGAGAGCTGCTTATGACATGGCAGCTGTCTTCATCCAGAAGAAAAGATCTGAGGGCAAGAGAAAGCCCAAAACTGAAGTCATAGTTTGGCACAGTGTGGGGGCAGACTAGACAAGGGTGTGGATACTAAGTGGTATCCACTTAAGTAGTGGATACCACTACTAAGAGGTAGTGGACCTTGGAAGCTTAAGAACAACACTGGGAATCAAGTATCTGGGTCAGAATACTAGTTTTTTCATTGTTTGTGTTAACTTAGTTGTGTAGTATTCATTATCATATGCTGAAATGGTTCAGAAAGAATCCAGATCTTAAATAATTATTTCTGGTTATCTCGCAAAGAAATACTCTGTGTACTGTTGTCAACTATAAAACAAAGGAATTAGACCAAATGATCTTAATTCCTTTCAATACTGAAATTCTAATACTGCCCTGTGATGTTGATGCGTGGTTGACACTTTTAAATTTATACTGTAGCGTGGAATCTGGCAAACCAAAATTCTGCCTTCATACTTTTCTTCCTGACATGGATTACTGTTTCTAGCATAAGTTTATGAGCTGGGTAATTCCTAAATTGTGCTCATCTGGAATAAAAGACCGTTGTCCCTAGGGCTTCCGTTTGATGAGGTTAATCATCTCCTACAGTGTTTTGAAGGCAAAAATGCTTATTTAAAAGCCCTCTTAGATTTAACACTGTAGAGCACTACCTCCTCATAGTTCAGTGCTGTTTTCAGACTCCCATAGTTCAGAAGTACTCTTCAGATTTTAACCGTTTACTTAAGAGGTGATTGAAGCAAATTTTATCTCTTACCACTCTTGCATGGAACCTGTTTCCCAGTGTCCCACTGCTTTTAGCATTAAATCCAAATTTCTCAATGTATTACAGAGACTTTTGTGAGCTTGCCTCTGCCTACCTCCACAGCTTCACGGCTGGTCCATGAGCTCTTCCAACTCAAACTACAGCTACACTGACCTCTCCATTTCTGGAATAGACCATGGTCTCTTGCTTCTAGGCCTTCTTGCATGGTATTCCTTTACCTGGGATGCTGTTTCAGCACCAACTCCCTTCTGCCAAACTCCTGATCATCTTCAATTCAATTTATACATCAGTTCTTTCAGAAACCTCTCAAATGTTCTCTTCCGACCCCACCCTTGGCGAGGTTAAAAGCCTCTGCTTCATGCTCTCAGAGCACCCCGTGCCCTCTCCATTGTAGCACATAGCGTCCTGCATTTGTTACTGCTTCTTCAGTGGTCCGTCACCCCTACTGGGCCAAATTTCTTAAGGGTAAGGGCCACGTTCTTGTCATTTGTGATTGTATTCCTAGATGCCCATCGTGCCTGGCTCACAGGAGATGGTCAGTTTTTGAGATAAATGAGGGCAAGTAGCTTTCATATGTTCACGGCATTATATGTTTTAAGCATAGAGAAGTTTGGAAGCATTGTGTAGTAAAAGACCTATTGCATGCATGTCCATAAAGAAAAAATATACTTATTCATTGTTCAGTTGTTAGAAAATGACAGAAGAAAAGATGAAATTTCCAGGCTTCAGCAAGATGCAGTAAGGCACAGTGGGGAAATGTAAGATCTGGAATTAATTACTGGGAACAGAGTCTTGTCCAGCCTCTCATTCCTGGATCATTTCCGGTGATGTCTCTGCACAATCTCTCTGCAGGCTGTACCTCAGTTTCTTCTTTAGTGTGTGTAACTCTGCTTATCTCCTCCAGGATGTCTGAAAAGGCTTCTAGATATAGACCATCACTAAAAATAACCTAATCTTACTTATAACTAATTTAAAAATATGTCACGTAGTTCTGTCACTAAAAAATAAAAATCTTAGGAACCGAAGCTCCCTTCTTGCTACACACTGCCCCCACTCCACCTCAGCGATGAAATTCTTTACCTCAGTTTTCTGTCATCTCTATGAGCTTCGGTGTCTTTCTATAGCTTGATAATGTGTATAGAAATCTCCATTTTCTTCCTCCATGCTTTAATAATTTCTAATTAACAGATCTTAACAGGGGATAATAGCTAAATGTTTTGCATAAGTATTTTAGAGTCGAGTGGCTTTGCCCTTTTTTAGGAGCTGAGATAGGAGGGTACACTGTTCTACATTTTTATCTGACAAAAATGAGTACTTTGATTCCTAGATAATAAACTGATAGCCATTTGAAACTACCCATCTGCTCGCTGATGCAGAGGTTTATATGCACAAACTGTAATAGGACTTAGAGTAATTCCTTGACAAATTTCAGTTTTAAAGACTTTTCATGTCTTTTAACCACACTCGGCTGAGAACTTGAGTCTTTCTTCAGTGGATTTTGTATTTTAATTTCATAAAATTTTAGCACTTCAAGGGAAATTAGAGTCTAGCCAAATCTCTCATTTTACATTTGACAGGGGTGCTTCTGTCCCTCTTCTGACACCATTTCTTTTCATTACACCTCTGTTGCCATCAAACTGATGCTCTGAGAGATTATCAGTATGACAAAACCAGAGGCTAGTTTGTCTTGAAGATATCAAATTCCCACATTAAAGAAGGTGAGATTCTGGGTGATGTGTTTTGCTGAATCTCTCTGGCCTGACTGTGGTAGGTGTAGCTGGATAAACAGGATCTCTAGAAGGATGTGAAGAAGTGTAGACCAGGAGGAAGGAACATTTTGGTGCTTGTCCAAGGCAAACTACAGCCTAAAAGGCACATGATGGGAACCACACAGAAGTTCTCCACACCATTTTCTGAATGTTTTTTGGATTAATTATAAATGGGTTATTTTTAGTAATGGACTGTGCCTCGAAGCTGTTTCAGACATTTCAAAGGAGATAAACCAAAGTGCATACAAATAAAGAAACTGAGGTATAGATTCCCACATGTGCAGGAAGATTATCCTGAATGATCCAGGAATCAGGGGCCAGGCAGGGAGTAATTCCAAACCTTCCATTTCCCCACTGGGCTGTACTACATCTTGCTGAGACCTGATAACTTTCTCTTTCCTTCACTTATTTTCTAACAACTGAGTAATGAGCAAGTGCATTTTCTTTTTATCTGAATGTGTGGTCCTACGTTAAATGAGTCTTTGGAGAACTACACCAGGGAGATGTGAGCTGAGAGTGCTGATCTTCGGAGAAGCTCAAAATACTGTCACTTAGATAAATGTACCTTTTGGCTATTGCAAAGAGTTTTGAAATTTGAATTTTAATTATATTTCTTTTTGGAGAATGGTCTTTGAGGACTTGGTCTCACAGGATGTCATCTATTTCTCAGACTGTGTAAAATTATTTTTAACAAATTGAATCATTTTCTATAACCTTTTATTATATATATATATATATATATATATATATATATATAACTATTTCTATTCAACTTTTTTAAAGCCTGTATCATGCAAGGCATTGTTCTGGATGATGGGATATAACAGTAAACTAAAAGAACAGATATCTCTATTCTTGTGGAATCAGACAATAAATGAGATATGTAAAGCGTTATCTATTATTATCAAATAAACTGGAATATCATGGGCCAAGCTTTGGTCTAAGAGTTTACAAGCTTAACTCTTTATTTAGATAGTATATCAGAAGATAAATGCCAGGGAGAAAAATAAAGCAGGGAAGTGGGATTTGGAATGCTGGGTGGGAGTGAGGGAAGGTTTCAATATGTAGTAGTCTGAGGTCTCATTGAGAAGACAGTACTGGGGGGCACCTGGGTGGCTCAGTGGATTAAAGCCTCTGCCTTTGGCTCAGGTCATGATCCCAGGGTCCTGGAATCGAGCCCCACATCTGGCTCTCTGCTCAGCAGGGAGCCTGCTTTCCTTCCTCACTCTCTGCCCACCTCTCTGCCTACTTGTGATCTCTTTGTCAAATAAATAAATAAAATATTTTATAAATAAATAAATAAAAAGAAGACAATACTGGAAAAGACCTGAAGGGGTGAAGGAACAAGCCAAATGGATATCTGAGGGAGATGCCTCCAGGCCTAATGAGCAGCAAGTACAAAGTCCCTTAGGCAAGACCATTCTTTCTTGGTTTAGGAAAAGCAAGGACAAAAGAAGAGTTACAGCTGAGAAAGTAAGAGGAGAGTATCAGGGCACAGTAGTGACTATGGCTTTAATTTAGAGATGGGAAGCCATTGACTGTGCAGAGGGGTGGTGAGATCTGATTTACATCTAAATAGGATCACAGCCTCTTGCTTCTGGATTTAATATGGCAAGGAACAAAGATAAAAGCAAGGATCAGTGAGGAGGCTGTTTTTAATAATCCAAATGGGAGATCATGGTAGCATGAACTAGGATTAGGACATGAACTAGGATTAGGTGAAAATAGGTCAGAATATAAATATATTTTGATTATTCTTCAACTATTATGGTTCCATATAATCGAACTTGTTGTTTTGCTTCCAGACTCTCTGTAAGTAGTTAAATTAATTGTCTGTGAAACAAACTCTTTAAATGTTCTGGCAGCACACATTATTTTAAGAAGCTATGTAAGCAATTACTTGGCAATTTGTTCTAGATTTTCATATATGCAGTATATTTTCAAATGGAACAACTTCTATTTGGAAATAAAATCTTCCATGCAACAATGCCAGAATCAACTGATCTGACGAGTAAAATATTTTTTTAATCTTTCTAAATGCATCCATGGGAAACAAGAAAATAGAGAACATTAAGACCATACATGGAGTAGAGAGGGTCAGTTAAACACCAACGCTGACTTTTTGCCTTAAGGACTTTGTCCAAACCCGGTACGAGTATCACTTATATTCTGAGTTCAAGGAACAGATTTAGGAACAGAAAACAAATTCAGGATCCACCCAAAATGGAAAGTCTAATAGTACCTCAAAAACTAGGATCCCCAGGGGAGCCTGGGTGGCTCAGTTGGTTAAGTATCTACCTTCGGATCTGGTCATGATCTGAGGGTGCTGGTTCTCCATTTAGCGGTGAGTCTGTTTCTCCCTCTTCCTCTGTGATCTCTCTCAATTTTGCTCTTTCAAATAAATAAATTAATGTAAAAAAAAAAACCCAAACCCAAAAAACTAGGATCCCCAAAATGTTTCATCCCCAGGGTGAAAGAGAACTAAAATTAAACCCAATCCCCTCATCCCCTAAAGAGAAACCTTCCTCTGCACACACCCCACACCATCTATCTAAGAAATTAGTGATTATAAATTGGCCATCATGCTGGTTTGCAACCAGAATGCACATCACCCGGATGGCTAGAAAACCTTCAAACCAAGAACTTAGTTTAAAGTGGTCCCAGATGAATCATTTCACAAGGCATCTGAAAAGCAAATATACTCCTTTTTGGTTTTCTTTTTTTCTTTTTTTGTTCTTTTTTTAAAGATTTTATTTATTTATTTGAGAGAGAGAGAGAGAGAGAGAGAGTGTGTGTGTGTGTGTGTGTATGTGTGTGTGTGTGTGTGTGTGTGTATGAGTGGGGGAGGGGCAGAGGGAGAGTGAGAAGCAGACACCCTGCTGACCAGGCAGTCTGATGTGGGTCTCAATCCCAGGACCCTGAGATCATACCTGAGCCAAAGGTAGATACCTAACTGAGCCACCCAGGTGCCCTATTTTTTTTTTAACACCTCCTTTTTGAAAGAACCCTCTGTCCTTCATGCTTTGAAAAACGTTCTGTTCCTGTGACCCCTAAGAAAACGAGTTGCTCACAGTAGAAAAATCACTGAACACCCAAGGCCCCGTGAGGGCAGTTTAGCAGAAAAAAATACACTGCAAAATACACTGTTAATAAATTTAGCAGTTGGAATTATTGGGCACTATAAAGTAATTAATATATTTCAGAAATGAAAAGCGCTCTGAAAATATGGGTAAAACTGAGAAGAGATCTAATTTCCAGAAACAAAAAAATATAGATAAAAAATTTTTTAAGTTAATGGATGGATTAAAGAGCATATTAGAATTGTCATTGACATTCTCTCATCCCTTGATTTCTGGGCTCTTAGTTCTCTTTCTGTCTTTAAGCCACTCATTCTCAGTCTTTGTCACTGATTCTATAATCTAAATTAAAGACAACATCACTTATTTATTTAAAAAATTTTTTTAAAGATTTTTTAACCTATTTGCTATAGAGCATAAGTGGGGAGATGGGCAGAGGGATAAGCAGACTCCCCGCTGAGCAAGGAGCCTGATGTGGGGCTCCATCCCAGGACCCCAGTATCATTACCTGAGCTAAAGACAGATGCTTAACTGACTGAAACACGCAGGTATCCCAGCAGCATCACTTAGAACTCCATTCTAGTTTGTTTTCTTTTCCTTCATTTTTAAATTTGCATAGACCAACCCATTCACACTGTTTCATTTATGTTAATAATTGTCACACCTTAACTTTCAGCACAGACTTGTTTTCTGAGCATTAGACCACAGGACACTTCCTACTTGTAACTTTCAAGTCAGCATTTCCAGAGCGTACTTTGTGTCTTATTGGGTGAAATCATTCACAGCAATCTACTCTTTCTGCTTTGGATTTGAGAAGTGGCAGAAAGTGAAATCAAGTACATTCACAACCAGCTGACCACTAGACAGATGACTTCACCTGGGATAAATAAACTGAAAAAGTCAAGATAAGACCCATAGAAAAAAGTGCCACAAAATGAGGAAACACAAGTTTGGAAGTCTTTAAGGGGGGGGGGGGGGATATATATATATACACACACACACACACACACATACATATATATTTATATATAAATATATTAAAATATATATTTATATGTATTTTAAAATATATATATTTTTAAAGGAAGTTTTCAAGAGTTAGAGGAAGAACATAAATGAATTAGGGTAGGCTAATTACTATGATAAAAAATGTCAAAGTTTCAGGGGCTCCATGCAATCAAAATGTACCCTCCTCTCTGTGCATTGGCTGAGGGGCAGGAAAAGGACTCTGTCCCCAAGCAGATCTCCCTTCTAGAGGCATGCTGTTCCCATTCAGTGCCTCTACCATTTCCTGAGCAATCCAAGTTCTCTACTATGTTCTTTGCATCGAGCTGGTGATTTAGGAAAAAAAAGAGCATATACAGGATGCCCAGGAGGTGTTTCTAAGAGTCAGGTTTGGGGTGGTAAACAGTCGTTCTGCCTGATTTTATTGACTAAAACTCAATCACATGTGTACTGGTAGATAAATAGTATACCTGATCCTTCAAGCCATGTTTTAGAAAATATTTGGTAACATGGGAAAATGGAAAAAATAGAAAATAAAGTGAGGAAAAAAACACGAGATAAAAGTAAGTGTACTCTTGTTCTGACTCTGTTAATAAGAGAAATATTATGTTTTCACTTTTGAAAGACTATAAGGAGGGTATCTGGGTGGCTCAGTTGGTTAAGCACCTGCCTTTAGTTCAGGTAGTGACCCCAAGATCCTGGGATTGAGCCCTGCATGAGGCTCCCTACTGAGTGGGGAGTCTGTTTCTCCCTCTCCCTCAGCCCTTTCCCACCCCACCCCCAGCTTGTGCTCTCTCACTCAAATAAACAAAATATTTACAAAAAAGATTATAAGCAGATAAGTCGTTAGCATTTTGATGTCTATCTGAATAGTGGGATTGTTGGGAATCTTCTCAACATTTTTCTGTCTTATCTAAATTATTAATAATAAAAGTGTTACTTTGTTTATTTTTAACAAGCATATAATGTATTATTTGCCCCAGGGGTACAGGTCTGTGAATCGTCAGGCTTACACACTTCACAGCACTCACCATAGCACATACCCTCCCCAATATCCACAACCCCACCCCCCTCTCCCTACAAAAGATATATTAATTTCTCCTTTTAAAAGAAATATTATCAAAAATATTTAAAGAAGGAAAATGGTAACAATTCTTTATTCCTGAAAATTGCCTATCAGAAGCCTTGTACATAGTAGATACTTCATATATATTTATTGATTGAACCAGTACAACTGAGTAGAATAATTAAATGTAAGTCTAAGAACAAAACGGTAAGAGCAGTCATTTCCCTAATGATGCTACTTAAATGTGGCAACTGATTAGCCAAATTACCACACTTTCTTCTTAGGATAGTTTGACTTTAGTTTTATGATTTAAATCATATACTAGATGTAATACTAATACTAGGGAATAACCTGTGTTAGTGTTTCCTGAACCTTATTCATCTTGGTACTTTTTACACTGTTCTTAGTCATACCTGGGGTAATACATATATTATTGTTTTAATATTTTTCACTAAAATCATATACTTTTATAAACCTAAATTTAGCTTCATACTAAGCAATACCAGTAAAATCATAGGATTGTGGTATTAGTTTTTCTATGCATATTAAAATAAATACATAATTACAAAAATCAAAAATATATGGAGCACCTGGCTGACTCAGTCAGTAGAGCATATGACTCTTGATCGCAGGGTGGTGAGTTCGAGCCCCGTGTTGGGTATAGAAATTACTTAAAAATGAAATCTTTAAAAAAAAATTTTATGTTCTACTTAATCATTTCCTTTACCCCCAAGCTTACTACCCTTCAGAAATAACTGATCTATAATATGTTATATTTACCAGTTGCATGTTTTAGTTTCAAGCTTCTATGTGTTTGGGGACCATGACTAACACAGGTTTTCCCACCAGGTAAACTCTTTAGTTTTATGATTTATGACCTAATTTTGTGACTCTGTTCATAGATAAGTATCAAAAAGCAAATGTTTAATAAGTCATATATATAAGTTAACTTTTTTTAACACTTTTTAAAGATTTTATTTTTATTTATTTGACAGACACCACAAGTAGGCAGAGAGGCAGGCAGAGAGAGAGGGGGAAGGCAGAAGGGGGAAGGCTGCTGAGCAGAGAGCCCGATGCGGGGCTCGATCCCAGGACCCTGAGATCATGACCTGAGCTGAAGGTAGAGGCTTTAACCCACTGAGCCACCCAGGCGCCCAACAACTTTTTTTTTTTTTTCCATTTTATTTATTTTTTTCAGCTAACAGTATTCATTCTTTTTGCACAACACCCAGTGCTCCATGCAAAACATGCCCTCCCCATTACCCACCACCTGTTCCCCCCACCTCCCACCCTTGACCCTTCAAAACCCTCAGGTTGCCCCAACCTCCCACCCCTGACCCTTCAAAACCCTCAGGTTGTTTTTCAGAGTCCATAGTCTCTTATGGTTCGCCTCCCCTCCCCAATGTCCATAGCCCGCTCCCCCTCTCCCAATCCCACCTCCCCCCAGCAACCCCCAGTTTGTTTTGTGAGATTAAGAGTCATTTAATCCCAATCCCATCTTGTTTCATTTATTCTTCTCCTATCTCCCTACCCCCCCCATGTTGCTTCTCCATGTCCTCATATCAGGGAGATCATATGATAGTTGTCTTTCTCCGATTGACTTATTTCACTAAGCATGATACGCTCTAGTTCCATCCACGTCATCGCAAATGGCAAGATTTCATTTCTTTTGATGGCTGCATAGTATTCCATTGTGTATATATACCACATCTTCTTTATCCATTCATCTGTTGATGGACATCTAGGTTCTTTCCATAGTCTGGCTATTGTAGACATTGCTGCTATAAACATTCGGGTACACGTGCCCCTTCGGATCACTATGTTTGTATCTTTAGGGTAAATACCCAGTAGTGCAATTGCTGGGTCATAGGGTAGTTCTATTATCCATCAAAATCCTTGAGGAGAATGCAGGCAGCAACCTCTTCGACCTCAGCCGCAGCAACATCTTCCTAGGAACAACGGCAAAGGCAAGGGAAGCAAGGGCAAAAATGAACTATTGGGATTTCATCAAGATCAAAAGCTTTTGCACAGCAAAGGAAACAGTTAACAAAACCAAAAGACAACTGACAGAATGGGAGAAGATATTTGCAAACGACATATCAGATAAAGGGCTAGTATCCAAAATCTATAAGGAACTTAGCAAACTCAACACCCAAAGAACAAACAATCCAATCAAGAAATGGGCAGAGGACATGAACAGACATTTCTGCAAAGAAGACATCCAGATGGCCAACAGACACATGAAAAAGTGCTCCACGTCACTCGGCATCAGGGAAATACAAATCAAAACCACAATGAGATATCACCTCACACCAGTCAGAATGGCTAAAATTAACAAGTCAGGAAATGACAGATGCTGGAGAGGATGTGGAGAAAGGGGAACCCTCCTCCACTGTTGGTGGGAATGCAAGCTGGTGCAACCACTCTGGAAAACAGCATGGAGGTTCCAACAACTTTTTTAAACAGTGAATATTCTCTCTTCCATACACCCACCCCATTTTCAATGGAAGCCCACTGATACAACATAGAATATTTCTTTTATCTTTTTCCTGGGATCATGAACTGAGTTGAAGGCAGATGTCAACCAATCAAGGCACCTAGGCATCCCATGGCAAACACAATAAGTTAGTTAATATATAGAATAAATTTAAGAAGTACTTATTTGTTTAAGTAATCTCTACACCCAACCTGGGGCTCACACTCACTACCCCAAGATCAAGAGTCACTTGTTCTACCAACTGAGCCTGCCAGGCACCCTCTCTAGGGAACATTTTATAAAGACCAGAATTCTTTGGTGTGCACCTAGCCAAAATGAGTAAAATAAAGAGATATCTACTGTTTCTTGAGGTCATAATCCTACTCTCGGAGATGATAAGTAACAACAGCAAGGGCCACAAAAACTGGTTGTTAATTTTCACACTTTATATGCGGTTTCCTTTTGAATGACAAAGAAAAGACAAGCTGGGAGTTTTGACACTTAAATAAAAAATACAGAGGGAATTGTAGAATCTATGTCTGGGGAAATCCTTACCATAGAGACCTGCCTGGAATGATTTTATGTGTTGTCCAAAAGTAAGGATGTGGTCTCTGTTATTTCTGGCTTTGTGGTCGTTATTACTAAGTCTCAGTTTTGGGACTTTTTTGTGTTTTTTGGTGTTTTTTTTTTTGTTTTGTTTTGTTGCTGAAACCAAGTGTTAAGAAATGGATGGGATCAAGTCAAGGCAGGGCAAAGTCAGGAAAATTATAGTTGAGATGCATAGCCAAGCAGAATGACTTTATAGGTTACGTTAGGTGGGTTAAGGTGAAAATTCTATAATATTTTCTTTTCCTGTGTTTTTAAAGGAAAATGAGAATCTTCAGCAAAAACCTCACCTACAAAAACTTTGGGGGATTTTCTGGAACAACAGCTGACTGATGAACATTAGCATTCTTGTGAAGCACAGTCTTCTGTGCTTTGCTGAATACTGATGGCCATAAACACACTAGCTGGGCTATTTGTTATTATTACGAATTAGATGTGACAGAGTTTCTATTATATATAACTCATTCCATCATGTGATTTGACCATTGGGTGTATTTTAATTATTGAGCCAAGAGGTGAATAATTGGAAAGGAGGACACCTAAGAAGAAATACCAATTCTTCTGGATTGTCCTGCCAGTGAGGAGCTATAAATTGTTTATTTCCCCTCTTGTTATCTTAAAAAAAAAATTCAGACATCTATAAGACAAAGGTAAAGAGCAAGAACCTGGAGGGATGACACACTCTGGATTGAGGGTCCACAGTAAATTTCCCATTTACCGCATGTGTTACATGCTTGGACCCTCACTCCTATTCTATATAGATAGCTCCAGTGATCCCATGTCCTGGTGCACCATTCTCCCTCTCCTCTAACAGTATCTCACCTTTTCTGTTCTTACGGCATCATTTTTTTTTTTTAAGATTTATTTATTTGACGGATAGAGATTATAAGTAGGCAGAGAGGCAGGCAGAGAGAGAGAGGAGGAAGCAGGTTCCCGCTAAGCAGAGAGCCCGATGCGGGGCTTGATCCCAGGACTCTGGGATCATGACCTGAGCTGAAGGCAGAGGCTTTAACCCGCTGTGCCACCCAGGCACCCCCTTACGGCATCATTTAAACAGCCTGTTTCCTGTGTTGCTCTGAATTGCTTTGTCTTTTTTTTTTTTTTTTTAAATTGGATGTAAATTGTAAATAATAAATGATTTGGCATTCATGTTGACTGGCCTCATTAGACTTGAGATGGGAATCACAGAGGCCTACAAATGTACATTTCAGTTGTTTGGTGGTGGGGAGTAATTCCCAAGAGGCGGAGCTGCAGACCCGCCGCTCACATGGAGCAGGTCCAGCTGCATAACTGAGGGCAGCCCTCACACTGCCCTGTGGGAAAAACTGTTTGACTGCTGGTCTCTGTAGCCGCATTGCACTGAAGTACCTCCCCTCCACTCATCATGGTGCAAGATTCTCCTAGCTTCATGAACCGTGATGCGAGCAAATAAACTAAGCTCTTTTGCTTGCTTTGTTGGAAGGGGGGCCCAGGGTCACAGTGGCCCTGAGAGCACATTGGGCTGGTAATAAGGTTTTGATCCCATTTCTACAAATTTCCAGCCCAGGGTCCCCTTTTCTCAAGTTGGACACATGATTCATTTGTTCAATTTCATTAAGTAGCTGAAAACTGAACTTGGATGCTGGGGATAAAATGGTGGACAGAAAAGAAAAAAAAATCCCTGGCTCTCCCGAAGCTCCTGTGCCCAGAGCGAAGGTACGCTTTGAATTGTATAATGCGTATTATGATAAGAAATACTTCAGATCCAGTACCTGCTTCCACAGAGGCACTTCCATTAGTACCTAATCCAGTGTATCCAAAAAGGCCTCCTGAAAGACGTACTGTTTAAGAGAAGACTGACGGGCGAACGGGTGCTGCCCAGTCATGGACGTGATGTGGGTCGGAGCATATCTGGAATGCCTGAGATGAGGTAAAGGAAAATAAGTCTTCATAGCTGCTGTGAGTGTTCCAGGATGGGCAATAGCTAAACCTAACCAAGGATTCTAGAAGCAATCCTGAAGGCAATGGGAAAGGGAGGGAAACCGATTACCAGTGAGTGTGGTTGGAGAGTCACAGAGAGCCTTAGCATCATTAGCGCAGTACCTAGAATATACTTCAGCCTCGAGTCTGCCCCTCATCTTACCGATCATGTAAAGAATGCGCAGATATTTATTTTCCTGAGCGTGGACTGGAGGAAAGAGAAGCCAGTGCTCTCCTACTTGATGCTATTCTCCGGTTTATTCAATAGATGTCCATGAATAACTGCTGTATTTGAACGCACATACACCTGTTGTACCAGAGTCAGTGGGCACGGGAATATGTGTTGAGTGTCTGCCCGCATGTGACACTCTCAGATTCGTGACTGTGGGAGGGCTTGTTTACAGTAATCTGTTGGGGAAAAAAGGAAAAACAGAATGAAATGGCCTACTGGCAAACAGACATTATACAGATGGCTTAATGTTTTAATAAATGACCAAGTTGATCTCGGGATTATATCCAAGGATAAGAGAATTTTGGGGTTTCAGTTTCTAAAAAAGGATTAACCACAAATTTTAGTTTTTATGCTACCAAATTAATTTCTGTTGAGAGATCTGAGTGCAAACCATATGCCAGGCCATATACCAGGGATACAGATGGAGGTCCTTGTGTCTGGCTGGTGGGGAGATTAAAAGTAATGGGACCTATAGACAGATGAGCAAATAGATTATAGTTAGGTAATAACTCCTACTAAAAAGGAATTAAGGTAACATGGACAACTTTGTACCAAATTAACTTGTTTCTTCACTCTGCAAAAATGAGAAAGATGCCTTTCCTGAATTTTTTCTATTAACACAATTTTAAGTAAAATGGTTGAAATTGAACACATTCCTGTTTTCTTCTAAAGTTTTCCAAATAGAATAAGATGTATAATAAAATTATAAAAGTGATAAACCATTTCCTGTTTGGGGAATTAATGTTTTGTTAATCAGAGAAGGAACAGGTAGTAAACTGTACTCTACAAATGAAATTGTTTTAGTCACAAGGAGACATTTTCAGTGTGATGAGAGAGTACGGACTAAAGAAAATCAACCAATGGATGAAGGCCCAGAAAACTTTACAGGAATGCTTTCCTTTTTAAAAAGACTTAATAACCTATTCATATTATTAAGATTATATTATATTATATTATATATAATATATATTATATTATACATTATATATTATATTACATTATATTATTATAATTTGTAGAGCTTTCTTCTTACATGCTATACACCAGTTTTCATATCTCAGCATGAACAGGTTTCTGGTTGTATTTGAAACAAGCAAAGGTATCATGTCTCACCATTCATATATGATTTCATTGACATATTCATTCAATAAATATTGAGTGCCTAGATGTACCAGACCAGGGATACAAAGGCCTGCTCTCAAGAAGTTTGCAGCCTGGAAAATGTGAGTGAAATTATTAATGGCTAAAAAAAAGCATTTTTAGCCATTCTTCTCAATACTATCTCTAATAAAAAATTTAAGGTTATGTTTTACATACATTTCACATCTCTCTTTTCTTCTGTTAGCACTGTGTGAAAATGCTCTTTTTCTGGGCATTATTTAATGTTATGCCGTAAAAGCTCACATCATTAATTTATCAAGGAGATTGATACACTGCCATGATTCACATTTGTTAATGCCTTATATTTAAAAAGAGAGGAAGGGAGGAAGGGGGGAGGAAGGAAAGGTGCAAAAGAGAGAAAGAAACTACAAAAGAAAGAGAAAGAAAGAAAGAAAAGAAGGAAGGAAGAAAGAATAGGAAGGAAAGAAGGAAGAAGGAAGGAGGGAGGAAAGGAGGAAGGAAGGAAGGAAAGAAGGAAGAAAAAGAAAAAGCTAATGCTAATAAGCATAGCTATCCATGATGCCCTTTATAGATAATGGACAAGAAGAAAAGGAAAAAAAAATTAAGCACATTTTGGGGGGAACAGCAATTTGGGAGCATAGAAAGGAGGACAAATGAAATGTAGTAAGTAGAATTGAACAACAAATCAGGGTTATCGTTAACCAAAGTTGGGAAAACAGGTGGATAATAATCTGTCAATATAATCTAAAGAAAAATTTCGACTACATAAGATATAGATTGAGAAGATCTTAAATCAGATGTTATCAAGAGGAAACAACTTATTGCAATTCCTTAATTCAGCATTAAATAATATTTCAGCCACCAATTGCCCTTGTGAAAT
The DNA here is from genome assembly GCF_922984935.1 of Meles meles. NCBI lineage: Eukaryota > Metazoa > Chordata > Mammalia > Carnivora > Mustelidae > Meles > Meles meles. The sequence continues at coordinate 158,760,275 of NC_060067.1, forward strand.
CTACCAAGTGACTAAAACTATATCTCTTGCCTAGAAATAGGTCAATTAAATAACTCATTGCAAACGAATACACGATGTCTGATTTTGTAAGTCATTTAATGCTTAATAATGCAGGCAAATCAATCAAGGGAAAAATAGTTCAAATCTGTTGAAGTTTTAGATTTTATTTACTGCTTTACTTTTGAAATCTCAGCATTACAAATCAGAATTTTTCATTACTTTTGTTTCTCTTTTCTTCATTCTCAAGTACCAGTTTATTGAAATCATTGTATTACATATATAAATGTTAAAGTGCAAATTATTTTACTTCATAGGCTTTTAAATAGAAAGTGCTATGAATAAGAATTCATACCTGTATACAAGGAGGCATTTTTAAAAACTGTATGTCATTTTAAATATGCACCCACATACTTCAGGATTAGTGCATTAAAAGGGGAACTTTACCATTTAGAGTTTCCATAAACTTGCATATACTGATCACACAGAGTTTACGCACAAGTGATACCACAACCCCACTCAGTAAGACAGTGGCTCCAAACTAGTCCTTTGCCTCCATTTGGAGCCTATCGTCCACTACCCAGCTCAGAGCTTGTTATAGTTTTAACCAAATTCAGCAAAGTCCTTTTTATTTCTATAAATTTGAAGAATAATTGTTTCAAAGCCTAAAATATAAGACATGTATAAATCGAAGGGCTGAATATTCGAGTTTTATGGGGAGTTTCATCAAAGCACACATTCGCATCCCACAGAGACCACTCCATCCCCTTTGCTTCCTGGATGCGCAGCTTTAGCACATTTCCCAGATTCTCTCATCCAGGGGATGTATAATACAGCTGGTAAAAGGGAGGTAGTGGGTAGGAGAATGAGAAAACAAATATCCTCGCTCTATAGTTTGTCACTCTATGCTTTATTGCTAGTGGAAGTGAATAAAGTGATAGCAAACCACATGATACGAGCACCAGCCACAAACAAAGTTACCAAGCCAATATATTAAGGTTCAAGTATAGTTGAGCGTCTTGCTATCATCTGTTTTTTGTTCTTTTTTCCTTCAATCAAGTTCTGCATATCTGTGTCACATCTCCCCAAACATATTATAGCTGCTGACTTGCCCTTGGGAACCGGTGGTTCATTTCTTCCACTCATGACATTTCCCGCTTGATTATGGAACTTCATTACCCTGCATTCCTTCTCCAAGTTGCTCAAATTATTTTGTTTTTCATAAATTGTTGATAACTGCTTTTTTGAAATTCATGAACTCGTAAGGGGGGGGGAGATAGAATCAAATAAAAGCCAGTTTTTAAAAAGTCGTAATTTTTTATTGTTAAAAATTAACATTTCCTTCTGTTTGTTTTTTTTTTTCTACCAGAAATTTCAGTATGTTACAATGCTATGGTATCAAAACCGGAACAGTGACGATGGGGCAACAGACAGATCAATAGATTGAATTCGAAGACTCAGAGGCATATTCAAGTATATATAAATGTCACTCTTTTGTATACTGTATGTATACAAAAACATATATGTATGTGTATGTTTCTGGGCCTTCTGAGTGAACATCTCTTGTTCCCTATATTCCATTTTATTCTCTTTTGTACAGATATATTTTAAAACCACAGTGCCATGGCAAAGCCTCCAGAAAGGCTCCCAGTACTCCCCACCTCCCAGTTCACACTCTAGGCTCTTGGATCACTTGTTCTGGGGAAGGAGGCTGTAGCAGGAGAGGATGCTGGGAGCAGCCTCTGGAGAAGCCCACGTGACTAGGAACTGAGAACCCTAGCTGACAGCCAGCACGTCAGTGAGGACTGCCAGCAAATGTGTGAGTGAGCTTGGAAGTGGATCTTCCCGCAGCTGAGTCTTCAGAGGGCGGCAGTTCAAGCGACCCAGAACCGCTCCGCTCTGCCACTCCCACAGGCCTGACTCTCAGAAACCCTGTGAGATTAGTGTTTGTTGTTTTAAGCTGCTCTGCTAAGTTTTGGGTTAAGTCGTTACTCAATAGATAATTAAAACACATGGCAAATAAATAAAATCAATAAGACCAATGCGGGTCAATGATTAGCAAGTTAGATGCATTGACAGGTTCTGACATGTTCTGTTTCATCTTAATTGTTTTGCCTCAAAAGTAATCCCTTCGGGCAAAACATGTTAAGAGCGGTTCCCAACAGGATGTTAGAAAAATTAACTGTTAGCTTTGGGAACTAAAGTGTAACCACAGCATTATTTTCCATTTTATTAAACCCATTAAATGGTATTGCAGTATATTTGTTTCTGTTAAAAAACATGATATTAGAGTCTGGGAGAAAACCTCTTGCAAATTAGTCTGAAACTATCGTTTCTTTCTTGCAGTGTATAATAATATTATAATTGCTTAGCGGAAGATCCTAAGAGATGGACTGACTTTAACACATATTTAAGCCTAATATTTAGACAAAAAAGTTCCTTTGCGGTATTTGAAGACAGCTTTTTCCTGTGTACCTCCTCCTTTCTACGACTAAGATGGTTTGCAGTCTCTGTCATTATTCTTGGTAGAAAAAACTTCAGCAGAGTACCTATGTGAATTCTAACAATTTCTGAACTAGTGAAGCTCCACATAATGAAGATTTATCATGTGTAAGGGAACTGGAAAACGCTAAAATCCCAAGTTATGACTCAAGGCAATTGTTCCAAGCAGCCTGTGTCCCTGCCAGGATTACGCCACCAGCGTTCTCCATGCTCCACTAAGATTGGAATTCAGCTTTTGGTACTAACTTGTCTCAGTCTTGGACACAACGGTAATTGCATTTTCCTATTTGTTCTCCCTCAACTAGAATGACTAGGAGTAATTGATTTTTCCATGTAGAAAAAGAAGCAAATTGGGGGCGCCTGGGTGGCACCGTGGGTTAAGCCTCTGCCTTCAGCTGAGGTCATGATCTCAGCGTCCTGAATCAAGCTCTGCGTTGGGCTCTCTGCTCAGCGGGGAGCCTGCTTCCCCCTCTCCCCTGCCTGCCTCTCTGGCTACTTGTGATTTCTGTCTGTCAAATAAATAAAATCTTAAAAAATAAAAGATGAAGAAGAAGCAAATTGGATCCCTACTTGACAATCTAAAAAAAAAAATTTCCACATGAATCGAGGACTTATATATGAAAGGCAGAACCTTAAGAATTTTAAAAGCAAATGTAAAAATTATCTTTATGACCCTGGAAAAATTTCTTCATCAAAAAAAATTGCAAATCACAAAGGAAAAGATTAGAAAATTTACATCATGAACTATTCTCTCTCTCTCTTTTTTACTTTTAAATATTATATTACTCACAAGAATTTTTAGGGGGAGAAAAGTGATTTAATATGTGTCATAATTTATGCAATTTGTAATAATTTGCAATTAGTAATACAGAGTTAGGGATTAGGCTCCTAGATCAATTTGCATGCATGTCTGTGTGTGTGTGTGTGTGTGTGTGTGAGAGAGAGAGAGAGAGAGAGTCTTAGTTGCTATGACTGCTCTGGCCTTATTATCCTCACTCATATTTTTCTTAATTATTTTCTGAATTTTCTTAATTACTATTTTATTTTTGTACCATAATATCTTTGTAAGTTACATAAAAACTAATAATAAGTACAGAACAACTAAGCTGAACAAATCATCAGATTCAATTTATGCTCCCAACAAATAAGCATTTATAACTCAAGCCCTCAAAAAATTATAACAATTTCATAATGAACAATGGATAATTTACGGAGACTTTATGGCAGCAGTGAACACGATTATGGGTAAACTGTCTCCAACAAACTGAGTTCTGGACTATCCGAATTCCCTGTAATCTCAGAAATGGAATACCAAAGCTATCTGTAAGAAATAATATTTTCTAATCGTCTAAAGATTCAACTTGTTAGATTATCTCATTAATTGTATCAGATTGTGTCTTCTATTGCATTTTCTAAATGGAATAGTAACTACTCGGGCTTCACCTGAGGTTCCCATAAGCCTTCTCAGAATACAGAGAAGGATGAGGGACCAACTTTTGTTCTTCACAATTCAGTTTTGTTAGACGATGCAGAAGTCGCAAAGCTTTCATCAACAATTACTGACTACTTTCATTGTCATCCCCATGTGGGAGTTCTGAAAGACTGTTTGAAATCCGTTCAAGTAACAGAGGAGAGTGCACAGAGCAGTCTTCTGTATTAAACAAAGAATAAGAGAAAAATATTCACTTTCATCAAAGGTGCAAGCAAAAGTGCATCAACACAAACAAAGCAGGCATAAGCCAGAAAGCCTACAGGAAACCATGGAAGGAAGATCAAAATCAGATTCTTTAGAAGGTGAGTGGTATAAAGAAAATGCAGTGTGATTTGCAAAAGCATTTTTCTAAAAGAAAGACAAGTCTGAATAGACTATTATTAGCGAGACACTTCTTCGCAAACTGAGTTTCAGACAGTGGTTCAAGTTGTAAGGACGCCAGCGGTACCACAGGCAATCCTGGGCAGAAGAGTTCACAAGAATATTCTGCTGCTGGCACATTCAGACCAAAGCAAATCATCCTCAGTCAGTCAATTCCTGAAACTTAATGTATTAGAAACTCATGAGTATCTCATGCTTTCTTCTAAAAAATTATGGTTGAGATGCATTATGGATGAAGGTATATTAGAAAAAAATCCACACTTTGCTTAATAATCACTTGTTGTAGTTCGTTAATCAATGTCCTTATAGCAGTTGAGCAAATCCCAACCCCAGGGTGAAAAGCCCACATCATTCTAGACTTATTTACACCTCTCAGAGGCCTACGTATTTTATATCAATATCATTCTATTTTAAATGTATAAAATTATTTACTTCTTTGACACTGAAAAAGTGAAATGTCTAATTAGAGACTATATTCAAGATTTATGATGACACCTGACAGATAATACAAGAACTTCCTAAACTTAATGCACTATTATAAATTGTATCCATTGATCATATTAGCATAAATGTCAAAGTAAGATTCTGAGTACCTGAAAGCAATTTTACCCTGGGAGGGAAGAATATAATTAGTAAATAGCACTCCTGTGATCATCATGGTGGTGGTTTGCATATACCAGGCTGTCTCTCTTTCACAACACATGGTAGGTCTGTTATTTCCCTGTGTGCTCGGAATTAGGTGTGCCAAGGGATTTCTCTGGCTAGAGAAAGTACAAGAGGCAGTGTCTCCTTCACCACATCCGTTTTTCCCTCCGGCTCTGTGATTGACAATATTTAGGATAGCAGCTGCTCCGTGAACTGGGAAGCCTGAGAGTTTACAAAGGCAGAGTCCTACTTCCAGCCAGCAATAGGAATAGAGCAGAAACAAGAAATAAGTAAAATGTATGCTTTAAGCCACAACGATTTTGGAGTTTGTCACTGTGTCACAACCTAACCAATCTTGATACAATACCATAAACAAAAGCCTACAAGAGCATCATTATCAAGAGTGAAATAAAGAGGACTTGGCCTTTATTATGTTGGAAGACTCAATAGGAGTTGTGAGGAGAAAGAGATTCCAAATTGTGTCAATTTGTTGGAAGATAACAAAGATGTGGCTGGTGGAGCAGGGGACAGATGGTGCATATGGTGAGACACAATAGAAGGAAAATAATTAGCCATGTCAGGCAGGCTCTTGTGCATTCTTTTGCATTTATTTTATTGAATGAATAGGAAAAAAATATGAAGAATTTACTTTTTAAAGGAAGGATTCCCATTCCTTTTGGGCTCTGATATTTATCCTCCTGACTAGAAATGAGCCAGGGCAGCAATTTGGGAGTGCATTTATCTATTTATGGTTGTCAAATGATCCTTTATTGAAATATTTTCCTTTGTAGTTCATAACTAGCTGGGTATTCCCCTGCACCACTGTTGATGTCATCTATGATGTCATGAGGGTGGTCCCCACCAACATCGCAGCCCACAGACTGGGCAGCTCCCACAATCTCTCTCTTTCTCTCTCTCTTTTTAAAGATTTTGTTTATTTGAGAGAGAGAGAGAGAGAGAGAGAGAGAGCGTGCGCATGAGCAGAGAGGGGAGAGGCAGAGAGAGAAGCAGACTCCAGGTTGAGCAGAGAGCCTGATGTGGGATCCATCCCAGGACCCTGAGATCATGACTTGAGCTGAAGGCAGAGACTTAAACAACTAAGCCACCCAGGTGCCCCCCTCTTTTAAAAGATTTTATTTATTTGAAAGAGCGTGTGAGCATGAGTGGGGGGGGAGGGGCAGAGGGAGAGGAAGAAGCAGACTCCCTCCCACTGAGCAGGGAGCAGTACTTGGAGCTTGATCCCTTGTCCCTGAGATCAGGATCTGAGCCAAAGGCAAAGCTTAACCAACTGAGCCACCCAGCACCCCACCCCCCAGTCTCTTCAATGATTCCAGAGGGTTCTCTGGATAAAGATCAATCCCACATCTATCGGGCAATATTGGCAATCTCATCAAAAGTGATATTTACAGGGACACTTGGGTGGCTGGTTGGGCTGCTGCCTTTGGCTCAGGTCATGATCCCAGGTTCCTGGGATCAAGTCCTACATGGGGCTCCTTGCTCAAGGGAGAGCCTGCTTCTCCCTCTGCCTGTTCTACCTGCTGCTCCCCCTGCTTGTGCGCACTCTCTCTCTCTTATAAATAAATAAAATCTTTTTTTTAAAAGTGATATTTCCACTGTGCTTAATGTTTTTCAGTTTCTTTCTGTGTCTTGGCAGTTCCTTGAGGGCTTTGATAATCAGGGCAGAGGCAGAAGGTACCACTTCAATCTGGACCCGTCATTCCAAATGGTCAGTTCACTGTCATCCACAGACACTTCCCATCACTGGTTACCTTGGCAATATCATCATCAAACATTTTTGGAGACAGACCCAGCCCGCCCATCTTTGGGTCCAAGGCAGACATAGCACCGAGCTCCCCACCGGTGCACCTCAGGCATTAGACTTTGATCTCATTGGGGGTGGAACTTATGTGGCATGGCAGAGGCGGCGGCTGTCCAACCACCCCCGATTGGATGAACCCAGACGACTGAAGATAGTGGCACCTTTGCCTCCTCCGAGCTGAAAGCCAAAAGCACTTACTTATTTTTTGTTGTAGATACCATTGACTTTAAGGTTTTTTTATTAGTTAATTTTATGAGGGAAGGAACCTTGTTATCCTGTTCAAAGCTCTGTCCCCAGTATCTAGAATAGTACACAAACTAGACTTAAAATATTTTTTGAATGAATGAATGAATCTGTATTTTTGCTAGCAGTTTTTATGAAATGCAAGATCAATGTTAGATAACAGTCGAAGTGGCTTTCCCCAAACCCAAATGCCAGTTTAAACTTCAAGCAAAGAAGTACAGGAATCCTCCGCTTTTTGAAAGTTCGTGTTCCACTACGTCTCCTTTATGAAATACCTCCATTAATAGTACCGGATGTGGAAAAAAGAAATAGTACTGGGTGTGTTTTCAGTAACTGAACAAAATCTGAAGATTTTACAAAAACTTCGGAAAGCAAAGACAGTGTTGGGCATTTGTTTTGCAGCGAGCTATTAAAGAGGCTGCAAGCAATGAGAGCAAGGAGAGTACCCCCCCCCCCCCCCGCTCCTTCTCTGGGACTCTACACTCGGAACCGAACCGGCACCGCAGCATCCGGCGGCAATATCTTTGAACTGTGGGGGCATCTGTTTTTTTTCTAGATTTATTTTGGGCGTCCATTAGCAATGTGTGTCCTAAGGAATCAGAAAACCTTGAGCGCCTGGGTGGTTGAGTTGGTTAAGCATCTGCCTTTGGCTCAGGTCAAGATCCCAGGGTCTTGGGATCCAGCCCCATATCAGGTTCCCTGCTCAGCAGGGAGACTGCTTCTCCCTCTCTCCCTCTGCCTGCTGCTCTCCCTACTTGTGTTGTATCTTTCTCTGTCAAATAAATAAAAATCTTACAACAACAACAACAACAAAACCTTAAGAAAGATTATTTTTTGGATCTGGGAGTGCTCAAAAAACATTATCTATATAAATTAATGGTAATTGCTTCTCCACTTTCTGGCATTTCAGATAATGAAAGGTTTCAAGGGTACGCTCTACTTTTGTGGAGCAGAGGAACGTGGATCGTGTCTAGAACAAATGAAGACTATAATTCATCCTACTCTTTTTAACCTTCTGGAGTTAATTTAACCTTTGAGTTAAATTTGAGTACCACACACCAAAACAACATTAATAAACACCACTGTGGTCTTGCCCTAACTTTTTTCCACCATGCTGACCCCAGAAAATGTATAACATTTGTAGGATACGGGTGGAGGGGGGAAAGCCTTGCTGGGTCACACTTAAGACTGAGAGACTAATATATGTCAAGAACTAACCTATTTCCATAGATAATCTTTTATTTCTAGCAAAAGTTGCTACTCAAATGCTGATTATGAAAGAATATTTAAATGTGAGGGAGAGAGACATATTTTTAAAGGACAAAAGATTTTTTTTTTTACAGATTTTATTTATTTATTTATTTGACAGAGAGAGAAACAGCGAGAGAACACAAGTAGGGAGAGTGGGAGAGGAGGAAGCAGGCTCCCACTGAGCAGGTAGCCCAATGTGGGGCTTCATCCCTGGACCCTGGGATCATGACCCAAGCCAAGGTAGCAGCTTAACGACTAGATTGCTCTGGTAGGGGAAAGATATAAAAATGAGTAGGGTGCTTCTCTCACCTCCACCCCAAGGCTACAGAAAAATGATAATATTTTGGCACACCTGTGATACACTGTTTGCAAAGCTCTGTTCTGTTGCATCAGGAGAGAAAATGGAATAGAAAGAGAGGACTTGAGGCCACGGTATTAATAATTATACTAGCCACAATTAATTAAGTACCACTAATAAAAGGCACTCTACATACATTAGTTTATTTAACACACGTAACCACTAACTACATGAGATGGGTGTTATTTCTTCTCCTTTCCATTAAAGAATGTTGAGGTTTAGTGGTATTTTTTTTTTTTTAAAGATTTATTTTACACAGAGAGAGAGAGACAGTAAGAGAGGGAACACAGCAGGGGGAGTGGGAGACGGAAAAGCAGGCTTCCCACTGAGCAGGGAGCCCGATGAGGGCCTTGATCCCAGGACCCTAGGATTGTGACCTGAGCTGAAGGCAGATGCTTAACCACTGAGTCATCCAAGCACCCTGAGGTTTAGAGACATTTGATGTCATAGTCAAGTCCTTGTAAGTGGTAAATTTTAGGGCCATGTTTTGAATCTAGGAGCCTAGATCCCATGTTCTGTTCTCTATAAACAGCAAAACACAATAGCTTATGTGTATGTAACTGTCTTCAAATGTTAGCAGACTCTTTCTTATGTGACAGAAAGGATAGAAATTTCTAATACTCTAAGAGGTAAAGCTAGAGCTTATGAGTGGAATCACGAAGACAGGCTTTACTTCAGAATAAGGAAGAAATGATAATCTCATGAAGGTAGAACTTCTCACCTCAGATGGTATTTAGCAAGTGATTACTTCTTAGGGAATTTATGCGAAACTCCCACATCGATGACCTCTACTTTCTTCTGGCTTTGAGAGTATGATATTATAGTAAGTAAAAAGCACGTGAAGATTCTGTTACAAATATTGTTTCTCTTACATGAACTTTCTAAGGAGAGATTTGTATTTTAGACTAACTACATACGGATCAAGAGCTCGGATGAGCTCATTTGAGCTCTTGATCCAAGAGAGAAGGATCGATAATTCTCCGAAGAGCTTATAAGTACCTTTCTTAGAAGACTGCCCTCTTATCCTGGAGCTTCTAGGCCTGGTCAGAAATACGCTCTTTCTGAAAAATCAAAATACAGTCTGAAACCTCCACCACTGGCAGGATTGGAATAGAGTAGAACAAAGAGGATCTATGACCTTCCACAAGCCTTCCCAAATAAGGGAATGGATATCAATGAACAAGAAATCTTGAAATCCATAGATTGTCCTATGTTGAGGAATGTTTTAAGCAATTCTCCGTGTGATCTTGTTGATATGCACAAGAGAAAGCCCTGTACTTATTTCCAGATTTTCTCCTATTTTTTAAGGATTTTATTTGTTTATTTATTTGAGAGAGTGTGAGTGAGAGACAGAAAGAGAGAATGAGCAGGGAGCAGGGGACAAAGGGAGGGGCAAAGGGAGACAAAGCAGGCTCCCCACTGAGCAGGGAGCCCGATGCGGGGCTCAATACCAGGAACCTAAGATCATGACCTGACCTGAAGGCAGACACTTAACCCACTAAGTCACCCAGGCACCCCTCTATCTCTTCCTCTTTCTTTCTTTCTCTCTCTCTCTCTTTTTTTTTTTTTTTTACCACTTTTCTAGAGGGAATAATATTTTTGTCATTTCCCCACCATTTTTTCATAAAAGCACACCAGTTTTTGCTTTAGAATAGCAACTACTCTAATAAATCAAGGATTCTCTGAGAAGAATATTTTCATCCTTAAGAGAGCACATAGGATTAAAATAAAGTATTTGCCACTGACTGGTGTAGAGAACATGGAGGACAAGACAGCATCCCTTCTCTGTGACTTTGTCCCATCTCTCCCTCCTCTTGACTTCCTTTAGGCAAGGATGCTTGGTGCCCTATTGAACCTCCAGTCCCACGAAGAGTCTGAAATGATTTTGGAACTGCAGATGTTATCCCCTTGATTCTTCATTCTCCCAAACCGCAGGCGATTAAGAGACAAATCTAAATCATCCTGGGGAAAGAAATTCTCAATAAAAATACGGCTGCGATTCCAGACAATTTTGTCATTAAAAGACTTTGTTAGTCATTTGTTAAGTGACAGTGAGCGCAAAAATATCAATAAAATTTGCTGAATGATGTCTACCTAGATAAAATATCTGTATAATTATACAGATATTTTCTTGTCCCAATCTTCCTACTATTTTTAAGAAGCCAGGCACATTGTAGGTGATCAAAAAAAAAATGATTGTTGAATAAAAAATGATATAGTGTGATTGGGAGATAATGCTACAGGTAATTGCAATTATACACATCATTACGATTTCATAATCCTTGATATCCATATTTACAATAACTTCCTGGTTAAAACTGAAAGTCCTTTCAGTTCAGCAGATCCATTAGTAAGGATCCAAGACACACTCAAAATACTTAATTTTGCTTCAAAACAATAGGACCAGTGATCATTTCTTTTTTTAAAAAACATTTATTTATTTATTTTTAGGATTTTATTGATTTGTTTGGCAAAGAGAGACAGAGCAAGAGAGAGAACACAAGCAGGGGAAGTGGGAGAGGGAGAAGCAGGCTTCCCGCTGAGCAGGGAACCCCACATGCAGCTCAGTCCCAGGGCACTGGGATCACAACCTAAGCCAAGAGCAAATGCTTACCAACTGAGCCACCCAGGTGCCCCTCTTCTTTTCTTAAAGATTTATTTATTTATTTATTTTAGAGAGAGAGGGAGAGAGCAGGGGCAGGGTCAGAGAGAGAGAAAGAGAGAGAGAGAAAAAATCCTAAGCAGACTCCCTGCTGAGCACAGAACCCAAGATGGGTTTTGATCTCAGGACCCTGAGATCATGACCTGAGTCAAAATCAAGAGTCCAGTGCTTAACCAACTGAGCCACCCAGGCTCGCTGACCATTTCTTCTATGATGAGCCCAGAAAAGAACACAGTGTTTAAGAGGATGCATATTCAGGATAGAGACTGCTGGAATCCAGCTCCATCATTTACTAGCTTTATCGCACTGCCTGAATTTCTTATCTAGGTTCCCTCATCTGTTAACTGTGGATAACTCAGAGGCCTATTAGGAGGACTGAATGGGATAAATCTTGTAAAGTACTTAGCATAGTGTCTGACATATAGTAAATATTAAATGAATGTTAAACATTATTATTATCATTAATCTATCAGTATGAAGAATAAAAGGAAATAGGGAAGTATAACACTAATAAATAAAAAGGTAATTTGGCTGCCTCTCATATCTAGGAATTAAATTTTAGGGGTTTGGATTACTGTATATTATTATTCTATATTTGTACATGCTTCATTACTTATGGGGAAATAAACTATCAAACCCTGCCACGCTACAGGAATATATACAAAAATTGTTGAATGCTTGGTAAAGTATTCTCAAATCTAAGGCTGTTGAATTTTTTTTCTCCTTCAAAGAAACTTTTATGTTTTAAACACATATACTATCTCTGAAAAGTATCATCAGAGGTTGCTAGCTGGCTCAGTCAGTAGAGTAGAGACTCTTGGTCTCAAGGTGGTGAGTTCAAGCCCCACATTGAATGTAGAGATGATTAAAAAAAAGAAAGAAAGAAAGAAAGAAAAGAAAAGAAAAAAAAAGTGCAGTCACTGTCTTTTATTCAGCACCAGAACCTTTGTTTTTCTGAAGTCTGGGGACTTAAGACCATTGAAATTTGTAAATGGATTGAAGTGCTTCTAAGAAAGCATGGGCAGAGTTCAGGATATTATCTTAGAAGGTGAAGAACACTATGTAAATAGAGCTGCAAATCTCTTTGTATTGAGCTGAGCTCACAGTTCAGTACCTTAATAATCTTACAGACACTAAAGTTCCTCAAGTTTAAGACAATCCCTGATGAATTAGTTCAATTACTATGATGTGGGCCAAAGAGCAAGGTTACATATATTCTCATGGAGAGAAAGATATCATTTTATATTCGTTTTCAGACACCTTCTGTTAGATTTCCACTGGGTTTTTTGATGTGTGTGTGTGTGTGTAGTTTTTTTTGTTTGTTTTTTTTAAAGATTTTATTTATTTATTTGACAGAGAGAGAGATCACAAGCAGACAGAGAGGCAGAGCAGAGAGAGAGGGGAAGCAGGCTCCCTGCCCAGCAGAGAGCCCGATGGGGGACTCGATCCCAGGATCCTGGGATCATGACCTGAGCCGAAGGCAGGGGCTTAACCCACTGAGCCACCCAGGTGCCCTAACAACGTTTAAATTTAACTTCTTGTTCACCTTCCTTACTACTTGTTTTTGTCTAGCATGATTTTTATGCCTTCGGGTGCCTATGAATTATTTATGCACCCATATGATTTTCTTTCTACATCTCCTTGCTATGTTTTAAGTGAAAAGTTATGAAGGAATATTAAATAAGATGAGAGCAAAGCCAAGGGAAATACAATATAGTTATGTGTGTGTACTGATAATGCCAGTTGTCAAGTATTACTGGACTCAGCTGAAAAAAGAAAAAAAAAACAAATATGTAACTGCCTTCACCTGTTGCTCATTTTATATCACCCTAAGGCAAGATTATTTCCTAGAAGACATCATTCTGTAATATAACCCTTTCTCACCTCTAAATCTCCCTAGCCCCCACTCCAAATACCAGGTAATTTTACTAAATCATAATACATTCTGTTAGCAGTACAGGGAAAGGGACTAAATGAACGTTGGATCATCTGTTATGCCAGCGGGTAAATTACAAAGTTCCATTTCTCTGGATCAAATGCATTTGCAAATCAAACCCTGTAGCAGCTACAAAAAAAAGCAGACATTGCTAGACTCATATTTTACATTCATTTTAAGTCATAAATCTTTAGAGTGTCGTTTAATTCCCCAGATACAATTATGTATCTTTCTGCACTATTCACAGAGAGTATGAAGAATTTGCTACACTTACACCATCCTATCCTAACAATTCATAGCGTTAATGGGTCTTTCCCGGAGACCCTTCTCTCCCTTAATCTTCTCCCAAAGCCATAACACTCATGCATTTTTCTATGATGGAAAGACAGTTTTAGTCTGAAATCCCCAACTTTGCATTTTCATCTTCAAAATCTCCTCTCTGTAGGGAGTTAGCCCTTTTCTTGGCTTTCAACTCAAAAAAAAAAAAGAAAGAAAAAATGGAAACGGTGCTTCAAGTCGAACTTGATCTTCTGTGTCTATCACCTGACACCTGTTTCTTTCTTCTATCCTCACAGTCGGCCATACGATTTCTGTGCTAAAAAATATACCTCATCCATCACAGAGTTAAGAGATCAGGAAAAGTGCTTATCAAAACTGTTGTGAAAGAAGCCATCTGCTAACTTTAAACTGGCTTTCCAAGAAGGCGCTAAGTAGTATCTTTTAGTGGCTCTGCGGCATGGGGCGTTAAGTCAACAACAACACACAATAAATGGTTTTCTCTCTTTAATACCTAAACCTGTTCCAATATATCTAGTGGAATCTTTCATTTCCTTTTCTTTGGCGATGAAAGAAAACATGCTGTCATGTAAAAATCACCTCTAAAACAACAGTGCGGTAATGGGGTTCAAGTTATGTGTTTGGAGTTTAAAAAGCAAGCATGGCCTTGCTGTGTGATTTTTAACAATCTTTTATTCTCTTAGTCTCCTGTGAGTTGATTTCTCTTTCTGTAAGATATACAGTGCCTTTTATCTACTACAGAAAGAATAGGAAAAAAAATCTTGAGAAACTCTCAGCCTGGTGTTTTCTTTTATGAGAATTTTAAGTCTTTTGTTCGTTTTTTGTTTTTTGCTTTTTTCTTTTAAAGGATCACAAGTTCATTTTCTTCCAAATATCAGTTGTGTTGTAGCTTCATGTGTGCAGTCCCTGTGCATCTGCGATTTTAGCTACTGACATCATTCCATATTATTTTTTGCGGCCCAAATAAAAAAAAAATTAGATCCTAAATGGCCACTTCAGGGCTTTATGTTCCTCTTTAATGTCATACCTCTATTAGGCAGTTTATTTTAACTTCCTTCTTTTCCAGATTATTCATGTTGGAAGGTATACTTTCAAAACTCCCCTCTAGTGATGATAAAATGGACTAGACTTGATAAATCTTTCTGGGTATAGATTTTCAAAACTCCTGTTGATCCACTGTGCTTTCATGTTAAAGAAAGAATTGAGACATCAGCTCTAAGACAAAATAACTTCAGCTCCAGAGCAGAGAAGGCCAGCCAGCCCCTGGGTGGTTTTCATACCAAGAAGATTTGAAACTGTCCCTCTGTAGATGGTCAGTTACACACCCACATTGAGGCATCAAAGCGAAGGTGGTGACCAGCGTGGGGTTGATGGAACTCGGCAGGTCCCGCAGGTCAGTTTGGCTAAAGGAAGTGTTGTCACCAACCTCACAGTCTGTGGCTCTACAGTGCCCAGCGGTCAGAGGGAAGGCATTTATGTCCCTCTGGAGATGCACGGGGGAAGAGAACTGAAAGTCGATTGTGTGCTGATCTCACAGCTATCTCCTGATACATATCTTTTTAATACTGTGATACGAATGAGCTCCTCTGTGTTACCAGCAGAGAGTATTTCTGCCTTTGACAGCCCGGGCTCTATGGTTAGATCCCATAAACCTCCACTTCAATCAGTAGGAATCAAAATGTGGGTGTATATTTGCTGCATAAGTTCAGTTTAAACACATTCAGATAAGGACCAGTGTTTTTAGAGAAAGCTCAAGAATATGAAATGGTGATTATTGGAGCACCTGGGTGGCTCAGTCATTAAGTGTCTGTCTTTGGCTCAGGTCCTGATCCCAACCAGGGTCCTGGGATGGAGCCCCACATCAAACCCCACATCGGGCTCCCTGCTCAGGAAGCCTGCTTCTCCCTCTCCCACTCCCCCTGCTTGTGTTCCTTTTCTTGCTGTGTCTCTGTCTGTCAAATAAATAAATAAATAATCTAAAAAAAAAAAAAAAAAGAAAAAGAAAGAAAGAGGTGATCATTCAGGGCTTTCTTTTTCCAAGCTGCCTGCCAGGTACATACGGGTGGATGAGATGAGTGGATGTGGGTAAGAAAGTGGCTCACTTCTGCTTCCAGCAGCCCCATTTTTATATGACTTTTCAGCCACCCTGTTCTAATCCTTTCATGGGCTACGAGGTTGAGCTGGACACAGGTTTGGCCACATAATTAGCGTTGGGGGGCAGGCTTTTGAGGAGGTGTGGAAGGTGCATAGTGGCTACTGAGGCAAAACCTCTTCCCCAACAAAAAATCAACCAAGCTGCTTTCTTCTCTTTTCAAGATTTTTATGTAATTGCTTGTGGATTCACTGCTTGATTTTCTTTGTTGTTGTTGTTTTGCTTCCTTTTGTTTTCTCAATTTTTGACCTTGAGGGCTCTAACAGCTGGTCTCATCTGTACAACATTAAGAGATCGTTCCCATTGTGTTGTGTGCATGTTCAACAACGTTTTACAGCAAATGTGTATGTGCACTTGACAGAAGTAATAGTCTCATTTTACATTTGTGTTAAGTTTCAGAATACAACAGTAAATGCAAAACAGGTGCTAGAAAGAGCCTGCGGCAATTACAGCAGGGATGACACATCAGTAGTTGTCATAAGAACTTAACAATTAAGGGTTAGCTGACAATCTTGTTGAGCTCGGGAGACTGCTTAGTACCATCATCCCGTAGAAGCACAACAATTCAGGGGACTTGTCCTGCCATGTTGTTACTCAGAACTGAAAACGCCCTCTGGATTCATGTTTCCTCATTTCCCGGCCAGCTCATTCCACCAAATGACATGATTATGTGACTCTGGTGGGTTTTGACTTGCCTTCGGTGAAGAGGTTTCTTTTTCTGTGTTTTCTGTTAAATGCCCTTTGCTCTCAGCTTAAGCCGTGAACGGAATTATACATTTTGGCAAACTATGCTCAAGTCACAGATGTCTTTATTTCATGAAGTTAAATTGACTTTTATCTAGCGTATTTCTTTTTCTTATCAGCACTGAAAAACTGTTTTGGGGGAGGTCAACAAAACATACTCAGTTGAAAATCCTTTCACAGACCCCCCACAATGCTAACCAAATTTTTACTGATATCAATTTACAGAAGGGTAGACGCTAAGTCTGATTTCTTCTTCCAAAGCTAAAATTCCAGTTCACCTTTATTTTCTCTAAGAAATGTGTCTTGGATAAGATTTCAGTTCCACGTGTACTATTCCCGCTTTCATTTAAAGGCTATAATTAAGTCTTTCGTTTGTTCCAACTGCAATTCATTCCTGGCACTGGAATAAGAGCTAAGATGTTGCTTCCGCCTATTCTTCCCGCAATAAAAGTGGAGTTAACAGCACCATGATTACTAGCTTTTCTAATGCGAATTATAATACACATGACAAAACAAATTCGCCTTAATATAAAAATGGAATGTAGAATTTTATTTCATCAGCTACCTGTCAAGCAAACCCACTTATAAGTCCTAGAATAATATTAATCTTTGCAATAATGTTTCTTTGTATTTTCATTTTCAAAAAACAGTCACATTTCAAATGACATGCCCATTCTTGGGTCAATGTATACTTTTACTTTTTTTTTTAATATTTTATTTATTTGACAGAGAGAAATCACAACTAGGCAGAGAGGCAGGCAGAGAGAGAGGAGGAAGCAGGCTCCCTGCGGAGCAGAGAGCCGGATGCGGGGCTCGATGTGGGGCTCGATGCGGGGCTCGATCCCAGGACCCTGAGATCATGACCTGAGCCGAAGGCAGAGGCTTTAATTCACTGAGCCACCCAGGCGCCCCTACTTTTACTTTTTTAAAGCAATTAACAAGGGCACCTGTGTGGCTCAGTGGTTAAGCATCCAATACTTGATTTTGGCTCAGGTCATGATCTCAGGGTCATGAGATCGAGCCCAGAATCCTGCTCCCCACTCGGCATGGAGTCTGCTTAAGATTCTCTCTTTCCCTCTCCCTCTATCCCTACTCACCCTACAGCCTGCATGTGCACTCTCTCTTTCTCTCTAAAAAAATAAAAAAATAAATACAAGCAATTAAGACTATGTTAAAATATTACTTTGTTTCTTCCAGTCTGTTTTTTTAAGGTCAGGGTTAAATTCAGCATGTTTTAGAACTAGGTGCTGGAAGAAACACCCTTCTCTCTGGTTCCTCTTATGCAATGTCTAGCCATCTTCTTTATTATGAAGGAACAAAGTGGGCACTTGGGAAAAATAAAACTGACCTCATAAGTTTAGGCTTAGCAGATGATTAGGTATAGGATAAATATCTAAAAAATACTTAGCTATCTGAAAAACAACAAATATCTTAACAATCTTCAGATGAATTTTACATATTATTAACTCCTCTATAAGTAGACAACTGAGACCTAAATCTAAGAAACATTTTAAGGTTATAAAAATAGGTTAGGAAATGGGAATGAAAGCCAGCCTTCAGACTCTTTATTCTGTGTTTCATTGACTAGATAAGAAAAAGGCGGGGGGGTAGGGTATAGCTTTAATCTTCTGAAGGATGTGGTCTTACCATTGAATTTTTCTAGGATTGATCCCACAGACTTCACAGTTCTCTGCCTATTAAAGGCGCTTTGCAATGTGACCTTTTCTTACTTATTAGAACCATTTACCCATAAATGCCTCTACTTCAGTCAGACCTTCCATGAACACACTGTGTTTATTCCTGCTTCTTTGCTCATGCCCCACCCGTTTGCTCACATAATGCCGTCTGTGATTCTGCTCTCCACTGTTTGGCTTTCTGTCCCTTAAATTTCAGCTCTGGTCTTACTTCCTTCAATAAGCCTTCCTTTGATGCTTGCAATTAACATCAATCTCTCTCTCCTCTGAACTCTGCAACTTATACCTACAACATTTCATATCTTTATTTTGTTTATATATGGCTTTACATCACATGTTCCTTATGAACTATATTTTATATTCTTATGTCCACCGGCAACATAGTTTTATATATCTTATTTAATTGGATTTAAGGATTTAAATGATCAATGGGCTCCTTTTTTCCCGCTGTTCATCACCCAGTCCTGGTGATTTGAACTGGAGACTAGATGCTATAAGCTGAATTCTTGTGTAACATCTCCCACCCCCAATTCATATGCCGAAGCCCTAATCCCCAGTGTGATGGTGTTTGAAGGTGGGGCATTAGGAAGTAAATAGGTCATGAGGGTAGAGCTCTCATGAATGCGGTTAGTGCTCCTGTGCAAGGAGACACAGGAGAGAGGGTGTCTCCACTGTGTGAAGACACAGCAAGAAGATGGCCATCAATAAGCCAGAAAGAGAGCTCTCACCAGGAACTGCGCCCCCTAGCACCTTGATCTTAGACATGTAGCCTCGAGAACCTGAAGAAAGAAATGTTGTTTAAGTCACTCAATCTGTGGTATTTTTGTAATAGCATTCTAAAATAACTAAAATACTTAGCAAGTGAATCAGTAAACAAAGAATCCAAACCAGGTGGTTTAATTGGAAGGATTTAACCCTGGGAACTTCTTACAAAAGTGTTGGAAGAGCTAAAAAGGCAAACAGTAAATGATAAAGCCAGAGGTTAGGAATAGCAAGAAGCTGCCAGCACTTCTAGGGCTGGAGGGACAGAAAGAGGAGAAGCTTTCACCAGACTAGGAGCTGGCCTGCTCAGCTGCTTCTCTTCCGACTTGTGCTCTCTCTCTCTCTCTGGGCCAACAAGAATGAGGGATGCTTGCAGGAGGTTGGGACATGGAAGAGACACAAACATTGTCAGAAATACTGGCCGAAGCAAGGAAAGAAGGACAGGCATACTCTGGCTTCTCCCCACCTTCTATACTCCAAATGCCTGCTAATGACTTTTATTGGCCAAACTAACAGGAAGCCAATTGGCAAAGAAGCCTGGGCAATGTGTTTTGCAGAAACTAAACCTCTGAGGTTCAAAGCAGAGCAGGAGAAGCAGAGAAAAGAAATCTAAGAGCAAATAGGCAGATGATTAACTGAACAAATCCAAAGCTCTTCTACATGTGATGAAACCACAATGAGTTCAAAATAACTCCTAAGTAAACTCATATCTGTATTAGAATTGATGCTTCTGAATGATCACAATTTATTAATTTAGACTTCTTAATAATTTATGATTCCTTTTGTTTTCTTATAAGTTGGAAAAGAAATACCAAGTCTTTCTATCTTTGACCTATTTCAAAAGGGTCACAACTGTTCTGACATCTGTCACCTCTAAAGAAATAAGTTCCAAAATGCATCACTTAATTTAACTTATTTCTCTAAATTCTAGCTGCTCCCTCACTGACGAAATTTCCATCTGTTAACACATTGAAAGCTAATCTCATTCTTTCATTATTAGCTAAAACTTTTTCATTCGAAAGAAATAAAAATCCAACTCTAACTAGCTTCAGCAAAGGAGGAAATGTATTGGCTTGATCTAATTGGAAAATCGGAATCTTGTATTTCAGGCATAGCTAGATCCAGGAACCTAAACGATAATCAGTTAAAATTTGGTTCTCTCTCACCCTCTGTCTCTGGTTTTCTGTCTCTTCTTACTCCACTCTGCTTGCCTTTGTTTAACTTTTTTTAAAGTTTTTATTTAAATTCCAGTTAGTTAACATACAGTAGATGGTTAGCTTCAGGTGTGCAGTGATTCAACACTTACAACACCCAGTGCTCATCGCAAGTGTCCTCCTCAATCCCCATCACCTATTTCACCCATTCTTCCACCCCGCCTCTGCCTCCAGTAACTATCAGTTTATTCTCTAAGTTAAGAGTCTGTTTCTTGGTTTGCCTCTCTCTTTAAGTCTCAGTCAGGCTGGCTTTGTGTGCGACATAGTCAGAATTTGGAAAGAACTCTCATTGGTCAGCTTGGATCACGTGCTCACCTAGAGAACCATTCAGTAGGGCCAACTCTATGGTAGATCCTGATTTACTAGACATAGATCCAAAGTACCACTTGTAGATGGTTTGGGAGCGTGATCTTTCCCATCCAAATGCCATTACAGTTCGAAGAATAGGTTGTTTCCAAAGAAAAGGATATGGAAAAAATAAAAACATATACTTAGGACACCTGGGTGGCTCAGTTGGTTAAGTGTCTGCCTTTCACTGGGGTCAGGATCCCAGGATTCTGGGATCAGGTCCCACATCAGGCTCCTTGCTCAGTGGGAAGCCTGCTTCTCCCTCTGCCTCCTGCCCTCCTTGCTTGTGCTCCCTCTTCTCTCTGACAAATAAATAAATAAAATCTTTAAAAAAACAAATAGGGGCACCTGGGTGGCTCAATTAGGCCTTTGCCTTCAGCTCAGGTCATGATCTCAGGATCCTGGGATCGAGCCCAGAATTGGACTCTCTGCTCAACCGGGAGCCTGCTTCCTCGGATCTCTCTCTCTCTCTCTGCCTGCCTCCTGTCTACTTATGATCTCTGTCAAATAAATAAATAAAATCTTTCAAAAAATACATTCATTATAAAACAAACATATACTCATTACACTCTTCCATCCTCCTCCTACTAATTTCTTTAAAAAATTTTGTTTTTGCTGTTAGAATTTGCCAAGCATGTTTTAAACCACCTAATCCCTATCTTTTGTTTCCAACCCAGCCAATCATCAAACTCTACCACTTCTTCCTTGAAAATAATTCTATTATCTGTCATTTGCTTTTGTTTTCACTGCTACTACTTTAATTTAGACCAGGTTTTCTCCTCCTTGGCGCTATTGACATTATGGGCTAGATACTCTTGGTTGTAGGGACTCCTGCGTATTCTAGGATGTTTAGCTGCAGCCCGGGTCTCTACCCAATGGGTGCCAGAAGGACTCTGCACCGTGTGACAACCAGAAATGTCCCCAGACATCGCAAATATCTCCCAGGGAATAACATATGCCCTGATAAAGAACCCCTGACATAGAGTGTCTGTGTGTCTGCCTTTACCTCAGGTCAGAATCCTGGGGTCCTGGGATGGAGGCCTGCATCGGGCTCCTTGCTCTGCTCCTGCCAGTCCTCCTGCTTGTGTGTGCATGCTCTCTCTCTCTCAAATAAATAAAATCTTAAAAAAAAAAAAAGAACCTTTGATATAGATACTTGTTATCTTAGACTTGAGTTATTATGGTAGTCTTTGGACTAGTGTTTCTCTTCCCAATATGTATCCTTTCACCTTGTTTCCATACAGTATTACCACAACAGTATCATTAAAGCACACCACTGATCACAAAAATCCTTGAATAAAATTTTTGTCAGTTTTTCTGTACTGTCCACTGGATAAAAACCAGATTCTTTACTTTGATATCTATCTTTGAGCCCTTAACCTACTACTACTTAGCTCAACATAAGGAGTATTTGGCACTCCAACTGGACTACCCATTATTCCCAATCTCAGCTTGTGTTTGCCAAGTTGTTGGTCTTGCTGCTTTACAGGCCAGCAACGTATCCCGTCAAACCCTCAAACTTCTACACATTCCCCACGGCCAAGCTGCAGTGCCACCTTCCCTTTTCCTCTAGGAAATCTCCCTTGTGTCTTCCTCCGCTGTCCCCGGTGTAGCCTTATCCTCCTCGTCCGCTCTCACCTTTACAACGCTCTTACTACATTTTGGCTCTTGTCACCCATTTGACTCATAGCGCATATATCTTGCATTGTTATTTTTTTTGTTACTATCTTATCATTCCAACTAGAGGGAAGAGATTGAAGTATGCGATACCCTGGTATCAGCACTTAGATGTTTCCTAGGGCATGTTCTAAATTTTCTCGTGTTTCTGTTTCCTGATTAGCTGAATGGAAAAAGCCATGCCCTTCCTGCCCATTTCAGTTGTGTGTTTTTTGTTTTTTTTTTTTTTTTGGAGAATAAAATAAATAAAATGAATTCATTTCATAGGGATACTGCAGAGGACAACACAGTTTTTATTAGACTCCTTGGAAGATTTATTATGACTTGTTATTGATGGGCAGCATACATTTGGGAATAAACGGGGAAGTGAGAACAGAATCTTTATTCTGGAGAAGAATTATTTGTGGATGTGACTGGATTAGGGATCAACCCACTGTTTTGTACTTTCACTTAGATATTAAGTTGGTTACCACTCTAATAGCTATGAGAGTGGTAGAAAAGATGAAGGAGTCATGGGAATGTAAACTGGCGCAGCCGTCTTGGAAAATGGTAGTTTCTAAAATAGTTAAGCATGGAGTTACCATATAACTGAGCAATACCAGTCCTAGGTATGTACCCAGGAGAAATGAAAATATATGTCCATACAAAAACTTGGACATGAATGTTTATAGTATTATTCATATTGGCCAAAATGTGGAAACAACCCAAGTGTTCATTAACAGATGAATGGATAAGCATAACATGGTATATCTTTTCAATATTCTGCTACAGAAAAGAATGAAGCACTGATATATGTTACAATGCAGATAAACCTTGAAAACCCTATGGTGAGTGAAAGGAGATAGTCAGCAACAGATCTTCTATTTTATCATTTCATTTACATGAATTGGCCTAAATAAGTAAATCCATATGGTGAGAAAATAGACTAGTGTTTGTTTAGGGCTGGTGAAAGGAGAAGACAGGGACAAAAGAGTGATATATGAAGGGTGTGGGGTTTCTTTCTGAGATGATAATAATGTTCTAAAATCGTGTTGATAGTTACACATAAGTGTGAATATACTAAAAAAAACTCCCACAGGATTGTACATTTGAAATTATACACTTGAATTGTATGGTATATGAATTGTATTTCAGTGAAGCTGTTATTAAAAAAAAAAACTTGCAAGCCACCAGCTATATTTAAAAAAAAAAAAAGTCCATAGTCTACCAATGTCTTGGTAAGTTTCTTGAATCAAAACAGGTAAGATAATGAAAGACTAAAATGCTAAGTCCAGGGATTATATCATGCATATTTTTGGTGTCAGTCCTTTGTTTGCTCCCAATTCATTTTTTTAAAGATTTTTTATATTTATTTGACAGAGAGAGACACAGCGAGAGAGGGAATGCAAACAAGGGGAGTGGGAGAGGGAGAAGCAGGCTGCCCACTGAGCAGGGAGCCCGATGCAGGGCTCGATGTGGGGCTGGGTCCCAGAACCCTGAGATCATGACCTGAGTCGGAGGCAGATGCTTAACAAACGGAGTCACCCAGAGGCTTCTCCCAATTCATATTTATTCCCCTGTGTGTTCTGCTGTCTCTGCTTCTGCATTCTTACCTGACACTGAACACTAATTAGTGACTCATGGATCCATAGAATGCTCTTAATTTGCCAATATTAATTCTCTGTTTTTAACTTGGCTATGTCAGGTTGTCAAACAGGAAATTTTACCATAAAGGATTATACTTGTGGTGGGATATAGAGAGGAAATCCTGTGCTTCCAAACCATCAAGAATACTTGAGTGGCATTGGTTTCTTCCAACACGTAAGTTGTGGCCCAACAGTTATATAACAGAAAGTGTAGGCAGGCTATGACTTTTATTGTTGTCAGAGGTAACCGACGTTCTTCACTCTGTCAGACCCATGTTAAGATCACCACTGATTTGCTGAAGAGTTTTCATTTCTCTGTGTAATGTATAGATTGTCCTACTTAAACTCAATTTCATTTTTTGGGTCTACTTCCCCTTTTAAGTATAATGGGAATGTGTGATCCTCCAAACCCTTCCTGGGGGTGGATTTTTTAATCTACATGAGCCAATAGGGAAGTTTGGCTTTGCCATCTCTCTTGCAGACATTCTCTCTGACGGTTCTGGGTTTCTTGGTTGACACAATGGCATCTGTGTCTTAGCGCATCTGGAGATGAGGTGACTCCTTCTCTTGGTGCCAGAGATGGGATGGAGAAGACTTTTTTTATTCTTCTCCTTTCTCCCTTGACCCTTTAGCCTCTTCAGTAGGAAAATGTTAAATGGCATGCCATATATTATATTTAGCAAAACCCAGTGATGGCGATAAATGGAGGATTAATAGTCACATGTATTAAGCACTTACTATTTACCATCCACTATGTTGAATGCTTTACGGAATCTCGACAACTCTATGAATATGTACTACGATTGTACCTATTTTATAGGTGGGTAAACCAAGTCTTAGAAGGGTAGAACAACTTGCCCCAGATCTAGGCAGTCTCACCAATGCTCTTAATCACTGCCAAGATTCAAGTTCTAAATACAGTTGACCTTTGAAAATGTGGGAGTGGAGGGACACCAATCCTGCACCCCTGCACAATCAAAAATACACGTATTCCCCAAAACATAACTACAAATAGCCTATTATTTACCAGAAGCCTTACTGATAACATGCAGTCTATTAGCACATATTTGGTATATTATAGGTATTATATATTATATTCTTACAATACAGCAAGCTAAAGAAAAAATTATTTTTAAGAAAATCGTAAGGAAGAGAAAATACATACATTTTCAGTACTGTGCAGTATTTAAAAAAAAATTCACACATTAGTACTTGGCAGTTCAAACCTGTGTTATTCAAAGGTCCACTGTAGTTTGGAATCTTCTTTTCTAATTTTAAGTAGGCCCTACGCCCAATGTGGGGCTTGAACTCATGACCCCGAAATCAAGAGTCGAATGCTCTATCATTGAGCCAGCCAGAGACCTGGAGTTTGGAATTTCTTTGTGCATTTGAAGGAAATGACCACAAGATGCAGGCTTTCACAGTGTGAGTGTCCACCTGCTGGAAACTTCTGTTTGTCTTCCATATCTTCTGTACATTTTTCCACTCTGTCTTGTGCACTGGGAGTTGACCCTGAATTATGTTGATGACTCCCTTACCCTTTGGTCCCAAGAGGATCATTAGCAAGAGATTGGAAGGAGAAGAGCCTTGTCACTGTCCCCTGGCTGAGTCCTGTCACCATAGGTGTCAAGCTGTTGTCATATGGCTCTTTCCGCACAGCATTTTCTGTACCCAGGTTCTGGTAACCATTGTTGCACTTTGCCTAAGGGTGGTAACACCTGCAGTTCCAGCCCTAGGAGTCACACTAATCCCTTGTGGTTTCTCTACACCCTGCCCACACCTTTGTAAATAGACCTTTCATCAAACTCTCTCTGGATTTCCCTGTTGTGAGCGTGCCATTTGTTTCCTGCTGGAACCCCAACTGATCAGTCTCAATGGGTGTTCCCATTTCCTTGACGTAGTTCTAGCTTCAGGTCACACCTGTGACTCCTGTTAGAGAAGGCTCAACTCCAGTTCTTTCCTGATGCTTGCAGGCTCAAGTAGTTGGGAGGACAGTGGGCCTTGGGAGAAGGGGAAGGTACAAATCTTTCCTCTAGTTCCGGTTCAGTCTCCCCACCTAGAACAGCTTCTGGGACTGCTGATGCCTTACTAACTAATTACATCTCTCAAAAACTCAGTGTAATTATTTTGTCAGAGACACCATGGCCTAACCTAAGCTGAAGAAGACTATTTCTCTTACTAGCAGGGCTGTGGCCCAGACATGCGGAAATGGTGGGTCTTCATTATTGTCTCTAAAATCACGGGATTCAGATTCCTTTTTTTAAAAAAGATTTTTAAGTAATCTCTAACCCAGCATGGGACTAGGACTTACAACCTGGAGATCAAGAGTCACATACTCTACTGACTGAGCCAGCTGGGAGTCCCTTGGTTTCAGATTCTCTTCTGCTCCACCTGGGGCCCTGGCAGCACGCACAAAAACCCATGATAGCTTTTAGTGACTTCCTGGAGAATGTTACCAACTGTGATAAAAATTACTTTGATTCAGAATTTGGGGGGTGAGAGATGCTCACTGATTCTTCCTTGTGCGTTAAGTAATGGAGATAAGCAATCTTGCTTCTTTGGAAAAGAATCCTTTCTACTTCACATTTTCCCTCTGAGTATAAGAGTATATATAGAGTCCTCGGGAAGATCTTCAGAGATGTATTTAATTCAGTTTTTGAAGGGTCGGGAGGTCTTCTAGCAGGAAGTTACAGATGTTGGCTGGGGATTTTCTAGGTGGAGAGAACCATTTGTGCAAGGGCACGGAGGCAGGAGAAAGCGTGAGAAATTTAGGGAAACCAAATACAGGACTATATGATTCCCAGGGTTCACCTAATTCAAACATCCTCAGACATCAGGATGAGCAATTAGACAGAGCATCCACCAGCCCACACAGGTGGGTATAGCTGGTATCTGTTCAGGTTGGTTAGCGCCCTTGCCTAAGTTGACCAAATATCCCGGCTGCCCAGAGCTGTCCCAGGATTAGTACCAGAAGTTCCATATCCCAGGAAACCCATTAGTTCTAAACAGGCTGGGATAGTTGTTTGGAACTAACTGCTGCTAGAGTAGTTCAATATTTCGGACATCATCCCAGCATTAATATTTAAGCACATATATACATTCATTCAGCTAATGTTTTCTTTTTCAAGATTTTATTTATTTGTCAGAGAGACAGAAAGGGTGCACAAGCAGGAGGAAAAGCAGGCAGAAGGAGAGGAAGAAGCAGGCTCCAAGCAGGGAGCGAGATGCAGGACTCGATCCCCAGAACCCTGGGATCATGACCTGAGCTAAAGGCAGATGCTTCACTGACTGAGACATCCAGGCGCCCCATAATATTTTCTGTATATGTATTTATGTTCTTGGGTCCTCACTTTCCAAGTTTAGGCCTTTGATAGCACTCTTGCTCTTTTAGTCTTGAATAGGATTTCTAACCCAAGACTGAATTAGGTATCATCAAACATGACCTCTTCTCACCCTGACAGTCTAAAGAATTTCCCATGCCTGTAGTCTTCTGAGGCATCTTGAACTTTCCGTTCCTGCCATCAGAGTGAGCTTCCTTCAAGGATCTTTGAAGAACTCTTTTCAGACTTTTCTGCTTAGAGGAAATTCCTTTTGAGCCTCCGAAGATGGCTGGTTGTATTAAAAGAAGCACAGCTATGACGGGAATGTTTGAAGACTGTTCCAGACATTGTGGGCTCATTTTGGTTTTAATTTTAGTCCTTGAATTACGTATTTAATATAGACCAATTTGCAAGAATAGCAGATATCCCAGCTGACTTCTGTGGCAGGCAGAGTGTTCTTCCTCTCTGTCGTCCTCCGAGCCAAACAGCTGTGCTCTGAATCAGCTCAGCAGGCAGCTGCTGGGTGCCGCAGTCCTGCTGGAACATTCTCCTGCTTTGAGGCCACACCTGGGAGCCCAGAATGTCACTGGACAAGCCAAGCGAGGTGACTGGTACTGCGGAAAAGTGTTACCACTCCTTCCCTTACATGCCCGAAACTCACAGACATCTGCAAACGATTTGCCGAAAAGTAAAGTCTATGTTGAGTGAGAGGTCTGAGAAGTGCCTGCTTGGTGTAAAGACATATTCAGGTTTGGAAAAGCTTTTCTTTGTCAGAGGCGAAAGCATTCATCTATGACTCCGTGAGGATGGTAATTATCTCCAATCTTTCAGAGTTATCATCACCCTCACTATGATTTTCCGTTTGCTGGAAAACCAGCTTTGGAAACACAGCAGAAGGAACAACTGCCCAGGTTTGTGTCCTGAGGAGTGATTTCCGGGCTCCATTCTGTGTCTTAGCTTTGGCTAAATCCGTACCCACAGGAAAAAGCTGGAAGAGTGCCCTCTGCTCAGGCCTGTTCTGCCCTCACTTAGTTACAATTCAACACATATTTACTGAGCCCTTCCCATGTGCCAGATACTGGTGATGGGTCCCCACCTCTGTTGTCTAATCGTTGGTGGCAGTTTCAGACCAGCTTGGCAGGGATATTTTGGAGAAGGTGCTAGTCAACGCACATTACATGTTTGTAAGTTCTATCCCTATTTTTCAATGATTTGAGGAGGAAATGTGAACCGTATTTAAGATCATGAACCTATTAGTGACTTTCTTTCCACAAAGCTGTATACTTTCTGGGTTTGAAAGGGATTTGGCTGTCCAACGGTTGCACAGTCTCAAGGCTGTCCCTCTGACTTTTCCGTATCTGTGTTTATTTGCCTTTCTTCCTCCCCCTATCTCCAGGTGAGCTCCGGGAGAATGGGCCGGGTCATACTAATCATAGTATTCCCAACATTTTAGTTTGGTATCCGGTGTGTCCCAAGTGCTGCAAATTGATTGACAAATGGTTGCAGGAAGGGATAGTTCCGGAGAGGCACGTGACTTGGTCAAGGTCAAAAATGAGTGGCAGACCCACGGCTCAGATTCAGATTCCCTTTCTGATTGAATCCAGTGCTCTTCCTATTTCATGATTTGTATCCAGCTTTGAAACGGAGTACTCAGGTGAGGCTGAGCTGGTGTGAAAGCTTCCTCTCAAAGAGTTCGGAGGCAAGCGGTATGGAGAGAAAGTGAAACAACAACAATAAAAGGATGTGTTTTCAAGTTAAAAGATGCCAATTTAGAAACTAGGCTTGGTGGTCCCTAAGTTCCATTCCTTAACAAATCCATGGTTGGCTTCACCTATATGCAATGCTCTGTCAGGGTTCTAGAGATGCCACTTTTCATTTTCTTGTCATTGTTAGGAATTCCAAAAATGAGATATTTGGCTGAGTAGCTATGATTTTCTATTAATTAATTAGCTATTAAATAATTCTCTTCTCTATCCTTTTTTTTTCCCCAAAGATTTTATTTATTTGACAGATAGAGATCACAAACAGGCAGAGAGGCAGGCAGAGAGAGAAGAAGCAGGCTCCCTGCTGAGCAGACAGCCCGATGAAGGGCTCGATCCCAGGACCCTGGTATCATGACCTGAGCCGAAGGCAGAGGCTTTAACCCACTGAGCCACCCAGGTGCCCCTCTTCTCTATCCTTCTATTGAAGGTCCCAGAGGCATTTTCTCAGGGTCTCAGCTGTATTTGGAGTACAGCTTGAATATTCCTGATGTGGTCCATCCAATCATTGATCAAGAAACTGAAATCCAGAGGGGCGCCTGGGTGGCTCAGCGGGTTAAAGCCTCTGCCTTCGGCTCGGGTCATGATCCCAGGGTCCTGGGATCGAGCCCCGCATCGGGCTCTCTGCTTGGCTGGGAGCCTGCTTCCTCCTCTCTCTCTCTCTGCCTGCCTCTCTGCCTACTTGTAATCTCTATCTGTCAAATAAATAAATCTTTAAAAAAAAAAAAAAAGAAACTGAAATCCAGAGATGTAGGGGACTAAAGATTCACTGTGACAAAAACTGTGGGAAGCAGAGTTCAAGAAGACCCTGGATTTGCTCCCCAGCCAAGTTCTCTATCTGCAAAGCTTTAAGATATTGCTCAGGAGATAGTGGCTACGTAATTTCTGTGTGTACCTCATTAAGACTTCATTAGGACCACTTAAACCACTTAAAGCCCAAAAGTCAGCCCAACCAAGGTTCTCAGATGGGGTGAGATGCCTGAGTCATACCGACAGACAGACAGGTCCAGAAAGACCAGCAGAATTGCTGTGAATTATTGCCTCCATATCATGAATGCACCTGGCAAATTGAGGATTTATGGGTGGAGTTGAATAAAATTGGAAGCAAATGCTTGTCTAATATGAGAAAGAAGCAGGAAGAAGACTTAGGGAGAGCCTTAGGGAGAAGAATCTTGCTAATCTGATAACAAACTTCTTTTTATGATGCCACTTTTATAGAACAATTAAGCAATACATATAATAAATTGTGAAAAGGTATATATACTAAATTCTTAATAGAGGTTGCCTTGAGGAGGTCGAAGTCAAATTATGAGGCACTTCCATGCACTGTTTTTTATTTCTATCAATTCTTCTTTAATTAGTAGAAACAGGAATGCAAAAAAATGATAGATTTATTTAATTTTTTATCTTGTTTGAGAAATTGTTCAAATAATTAAAAATTTAAAAGCCTTGTATTTAAGCAAACACTTATCGGAGCCTCTATTATGAGCATTACACTCAGCACTGTGTGTGTGTGGAGGAAGCTTGTCAAAAATGCTGATGTGTAAAAAAGGTCTAAATATTGTGCTGTGAGAATGTAAGCAAAGAGTGGGGGTGGTCTCAGTGCTAGCTTCCGGTGAAAGGTGACATTGGAGCAAAGACTTGAGGCATGAGGAGAATTTCCTTAAGAAGCAAATGTGGAAGAATTCGCCTTCCAGGTTGAGAGAACAGCATGAGCTCCATGAAAATGTGACAGTACACAGTCCTTTGGGACAGGATAATGGATTTGTGTGACTAAAGCACATTCTCTTGAGGGAGGAAAAGAGTGTTTGATGTAAAGAGCTTCAATTGTTATGCTAGAAAGTCAGGCTG
This sequence comes from Meles meles, assembly GCF_922984935.1. NCBI lineage: Eukaryota > Metazoa > Chordata > Mammalia > Carnivora > Mustelidae > Meles > Meles meles. The sequence goes on from NC_060067.1 coordinate 158,791,005, forward strand.
TTCTGTAGATATTAGAAAGCCACAGAAGCTTTGTTACCGAGGAAATGATGCAATTTTACTTTTATGTTTGAATATGAAAAAAAATTATATACTGTTTTATATATATTTTTATATACTGCTTTGTAATAATTCCCCCCTTCCCATTTATTAACATTTTGCGAATGTATTTTCATTATCAATAAATATAAACACATTATTTTTATTTTTTTTTAAAAAGATTTTATTTATTTATTTGACAGAGAAAGAGATCACAAGTAGGCAGAGAGGCAGGCAGAGAGAGAGGAGGAAGCAGGCTCCCCGCGGAGCAGAGAGCCCGATGTGGGGCTCGATCCCAGGACCCTGAGATCATGACCTGAGCCGAAGGCAGCGGCTTAATCCACTGAGCCACCCAGGCGCCCCTAAACACATTATTTTTAAATGTAACATATATGGAAGAACTAGAATTTATTTTACTAAATCACATTGACGGATATTTAAATTAGTTCACATATTTGGATTTATTTATTATTATATTTTAAAGATTTTCTTTATTTATTTGAGAGAGAGAGAGCACATGCACAAGCAGGGGAGCAGCAGAGGGAGAGGGACAAAGCAGAGTCCCCGCGGAGCAGGGAGACTGATGGGGGAAATGGGGCTCAATCTCATGGCTTCAAGATCATGACCCGAACTGAAATCAAGAGTCGGGCGCTTAACCCACTGAGCCACCCAGGCGTCCTTCATATATTTAGATTTATAAACAGTACTGCCCCAAGCATCATTTTATATATACCCTTGTTTTCTTGTGTAATTATTTCTTTTGAATGACTTTTTGGAAGTGTACTTGCCTGTTCCTTTTGAGGTATCCAATTTTTCTTCCATGTTTCAGAATTTCCTTCCCCTCCTCCAAGATTTTAGCAGGGTATGCTTGTGTTATTACTTAACATTGAATGTTTTAATTTTGTATATATAAATCTTTAAGCCATTTTAGGTTTATTTTGGAATACAGTATGAGAAAGGGAATCTAACCTAATTAAAAAATAGTTCACCAAAAAAAAAAAAAATAGTTTGCCAGTTTTCTTGCTGACTATTAAAAAATATGTGTCTGGGGCACCTGGGTGCTTAGTCAGTCAAGCAGTCAAGTCTTGATTTCAGCTCAGGTCATGATCTCAGGGTGGTGAGATCCAGCCCAGTGCTGGTCTCCGGTGCTGGGCATGGAGCTTACTTAAGATTCTCTCTCTCCCTCTCCCTCTACTTCGTCAACCTCCAGTCTCTCTCTTTGAAAAAAAAAAAAAAAAAAAGACTGTTTCATTCCTATTGTTTTGGAGTACTTTCCTAACTATATACTAAATTCTTACTTTGGATTGAATTTTAAACTGGATTTAATTTTTGGATATGGTATTGATTCCATCCATCTCTTCTGAATACAGTGCCCCAATGCTTTCATTTTTGTAGCTTTACAACAGACAATACACAATAGGAAAATCTCCCCTTATTCTGGCTAGTTTTAAATAGTTTCCCATATGTGCTAGGGTAATTCCCCTCCATAAGCCTCAACCTTTAATGAGAATCTTCACACTTAACAGCCTTATGTTAATGACACTCCCAGGAATGATGAGATTAGGAGTGTCCACCCTTAAAGAAGGGGATGCCGGAAGAGGGGACTATATGCAGAAGTGGATAATCAATGAAAGGGTGGAATGTTTAGAAAAATTGAAGACATTATTATTTTTTTGAAAGGAAAGTGAATCCAGATGGCTGTAGATGATGAGAACCCAAAGCTTATGTGTATGTTACGTATCACATAATATATAAAATCATGTGTTTATCCTTTCAATAGAGTGGTGTCACATTCTACTTACAATTTTATATTCTGCTTGCTAAAAATATTCACATTGTTTTAGAGGCATTTTCTTTAAAGATTTTTTTTCCTTTATGAACTTATTTTTATTGGTTGTATAATATCCCATCTGTCGGATGTCATAGGATGTCACAATGCTTTGTAAAGTTGCATAAGAATACTTCACTACCAACATCTCATAGAGGTCAACAACAGAGGAAGCATTAGAAGGTGTCAGAAAAAGAGGTATTTCTCTCTGTGCCTCTGTCTCTCTGTGCTTGACTTAAACTGCTGGACTTCATGGTTTTCAGATTCAGCCGGCTTTCTTGTAGATTCACTCTTGAGGATCATGTGCTTGAGTAGCTCTTGCTAATTTACAGATCCAGCCTAGTTATTTACCTTCTGTAATTATTTTTTTTAACTGTCAGCGTATTGTTAGTAATGTTTGATTTCTTATTCTTCTACTTCAGAAATCTTGGCATTTCTATCAAGTCTTGAGAGTGGGCCTACACCTGCAACTGAGGAGGCACCTTAAGTTTACACAAATATTTACTTAATACATTTAACTTTATGATCTTTGATAAAAATATTATAACATAGTCTTCCCCAGTCTCTAAAATCTTATTTTTCATGATTTATTTTTAAGTGGAAAGGGTGTTAAAGAGAAATATTACCATAGCACAGATAGCCAAGACAGCCTGATCCAGGACTGGAACGTAGTTCTGGCTCCTAGCTTAATGATTATTTTTCTCAAATTGCCCTTTCTCTTGTGAATCATCCTCACACTCTTTGTATAAACCCCACTTGTGCATAGAATGATGGATTTTATATTCTAATATCTTATTTATGATTTTAATTTACATTTAGAAATTGTATCGGCCTACGTTTTTATTTGTATTGTGTTTTCCAGCTTTGGTGTTAAAATTAACTGCCAATTGTTTTTATTCTTTTCTACACTCTAGACTGCTTTACGTGATGTAGAATGATTTGTTCTTTGTTTGATAGATTTAAAATAGATTAACAAAATATTTTATTTATTTATTTGACAAACAGAGATCACAAGTAGGCAGAGAGGCAGGCACAGAGAGAGGGAGAAGCAGGCTCCCTGCGGAGCAGACAGCCCAATGCGGGGCTCAATTCCAGGACCCTGGGATCATGACCACCTTCAGTGGCTTTAATCCACTGAGCCACCCAGGTGCCCAGATTTAAAATAGATTTAAAAATAAAATAGAATATTTTAATAAAGATTGATTTTATAAAAAACAAAATAGATTTAAAAATAAATAATTTAAAAATAAAATAGGTTTATTTATTATTAAATTATTAAAATAATTTAAAAATAAAATAGATTTTAAAGTCTCCTAATCCAGCCATACTTTCAGGGGCATTTTTTGATTTTTGTCTTTTATATTTTCTTATAGTTTTTGCTTTATAGTATTAATGTTTCTACCTGGTTTTGAATCAGTATTTCTGAGAAAGTGTTTATGTGACATACATTTTTAGATTTATTGGTGCAAAATTGTATTTTATCTTCTCTTATAATTCAAAGAATCTTTATAACTGAGGCATGCTACATTCTAATTCCCAACACTTTATTTTATGTCTTTTCTCTTACTTTCTTGTCAAAAAGTTTATTTTATTGGTCTTTCCAAAGAATTAGCTTTTATTGATATTAAGAGGAAAAGAGAAGGAGAATATATACGATATACGTATAGATCAAACTTACTACCTTTTTTTCTACTTGGTCTATTTCTAAGAGAGAGATATATCAAAATTTCACATTTCTTACAATTTTTCTATTATCTATGGCTTTATAGGTTTCAGAATAGTGTTCATAAGTGCATAGAAGTTTACTATTGTTATGTATTCTCTCCAGTTTGTACCTTTTATAAATGTAAAATATGTCCCTTTTTTAAACCAGTAAATGTCCTTTTCTTAACGTTTTATTTGGTTTAATATTTAATACTGCAATATCTAATTTCTTTTGCCATAATCAGTCTGTTAAATCTTTTTATTTCACTTTATTTTTTTACCCATTAGTGTACTTTTGTTTGCTTTAATGTCTGCCAAACCTAGGGCTGCCTGCATCTCTCTGGTTCAGGCCATAAATTTTATTTTGTTGATTTTGGTTAAAGAAATGTCATGTGTTAGAGATCAACTAAAGTGTCCATCTAGTCTTTATTTCCTATCCTATGCAATGCTCAAATAATATCTTAGTGTTAACAACATTGTTGCAGGTATCAGCTGAAAGGTGGAAGTTTTAATCAACCCAAGTATTCTTAGATTCTGGGGCTAGCATTGTTTACTTGGTGATTGCAGAGTGAAGGGACAGACAATAGAAGGGGCTTATTCTCAGCTAATATGAGTGGGTAACCTGTTTTGTATCTGCAGAAACTTTTTTGATTTTTTTTCCTTTGTTCTTTGGAATTCCTCCATGAATATTTTTCAATTGTCCTGCTTTAGATTCAGTGACTTTCTAAATTTCTGGGTATTTTTCTAACATTCTTTAGTTTGGTTTCCTAACTCACTAATTTGCTTCTCAGCTCTGTCCATTATGCTATTAGTTCATAACTGAGTTTTTATTTTTCCAATTATATTTAAAATTTGTCATGGATGCAATATCTTCTTAAATCTCTCCAAATATAACAATTACACTTATGAGGTAGATACTCTGTGGATGAACAACCTTGCCTCTCTCTATTCTAGGTGTTGTAATTCATGAAAACCTGCGCCTGGATGCGGCTATAAACTCTAATTCTTGGCCAAGTCTGTTGGTGCTGTCTTTCTATTTCCTTTCTTTTCATTCAGAGGATGTAGTTATGTGATCTGGAGTTTCAGCAGCTATCTTGCCACCATCAGCACAAAAATCCATACTGAATGGCAGAGCAGAAAAAGGAAAGAATATGGATCCTGATGGCATCAATGAAATGCTACAGTGGCCTCAGATTACTGCCTTTCTTTTTTCTCTTTATATAACAAAAACAAACCCAATTTTCAGTTCACTTTTAGTTGCCATTTGCATAGTCATTTGCAATCCCTGGTGAATGTAACTGATTCCAATGTTCTTTACTGATTGGTCTACTAGCTTATTTTTATTAGTTTTTTTTTTTTTTAAAGATTTTTTACTTATTTATTTGACAGAGAGAGATCACAAGTAGGCAGAGAGGCAGGCAGAGAGAGTGAGAGGGAAGCAGGCTCCCCGCCGAGCAGAGAGCCCAATGCGGGACTCGATCCCAGGACGCCGAGATCAGGTCCTCTGATTACTGAGTTTGGTGCTCCTCTCATGGTGTGGACTCTCTTCAAGTAATTATAATTCTTGTTTTACTGCTCACCTCTTTAATTAAGAATTCCAGCTTGCCTATCTTTAGAGATTACTTTGTTTTGTCAATAATGGCTATTGGGGAGAGATAAATTGTTTCTGAGGAGAGACAGCCACATGTCCTTGATATGGGGTCATTTATCTTCCCCATTAGTAGCCACCAGGGGCCTGGTACTGCTTTGCTGACACAGCCCCAAACTTCTGTTGGAATGAGTAAAGGCCACAGGTGCCTAGGATTTGACATCGGTGGGGTGGGGGAGGAACACAGGGAGGTAGAAGAGGGGTCAGTCCTGCCCAGGTGTTCTAAGGTAGCCACCTAAATTAATCACCAAGGGCTTCTCAGTCCCCCATCCCTAAACAGCCCCCTACTTTTCTTTAATAAAGTATTCTTTTTCCTCAACTTCTTCTGCCCTAGTAGACATAAAATTTTTAGTTTTCTCTTGTATTGTTGCTTTGAGTATCCAATCCAGTGTGCTTTCTATTCTTCAGTAGTGTTTCCATTATTATTAACATTATTTTTGTGTGTGTGTGATGCTTTCTTCTGTTTTGGGGCTAATGTGGATTTATTCTTTTTGAACCAGGGGTTCTCAAAACTTAATCTGTGTCAGAATCACCTGGGGGTCTTGCTAAAAACAGATTGCTGGGTCCTCTCCTCCAGCGTTCTGGTAGATGCAGAGAGAAGCAGGAGAAATTTGCATTTCTTATACGTTCCTGGGTGATGCTGATGCTGTTAGTTCAGGGAACCACACTTTGAGAACCACTACCTTAAAATATATATTTTGGGCAGGTGACTCAGTAGGCTAAGGGTCTGCCTTTGGCTCAAGTCATAATCCCAGGGTATTGGGATCAAGCCCTGAATGGGGCTCCATGCCCAGCTTCTCCTCTGCCCCTCCTCCAATTTGTGCCTCTCCCCCTCGCCCTACAGTGTGAGTGCTTGCATGCTCTCTGTCTTTCACAAAATAAATAATTTAAAATATATCTTTCATTTAATGAAACTTTGGAAAACAGGTGTATACATGTGATTAGTTTACTGTATTAACCCAATCTCAAAAGTTTGATTCACTTCAAAAACATTCTATTTTCTAAAACCCATGATTTTGATAATTAGATATGGAAAACTGAGGGGCAGACCAAGTAAAATGCTTGTTTAAAGGTGTTTTTTTGTTTCATTTTGTTTTTTGTTTTTTGAGAGAGAGAGAATGTGGGGTAGGGGCAGAGGAAGAGGGAGAGAGAGAATCTTAAGTAGGATCCACACCCAGCACGGAGCCCAACACAGGCTTGATCTCACAATCCTGAAATCATGACCTGAGTCAAAATCAAGAGTCAGATGCTTAACCAACAGATCCACCCATGCGCCTCTAGTTTTAAATAACTCCCTCCATGCTTCTTGTCCATTTAAAAATTATTCAAAGTCTGTTGCTCCTTCGTAATCTTGTACCCACCATTGACTTCCAGAATGCAATGTTTTCATAGTTCAGATTTTAAGTGAAGAAAAAAAGAAAACCCTAGTGTGCATGTGTGAGAGTCTACTTTGGTATCTTTGCATATAAAAATATGTAGTATTTATGGACAAAGAAGAATTTGAATATCTAAATGTTGTTTCAGAAATTTACATTTCTTTAAGAGTAAAGGCCCCCAAATGTCACCTATCAGGCATTCTACAGGTTAGCCTGAGACTGACTCAGATAATCTAACCATCTACAGAAGACAAACCACTCACAGTTTTCCCAACGTAGCCACTGGTACCTGAGAAATCCAAACAGAAGGGGGAGGCTAAATATATATCGGTTCCTTTTGTCTCATTCCTGTTTCTCCTTTCTTCTTGGGAATTTATTTTCAGGCCCAGGCACATGATTACATGCTGGTTTTCAAGATTGAATGTTCATATCCACCTTATGCGATGCATTTAGAGAATGGGTCTAAATACATGAATGCATTTAGAAGAATTACTTTTATGCATGTGCCTGGAGGACACAGAATTTAATACACATAGTAACCTGCATGGTTTATTTTAACCTTGAGGCTTCTCTCCTTCCTTATAACAAGACAACCTTCCTTCCTCTGAGTCTCCTTGACTTAAGTATTTGAATGTGCTCTGAGGTTATATTATTCCCACTACCTGTCATTGAGTGCTGCGCTCAAACACTGCTTATTTTCAGCTCTAACCACTTTAATTTAAATTTGCAAGTAATTATTACCCCCTCGAATTTGAAATGCACATTCCTTTAAGTGCAAAAATCACACTCAAGTGAATCAGCTTAGGTGTAAATATAAACAACCTTAGAGTAAAGGGAATCTAAATTAGCCAATCTTGTATTAGCTGTAATCTGAACATATCACACATGTATTTTAGGCTGCAATATTCCTACTATAACCTAACAACTAAAAATACTACCTGTGTGCTTGAGGGTAAGTTATGACTGTCATGGGAACCATAATTTTGAACTTGAGATTTGTGGCCATAAATCTCAATTCTGTTTCTGCCTAAGCCTTAACTTAGACAGAAAAGAATGTTTGAGAGGCTCCTTTGCATATTGTAATGATAGCATGTGGCCTGGCTGTGAGCTGTTGAAACCACCATCTATTTTTTTTTTTTTCAGATATCACTATATATGAAGATGTCTTCTCAGAGAGGACACCAGCTAGATATTGCTGACCTTCTGATTGCCTGACTGCAGTGTACATACCTGGGAAGGGCCAGATTAATGGTCACTGATGCGTGAGAATTTCCTAAGTGAAAGAAATGAAGAACGAAGAGTAATATCATCCTGGAAGTCTTTGTAAACTATTTAGAGAAAAATAGTACAGCTGACTCTTGAACAAGATGGGTTTGAATTCTGTGGGTCTATACTTAACACTTGGATGCAGAGAGCGAGATGGAATCACTCAAGTCAAGCAGCCAAGGGCGGTGCAGCTCAGACCAGATAGCGCCCAAACTGGCACAGGCTGATGACACACGGAACGGATAACAAGTAGAACCAGAGCAGGTTTGCTAAGGCCAAAGCATGAGATTAAATTCCTTTATAGAGGAGAGATTTTTGCAGCAAACTGTCAGGCTCTCCTGACACTGACCTTTTCAGGTCTCACCACATCAAAAAGGCAACTGCCACAGAAGGCTCTTCCCAACTGATGTCGGAACATAACAGAGATTCTCCACGGCTTGAACATAACTAGCTGCATGGGGTGAGAGCCGACCCTGACCTGACGGAGACCCCATCTCAACAGTGTGCTCATGGATGGACTTCGAGTTGAGTTCGTTAGCTTCTTACTCCTTGTTGGATCTTGTTTGCTGTGTGACTTTATATGGTCTTTTGCTTTGTGTGATGCGTATGAAGCCAAGTTAAATGCCGAGTGACAGGTCATCGAGTTTGGAATCCTGAAGCTGCTTTGCAATTACGTTAGCCTTGCTTTATGATTGAATGAAGCTGACACTATGGAAAGACACAACTTGTGTGTGTGCCTTCAGAACGTGCTCACAGTAGGATTGCTTCTGCACATCGTGGAAGAGGGTGAGGTCACCACTCTGGTTTTGCTTCTTCAAGAGATGCTGGGGTGCCCTTATGCTTCTCTTCCGTCAGCTTGTGAGGAAGTGCCTCATGCCCTCTAGAGCTCCAGAAGCCTAGAGAGAGGTGGTATAAGAGGCCTGCCAATGCAGGTTCACCAGGTGGAATAATTCTGACACACGGTCCATCGGCAGTAAAGAGCTAAATTCGAAAAACAGTGTTGGCTGGTCCTGGTGGCAGAGGGTGGCTGAGATGGTTTGGAAGGTTATAAGTGGAAAAGAGACTGGAGGGTGATTGGAGGGTGGAAGAAGGGATGTTCCTGAGTCTGTCCATTCAGACGCTACTAAAGCACGAGATAGACTTGCAGGACCTCCAGGCACACTATCTACGTGTGAACTTTTTACGTTGCAGTGCTGGAAATGTATTTTCCTCCCTCACGATTTTCTTAATATTTTTTTCTCAACATTTTTCCCTCTAGCTTCCTTTATTGTAAGAATACAGTATATAATTTACATAACATGTAAAGTATGTGTTAATTACCTATAATGTTAGCAAGGTTTCTGATCAACAGTGGGCTTCTAGTAGTTAACTTCTGGGGGAGTCAGAAGTTACATGTAGAGTTTGGACAGCATTAGAGTTGGCACCCCCGATTCCTGTGTTGTTCAAGGGTCAACTGTATTATCTTGAGAACAGCTACGAGTATAAACAGTGGTGGCTTCTCACTCTGCTTTGTTTGAAGAATTTAGAACATCAAGCTATGGCTCTGGAAAAGGAATTTAATCTCTCAGAACACCAGTATCCTTACCCATAAAGAAAAGGCAATGATACTTACCTTTCAGGGTTTTTGTGAAGATTGAATGAGATAATATGAGTAAGATGCTTGACACATGGCTTGTGCATGCCATGCATAAGCACTTTGTAAGGAATGGTTAGTATATTGAAGAAACTGAATCAAAGCAAGAGAATAATGATTACCAAAAAGATATAAGCCAAATCTGGGCTAATCCCACATGTGTGTTTTAATAAACAATGCTTTAAAGAGTGCTTTCAAAAATCACATTAAAAAATATATAACTGAGGAGGGAGAGCACATGAATATTTACTGGAGCAATCACTTTGTGTCAAATTCTGGTTTGTTTGTTTGCTACAAAACAAAGAACCATGAAACTTAGTGGCATAACAATACATACTCATTATATCAGTTTCTATGGTCTGGGAATCTAAGCATATCTTAGGTGGACTCTCTTCAGGTCTTTTATAGGCTACAAAGTGTAGGCCAGGACTGGAGTCTTATCTGAAGATCTGACTGGGGAAGGATTTGTGGTAAGCTCATATGGTTGTTTTACAGAATTCAATTTCTTGTGGGCTGTTGGACTGGGGACCTCAGTTCCTGATTGGTTGTTGGCTTAAACTGACCTCAATTCCTTGGGACACAGCCTCTTTAATGTGGTACCTTGCTTCATTAACATGTGTAAGCCAAGGAGGCAGTAGAGAAAGTCTGCTAGCAAGATGACAGTCTCAGTTTCATATAACCTATCATAGAAATAACATCTATCAACTTTGCTGTATTTTATTGGTTAGAAGGGACTCACAGTCAGAATGGCTAAAATTAACAAGTCAGGAAACAACAAATTTTGGCAAGGATGTAGAGAAAGGGGAACCTTCTTACACTTCTTACACAAGGATGTAGAGAAAGGGGAATGCAAGCTGCTATAACCTCTCTGGAAAACAGGATGGATGTCCCTCAAGTCAAAAAATAGAGCTACCCTACGACCCAGCAATTGTACTACTCTTTACCCCAAAGAGACAGATACAGTGATACCAAGCAGCACCTGCAACCCCAATGTTCACAGCAGCAATGTCCACAATAGTCAAACTATGGAAAGAGTTCAGATGCCCATCAACAGAGGGATGAATAAAGATGTAGTACACACACACACACACACACACACACACGCACACACACACACACAGGATATTGGCCATCAGGAAGGATGAAATCTTACTATTTATGTCAACATGGATGGAACTGGAACTGGAGGGTATTGTGCAGACCGAAATAAGTCAATCAGGGAAAGACAATTATATGGTTTCACTCATATGTGAATATAAGAAACAATGCAGAGGATCAAAGGGGAAGGGAGGAAACACTGAATGGCAAGAAATCAGAGAAGGATATAAAACCATGACAGACTCTTGACTTCAGGAAAAAACTGAGAGTTGTGGAAGGGGAGGTGGGTAAGGAGATGAGGTAATTGGGTGATGGGCATTAAGGAGAGCACATGATGTGATGACCACTGGTATTATAGGCAATTAATGTATTATTGAAAATAAATGATATACTATATGTTGGCTAATTGAATTTAAATTAAAAAAAGAGAAAAAGAAAAGCAGAAAAAAGAAAAAGCCATTCATAGTGTCTACCTACACTTGAGGGGAAGAGATTACACAAAGGGTGTGAATACTGGGAAGCAGAAAACATCAGAAACCATCTTAGAGTCTGCCTGCCATAGTAGCTAACAGGGAAATAATAAAGATTGTAATTATAGTAAGAAGTAGCATAGTACTGACTATGCACCCCAAACTTCTCTGAACATTTCCATTTATTTTTTAATCCTCCCGTGATCCTATGAGGTAGAAGTTATTATTATCCTTTTTTAGTAATGACGCTGGAGCACAGAGAGCTCAAGTGATTTGGCTAGGGTCACACAGCTAGTAAGTGGTAGACCTAGGGTTTGAACCTCAACATTTTAATTACAGAGTCCTTATTCCTAACCACTATACTACACTGCATATACTCTATAACTCTATACTATAAAAATTATAAATAAAGACTTATTGACAAATATGGTAGATTTATCTATTTCTTGTTTCTATATTTAAAGGAGTTAGCTGACTATTAGAAGTATTATCTGAAATTAAAATGTTCTAAGTAGGTGTACTGTACATAATAGATACTCAATCTGTGTTAGTTCCTTCTGTTGATTTGGCAGCCAAGACGGGCACAGCAGAATTAGGGCAGCACTCAATAGAGTAGTCTTTGAATGATTCAAGATTTAATGATGTTACCATATAACTAGCTTCCTGAAGACCCAGAGGACTCAGAATTACTTACTGGGAGCAGAACAATATCCCTACACTGAGATGATATTAGGATTTTTGCTTTGAGAATGGCACCCAAATAGTACTTGAATAAGTCATTGGGTTTGGGTAAATGGATTTCAGTGGTGGAGTTGAGTGGTGTTTGTTTAGAGGGGGATTGTTTTGGTCCCCATTAGAATTTAGTTATCATTCCCTGAGTGCTGTGATAAATACATTTAAATTGCATACTATGAATAATTCCCTTAGTTTTCTGCCAGGTCTACTCCTATTTCTTTGAGGCCCAGTTTCATGCTTTTTGCTGTACAACCCTCTCCCTTACTAAATAAAATAGGATGGAGATATCTACATAACTCCAAAGAGCATCTTTCCTACTCATTGAAGGTATGGCCATCTGTATAGAAAGGCATGGCAAAGTTACACAGCTGTCCCTTTCAATGTTACTGGTGCTTCCTGTAGGACATTTGGTTACTAGGATAGAGCAGGTACAAACAAACTTTTGATTTTAGACCATCTGAATATTCACTCTACATCTTCATTAATATGGATAATTGAGAATTGAGTATATATGACCATATATTGCACACATGTATATACACCTGTGAGGATATTGGTCACAAAGAAGAAAAGCTAATTCACAAATTATTCTTTAACAAATCTTTAACAGTTCTAGACCTTTAATGACCATTATTAGTAAGTAAAACAATGTGCATTACACTCAGAAATTAAACTCAGATATCACCTTACATGGCATTGTGGATAACTTTTGGGATGCTGTTATGGAGAATCATGTCCCTCTAAAATTCAATATGTTGAAGCCCTAGGCCCCATATTTGGAGGTAGGGCCTTTAAAGAATTAATTAAAGTTAACTATAACATGGGACCCTGGTTCAATATGACGGGTAGCCTTAGAAGAAAAGGAAGAGTCAACAGAAATTTCTCTTCAAGGCTCCACAGGGGAAGGATCATGTGAAGACATGGCAAGAAGGTGGTCATCAGCAAGCCAGGAAAACTCTACTGGCACCTTGATCTTGGACCCTTAGACTCCAAAACTGTGAGAAAATAAATTTTTATTGTTTAAGTCATCCAGCCTATAGTATTTTGTTATGGCAGTTGCAACAGACTAATATAGACGTCTATCCAGTTAAACTCCCCACCATCTACGGCCCTATCCTCATTGCCCACTTTCTTCTAGTGAGTGAGCTCCCACAGACTTGGGAGCCATATAACTCTGTCCCCCCTCCCCCCAATGCACAGCTATTTATCCCAGCAGCTCACACCTGAACCAAGCTTGTCCAATGGATTAGCTTTTGTGGGAATTAGAAACTCTAGTTAGTTTGATGTGTTGTGTAACAGAAAGAGTACTGAAGCCTGGGCTGTGGTGACCACAGGCTGACCTAAAGAAAATAGGTCTTTAGGGAGAAAGAAAAGAATAAAGCAGATGTGCAGAGAGAGGAAATAAGAATCCAAGAGAATGGTCTTGGAGAAATGGAAGGAGGGCCTTACTGTAGACTTTTTAGTTCTGACTTGCAGTGTGTAAAGAGGTCATGTTCAAGTTCTGCATTTAGTTTCCATGATTCTTTATAAAAATTCCTCTTTATTTCAGCATCTCTAGGCAGCTTCTGTTTCACGAAATGTAAGAAGTTCTTAATAAGACATATGGAAACATGTATAATTAAGGCCTACAGCATGAATTAAGTAGAAATCCCATAATAAACAGAAAGTTAATTCATGAATTTGCTAATCATTCTCTCTTGCTGTGGAAATAATAAGAATTGGATTCCTAACTCTGTGGCAGTTATAGGTCTCTATTTAGTTCAGTTATTTTGGTTTCTTGTTCATATTACACATTGTTTTTCTGAGGAAGGACCTGTTTGTGATCTATAACACGGATAGGAAGAATATATTTTATTCATTAATTTGTTAAATTATTGAGTATGTACTTTGGAGAACTTTTGGACTCAATCTTTGGCAAACAAATTTGAATTAGACCTTATTTCTATCCTAACAGAAGGCACCCAGGTTTGGCCATGAAGACTGTTCTCTCTGTAACTCTAGTGCAAACATTCAAGATTACTATGAACAGTGATCCCTAGGGTGTGTAGTACACAACATTTATAACCAAATGTGGAACTCTGAAACAGTTAAACAGAAGACTATGTGATCACTGCTATAAAATGTATGAACAAGTCAAATGAGGCATAATTAATTCTTCCTGGGAGGTGAAGAAGAAAGGGAGGCTACAGTAAAGATGAGATATTTGACATCTGAATGGTAATTTTCCAAGCAGCATAAACAAGGGACAAGTACATTCCTAGTATAGAGAACAACAATAATAAAGATACAGTGGGGAAAAAAACGCATGGAGGGAATGCTGGAGTAAGGACCTCCAAAAACCTACTTGTTCATAAAAGCTATGAAACTGTCAAAATCAACCCTCTTCAGAACTCTGGAAATTAAGTAAAGGCTTGTAGCAACCTAAGGAATGTTTATTCAAGAAACATGGCAGTGCATCTGAGTGGCTCTGTTAGTTAACTCTCTGGCTTTGGCTCAGATTATGATCCTGGGGTCTTGGGGTCTTGGAGTCCTGGGATCAAGCCCTGTGTTGGGCTTCTTGCTCAGCAGATAGCCTGCTTCTTCTGCTGCCCCTTACCCTCCTTGTTCTCTCTCTCTTGCACATGCCCTCGCTCAAATAAATAAATAAAATCTCTTTTTTTTAAGGCAAAATCTCAAAAAAAGAAAAAACAAACAAACAAACAAAAAAACAATTCAGCAAGCCTGGTGACATTTTAACTTATCCTAATCCTGTCCCTCTATCCAAGGTCTGCTGCTGCCTTGAAAACCAATAGCTTCACGACTAGAAAGTGTCCCTGACTGAGCCCAGGTGTTGGCCTTACTAAACAAATACTTTAAATCCCCTATTATAAGTATGTTCTTAGACTATCCCTCATTTAGGATATTACAAATTTTTATAAGAAACAAGTTCTGTGGTCACATAAATTGATAAAACAATGAGTTAAAAAATTTCTGTATCACAGGATATGTCAGTACATTTCCTGGGTGAATAGACATTATCATATCCAACTGTGGAATTTTTTTTCTTTAATTTTTATTTATTTGACAGAGAGAAATCACAACAAGGCAGAGAGGCAGGCAGAGAGAGAGGAGGAAACAGGCTCCCTGCGGAGCAGAGAGCCCGATGCGGGGCTCGATCCCAGGACCCTGGGATCATGACCTGAGCTGAAGGCAGAGGCTTTAACCCACTGAGCCACCCAGGCGCCCCCCAACAGTATAAGCATTTTCCAAATTCCTTTGACTACAGAACCAAAATGTCAGAAAATATTTATTTATAGCTTATGGGAACAGTAATGATTCTTCACACATACTTTGGGAATTGTAGGCCTAGACTATAATCTCCTGTAATAGGGTAGTTACTAAGGGAGGAACACGGTCTTATCTACTTTGCATGCTGCCTGGTACAATGTCCTCTGCATCCTATGTGCTCTGTGATTGTTAACTGACGGAATAAATATAAGAAGAAAAGCTAGAAATGGGGAAAAACAAGTTAGAAGATAGCAATAGCATCAAAGGCTGCATAAAGATGCCTGATCCCCAGCCTCCATGCTCCTTAACCACTATGGTTATCCCCACATCCCCACACCTGTGTTGTTTGCTACATCCTTCCCACCTCAAGACCCAACCTGATCTTATCCTAATGCAGGCTTCCCAAAGCTCTTTGAATTTCATCATTGCACCTCTCTATTTCCGGTCTCCTGCTGGGCCTTAAGCCAAGCCCAGACAAACTTGAAGGTCCTCTTTAACTCTCAGCTAGGATCTGAGGCCCTGACATCACAGTTCAGATTTCCAGGACTTTGCCAAGTGCAAACCCCAGCATACCTGTTTCCCTTCATTTCTCTCCTCTCTATGGCATATCAGAGAAGGGAGAATTAGTGACTGAGCAACTCAAGGACCGGCACAGAAAAACCTGTCACAGCCTCCCTTGAATAGACATTTCAAACAAAGTTCCCTGAATTATCCTGATACGGATATTATCTCTTCCAATCACTTCCATGTCCAAGTCAAGTTTCTTCTCTGCTTTCAGGGACAGCTCCCTCTCCCTTTTTCTACTCTCCTATGTCGCAGAGGGTTAAACTAAATAGCAGAACAAGGGAGGCATTTTATCTTAGCATATTTCATGTGGGTAGGATGAGATAAGGTAATGGAAGCTATCCTAATTAGACAAGGGCAAGCAACCTAGTCCTAGAAACAATGCAATAGTATCTGCCGAAATCTCCACCAAGTATTTCACGCACAAGGGGAGAGTGCTGAGGTCTTACAGAATGCAGTGAAGAGAAGAGAGGTTAAGAAACTAATACTGAAAAAGAAAAATGAAAGACATTGAAAGTGCAAGAGTAGAGATGTAAATTAATCTTATGTAAATGTAGACACTTACTAGGAGTTCTTTAGGGCTGTCTGACAAATGTGCATTTAAGTAACAATAATCAATTTTTCAGGAAACATCTTTATAGCATATTTTGATGTGGACCTTTTGAATGGAGCAATCAAAACTGTTTGTTCTGATAATGAACAATAAAAGTGCATCTTGAAAAAATGAGCAATTGAAGGGGGGCAGCTTGGACAAATACGAAGACAGTAAAGAGAATTACAACTGTTTTCATTGCCAGAATGTCTGGAACATTTTAAGAGCCCTGTCAGGAGAGCTGTTTCTTGACATTTAATTCGAGTTCCCAACAGGTGCCTCTATCTCTTGCAATACTTGGAGAACCTTGAAGGTCCAGATAGTCTCTGGAGTAAGTTCATTCTGGAAGAGTTAAAAGGGGATCACTGGATGATAGGGCAAGCAGCTCTTTCTTCCATCAGTCAATGGTGGCTATTGGCTGTTATTTGTCCTTCTGAGAAATGGAATAAAGATGATAAACTTCAGCTAGACCTCATGGAAAAATAAAGCATATGGAGCATCTCAAAATTCAGAGTAGGGAAAGTGACAAAAACGTTGAGGCAACAATCACAACCCAGCAAAGAGTGAGTGGGCAAGCAATGGGCAGGAAGGGTGAGGACAAAATAAAATAAACCACATCTGGTGAAAGATGACAGGAAAGCTGAAGAAATATATGAATACATGAATATAGACATATACAAATGCAATTTGTATGTGTGTAAACATCAAATTTGACAGCCATCTATGGAAAATGAATTCAGTAAGTGATGTATCACATCTGAAGGATGTCGTGCTACCAATATCCGTCATAGCTGAGTTTAAAATTATGAGTTATTGAATCCATCTCCTTATATCTCTGTAGGATTTTGCACTTTAAGGACTTACATTTGATTATCTTAGGGTCAGCGTGTTCAAATATATGCATATCTTTTCCCAACACCAGGCGAAACAACACAATTTACATTTTGTTTCTGATAGGTCTAAAACTGTGAAGGGTCTAAGATTTTACTCTTCTTGAAAGATCACAAATTAGCCTTCCCCAGCTTTAGGTATCCATTGACAGAAGAATACAAGAACCTTGGGTCAGAGAAATAGACCATTTGTCACTCAGAGCAAGAACAAGAGTCAGAGCACCATTGTGGGTATTGGTTCTCACACCCGAATCCCCACATAATGATGTGATGAGGGCCTGAGGTTACCCAGGCATTCAGTGAGACTTCATCACTGGAAAGGAGTCCCAAGACTGGGAGACTCTGAGCTAAATGGAATTGCTGGGACACCTTCTCTTTTTTCCCTCTGGAGAGAGATGACTCATTATCTCAGAATGTACACAAACGTCTCTGGGTGGAAAGGAAGAGGGCTTTATCTTTACTACCTTGGGATGTCTGTGCTGAGATAAATCTCTAAATTTCTCTAGAGGATTCCACATTCTCTAGTTTTGAGGTTGTTTGTTTTTTAAGTTGTCTTGTATTCAGAAGACTTAGGCCATGCTGGGATGCAAGAAATCTATGGAAAATTGTCTCCCAAAAGTTTCTATTTTTCAAAAATCTTTTTCCTTTTTAGTAAAGTTGTCATTTTCTTAACGTCTATCCTTTTATGTTTTACCACTTTTGATAAATTATTCTCTTCTCATACCTATAAGATTTCACATTTCTGTTATATAGGAAAATCTTTATCCCAAACTGATTCTTTGTGCCTTCTTCTTTGATTTCATTATTTCCTCAATATTAAACATGAAACAGCTTATATGATGTCACAGGTAGTTCACCAGTATAAAAATATATAAAGTAGCCTTTAAAATTTCATGATCCAGTGGTAAGTTGGTACATACCTCTGCATATGGTGATACAGTATTTTATGTTAATTAGGTTATTAACATGCAATTATGAAATCTTCTTTCATTATGTCATTGATTTCTTTTAATGTTAATTAATATAGAAATACAGGATGCTTTTAATGTTCAAAATGAACTTGCCATTGATACAACACACCTTTTTAATGGTAGAAATCAACCATGGATAAGGAAGTTGGCCCCAGAGATTGCTTTTGTTTTCTAATTACTGATTATCCACCTATTCTTTAAGAGAGTCTTCAAACCAAAGCTCTTCTATAAAACCTAGGATTTCCCTCAGGAGATTGAGGAAGGATACAGCTCTTTGTAGGGCTAAACAATAAACTAAAACTAAGGACCTAAATTTCACCAAGACTTTCCCTTCGTCTCTCATCTTTGCTCCTCATGATAGAACATGGCTGCTTACAGTTTATGGGTTTAATATATCCTCCTACAACGTCAGTTAGACCCTTCCCTATCTTGCTTCTTTATTTCTCTTCAGTCACGAGCTGCTGTGCTTCATCTCTTTATGGCACAACACGGTGTCTTGTTTATCATCTTTCTACCATACACACCAGGCTTTACAATAAGACCCACTTAAGAAATTTAGCAACAGTGTTACTGGCCTCAAGTAATAATTCTTTTCTTCTCTCCCTTTAACACTTGATTTAGAATATACCTGCTTGTTTAAACTATTGACTTTTCTTGCATATGACATTAAAAGCCAAAAGTTTTCAGATAACCCTTAACGTTTTAAAGAACCAAGCAATGAAGTTGTGAACACAGGAATTCGTCCCCTCCTTAACCTCTTACTCACACCATTTGGTATACATTGAATGTTTGTGTTCCTTCAGATTTCATGTGTTGAAAACCTGGTTGCAAATGCGGCAGTACTTTGAGGTCTCGTCTTTGTGAGGTATTTTAATCATAATGGTGGACATCTTGGGAAGGGAGTAGTGCCCATATAAAGAGGCCTGACAGAGGTTCCTTGCCTCTTCCTCTGTGTAAGGTTACATGGAGAAGACATTACTGATAAAGAGGCTGGATCTCACCAGATCCTGAAGCTGTGGTGACTTGGTTTAGGACTTTCTAGGCTCTAGAACTACGAAAAATAAATTTCTGTTATCTATAGTTTCCCAGTTTATGGTGTTTCATTATAGCACCGTAATGGACTAAGAACACCAATAATTTTTTAAATTCTCGTATAAATTTGTTCAAATAAGCAAATGAGTTTATATTCATATATGCCTATTCATATAAGTGAATCACCTTCTGTCACCAGTTGGATTCCTCGGGAAGCTGACTCTGAGATGGGGTTTAGTGGGCATACTATTAATTAAGGAATGCTTTTTAGTATCAGCACATAAGAAAGGGAAAGGAGGAAGGAATATGGTGGAAGCAGAGGTAGAGTTGGGATGCAGACCTAATGGCAGCCTCTGCCTCAGGAACTCTGGAACTAGAATGGTCCTTCAGACCTATCCTGAGTTGTGTCAGAGTGGCTGAGCCATTCTACCTCCGCACTGAGCCATCATGGGATACAGGCTGTCCTGGAAAGGGATGTGACCTTGAGTGAGGCTCTTTCCCCAGCTGAGGCAATCCTTGAAGGAGCTGCCAGCTGAAGGGCCCACAGTGCTCCCAGCCGAAGGGCCCGCAGTGCTCCCAGCCGAAGGGCCCGCAGTGCTCCCAGGAGCTGAGGTAGCTTCACTAGAAGCCCGGGATCTGGAAAGGTCACCATTGGACCCATCACAGCTCCATTAGAATCAGTCTTTTCTGTACCTTGTTCTGGAAACAATTCCATGCAGTGCTCCTTTTAAAGATCTTTTTTTTTTCTTTTCTTTCTTTTCTTCTGGCTAAACTTCAATCTTTTTCTAGTTCCTAAGCATACTATCCCCCTTTATTCTCCTCTTAGGTAGGTAATGTCTTTAATCTTGCTTGATTTCTTTTCTTCTCTTATCAGGCTTGACTCTGTCGACAGAATTGTCTCTTGGATGTTGTCTTGATATTTTGCTCCAACATTTTACCTTTGCATTTTCAAACTTGTACTCGCTGAATATCCTAGCAGTTGGGAAAATTTACTTGGCTCTTTAGAATCTTTGCCTTTGTGCTTTCTGTTGAGAGTTTTCTGTATATCATATTTTAATAGGTTCCCCTGGTTTTTGACAGATTGAAAGGACAGATCCTCACTCCCTTAGATCATTTCTCTTGCAATTTCAATTTCCTTCTGACAGGAATTTTTTGGTTTTTCGTTGCTGAAACTCCCATTTCAGGAAATTTAATAAATAAACAAAATAGAAGTCCCTACTTGAGTCTATTCAGGGACTTAGACAAGCCTGAACTCATAGGTGGGGCTGGAAGAACTTCATCTGCATGAAATGAGATGAAGGCATTTTGCCCTGTGCTCTGGGGAGAAGGAGACAAGGAAAGGAGGGGAGATGAGGAATGAGGATGTCTTTAATTTGGTACAGGATCACACCATGAGTGAGTCTTACAGAGAGAGGGGCTCCAAAGGGAAGCTGAGAGAGCTTTAATCACAAGGGGGCCACTGAAATACAGGGGTGCAGGTGGCCCTGCTCTGGGACCAATATGACAGATGTGACCAAGTGGGGATCAGGGCCTCTCTTCTTCAGAGAACTCTAGCTCACGGAGGACTGCAGGAAACACTGGGATGACCTGGCAGCTTGAAGACATGCCAGGCAGCAGAAGGCAGTAACCTTGGCAAGGGAGTCTGATGGGAAGCTGATCTAAAGGACTCTTAATAGCAGGAAGGTTAATATGTTGCTCACTGTGTGCTTCCTGTATGTTCCAGCTTTCTCCCCTCCAATGACCTTGAGATCTTTAGTAACCGTTGTTACCTTCATAGATACTTGATGAGCGGGGCTCTTATTTATTTTATTTTAGTGAACATCAAGGAGGTAAGGGGTGTATCATGTTTCTGGGTCATTGCAGTGCAGGATGGAGAAGGCACCAGAGCTGGCCTTGACGATATAAGCCCCCAGGGGAATCACTAATGCATATCTGCTGGGCCTGAATGGGGTTCCAATGTGATTATACTTAACTTTCAAAGAGCAGGGGACCCTAGGTGACACGTAGGTCACATGGAAATCTCATTGCCGCTTGGCATCATACTGGCAAAACTGTTGACCACTGTTATGGACTGAATTGTGTGCTAAAATTCCCATGTTGAAGTCCTAACCCCAAATACTTCAAAATGGTTCCTTATTTGGAAATAGGATCGTTGCAGATGAAACTGAGTGAGTTAGGATGAAGTCATCCTGGAGTAGGTGGTTCCTTAATACAATATGACTGGTGTCCTTCTAAAAAGGGGAAAGTGGGGGGCACAGATGGACACATAGAAAGAATTTCAGGTGAAAAGACCAAAAGAGTAGATGTCCATTTATTAGCCAAAGGGAGGCTGGGAACAGATCCTTCCCTCACAGCCCTCTGAAGGAACCAATTTTATCCATACCTGGATCTCTGACTTTCAGCCTCCACACAGTGAGACAACACATTTCTGTTGTTAAAGCCACTCAGTTTGTGTTACTTTATTATGAGAGCCCTAGCAAACTAATACAGCCACGGAAATGAGCTCTGATGCCAGTCACCCCATACTTCATCTTTTCATAGTCAGTGTTATCATTTTTTTAAAAGGATTTATTTATTTATTTGAGAGAGAGACAGACAGAAAGAGAGCCCAAGCGGGGTGAAGGCCAGAGGGAGAAACAGATTCCCCACTGAGCAGAGAGCCCGATGTGGGGCTTGATTCCAGGACTCTGGGATCATAACCTAAGCGGAAGCCAGACACTTGACCAAGTGAGCCATGAGCCACCAGGTGCCCTGACATTGTCATTTTTAAAAAGTAGTTTTAAAAATGTATCTTGAGCTTTGTAGTTTGTCTCACCACCTATCTGCATGTATGTGTTATTTGTTTTAAGCCTCCCTACTCGAAGTTTTGCTTCTTCCATGATTGTATGACATTGTCACATGCCTAGGTTTTCTAGGAACACCCCTTTTTCTTTCCCACTTTGACTCCTCAGGTTCCATCTTTTCATAAAATGATTATCACCCATTCTTGTTTCCGTCCTGTAATTTACACCCTTTGGCATTGCTTTCTCCTCTGGAGGAGTTCCATCCACTGCAGATCTAGGATTCTTAATTTCTTTGTTTTGTTTTGGTTTTTTTTTTCGCTACAACTTCTCTGAATGTCCTCGTCATGTCATTTCTGTCTAGCTTAGCAAAGCTATTTCCTTTGAAGCAAACGTGTTTTTGATTACATTTCTTTGGTAAATATAGTGCTTGTCCGTCCTTACCTATATGTTACTTTTCACCCTTTCACAACCTGAAGTCCATTTAAAAATTGTAGCAATCTATATATCTTCTGGAAATCCCTTCTTAGGACCTTTTTTGGGGGGACCTTTTTTTTTCATTCTTACTCTTAAAGGTAAGGAAGGTAACATAGTTACCTGAGTCCTTCCATTTCCTTCATTTCCTTTACCCTATGCTTTTTTTTTAAAGATGTATATATTTATTTTGAGAGAAAATGCATATGCATAAGGGCACACATGCAAGTGGGAGGAAGGGCAGAGGGAGCGAATCCTCAAGCAGACTCCCCACTGAGTGTGGAATCTATACAGGGCTCAATCTCAAGACCCTGAGATCAAGACTTGAAATGAAACCTAGAGTCAGATGTTTAACCTACTGAGCTACCCTGGTGCTCTACCTCTTTGTCTTTTTAATGATAAATACTTCAGCATTTAGTTCTATGTGATCAAAGTTTCTCATGAAACTTTGGCAAAACCCAGTAAAACTACATGTCTTTTGGGGGATATCTCATAGCTTCAATTTTTCATTTGTCATTGAGTAGCATTGGTTCAATGCCAACACAGACTGTCAAAGAGGTTATACTGATGAGCCATAAATCCCACACAGTAAAAACAGAATGTTTGGAGGGTTTTTTCCCCCCAGTATGCTGCAATAGTATTTTTAAAGTATTGTTAATTTCATTGCGTTAATATTTCCCTCAAGAGAAGCTCATGGTGGCCTTTTATTGTTAGTTTTTCTCGTATCTTGAAGAATATTGAAACCATGCAGGGAAGAATAGGTTTAAAAACTTTTATATTTTGAGCCTACATTTTATTTTAATGATCTTAAACTTCTGTGAAAGCCTTGGAGGCATTGCAGTAAAAAAACCAAAGGCCTTAGGAGGCTATTAATAATTTAGCCTCTCAAGTTCATGTGGGAATGTTAATCCCACTTACCAAAGACGAGTTCATTATGACTCATTATGATTAAGACCTTGTAACTGTGGAGATGTGGAAGTGTGAAAGAATGCTATTACAGACATATTGAGTATCAAACCCAAATATACCAGCTGAATAGATTGTGAATATGAGTCTCTGATGAGTTTTCCTTGAAGGTCTTACTTTAAAAGTTAAAGTCCAATCTAGACTTTCAAAAAAGTGGAATGTTATTCCAATTTTCTTCTAAGATGATCTTGCTAGGTCTATTGACCTAGCAGCATTGACTATCTTAGAGTTGAACTAGGTAAACAAACAAACAGAAAAAGAATCTTTCAAGCAGCAAATAGTGTTTATATTTTTAAAGAAATGATTGCATCGTTTCAGAGGCTTTTGACAGACAGAAATTATAGATTTAGGAGAGTGAGGAAAGATGGCCCAGAGAATTAGATGCCAAGACTCTGGAGTTGCCTTGGGCATAGGCCATTTTGGGGAGAACAGGAGGTTGCTCATTTTCCATACCTCATGTGCCTCAGGGATTAGAGATCGGGTTGGTGTCCTCCTTGCTATTTCTGCGTCACTTCCATGGTTTTGTTGAATATGATGCTTCATGGAGGCACATGCCTTTTAGTCCTACTAGCCATTCTTTCTTTTCATGTTACGACCTCTCCATTACTTTTACTCATTTATTAATGAATTTTACATGGTCTAATAGTGATCATCACACCCCAATCCCTGCTCTGATATATGAACACGTGATCCACTCCACACTGTGGCCCCCATTCTCTTGACTTTTCTCTACACTTCTACTCCTCTACTTCTCCTCTACTCACCAATCCATGAGTCACATCCTGGAGCTTGAAACACCCAACACTTAAAATTCTAACTTAAATATCTGACATCCATGCTCTGATTAAAGCCAAACTTCTTGTTCAATTACTTACGCTAACATCATCCTTCAAACTCATGTGGGCATCGACTCTATTAACAGCTCTGGCTTTGATCTACTCATAAGCCTATTTTATCCTTATTTTCTTCCATATATAATTAAGATTTGATGAGCTACCATATCAATGCTTGTATTTCTAGGTTCTTGTTGAAGAACAGTTGGGAGAAAAATCCCATAATAGAGTAGTTATTCACCACCACAAATTCATGACTAGACAACTTCAGCTGTCTTTCAAACATTATTGGAAAATCTATCAATGCAACTTTCCAATAATATAAACCCCTGATAGCCCCAAAGCACTTCAGACTCAACATTTCTAAGCTAAACACATTGATTCTTCCACCATCACCCCACCAAGCTTACTTGTACTAGGATTTCCCCTCTTGGTGAATACCATCACTATCTACATATTTATAGAAAGAAGCTCAAAATGAAGAACTCTTCCTTGACAACTCCATCTCCTTTATCTTCTATAATCCAATCCATGATTAAGTCCAATTAATTTCTTTTTTTTTAAGATTTTATTTATTTGAGAAAGAGAGAGAGAGCACAAGCAGGTGTCGGGGAGAGGCAGAGGAAAAGGGAGAAACAGACTTCCCACTGAGCAGGGAATCCGACACAGGACACTGGGATCATGACGTGAGCTGAAGACAGACACTTAACAGAGTCACCCAGGTGCCCCTAGATCCTGTTAATTTCATCTGTTTTCTCCCACCACCACCATCCTAAGTCTAGCTATCATCATCTCCCTCTTAAGCTGTTACCATAACCCCTTCACCCGTTCCCATCATCTACTTGTGCTCCTCCTCTAGAATCTCTTCTCCAAGTTGCAGAAAATGGGATCTTTTAAAAACATGCATCTGTTGTTATTACTTTCCTGCTAAATACCCTTTTATGGATCTCTATTGCTTTAAGAAAAAAGATCAGAATTGATAGCTTGTTCTTTAAAGCCGTATAACCTCTGGCACCTCTTCAACCTCATCTCTCCCACTTGCCTTGTTAGTTCCTCTGCTCGAGCCACAATGACTTTTCTTCATCTCCTCATATGCACCATGATCATTTACCCCAGGGCCTTTGCAGGTATATTTCTTAGTCCTTGGATATTCAGCCACATTCCTTATTCTAGCATCCTTTACCAACAACTCATTTTTGTGGAAAATCTCAGCATAACGCTTTTATAAATCTGAAGGCCTTCATTCTCTGCTGTGAAAAATGTTTTCTTCTTACAGAAAATAGATGGAACCAAAAGTATCTATTGTCTATTGTTCTTAAGCAAATTATACTAAGATCTGTGATTTCCTTCTCCAGAAGAGAAAATGTAATACCCGCAGAATGTCTTGTTCGAGACATTCTTTCGTTTCATGAGAATGTCTTGTTCAGAGACATAGTTACGTTTTTGTTTTGTTTTGTTTAGAGATTATACTTGCTTGTCTTTTTATATTACTAGAAAAACGAGAGAAATTTGTTCCTCAGAATCCTGGATGAGGTAAGAGAATAAAGATTGATTTTCACCAAAACCTGGCAATTTCAATTCTTGGAACAAGTAATTAAAAGAATCCAAATGCCTTTCCCATTCCTCCCTCTGTACAGTGGCCCACCAGTCCTGCAGAGGTTCAGGCATTTGCAGTGACATCCAGAATCTTAAAGATGTTGGGAAAAGCCCACGTTTAGATAGACAGCTAGAAGCACTTGAGGGTAATACCATTTTCTTCAGAGAGATCAGCAAGGGACAGTAAAACCTTTTTGGCTTGTCTTTCTCTCAAGGCCTTGATACTTACATCACATGATAAAAACAAAAACAAAATCGTGCCTCAACTGGCAGGTCTTAAAAAACCTTCTCCTCCTTTGGAACTTAGGTAAAATGTCATTTCTTCGAGCAACTCTCTCCTGAGTCTATAGATGAGATCAGGTCTGTGATCATGTGCTCCCACAGTTTGCAGCGGTCTTACTGCATAACAGCCTTTCCATTTGTACTTATGATATGGTGAGATTTTTTGATTGGTATCTGACTTCCCTTTTGGGATGTTAACTTGGGGACCAGGAACCACATCCACGCGGATCATCGTTGTGCTTCCAGAGGTCTGCACAGTGCTGGCTTGTGCTGGGTGTTTGATAAATATTGGTTAAATGAATGAATAGAGGATTGAAAGAACGTAAGAGTGGAAAAAGTCTTTTGTTCATTATTTATCTGTCCATTATTTATCATTCCCAGTAGTCTTGGGAATGTAGAATCATAACCTGAAAATCCTATTCTAATTTATACTTCAACATTTTTTTATTCAAATCTTGGGGAAATTTTCCAAAGAGAGAAAATAGCATTAAAATAGAGACAATTTCTGGGGCGCCTGGGTGGCTCAGTCCGTTGGAGGTCCAACTCTCAATATCAGCTCAGGTCTTGATCTCAGGGTCATGAGTTCACGCCCCATGTTGGGTTCCACATTGGGCATGGAGCCTACTTAAACAACAATAGAGACAATTTCTTTGTTGATATAAAACATAATTATTCAACGGCGCTCTTCCTGCTTACGTTCCTTTCTGTGGTATCTATTAGGAGTGCTGAGCTCTTTGCGTATGAGAATGTGTATGTGTTTCATGTGGTCCTTCCACATATTGCAATATGGCCCGGGTTTGGTGCCTGTGGTCACTGTTTGCAAAACCTGCTGTTCACTGTTTTTTCCCCCCTCTCTCCTTTTGACACACGTCTCCTGTATTCACAATGACTCACTTTCTCCCAGGTGCTGCTATTGCTTCCCAGCAGGTCACAGTTATTGCCACATGGCCTGATTTTTTTTTTTTTAAAGATTTTATTTATTTATTTGACAGAGAGAGAGATCACAAGTAGGCAGAGAGGCAGGCAGAGAGAGAAGAGGAAGCAGGCTCCCCGCAGAACAGAGAGCCCGATGCGGGGCTCGATCCCAGGACTCTGAGATCATGACCTGAGCCGAAGGCAGCGGCTCAATCCACTTATCTTCCTTCTGTGGACCTTGTTATGTCTCTGCTCTTTGCATGACAAATGCCTGCTCAGCTGGCCTCCCCTAAAAAAAGCAGGCTGCCATAAGCATGACAGCAGGACTTCTGAACAAGCTGCATTCCAGACTGATGCTGGAGATCCTTGCCCTTCCATCTGTTTTAGGGAAGAAAAGTACAAATTTAAACCTGACCTTGAATTCCTAAGTGTCATTTGGGGAGTAAACAAAATGACTAGGTATTTTTGCAGTACATTAACTCTCCCACTAATACCACTCAGTGCTCTCCAGCAGGCGATTTATGTAACAAGCTTTTACAACATCCCAGCCTGCTTTGCACGTCTACCCCATTTATCTTGCACCCAGCACTGCCCCTCCCTCCCCCACCACCATGGTGAAGAACGCACTTTGGTTCTTTTAAACTGGACCTTCCCTCCTGTTTCTGCCCATTATTCCTGGCTCCTTTCCCTTTTATTTTATTTTTAAAGATTTTATTTATTTATTTCAGAGAGAGAAGGAGAGAGTGAGCAGAAGCAGGAAGGAGGGGCAGGAAGAGGGAGAAGCAGGCTCTCCACTGAGCAGGGAGCCTGACGTGAGGCTTGATCCCAGGATCCTGAGATCATGACCTGAACCAAAGGCAGACACTTAACCGACGGAGTCACCAAGGTGCTCCCCTCCACCACCCTTTTTTCTCTTTCCCATTTAAAAAACCTCTTTCAGCCCCTAAACTGACATACCTGATTTTGTTCTTTTTGTGCCAACAACTTGGATTCCCTCTTCTTGAGATTCTCTTTTTCTTTTGCTTCTGCTGCTTTCATCTGTGCTGGGTAATGAGTTTCCTCAGTAACCAGTTTGGCTGCTGGAACCTCACCTTCTGTGTAGAGTCTACTGACTCCTGCCCCCACTGGGCGCCAACCAGTCCCATCGACCAGAAGGATGCAAGTGACTGTGGGGCCAAATTAGTTTTATGTTTCTTCAGAGAAATTGGAAATAAGAAAACCAAACCTTTCAGGGTGTTGACACAGTTTGGGATGAACAACTTTTTTTTTTTTTAAAGATTTTAACTATTTATTTGACAGACAGAGATCACAAGTAGGCAGAGAGAGAGAGGAAGAGAAGCAGGCCTCCTGCTGAGCAGAGAGCTTGATGCAGGGCTCGATCCTAGGACCCTGGGATCATGACCTGAGCCGAAAGCAGAGGCTTTAACCCACTGAGCCACCCAGGTGCCCCTGAACAAGTTTTGACTATGAGTAAATTTGGGGTGTTCACTGTACAATGACAGACTATGATCTGTCATTTTATTTTTAGAACAAGAAGTCCAGTATTTCAAATTCGAATATGCATATTCAATATTACTAGGGACATGTTGATTTTTAGGAGGATATTTTGTTTGTTATTTACGTAGATAGATTATGTTTAAATTATGATGGTTGTTTAAACACTTGCTTGACCACCTGGGTGTTGCAGGTCCCAGTATAACCTCACCTATGTCCTATTTGTTGCTGCTGTGAATCCGGATGTAATCCTTGATTCTCTTCTCCTATTAAAGTGTGTGAAGTTGCAACTATTCCCTTCATTTCACCACTTAATACATCCTTCTTCCCACTCTCCTCTCCTATTATCATTCCTATCATTTTCAGGGAATCTCAAAGTCGAGTTTGTTTTATAACTCTTGTGACAAGCAGAATCAGTACCTGAATAGAGGCTATTTTGTCACCTGGTGATAGGCCTTGATTCTCATCATTCTGGTTGGATAAGTAATCAGCCTCACACTGCCCACCATTTCCGCCAAGGCATCGGTCTCCTGAATTTTTTGTCAGATTGCTCCGTTGTAGCTAGGTAGGAACAAGGATACCATTTTTCTTTTTCTGCTGTAGAATTTTCAATTATCATATAAAATTAAACAAGTACCCATTAAAAAATATCCATCGCATAGCTTTTTAATTTTACTGGGAACTACCATTTTCAAATGCATAATGACATGTTTTCACAGAATCACAGATTATGTTTAATCCCCTCTCCTTTAACTTTAGGGACAGCTGAGTTGTGAAAAAAAAGATGGAGGCGGTCTGGAAGTCTTAGTCTCTGATCCTCTAGATGAAATTAACATTCAACTCTACTTTCTAATATCCTTTATTGTGTAAGCTGTTTGCATTTTGGAGCATTTCGTTTGCATTCAATGAGGTTACAGTTATAGAACAACTGCAAAATTTTTACTCTTTAATCAATTCTGCATATTTTAGATTCCTCCGGAGAATTAATTAAATATTCAGTTATTTTAAAACTCAATCGTCGAAGGGGGAAATTGTGATGAATAACACTCTTGCTATAAGAGACACTCCAAAACTTTGGTCTAGAATATAACATGTGGGAGGAAGTGTAACAAGCAGTCTCTCACCTTCGGATTTCTGAGTTTCTCCAGATGTCTCTTGTGCTCATTTTTTCCATGGTAATTATATTAGTGCTTGAGAACGAATGATCTGGTAATGAAGATCTAGAGATATACTTGGCATGATGACATCATCTGTTGGGGGAGACTTTACGGATGAAGCTTACAATCTGACTCTTTAAGATGTTGCTCTATGACCTCTGTTGTAGGCTTTCCTTCTCAGTGCCATAGTTTGGATCTGCTAACTGTATAAGATTGAAGAAAGGGTAGTGATTGATGAGGAAAAATTGAACCCTGGTTCCCTCCTGGAGTAGACTGGTGAATTTTTCTACAGAAAATATCTATGTAAAAAAAAAGAGCATTTGTATACAGAAATGCTTAAAATTTTCTCATCTTATTTGATATCATAGATCTGTATTACTTTCCCAGGTAATAATTCATAGAGATGTGTGTGTGTGTGTATGTGTGTGTGTGTGTGTGCATTAACTGGGTTTAAAATGTATGACTTTAGTACTAATAGGATGCTAAGTTTGTACCCATTAGTGTATTTACTGAATATTCTCATTTAATTATGTAGACTTAGGAAAAACCTGTCGTTGATTGGTCTGCTTGCCCACACATTGGTTTCTGTCTAAAAATGTGCTTTGGCAACAATAATGACTTGGATTTTAGGATTTTTATTCTGTCAGATTCTGGACTCACTGCTTCAAATACTTATCCCGTTTTATCCTCACAAGCTTCTAAAGCCCATTTTACAACTGAGCAAACATGTTTGGCCTCATGAGGGTTCCCTATGACTGCTTTAATGAGGAAAAAGCATCTTGAGCTTAACTTCATGCTCCGAACCTCTGGCTGGCATGAGTCAGAAGTAGATGGCAGATTGTGCAATTCCATTCAATCCAGCCTGGTCTGGGGGAGTAATAAAAGTCAGTCCTTCCACAGAGTGGAACTTGGAGAAGCCCCTATTTGTTATCTTTTAAGTCTGGAAAGGAAAATGGCCTGACATAAGGTTTTACACATGTCATGATCAATGGATCATAGTTTGGCTGATGACTAGGTTTCCTGAAGATCTTAGACACAGTATCCCACACAACTTTGCTCTGACCAAGAACTCACTTAACAGTGAATTAACAAAGGCAATGGGTTCACACTCAGTTATTTATTGATCTTTACATGTACTCTACCATCTAGAAGCAGCTGGCTTTATGGAAAAACCTGTTGAAGATTTACTCATGGTGCCAGGGGGCACACACATTTTTTTTTTAAGATTTTATTTATTTATTTGACAGAGAGCGATCATAAGTAGGCAGAGAGGCAGGCAGGGAGGGAGGGAAGCAGGCTCCCTGCTGAGCAGAGAGCCCGATTCGGGGCTCGATCCCAGGACCCTGAGATCATGACCTGAGCCGAAAGCAGAGGCTTTAATCCACTGAGCCACCCAAGGCGCCCCGGGCACATACATCTTGCAATGTACTCAATGCAAGCTTTCAACTATATGCTCTTGGACCAATTCACAACACTCATTCTGGCTAGAGGACATGAACCTTCAAACCAAGGAATATAATAATGCCTAATGACCAATTCAAAATTTTTGCTTCTGTTCATGTGACCCTGAGTTCCGTTGGTTAGAGCCTTAAGTACTCAAGGGATAAATGAGTTTTTCAGGAAACAAAACGATGGTCCCATCGAATTGGAAATTAAGACTGCTGCCTGACCATGTTGATCTCCTTATGCCATTGTAATAGAAAGCTTTGGAATTGATGCTTGTAGTTGATCCTGAGTATCATGTGAAGATGACCTGTTGCTGTGACACTGAGGTGATGTTCTGGGGGAATTCTTCCTGCTATTGTAGCCAGAGTTTACAATGAATGGAGAGCTACTGAAATTCCATGTAGGCAGGAGCCCCCAAACCCAGATCCCTCTGATATAAAGATTTGAATGAGCTTACCAGGACAATAACAACAAACCCCTGAAGAGGATCTAGTCTATGGAAGAGGAATAAAATTTTAGCCACGGCCCAATGACCATGTAGATATAATGACTGTGGATTTCCTTTCTACTTGAATTTCTTTCTTTGCTGTGAATGTATATGTAACATCTCTTGCTGTCTGACCTCTCCCCCTCTAAAATCAGAACGTGATAGATTTGAGTTAGACAGATCCTTGCATGTTTCTTTTTCCTCTGCTCTCCCTTTCCAACACTGTAAGGGTAGAGGTATTCATGTTACAATTTATCATTGGTTTCTGGATACCGTGGTGCAATTATGATACAACAAGAGATATTAACATCATTGAGATAGCCTGGATTTAAGTTGGTTTGAGAAGGAATGCCTTGTCTTCCTTTTGGGAGAGGGTTTGTGATTTAGATTCTATAAGGGTAGTTGCATTTTGTTAGGTAGGAACATTTGAGGGAAACTTCATTAGAGAAAGAATAATCTAGGCAAAGTTGGAAAACCAAAGAGGTGAACTGGAATTGATGTTTGTCCTTTCCCTGGCTTCCCAGCATTCAAATCTGCCTTCTAATTTGGAGGAGATCCTTCACCACGTGAATCTCCATGGGAGGCAAAGCCCTGTCTTCAACTAAAGAAGATGAAGAGGATCAGATACTCCCATTCTGCCGCCCTTGACAGCTATGAAATGAGCATGTGACCTAGGTTTGGCCAATCAAATACTCCCAGTAGGGAATTAGCCTCTTAAGTGAGAGAAACAAGTTGTGGAGATCTTTTACAATTCACCTCGCAATGGCTAAGCACAGAGAGGATGCAAGTGGCATCTAGTATCCAGTGAGAGCAGAGTTTGGTCATGTACGGTCCAGCAGTAGTGGTGAACAATTCAAGCAGTGACACCCTAACAAGACAATTTCCGTGGCATAACCTTGTCCATAGCTTGGAACAACCCACCTCTCTTATTTTCCATCCGTTTCCTCCATCTGGTTCTACTGGCGATTCTCTGAACTCTCCAATAATCTTCCCATAGGTTTCTTTTCTTCTTAAGTTTTCCCATGTAATTCTTGCAACCAAGAGCCCTGACTTCTATATGTATATATTATTATTCCATCTTCAGCTGTGAATTTGGGTCATTGAGAAGTTATATTAATTGGCCAGTGGTCACATGGGGAAATATTGGAGCTGAAATTTGAATTCAGATCTACTCGAAGGGAAGCTTGCATTCTGAGCCACCACTCTGTTAGTTAAAAATAGAAAATGTTACCAAGACTAGCTTACTAGAGTTTTTAGACCTTATTAGATTAAGGACACAAGAATTGAACTGGTAGGTTGCCGCCAACTGTTGGAGAAATCCAGTCGCACTGATGAACTAAGGAAGATGCTTATGCCATTGCTTCAACATATAAGCAGACACTTGTTACTAGTATAGGTCTATCAATGTCTTTCTGAAGAGTCTGATTAAGTGGTGCTTCCTACCGCTTCTCTGATGGTCAATGACCTGCCTCTTTTTTAAGCATTCTGCTCTTACCTCACTTCCTTTAAAACTAGCTCCCTGTGGGCCTGCCTCGGTGACTCAGTCAGTTAAGCGTTTGCCTTCAGCTCAGGGCATGAACCCAGGGTCCTTGGATAGAGCACCACACCTGACTCCCTCCTCAGGGGAGGACACTGCTTCTCCCTCTCCCTCTGCCTGTCACTTCCCCTGTTTGTGCATTCTCTTCTCTCTCTCTGTCAAATAAATAAGTGAAATCTTAAAAAAAAAAATAGAATCTTGATCTCTTTCGGGGTTGGGAGTTCAAGCCCTGTATTGGACCCCATGCTGGGTGTGAAGCCTACTTTAAAAACAAACAAATAGGGTGCCTGGGTGGCTCAGTGGTTTAAGCCTCTGCCTTCGGCTCAGGTCATGATCTCAGGGTCCTGGGATAGAGTCCCACATCAGGCTCTCTGCTCGGCAGGGAGCCTGCTTCCCTCTCACTCTCTCTGCCTGCCTCTCTGCCTACTTGTGATCTCTCTCTGTCAAATAAATAAATAAAATCTTTAAAAAAAATAAATAAAAACAAACAAATAAACCAAAACACCCGCAACAAACTAGCTCCCTATGTTGTCCCATCCCAAATTTTGTGACAATAATTTTCTCCAAAAAATAGAATTCTACTCTTTTATGAAGGGTTTTTCCAATCCAAAGGACTGGAAAAATGCTCATTTGATTCTTGTTGAAACCTGGCCTTTGAAACCTTCCTGAGAAGATGGCTCATGGTTACCCCCAGGGAGATGTTTAACTATCTGGCAGCTTTTTTCATTACAGACATTAAGTAAAAACTTCTCTCTCCTTAATTTCGCCTCAATTTATTCCTTCTCTTCAACTCAGTAATGACTCTGACTGTTGTTTACACTCTGTGGACACTTTCCAATGACAATCACATCTTCTCTTGGTGGCTACTCATCAGAGCTGGGCATTTTATAACCCTTTAATCATTTCTTTTCGTATGGCAGTTCCTTTGCCCTCTGAGTCAGATTTGTGCTCTCCTCTTGACTTCCTTCAGTTTCAGCCCAATTGGATATATGATCAGCATAGAGATTTTTCCTGCTTCTGGCGAGGATTTTGCAAATGGTTGCAAAAAGAAGCTACAAGATTTCCAGAAGACCCAATTTCTAACCCACCAAACTCCACGATTGCCTGGACCAATATCCTTCTTCAAATGCCCTTTTATACCGAGTTTGCTGCTGGTAATGGGAAGTTAATTCTAGGGCTTTGGTACAAAATTCAGAGGGCATTTGTATTTTACATGGCTCTTTCCCTCAGGCTGTGAATCTCAAATGCTAAAGGAGAATCACAAATTCCAGTTATCTTCTTGTGCTCAACTCCAGGCAATGTCCTTTATCTGAAAATTGATTGTAGAATGCTTTAAATATATCTGCAGTGGCTTCTTGTTCTTTTAACAACCATCACTCTTTTGTAATAGGTATCTTTCTTGCCAGGGACAGCGTCTGTGATTCTGAAACTCCCATCTCCTCCAGGATTTAATGTTAATTTTCACAGCTGTTTTATTAACTGGCATGGTCCTTTGTTTTGCTGTAAGGTAGGCAGCCACACAGGCGTATTGATCAAGCCCCGCACCGTCCAACCGCCTATAAAGATCGGGCCTAAGCTCTTTACTTCGTGGATTGGTAAAAATGGACAATGGGTTAACAGCCTTCCCGTTCCAGCGGTGGCACAGCTGGCCCATTTCCTGACACAGTGGAAAACATCAGTGAGCTATTTGATAGGCTTTTACTCCATCTCTCTTAAGAAGAACTTTGGCCAGTGAATGAAAAATGGGAGTTTACTTAACGCTGGTAGAGCAATTGCCACCTACTTAGTTCATATTTGATCCTGAAGAGTTTGAAGTGGCTTTGTCATAGGTGTTTGCCTGACTAGACTAAACTCCATTCTTCACTGGTTTGCTTCTTTGTCGCCATTTTGAAACCGAATGAATGCCTCCTATTTTAATGGGCCATTCTCTGTTTTCTCGGGACCTGCCTTGGGTGGGAAACACTTACCCTGCGTCTATGCCTC
Source organism: Meles meles (assembly GCF_922984935.1). Taxonomy (NCBI): domain Eukaryota; kingdom Metazoa; phylum Chordata; class Mammalia; order Carnivora; family Mustelidae; genus Meles; species Meles meles. The sequence goes on from NC_060067.1 coordinate 158,826,065, forward strand.
TAACCTTCCCTTAGAGACCAGAGGTCCTAAGAAGCGGAAGAGTGCAAGGTTGGCAACTAAATTTATGGGGCGTCTGTTCTCAATTTTTGTGCTGCTATTGACAGTGATTGAGAGCCTTCAAACACCCAGTGGTTTCCCCACAGTCAGAGTCAGGGTCACCTTCAATGGTCAGGTGTAACCGTAACCATGCCCTTTTCTCATGCTGTTGAGAAAGCATACCGGAGGTTTGGGTGAGAATGATATTATTTTAGAAAAAAATTCTAATTCCTCTAACTCCATAAAGAATTTAGAAACTCCCAAGTTTCCAAGTTTAGAACTCCAAGTTCTAAATTAATAAATTAATTAACATGAAGAAACCCAATAAGGAGTTGAGCACTGCTGCCTTTCCCACGCTACCTTGTTAGGATTTCAAGGGTAGACCAGCGATGTTTTGTCAGCTGGCTGGGCCAGAGAGGAATATTTAAGAGAAGGAAGGAGAGAGGTTTTCTACTGCCTTGGACATGTAATTCCTAGTTTCCTTCCAATACTGAAGGAAACTATACTGAACATAAGTAGGTATTTTTATTTGATAAAAGTTAGTCTTCCAAAGTCTTCAAGATCTTCTTTCCTCTTCTTTTTATCTTACTCTGTGAGAAATCTCCAGTCATCTATTAGAAACAATAGTAAAGGAGAGTAAGATTACTATTAAGAATGTTTTCCTTTAAACATTACATCTGGCTGTGGTTTTGTAATCCGATAAGCAGATTTTCAGCCTGCTGGCAAGGTTTAGAGAGTATCTGATGAGCCCCTCTGTGAATTCAATTATGTAAACAGCTTCATAAGAGGAGCCTTTGCCATGAAGCAATATTACAGGTTTTTGAGAGCTTGTACGATTAGCATCTACCATTCAGCCACTCAATAGATGTTTGTGGAATGACTGAACTAGTAGTCAATAGACTTAATACATTGCCAGCCACTTGTAATATCTAAGAGTGTGCTATGGTTCATTATCTCATTTTTGTATGGTGCATAAAGTTACTTGGTTTACTCTAACATGGCCAATGATTATTCTTATCCCAATCCTCTAAAGGAGGGAAAAATATGTTCCATGTTCTCCAGATTATATTCTTATAGTTTAACATGGATTCCCTTTTTTCACTTTATTGCTATTACAAAATCACAGAACTTTCCATTTATAAGGGATGTTAGAAAGTACAATTTAGGGGGCACCTGGGTGGCTCAGCGGGCTAAAGCCTCTGCCTTCGGCTCAAGTCATGATCTCAGGGTCCTGGGATTGAGCCCCACATCGGGCTCTCTGCTCAGCAGGGAGCCTGCTTCCTCCTCTCTCTCTGCCTGCCTCTCTGCCTACTTGTGATCTCTGTCTGTCAAATAAATAAATAAAATCTTAAAAAAAAAAGGAAAGTACAATTTAGGAATGAATGTTATAAATTATAGATATTGGCCATTTACCCACTGTCGTGTGGCTGATTAGCAAAGTTCAACTTCTATAGAATCAGAGTTGGTGAACTGAGGAATTAGAAACAGAAACGAAATAAAAATGCTGTATGTATGGTAAGCATTGTTCCTCTTGTGGCGACTTTCAAGAATAAGATAGTCAAATGGAATATGTCTTGAAGAAGCTTAAGAATATTAATTCACATCAGGTCAAACAGTAGCTATTAGGAAAGCAATTACTGCTTCCATTGCTTTTGATTATTTTCCATTTGTGTGATTCAGCAGTATAAGTGAAATGAAGTAAATTCCCTTGGTCAAGAACAGTCAGGAAACCTTCTTCAGTTACTTCTGAAGCCTTTTGTCCTTTTGTTACAGCCCAATGTTTGCCTTCGACTGGCCTCCTTTCTCAGTTTCATGCATTTCTTCCTGTTTAATTAGTTTTAGAACTCAATGTCACTACCCTGAAAAGCTTTCAAATCACAGATTCCTGCTCACAAATAAATAAATGTGAACTTGTTGGGGAAATGTACTTATATGGCTTCCACTGTGTCTTCCCCTCCCTGAGCACCTAGTGCCCCAAGGTTTCTTGGAAAGGGTTAATGTTCATTCCATTAACAGCCAAGAGGCCAAAAAACTGTACCACAATGGGACTCCTCTGCCTTAACTTTACTGAGGTCTCAGCCATTAAAATGAATGTCTCAATATGACATCTCTGTATTTGCCATTTCCACCAATAACTAGAACCCTCTCTCTAATTTGTATACTTAACAGCCTGCGTTGGATCTTTTTTTCTTTTTTCTCAGGTTCCTTTCTCTACTGACCATCTCTAGTGCATATCATTGCTGTGAATGTTCAGAAGAGATGAAAGTGTCAACATGAGCTGGGAGAGAGAAGGGTTGCCTTTCCTGCTTTGTGCTTCATCCAATGGTGGGACCTGCGCATGGGAGAGTCTAAATGGTTCAGAATTGTTAGAGACTCACTGCAGACAGGGATTTGTGCTCTTCTCTGGGGACTTTTTCCCCCTGTTCACTGCCTAATGGGATATATTTTAATTGTGTCTTAGTCTTCTTTTTCTTGAAGTCAATTACAAAATAACTCACTACATCAATCAAAATATCCAGTTACAGTCTATTTCTTGTGCTTTAGAATATGGGTTCCATGTACCTTATGTTTCTCCCTCTCCCGGTCTCCCTCTCTCTCACATTCTGTTTCTTGTTCTCTCTGTTCTCCATTTTCAAGGTTGAGTTATGGGAAATACTGAGAGTAACGGAGGGAAGGAGGCATGTTCCTGCCATTTATCTGTCCATCATCCATTCAACATCATTTGTAGGTATCTAATACACATATTTTAGATAAACTGAGTTCTCTCTGCCCAGGTCCATTGCTGGAGTAGCATTTAGGCGCCTTATGTTTGTTTTTGTATGGTTTGTTTGTTTCGGTTGGTTTGTTTGGTTTCTAAATCAGAGGATGTATTGTCTCCTTATTTTTGTAAGGACTGCAATATGGCTTGTCAGGAACAAACCCTGTAGAAAATAATTTGCTTCATTTCATAGTAGCCTTTCCCCATTGTCTTTTATCTTGTGATGAAGTGAAATTGAACATTCTGAAGATGGGGGACGTTTATCAGGTAAGTCTATCGGACATTATTACTACATTTTCATAGAGGAATTACCCCTGGTGCAATGCAATACCAAGGAAGTAAATTAGCAATAAAAAAACGTAATGTCTGCTTTGCTATTTTGTTTTATTGCTAAATTCTCTGTCAGCAGTCTCCTTCCAAAATCCTCATTCATCAAGCAAAACACAATGCTATTAACCATCTACATAAAGCAAACTACAAAATAACAATTTTAATGTTGTGGGAGATATTTACTAATGCAATTGTTTTCTAAGCTCTGCTTTCCTTTTTCTTTTATTTTTAATTAACTGTATACAATTGCACATCAAGACAGGGAAGACTATCTCTTCTCTTTAAAACACCTTATAAGATTTCTACTTATAGTCTCTAAATTAAGCGGGTTATTATAACATTATTTTGATACACTGATTTGATGAAAAAAGGTTTTAAGGCCATTTTCAAGCAGTGAATAGCCTAGATATTATAATCTAGCTATAATAACACCTTATCTTTAGATAAAGCATCATGCTTGAACTTAAAAATAGCAAATAGAGCTACATAGCCTACATGATTTCAAAGAACTTCCCAGTAAGATAATCTAATCCACTTTGTTAACCCTGAAGGGGATCAGGATATGCCACCCCAAAATATGCTGCTTTGGCATAAAAATTATCTTGAGCTAAGTCATTTCAGAATTAAAATCGTTTATCTGCTTAAAAGCAGAGCCTTCCAAAAGAACTCAAAAGAACTCAACTGTCATAAATCTCCACTCTGGGAAAAGTTTTATTCTCTTCTCAGAGACAAGAAGTTAGCTCCACATCCAAACAGACATTGTTACAAACTGTCATATCTCCCATTTATTCTCGTAGGGAGCAATTTATATTTCCAAAAAATCACTTATTTTACCATAAGTACCCATCTCCCTGACTCCCCTTCTGAGAAGAAATTTACTCTCCCAGAAGTTCCCCTCTACCCCTCTCCATCTCCTATTCAGATGGTATAAAAGCACCAAACGCTAACTGCCTCTTTCAGCCACATTTTTAATGAACTCCTTTGCATAAACACATAACTATATCTGTTTTTATCCTTACCCATCTGTCTTTTATTACTTTAATTTGCAGACCCTCAAAACTGTACATAAGACGGTAGAGGAAAAGTTTTCCTCTCCAACAACTCCTAAATGTTGGCTATGTGGGTTCAGTTTTAATATTTCATCTTATCCAAGGACGCCTGGCTGGCTCAGTCAGTAAAACATTCAACTTTTGATTTTGGCTCAGGTAAAGATCTCAGAGTCATGAGATTCCTTGTCACATTGGGCTCTGTACTGGGGGTGGAGCCTGCTTGAGATTTTTTCTCTCTCTCCCTCTGACCCTCTCCCCTCATTCTAAAAGATTTTTTTTTCAACTTATCCATAAATTTTTTGTTAGCATCTTTAAGAAGAGGATCACCATATGTCCTAGTTTCCCCACTCCTGGTTCTTACCTGTTTTTCCTCCATAACTATTAATATCTCCTTTTGCTCTCAAAAATTATCTGTTTTGTACAATAAATAATGAAGCCACCTTATCTAAGAATCACTTGGTGAGACTGTAAGCTGCTAGGGGACAGACTCTTATTAAATATTGACTTGTTTCATTTGCATTTTGCCTGCAAGTTACATGACAATTTCTTATTCATTATAACATTTCATCATCATGAAGAAGAAGACTTCGAGGGGTTAAAGATTCCATTAGTTTTAAATAGGAGAAAAGAGCCACAGCTGGGGCAACAACAGAATTTTTATTTATTTATTTATTTATTTTTAGATTTATTTATTTATTTTTTCAGCAAAACAGTATTCATTGTTTTTGCACAACACCCAGTGCTCCATGCAATACGTGCCCTCCCTACTACCCACCACCTGGTTCCCCCAACCTCCCACCCCCGCGCCTTCAAAACCCTCAGGTTGTTTTTCAGAGTCCATAGTCTCTTATGGTTCGCCTCCCCTTCCAATTTCCCTCAACTTCCTTCTCCTCTCCATCTCCCAATGTCCTCCATGTCATTTGTTATGCTCCACAAATAAGTGAAACCATATGGTACTTGACTCTCTCTGCTTGACTTATTTCACTCAGCATAATCACTTCCAGTCCCGTCCATGTTGCTACAAAAGTTGCTAAAATTAACAAGTCAGGAAATGAGAGATGCTGGCGAGGATGCAGAGAAAGGGGAACTCTCCTACACTGTTGGTAGGAATGCAAGCTGGTGCAACCACTCTGGAAAACAGCATGGAGGTTCCTCAAAATGTTGAAAACAGAATTTTTATTTTTATTGAAGCAGGTTCCCCGCTGAGCAGAGAGCCCGATGCGGGGCTCGATCCCAGGACCCTGGGATCATGAACTGAGCTGAAGGCAGAGGTTTTTAACCCACTGAGCCACCCAGGCACCCCAACAACAGAATTTTAAGACAACTAAGCAGACATTTTTTTTTTCCTAGCTATTTGTACCTTTTGTTCTAAAGTAAAGCCTTGCCTGTGCTTGTACTCAACAAACATTCGTTGAATTAAATTTAGAGAGAGCACTGAGTCCTCCGAGAGAGCGGCCAACCTACTGACACTGCCTGAAACATTTTTCTTAGTTCAGGAAGAAGAGAAACATAAAAGGTGATATGAAGGAAGACCAGGGATTTGGTTGTTCTAACGTTTCTTTTTACCTCGACAAGAAGGATGCTCTGACTTCCTCAAGTCACCCAATGTTTTAACTTCATTTTTGGAGGCAGTTTACTCAGGATTGATAGAAATAGGGGAGAACTTAAGAAGAAATGGAAGGAGAATAATTTCCGAATGAGCCTTACTAATATCTTCGCATCTGGCCCTGGCTCGGCTGGGTAGCGGATAGCACAGAGGGTGGCAATCATTCATCAACATCTTTAGAAGCTTCTCCCGAAGCTGGGGCTCATTTTTTCCTGTAGACTTTCTCCCTGGCCATTTTAAACCATCACTGCCTTGACCCCACAGGCGGTTTTCTGGCAGCCCACTGATGTCTGAGGAATGTAGAAACAAGGTCGTTAGCTCTCCCCACCATTAAGGCTTTCCTGTCATTCACCATGAAAGAACCTCCACTCCATGTCCTTTCTCAGGCGCAGGCATTTATTATCCAGATGAATTGCCCTAGAGATTGTTTTATTTTAAACATTTCAGTGACTCTGCATAGTTATTTAATACTTGTTTGAGCTCCCATTCTTTGTAAACCCTTGTCTTCCGACGGAAAGTAGTTTTCGTGAATGTGTGTGTGCCTGTATGTGTCTGACCCTCGCCATTTGCTAGCGGGTAGATATTAATGAGAAGTGGTTCCTTGCTTCTAGCGCAGCATTTCTTTTGTGAGATTATTTCTTTGACATCTCAGTCACTCCGACACTTCCCTGCTGCTTCCTCCAGGATGTTAAAAAAATTATCTCTAGGAAAATAAAGCATGACTGTTTCTCTTTCTCTCTCTTAATCTCAACCCCCTGCCACTTCCCCACCCCTTTTAATCCCTTCGTTACTAGGATTGGGAGCACTGGTAAGCACTTCAGTTTCCTTGGCTCTCACTAGCTTCAAAAGGAATCGAAAGTTCCAGTGGTAGAAGTTTATTTTCGATTTGAGTTGCGCTGTCTAGATTTTGGCTCTAAAAGGAGTTTTCGCATCTTCTGCAATTTTTCCTCCATAAAATCTGAACACATGTGGCTTGGAGTTTATAAAACTCCATGACTATATGACTATATATTCGGTATGACTATAAATTTGGTAATGAAATCTATGTTTTAACAATCCTTCCAGGTGATACGATTTAGTAAGCACTGGCCTAATAAAAGCCAGAGGAATTTGGAGTAAAGTGTTCTTGGATATGTTCCTGTCAATGCAAGTTTAGCTACGGATCCCACTGCTGTCCTCTCAGGCTCCTGCAGCCCATGCATGTGGGCAAGACAACCAGTTAAGTCAGAGACTTAACTGGGGTTTACTAGTGGTGAGACATTGAGATCTGGGGCAAAAAGCAATTCATTGTCTTTTCAATCAAAAATTAGAATTTATTATTTTTTATTTATTATTTTATTTATTTTTATTTATTATTATTTATATAAATTAGAATTTAAAATTAGAATTATCTGTATCTAGCTGCCTTACCTAGAAATTCTGCCTTAGTATCCACAAAAGGGAGAAAATGCTGCAGAGAGAACTCACCTTAGTGCGCTTAGAGAGTCTCAAATGGTTAAGAGGTGTACCTGGACAGAACTTTTCAGAAGTAAGAATGTTGAAAGAAGGTCAATTTGGAGACTTACCGCAAAATAAATGCAAAATCTTTGCTTGGTGACTGTCCCCCTCCCCCACACCCCAGGGCTGAGCCCATTGACAATCACAAAGTGCAAGTATTTGCTTTAGGATTTTCTTCCAGAGCTATGCAAATAGCTTTAGTTGATCACTTCTTCAAAGTGCTCTGAAAATCTCATTAAGAGGAACTAATCCTAAATTCAGTTTGGTGTTCTTGCTTTAATCAGCTTGTGGAAAAACCAAAAAAAAAACACACAGGTACAGAGATAAGCAAACATAATTAAGGGGTTAAAAATGGAGGCCCCAAGGGATGATCATTCACAGCATTTTTTGAAGTAACTTAATACATCTCATATTTGGTTTTGCTGTGGACTAGTGACCCTACAGTGAGGTATGAATTTCCATGGAGAGTGGAAGGGGCTGAGGCCTAAGCATCAGAAGCCTGACGGAATTCCAGTCCTGGCTCTGCTGTTAACTTGTCACAAGTTAATAATAATTACAAATATGGAGAGCGGCCACTATCAACTGCTGATACCTAGCGAGCCCCTTGACTTTCAGTCCTTCGGTTTCTTCGTAAGGATGGTAATGTTTTCTACCTCTGAGATAGGGTGGAATGAGTTAAATGTAAAGTCATTTTGAAAAATGAAACCAATAATGCAAATAGAATGTGTCTATCTATCTACCTACCTCCTTACCTACCTACCTTATCTATTTCTGTCCTGGACCATGATACTGAGTATTAATAATATGGCTCATGGTGAGCATCTACTGCTTTTAGCTTGAAAAAGTTGATAATGACTTTGTTGATTTTAAATATATTTTTTAAATCATGAAAAGAACATTTAAATTGGAATCCTCTTAATTCAGCAAAAAGATTTAGGTGGGTATAAGAACTCTGAACTGAAAAGCTTCCGTTTACACAACCTGGAATGAACCGATTGCATGTGAACGCAATAGGCAATCAACAAACATAACTGGGTTTTATTTGGTCCTGAAGAGAAAGAGTGAGACCGGTTGGTCTCTTGCGGTCTATGAGCATTAATAAATACAGGACATTTTAACTTTCCCAGAGGAACTATGAAGTAAACAGGCAGGTGGATTATAAATAGTGACCATCTGAGTTCAGCTTTCTGAACTGGGATGCTTTTAAGAGTAAAAAGGAGCACCATTAATAAATACACAGGACAGCAGGCATAAACAGGACTATCCGTGGTAATTCAGGACCTACATCACTTGGTTACAGACATCCCCCTGCCCCTGACCCCAAGGGGAGTAATGTCAGAAGAAAAGCATGAACAATAAGATTCTGAAATGTAGCCAGACTTCTGTGTTCAGGTCGGTGGCATCACAGTCCCAGGAAGCAAAGGTGCAGAGAGGCCGACTGTGGCAGCCCAGGGAAACTATTGTGTGGTGAGCTGGAGGGGGCAGCCTCAGGCAAGAGGGGCGGAAGGAATGCTCCCAGGTTTCTCTGAAGTGAATTATCAAACATGGGTCTGAGGTGTTGTCTGCTGAGAAGCCACAGTACCAGACGCACTAGCCTGGCGCGTCAAGTGAAGAGATGAGTGCCTGTGAATAAAAGCTTCAGGCCAATGTCAAGTCTACCAAATAGAGTTGCAAACAGCTCCCGGTTCTGCAAGCAGAGACTGCAGACATAAATCAAAGAGCAATCTTCCAACATCGGCCGTGTGGGCAGGACTGGCCACTTGTCACGCTCTGGTGCTCTCCGCCACAGTTTCGCGCAGAGAGTAATTACAGTTGGTGGTGTCATCTGAGAGTTACGACTGACGGACGGCGGGGCGGAGCTTGCCCATGAGGTGAATGGCGAGGACTACACACACCCATGGTAGGGACACAGGTTACCCCTGACCACTTGTATTTACTCTCGGGATCGAGGAGAGCCACTTAAAAATATTTTCCCTTTGAGGTGTTCCTTCTCAGGATTTATACGACATGCCTTATTTCCTTATCTCCAGCTCCTGTTGAGCAGCTCCTGTTGAGGAAAGTGTATAGCTTCCTCCTATTTCTGCCAGGGGGAGAAGTCTGAAGAGACTTCACGAAGGGGGTTCCTGGGGATAAATCAATGTTTGCAAGAATCACATGTTATTAAGATGGTTCTGAATTCTAACTAATGTAATCTGGAAGGATTTGAAGGCATGGGGGTGGGGCTCGGGATTGTCCTTTCCTGGTGAAGATTGGGTAATACTAAAGACGGGAAGCAAAAGCAGTTGGTGACACACCGTGCCATCAACTCCGTTCTGGTCTTCAGATATGTCAAATCCTGGGCCAGGGCCAGGAAGGTTGCACAGTGGTGAGCGTGGCTTTCCTCCCGTGACTGGACAGCTGGCTTCATATATGAAGTGCCATTGGCTCTTTTGATGTGTCTGACACGGACTTTACCCATCCCAATAAAGGATTCCTTTTTACTATTTCCTTAATTATTGAAGAATTGAAATAGAAGCTTTCCACGCGAGGGCAAGAATCATAAAAGAGACATTTATATGCCATTTACGTATTTTGGGCTTTTTAGAAAAAACATGTAATTGCCCTTAAAGGGAATGGGGTCGAGCGTTGTCATTGGTTTTACGTTTTGCAAGAACGTGAAGAGATGGGCCTAAGCCTCTCTTTCATTGATGGTAAATCCAGCTCATTATATGTTATGCATCTCTTTATAAAGTTCTATATTACCAACTCACAAAATAATTCTGGAACTAACATTATCCCCTGAGGCCTCTTATAGAATGAATGCATTAAAAAAGTCCTGTGTCATGATCCCAGGGTCCTGGGATTGAGCCCCACGGCAGGCTCTCTGCTCAGCGGGGAGCCTTCTTCCTCCTCTCTCTGCCTGTCTCTCTGCCTACTTGTGATCTCTGCCTGTCAAATAAATAAATAAATAAATAAATAAATAAATCTTTAAAAAGTCCTGTGATCATAGTAATATTTTTAACTTAATAGCAGTAGACATAGAAGCTAATCTATTGTTATTACCATGACATTAATTCAGCTTGGAACTGAGTCTAAATCCCATCATTAGTTCACAATTGTTTTTCAGTATAACCTTTCCTCAGTACATACATAAGGGTATTAAAAAATGATTTGCTTACAAATGGCTATCAGACACATGAAAAAATGTTCATCATCACTAGCCATCAGGGAGATTCAAATTAAAACAACATTGAGATACCACCTAACACCAGTTAGAATGGCCAAAATTAGCAAGACAGGAAACAACGTGTGTTGGAGAGGATGTGGAGAAAGGGGAACCCTCTTACACTGTTGGTGGGAATGCAAGTTAGTGCAGCCACTTTGGAGAACAGTGTGGAGATTCCTGAAGAAATTAAAAATAGAGCTTCCCTATGACCCTGAAATTGCACTGCTGGGTATTTACTCCAAAGATACAGATGTAGTGAAAAGAAGGGCCATCTGTACCCCAATGTTTATTGCAGCAATGGCTACGGTCGCCAAACTGTGGAAAGAACCAAGATGCCCTTCAACGGATGAATGGTTAAGGAAGATGTGGTCCATATACACAATGGAGTATTATGCCTCCATCAGAAAGGATGAATACCCAACGTTTGTAGCAACATGGACGGGACTGGAAGAGATTATGCTGAGCGAAATAAGTCAAGCAGAGAGAGTCAAGTATCATATGGTCTCACTTATTTGTGGAGTATAACAAATAACATGGAGGACATGGGGAGATGGAGAGGAGAGGGAGTTGAGGGAAACTGGAAGGGGAGATGAAGCATGAGAGACTATGGACTGTGAAAAACAACCAGAGGGTTATGAAGGGGCGGCGGGGGGCGGGGGGGGAGGTTGAGGAACCAGGTGGTGGGTAATAGGGAGGGCACGTACTGCATGGAGCACTGGGTGTGATGCCAAAACAATGAACACTGTTATGCTGTAAATAAAAGAATAAAAATAAATAAATTAAAAAAAATGATTTGCTAACTTCTGGAAAAACAGTCTTTTATTATGGAGAAGTGGCAATTCCTGAGGCCAGGTTAACTTTATGCTCTTTTCCTCTCATTCTGATCAGAAAGGGTAAGTTGGGACTGTACTGTTTAATGTCTGAATCATGTTATTTCCAAGAAAGAGAATCTTCGTGATAACCGTTCACTTCCTCTTTGCCAAACAAATACGCAAACATATGTAATTTTCTATTTTTCGCAATAGTAATGGTGGTTTTTCAAGTAAGTGGAGTCCTAACCTTCGGTGGGACTGGGAATGCCTCCTGAAATGTGCTTATTGGCAGTGCTCTGTGCTTCTGCTAAGAAGTCGATTCCCTGGGCTTCATTTTATTCTGTTTAGATGTTCCCCATTTGCACACATTTAATTGCTTGGCAGTTTGAAGTTTTAATGTTGGCTTTAACATCTCAGTCTCTTAATTTTTTAACTTTAATTTTTTACATTATATCCTTTTGCTCAAAGCTAAGATTAGATATAAGAGATGAGCCCTTCTGAGATCGGGTCTTCATGCGGTCTTAGGTTTTCTCAGAAAACAGTGCCAAACAGGTTATGGCTAGCGTCCCATGATTCAAGCATGCTGACATATTGCAAATCTGGGCTTTCCAGGTTGCGGAAACCAGGGGTGGCTTTTAGGTGGAACTGTAAATAGCAGTCAACTGTTTAATGACATAATGTGAATTTTTACAGGTTTCTCTAATTCTACAACCAGATAGCTTTCTGAGCACTTGAGATAAATCTTCACTCACTCTCTGGAATTGTTCAACACATAGGTTAATTTCTCACTATTGTTTTTCTCTACTCTGCATCTCTCATGCTTCAAGATCTCTTGACCTACACAAAAAAAAATCTCTGTGATTGTCATTGTAAAAAGAGTAGCTCTTCAAAAAGTGCTTGAAAAATCAGGAAAAATAACAGAATAACTCTTTCCCAACTATTAGCAGAGTGGTTTAACTGGGTATTTTGATTCGATTTTAAGGGAGGGGAGAACAAAATCATGAACATTTACAAGAAGACGTTTCATATGTTAAAGATTCTGAACATGAATGCTACTCTCAGAAACATCCCCCCGGGAGGTACAATGTTCTCATCTCGTGACTGAAAATTTCAAGTTACATGTGAGTCAGAACCAGAAACACTTTGGGTAACAGAGCGATCAAGAGGAGATGTGCTGCTCAGAAGGGCCATCTGCCTCTCCAGCAATCAGGACCCTCCTCTTTCATCTTTTGTTATTCATTTGGAAAAACAAAGGGATTGCATTCTAAGAGTCTTCCCGGTTCTAATATCCAGTGCTTCTCTATCCAGGACAACAGATACATGCTGATTAACAGGAAAACTAAGCTAAATTGGAACAACAAAAGCAAAATAAAAACTTTTTCTATCTGAAAAATCTCGAGAAATGTATAACACACATAACCCTTTCATTTAAAGACCCATCCAGATTCCTGTATATTCTTCTCCCACCCCCGTAATTATTGAATTTTTTAAAAAAAAGTTCTTTTAAGGATTAAATGTTCCATTTAGTTTTGTAATCATTCCTCTCATCATCCTTAAAGTATCGTCTCATTAACAGAAAATGACGTCAGAAGCAGTTTATTAATGGAAATTCTTTCTGTGAGCTTCCAAGTAAAACAAAAACATCATTAATATCAGCAATATAAAACAAACAAATTTAAAAACCTCGAAACAAAACAAATGAAACCGCGTGTCTGTCCCCAGCACCCATCACACAGAATTGAAGCCAACCAAGCCGTTTTCGCACATCACTTGGAGTGTAGATTTATTTGGATTTCAGGATCTCCTAAACAAATTACATCAACCTCACTCCATTTCCTTCCTTAATAAAAAGTATGACTGGACGAACATCAGACTTTTAAAATTCTAAAAGTAATAGAAAAGTAAAAATCGATTTCCTAGGGAAATCCCTCTCCTCGACCTTAAATGGTGTTGCTGCTTCTATGAAATCTTTCTCTTTGGAGTAACTTGGTAGCATAGTTTTTGTTTCGTTTTTGAACTGGATTCATCCAAGGGCACTGAATTAGAACTTCAGCTGATGTACGGAGCACGGGCCTTGATGAACGAGAAGTTACCTCTGCTCTAAAAGGAAATGGGAATGAGAGAATGCAAACACTGGAAGTTCGTTTCATTATGTAACTTGAGTTGTGACATCACAGGAGAACAGAATGGTATGAGCACTCTAAAATCATCTGCAGCACTTTTAAGGGTTAAACCTGCTTAACCCGTTCTTAGTCAGAGAATGGCACCAGAGAGGACAGCTCACCCCTTAAGCGTGGCTAGTTCTAAACCTGCGGTTTCCTCAGGTTGTTGGAGCAGTCATGCACTCTATTTTCGCCCCCCTCCCACCCAGTTAATAGGATCCATTCATAGCTACTCACTACTGCAGGATTTGACCTGAGAAATGCTAGGATTTATTAACTCAGCAGTTGTTTGGAAAAGTCCTTAAATAATCTTTGCCCTTGGCCAGCAAGGGCACTGCTAGTCTCAAGTTCTCAGACGCAGCTGGTGAGGTTCTCGGCCAAGTTCTTCAGATGCAGGAATTTCTGCAGGACAACCTACTTAGACGTGGCATTTACAAATCTTGAAACCAGGCTTCCTGGATCTAGGAAATGTTATTCCTGACTCCTTCGACCCAGATGCTGGCTGAAATTCAGTTTTTATAATCTGTAGGTAATCACTCATTCTTCCCTCCTTTCTTTTTCCTAGGAGCTGGCATGGTGGTTAAATTTTTCTAAAACAGTCATATTAATATGTTCAAAAATCCACTGCTGAGTCTCAGATAGAGGGTCACATCTGGCCATGAAAATCTTCTTCTCTGCGGGGTTGCAGTCCATGCAGCTGTTGCTCACAGGATGGAATAATGTTCTGTCCTGGAGGGATCAGAAAGAAAAGAAAGGCCTGACATAATATATGAACGGTTAGAACCCAAAATATATAAAGGAAGTAAAATGTCCCTGTTTATATTTCAGTATATACCCAGAGTGTGAAAGGGAGACCATCTCCCAAATCAAACAATAGCAGTCTGGATAACCACATGGAGAACAGCGTCCCAGGGCCTGCAGGCTGATGTAGAGACTCCAAACAGGCTCAATCGGGAACAAAGAATTCATTCCTTCACGGCTGTTTTAAAAAAGCAATCCATGCACTTCCTACTCTGTAGTAAGCATTTTGCTACATGCTTGGGTTTAAAGATACTACCGGTATAGGAGGTTGCTGGCCAACTAGCTAATAATGTAGCTCTCTGGGGAGAGGCACATTTATGAAGATGGTAATTCTGTCCATAGCAAACAGCAACAGGTGGGTCCACGTGCAACACACACACACACACACACACACACACACACACACACACACAAACACACAGAGGAACCCATCCATGCCTTTCACGGCCTGGACTGACTGGCCAGAACTGGACGTTCACTGAGTCTGACCTGACTGGATTAAAGAAGAGGAGCTGTAGTGTTCCCTTCCCTTGTATGGAGCCTCTAATGGGACAAAGAAGTACAAGAAGAAACAGGAACCCAACGAGCAAGGTGCTCAGTTGCCCTCTTCAGAACTTAGAGGGACAGAGATTGCTGGTGCACAGGCCCTATCTCCATGTACAAATTCCAAGTTCTTAGCTCTGAAGCTTCAGCATCTCCTCCAACCTCCCTTTGGGCCATTACAGCTCTTCTGTGGTGCAACTCCCATTGTTTTCTGTAAAAGGGAGGAGGCAGCATTCACTGTTTAAAAAAAAAAAAAAGTCGCTAAATATGCGATAAAACGAACAGCTCTGTGAGAGAAAGGTACTATCAGGGCACGAAGCTTACGTGGCGGTGAGCGGTGAGCGAGCTCACTATCTGAATCAGCTAGAACAAACCCCTCTTTTTTTTGAAAGTAATCTCTAAGTCCAGCATGGGTTTCAAACTCATGACCCCAGGATCAAGAGTCAGACACTTCCAACTGAGCCAACCAAGGGCCCCCACGCACACCTCTTTTTATTGTTTAAGTAGAGAAAAGGAAGTTAATGTAAAGAGAAAAAAAAAATATCTTTCCTTAACTGGTAACAAAGTCTTTTGTTTCTTACAGCGTCTATGCAAAAAAAAATTGCCAAGAACCCGTAAAAAGCGTTCTCAAATCACTGTTTGAATTCTGGGGCCAAATACTGTTTTTTTTTTTTAATATTTTATTTATTTTATTTGACACAGAGAGAGGTCACAAGTAGGCAGAGAGGCAGGCAGAGAGAGGGGGAGAGAGAGAGGGAGGAAGCAGGCTCCCCACTGAGCAGAGAGCCCGATGTGGGGCTTGATCCCAGGACCCTGAGATCATGACCTGAGCCGAAGGCAGAGGCTTAAACCACTGAGCCACCCAGGCGCCCCCCAAATACTGTTTTTTAGGAAACGTTCAGAGGTTCTGATTATTTTCTTTAACTGAGGAATACTTGACTCACAATGGTTTTAGAATGACAAGAGTTTCTCAGGCAGCCAGTGTAAATATTTCTGGGTTGTTCTGGATGTTAGGACTCCATCAACCAATATTTAATGTCCTTTTAGGATCCGGATGTTTGCACAGTTACGCAGTGTGTGAAGGAAGAATAAGGAAGGAGAAAGGCAGGGCCTGCAATCTAGTGCTTGTTTCTGTTTAGTGTAAACAGAGAGCTCTGCCTCACACAAAGGCTCTCTTTTCTCTTCTCTTTTCCTAAATTTCCTGGGTTTATTGTGGATTTTCTTTTCTTTCCGCAAAGAAATGTCCTTCCTCTTTTCTTCACCTGGGGCTTTGAGACCTTGGCTGCTGTTCGACCCCAGGGGAAGCTCTGAGGAACTCCCTCCTACTCTGGGTGTGGCCAGCGGAGTCCAGAAGAGAGGCTAGCCTACTCTGCCCCTCACCCCACGCACCCTTCTCTCTCCGGTGAAACTCACACATAGAGACCCCTCCTCACAGCTGTGCTGGTCCCTTGGGCTGCCATCTCTTTTGTGCCCACTTTCTTGCTTCCCAGCATCTTTCATGCTCAGTCCTCTGCCCCTAACTTCTTCCCATTTAGCTACATGGTATATTTAAATCAGCTTTTCAAAGAGCCTTCCTAAGCTATTTGATTCCTGAAAATTCTATGTGACCTACTAAATGCTAATTCACTTTGTTCCACCTACATCTCCTTCTTTTTTCCCCTTACTTATCTGTATTTCCTTCTATTCTTTCCCTTTGTCAGTAGCTCAAGTGGGGACATTTATATGCTCGCAGTTTCTCCCCCAAAGCACATATTTCTATGAAAGCTTAAAAAAAAAAAAAAAAAAGAGAGGGAGAGAGAGAGAGAAAAGAAAGGAGTAGAACATGTTTCTGTTCTCGTCCCTTCATGAGCTTTTACGGGTGTAAAAGCCAAACCGGATTTTCTGAACAGTATCTGCTGAGCTATAAGGGGATTGTATTTCCCCCAGCCCCAAGTTGGGACACAGGCTCTGACAAATGTAAGGGTATGCAAGAGGACAAGCAGACAGGACACGCAAATTCAGCACCACCCTGAAAAATCCAGAATATGTTTTCTGTTATTGTACTTGGTGC
Source organism: Meles meles (assembly GCF_922984935.1). Classification (NCBI taxonomy): domain Eukaryota; kingdom Metazoa; phylum Chordata; class Mammalia; order Carnivora; family Mustelidae; genus Meles; species Meles meles. The sequence goes on from NC_060067.1 coordinate 158,842,914, forward strand.
TCTCATGGAAGCTGAAAGTTAAGTTCCCTTAATCCGTCCACGGCTGAGAAGCTTCACCATAAAATGAGGGGGTGGTTATTAATGAGTAAGGCCTCTCCTGGCCATAAAATTGAACGAACGTTTTATTCCAAAGTTCACTGCTGACTGACAGAGACAAATGATGGGGCATCCAACTAGAGACTATTGACAATACTCAGATTGACAGATCAATCATTCTCTGGTTATAGACTGAGCTGTGTTCACCCTTGTCCTTGGGGGTGTCCACCAGGTCCTCCAGGTGAAGCTTCTGGAGACCCTGTCAGCCTCCGCTGAGCATGCATTCTCTACTTCTGACCTTGGGGGGCCGCGTACATTGCTATCTTTATAACTTTCTACTCAGCTAAGCTTTTGGATTACTAAGAGTCTTTACTGATGGCTTTCCTGGATGGAATTAAGCCGGTGGACCGAGCAATCATTTGTCAGGATGGTCTCTCGTTCTAAGAAGCCCTTTGCTCCCCTGCCCTCCATCTTATGACAAGAGTTGGCTATAATAGAATCGAATACAGGTCCCCCCCTCCCCCTCGCTTTGGAGTAGGCTTCTGGGTGCTTTGGCAAGCCTGCTGTTCCATCACAGTCCCCCTTAAAGGGGCCTTTTGGCTGGACTGTCCCCTGTTCAGTCCTGAGAGGAAAGCAGAGCATGTGCCCTGACTGTTCACAGTATAATACGGTAAACTGTACCTCTCCTGTCTCCTCTCCTCTCCCACCTTCCCCGCCTGCTTCCTTCCTTGCCGTTCCTGTTTTGGTTTTGCCTCAGAAAATGAGAAATCCTTGAGCAGGAAATGGAAAAGTCCAGATCCAGGGTTGGGGAACTGCCCTTCCTAATCCAATCGGGTCAGACTCAATGCCCAGGTCTGGCCAGTCCAGGCTGTGGAAGGCATGGGTGGGACTTTTCAGGGACCTCATTGAAAGGGGCACCTTCTTGAAACCAGCTAGCGATTTGATTGGCATCTCTGTGACACTCGTCGCCCGACACTAAATTTGATTAGATTCCATACTTCTCCAGGGTCTGAGCTTTAAAGGCCTGGGTATGTTGTAGAAAGCATTCCACACTGTGTACAAAGTAATAAAAGAACAAACCACCAGAGATGCAAAGACAATACAGTAAGTGTGTGAGTTCACAATATGTAGAAAGAGGACTCTGAGAATAGAACTGGCACACCGTGGGAGGGAAGGCAGCCTGTGCTGGGTCAGGGGCTGGGGTTTTGTTCTGCACAGGCTTTGGATCAAATTCCAGTCATGCCACGTCCTTGCTGTGTGACCTTGGGCAGTATTTAATTCTCTGAACTCCAACTTCTTCATCTGTAAAATATAGATAATAATAGATCCTGCACGAGTTTGGTGTGAGGATGAAATGAGTTAATACATGTAAAATCGCTGGCACAATGTGCTACATATAATAAGTACTTCCGCTCTGTATCTTCCTTTAATTTATTTTTAGTCAGGGAGCATCCCCAATTCTAAAAATCAGAACGTACAAACCATCTGGTCCGAGACCAGCTATTCAAGACCAAATTGCATTCTCTGAAATCCTGGCAAAATAGAATTTGCAAAAATTAGCTCCTGCCTCAGCCCGTCATCCAAATTGATATACTTCCATTTTAGGCAAAAGGATTTACAGAACAAAGGTGATGTATGGCTCAGGAATTAGTTCTTTTATGTAATTATGGTCAGAGTTTATATATGATTTGTATGTTTCAGTCCTTTGCCTGAAATACAACACGATTCAGGTCAGAGTTCAATACATGCTTATTGAATACCTTTTATTTTCTGGTATGTATTAGAAGAACAGCCTAGAAAGAAAGATAAGCTGAGATGCATCTCCTGACCCAGGAAGAGGGGGACACCAAGAGGTTAACAAGAAATGTATGAAATAAAAAAGTGCCCATGAGACTGTGGATGAGGGAGAGCAAAATGTGTGAGGGTATTTCAGATGTAGAGAGGAACATGGGGAAGGAGAGACGTGATAGCGTCTGCATTTATGCATTCGATTGATTCAGCAAAAATTTATTTGGGACTTACTATTTATTAGGCACCGTTTTAGGTAGCGAGGATATTTCAGTGAACTTCACAAGACAATCCCTGCTCCTGTCCAACCCTCCTGGAACTTTCATGCTAGAGGCAGGGTAGGGGTGAAGCAGTGGGGCACAGACAATAATAGATTATGCAAATTGAAAGATTTTTATTTATTTATTTGATAGACAGAGATCACAAGTAGGCAGAGAGGCAGGCAGAGACAGAGAGGGGGGAAGCAGGCTCCCCGCTGAGCAGAGAGCCCAACGCGGGGCTCAATCCCAGGACCCTGGGATCATGACCTGAGCTGAAGGCAGAAGCTTTAACCCACTGAGCCACCCAGGCTCCCCAGGTTATGCTAATTTAAATAGGGCAGCAAGGGTGCACCTCATTGAGAAGGTGACATATGGGTAGTCTTGAAGAAGGTGAAGGAATTAGTCATGCCAATATCTGGGGAAGAGAGTTCCAGACAGACCAGCTGGTGCAAAGGCATTAAGTAGGAACACCCCTGAGGGGTTAGAGAGTTAGAGGAATGGTAGGGGGACTGGGTTGGGGAGAGAGTGGGAGGAGATACGTTAGAGGTAATGGGGAGCTAGTTCATGTGCTGGGCACCAGCAAGTCATTTGGTACGACTGGATCACAATGAGCAAGGTGAATTCCAGACGATGATAGCCAAGAGATATCATTCAGGGACTGGGGTACATTGCTAATTTTTTTTTTTTTTTAGCAATTTTTCCTGAGTTTGGGAGGTGGCCACTGAAAGATTTCAAAAAGGGAGTCACAGAATCCATATTTTGGGTGGAGGATGCTAGTAGCAGAGAGGAGGATGGAATGGGTGTGGGGAGGAATTGGACTCTGGCCAAGAGCATAGAGCGAGGCCACTGCAACCACCAGACTGAAGCTGGCAAAAGCAAAACCCAAAGCCATGGGGGTGAGTTGGGGGTAACCCGAGAAGCGATCTGAGAGCTATTTGAGAAGTAAATGTAGAGAACATTCTGATTAATGGCACGTGGGGATTAAGGTGGGGGAAGAAGTGAAGGAAAAGCATTCTTGAGGCAGGAAATGCAGGGAGAGGAACAGGATCAGGCAGCGGGGGAGGATGGTGATTTCTGTTTCCTGTGTAAGGAGTTGGGGGTAGGGGTGAACCATTCAGGTTCAGATGCCCAGTAAGCAGTTGGGTATGGACTGGACTGGAGGATAGGTCTTGTGTGCATAGCGGGGGGAACAGAGTTACTCCCTTCCACTGACTATTCATTTCTGGGTAACATATATTGAAAGAGAACGCTGTTGTGAGAGCGCTCCTTCCTGTCCAATGCCATTGCTGTCTAATACAGGTATTTCTAAGTTTTTTTTTTCCCTTTCTCTTTTAATGCAGGGCTCAAACTCACAACCCTGAGATCAAGAGCTGAGCTGAGACCAAGTCAGGTGCTTCACTGACTGAGCCACTGAGGCGCCCTAAATTATTGCTAGTTTTTAATCCCAGTTTTATTCCTGACAATAATCTCTGATGGTCTCTTCATTTGTCAGTGAGATTGGTGTCCCAGCTGCAGAATGAATGGAGTGGAGTGGAGAAGAGTGGGATGAGATAAGATTTAGAATATCTGCCTTCCCATCTCGTGTTGTGGAGAACAAGGTTGACCTATGAATGCCCTTTGTGTTCTGGAAGAAAGACAAATTAGGTAGTTTTTTTCTTGACTATTTTTACTGTTGGCATCTGGGAGAATGCAAATAATACCTTGATAGGCATAACAGGGACAATCCAGTCTTACTGTCTCTCCTTTTCCATTTTCTTTTTGACAGGTAGAATTCCTCACAAGAGGAGAAAATTGGTCTTCTTGCATCAGTGGCTAATTTGGCCAATCAGAAATAATGTTTCTTAATGTCCTGATAGAGTCCCTTGGTGTGTACGCTGAGACGGTGCCAGTCACAGCAGCCCTTCAACCGTGATTCCTTGCTCTCCCCGCTGGCTTTTCTGGGTTACAGGCAAGTGATGTACACGAGTGTATCCTTAATTCTCCTGACAGTAGCCAGAATTATTAAAACATCTAATCTGATTAAATCCCTGCTCTTCAAACCATTCAAAGTCTTCCTGGTCCCTTAGCTAAATTCTTAGCATGGCCGGCAAGGTCTTGTATAGTCCTCTCCCTGGTCAGATGTCTGGTCTTAGAGTTGACCATTTTCCCTCACACTCACACCTTCCAACTGGCTTGTCTCTGTTTTTCCAAGAAAAACAAAATTTTGCCTACCTCAGGGCCTTTGCACAAGCTGGCACTTTATCTGGGGTCTTTTTCTCTGTTACTTCCTTCACTTACCTAATTCCTACTCATCTTTTAGATCTCCATTTAGATATTAGCTTATCAGAGAAGTCTTGCCTACTTCTCTTACTGGGTAGAGCCCAGTGTTTTGTGTTCTCATATTATCCTGCAACTTAATTTATTTAATTATTTTTGTCTGCCTCCCCACTAGACTGAAAGCTCTAAGAGTAGAGAAAACGCATCTGCTCCATAGATTGTTTCCATCTGTCCATAACTCTTTATCTCCCTGAAGTAAACCTTTTGGGAGTCATATGAACATAATAATAATAGCTTCTATTTATCAAGTATGAGTCTATATGTCTGGCAGTGCTAAGTATTCTATGTAGATTTTCCCATTTTATCCACGTAAACCGCATAAGCAATCTGAAGGGATAGTGAATGTTGACAAATAAGAAGCTGGGTTCATTTGTTTATTTATTCAACAAATATTAATTAAGCACCAATTATATGCCAACCAGTGTTTTAGGTGCCAAATGAAAGAAAAAAAGAAAGCAGAGAAAAACCTCTGTTCTCGTGGAATTTACAGTCTAATACCTAGCTATAGCTAAGTAACTAAAATGGTACAAAAATGTACAACATAGAAATAAACTAATTAGCCCATCTTTTCCTATATGTAAACTTTCTTGAAGAGCTAAGATCAAATCGGAAGATAGTTTGTTGAACACATAGTTTGCAATAATTAACGGTAATTGAACTCTGAAGTGCCGTGTACTAGGTACATTTAAGTTTTTTTAAGCATTACAACAATCCTCTAGATACTATTATTATTCCCACTTTATGAATGAGGAAACCAAAGTGCTTAGTAAGGAAGTTTTCCAAGATCCCAGAGCCAGGACCCACACGGGAGCCAGAATGCCAACCTTTGATCCCACAGGACCCAGAGCCTCTGCTCTTGACCTCTAAGTTATGCTTTATAGCCCTTCTTGTCTGAACCAATCAGCCATCCTATTCCACTGCTACCCCTGCTCATCAGCAACTATTAATTTAAGTGTAAATGCTAACTGAAATTGCTTACAGTTTCTTACTACCAAGATTCTTTTCTGTTAGTCTAAATCTTGGCAGGTGTTTAATTCAGGAAGCCTTTATCCTTACGTTAGAGCCTGGGATAGCCCACAATGGAGGCTTTCTTGTTCTGAGTGACCAGGGAATGGCAGTTAGACTTGTTAGGATTGTCTGAATAGGTAGTAATATTCCTAAGTTACTCAGAAACAACAAAAGTTAAAAGGTCATGACAATTAAGTGAGACATACAAATAAAAACAGGATGGGAAGCTAACACTATGGAAAAGGTAGTGTCATTGCTCTGCTGAATGTATTTCCCTCCTGGGTGTTGACCTCCTTCTTGGTTGAATCCTTCATTTGAATTGAAGATCATAACTTCTTAGGGTACAAGCACTTAAGTCTCCTATTACAAATGAGAGTAGGATGTAGACATTGTGCATATTGTTGTCAGCAAGGTAATTGAAAAGCTCCTCTCTGTTCTCTTTTGGGAGAGCTGGAGAAATGTGGGCTAGAGGAAAAAACTACTAGGTAAATTTGTATCTGGTTGAATAACTTCATCCAAATGATGCTTGTTAATGGATCAGTGTCATCTCTGTTATATGACAGAGAACTCAGTTCTTGGCCTCGTGCATTGGGGTCCACAACTTAGATGAAGGCCTGAAGGCATGCAGATCCAATTCATGGATGGAACAAAACTCACCTGATGGCCAGTAAGTCAGATCAAAGAGTCAAAACCCAGGCTGAGGTAAATCTGGTTAGATGGAATGTACTAGAAACAAATGAATAGCTACACAGTATAAAAGATGAATTATACAGGTAGAAGACTGTGGAGATGTATTTGTGAAGCAAAATGAGAAAAAGACTTGAGTTTTTATACTGAAAATTCATTAAAAAGCAAAGAATGTAAAGTTAAGGTAGAAAATCAATCAATTCGATCATAACAAAGAATACTAGAAACAGATCTTACTTCCTTTGATCAGAACACACCTAGAATATTGTGTTTTGTTCTGGGTAACATGACAGTTTCTAGAACTATTTGGAGTATGTTAAGAGTGAGTGTCCAGGAAGTTGAAGTAGATGCAAATTAAGTCATGAAGAATAGTGACAGAAAATTGGGCTATTTAACCAGAAAGAAAGAGCAAAGATAGGGCAAGCCTTGTTCAAATATTTGGGATCAAATATTCAGTGAAATGAATTAAATTTTATCTGTGTGGTCTCACAGACAGGAAAGAACTTTCTAATACTTGGGACTGTCCAGAAATGAATGGACTGAACTGGGATACTGTGATTGCCTAAGTATGACCACGAGTCCAGGATTTTGTGGGGGGCTTTGTATATCATAACCCAAGTTGAAATACATGCCTTTTGATTCAGCCCTTTTTAGGTACTTTTCTCATTTCTGTTCCTAAATCAATAACTAACCAGAACACGTTAAAAATAAGAATCTTGTGGCCTTCCATCTGGCATCTTTGTGGACCAGCAGGATTTAACGAGCTGGGAGGCCAAAGCCCTGGCATATATCACAAGTCACAATAAATAGTCGAATGTAGGCACATGCCAAGAATTCTGCCCACTCACTTTTTAAATTAATGCGACGGTTGCAATGTTATCAATTTAGCCTGAAAGGAAACTTCTTATCTGTATTTCCTGTTTGATGTTATTTTTAAGCCCTTTCTTGTAGCAGTTAAACTACAAGAACACCCCAGGGAGCAACTAAGAATAGTAATTTAAACCTTTCACTTTTGGTCTTTGGCGAAGCTGTGTATGTGGTTCTGAGAATCGCCCACCCTCCCCCCGCCAAAAAAAAAGTGCTAAGTCTTTTTTTTCCCTCTTCTTTCTTTCTAACTGAAGCATGGTTAATGCGCAATTTATATTGGTTGCAGATTACAACATAGTGATTCAATAACTCTATACGTTAGGTTATTAGGATACCGTTGTCCGTTTTCCCTATATTGTAACTTTCATCCCCATGGCTTATTCATTCCATAATGGGAAATCTTATTTATATTTCTATTTCTAATCTAAATCTATTCACTTCCTTTCACCCACTTTGCCCATCCCTCACCCTCTCCTCTCTGGTAATCATCAGTTTCTTCTCTGTATTTATGGGTCTGTGTCTGCCTTTTTTTGTTGTTGTTCCTTTGTTTTTAGATTCACATATAAGTGAAATCACATGGTATTTGTCTTTCACTGGCTGACTTATTTCACTTAGCATTATACCCTCCAGGCCCATGTCTGTTGTTGCAAATGGTAAGATCTCATGCTTTTTTATAGCCGAGTAATATTCCATTACATATTAGGTCAGCTATATATGACATCTTTTTGTATTCACTCATCTATTAATGGACATTTGGGTTGCTTCCATGAGATATGTTAAATTTTATCCAGCACAAACTTGGGGTTCATGAAGGAGAAGATCATATCAATAACTGAACCCAGTAGCTCTTTTTTTTTTAAATTTTTTTTTTTATTTGCCAGAAAGAGAGATCACAAGTAGACAGAGAGGCAGGCAGAGAGAGAGAGAGGGAAACAGGCTCACCGCTGAGCAGAGAGCCCGATGTGGGGCTCGATCCCAGGACCCTGAGATCATGACCTGGGCTGAAGGCAGCGGCTTAACCCACTGAGCCACCCAGGCGCCCCAGTAGCTCTTTTTTTTTTTAAGATTTTATTTATTTATTTGACAGAGAGAGCACAGAGAAAGAGGGAACACAAGCAGAGGGGGTGGAAGAGGGAGAAGCAGGCTCCCCGCTGAGCAGGGAGCCCGATGTGAGGCTTGATCCAGGACCTTGGGTTCATGACCTGTGCTGAAGGCAGTTGCTTAACAACCGAGCCACCCAAACCCCAGTAGTTCTTTAAGCCATTTAGAAAATGTTTATTTAGGATCTTCTACATATTAGACATTAAAAAGGTCATACAGAAATAAAAGAAAAAGTTCCTGCCCTCTGGTAGTTAATATCTATAAAAAGAGAACAACTATGTAGAATATAATGTTCCTGATACAAAAGAAGAAACAAAATGGTACCAGAATACAAATGGTGGGCAAATTCCAACTAAAGAGGGAGGGAGGAGTCTGGTAAAGAAAGTCGGTAAACATTGGAGCTAGAAAAGGGATTCTTCATCTAGCTGCACATGAGAATGTTTTAGGAACCTTCAAAAAATACCAGTACCCAGGGCTCACCTTCTAGAGAGCCCCAGTTAGGCTCACCTTATGTCAGTAGCATACCGCCTTAAGTGTACCTTTACAATGTCCTGGAAATTGTGCTTTTATAATGTTTGATATTTGTTCTTTCCCTTGCTCACATTCTCTTGGCTATTCTTGGCTCTTTCCTTTCCCTATAAATTTCAGAATCACTTTATCAGTTTCCACAAATACACTTGCTGGGGTTTGGACTAATTTTGCATTGAACGTATATACCTTTTTGAGAACCATTATCCTCACAATATTGAGTCTTATCCTTGAACATGATGGATCCCTCTGTATAGCTTTTAATTCTGCTTAGTGATATAGTTTTCTGTGTAAAGGTCTTTCCCCTCTGTGGTGATGTTGATTTTCACCTCTGCTGTGAGTTATTTTGCTGTTCATGGTGATCAATGAAATTATTTTTGAATTTCATTTTCTATTTTTTGGTTGCTGGTATATAGACATTTGTTTTTCTTATATTTACCATGTATCCAGGACTACTCTTATTAATTTTAATAGGGTGAATGTATAATCTTTTGGATTGTCTATATAATATTTCATCTGTGAACTGACTGTTTCATTTGTTCCTTTCCAATTCTCATACCTTTTAATTTCTTAATCTCGCCTGATTACTCTGGGTAGGAGGTCCTGTACTATATAAAACAGAAGCGATGATAGGAAACATTGCATGTTATTCCTATTCCCTGGAGGAAATCTTTCACATTTCTGTTGCTATCTCCATGCAGCAGGAAAAAATGTCTTTTTAATAAATGGTGATTGATCAATTGGATATAAATATGAAAAAGGAATCAACCCCATATTACAGTGCATGCATAAAATATTCCATGGAATTCTATACCAAAAGATAGAGGATTACACAATAAATCTTCCAAAGATGACTTAGAAGACTATCTTCATGACTTTGGTATGGAGCAAAGATCTCCTAAACAGAACACAAAAGACACTAATCATAAAGAATAAATCTTCCTCAAGATATTCTGTAGAGAAAAAAGGAAAGACTTCAACTAAAATAAGATACTTACAATATGTATGTCCAACAAAGCACTTGTATGTATGTATGTATGTATGTATCAAAAAATCTGTAAGGAAAAACTAGACAACACATGTTAAAAAATGGTCAAAAGACTTACTAATTCCTTCCCAAAGAAGATAGCCAAAACATCTAGCAAGCATGTGCTGTCACTCTATAGCCACAAAATGAAAAGAGGAAAAGGAAAAGAACCAGAATGCCAAGAGTTGACGAAAATGTGGGGCAAGTGGATTCTCACATCACAGCTGTACCCTGCCCATTGCCCTTCAAGCCTCACCAATTCAGTGCATGCTGGCCCAACCCGTCATTGGTCACTGTGTCTCACTCCATAAGGGCTTTCTCTGGTCCCAAGAACAGTTTTGTCTACCAGCCATGGCCCAGAGATGTCAGAGAATAAACCCCTTAGGAGTAATCTTAACTACAGGTGGACTAGAGTGGTCTATAGATATCCCAATTCCCTTGCTCTCTGATACATGTTCTATACTATTTCCTGACATCTGTAGTGGGATTGAGTTTTAATTGCTCACAGTAGTACTTGCCTTAAAATTCGCCCTTTATTGACTCCCATCCCTTCCTCTTTCACTTACCCACTTCCTACCAAGATTTTGGTGGGCCATCTCCCAAATAAAACACCCTCAAATTCTCACTTCATGTGTACATCTAGAGAAACCCAAACCAAGATATATATTATATTCCAATAAAATTTATTTCAAAGGAAAGGGGCATGGGAGATAGTTCTTTATTTTGGGGGGGGGAGGGATGGGTAACAATGGTTAATATTACTTAGGATAGGTTGCTGGAGTTGTGTGGTCTAGCAGGATGCACCTGGCCACTATTTTCCGTGTAAAAATTACATTTGTCACCCCATGAATATAGATTTGGTCATGTGGTCAGAAATGGTGTATTTTTACATGGTTTAGATCACTTAATTGTTAACCTGCTTATGTTGATAAGGAAGATGAAAATCATAGGTGTGAAATAATTTATTCAAGATCACATTACAGTTTCAGGATGAATTAGGATGTGTTAGGCTTGTTAGGAAATCATTATGATGACTGGATTGTGAAGGGTCTAGGATAAGAATTGGGAAAAGGCACTTTATCTGCTACTTAGTGGGGAACCAAGTGAGGTTATAAAACAAAGGAATGCAATGACCAGATTTTGTAGCAAATCCCTCTGACTTCAGGATGGAAGTTGGGTTAGTGAGGGATGGGACAGGAGGCAGGATGACCCTTGAGGTAGCTCTGAGAGTCATTCAGGGATAAGACAGGAAAGGTAGCCAATAGGATCCAGGCTGTGGACATGGCAGAGAGGACAGATTTTCGAGATATGGGCTGGGGTAGGGGATGTTGACAAGTCTTAGTGACTAATTAGATGTAAGGGTAGAAGAAGAGAGAAAAAAGTTTTTGGTTTTGTATTAGTTGATAATTTAAATATTTTCACGGTTACCATCAGGTCATTGTTTTTGTAAGAGGAGTCCCCCTAGTGGTAAAAGGAAACCAGCAATAGGATTCTTTATCCTTGGTACTTGGTACTTGGAACTTAGTACTCTGGGACACAATTGTATTACTGAACCTAGTTACAAGGCTATGAAATAGGGACCCCCACCCCCCCTTTTTGTGGTGGCAATTACTCACATCTAAGGATAATTGAAAGCTGGGTGGTGGGGTTGGGGGCAATGGGTATAGGTGGTCAAAAGGTACAATTTCCATTTATAAGAGGAGTAAGTTCTGGGAGTGTATAGCATAGCATGGTAATCATAGTTAATAACATGTTGTATACTTGAAAGTTGCTGAGAGAGTAGATCTTAAAAGTTTTCATCACACAAAGTTGTAACTATGTGAGGTGGTGGATGTATTAACCAAACTGACAGTCGTAGTCACTTTGCAACATGTATATGTATGAAATTATTACATTGTACACCTTAAACGTACACAATGTTACATATGTCAAGTATATCTCAGTAAAGCTGGGAAACGACCCAAAAATCTTCCCGGAAAAAAAAAAGTACATCTGAGAGCCAAGAGCTGCCAATGGATTCTAACAACAACCTTCACCCACTCAAGCAAAGCAGCTCTGGCCACCTTCCCTCTCCAAGAAATTGCCCTGTAGCTGGGAAGAGGGGTTGGTTGCTATCAGTGGTGCTGAATCCAAAAGGCATCCGGGAACTCTCCAGGGTTTCTTAACTTAAATCTGATTTCTTAAGAGCATGACAGAGGAAAGAGCAGTGTATTTAAAGCCAGATGCACCTGAATCCGAATGTTGACTCTAGCGCAAACATGCTCTTTTCGGTCTTACTCTGTGAATTATACATAATAGTACTTAGGGTTGTGAGGCTTGAGGCAATATGTGTAAAGCCCTAGCTCAGTACCTCCTTTAACAGCTGGAGACGATGATGATGATGATGATTACCGTGGGAGCTTAGGAGATGGCCCACTGTGGTCCTTTAGGCAATTAGGAGAGTCTTAGGGATCCTGTTTATTCATGAATATGCTAATAAAAAGAGGGAGCTCCAAAGCTAACTCAAAAGATGCTGAACTCTCCAAGTCCCCAGGGCCAAGTAGCGCATCTAAATAGACAAGGTAACACCCCAGAGAGACGTCTCTGTGCTGTCTTTATGCCTTGGGAATAGCCCACGGAATAAACAAGAAGCACTTTCAAGAAACAGGTGCATTTGAGTACGCCTGAGTCATCAACCAGAATGAGATATTTCAGAAACTTCCATTTTGAGCCTTTGGCATGATTATGTATAAATACCTTGCTTCTTATATAAATACATAGTGAATGTAACCTTTTGCTAAGTAATGCAAGGCCAGCCGTGACAGAATCATCTGATCCAGTGGGTCTCTTTCACAAGTCCCTTAGGGTGCTGGGAAGGTTTAAAATGCTAAAGCTGTAAGAGTTACCTCTTGAAATCACCACAGTCACCTTTTTCTTCTCCAGGAGCTCTGAGTGCGTGTATGTTAGCTGGTTTTATCCATCTGTAAGCTTTTGTAAGCTCCCTAATGAAAACAACTGTATTTTCTTGGCTTAATTGTACATTATTGAGTGTTCTGTCTCTCATGCTATAAACGTGCAATAATGAGATATGGTGTGTTCATCAGGGACCAGCCTGCTAGGCAAATGGTGAATCAGGTATTTTATTGATGTGCCCAGAAAGGAGCTTGTTAAGGGTCAGAATGTAACCGTAAAAACAAAACAAAAGAAAACAACTTTCTTGGTTTATCCCACATAGATTGCAGCATATTGAATAATAAAAAAGGGTTTGGCAAGATTAATCATTTATGATGCAGTTTGTAAGGAAAAAGAGGAGGATACAACTGATGTTTTATACTTTTTCTAGACACAGAGCCACAATCTTAGAGGCTGTGGGGGGTGGTGATGCAGAGTCTGTCTTTGAGCATAGTTTTAGGTACCCACCCCTGAAAAGTGAATACCCGAAAGTTTAAGTGGGAGAACAAGTATGAAAACAAGGGGTCTCCCATATTGTTCTCTGTAGATTCTTCCCTTTAGCTTTCTGTAGTCAGGAGATGCTATGTTTTGGGGCGCCTGGGTGGTTCATTTCATTAAGTGACTGCCTTTGGCTCAGGTCATGATCCTGGAGTCCCAGGATGGAGTCCCGTGTTGGGCTCCCTGTTCACTGGGGAGTCTGCTTCTCCCTCTGACCCTACCCCCTCTCATGCACACACTCTCTCTCTCAAATAAATAAATAAATAAAATCTAAAAAAAAAAAGGAGATACTAAGTTTTACCAATCACAGGAGAGCCAAAGCTCATGATTAAAGTGTGGGTATGAGATTTTCTGTATAGTTTAGGAAGTTCTGCCCTAAAAACCAAAAAAAAAAACAAAAAAACAAAAAAAAAACTGGAAAGAAATTTGTGTGGTATCCTGAAAAGTTATCAAAAGACAACTGGACGAAAATATTTTAAAATAAAAATTTAATTGCTCTTTATCAGCTCAATAAAATATGATTTATATATTTGCTTTTGAACCATTTTTTTTCTACCATTAAATGTTACCTTGTAAGTTTTTAAACTTAAATTCTCCAAATAAGTTCTCCTTAGTTATCCTTGGGCAAGTTTTGGCCAAATTACAATTGGGTCAGTTTGTAGAAAGGTCACAACAATTACTCCTACATGAGTGTGGATTTATGTAAATCTTGTTGTCTTAACAAACACGGCTCCCAAGCAAACGAGACAGTTATAAATAAACGGATGTCTGAAGCATGTGCTTGTGTGCGTGTATGACTTGAGGTTCTTAAAAACTACACATGTGTACATTTGTTTATTGGGTACATGGTTTCTCCATTGGGTAGTTATCCGGCTAAGACAAGTCCCTTCACCCAGAACAGTGCCTGTTCTGGCTAAAAGCCATCTTCCTTCCTTCCTTCCTTTCTTCCTTCCTTCCTCCATCCCTCCTCCCTCCCTCTCTCCTTCCCTCTCTCCCTCCCTCACTCCCTCCCTCTCTCCTTCCTTCCTAAAGATTTTTTTTATTTGAGAACGAGAGAGAGAGAGAAAGCACAAGCAGAAGGGAGAGGTGGAAGAAGAGGGAGAAGCAGACTCCCCGCCAAGGAGGGAGCCTGATGCGGGACTCGATCCCAGGACCCCGAGATCATGACCTGAGCCCAAGGCAGACCTTAACCGACTGAGTCACCCAGGCACCTTCAAAGCCATTTTTCAATCATAAGTGATTGTGATGGGTGTGCACACAGCAAGCAAAGCCCCTTCCAGCACACCCTGTCTTTCCCTTAATCTTTGCTGGTGATCTGCAAATGTCTGAGTCAAGTGTGTGTACTTGTGTACTTGTGTCTCGGTAACAGCTGAAATCAAAATAGTGTGCTAACAAACTTTTGAGTTGGAAAACCTTAAGCCCAGCAGTTCAAGAATGGCTTCAGTGAGCCAAGTCTTACCTTTCTGTATCCCCAGAGCTGGTTCCCCTTCATGCCGTGGCAGTCATAGAGAGTGACTGCGCTGTTGTGCGAGATTGCATCGAAGCAGAATTTCCGGGTGTGCAGTGGCTCACCAGGTCGAATGTCTTCTCTCCATCCAAAAGTAAAGAGCTAGTGAAAACAACAATAGCAGAAAAGCTACAGTGAGCTTAATTTGGAGAGTCTGGAGAGCAGGGGGGAGAGGTCTTTTTAGCAATGTGGAATTCGTGCTTCGTGATTTACCAGAAAAGAACTCCATCTAGGCACAATGGAGGTGTTGGAAAAGGGCACGTATCACAGAGCCCTGTAGAAGCAACAGTGTCACCTTTGGTCTGGGCTGCCAAAAAATGCAAGTGAGGAGTTTCCAATTTGGTACCAGGAGAAATAACAGAGGGATGGCATGGAAAGAAAGGGACGGGGGAGAGTGGCAAGGGGGGAGGCGAGGGGAAGGGGAAGGAGGAAAACAAGCTCTTTAATGAAGCTCTTTGCAAATTCTTCATTTAGATAAAATGTTACTGGATCAAATGCTATGCAGTTAGCTCAAATAAGCAGACTAACTGAAGAAGACCAGAGCCGAACTGAGCTGGATGGAGACTAGCAGTTTGGAAAATTTGATTTAAATGGAAGCTAAGCTTAATGAAGTCAAGAAGAGGCAAATTAATTTTCTGGGGTTGGTATGAGTAATTCGGCAGGGCGATGTAAAAAGTTTTGGACTGTAAACACACAGGAGGAGACACAGTCTACACACATACACAAATTCCTCCTCCCCAGAGGAAAACAGAAGCTTCAGGAAGGGATATTTAAACTTACCGCATTTAATGGACTCTGCTATTCCATCCAATCATTTCCTCTTTTAGTCTATTCTACCCTACCAGTCGATTATTTGAAAAATGCTACTTTGGAGACACTGAGTGGATTTTAGAATATATTGAATTAAGGGGAAAAAAAAACCCTCTTCTATAAGGGAAGGGTATTTTCTTGAGTTTGAGCTAGTCCACCATCTGAGGAGTTTGGTAGGAGAAATCCTCAAGGAAATGGGAAACAGAGTAGGTGAGCCCTCTGCTTTCTTCCAGTTCTAAAATTTCAATGAGATTATGTATTTCTTTCAGTAGGATGGACTTAAGGTGGCCTTTTGAAGTCAAGCTGTGAGCTGCCAGATAAAGAGCCGTCCTATTGACAGAGGAGCCAAGGCCATGCTGAGCTCTGCGTAGACGATGCACTTGGTCTCGACCAGGTCCTCCGAATATTTCAGTTTTTCTCTCCTACCTGGGTAAGAAAATGTAGAGACTCCAGCAAAATACCAGGAATGGCTGCCAAAAACAGTGATGTGGGGAGAGCAGACTGCAGAAAACTTGAAAACACTGGGCTAAGGGGTGGGAAGAGAATTGGAAAGACATGCTGTAAATCAGACACAGGAAAGTGGATTGCCTGTGCAGTGGTTAGTGACTGTACTCTGTTTCCCTTCCTCTCTCTCTGCCAGGACACAAGAGAATGCTTTAATGAGAAGGACAAGGGTTTTAGGTGAGGTAGTTATCTGGCTAAGACTAGTCCCTTCACATAGAACAGTGCCTGTTCTGGCTAAAGGCCATCTTCCTTCCTTCATGAATCTACTTCACGTGAAATAGAAATTTCACGTGAAATAGATTCATGGAGAGACATTGTGTAGTCCTTTTTCCTATGGTTCCCCCCTTCCCCCATTTCATGGTGGACTGAGCCGTTTTTAGATTCATTTAAACTTAAATCCCATGCAGGACAATAACTTATCAAAGAAAAATGTCGATCAACTACGTATTTCTGATTTCAACACTCTCTTCAAATCAGAACTGACTTGTCCCTTGGTTTCTGAAATACTGGGTTTATCTTACCCTATTGTTCTGTTTTGCTCATGTCCCTTTTGTATCTGTCTTTGATGCAGGTGCGGCTCAGGGTTCTCCCTTGGACTTTGTCGTCTACCCCTTCTGGTTGCTTCCGTGTATGCTCAGTCCAGCTCTCATGAGTATGTTGATAACTTATCATCTGTGATGTGTCCAACTCCGTTGTAGAATTGCCCACCTGCATGCCCCATGGACATCTCAAATTCAAAATATCCTAAATTCAATTAGTTTTCTTTCCTTCTAAGCCTGTTCCTACTCCTTTATTTTGCTTTAGTTGGTAGTCATAGTATTCACTTGCCAACCTGGGAGTCTTTCCTCTTTTAACCCCGTTGTTTCCCTCACCCTCATTATTTGATCCCTGAGCAAGTCTTAACGTTTTTGTTTCCAAATATTGCTGGAAGTCGTCCCTTCCACTCTATCTCCACTACCTTTGCTCTCAATATTTCTTTTTTTTATTTTAAAGATTTTATTTATTTATTTGACAGACAGATCTCACAAGTAGGCAGAGAGGCAGGCAGAGAGAGAGGAAGGGAAGCAGGCTCCCTGCTGAGCAGAGAGCCCGATGTGGAGCTCGATCCCAGGACGCTGGGATCATGACCTGAGCTGAAGGCAGAGGCTTTAACCCACTGAGGCACCCGGACACCCCTGCTTGCAATATTTCTTGTCTGGACTGAAATGACTCCCTGATTGGTGTCTTTCCTGCCTTCCTTCACAACCTTTTGACTATGTTACCTCTTGGCCTGAAATCTCAGCATGTTTTCATATAATGCTCAGAGAACACAATAAAAACTCTTTAATGATGTGGGAAACAAAGGCAGAAGAGAAAATATTAAATGTCCTTACTACCTACAGCTTACTACTGACAAGTCCTTGAAACAGGCAGAGTGACATTCCTCTAGGGACTCAGCTGCCTCCATGCTGACTGCTTGCTAAGGGCAAAAGGAAACCTAACCCAACCCCGCCAGCCTCAACCCCCAACCCTGATTCTGGATCCTGTAAGTCTACTTTCACATATAAAAATTCCTTTGGAAACTTCATTTATCTCTAAACCCTCCAAGATATGTGTTGGCAATCATCCCCAAGCATATGGCGCACCAATATACATCTGAAGGGTCTTATGACTAGGGTTTTATAAGACGGTAATAAATGACCTTTCCCCAACAATAGCTAGCCCGCTCAAGGTCCTGGAAACCTTGCTTCCAAATGTCTTAGAGACTTCCGCTATCCCTAACCCCCTCCCGACTTGAAAATATATAATCAGCCATTCCTCATGACCCTGGTGCACCTATTTCTGACCACGGGTCCCGTCCCCATGCTTTAATAAAGCCACTTTTTGCACCAAAGGTGTCTCAAGAATTCTTTCTTGGCTGTCGGCTTTGACCTGTCTTTCCTAAATCATTAACTTATAAAGCATTTCCCACAATCTGGCCTTGGCCATTTTCCCCCAGCTGCATCCCTTTTCCCTTAGTGCATGTTCCAGCAACAACAAAACATTTGGAAGTTGCTAAGAGAGTGGAACTTAACAGTTCTCATCACCAGACAAACAAATCCTGTGACCATGAATGGTGGTGTGTGTTAGCTAGATTTGCTCTAGTGGTCACTTTGCAATATGTACAAATACCGAATCATTACGTTGTATGACTGAAGCTAATACAATGTCGTATGCCAATGTTACCTCAATTCAAAGACATTTGTAGTTCCTTGCACGAATCAGGCTATATTTTCCTCTCTGTGACTTTGTTCATGAGACTTTCTGTGGTCGGGAGGTCAACATTCAGCCAACCTAGTTCATGCTTACCAGTTCTTTGAGATTCAGTCCAGGGGCCAGGTGTGGGGGAAGGGGCAGAGAGGGAGAGAGAGGGAGAGAATCTCATATAGGGTTCTATCTCATAACACTGAGATCCTGACCTGAGCTGAAATCGAGTACCACGCTCAACCGGCTGAGCCACCCAGGCGCCTTGGCTTAAGTATCCATCCTGCCTGCCTTCCTTCCTTCCTTCCTTCTTTCTTTTTAAAATATTTATATATTTATTGGAGGGAGAGAATGAGTGAGCGAGTGGAGAGAATCTTCAAGCAGTCTGTCCTGCTGAGCGGGGACCCCGATGCAGGGTTTGATCCCACCACCCTTGAGACCAGTACCTTAGCCAAAATGGGGTCGGATGCCTAACTGACTGAGCTGCCCAGGTGCCCCAGCTTATGTCTTCTTTTATAGACAGTCTTTTTTTTTTTTTACTTTTTGCTTTTTAAATTTTTACTTTTCTAATTTTTAATTAAAAGGATGAGTGAAGTACAAAAGAATTCCTGTGTTAAAGCAAACATCAACAAATTCTTCTCTTGATGGACTTATTCACCTGTTGTCCCAATTATACCCCAGGTTTCCTTAGGTGACTTTTATTTCTCGTTGCTGGGTTTGTTGTTAGAGTGCGGTAATCATTTTCAGATTGGTGGGGTGGTTGTTAGCTGGGGGTCTCCATAGAGTTTCATGCTTTATCTTCATCATCATCACCATCATATATCATCCTGATTACGTGGTGATTACTTTCCTGCACCCCAAGTGATTTCCAGATTATATCAACTGCTCTATTCTTCTGCACCCACCTTTAGCTAAAATTTGTCTCTTACGTCTCTGAAGTGCTTTCTATTGCCATTTATCTCTGATGGCCACGTCAATCCAATCAGGCACCAAGCTTTTCATTCACTAGGCACACTTTCTCCCAAGCAATTTTGTAGCACCAGACACAAAGCAGACGTTATGAATGTATTTTCATCGTCTGTATTTTATGATGCTATTGTGACATTTATAGTTTGTCTCTTACTCTTGGGCTGGTTCTTACTGATGGAAGGATTAGATTTCATTCAGGTTTCCTGTACAAAAACTTGATTTTTTTCAACCTCAAATCCTCAGTTTTAGAGTAAATTGATGTTAATCTCTCCACTTGCTGCTTTTAAGTGATACTTTTAAATATAGGTCCAGAGTGATACAGAACTTGTACTTCTTCGGTTTACTGTCAGCGTGGTGTGGGTAATGTTGCCTGGCTTTGTACCGTATCGTGTAAGTAAGCTCGGCTAGACTTAGTACCGCAAATACACTTAGCACCTTGATTTTGTTACTTGATTTGAGAAGACCGAGAATATTTTCCTCTCCGTGGGTGGTTCTATTTTATTTCCTTGTTATGTGGTTGGCAGAAATCTGACCTAGTGCACGTTGCAGTTGGTACCCAGCTCTGTTCTGCGAGTGAGGCTGTGGATCCCAGCACCGGTCCTTTACCACATGCACCGACTTGCTCCCATCTCTGTGCGCACGTTGCCTAGCTGGGTCTTGCGAAGGGAGCATTCGGTCAGCTTCATCAGCGGGAGGAAGGTCTGCTTGGCCACAGCATGAGACCAGAGCCTGTTGCCCGGCCCAAACTGGAGGCCACTGAAGGCTCTCCTTCCTCCCTTGCCCTCTCACTTGGACTCCTAATGGGATTTGTAGGGTATCCTTTCCAGACCTTACAGTCTTATTAAGTTCTCTTTGCTTTTTCTTTCTCGGTCCCTAAAGGAAGCTGAAAGCCAGCACACAATGCTACAGTGATCTCAAACAGCTAAATAGAAGGCCCTGGAAAAAATGAATCACACAAATTGCTTCCTTCACAGAAGCCAAATTAGACATCACTGGTGTTCTGCAACAAGAGGCATTTTCTTATAAAGGCACTTCAGTAGATGATCCTTTATTTCCCTTGTAACTATTTTGTTTATTCGTTTGTATTTTATTTTTGCCATTTGTTAAAAAGGATCATTTCAACTCTAATAAGTGCCCTTTGTGGATTCTTTAAATGCTTTTGAATAAAAAAGAATACCTATAATTTTCCTTCTCTGATATACTTCTTTTTTCACTCAAGCATTTTAATCAAAACGGAGGAGAATGAGTCTTAATTCATGTAAGTCATTGAGTAATACAGTGAATAAAGCTTATAGCTAATTATTGGGGGGGAAACAGCTTGTAATGTTTTAATTACCAAGTGAGTATATGGTGATACGTATTTCAAAGATGATTCATTTTTTACCTCCTGTCAACTTTGTTTACTCTCCCCATAGTTCTGTTTTCAGAATCTCTAGAGATCAGGGATCTTTTTAAAGAGCCGTATTAACTGGTCTTTTTGTTCCTCATACAGTTTCTGCTTGTCTGGTGCTGCCCTCTGGTGACTATTTCTTGAATTACATGATGTAGATTTTAACAGTTCAGCATGAAAGGGGAAAATATACCAACCATTTTTCAAGTGTATGCAATATAGTTGGTTTTATTTATATTTATTTTCCTGCTGTCACATAAAATCTGTGGTCCGGAGCATATTTAATTCTAGAACATTCCAGGAGACAGAACTATGAAACCTGATTCAGGCATTCAGGCAAGGCATACTTCTCATCAGCTGGCTGGCTACCCGTGTTTCCTGGTTGGGCTGCACAGGGGCGGTAGAGAGGAATTTAGCCCAACAGACATAGATTTTCCATCTGGCATGCTTCTTTTTCTTTTTTCTTTAGGAAAAAGTATCCTTTCTACCCTAAATGTGGGTCCTCCTGATAGGCCTCTGAAGCCTTTTCTCTTGTTCCCAGGCTGAAGTCAGAATTGCTTCTTGGAAGTGCCAGGCCAGAGTCTTCCTCACATTCCTGGTAACAGCCCTGTGATGTTTACTGAAGAAGATGGGGGAAGGAGGGGCAAGTCAGCTTTTGCTGATATTTCATTCCCATTCATAAATCCTGGAGCTGCAGAACCTTTTTTATTTTTATTTTTATTTATTTACTTATTTTTTAATGTGTTATGTTAGTCACCATAAGATACATCATTAGTTTTTGATGCAATGTTCCAAGATTCATTTTTTATGTACAACTCCCAGGACTCTATGCATTGTCATATGGTTTCACCTACTTGCGGAGCATAAGGAATAACATGGAGAACATTAGGAGAAGGAAAGGAAAAGTGAACTGGGGGAAATCGGAGGGGGAGGTGAACCACGAGAGACTATTTTTATTTTTTTAAGATTTTATTTATTTATTTGACAGAGAGCAGGAGAGCTGCAGAGGGAGTGCGGGACTCAATCCTAGGACGCCGGGATCATGACCTGAGCCAAAGGCAGACTCTTAACCAACTGAGCCACCCAGGGACCCCCGCAGAACCTTCTCTAAAACCAATCTGATAAGCATTTGCACACTGCAGGATATATTTGAGTGAATGATAAATAGTATTTGGTGTTAGCAGCTGCCTTGGACCTGAGAGATTTCTAATCTGGTGTTAGTATAAAGTGATCCCGGGGAGAAAATGTCATAAAGCAGAAGGGAAAGTACATTGATTTTGCCTCTACCACACGTGCTACATGCTGGTGTATGTAGACACGATGTATTCTGATGTGAATATTATTGTCCCTATTTAGAGGTGGAGAAACTCCAGCTTAGAGAGATGTAACAATTTCACAAGGTTACACAGGTTATAGTGGTTGAAATCTATGTTGGCCTCACTACAAGGCCCATGATCCTTCTGGAACACCATGAGGCTGTGGATCAGAGTGGAAGGGCCAGAGGACCCATCGCGGCGGGGCAGCGTGGGTTCGCTGACTGATGGCGTTAATTCCGGACTGTGCTGTGGCCGGGTTCATCGCCGTTTTCCCGGACCATGCTGCTCGACGCTGTTGTGTCAGCTGCGTGCGGGGCAGGACGGGACAGTAGGGAGAGGACAGGGAGGAGCCAGCATGACGGAGCTCAGCCTATCTGAGCAGCTCGGTAAGATCCTAGGCTGGGCACGATTTGTCTTCACTAGTTTCACATACAAGATGGATACTGAGGAATATAGCTATAGGACAAAACTCAAGCCTTCGTGGAAACTGCTTGTCTACTGTTTTCAGGTTTCGAAAGAGAGGCATTATGGGCAATTCTGGGAAGCAAAGCACAGGCAGTTTATACTATGCTGAACGTGAGATGTGGCCTTTTGCAGAGAGAGACAGAGGAGCAGGGTAGGGAAGAGGCTTTAACTGTATCTGTAAATTTTATTCTCTTGAAAAATCTGGCAATGGCTGCAGATACTTGTTAAGTCAGTGTAATGAGTGTGCAAGGATGTGCTATAATTTTTTTTAATAGTTTCCTATTTGATTTCTTAAAAGATTTTATTGATTTATTTCTCAGAGAAAGCACACGTACAAGGGGAGTGGCAGAGGCGGAGGGAGAAGCAGACTCCCTGCTGAGCAAGGAACCTGATATGAGGCTCCATCCCAGGACCCCGGGATCATGACCTGAGCTGAAGGCTCGCTTAACTGACTGAGTCACCCAGATGTCCCCCCATTTGATTTTTCATGATCAAAAATTAAGACAATAAAAAGGGATAGACACAATTCTACCCACTATCATGTCTCTTTTGCAAGCGACACAGTGTGAGGAAAGTCCCTTATAAGGACCATCAGGTTTCAAAGTGGGTCAGGAGTCGCAAGTCACTTAATAAACAGAATTGCTCTGAAACGCTTTTCAATCAAAGGCAACAAATAGTTCTAAAGGAGTCCAGGAAGTCCAGGTTGGGCTGTTACTGCCTCAAAGTCATCCTTCATGTGTAGGATTATAGACTGCTACAGCAACAAGACGCTTATGTAAAGTATCCTTTTCAAAATATTGCCAGAGGGGAAAATCAGATTAGATAAAGTCACAAAAAGCTTACAAAATAAAAAGAGTCTTTCAATAAAACTGTGAAATTTAGTTGGAAGATTACATGGCACTCTGCAGGCTTTTTGTGGTTTGAAGACTACCATTCGGGGAAAAAAAATATCCTTATATCCTTCCTCTGAGAAGGGTGGGAAATCCCAAAAGCCTTTCTCCTATGTAAAGCACATTTCTGTACACGATCTCAACTGATGATCACAGTTGCTCTGAGATGAAGCAGAAACCAAGGAGGTAAGTAATTGGCTTAACAACAGAGCTGGTCGGTGGGAGCAGCGAGGACCACCCCTGAAGGTCCTGTATGTCTGGGTTAGAAATCTGTCTTCCCTGTCTGCCTCCCTGCCTGCCTCAGCCCCGCTGGCTCCTGTTGCTTCTGGTTGCCGACCTACCTGTTCGTGAGACCATGTCCTTTCAGAACCATCCTTGACGCAGATGTCCAGCCTCAGTTCAGTGCCGGTGGCCCCATGCTTGCTGTCTACACAGAGATTTGCTGCCAGGTTTCGAATCTGTGGACAGAAGAAAGAATGAGCATGGGGCTAGTTTTTCTGGCACCCCTAGCTCCCGGCAACCCCGGTATAGATTCAGTAGTTCTCTTTTTAATCTATTTGAGAAAGAGAGAGAGAGAGACTGTGCATAGGTGCCTGAGCAGGGGAAGGAGCAGCAGAAGGGGGAAAAGCAGGCCCCCCGCGGAGCAGGGAGCGGAATGCGGGGCTCCCTCCCAGGACCCTGAGATCATGACACCAGGCGAAGGGAGACACTTAACCGACTGAGTCCCCCAGGCTGTCCCCCTCAGTAGCTGTCTTTTTGATTACACGATTCCTGAATGATGTTTTAAATTTATATGCAACACGTGGAGCAAAATCAGGGAGTTAAATATAACAAGGCCTAGTGGGCATGTCAAGGAACGTGAGATGGTTGAGGAGCAAGACTGCAGCTGGTGGACCAGCGAAGGACCTCGTGACAACGCCACACGGGGAGAAGCCTGGCTCAGGACTCCCGGAAACTGGCGATTTCTTTCTTCAGGGAGTTCTTAGCTTGGAATTTGTTATCTTCTTGCTCCAGGGCATCTTCTGCCATTTCCGTCTCAGCTGGGAGAGAGAGATCCAATAGGAAGCAGATGATGCACGCTGTGTTTGATGGAAGAGAAGGAATCATGGAGCACCGCGCGGGTTCTGTGCGGGGTGTGGGGACCACGTCCGGGTTTGCCTGGACCATCCCGGTCTCCACCCGTGGTCATGGTGTAGCATTTCTGCTGGGGCCCCTAGAGCATTAGCGAAATAGGAAAGATTGTACTACTGGTGCCGTGTTATGCTGGAAGAGGATTGATTCTCTATGTAAAGTCCGAACGTGGACAAATCGTCGAATGAGAAAAAAAAATGACCGATAATTTGTTACAGGGATCCTATTCCTACTGATATAAGGAACTGAGTATTTAGGGGTGGGCGAAGAGTGGACTATGAAAAGTGTCAAGATCAGAAATGGCAACAGAAGGAGTTGAGGCCGTGCGCACGTGTCGCTTTGTCAAGTCTGCCTGCCTGAGGATTTCGATGAATCTGCGGACCTCGAAAGCCCCCCACCGCGTCATAGAGATGGATGGTGTTCATGGTTTGTTACTTAGCGGTCAACGTTTAGCTAAGCTCAGCGATCTCCATCCTTTTTATGTCTTTATATAGTCCGGGATTATAATAATCCCTTTAGGTATTGTTAAGAATGGAAACAAGAACAGGATGTACTCAGGGGATAATTTTAGTCAAGGCTCTTTTGCCGAGAATGAGCAGATAAGGTAAGGAGTCAGTCCGGGGCAGAAGGATGGCTGAAGCATCTGTTGCTCCTGGGATGAGGGCAAGAGGCAGAGAGAAGGTTGTCATGAAATGTAGTGAGGGTCATGAAAAGAATAAATGAGGTCTGAAGGGGGTTGTGGAGGGCAAAGTGATGTCTTATTTCACTTACTGTAGGAGTAGAGGTTGGTATAATGTCATTCAGGAGGAGCCAAGGTGGTAGATATAGTGTCCTTATTCAGGGAATTTGGCCACAATGGGGGGGTTCATCACTCAATTTTGGACCTCGATGTTCAGGCTCTCTGCCCCCCAGTGCCAAGGGAATGTGAAATAATATAGGACACATGGTAACAGTTCTTAACCTAGTTTGGTCTACAGACCTGTGTGGGAATCCAAGGAAAGCTATGGACACTTTTACAATAACAAAGTAAACAACGAAGCTATAAGTGCAAACACATCAGAACTTCCCTGTTCATTTTCCTGGAACCTACAGACTCCACGTTTGAACCCTGAATTAGGGAAAACACTTTCCACCCACTCCTTGAAAACTTCCTCCTAGTAGGGTGGGAAATCCCAAAAGCCAGGGAATGAACTCGGCAGCTGTCGATGTGCCCCGGATTAGCTCTCACTTCTCTTTCTCTGCCTTCCTGAAACAAGCACCAGGGAGGAATTTCAGTGTGGAATCTGGGGAGCCAACCTTCAAATCAGCCTTTTGTAAAATCAATTCCTTGGTGTATGATTGAGTTTCTTTGGTGAACTAGAAACACCCAGAAGGTCAAAAGTTTGCTTTTTCTGTCACTAACTTGAGTCTGGCACACTCTGCAAAGCTCTCCCTTTGATCTCCTTATCTGCACCCGGGGTATCAGTTTTCTAAAGCTGTCTCTAGCCCGGGAGCTGCCTGCCTGAACCCTGGGCAGGACTCGCTTGCCACTGTTGGACCGTGTAAGTCAGAGACACACTCTTCTTAGAGAACCAGTGTCGGTGTGGGCCAAAGACACCTTCAGGGCACTATTATTCCCTCTACTTGAGTCCAGGAGCTCTGAACCACATTTAGAAGAACAGCAGCTGCTCGTGCTTTTTGGCTGCTTGGCCACTGAGCGAGAAGTGCGCCCTTCTCCGTCAGCTGGCGTGGTGCTGGCTCACCGAGGGGGCTCTGGCTGCTCTTGGAAAAGGAGGACATCGGGAAGAAAAGAACATGCACAAGCCAGGGACGCCGAGTGGCCAATCTGCCAATCCTGCCTGCGGATACACACCAACCCCCATCAGAGAGCCTCGTTTTGGTTTCTAAATGCTATGAGCTCGAAGGGGTCTGGCAGGGCTGGAGGAGATCATTTTCTACACTCTTGAATTTTCTACATTCTCACTCCAATGGCATCTGCGTAGACAATGGGATAAACTGCTTTGGAAGCCAAGTTTCAAGGGTGTAATTGTCTACTACATCTGTGTAAATTCCAGCCTGTAGTGGCGCCAGAGAAGAACTGTTAGAGAATATAGGGTAAGGTAGCACCTGGAGTCAAGCCTGCTACTCGGCCATTCGCGCTCGCTTCTCTCTTCCTTTTCATTTCATCCTCACCACTTTGGCACATATTCTTGTCCTCTCCTCTTGCTCACAAACACAACTCCGTCAAACCCGTATAGAGAACAAACTGATGGCTGCAGAGGGGAGAGGGGTGTGGGGTTGGGGAAAAGGGTGAAGAGCAGTGGGGGAGACAGGCCTCCAGTTTTGGAATGAACAAGTCATGGGAATAAAAGGCAGAGCCTCAGGGATATCGACAATGACATGGTAATAGTGGTATAATGGGACAGATGGGAGTGACATTCACTGTGAATACAGCCTAGTATATAAACTGTCAAATCACTATGTTGTACACCTGAAACTGATGTAACATTGTGTCAACCACATGCAAATGAAATAAAATAAAATAAAATAAAAAACAGGTGAATAAAATTCCAATAGAATGAATTCTATTTATTTATTTGAATAACATTTAAAAATGGAGATAAGAAAATTTACGCTTTTTCAGCATGGGCTCTGTATCCAGCTGAAAGCAAAGCAGTTCCCACACAGGCACACACCCAAATCTAGGACACAGAACACTGAATAAATCTATGACAGAATAGGTCCTATTCATGCTTTATTCCTTTGATGTCCAGCTTCAGGGCTTGGCATCATTGAAATTGTGTCAAGAAATCCTGAGAGACACTGAACAGGATTAGAAAGTTAGGTAGTGCTTGACTAGGAATGGGTGGGAAGCTGGAGAAAAATGGGGGGAAAGGGAATCATTATGTATGACAGGATTACAGAGATAATCTCCTTCTGGGCAAGGCTTAGAGAAAGGTCTGGCAGAGAGTAAAGAATGTCTTAGATACACAAGAGAAGTCAGTCTCAGCGTGAACATTTTTTGCCCCCTCCCCAACACGGGAAGTTTTTAAAAAGAGGTCCCAGAGGAGTGTGGTATAAATAGGTTAGCTAGTAGGTGTGGGATTGCTTATTGCATTGGTTGTTAAAGAGAGACTAGGCTCAGTTTAACAAATGAGAGAGCATGGCTTGCTAATTTCCCCCTTACCAGGGACTTTGAAGTAAGAAGTAGTGGATTAATGATTCAGTCAACAAAGTTTTATCAAGGACCTGCTATCCCAGGTGCTTTAACACAGTGAAAAATAATAAGGCATCACTTCTGGGGGGTGGTGTGGGGTATGTGAAATGGGCAAAGAGGGTCAAAAGGTATAGACTTCCAGTTATAAGATAAATAAGTTCTGGGACTATAATATACAGCACAGGTGACTACAGTTAAGAATACAGTGTTGTGGGGCACTTGGGTGGCTCAGTGGGTTGAGCCTCTGCTTTGGGGTCAGGTCATGAGCCCTGCATCGGGCTCTCTGCTCAGCAGGGAGCCTGCTTCCCCCTCTCTCTCTGCCTGCCTCTCTGCCTACTTGTGATCCCTCTCTCTGTCAAATCAATAAATAAAATCTTAAAAAAAAATACTGTGTTGTATGTTTGAAAGTTGCTAAGAGAGTAGATCTAAAAAGTTCTCATAAGGAAAAAATTGTAACACTGTGTGGTGATGGAAGTTACCTAGACTCACCGTGGTGATCATTTCATAATCTATACAAATACCCAAATCATTATGTTGAGCAGCTGAAATTAATGTAATGTTTTACCTCAATTATATATCAATTAAAAAAACATTTGGTAAAAATAAATTTGAATTTAATAACCGCCACCACAACAAAATCAGTCTCCTCCTCTGTGCGATTTGAGGTCTAGAGGACATCAGAAAGCACCTGAGTGGAAGAAAGGCTTGCGGCTCCCAATATTTCTGGCCGTGAATTTTTAACATGGCAAAAGGAATCAAGATGCTCCTTTTTCTGGACCGGGGTTGGTCTTAGAACTCAAATTCGTGTGCTGAGCTAGAAAGTAAGAAGATGGTAGGGGAGTATGGAGAGAGAACGGAGTGGAGACGGGGCAAGTCTGGGCTCTGCTCACCAGTCACAAAAACAGGTTCCCCCTAACCTCGCCATGTATTCCTCTTAAAAGCTCAATTCATCCATTTCTAAAAAGACAGCCTTTAAGGAGTGTCCCTGAATGAAAGGTGCTTTGAGAAGTACTGAAAGAGATCCCAGGACAAAAGAAAAATAATTCCTGTTCCCAAGTTGCCCACAGTCCTACTGGGGAGACAGCACTCGGAAGGTTTTGTTAGATGACTAAAAGCTAAGTGAGGACTGAAGAGGAAATGGTCAGTTCTGAGCAAGACAACTTTGGGCACTTAGAACTGAGGACATTGGAAAGGGGCTCGAGAGGATGCGTGGAATTGAATCTTGAGAGTGAAATGACAGAGGGGCACTCTAGTCTCAGGGATCAGAAATGGAGAGTAGACAGTGCAAGGAAATGGCGCAGAATCGTGGCTCAGCATGAGGTCTGTAAAATGAGGACAGTTGAGCCTCAGAGGGTGATTGGGAAGATTGAACTGATACATGCAAGGTGCTTAGCCCAGTGTTAGCTACTATTTATTTGCTTATTTATTTTCTCAGCTGTCTCAGCTATGGTGGTAAATGTGGTGATGCCACAGTCAGATCCCATTTCTGTTATACCGTGAGATGTCTCACAGGCACTTCAAATACAAGGAGACGACCGCTGGTGACCTGTGGCCCATCGCTCCAAACCGATTCTTTAGTCCTGATCACCTGATCAGCTTGATGTTAGAAGCAGACATCCAAGATCTCTGTCGGGCAACTTGGATGTCACCTTAGACACCTCATATCTTGCCTCCAGCCCCAATTAGCTGTCTGTTGATTCTGACCCTTAATACTGAACACCCTACTCCTTTCTTCTCCTTTCCAGTCTCCCAGGCCTTCAACATCTCCTCGTGGGCTTTAAAAAAAAATTGTAGTATGGGGCACCTGGGTGGCTCAGCGGGTTAAAGCCTCTGCCTTCAGCTCAGGTCATGATCCCAGGGTCCTGGGATCGAGCCCCGCATCGGGCTCTCTGCTTGGCAGGGAGCCTGCTTCCTCCTCTCTCTCTCTCTCTCTCTCTCTCTCTCTCTCTGCCTGCCTCTCTGCCTGCTTGTGGTCTCTATCTGTCAAATAAATGAATCTTAAAAAAAAAAAAAAAAAAAGCCTCTGCCTTCAGCTCAGGTCATGATCCCAGGGTCCTGGGATCGAGCTCCGCATCAGGCTCTCTGCTTGGCTGGGAGCCTGCTTCATCCTCTCTCTCTCTCTCTCTCTGCCTGATGCTCTGCCTACTTGTGATCTCTATCTGTCAAATAAATAAATCTTAAAAAAAAAATTGTAGTAAAATGTACATAATATGAAGTTTGCCATTTCCATCATTTCAAAGTATAAAATTCAATAGCATTAGTACATTCAAAATTCTGTGTAACCATCACCAGGACGTCCAAGACTGTTTTCATCCCCCAAAATAGCAACTCTGTAACCATTAAGCAATGACTTCCGCACTTCTCCCACCTCTGGTAGCCTCTATTCTACTAACTCTATGAATTTTCCTATTTTATTTTATTTTTTAAGATCTGGTAATTTATTATTTTAGAGAGAGAGAGAGTCAGGGAGAGGGGCAGAAGGAGAGAGAGAATCTCAAGCAGACTCCCTGTGGCATGTGGGAGCCCTCCATGGGGCTCGATCTTACAACCCTGATATCGTGGCATGAGCCAAAATCAGGAGTCTGATGCTTAACCAATGGAGCCACCTGCGTGCTGCTGAATTTGCCTATTTTACATACCTCAGATAAGTGGATCCGCACCATTGTCCTTTTGTGTCATGCTTATTTCATTTAGCATAATGTTTTCAAGGTTTATCCGTATTATAGCATATGTTAGAACTTTGTTTCTTTTTAAGGTTGAATGATATTGCATCATATGTAATATACATATTAATATTAATATACATATATATCAGATTTTGCTATCTCTTCACCCATTGATAGACACTAGGCTTGTTCCCACCTTTTGGCTATTGTAAAAAATGATGCTGTGACCATTGGCATACAGATGTCTGTTGGCTTACTTGTTTTCAGTTCTTTTGGGTATATCCCTAGGAGTGGAATTGACTGAGTCATATGGTAATTCTATGTTTATCTTTTTGAGAAACCACCATACTGTTTTCCATAGGGGCCACACCATTTTACATTCCTACCAGCAATGTACAATGGTTCCAGTTTCTTCACATCCTTGCCAATGCTTCTTGTTTTCTGGTTTTGATAGTAACCATTCTAGTGGGTCCAAAGTGATATCTCTTTGTAGTTTTGATTACATTTCCCTAATGACTAATGATATGGAATGCCTTTTCATGATTTTATCCAGTATTTGTATGTCCTGTATGGAAAAATATTTATGTAAGTCCTCTACCCTTTTTGAACTGGGTTTTTGTTGTTGTTGAAATGTAGGAGTTTTAAGAAACATTCATGACATTAATCTCATCAGATATATGGTTTGCAAATGTTTCCTCCAATTTTGCAGTTTGCTTTTCCTTCTGTTGAGAGTGTCTTTTGGTACACAAATGTTTTTATTTTTAATCAAATTCAATTTACCTATTTTTATTTTTGTTGCTTCTTTTTGGTGTCATATTTAAGGAACCATTGCCAAACCCAATGTCGTGAAGATTTCCCCCTAAGTTTTATTTTAAGAATTTTGTGTTCTTGTGTTTAGGTCTGATCCACCTGGAGTTAAAATTTGGGTATAAGATAAAGTTCCAACCTCATTCTTTTGCATGTGGACGTATTAGTTCGCTAAGACTGCTGTAACAAAGTACTATCAACTGGGTGGCTTAAGCAACATCAATTTATTGTATCACAGTTTTAGAGGCTGGAATTGTGAGCTCAGGGTGTTGGCAGGGTTGATTCATTCTAAGGGCTGTGAGGCAGACTATGTTCTATGCCTCTTTCCTAGCTTCTAGTTTATGGCAACCTTTGACACTTTTTGTCCTGAAGGCATCACCCTGATTTCTGCCTTCATGCTTACGTGGCATTCTCCTTTTATGCTTGTCTGTGTCCAAGTTTTCTATTTTTGTAAGGACACCAGTTATATTGGATTAGAGGCCTACTCTAGTATGACATTATCTTCATTAATTACAACTGCAACAACCCTCTTTCCAGATAAGGTTACATTCTGAGGTACTTGGGATTAGGATTTCAATATATGAGTTTTGGGGAACATGACTCACTAACAGTGGGTATCCAGTCTTCCCAGCACAATTTGTTCCCTCCTCATTGAGTGATCTTGGTAAGAAAATAATTGACTATGTAAGTGAGGGTTTACTTTTGGGTTCTCTATTTTCCTCCATTTGTTGATATATCTGTCCTTAGCCATTACTACACTCTCCCCCACCAGCTTTATTGAGATATTGAGATATTATTGATATATTAATATATGTTATTAATATATAATATGTGAAATAATTACTACAATAAGGTTAGTTAACACCTCTATTCCCTCACATAATTATCTTTTTGGAGGGGCTGATAACATTTAAGATTTATTCTTTTAACAACTTTCAGGATATAATACAGTATTGTAATTATAGCCGCTATTCTATACATTAGATCCCCAGAACTCACCCCTCCAGCTGGAGGTTTGTGTCTTTTGATCATTTCCTATTTCTCCTACAGCCCAGGCCCTGGTAACCACCATTTCATTCTCTATTTTTATGAGGTAAGCTTCTTTAGTTTCCACATGAAGTGAGAGCATATAGCATCTGTCTTTCTCTTTCTGACTTATCTCAGACTATATATATATATATATATATAGGGAGAGAGAGAGAGAGAGAGAGATCATATATTCTTTATCCTTTTGTCCATCAATGGGCATTTAGGTTGTTTCTGTGTCTTGGCTGTTGTGAATAATGCTGCAATGAACATGGGATGCAGATATTTCTTTGAGATAGTGATTTCATTTCCTTTGGTTATATACCCAAAAGTAGGACTGCTGGATCATTATGAATACCACACTTTTTGGATTACTGTAGCTTTGTGTTAAGTTTCAAAATCAGGAAGTGTGGGTTCTTCACCTTTGTTCTTCTTTTTCAATATTGTTTTGGCTCTTCAAGTTTCCTTCAGATTCCACATGAATGTTAGAAGGAGTTTTCTGTTGCTGCAAAAACACCATTGGAGTTTTGATAGAGATTACAATGAGTCCATAAATTTCTTTGAGTAGTACTGGCAAACTATTTTTGGGTAGCATTAACAATATTGTTTTCTAATCCACAAACGTTAGATGTCTTTCCACTTATCTCAATATTTTGAAATTTTCTTCAGTGTACAAATCTTTTCCCTCATTAGTTAAGTTCACTCTTACATTAATTTTTTTAGAGAGAAATATAATGTATGTAAGAGCACAGATTATGGAATTTTAGTTTAGATTTTAATCATTTACTAGCTGCTATGTGATTTTAGCCAAGTTACTTAACTTCCTTTTGTCTTAGTTTCCTCTTCAATAAAATGAAGGTAATTACAATACTTACTTGGTAAATCGGATGTGAAGAATAAGTGATATTATACATATAAGGTGCTCACATTAGTGTCTGGCCCATATTAAGTGCTCAAAATGTTAGCTTTATAGTACTACTGGTAGTAGTAGTATTGGGATGCAGTGAGCAATGAGACTGAGGAGGTAGAATTATGAAGGGCCTTGAATATTAAAATAAGGAATCTAGACCTTGTTCTGTTGGCAAACAGAATTATTAGATCTTGAGAAGGAAAACTTGTTTTAGTTTTAAATTAAAAACTTGTTAGTGGGAAAGACAGGTGGAGAGTTATATAGTTGTAAACATGGGCGCTAGTTCTAACTGATGAGAATCTGTACTATGTAGTGATTGTGTCAGAATATATCTATGTATTAAAAAAAGAGATGTATTCCAGACGCATCGTTCAGATAGCATTCACTGGTCCTGACAAGTGCACGCGGATAATGAAGAAGATGTGTTGAGTTTGAGGTGTCTTTGTGGCATCTACATATAGACATCCAGAAATCTGGAGTTTAGAAGAGAGGTAAAAGCAAGAAATATGGATTTGAAAATTACCTACTATGCCGACTATTAATATATTGCCTCTCAATTTCAAGTTCATTCCTCTTTGTCTTGCTTTGCGATAACAAGATGGACGCTGTGGACATTTTTCTTTCCAGCAGCTGCAGTTTTAGGTTCCACTCATAGAGGGTACTGGAGAGACACTAAAGGGCAGAGCAGGAAGGAGTCTCACTCTTTTCCATTGTGTAGGTGCTGGTTTTCCATGTCATAGTCAGTAAATTGGTAGGTAGAGTAAGTTGGAAGAAAGTAGCCCTCACCTGAGGGGCCCTCATAGTTTAGTAGAGGCTACTGCCTGCAATCTCTTTACCACCACAAGCCAAATGGAATCAAATGAAACTTGACCCTCAACCTTGGTGGGGAAAGAAGGGTAGGGCTCTTCCAAGTTTCTGAGTTCCTGCCTTGCTCACATCCCCTCAGCTCTAAAGGTAGTTACTACTTTAAGAAGTTGCTGCTTCTGTACTCTTTAGAGTCTATGTTTTACCTCTTTTACTAGGTTGTAATTTTCTTTATATTAAAATTTCCTTGTTGTAATTACTGGTGTCATTTCTGGCTCCTGACCAGACCC
This sequence comes from Meles meles, assembly GCF_922984935.1. Taxonomy (NCBI): domain Eukaryota; kingdom Metazoa; phylum Chordata; class Mammalia; order Carnivora; family Mustelidae; genus Meles; species Meles meles. The sequence goes on from NC_060067.1 coordinate 158,876,865, forward strand.
TGACCGATGCAGCAACATATGAGTAATAATTGAAGTCATACAAGGATACGATAGTACATACGTAAAACATATGAAGAAGACGGGATGGAATTCTGGGGAATGCTTTCTTTGGGAAGAGGGCAAAGAAAGAGTAGTGAAGAAAAAGAAAGGGAGAGTAAAAGAAGGACTAGAATGGAGACAGCAATAAGAGTTTCAAGAAGTGGGTAGGAGAGTCAATAGCGTCAAATCCCTTAGATTTCGTCGAGTAGGAGGAGGACTGGAAGAGGCTGCTGGATTTGACAGTCAGGAAGTCGCTGGTGGCCTTTTCCAAGGACAAGTTCTGTGGTGTGGTAACAAGGCAGGAGACAGATTGCCCAGTGGGTTGAAGAAAATTGGGAGGTGAAAGTTCAAGCCACAAATGGAAGCTTCCCCCTTTTTAAAAAGAGAAGGCAGAGAGGGGGAGGGGCAAAGGGAGGAGAGAAAGAGTCTTAACTAAGCAGGCTCCACGCTACCCAGGGAGGGGCTCGAACCCAGAAACATGAGATCATGATCTGAGCCAAAATCAAGAGTCAAGACGCTCAACCAACAGAGCCACCCAGGTGCCCCTGGAAGCTTATCTTTCAAGAAGCTTGACAGTGAGGGGAAAGGTAGATACAGGGAAAAAATAGAATAAAAAAACCCAACATTTTGGGGATGGCCAGACTTGAGACTACAATTACATATAAATCCTGCTCTAATTCATTTGAGACTCAAACATTTTTTTAAGTGTTTTTAGAAACTAAAAACATAAATATATAAATAGAAAACATTAGAAGTGCTTTCATTATTCTTGTAGGACCTTTGCTTTTTAAGGTTTGGTTTCACGGCCATCACACCATTTTTGCTTGAACGGACCCATTCCATCTCTAATTGCTCCATCCTCCTGGCATAGAATGACTGCTGGCAGAGACCAACTACTGCCTTTCCTTGAAATTATGCCCACAGAGATTTTCTTCCTAGCGTATGTACATTTTCCTCTTCTGAATTTACCATAAATGTAATTGTTTTGGCATCTCTTTCTTGCCCTGGGACTTACTAGAACGACTCATTTCAGAAGCCTGGTTTACATTATGCAGGAAAAAGCTGAGCCTGTGGCAGAAATATTACCATAGGGCCTTCAGATTTATATGTGTTCCGCTCTAAATAGTCTTTTTCTAAAACTGTGTCCCACAACTTGAAGTATTGTGAGTATTGTTTGTGAAACATATCCAGCATCAGAATAGAACTTTTAGGCTAAGTGTTATTTGCCAATAACAATTTGATTCTCACAAACAGATACAGAGGAAGATTTGTATAAATAAGCCACTTTTTGTTGGGCTTAAGATAAGCAACTCTTCCCTGATAGAAGGGAAAAAAAATTATAGTACTTACTTCATACTCAACTGAGTGCTTTCACAACCATTATTTTGCTTCTAAATCTGTACCACCACCATGCTTTGCATTCATACACATTTGCAGTTGAGGCTCTGAGATAGTAAGTGGTTTGCCTAATATTACAAAACCAGCAGATAGAAGGCAGGATTTGTACCCATGTCTCTCATTCCTAGACCCGAGATCTGATCTTTATCCTATATTGTAGTAATGGTTATAATTAATTCACCAGAACAGTGCAATTTTGGGTGTTAAATCCATGGCAAATGCTTCACTGAGCTCAAAGGAATATATGAAGATTAAAGAAGGCTATGAATCCTTGAGTTTAGAAAAGAAGTGATCCCAGTCCAAAATTGAGTTGGAATCTAGATCTAGATAGAGTGTCTGATCTAGATAGAGGGGCTGAAGCAGGGTTAGAAATAGACACTCAGGAAACTTTGGTAAAGCCCTTGGCCAAGCCAATGGATGAAGAAGTGACAAGTCATTGAGGCCCGTGACTAAAAGGGAATATGTGGTTCCCTATAGTAAGTGGAGTCTAGGGAGGCTGCAGTGGTATGAGAGAAGGAACCATGGGGGATTAGGAGAAGAAATCATTTCCTGACCTTTGAATGAGACTCTAGCTTTTAGATTTGAATTTCTTAAAAATCCATTTTCCCAAAAGTCAGAAAATGGAAGAATATTGACAACTTTATTCTGACGCATACAGTTGACTAGAAAATACCTCCTTTTGTGTCCAACAACCAGTTACATCTTTTGTTAAGCACAGAATATGGACCAGTTTTGTTCTTTTGAACCCACAAACATGTAAGTCTGAAGGCTTAGAAACTACGAATTTTTTAGTCTGGATTTCTTTCTTTAAGTTCTGATGTTGGAATTTCATAAAGTCAAGGAAAGAATTATTTTGGCATTGAGACATTGTCTGATGAGGGAATGACAATAACTGGTTTGGCCAAACAAAGAGTTTTGAAAGCTCAGATGATAATTATTCGTGTTTTGGTATGAATTATACACACATGTGTAATGAGATAAAAGATACATTACCTGTCAGAAACATGAAAGAAGACATTTTTAAAAAGTTGTAAGGAGGGGCACCTGGGTGGCTTCGTTGGGTAAGTGTCTGCCTTTGACTCAGGTCATGATCCCAGGGTCCTGGAATTGTGTCCTGCATCGGGCTGTCTGGTCAGCTGGGAGCCTGCTTCTCCCTCTCCCTCTGCCCCTGCTCATGTGCTCTCTCTTTCTCTCTCATTCTCTCTCTCAAATATATATAGATTTTTAAAAATCGTAAAAAAAAGAGTTGTAAGAGTAACTTAGGAGACAAACAGATTTACTTGGGTCCTCTTTCTCTCTACAATTTATAAGACCCAGATGAGTAAATTAAAGGTGGACAGTAGGAGGGAAAATAAGATCCAAAGGAAACTGTTATAGTGAGAGTTTGAGATTATCTACAGGAAAATTTGTCAAAGGGATATCTGAAAATCAGGAAAGGCATTTTAAATCAGGAGTTACTATGAGCTTTCCTGTGTTCTGTGGAGGGAAGGAATCTTCAGGAAGAGCTATTCCCACACTGCTAATAATACTAATTGCACCTGTGTCAAGTGGTTTGAAAGCAGGAAATACTGCTTTGAAGGCAAATACAAACCACAGGAGGAGCAGGCTTGGGGCCTGTGAAGGCAGTGTGGCCCTACTTCAGCCTGAGATTGTGAGAAGAAACCCCAGAACAGACTGGAGCCAGAAATTGTTAGTCATCATAGATGATAGATCATAGATCGTAGATCATAGTCATCATAGATCATTCACAAAGCAACATGGAGACATCTCCTCAGACTGAGCCAGGTTGGGCTAGGCAAGCACCTCATCTTTTAACGAACATCTTGACATTTAATGTTCCTTTCATTTTTTTTTTCTGGAGTGCTATTATGAACACTTCTCCCAATGGTTAGATTCATCTATGAATTGCCAATAAATCTAAGATTTGCTCCAGTTCCAGTATAACAGAGAAAAGCCACTTTCAGTCTTCTCTCCAAAGCCAAGGGCATCAAAAATAAAGCAACTTCTTAGTACTTGAAAAATGACTCACACAACACAGTGTCTAAATAAAAATAATTCTTCCTTCAAATTCAGGTCAGATTGTTGAAATGTGGACAGGTTTAAAAGCTTGTCTAATATAGAGATGTTAGGCTCTCATGTAAAATTTAAAAACTGCTAGTTAATGAAGATCTGCAATCAAAATTATGGGTTGATTCTGAGAAGGATGTGACCCTTTGACCCTGGACAGGATTGCAGCAAAATCCCTGAGACACATGATAATCTATGGGCTTTTAAAGTTCTCTGGAGAAATAGATTCTCTTGAACTCATTCTTGAGTTTAATAGCCATCCCTCTAAGGAAGGTCAGCAAATTATCCTTATTTTCAAGTAAGATAATTCAGGGTCTGAGTTTTCTATTGTAAATTTCATCACTGTTAAACACAGTCAGCATATTAAAAGAGGCGACTTGGGTCTTTAAGGGGAAAAAAAAAGGTGGAAATGTTAAATTGCATTTGGGATACTAAGCTATAATGTAATATTTATAAAACATTTCATGGCATAATTACTTCCCTGCAATGTTTCTCTGTGGACCATATATTATGAAACCATATCCTTTCCATTTTGTAGACTACACAACTGAGTAGTGGTAAAAAATATGTCCACCCTCTTTCTTACCTCCTGCTGCAAAATCAAATAAATGGGGAAACAAAATAGTGAGATTTGAAGGCCTAGCCTGAAATTTCAGAGCCATACTGATGAGCATTCCATCACTGTGTCCTGTAGTAAAGAAATTCATGCAAAACTATTTAATAAAGACTACTGATTAATTGTTCCTATAAAAAAGCAAATGTAATCCATTTAAACCAGGGACATCAGATAGTCCACCCTGGGGCTCCATCTTATGTAAGAGGTAATGTAATGATCTCAAGATGCTTGGATCCTCCAGCCAACTTTTTGAACAATAACCTTACATCTACTTTTAATCTAAGCATTTTATATAATGTTCCTCTTCTCAAATTAACTGTCAGTGCAGTTAATCATATTCAATGGATGGATAGTTCTGAGAATGAACAGGTTGAAGCTTGATAAAATTGTGATATGAATGGTGGGTGTTCATAGCCAGGAGTCATCCCTTCTCTGGGAGAGAGTGAAACTATATTTCTCCCTGAACAAAGCAGAACAAAAACCACAACAAAATAATGCAAAACAAAACAACCGAGTTCTCAGAAAAGCTCAACAACAGTCTAGCTCCAGTCTAGTGAGTGTGGCAACATTAACAACCTAAACAGACAGTCCAGGCAGTTTCAAGCGAAAGTCAGGTAAGCCCCATATTGTGTAGGGGCCTTTGGGAGGCCAGCGAGGCCTGGCTTCTGGTCTCTGGCAGGGACCTGCTGTGTTACCCCAAACCTATGAAGCTCTCTTGGGGAGAGGCTATGCCTCCAACGTTTCTGTAACCCCAGAACCTGGTGTAGTTTTTGGTATATAATATATTAGTCAGCTAGGGCTGCTATAGCAAAATACCACAGACCGGGGGGCTTCAACAAGAGAAGTTTATTTCTCAGTTCTAGAAGCTGGAAGTCAAAGATCAAGGTGTTGTCAGGATTCATTTCTTCTGAGGCTTCAGACTTCAAGGTTTGAAGATGGCTACCTTCTTGCTATATCCTCATATGGCCTTTTCTCTATCTGTAAGCACTCCTGGTGTCTCTTCGTATAAGAACACCAGTCCTATTGGGATAGGGCCATGCTTACGACCTCATTTAACCTTGATTACTTCCTCTATATCCAAATACAGTTATATTGCTGAAGGGTTAGGCCTTCAATATATGAATTTTGTGGGGCACAATTCAGTCCTTAACATATAGTACTGATGCAATAACCTCCTTTTAAATAAAGAAGACAGTTAACTACTTTTCTGCTGATGAATATGAAGGGTCACAATGACAGTTCCTTATTATTATTCTTGCAATTGATCTTAGAGTTTCTCCAAAGAAACTTCTCCAAAGATTATATTTTTCAGATGACTTAGAAGGAATTTATTGCTAGAAAATTTTGTTAGCTATGTTTCCTATCCACTTTCCATACTGCATACATTCTAGGCCTAAGTGAGGAGATTGCTGGACTCTCAAAGCCACTTGCTTGCATTCATCTCTCAAATCCTTACCAAAATCCCGACTCATCTCTTTTTATTCCTGGTCACGGGCAAAGCTCCAGCAGTGACTTCTTTGAGCCACAGGTGGTCCTCCAGCTGAATGTGGTACTAGCCTCATGTATACTTTGAGCCTTGTTTAAATCTTTTCATTCAAGGCTGTCAGTGCCATTTTATGTCAGTGATATTAAGCTTTTTTCTGAGTCACAGTCTCTTCTTGAGAATCTGATGAAAGCTATGGACTTTCCAGAAAATGTATACATATACAGACATGAAGTTTGACGTACAAATGATCCTTGCTTTATACATCTGGCAGCCCGAAAAGTCTGTTTTACATGTTTATCACATTTACTGATTTTTTTCTACTTCCAACAAAGAGACACATAAGAGCTCAGAACTTGCTTTTTGGAATGTATGTGAGATACTTTCCCTATACTGATGTGCATTAGTAGACAAGAAAATGGTTGTAGTTTTTGCTTTAAAAAACAAAGCAAAAACAAAACACAACTGAGAGATATTTCATGCACAAAACAATTATTCTCAATCATGCTCTTGTATGATTGAGGTATGTGTTGCCGCCTCAATCCATATGTAATGCAAATCAGAGTTTCGATGACTGTAAATAATAGTAACTAACCTTTTATTGGGAGTTTGCTGTCTTAGACCTTATGCAATGTGTTTTCTATAGATTATTCCATTTGATCATCACATTTGTTACAGCAGCTACAGGAAACTCATATCTTTTGGTTTCCTCATTGCAAAATATTATTACTTCTATTTTGCAACGAGGAAACCAAAAGATATGAGTTTCCTATAGCTGCTATAACAAATGACCACAAACCTGGTAATTTAAAACAATAGAAATGTATTCTCTCCCAGTTGTGGAGGCCAGAAGTCCAAAATCAAGCTGTTGGTTGACCTGTGCTCCCTCCAGAAGCTCTAGGGGAGATTTTGTCCATGTTTCCTCCATTTCTGGTAGAGGCTGGCATTCCTTGGCTTGTGGCCGCTCACTCTGTCTGCCACTGTCCTCACATGGCCTTCTCTCTGTGTTGCTTCTCTGTGTATCAGTTCTAAGGACATCTGTCTTTGGATTTAGGATCCACCTAGATAGTTCAGGATGATCCAAGATCCTTAACTTAATTTCACTGCAAAGACCCTGTTTCCGGGCGCCTGGGTGGCTCAGTGGTTTAAGCCGCTGCCTTCGGCTCAGGTCATGATCTCAGGGTCCTGGGATCGAGTCCCACGTCGGGCTCTCTGCACTGAAGGGAGCCTGCTTCCCTCTCACTCTCTCTGCCTGCCTCTCTGCCTACTTGTGATCTCTCTCTGTCAAAATTAATAAAATCTTTAAAAAAAAAAAAAAGACCCTGTTTCCAAATGAAATCATATTCACAGGCTCTGGGAATTAAAATATGGGCATACCATTTTGTGGGCCATCCCTCAACCTGCTACACAAGCAATTGATACAACAAGTCAGTGGTAGATCTAGGATTCCAACTGTTATGGTAGGGCTTCAAGAAAGCCCCTCACTTACTAACTGTAGACTTCAATGTCTCCTCTTGGCTTTCTTTCAGAGTTGCAGTGTTAACCATGTGTTGGCTGGCCACTGGATGAGAGGTCAGGGCTCAGTCTGGTAGCAGTCTCAGTTCTAGTAGAACCATGAACCTGACTTACATAAAGAAACAGAGGTGAGCCAGGACTATCACTTCCGGAGCACAGTGTTGACCTCAAATTTCCTTCCCTGCATTCTGGGGTAGGATACCCCTTGGAGACTGTGACATGGGAACAGAAGAAAGAGGGCTGGGGGGAGCCAGAGAATCCTATTAAACTGTGGCTGGGACCTGCCTGGGCAGAAGGGCAGTGCTCTTCTGGAAATATTTGACTAAAATACTATGCATGCTGAAAGAAATTAAAAGAGACATAAATAAATGGAAAGATATCCCATGTTCAAAGATTGGAAACAATATTCTTATCAATATTAACTAATGTGACATTACAGAGTCTGCAATTCCTATCAATACCTAAATGATATATTTTGCAAAAATAAAAAATAATCAATCCTTAAATTAATATGAAATCTCAAGAGGCCTTAAATAGTCAACACAATCTTGAAAAAGAAGAAGAAAGTTGGGAGATTTACACTTCCTAATTTCAAAACTGACTATAATGCTACAATAAACAAAACAGTCGGTATTGGGATAAAGACAGACATAGAGACTGGTGGAATAGAATGAAGAGCCCAGTAAAAAACATATGTGGTTAAATGATGCCTCACAAAGATACAAGATCATTCAACAAATGGCCTTGGGAAAACTGGATATCCACATGCAAAAAAATGTAGTTAGACCCTTACCTTAACCATTTACAAAATTAACTTAAAATAGATCAGAGACCTCAAGGTAAAAGCAGAAACTATACAAGTCTTGGAAGAAAACATAGAAAAGCTTTGGATTTTGCAATGATTCTTGGATATGACATCAAAAGTGAAGGTTTCAAAAGAGAAAAAAAATAGATAAATTAGATCTCATCAAAATTAAAAATTTCTGTGTATCAGAAGATACTATTAACAGAGTATAAAGATTCATAATGAGAGAAAATATTTGCAAATCATGTATCTCATAAAAATTTAATACACAGAATACATAAAGAATTCCTAAAAGTCAACAACAAAAAAAGCAAACAATCCAATTCAAAAACAGGTCAAAGACCTGAATACACTTAACTTCAAAGAAGATACACAAATGAGCCATAGCACATGAAATGATGTTCACCATCACTAATTGTTACGGAAATGGAAATTGAAACCACATTGAGATATACCTTCACATCCATTAAGATTATTATAAACAAAACAGAACCAAACTAGGAAACAACAAGTTTTGGTAAAGGTGTGGAAAAAATTAGAACACTTGTCCATTGCTGGTGGGAATATAAATTGGTGTAACGGCTATAGAAAACAGAATGGTGACTTCTCAAAAAAATTAAAACCTAGAATTACCATATGATCTGGCAATTCCACTTTTGGATATATACATAAAATAATTGACAGAAAAGACTTGAATAGATATTTGTACACCCATGTTCTTTGGCAATATTATTCACAATAGCCAAAATGCGGAAACAATCCAGGTGTCCATTAACATAACATAACATAACATAACATAACATAACATAACATAACATAAGGATAAATAATATGTGATATATACATGTAATGGAATGTTATTCACCCTTAAAAAAGGATGATAATCTGACACAGGTTACCACAGAGATGAACCTTGAGAACATTAGGCTAAGTGAAATAAGCCAGCTCTTAAATGACAAACGTTATAGGATTCTACTTATATGAGGTACTGGAAACCATAGAGTCAAATCCATAGAGATAGGAAGTAGAATAGAGGTTACTAGGGGCTGTGGGAAGGGGGGAATGGGGAGTTCCTTAATGAGTCCCGATTTTCAGTTGGGATAATGAAAAAGTTCTGAAAGGGGACAGTGGTGATGGTTACACAACAATGTGAATGTACGTAATGCCACTAAATTGTGCACTTAAAAATGGATAAAAATGTAAATGTATCTTTTACTAAAATAAAAAGATGCAGTGCTTTTTTGATGATGATTGGAGCAGTTTTCTGTAAATCCGGAAAAGAGAGGAAGCCAAGCTGTGGGATAGTGGCAGGTGATAAAGCAGGACCTAATTTCTTGCTTTGGGGTGGATGTTAGAAGAAACTTGTGCTCAACAGGCCTCTGAGTAGATACAATTTTCTCAGTGTATTTGAGAATTATTGTATCTCACACTAGTGAGGTATTTGACACTCACTTTACATATAAGGGAAATATTACAAATATATGTATATAATTTTTAAATATTATTTGTTATACAATGATCTATTCCTCTGTGAATTGTCTTAGGAGAGAAAACTGTCTGGAAATTCCCCCAAAGGACTGGCTTTATTTCTTATTACAGGGAAGACTTAAGACCAGCTGTAGATAGTTGCAAGTGGTAAGCATTTTTATTTTTATTTTCCCCTCTCTAACCCTGCTTTATCTGAGATTAATTCCCTGCCAATTCATACTATGGTCCTTAGAAATTAACCAAGACTGTTTTCTTAACCTGCAGCTCAAGTAGTCATAGCGAAGCTTTCCAACTGTGTCGCTCTCTGTAACCAAGCAGGGCAGCTCAAAAGGTTTGTAAAATGAGAGAGAATAATAAGCTGGAAGAGACAAAGTCTGCTTTTAAATTTGCAAGCAATTTTAGAATTCATCTGGAGAGGTAGCAATTGATAGAAGAAAGAAAGGAGTACTTGAAAGACAGGATACCTTTGCTTTCCTCTGCTCACTGTAACTGGTAGAAGCAACATGGATAAGAACTTGAACTCTTCACCAGCCCCCTCTCTCATGAAACTGCTCACTCAGAATGTCATGATTGAGTACGACACTATTGACAAAAAAAAATTATTTTTCCATATTCATTTCCTTGTTTTATTTAATTTTTATCTTCTAGCCAAAACATTTTCTGGAAAATTGAATCTCTTAGAGAAGGCAAGAACAATTATCTTTGGGAAAGAATATTTGCTTGCCTTCACTTTGACATGAAAGGGAATTAAATGTTGTTTCTCTTTTCAGTGCAGAGTAGCTTATTTATTTATTTTTTAAAGATTTATATATTTACAGAAATTAAGAATAGAGCTTCCCTATGACCCTGCAATTGCACTGCTGGGTATTTACCCCAAAGATACAGATGTAGTGAAAAGAAGGGCCATCTGTACCCCAATGTTTATTGCAGCAATGGCTACGGTCGCCAAACTGTGGAAAGAACCAAGATGCCCTTCAACGGATGAATGGATAAGGAAGATGTGGTCCATATACACAATGGAGTATTATGCCTCCATCGGAAAGGATGAATACCCAACTTTTGTAGCAACATGGATGGGACTGGAAGAAATTATGCTGAGCGAAATAAGTCAAGCAGAGAGAGTCAAGTATCATATGGTCTCACTTATTTGTGGAGCATCACAAATAACATGGAGGACATGGGGAGATGGAGAGGAGAGGGAGTTGAGGGAAACTGGAAGGGGAGATGAACCATGAGAGACTATGGACTCTGAAAAACAACCAGAGGGTTTTGAAGGGGTGGGGGGGGTGGGAGGTTGAGGAACCAGGTGGTGGGTAATAGGGAGGGCACGTACTGCATGGAGCACTGGGTGTGATGCCAAAACAATGAACACTGTTATGCTGTAAATAAACAAATAAAAAAAAAAAAGAAAAAAAAGAAAATATTAAAAATCTTTTAAAAAATGTTATTAATTGTGCTCCTCCACCCCTCCCCACGACTTTCCCTGACTTAGCTTTTCTTTCTCCCTCCTTTCACTTCCTGGGACCTCAGCTACTGTTTTCTTGGCTTCTAGGTAGAGTTTACAACCTCTTAGATCACTCACCTACCTATCACATCAGGCCTTAAAGGTTGAGTTTAAGGATTAGACATTTTTTAAAATTATTTATTCCTGAGTATTTTCAGTCATTTAACCTTTTCTCCGTGTTTGGTAATTCTTGATTTGCCAGGTGCTTATGGTGCCACGAGCTTGGGTTCCAGGCAGCCTGGATCTCTCACCTATTGCAGTTAAAAATGGCATAGGCTTGGGATGACTGGGTGGCTCAGTTGGTTGAGCATCTGCCTTCAGCTCAGGTCATGATCCTAGGACCCTGGGACCAAGAACAGCGTTGGGCTCCTTGTTCAGCAGGGAGCCTGATTCTCCCTCTGTCTGCTGCTCCCCTTGCTTGTGCGTGCTCTCTCTCTCTCTCTCTGGCAAATAAATAAATAAAATTAAAAAAAAAAGATTTACATATTTACTTTAGAGAGAGAGCAAGAGCATGCATCCACTCAAGCAAGGGGAGGGGCATAAGGAGAGGGAGAGAATCCTCAGGCTGACTCCCTGCTGAGAAGAGAGCCCCATGCGGGGCTCAATCCCAGGACCCTGAGATCATGACCTGAGCTGAAATCATGAGTTGACTGCTTAACCAACTGAATCACCCAGGTGCCTCTCAATATGGAGTACTTTACATTTTAATTATCAATAACTATAGCAGACACAGAATTATGTCTTTGGGCAATTCTGCCCTCATCTGGCTTTGAGATGTTGGAGGCTGTTAACAACCACAACCACAACCACAGCCACAACCACAACCACAACCACAACCACAACCACAACAACAACTCCAGTTACTGTTAGCCGTTGCTGCTGGTACTCCCACCACCACTCTTAGGAGTAGCCCCCTGCTGTAGGAACAGGTGACTTCTGCTGACTGCTTGCCATGTGCTAGACATTGAGATAAGAGCATTACATAAATCATGACAGTGAGTCCTCAACAGACTCTATAATGTACGGACTATTACTTTTTATTTTATTTTTTATTTTATTGATGAAACAGAGATTAAAAAACTTTCCTGATTTTGACATAGCCAGTAAATAGTGGAGCTGGGGTTTGAACAGGGGTGTCTGGGAATTTAGAAGAACTTAGGATGTGTGCTAACCTATAAGGGACTGCAAACAGCCATCATCTCTAATTTGGCCTTGTGCTTGCCTCAACATTGCCCCTCAGGACTTCCTTACAGCAGAGTGAGCTCAACTTGCGTTGGTGGATTTTAGTACTTTATTCATTATCTCAAATTTTAATTTGGATGTTGTTACAATGTGACATCTTTTATGGTCCTCTTTATGCATTTTTTTCAGGTAGCCTATTAATACAAGGGGAGGAAGTGTGGATTTGCTCTTTTGGGGAGATGCAAGGCTAGTCCCTGGGAATACAGAAGAACACCATGGTCTGCCGTGTTGTGGTTGTGGAGACATGGGCTCGTCAGCAGAAGCCATTGTGCCAAGGAAAGGGCTTTCAAGAACTCTAGGATTTCGTAGGTATGTCATGAGTGATGAGGCTCTCTTTCAAAATAATGAAAACAGCTTGCTCCCATGATAGCTCACTAGTCCCTAAGCCACATGAAAACAGAAACTATGTCTCATGTATTCACCATTCATCCATTGTGACAAGTACAGTGCCCTGCCCATTAATGTTGGCTGAATGAGAAAAGGTGAATAAGAATGAACACTTGACACGTCAGATGACAGCCATCTAAGGCCACCTGAAGGAGACAAGATGGGCAGCAAAACTCTACATGACCCACTCCGTGGAGCAGCATTAAAAAAAGAAAGATGTGTTGATTAGGAGGGGTTGTCAGTAATGGAAGGACAGAAAAAGGCCACTAAGAAATGAGTGTGGGACATGCCATCCAAATGCTGCCCAGAGTAACCACTCACGTATGGGTAAAACTCCCTGTCTCAATGGTGGGGGTGTCCTTAGGATAGAGCTGAAGGTCGGAGTTTGTAGCCAACAGACTTCAAGGGTTGTTCTTTCTGGCAAACCAAGCCCACTGGGGTCTTTGATGCCCTTAGATAGTCCCTTTGTCTGTGTTGTGATTACACACTCATTAAACAGACTCCTATGTAGTCTGCTTACATGGAGAGGATGTGCTGACAATATGGATTTTATATTTTTCTGTTCCCCTGGACAGTGATTTATCACGCAGAATCAATAGAGAGATTCCCAGTGAACACTGGGTGCATGCATAGCAGTCTGAGGCCCAAAGTACTGGTTCTATTCACATGTGGATTTCTGAGTTTGTGACAGTGGTAGTTCTCATGGACAATTAATAATGGACATCCCAGAATTGCTCTCAGCCCCTGTGTGTTTTAGCTGGGGGGAGTCAGTCTCTGGGGATCTGCTCACTGTGAGCACAAAAAATAAAAGTCAGTTTCTGGATCTTCAAAGAAGAGTGTCAATTTCATTCACCCAGCCCCTTCCTCAGGTTGGGGCCTGTCACACCTTTCCACACAGACCAGGCTGACAATGAGGGAATGTGTCTCTGGGAGGGCAGCCATCTTGGGTTGAAGTACATTTTCTTGAAGTACTCTATTTTGAAAAAATGTCGTATACTGTACATTCTCTTCTGTAACATACCCATTTCATTTCATTGTTATCTTCCTATTAACCTTTAAGTAAAGTCAGCGCTCTTGGGAAGAGAGGCAGGGGTATTTGTGGCTCCTGGAGCTCCCTCAGGGGATGCTTTGTACCTTTGAGAAGCCCTACCTTGGACACTTGCTTAACATTTGCAGTTCTGTGGCTTCTGCGGCTCAAGACTTTAGTTCTATCATCTTTGGCTATTTTATTTCCTCTAAGTAGGATTATTTCTTTATGCCAGAAATTGAACTGAGCTTTTGACCCAGTTTGCTACATAGCAATTTTGGTTGTGGTAACTAGCATCTCCTGTGACCATGGTTTAATGGTGTCTCTGTTCCATTCTCCTTAAAAAAAAAAAATTAGTGTGGTCTCTATTGCTGTCCAGTTAGATGAATAATTGGACTGTATGTTTCATGTACGTTTGGAGGATTAAACCAATTAGAGTAAGCATTTTGAAAACATAAACTATTCTATAATTTTTACTAATCAGAGTACAATTTCAACAGTTCATTTTATTTTGCTGGTGAGAAAGAGAAAAGCCCTCTAAACAATTAATAACCAGGGCTCTAATCTTTAGAAATGAGAGAGAGAAAGGAGAGGGAGAGAGAGAGGTATTTTGGCAGACAAAATGGTGCCATCTGCTCATATTTTATACAGCACTTAGTCTCATGTTATTCCACATTGGCTCTAAGACAGAGCTAATAAATATTCTAAGTATAAAATTTGAGAAAAATATTTTATTATTGAGGCATTTGCCATTCAAACATGATAGGATATGATGATGCGTTTCTCTATAATGATTTTAGCTCTAGGGTACAAAGTAAAATAAAAATGCTGATGTCTAGCTATGCCTACAACATCCGCCAAAATGCATGCTTCTTCTTTCTCTTTCCCTATTGTTGTGTTCCCACGTACCTTCCAAAGCAAGCGTTAGAAAATACTCTTTATTATGAAGATTTCTATGCACCCAATCTTTGAAAACTATCAGCATTTTGCCTGCTAGTTCATCCATTCACTTCCCAATCGACTTCTTTTTTTGCTGGATAATTTTAAAGAAAATCCCACACATCCTGTCATTTTACCCCTAAGTACTTTAGTAAGCTTTCCCAGGAGAGAGAGAGAGAAAGGGAGAAAGAAAGCAAGGGATCTAGAGAAAGAGCTAGTGAGGGAGAGGAAGAGAGCAAGGGGGGAGAGAAAGAGTTTTCTCACGTACCCATAAATTAACACAAATTGTGTAGTAGCTAATGCCTAGCCCATATTCAGATTCTTCTGATTATCTAAAAATGTCTCTTTTCAGATAGTTTATTCTATTCAGGATCCAAACCAGCTTCATTTCATTGTGTGTGGTTGTGACCTTCATAGAGCTTGTGATTATCTTGTGATCTAGAATAGGTTCCTTCCTCCTGTTCTCTCGCTGCCGTATACTGATGGAAGAGATTAGGTTCTTAAATTCTAAATTTGGCTAGACATATTGTTTAACTTTTTTCTCTACCCCCTGGATTTATTGTTGACCAAAGTTAAGCTTGATTAAATTCTGATTTAGTTTTGTTGTTGCTTTAAAAAATGATCATTTCAGGGCTGATTTTTGATTTTCTAGCTTGTCTAAAATGTCTTCATATTGCAGCACATCAGAATACGTGTATGATTCATTTTCAGTGATGTTATGATTGGTCAGTGGTTCAGGGGGCACCAACTTGGTGATTTTAGTGTTTTTCATCCCTTTTCCTCTGATGGTTTTGCCATCCAATGATGACTATTGTCTGAATCATTTATTGCATTAGGGATTGCAAAATGTTGATTTTTCTAATTTTTTCTGTTTAAGTTTATTATCTGTAGGAAAAAAAAAAACCAACAACCTGAGCCACAGGGGTTCTTTGGAACTTGAAATATATATTATACCAGAAACACATGAGAGATACTTAATTATTACCCTTTAAAATGTCAGTTTTCAAAGTATTGATTTGGTATCCTAGCAACTGCTAATGGTGACTAGTGGTTTTTATTTTGTTGCTCCTTCTCTCTTCTCTCCAGCTTTTAAAGTATCATTATGGGGGTGCCTGGGTAGTTCAGTCGGTTAAGCGCCTAATTCTTGATTTCAGCTTATGTCCTGATCTCAGGGTCATGAGATCAAGTTCCACACTGGGCTCTGTGCTGAGTGTAGAGCCTGCTGAAGATTCTTTCTGTCCCTTCTTCTCACACCGACCCCCTGCTCCACCCAATTGCACTCTCCCTTTCAAAAAAAAATTTTTTTAAAGCATCATTATTAATTTATGGATTTAAAAATATTTAGTGTAATTTAACTATTTTTTTCTTTTTTTTAATGTTCACATTGTTCCATCTGTAGGAAGTGGAACCTCTTCTAGCTAACACCTGTGTCCTATTATATGACCATATCAGCTTTTGATAGCTTCCTTACTCTCTTTGCTTTCTAGAGCAATGGATATCCCAGCACATTTTCCTCATTTCCTGCCCCACAACTGGAATCAGCCATTTCTTCAAGTGTCCTTAGTTCCATTTAGTGGAGATTCTTATATAGAGACCACAATGAGAGTTAGATATGCTCATTGAGATGGGAGTCGAATAGGCCTTTTCAGGGAATACAGCTAGAAAATTTATGTTTTTAGAAAGTGAGGGGAAAAAAGTCATGAATTCACTTTGACATTTCCAATTTAAATTTGAGAGCTTAGCAGGTTTATTTTGTTGATTTTTATATTTGGGTCTCTTCTTATATCTGGATCTCTGCTGCGAACATTGTGTTTTTTTGGGTTTCCTGGGTGGCTCAGTCATTTAAGAGGCTGGCTCTTGATTTCTGCTCAGGTCATGATCTCTGGGTCCTGGGCTGGAGCCCCATGATGGGCTCCATGCTCAGCGGGGAGTCTGGTTGAGAGTCTCTCTCTTCCTTTCCCTGTATCCCTCCCCTGCTTACATTCTCTCTTAAATAAATCAATAAATTGTAAAACAAAAACAAAAACAAAAACAAAACCCTTGTGTGTTTTTTAATAACATTAGCATACTTTTAAATTTGTGTATTTGAAATGAAGGTAAATTAAAAGCGGTTCAGAGTTAAACAGATCTAGAGATTTAGATAATAGATTATATAGATCCTTATTCATTTTGGCTCACCTATTACAGAGTTAAGCTGTCCTATTATTGGTATGTTTCTGTCTGTTTATCCTTGCATTTCCAAGCAGTTTCTACCCTTATAAAAGCTGTTTTTCTATAGATTGTGGTCTCTGGTATTATATCTTTTTTGGCCTCTTAACTTTTTAATTTTTTTCTCCCCATCCTACCTTGTTTCATATTAAAATTCCTACTTCTGCTTCATTTTTTAAATTTTTTTTAAGGTTTATTTATTTATTTATTTGACAGAGAGAGACATGGCGAGAGAGGGAACACAAGTGGGGAGGGGGAAGTGGAAGAGGGAGAGACAGGCTTCCTACTGAGCAGGGCTCAGGACCCTGGGGTCATGACCTGAGCAAAAGGTAGACTTCTCGACTGAGCCACCCAGGCACCCCTCAGCTTCTGCTTCCTTATAACTTGCTTTGTCTGGTATTTCTATTGTATTCTTTTTTTTTTTTTTTAAGACTTTATTTATTTATTTTTCAGAAAAGAGAGAGCGAGAGCGCGAGCACAGGCAGAGTGGCAGGCAGAGGCGGAGGGAGAAGCAGGCTCCCTGCAGAGCAAGGAGCGTGATGTGGGGCTCCATCCCAGGATGCTGGGATCATGACCGGAGCTGAAGGCAGCCGCTTTACCAACTGAGCCCCAGGCATCCCTTCTATTGTATTCTTTAACCTCTAATCATTCTGTAAAATTTTGGTTTAGGTATGTCTCAGCAGACAGATTTGCTTTAATGGTCAATATAGATTTTTTCCTTTTAGTGTATTTCTATATACTAATTACATATTTGTGACAGCTCTGACATACTGATTTGTTATATATTTACTGTATCTACATGATCAGTATGTGATCCATTTTCTTTTCTCTGTAATCTTTGGTATTTAATATGATCTGTATTTTTTGTTCTACTATTTACATTAATATTATATATAATATTTGATGATTCCATTTTTTTAAAGATAATGCCTAATTTTTTTCTAAACAATACCAGTTAGTAATAATCTTTTCTCCTTTTCTTCCCTCTTCTTCAGTGTATAAACATAGGTGATATTCTTTTAACTCTAGATAATGCCTTTGGGACAATCAGTGAACTCATTCTGCTCCCACTTACTTTCTCTATTTGTTAGTTGTATTATTTCTGCATTGTCAGAGCTTATAAAATTTGCATATTCTTCTATCCTTATAGCCAGTCTCTACCAGACTTTAGGTCAATCTTCTTTTGACATCTCTTGGGTTTCTTTTTTTAATACTTTTATTTTATTTTATTTATTTATTTATTTATTTATTTATTTGAGAGAGAGAGAGAGAGAGAGCAGCGTGCATGTTGGGGTTGGGCAGAGGAAGAGGGAGAGAGAGACCCTGAGGTCATGACCTGAGCCAAAATCAAGATGTGGTCACTTAACCCACTGAGCCACCCAGGATCCCTTACTTTTCTGATTCTCATTCCCTAGTATGTTTCTCAGAAAGACTCTTGGGAAAAATAATCCATGAGTTCTTCAATGTTTATATCTGTTTTTTGATGGCTTCCATACTTGAGGCATAATTTGTCTGGGTATAAAATCTTTGGCTCTAAGACACCTGGGTGGCTCAGTTGGCTAAGCATCTGCCTTTGGCTCAGGTCTCATGATCTCGGGGTCCTGGGATTGAGCCCCACAAGAGCTCTGCATTTAGCGGGGAGCCTGCTTTTTCCTCTCCCTCTACCCACCCCCACTGGCTCATGCTTTGTCTCTCTTTCTCTTTCTCAAATAAATAAATAAAATCTTAAAAAAGATCTTTGGCTCATATTTTATCTTCTGGAACATCTTTACAATGTTGTTCATTGTTTTCTGGTACAAAATGTTTGTGCTTCAAAGTTTTAGTTAGGTTTTTTTTTTGCTTTGATGCATAAAATTGCTTTTTTTAATTTAAAAAATACAATGATTTCACTAGAAATGTCTCAGTATTGAGAAATTGAATTTCTCAACTATAGCTCTTTTAATATGTAGGTTCAAATATTTTATTTTATGAAGATTTTCTTGAGTTACAGTTTTATGTGTTTGTTGTCTTTCATTCTGGGAGAAGCTTTCTTTTTGCAACTTCCTGTTAAACCTCCTTTGCATCTTTGTCATTCCAGGTCCTTGGTTGAGTCCTTTTGTTTCTTTTATCTCCTTTCACTTGGTTTCCTTCTTCTCTCTTTTAGCCTCAGTTTCTCTTACTGTGTTTTCCATGGGGGCTACTTGCCGCTCTTTTCCTCCCAATTTAGCCTTCATTTCTGAGATGCTCTTTCTTTTCTCTTCTTTTCTTTTCATTCCTGAATTTTCAACTCTCTTTTCACATCATCATGCCTCCTATTCTCCTGGCCATATCCTTTCTGAGCTGTTCTAATTCTGATGTGGATGGTTCCTTTAAGCTTTGATTGTTTTTAGGATTCCTTTAGTCCATTTTGAATCTTATGTTGCATTTTTCCTCGTTTTTGTGGCTACATTTGTAGTATGTTTTCATTCTCTGTTGGAACTTTATTGGGTTCATTTTTATCTTTATCCTTGTCGAATATCGCTGTGTGGAGTTTTATTGTAATCTGCTTTTATTTTCTATCTATAAATAAACTTGTTTTCTTGGCTAGTAGAAGAAATTTCCTCTGTAGGGCTCTTTTCTCTTTGTTACTGTGATGTATTATAAACTATAGCCTCTCTGTCTCTCAGAGCTAAGTCAGATTTACAACAGCTTCCTGCCTCTGACTCCCGTGTTGTCTAGAGTTCCAAGGGCCTTTCCTTGCAAAGCAGTCTTGTCCCCTTTAACTGTGTTTGTTGTTCAGGGCTTTCTGAGATCTACCTCAGACACTTCCTTCTCTCCTGTTAGAAGCTTCTGTCTCCCCACCATCTGCAGTGTTTCATTTTGGATTAGATAATCAGCAGGTTTTATCTTTTTTCTTTTTCTTTCTTTTTTTTTTTTTCCCCATGAGGGCAGGTGTGGACTACAGAAAGGAAAATGAATCTCCATCCTTCCAAAAAGAGAGTATTTTGGAGAGTTTCTGAGATAGGTGTGGGCTTCAGCATGGTTGACATTCCCAGGGCCCCTTCCTGGTCTCTCATCTTTTTGTGCTTGTCCTCAGCTTGGAACCTGTGAGAATGTCTCGGAATTTTACTGGTAATTTGCAGAGTTGATTGCTTTAGTTTCTGTCCTGTAAAAGATTGTCTTTTTCTGGGAGTGAATATTTGTTGATTTTTAATTTGCAGCTTCTAGAACTGTCAGTATTGCCTTTTTTCTTTATTACCGGTTCCACACTTCTGCCAATCCCACACAAGACCTACCGCTGTCTGCTGCTCAGGTTACACTAACCCATATCCTGCAGTTACTTTCCCAGTTTTATGTAAGGTGATAGCCGTATTGTGTTTTTATTTCGCCATCCTAAATGTTCTGTCTGGTTTTTGGGATTAAATAAAACCATGCTGCTGCTGTGTGTTTAGCATGGGAAATCTCAGTATATCTTAAAACAAGAATATTGTAGAAAATTTAGCTTTTTATTTCTGGCATCACACCTTGTGGGTTTTCATTATTTCCAATAGAATGGCAGTATTTGAATGTTAGGATGTGGAACAAAACTGCTGCAAACTTGTAGGCAATACTGGCAAAAAAACATAGGCAAAGAGCCCGGATATGTGTAATTAGTTCTGAATGACTTGGGTCTAAAACAAGACTGGAAAAAACTGATTTGTCCTTCCCGTTTTAGGGATTGGGCAAGAAAGTTAAGCTCCTTCTGAAATTATCTTTTTATGTTAGTCTCTCTTCCCAAGGAGCCTAAGGAATAGGACATCTGGGGCACCTGGGTCGCTCAGTGGGTTAAAGCCTCTGCCTTCTGCTCAGGTCATGATCCCAGGGTCCTGGGATGGAGCCCCACATCGGGTTCTCTGCTCGGCAGGGAGTCTGCTTCCCTTCCTCTTTTTGTCTGCCTCTATGCCTCCTTGTGATCTGTCTGTCAAAAAAATAAATAAAATCTTAAAAAAAAAAAGAATAGGACATCTTATCCAGAAATTGATCAATGAGTCGGGATCAGGGACAACAGAAGCTCAACAGAAAAAGTTACTCACACCTTCACAATAAGGGAAAGATCTGAAGTGAGAAGTGGTTTAGCCAAATATTACAGGGTTGTTGATTAGACAGAAACAGATTTTGGAAATCTAAGCTGTTCAAAGTCAATTCTTGAAACTCAAAATTAATAGGACGAAAGATAACTCAAGCAGATCAAAAAATGCAAAGAGATAATTGTGAGAAAATGAAACATGGAGAAAGTATTTAGCTACAGAGGCAGGATGAAAGCACAGGAGCCTTTATCTTCAGATCACCCAAACCAAGATAGGCTGCTCACAAAATCCAAGACTGACCGATGCCATTAAGGCGGCTAAAAATATTTCTGTTGTGAATGTAAGGGACTACTTACTTTTAAGCAGTCCACTCACTGTACCTCTCAGAGTCTGGGACCAGGCCAGCCAAGACCCACCGCTAACAGCACATTGTCAGGACACCTGGGGAAATATTGGCTCATATTCTTAACTACTGCCTGTCTGCGATTGAATAAAACCAAATTCTGAGCTCCAGAATGCATTCTGGCATCAGTCTGGATCACTTAGAATTGACCTCCAGTATTTTCCCACTTTTATTCCAAGACCCCAAGAATCGTCCTCATTTTTTGTGGTGCTCATTCTTGCTCTCAACCCAGCCTGTGGATGGTCACCGGGTTTTTAAGGCTGTTACTACTGTAGAGACCATTCAGCTCTAAGCCAGCTGTGCACTTGATTAAAGAATGGGTAGGAGAGAGCTCTGCTTTTGTCCATGACTGGAAAGATGATAGTGAGTTTTTTCTAGTTACGCCAATTCCTGAGGCTTGCATTGGAAATCTTGCTATGATAACTGAGTGAGCCTCAAATTCTATTAATTTTATGTCATTCTTGGAATTAGAAAGGTACCAATCGTCATTGGAGATTAAGATGAATTAAAAATTAAGCTAACATACGCTTAAAATTTCTTTTACTCCTTTCATGTGAACCCTCAAAGGTATATATTTATGTGTGTAAAATGTGTATCAGTATGAATACATATATTTTAAGGAAGAACAAAATAGAAAAGACAGAACGTTTTGCTTGGTATATTTATGTGAGAAGAAAAAAAAAATCTGTTAGCTCTGAAACACCTCTGATTCCATTAGAGTTGGGCCAAATTGTCACTGTTATGGCACTAAGATGTGCAATTTTTTTTCCTTCGAAGATTTTATTTATTTGTCAGAGAGAGTGAGAGAGATGGAGAGAGCACAAGCAAGGGGAGTGGCAGGCAGAGGGAGAAGCAGGCTCCCCACTGTGCAGGGAGTGGGACTCCATCCCAGCACCGTAGGATCACAACCTGAGCCAAAGGCAGACACTTAATCAACTGAGCCACCCAAATGTTCCACTAAGATGCCCAATTTTACTCAGCTGGGAGTATGGGACCAAAATAAATTTTATCATAAGACACTTCAAGTTTGCCTTCAACTGTCTCAACCATTGAGAACTCAGAAAACACACAGTAAAATCTGAAAATATAATGCGATTCTTTATGTGTTCCTACATTTTTCTCAACCTCGTTGTTGAGCTCCAGAGAAATGAGTTAGCATAGTGTACCGGCATTGCCACTGCCTGGGAAAATAAATGACAGATCAAGTCAACTCTAATACACTCAGAGAATGACAAATGAGCTCTGAATGACTGCTTAATTTAATGATCTGGTTTCAACAGATAGCAGCCAGTCCTCGCATGGCTGCCAAGGGAGTGGCAGGACAACCCCTCCTTGCAGCTTTCCCGGTTGCAAGACAGGGTTGCCAGGGGAGGCGGGAAAGCCGGTCACAGCTCTCCCAAGGGGATGCAAGAGAGCCTCCCTCTTTGTGCCAGAAGTGCTGGCTTTGCCCTCCCCGTTATCCGGGGCAGCATTTACACAAGAATCAGTTTGAAAGAGACACCAACACATCCTCAAATGGTCCTTCAGATAACACCCCGCCTGGGGCCAAACTTCCTTTCACGTAAACTGATAGGGAGAAATCTGAAAAGCCTGTAGGTGAGAATGTTAGAAGAAAGAGGAAAAAAGCAATGTAAAAGAAGTCACGTGCAGCGGCTGCAGAGTAGGGGAACCGGAATTCTCGAGGGCGCCGGTCTCTGCGAAGGTTCCGAAATTCCTGGTGACATTAATGTCGAGGAAGGAGTTTAAATAGCAGCCGAAGGAGTTCAGCACTGAGATGAATTTTTAAAATAAAGATTTAAAAAAAGTTTTGCACCACTGCAAGAAGACAGACGGATGCGCCCAGATTGGCACATTGAGGACAGAAAGCAGACACATCTCAAAGGCATCTCTGGTGCCGGTTGGGAAAGGCACGTTTGTCTGTTTTACATCTTTTATTCCCTCTTACACATGATATTTGGGATTCTGCAGAACTCTGCTTTTTGGACTCTAAAGGAGTACTATAAATGTCTTTAGCAAATTCATGAATTCTAAGGAGGGGAAGGGGTAAGAAGGAGAAAAATAATAGGAAACTCTGCTTCTTTCATTTAGTATCTTGACACAAAAAAGGCACTCCATCTGTGCCTGGTTTAAGAATAGTTTTTCACTTTAAACTTGCTCTTACCCTATCCAGCACAGCCGGGGGGAAAAGCACACTGCTTCTAACTGAATGGCACAACAGGATGTTCGACTTAGGACACGGCTCAAAATCCTATTTCTTTCCCCCGGGCCCCACGCCACCCACCACTCCACCTGCTCTGGCCACTCGCTGAGGGTGATCCCCCCAGTACCCACCATCCGCAGGATGGAGTGACTGCTACCCTGGAGAGCACTTCTCTGTCAGATGTGATTTTAATCTCCTCTTGTCTTTAAGTAGGAAGCTGGCAGGGAGAGTTTGGAAATTGCCAGAACAGAGGATTCTCACTTTTGGATTTTTCCCTTTTTCTCCTGAGGGTATCAGGAGAGAATATTGAGTATTTGCTTGACTATCATGGGGGCTGTAGACCTGAGAGTCCATTAAGATGGGTTCCTTGAGAGTTGACCTCAAACTCTTCCCGGCCAAGCTTTTCAAAGTGGCGCATGATGAATGGCCAACAAGGAAAGGCACGGAGGCTCTTTCTCCGTGTGGTGGAGCAGAGAAAGGGCTCTATGTGCTCCGTGGAGGTTCTGGGCAGAGCAGTGAGTGGCAAAGGGGACAACAGGGAGCCCAAATCCTCCATTCATTCATCATTCATTCGATCAGTGAATATTTATTATACGCATACTCTATGCCAAACCCCTTTTTTGGCAGCTGAAGAGTGGTAGTAACTCTGCAATTCAACAAAATCTCTGTGTCATGAATTTTTCTTCCTAGTGTGAGAAATAGATGAGACACATGATAAATAAATGCATTATAAAACTCACAATAGGGTAATGGATGCTGAGGAGAAAAATGAAGCGGGGAAGCGGGGTTGGGAATGTACAAATCTAACTGGACATGTGTGTGTGTGGATGTTGCCCCCAGTGGGACGAACAGTGAAGGCTTTACTGAGAAGATAGTTTTTTTGAGGTAGGATCAGAAGAAAGTGGATCCTTCGAGGAAGGATCAGAAGAAAGGAGCCATAGGATTCCTGGGGTGGGAGGATTTTAAGTAGAAGGAACAAGTGCAAAAGCCCTGGGGTGGGATTTTGCCTGGCCTGTTTGAGGAATGGTGGTGAGGCCAGTGTCCCTAGAGAAGGGGAGCCCAGGGGGCGAGTAGTAGGATACAAGGTCAGAGGGGATGCAACAAGGATCAGATCATTCAGGGCATGTAGAAGGACTTTGAATTTTACCCCAGCAGAGGTGGTAGCCATCTCTACCATGGAGGAATGGCCTGATCTCCCATTTTTAGTGGACTCTGTTGAGAACAAGCTAAAGGGAGGGAGGGCAGATGCAGAGAGACGAGTTAGGAGACAAATGCAATAATCCAGCCAAACTTGTCAGGGAAATGAGTAGCAGTTTATAGGCTATTTATGGCCTGTACCGTATCCTTTACAAGGTGGGTTCTAACAACCAGCGCCAAAAATTGCCTAAGCACTTCATTTTTTACCCAGAAACAGGCTGGTGCACGACAGCAGGTGGAAACCGTTCCAAGTACAAGTGCATAAAACAGCCAGTTATCCTGCTTTGGGCACGGATCTCCCATAAAGGATTCTTGTGTTTATGTTGCTGGAGGTTTGTGGTTCCTTTCTAGAACCGCTCTCAAAGAGCCACAGAATCTGCTTTTCCCTTTTCCCTTCCTTACAAGAACAGCAATTGACCTTTTATGTTTATTTAGGAGCTTTGCCCATTCTAACAATTAATTTAAAGTTTATAGGAAATTTAAACAACCCTCTCATATACTGGATTGGGTCCTGGAACAGAAGAGGGACATGAGTGAAAAAAACTGGTAAAATCTGGCTAAAATCTGTGGTTTAGTTAATAGCTGCGTACGGATGTTAATTACTTCGTTTACATGAGCTGCGGTCAATGTGGCAAACCTTCAGAGGTTAACATGGGAAGAACTGAGGTAAACTTTGGGTACCATCTTTTGCAACTCTTATGCAAGTTTAAAATTATTCCAAAATAAAAAAAATATTTAAAAAAAAGCCCTCTCAAAGGGAAAAGGAAAACATCAGAGCGATCACTTCAAAAGAGCTGTTTTCCGAGATAAAATGATCCATAGAAATATTCTGCACATTTAGTCATTTTTATCCACTGTTAAGAAGTAGGTTGCTATTACCTCATAGATAGTTGGAAATAGTTCTCTTTTTCATGATTTCCTTTAGATCAAGCTGTATTTCAACACTTCTCTTGCCTCTTGGATTAAATGTACAGGCACTATTTCTACTCTCAAGGATCTACTCTGCTTAGAAAATAGTTTTTTTTTCAAAACTATTTACCAGTCCAAACCCTTGTCACTTGTGGTTTTCCTTTCTTTTTGTCTTCCTCCAGTCTTCCAGTTTTCATTCTTGCTGTGGAACACACCTTCACTGAACAAATGCAACTGAACGCCACTGGCCTTTGAACTGTAGCCCCATTTTCTTCTTCTTATTTTTAAAGATTTCATTTATTTATTTGACAGACAGAGATCACAAGTAGGCAGAGAGGCAGGCAGAGAGAGGGGAAAGCAGGCTCCCTGCCGAGCAGAGAGCCCGATGCGGGGCTCGATCCCAGGACCCAGGGACAATGACCAGAGCCGAAATGGCAGAGGCTTTAACCCACCGAGCCACCCAGGCGCCCCCCCATTTTCTTCTTTCCTGAAACCTAGATATGACCTTTTTTTGCTTGCTGTGCTGAAGCTTTGGGGAAAGAAATTTGCCATTGTGTTAAAAAACAACAAAAAACCAAAAACCCTGATCTTCTCAATGTCTGATTGTGTAGACCAGAAATGATGAATGCAAATGTTCCTATGGGCCAGGAAAGCTACATAAAGGTGTAAAGCAGTCAAAGGTACTGAATAACAACCTTCTGGCATAGCCGGCCTGGCCTTCAGATGGTTATTTTGACTTTTCTGGGGCCGTTGTGTCTTTTTCTCAGAAAATCGGTGGAAGCTTTGAGTCTATTTTCAACCCAGGTGCTTTATAAATACAGGTTGTGGTTTAGTCAGGTTCGAAGGGAAAATGTGACCTGTTGCAATTGGAAGTAGTAACCACAATATATGTTTCCACATAAGATGGAGAAAAGCTTGACGAGATTTTTAACTAGCTGTGGATCATGCAATGATGTTGTGAGGTCTTTAAGAATGTTTCTGAGCCCCTAAGGCAGGACAGCGACCACAGGTGGTAGATAGAACCTGAACCAAAAACACCTCACAAAGGCACTCTCCTGCTTATTGAACAACAAATTCCTGTATCACGCGTTCGACTAGGAAAGCTCTTCGTGGGGTCTACTTTACATTTCCACCTCTAGAAATGAAGTCCGCTGTAGATACCTCAAACTAAGGGGAGCAGACTAATATGACTAATATTCCAGGGAAGCCTAAATGAAATGTTCAAGATGTAAAGTATCAGATCAGATTGCTAACTGGCTTGAGAAGCCCGTATTAGGACCATGTACACATTAAAAAACATTTGGCAATGGAACATGCAGTGATGTTCTTGACCTTGACGCTCTCCTTTATGACTCAGGTATCCCAGGCCCAGGTAGAGAACATCTTTTTGGACCCTTTTGGCAAAACAAGTAGTGCACATGGAACATTTTCCAAGGGGAGCTGGAACCGCTCACTCAGTCTCCTGGTCACTGCTGCTACGCCCTGGGGCAACCTGTATTCACAGCTTTGCCAAGCCAGACCAGACCCCAACCAGGCTAAGGCATGTTGTCCCCCCACACCACAAAACCAAGGACAATGATGAAAAGGCTCCCCTCAAGGAACCACAGTCACCTCCTGGCTTCTGAAAGCCTTGAGAACGAGGACAGAGCTAGCATCCCACCCAGCCGGCAATTTTCCCCTCATGGGGAAGCCTCATGGCTTCCTGTTAAAAGCAGATTAAATTGCTAGGATAAATCCATCTTATCCAATTTTAGTCCTTGCTTTAGCATATGCTTTTCTATGAGGAGAAAGCTATAGTAACAGGACAGAATGGAACTGCGCCCAGCACAATAGTCCTTTCTATGCACAAAGATAAGATATTTTAAATTTGGGAAATGGGGCTATTCAGTTCTTTCCATTTAAGTCATGAAGTGAAATCGAAAAGCAGCATTCTGAGGTGGAAAGGGTAGTGCCTATTGAAGCATCCGATGTGATTCCTCCATGTGCCACAGCTGTGGGTGTTATGGAAATGTATTTCTTCATGATTCTGCCTAGTAGCTCTGGCTAGGAAAATAGTCGAGCCACTCCTTTACCTCATCCGTGCATATGCCAATAGCTACATGGCTCTGCATGGAGGATGGGGGGCAGGGGGATTCTATCATGGAGATCAGGTCACACTTACTGATACTCTAGGGTGACAGCTATTTGCATACTCTGCAAGCTCTTATGGCAATTTCACTAATCTCAAATACATAGAAATATTTTCCAGGTATATTAAAAAAAAATCCATTTGGAGAATCCATAGCGGGTCTGGGTGGGACTATTTAAGGCTGAGGACTGAATGTTTCTCCCTGGCAATTTCTTTTCTTTTCTTTCTTTTCTTTTTTCTTTTTTTTTTTTTTTTAAGATTTTATTCATTTGAGAAAGTCCAAAGTGGCGGGTGGGGGGTGGAGCGTGGGAGGAGCAGAGGGAGAGGGAGAGGAAGAAACAGGCTCCCTGCTGAGCAGGGAGCCACACTTGGGACTCGATCCCAGGACTCCAAGATCATGACCCCCAGTCCAAGCAGACACTTCACGAACTGAGGACTGAGCCACCCAGAAGCGATCTCCTCCCGCCCCACCCCCCACGCTGGCAATTTCTAAAAAATGCTGGACATTGATTTATCGGAGGCGATTTACGCTAATCTTAGGTGGCCCTAGGGCAGAGGAGCCGGAGGCTTTGGCATTCCCTCCCGCCACCCACCCGAGCCCAGGAGAGACGGACGCGCTGAGGCAAAAGCGGGT
This sequence comes from Meles meles, assembly GCF_922984935.1. Lineage (NCBI taxonomy): Eukaryota > Metazoa > Chordata > Mammalia > Carnivora > Mustelidae > Meles > Meles meles. The sequence continues at coordinate 158,905,079 of NC_060067.1, forward strand.
TTCATGCAGCCTCTCCTCACCTCCCCCCAGGCCGCCGGCGGGGGCTCCACTGGAGGGTAGTACTTAGGCACATCCCAGGCCACCGCAGCCATGAACCATTTGAAGTCCTTGCACTTGAGCTGTTTGCGCAGTTCCTTCTGGGCAGAGATGTCCCCGGTGGAGAGGTGCCTGTATTCTGGGCGCCGCTGGTAAATGTACTCGGCGAATTCATCCATCCAGGTCTCAGCCACCCGCTTCAGGTTCTGTGCAGCAGAAAAGAATGCCATTTATTTGACCTATGCACTCAGAGGGTGATTTTCGTTGCCGTAGAACTGGAAAAAGTACAAGAAATTCGACAACCGCCCAACCTCAGGCAGCGCTCGTTGGTGGCTTTTTCATAAATGGGAGTTTTCATAACTGGGAGGGGGTGTGATATGGTTAGTCTGAGGCCTTGTACACATTTCTGCCTCTGGCATGGGGTTCAAGGGCCAGTTAGCTAATTTATCAGAGTTTGTAAAATTTCAGCTTACGATTACATCAACTTTCTCATCCCTCCTGTTATTTCGTGATTATCAATTCTTTATTTTTCACGCAAAACTAAAGGAGTTGAAACTGGAGATAATGAAGTCCTTCTCAGGCATCAAATTGCTTAAACCATTTCAAGGAACAGTTAGGATCTTGGAAAGAATGAGGACAAACAAGCTGTTACTCTTTTCTTCCAACTACAGAGACAACCCAGCATTACTAAATTCAAGACCTTGTGTTCTGATGATATTTTCTATGTACAATTCCGCTAAGCAGAATTCAGTAATTTACTGCACAATGAAGCGTAATGGAGCTAAGGGAAGCACCAACTAGCCGGGCTTCTCTGCAGATGTTTCCATGGGTGAAGGAAGCGGGAGGCTGATGATAGGGAAATAAATATGCACCTTGGGGGCGGGAGACCGAGTGGGCCCTGGGGAGGAAGCTTAGCCCTTTCATAAGTTTTGAGATGGAGCAAATAACTCATCCACTCCAAGCCTCACATGCCTCACCTGAGAAGGTACAGATAGTAATTTGTACCTACATCATGGGAGTGGTTGTAGGATTGAGTGAAGTAGCATGTATAAAACAGTTGTGCTAGTACCTGGCAGACACTAGGTATTATGGATATTATTATTATTATTAGCAGAAAGTAATTGGAGTAATTGGAGGTCTAGTGCTGGGTTTGGCCACAGATGAACTGAACTGTTCCCATGGTCTTTAGCTGAGATGAGATGTGCTCTGACACTCCTTTAGGCATATATATACACACACATACACACATATGTACATATTTAATATAATGTAATATATAATATAATATATGTAATATATTGTAATATATATACATAATATATGTATATATGTACAACATATATGTGTAATATAACATATATACATATATATGTATATATTTAAAGATTTTATTTATTTAACAGAGAGAGAATGAGAGAGAGCACAAGCAGGTGGAGAGGCAGGCAGAGGCAGAGGGAGAAGCAGACTCCCCACTGAGCAGGGAGCCTGATGTGGGACCTGCTCCTAGGACCTTGGGATCATAACCTGAGCTGAAGGCAGACGCTTAACCAACTGAGCCACCGAGATGCCCCCAAGCTCTATCATATTAAGCACTGGTGAGAGCAGCTGGGCTGTCCAGAGGGTCTGAGTTCTGATGTTCCCAGCTTGTCGCCTAGTTTCCTAGCCGGGGTCCCATAGGCTTTGGTTCTTGTTTTGGGTTTGAATTTCTTATTTCAAATGCCCAGTTGCTGTGACATGGACCCTTCCTTTCAGTTTCTCATTTGTACTTGGAAGATAACGTGAGCAGAATGACCGGAAACTTTAATAAGATCCAGGCATAAGTGACTAAAGGAAAAACTAGTGATATTTAGGAAAATCATTTTCTCTTAAAAATTATTACAAAATCCTAATTAAGGCCTGGAACTTTGCACAGAGGTTTGCTGGGAGTCAGATCTCCAAGTATCTTAGTCCTAGTAAGATTGTACCCTTTTCTTGTTCTGTCCCACCACCTCCACCTCAAGTGTCCCCGATGTGCCTCTCTTTCATCTAAGTTTTTCCTCCACGCCACGCCGACCACTCCCCAACCTTCCCTGCTACTTGCTTCCATGCGCTCCTTGGTTACTTTTGGACGCTGGTAGTCATGAGGAAGGGCTCAGTTAATACAGCAAGGTGCAGAAAAGATACAGTGCTACAAAGACTACTCTGATTTCTTGGTTGCCTCTGTGTTCTTTCCTTTCCAAGACTCCTGACATTGAGAGTGTAAGAATTTTTTTCTGAGGGTTTATTATTTGCCATCGCTGTGCTGCCTGACATCCCAAAAGCATTGCCTTACCCATAACACTTTCTATGCCCCTGACTCCAGTTTACCTCGACAGACGATCAGAGCCAAAATCAATGTTGTTTTGTAATGATGAAGCCCTTGCCACACTGATTGCACTGCCTGATTTGTTTGGAGAAAGATAAGGAAACAGCTGATGGTAGAGGCTCCTGCTTTGTGATGACGCCATGTGCTATACACACCTATAACATTTATGTCTGAGTCTTCACCATCATCTCGCCATTTACCTTTCATTCTTTTTTTTTTTTTTAAGATTTTATTTTATTTATTTGACAGAGAGAGATCACAAGTAGGCAGAGAGGCAGGCAGAGAGAGAGGAGGAAGCAGGCTCCCTCTGGAGCAGAGAGCCCGACGCGGGGCTCGATCTCAGGACCCTGAGATCACGACCTGAGCCGAAGGCAGCGGCTTAATCCACTGAGCCACCCAGGCGCCCCCTTTACCTTTCATTCTGATAAACGTCATGGATGAGATGCTTGGTATTTTTATCTGAACTTGGACAGACAATTTTTATGATTAACAAAATGATTCAAAGATAGAATGGAAAAATTAGTCAATAATATTAAAACTTTATCTATATTCAAATTAGATTTTAGGCTGAGATTCTTACTTTTATGCTAAAATCCAATTATTATTTAAAATGGAAATATTTAATTTCTACTGCTTTATGTTTCTCTGATAAATGAAAGTGAATAAAGGCAAGGGAATATAAAAAAGCAGAGGCAAAGAGGTAAATTGCCCAGGAGTAATGAGAAAATGACTTTATTAGGTAGAGACATGCCTTAAAAATTCTGATAGCTTTGTCACTAAGCTATCTATTTTGACTTGTGTACATAAGCTCTTTTAGACTGTAAATTCCATAAAGTTAGGTATAGATCTGTTTTTTAATTAAAAAACCCAGCACCTTGAATGGTTCCAAGCACATGTGTGTGCTCATCTGGGCATGCTAATTATTGAATTAAAATATATTATAAAATGAATGTGAACAAATTCATAATGTGTGCATATATCCAATGGTAAAGGTGTTGAAAGGAAAAATTTGTTTAAAAGTGCTGGTGCCAAAGGGTAGAAATTTGTTATCTTGGATTTTTTAAAAAAAGATTTTATGCATTTATTTATTTGAGTGGGGTTGGGGGGGAAGGAGCAGAAGGAGAGGGACAAGCCGACTCACACTGAGTGCAGAGCCTGACGAGGGGCTTGATACCACAACCCTGAGATCACCACCTGAGCCAAAACCAAGAGTCAGACACTTAACAGACTGAACCACCCAGGTGCCCCTGTTGCTTTGGATCTTCTTTTCTTTTCTTTTTTTAAGATTTTATTTACGTGTTTGAGAGAGAGAGAGAGAGTGAGAGGGGAGAAGGTCAGAGAGAGAAGCAGACTCCCCATGGAGCTGGAACCCTGATTTGGGACTCGATCCCAGGACTCCGGGACCACGACCCGAGCCGAAGGCAGTTGCTTAACCAACTGAGCCACCCAGGTGCCCTGCTTTGGATTTTTGAAATAGAAATAGGAGTTATTATGAAATTCAAAGAGGAACTCAGATGATCAGCTCAGATGCATTCAATTGGAAATGACTCGAGGTATCATGATAAATGTTAGCCAGGATAAATGTCATCAATAAGTAAATGGGGTAGGAGACAGCACGCTGGTAAATTGTCAACAACTTTAGGGAAGCTAACCAGGATCGTTAACCAGCCTGGTAGCTTTTGTGTTATCATGTCCTTTTCAAATCGAAATAAACTCGGTTGCAGGTTAGGTTTGCTGATTTCCCAAACACTCTAAAGGAAGCAGCAGGATCATGAATGTATTCCAGGGATAATGTCAAATCATACTTTTTTTGTAGCTTTCCAGGAGATGGGAAGAGAAAAACAGCACGATAATTGCAAAAACTGTAATAGCTAGTTTCCCTCCAGCATTGAGCATTACATAAACATTTAAACATAAATACAACATCTTGCCCATTCTCTAATGTTCCCAATGACTCATTAGACATTCTCCATTATAGATGCTCTGTTCTCGGAATTGAATTTTCCACCAGGAGGAAACTTTATAAAGAGTCGATTATTATAGTCAAGGAATAGTCCTCACTCCCAAACACTGCAAGTGACTGGCCAGATAATATCATTCTGAAGTCATTATTCTGGAAGTAACAATACTCTGTGTTCACTTGCCACTGTAATCAGTACATGGTTTTGGGGAAAACATTGGAACCGCAGCTGAGAAATATTACAAGCAGTTGCAAAAGTTTCATTGGCGTTTTATAGATTGTAGAATAAATTCACTCATTCCAGGAAATGAAATAATCATATACACATTTGAGTTCATTGTGCTATTTCTATAGGAGCCTACATACACACATCCAAATACATGGAGGTAACTGGAAAAGGAGCAAAGCAGCCTTCTCACAGAAGCATTCTCAGCGGTGTCCACATGATCGTGCAGCTGAGACATCCAATCTCATCTCCTGTCAGAGATGGTAACAAAGAGAAAAATAAATCAATCTGAGTTGGTCCACCTCTCCCTAGGATTGATTGAATGAATGCTGGTGAAGGTCCAAAAAATGGTTATCAAGACACAAGAAAGAGTAAAGAATGGACCCTGGCAGATCTGTATGGGCAATCATGTACTCCCAAGTATCTGAAGTTGGGTCTATCAAGGTTGTCTCGTACCCATGGAGCCCGGTGTTACCTGGGATGCCTGTTATTTGAGATTTAAATAGAATTGCTTCAGCGACAAATTACACATTCTTGTCTTCCTCAAGGTCTGTGTGGATTCCCAGGGCTTGGTGTTCACACATTCATCCTTCCCTCTGGTTTCCTGTTGGGGGACCTTTCTTTCCTACCCGGCTTGCCCCAGGCTTGCTTTCTCTTCTCGGTTTTGCAGAGCACTGAGCAGGGAGCTTGTGTGCTTCTCCTCACCTCTCAAACACTCCCCAGGTAGATTACTAAGGTGTGGACTGTGACGGCAGATTTGAGGGCCATGGCAGATCTTCAGATGACAAGGCACCGCAGATGATGTAAGATGGAATACTTGACTTCCTTCATATTCTTTGGCTGCTATAGAGTATTTCTCCTTGCCAAAATTTCTTCTGTCTTTTGACCCCCTACCATCCTGCTATCCTCAAAATTTCCCCTTAAGGCTCCTCAGTAGGACTGCACCAGAATGTCATCATTTCTTCTCCCCTTTCATGCAGAGTGAATCAGCTTTCTCTTTGTCCCTGCTTATCCTGGCTGAACCCTGAAGCCTATCCTTCCATAGCCACAATGTCCTTTCCAGGTGTTTTACTGGGCAAAGATGATTCCCCTAAAAGAAATTCGACAGCTGGCTCTTGAGTTACTCCTCACCGAACATTTTGTTGTAGAAGGGTGGTCCACTGTTCAAGACATTCTCCAGAGAGTTCCTAACAGTCCTCTTGAATTTTATTCTCCTTCAAGAGACCTCTGCTTATGGGATCTGCTCTGTTCATTGCCACTTAAAAAATGCAGTTATTTCGGGGCACCTGGGTGGCTCAGTGGGTTGAGCCGCTGCATTCGGCTCAGGTCATGATCTCAGGGTCCTGGGATCGAGTCCCACGTCGGGCTCTCTGCTCAGCAGCGAGCCTGCTTCCCTCTCTCTCTCTCTGCCTGCCTCTCTGTCTACTTGTGATCTCTCTCTGTCAAATAAATAAATAAAATCTTTAAAAAACAAAAACAAAAAAAATGCAGTTATTTCCTGGCTTTTCCCATACGGTTTCACCTGCTTCAATGTCCTTCTTCCCCTTATTTGTCTGATCTCACCCATTAAAAAACTCTTCTTATTCTTCCCGAGTAGAGATGCCAGATAAAATGTGGAACATGTAGTTAAATTTGAATTTCAGTTAAATAACAAATAACTTAAAAATATGAGTGCAATTAATAGTTTTATAATGCTTCCATTATCAATAGTACATGTGTTAAGTTGAACTGAATTGAATTAAATTAAACAAGGAGGCCACTAGACTTGAGGTGCTCCTAATGTTATGGTGGTCTACCTATGCAAATAAAAATCTAAGCCTGTAAATGTCTCAAGATTATGAAATCAAAACACTAGACACAACCAATCACAACTAGGCTCTAAGCTATCTCCATTCAAATTATTTCCTTTCTTTGCTTTTGTATTTTTCTCTGTGTTCGTCTTTGCCCTTAATCACTTCCAGTTTGACACATCCCAATTCAAATAGACTTTTGCTCAAATAAACCCTTAAAATTTTTAATATGCTTTAGTGTATCTTTTAACAAATGGGCCATAATTATACTAACAAAGTTATTTATCTGAAATTCAAATTTAAGTGGGTGTTGTGTGTAAGGGCCTATTTAGTCAGGGCGGCCCCACCTTGGTTGAACAGCCATTTTATTGTTTATGCAGTAAAACTTTAATTGACCCTGCCCCCCCAGGGAAACTTATTTAAAAGCAAGTCTGGGAAACCAGTCCCAGGTAACAAAGCCCAAATACAAGGGTGGGTCAGGTCAAGTGGAGATAACAGCCGGAATGCAGGAGTGATTTGGGTCAGGTGGAGACACCCAATCAGTAGAGCGTGCATACTAGCTACCAAGGAGTATGGGCCCCACCTTTTGGGCGCCAATTCTCACCAAGGTGATAGGCTAATTCAAATGTCTACTATGGGGTGAATTGTAATTCAATTGGCCACCCGTGTGGGACCTAGCATGACTGTGCAGCTTTCTCTGTGTGTTACAATCTCATTTGCCACCTGTGTGTGGCCAGGCTCAACCACATGGCCTTTGCTCTATATAAGTTAGTCTGTGAGGCAGGGTGGGGTCGCGCTCTCTGTAAGAGGTGTGGCCCCGGCCGGTAGGTTTGATTCTCGATGCTTGGCAGGAAATAAAGCTTTGCTTGACCTTTGCTTTGTATCAGTCTCGCTCCTTTAATCATGGATTAAATGTTGGCGTACCCAACATTGGGGACCCAACACCTGTATTTTTTTATTTTGCCAAATCTGGCAACCTTACTGCTGATATATATAATATGTGAGTAATATATACTCCATGAAGGTTTTTTAAAATTCATTAAGTGACTGTATATCCAGAATCTGGCATATATATATATATATATTTATATTTATATTTATATATTTTTAAGAATCTGGCATATCTTGATGCTATTGCCAATACATAGTGAATGTTTTACTTCTGTGGAAATCATTCCAGAGAAGTTTCAGACTCTCTGCAGAGAAGCCTGCTATAACACACAGTTGATCTAAATACCTTCTCAATCCCACTGCTTTTCTGTTTTTAACCGGTGGGATCCAGCTGGCCCTCTATCTGGGAAGCAAGCAGGGAAGCAGCCACATCTTTTAAGATAACAGCGGTGCTAATTGGAAGCTAGAGGTGAGGGTTCAGCCTGGCTGGAACCGACAATTTAGGGCTTATTGTTAACCTTAATCTGCAAATAAGTAGGTGGAGACCTTCTGTCTCCTCACATCTGGGCTGGTTCCAGCCAGGCTCGGAGTAGAGGACAAGGGAGACTGGGGGAGAGGGCCCAATCCTACTCCAGGTCAATCCAAGAGGTTTTCAATCCGGTATGGAAGTCATGTAACAGTTTGAGAAGGAGGGCTACTGGAGCTGAAGAATACATTCCTTTTTCCGTGCAGAAAGCAAATGAAGATGTCTCTAGTTCTCTATTTTTAAAAGCTGCAGACCTTCCTAATTACTGAGTGATAAATGATATAAAAACTGTTATTCTGAGCACCTTTTCAGAAGACATTGATAACATCCTCTCTTTTTAGGTCGACCTCAGTGCTTTCTTGTGTGTTATCACATGCCCCTCTGTTCAACCCAAACTGGGATTAATCGCTCCTTTCTTGGGGTTGCCCAAATATTTATTAACACACTTAACACACTCAGCCTTATATTAGCGATCTTTAGAATTCAAGGCTTGTTTTCTTTGCACTGTCTGACACTAAATCTTTTCATAATTCTAACACTCATGAGGTCTTTGAATTGGTATTTTACCAGGGACATTAAATCACATTCTAGCTCAGTTTATAAGAACAGATTTCTGCCTCTGATTGACCATCTTTATTGTGTGACATGAAGAAAATAGATAGTTCCATGATACCTGCTGATTCATGACACTGCAGAAATCTCTCCACTAATTATTTTTTCTTGCCAGCAACATTTTAGACCCTGCTGTTTAATTATCCTAAAAATACAATCCCTATTCAGATTCTCAGCAGATTGTTTGGCGGTGGATGGTCTGGCCACGAAACTGTGCCGTGGGTGTACTGTCTGGGTCCCCTCACCTCCTGGTGTGCTTCCATTTCTTTGTGCAAAAAGCAGTCCTTACATGGGCACCAGCCTGACCCCAGCCCCCACACTGTGCTTGGGTCAATATTAAGCTATTGTAGTACGATGGGTTTATAATGGATTTCTCTTTCTTCACCCGTCTTTTTTTTTTTTTTTTTTTTTTTTGGTGCTTTTTCTGCCAGCAATGGCTGGGAGCTAGCAAAGCCAAGCCAATCTCACACAGAAACAGTTTCTTAGTTGTCTCAGACACTCCTTCTGCAAGGAATTGCATCACTATCCCAGGACTTTAGAAAATTCTGCCTGGATTTAAATGCATTTCTTTTTTCCTCTTTGATGCTTAAGAGAGTCCCACCCTAAAGCCCTCTTATCATTGATAAAGTGATAATGTCATCAAGGACACAGCTCAAAAGAGAATCCCTTTAAGAGAGCCTCAACCTCACAACAATTATTCAGCCTAGCACCACTTTCTCTCTGATCTAAAGACTTCTTTGAAGTCAGTGGGAATCCAAGGCAGCATAAGGAGAGGATGGCTAATCCAGTACGAAAAAGGGAGGCTTCTCTGACAGGCAGTTTCCTCTCTTCTTCCCCAAGGCTATGTGAGCTGTTTGCAACTGGTACCTGCTCTGAGTTTTTTGACATAATTTAACTACATCTCTGTTCTATCTTTTGACCGGATATTTTAGATCTTTATGGTAGTGTTTCCTATAACATTTAATGTAGCCTTTAGATATAGGACAAACGAAGAACAGCTCTGCAAATTATTTAGCAACATATCTTACTGGGAAACACATGTAAGCCTAACTTTAAAACAGCTTTACTGAGGAAAAATTGATATACAATAAACTGCGGATGTTTAAAATGTTCAATCTGACACATTTTGATATATGTCTATACTGGTGAAACCATCGTCACCATCGAGATAAGGAACATATGCGTCACCTGCAAATGTTTCCATACACCTCTCTCTGTTTCCTTTCTTAGGCACTTCTACCATCATTGCCAGGCAACCACAGATCTATTTTTTTTCCTAATTATTAAGACCTATTTTTTTTTTTTTTTAGAGCAGCTCTAAGATCACAACAAATTAGTGGTAGCTACAGAGATTTCCCATTTAGTCCCTGCCCCCACAAATTCATAGTTTCTCCCATTATCAACATTTCCCAACTAGGTGGTTCATTTATTACAACAGATGACCCCATATTGACATACCATCACCCAAAGGCCGCAGTATTGGGTGGTGAACTATAGGACTCTATTTTTTTGTTTCCATAAGTTAGTTTGTATTTTCTAGACTGATTAATTAATTAATTAATTATATTTTCAAGAGTTTTAAACAAATTGAATCATAAAGTATGAACTTTTGTCTGGCTTTTTAAACTAAGCATAATTGTTAAGTTCATCCATGTAACTGCATGCATTTCTTTTTATTATATTGCAGTATGTAGTTATGCTACAATTCATTTCTCCATTTACCTATTGATGGACATTTGGGTTTTTCCAGTTTGGGGATGTTACAATAAAGCTACTATGAACAGTGTTTGTATGGACATTTGCTTTAATTTTTACTGGGTAAATATTTTGAAGTGTGTCTGGGCATATGTTAAGTAGTCTAACTTTTAACAAAACTGCTAAACTGTTTTCCAAAGTGATTGTTCCATTTTCCATTCCCATTAGTATTGTGTGAGCATTCCAGTTAAACCATAACTTCAGCACTCAGTATGGTCACTCTTTTTATTTTTGCTATTAAAAAAGTATGGTTTTAATTTATAGTTCCTTAATGCCTAATAATGTGAAGTATCTTTTCATGCACTTATTTATCATCTGTATGTCTTATCTGGTGAACTATTTAAATCTTTTGCCCATTTAAAAAAAATTTGTGTGTGTGTGTGTTCTTATTATTGAATGTTGAAAATTCTTTATATATTCTGGATACAAGATTTTCATTAGAAATGTGATAAAAATTTATTTAAACTAAAAAAAAAGTTTGCCATTCCTCCTACCCCTAATCCCTTACCTCTGGCAATCTATCTGTTCTCTGTATCTATGAGCTTTTTCTTTTTTCTTTTTAATATCACATGTAAAGGAGATCATATATTTATCTTTCTCTATCTGATTATTTCACTTAGCATAATGTCTTTGAGGTCCATCTATGTTGTTGCAAATGGCAAGACTTATTCTTTTCTTAGGGCTGAATGACATTCCATTATATATTTATACCACAATCATACATCAGTGGACACTTAAGTTACTTCCATATCTTGGCTATTTTAAATAATGCTGAAATTAACATGAGGGTGTATACATTTCTTTGAATTTTCATTTCTGTCTCTCAACAGAAACTTCACAGGCCAGAAGGGAGTGGCATGATATATTTGAAGTGCTAAAAGAAAAAATACTTCCAGCCCATAATACCTTACCTGGCAAAATATCACTCAGAATTGAAGGAGAGATAAGGAGTTTATAGACAAGCAAAAGCTGAAGAAGTTTATCACCACTGAACTGGCCTTACAGAAATCTTAAAGGGAATTCTTTATATGAAAAGAAAGGGCACTTTTTAGTGCCAAGAACACATATGGAAGAATAAATGCCACTAGAAAGGTAGGTATATAGTAAAAGTAATGGGTTACTCAATTATAAAGCTAGTATGAAGGTTAAAAAAAAAGAGTAGTAAAGATAACTATGATTATAATAATTAGCTAAGGGATATACAAGACAAAAAGATGTAAAATGTGATACTAAAAAGATAAAATATGGTGGGGGAGAGTAAAAATGTTGAGTTTTAGAGCAGGATCAAACTTAAGGGTTATCAACTTAAAATAGACTGTTATAGATATACGTTGTTATATGTAAGCCTCATGGTAGCCACAAAACAAAACCTATAGTAAGTGCAGGAAAGGCAAAGAGAAAGGAATATAAACATGCTACTAAAGAAAGTCATCAAACCACAAAGGAAGAGAGCAGGAGAAGACGAAAGGAACAGAGAGGAAATACAAAAACAGTTAAAAAACAATTAACAAAATGTTAATAAGTACATACCTATGAATAATTAATTACATAGGTATGAAATAAGTACATACCTATCAATAGTTACATTAATAACTAATGTAAATGGACTAAATTCTTTAGTCAAAAAACATAGAGTGGCTGAATAGATTAAAAAACAAACAAACAAACAAAAAACAACCAAACAAAAAAAGTACCCATCCCTATGCTGCCTACAAGAGACTGACTTAAGCTATAGGACACCTACAGACTGAAAGTGAACAGATGGAAAAAGATATTCCATGGACATGAAAACTAAAAGAAAGCCGAATATACTTACATTGGACAAAACATTTTGTTTTATTATAATAACTGTAATATGTGACAAAGAAGAGTGTTATGTCATGATAAAGGGGTCAGTCCAACAAGAGAATATAACATTTGAAAATATTTATGCATCCAATATAAAAGCACCTAAATATATAAAGTAATATTAACAGACCTAAAGGGAGAATTAGATAGTGATACAATAATGGTAGAGGACTTTAATACTTCACTTAAATCAACAGATAGGTAACTCGGATAGGAAATTAATAAAGAAACATCAGCCTTAAATGACATCTTAGATAGACTTACTAGATATTTATAGAACATCCCATCCAAAAGTAGCAAAAGTGTATAAGGAACAAGTTCTGCAATAGATCATATGTTAAGCCACAAAACAAGTCTTAATAAATTGAGAGGATTGAAATCATATCAAGAACATTCTCTGATCACAGTGGTATAAAGCTAAAAATCAATTATATAATGAAAACTGGAAAATTTGCAAATATTTGATGACTAACCAATGTGCTACTGAATAACTAATGGGTCAAAAGAAGTCAAAAGAGAAAAAAATATCTTGAGACAGACAAAATTAGAAATGTAACATCCAAAATTTATGGGATGCAACAAAAGCAGTTCTAAAAGGTAGGTTAATGGCAATAAATGCCTTCCTCAAGGAACAAGAAAAGTCTCAAATAAACAACCCAACTCTATATCCCAAGGAACTAGAAAAAGAAAAAACAAAGTTCAAAGTTAGTGGAAGGAAAGGAATAATAAAATCTAGAGCAATATAAATGAAATAGAAACTAAAATGATAGTAGAAAGATCAATGAAGCTAAGAGCTGCTTCTTTGAAAAGGTAAATAAAATTGACAAACCTTTATTAGACACACCAAGAAAAAAAAAAAGGACTCAAATGAATAAAATCAGAAATAAAGAGACATTACAACTGATACCACATAAATACAAAGGATCATAAGAGACTACTATGAGCAATAATAGGCCAACAAATTGGACAACCTAGAAGGGATGGATAGATGGATACAACCTACCAAGACTGAATCATGAAGAAATAAAAAAATATGAACAGATTGATTACTAGTAAGGAGTTTCAACCAGTAATCAAAAACCTCCCCAAAAAGTACAGGTTCAGACAACTTCACTGGTGAACTCTATTCAGAGAAGAATTAATACCAATCCTCAAACACTTCTGAAAAATAGAAGAGGAAGAAACTTTTCCAAATTCATTTTATGAGGCTAGTATAAGGCTGACACAAAAACCAGACAAGGATGCTACAAGGATGCCAATATCTCTGATGAACACAGATGCAAAAATCCTCAACAAAATAGCAAACTGAATTTGACAATACATTAAAACAATCATACACCATGATTAATTGGAATTAATCCAGGGATGTAAGGGTTCAACATTCACAAATCAGTCAGTGTGATATACCACATTAAGAAAATGAAAGATAAAAATTATATGATCACCTCAATAGATGCAGAAAAGGCATTTGACAAAATCCAACATTCATCTATGATAAAAACTCTGAAAAAAGTGAATATAGAGAAACATACCTCAACATAATAAAGGCCATATATAATAAACCCACAGCTAACATCATAGTCAATGGTGAAAAACTGAAAGCTTTTCTTCTAAGATCAGGAATAAAGCAAGGATCCTAACTCTTGCCACTTTTATGCAACACAGTATTGGAAATACTAGCCAGACCAATTAAGCAAGAAAAATAAATAAAGACATTCAAATTGGAAAAGAAGAAGTAAAACTATTTGCTGATGACATAATATTAAATATAGAAAACTATGAAGATGTCATCAAAAAACTGTTCAAATCAATAAATGAATTTAATAAAGCCTCAGGATACAAAATCAATACACAAAAATATGTTGCATTTCTGTAACAAATACAATCTGTCAGGAAGAGAAGTTAAGAAAACAGTCCCATTTACAATGGAATTGAAAAGAATAAAATACTGGGAATAAATTTAACAAGGAGTTGAAAAATCTGTATGTTGACAACCACAAGACATTAATGAAAGAAATTGAAGAAGACACAAATAAATGGAAAGCACGCTAGTACTCATGGGTTGGAAGAATGAATATTGTTAAATTGTCCATACTATCCAAAGAAATATATATATTCTCTCTCTATATACATTCTATTGAAATTCCAATGACATTTTTCGTAGAAATAGAACAAACAATTCTAAAGTTTGTATGGAACCACAAAAGAGACCCTGAATCCCCAAAGCAATGTTAAGAAAGAAGAACAATGCTGAAAGTATCATGCTCCCTGATTTCAAGCTATATTACAAAGACATGTGGTTTGTAAATATTTTCTTCCAGTCTGTGGCTTGTCTTTTAATTCTCCTTATAGTGCCTTTTAAAGAGCAGGAGACCTTAGTTGCAATGGAGTCCAATTTATGAATCTCGGCTTCTAGGTGTAAGTGCCTAGAGTAGCACATCTGCCCCACCACACAATTATTCCTCTTTGTTTTTTCTAGAAATGTTTGACCAGATGCAAGAATCTATTTCAACTCTATTTTCTTTCATTTATCCTTTTTTTTTTTTAAATATTTTATTTATTTATTTGACAGAGAGAGATCACAAGTAGATAGAGAGGCAGTCAGAGAGAGAGAGAGGGAAGCAGGCTCCCTGCTGAGCAGAGAGCCCGATGCGGGACTCGATCCCAGGACCCTGAGATCATGACCTGAGCCAAAGGCAGCAGCTTATCCCACTGAGCCACCCAGGCGCCCCTCATTTATCCTTTTATTGTCAATACTACTGTCATGATTACTGTAGGTTTTTAATGCCTTGAATTCAGGTAATGTAAGTCCTCTAACTTTGTTCTTTATCAAGTATCTTAAGTCCTTTGCATTTCTAGATAAATTTTAGAATCATCTTGTTTATTTTTTTATTATTAACATATAATGTATTATTAGACCCATACTTTTTTTTATTGTGGTGAAATATATGCAACATAAAATTTGCCTTTTGATCACTATGAAATGTGCACTTTGATGGCACTAAAAACATGCACATGCTCCCAACAACACTGTTCAGATTTCAGTTGCCGTATATTAACTGTGAGTAATTGTCTGAGGAACACATGTTGCTGTTAGCTCTTCAAACCACAGATCACTACGTATATAATAAATGCGTATTATGATCAATGACCAATTACGTCACTTCTTTCAAAGTCTGTTGGTGATTGATCATTGTACATCTGCTATTCAGTTCACACATAGCTGGAAACATAGTTTCCTACAGATAAACATGACATGACATTTTACAAAAATGAATAATCGCAATGAGAGGCTTGTCTAACAAAGATGAAAGAGTGGCATAAAAACAAAAAGTGATAATGCTGAAGGTGAAATTCAAATAGAATTTCTAGGAGAAATGACCGGCCATGGAAATGTTAACACTGATGCCATTTGAGAGACTCTAGATGTAAAGCCAAGGAATTTAGCAAGAGTGTATTTCTTGTCATAAATGAGGAAAATACTTGTGATGGAGAGGATAAGGAGTTCCAGAGAAAGTGATACCATCAAAAACTTCACGTCACAGGAACTATGGTAGATATTTCATAGCACTGAAAGCATAAAGGATTAAATATGGGAAAGTGACCCAAACTTAAAGAAGGAATATTACAATTTGCCAAGGCTATGCTCACTCTTTAGCATAAATTAAGTGAAATATAGTTTGAATGAATGTTCTAGCTACTTCTGATGAGTATTTTTACAAACAAATGAAATACCTTAATTTCCCCCCCAAGCAAAAAACATTCACGTGTTATACAACCATCTCCATCATCCATTTCCATAATTTTTGTCATGTTCCTAAACTGAAACTCTGAACCTATTAAACATTAACTCAGTGTTTCCTCTTTCCTCTGTCTCTAGCAACCATTCTATTTTCTATTTCATATGAATTTGACTATTTAAAATATTTCATATAAGGGGAATCATGCAGTATTTGTTATTTTGTGACTGACATACTTCACTTAGCATAGGTCTTCAAGATTCAGCCCTTTCTGTAATATAGTCAGAATTTTCTTCCTTTTTATGGATGAATAATAATCTGTTGTGTATATATACACACACACACACACCACATTTTGCTTGTCCATTTGTTGTTAAGCAATTATTGGGTTGCCTCTATATTTTGACTACTACTATGAATATGTGTGTACAAATATCTGTTTGAGTCCTTGCTTTCAATTCTTTTGTGTATTACTCAGAAGTGGAATCACTGGATCATATGGTAATTATATTTTTGATTTTTTGAGGAACCTCCAAACTGTTTTCCACCATGGCTGCAACATTAAACATTTCTGCCATGTACAAGAATCCTAATTCCTATACACCTTTTCCAACATTCGCTGTTTTCGTCCCCCCCCTCCCCCAATGGCAGCCATCTAAATGGATGTGAAGTGGTATCTCATTGTGGGTTTGTTTTGTATTTTCCCTAATGATTCCTAAGATGTTATATATCTTTCACATGCTACTGGCCATTTGTATATCTTCTTCAGAGACATGTCTATTCAAATCCCCTGCCCATTCTTTTTTTA
Source organism: Meles meles (assembly GCF_922984935.1). Classification (NCBI taxonomy): domain Eukaryota; kingdom Metazoa; phylum Chordata; class Mammalia; order Carnivora; family Mustelidae; genus Meles; species Meles meles. Next base: position 158,921,615 of record NC_060067.1, read on the forward strand.
AGTTTTAATTTATTTGACAGAGAGACACAGTGAGAGAGGGAATACAAGCAGGGAGAGTGGGAGAGGAAGAAGGCTTCCCAGCGATCAGGGAGCCTGATGTGGGCCTCCATCCCAGGACCTCAGACCAAGGCAGATGCTTAACAGCTGAGCCACCCAGGTGCTCTCCCTTTGCCCATTCTTGAATCAGGTTGCTCGTTTGTTTGTTGTTGTTGAATTGTAGAAATTCTTTAAATATTCTGGATATTAATACCCTATCAGATATATGATTTGCAAATATTTTCTACCATTCAGGGAGTTTGCCTTTTCACTCTGTTGATACCTGTTGATAGTATCCTTGAGGCATAACCTTGCCTTGTTTAAGCTTCAAGTGGGCCACCTGAGTTAATCATGTCCCTTCAAGCTGGACTGATTGCTGCTGCTGAAGAACTGTTAAACAGAAAGAGCTGTATTAGTTATTTAGCAGTACATAACAAATTACCCTCCAAAGGAGTGCCTTAATAATAAACAATTAAAAAAATCTTTTCTAGTTTCTGTGGGCCAGGAAACTGGGAGAGGTTTAGCTGGGCAATCTGGCTTGGATTTCCATCAGTTTCAGTCAGATTTTGGCTAAGGAAGCAGTTATCTTAAGCCTTGAATGGGGCTGGAAGATCTTCTTCCAAGGAGGCTTACGTGCTTGATAAAGTGGTGCTGGCTCTTGATAGGAGGACCCAGTTTTCCTCCCTATAGGCCTCTCTATAGGCTGCTTGAGCGCCATCACGACGTGGTGGCTGACTTCTCCCAAATCAAGTCATCCAAGAGATCAAGGTGGAAGATGCGATGCCCTTATGACCTTGCCTCAGAAGCAAAACGTGGAATGATAGGACAAAAGTGAAAGTATGCTTTCTGTATCATTTAGCTGGCCCACAGCGAAAGACAACCATACTGAGTCTAGCTGGGACCCAAAGAAGTTCTGGCATTTTGAGAACTGAAGTGTTGGTTTCTCCAGAGATAGCACCATGAGCTAGGAGTTGATGCTCTTCTTCTGAATGGTGGAGGTGGTGTGCGTTCTCCTTTGGCCTTCCAGGCAAGAAATAGGCAAGTGGGAGCACAAAGAAGCAAGTCACAGGTGAGGCAGAGTGGGTACTGCATCTGACAAACAGGTACGTAAGCCACATGGGAGGAAGCCTTTTGGGGAGGTCTAGAGACACCAGGGGGACAATCTGAAGGGTGTTCATTTCTGGCATTCAAGCCAATGGTGTCTCACGCTATCAAAACTTGAGTGTAAGAGGCAGTATAATCTTATTTGTAGAAAATTATTGATAAAAATACTATTTCTTTATTATTATTATTATTATTATTTATTTATTTTTGAGAGAGAGGGAGACAGCAGGGGGAGGAGCAGAGGGAGAATAAGAATCTCAAGTAGACTCCCTGCTGAGTACAAGCCTGATGCAGGGCTTGATCCCAGGACCCTGAGATCATGACCTGAGCTGAAATCAAGAGCCTGATGGTCCATCTACTGAGCTACCCAGGCACTCCACAATTACCATTTTTTAAAAATAAATTACTACTAGCACTTTTAACTGTTGACCAAAGAGAGTATCAAGTGTTTTGTCTCGTAATAGTGAACACCTGCCACAAGCAAACTGTTTTTAAATTAAATGCTGCTAGAGTATTCATTCCATTTGTTATTAATACAACCTGTTTTATTTTTTCATACTGTCAAAATAGGCCGAAAAAATCTATATGTTTTTAATAGCTCATGTAGGGTTCTTAGGTTGGAATTCATATCTGTTCGAAGTTTAGGTAATTGTGAATTTTAATTTTATAAGCTGTTTTCGGAATTAGGACACTAAAAGCATCCAGGCACCACAGAGCTGCCAATTGGTTTTGACCATTTCTCAGTCTATAGAATATCAAATGGAACTATTTTCTTTACTTCAAATGTAACATCAAAAGGAGACACACTTGGGCTAGAATTGAAGCTGGAAATGGAATTCTTTGTGTGTGTGTGTGTGTGTGTGTGTGTGTGTTTTTGTGTGTATATGTATAAAATTGACATGTAACATACTAGCTTCAAGTGTATAACATAATGATTTGATATTTGTATACACTGGAAAGCAATCACCATACTAAGTCTAGTTATTGCCATTCACCATACAAAGTTACAATTTTTTCTCTTGTGATGAGAACTCTTAAAATTTACCCTGTTGGCAACTTTCAAATATGCATTATAATAATACTGACTATGACCACCATGTACATTATAGCCCTGGAAATGGAATTCTCACCACAAACTAATAAGCTCTTAGAACCAAGGGTGATCAGATCGGAAATTAAATACTACAGGCCTCAAGCACAGTGTCACTGTGGTTTTACACATCTTACGTTAAGAAGCTAATTCCGCAAAATGAGTGCTTCCCATTCAGGAGCTCCTGTGGCTTCATCATCCCATTGGGGTCCCAAAAGGTGGAGTCATAAAGCAGCCAGCCAGGCTTCCTCTTGCAAGAGTTGCATTTTTGGTTATTAAGATTATGACATGCTAAAATATTTAAATTCGCTTAAATTTCAGTAGCTTAATTTTGTAGCAGCAGGGACCTATTTTATCTAAGCAAGCTTTCTCCTTTCTGAGGCTCCAGTGGAGTTGTGAATGCAGGAAAATGTTCAGTTCTAATGGGGATAATGATAAAAATGCAATTATAATTCCCCCTAGCCCACAAATGGGCTCACCATGTAGTTTCTCAACTGCTTTGAAAGAAGGAAGCTGCATAAATGCTAACTAGTTACATCAAGTGCTTTAGGTAGGGCAAGAAGTAGCCAAAAGCAGACTGGAAAAGGTACCTTAAGAAAGAGAAATCATTCCCATTTTAATTTTGTTAAGAATGACAAAGTAAGAGTATGATTAATCACGAGGGCTAACCGTCATGTAGATGCCTAGGATCCCCATTTAAATGTTATATGTATCCTATAAAATCTTCCAGTAGGCTTGGGGCACCTGGGTAGCTCAGGTCATGATCTCAGGTCCTGAGATCCCTACATTCCATTCATACCTCTCCCCAACTATCCCGCCAAAAAACATCTTCCAATAGGCTTCCAAAATACACATGGGAAATATTGGGCCTCATTAGATAGCTCAAGAAATGCTGAATTTTGTACTTAGGTGGCTTAGAGATTGCTTATCTCAATGCCAAGCCCCGTTTTGCACATTAGAAAGCATTAGCTACTTGATTCCCAAGTCATAGCTGAGCTAAACTTGGGAAAGCACTGAGGAATACTTAAAACAATGAAACTGAGCAGAATGCTTTAACGTTCAGAAGATGATAGCATCTGTAGGAGTTTGGGGGTGGGGGATACATAGAGCAAATGAATAGGAAGAAAATAAAACCAGAAGTTCATTTTGAGAAAGCTATGTGGAAAAGTTCTGAGTTTTGAAATAATGTGGTTGTTGTTTTTTGTTTTTTGTTTTTTTTTTACCTCATAAGTTGTTTTCGTGATACTTTGTGTTCATTGTCTCTAAGTTTGGTATGCAAATTCCATGTTTTACATCTGTATTTTAAAAAAATTTTAAGGACAATATGTGATTCTGTTGTTATTTGTTAAATAGACAAAAACATGTGGATACTTAAAAAAAATTCTGATAGCACTGGTTTAGGAGTGAAGGGAACAAGTGAGGGTTAAGCAGTGGGAAATAAGTTTGTGTTTCATGTTTTCCCAACTCCTCTCTCTAGGTCCTTGGCAGATAGAGTAGTTTTACTTTGTCTTGTTTTCCTTTTATGCAAAACAGGCATAAAATGTCCAGTGTTCGAACAAGGGCCATCGTTAAAGGGTGGGTATGAGTGTTATACTAGTGTTATGTGCCAGAAACTTATCTTGAGGGTGAGGCGATGTCCTTGGGGGATGTGACCTTCCATTACAAAGGGATGGCCCAATGCTATTGGCTTAGGACATGAAGCATGCTCTATGCCTCTCCATAGTAGGCAATTGGGAAATATTTACTGAAAAATTTCTCCAGCCTGAGCTTCTGTTGAGACTCTAGGGATGACTCTTATCTTCATAGCATGCAATGGACTCATCGTACCTTAATGATATATTGAATCATGATTAACACATAATAAACTTATGGTTGTTTTCTTTAGGGAGACTCTCACGAAGAATAATGAAATAGTATTTAAATTTTAAATAAAGAGCCCCATCTAAAGAGAGGATATGATATTCTAAAATGTGGCCGAGAAGGGGAGAGAAGCAAATGCATGATTGCAGGATGTGAATCATCTTTAGCTCTGGCCCTAAGTACCAGGCAGTCTTACTGCCTTTTTTGTTATATTGTAAGGAAGAATTAGAGGTAGTTATTGTTTTCGGAGGAATTGCTTCTGCCCAGAAGTCCTAGCCATTTATGCAAGCAGAGTCTTTTGGAAGAATTCATCATTTTCCTGCTTTTTGGGAGAAAGCCCATGAGAGGCCGCCATGTCCCTGAACTCAAAGATTGTTTCAGATGATGCACGTGAATTCTACAGTTTTAAGAGCAACAGGAAGAGGGCTGCCTGCCCTTGATGGCTAAGGTTGTCATGCTATAGTTCCTATTTGCTGAGCAGTTTTATGAGAGTAAACTGATTTACAGTCATCAAAGGAGAAAGGTCAGTTTGTGGGAGCAGATTTCCCTATTCATCACCGTACTTTATAGCCTTGTTGGTGATTTTATTTTCTGATATCAAAGTAGTCATTTTGGTTTTGCTAAAGCTTTTCCTCGACTGATATATTCTTCTGACATAAACGAGGGAGGGCTGCACACGTCAGAGCTGGCGTTCTTCCATCTCAGCTGCTTCAGACTGGGATAGCTGACACCAGGGTGAAGGATGAGAGGGCACGTACTAATCGACTCCGGGTGGTCTGGCTTTGACACTGAAACTCTCCTCCCCTATTCCTCTTCCTCTGTACCTCCCTCCACCCTGACCAATTTCAACAGTCTAAGAGGATCTATGGAGTCTGCAGAAGCAAATGTCTCCAGGGATATGACACCAGAGGAATGACAATGTGGGAAATAGGTTAAGAGGTCACTTCATAGCCGACAGAGGCAAAAACCACCATTCTCCCTCAGACCTCAAGTTTAATATCCATGCCCATAAAGTATAATAACCATAGGACATCCTCAAAGCTCATTGCATTCTGCCAAGAAACCCTAAGTAAATACATAAGGTGAAAACCAATTGTGTAAAAAAAAAACACCAAAAAACATTTGTAACTTGGATGTGGATCACAGTGTGGCCTTTAGGATCATTAAACATTACGTATTAATATAGAACACATATCGCTATGTGTTAAATAATGCTACATGTGGTATATGAGATATACCTCCTCTTCTCTAAAATCATAATCCCAATGATAACATTATAATCTCCACAAAATAGTTTAAAATAAGTATACAAGATACAGATCTCATTCCACAGAGAGTTTATTTACATTTATTTAACCCTTTGCTCACCCTCATGGTATTTGGATTGATAGGTATAGATTGCTGGACTGTGTGGATGCCACCTGACTGTCATTATCAAGGCCACTAGTTATGAGAAGGAAAAGTTTGGGGGGCTTCGGGGGCTCAGTCGATTAAGTGTCTGCCTTAGACTCAGGTCATGATTTCAGGCTCCCTGCTCAGCAGGGAGTCCCCTTCTCCCTCTCCTTCTGGCCCTTCCACCCCCCATGCTCCTGCTTGTGAGCACACATTCTCTCTCTCTCTCTCTTTCTCTCTTAAATAAATACATAAAATCTTTAAAAAAAAAGTTTTTGTTTATCTTGTTCATCCTTTATACTTCCAGGATCTAGCATAGTGCCTGGCATGATATACTTTTTTTTTTTCTTTCAGAAATGAACATTTATTGACATAGAAAATCTGATTTTTGTGGGCTCTCAGAACTCTAGATGAGCAATCCGTGCAAGTCTCCAGAGATCTGGCTCTCCCTGAACTCGTGTAAGGTGGTCGCTCCTCACCCTCTTTATCTAAAACCAATTTGAGCATTTTTCCCCCTTCCCCTTCCTTGCGTCCCCATTTTTGTACTGATATGATTTTTTCTTAGAAGCGTTGATGAAAACCTCATAGCCACATTTGGCCTCCCTCTCACTGCACAGTGCGGCAAATCAATAAAAATTTTTAGGGAATTTTCTTTACAAATGTTTCCTACATTCAAAAGTTATTTTCTTTAGACTTTCTCCCACTTAATATTTACTTGTTGATTGACCTGTTTTTACCCCCTTTTATTTTTATCCTGGCATTTCCGGCTCAAAAACTCTGAGTACCTCCCTACAATCTATAAGAAAAATGCACCCTGTCCTGCACATGGGGTTTTCCATAGTCTGTCTCCAATGTACATTCCCAGTTTAGCTCCATTGGTCCCAAACAGAATGCTTTCTCACTGTCTGTGCCTGCTCCTCCCTACAGGTGGGAGCTCAGGCTGGAGCCCCTGCTCTTCTGCTCCAGCTGCCCCTGTTTACTCCAGGCCTCCCTGTGAGGGTTAAGCCTTGGGCAGACAGGTCTCAATTCACCTTCCCAGCTCCGCTCAGTTGACCTTTAACCTTATCCCTTCTAATGTGAGTTACATTTTCAAGTTCTCCAGGCCATCTTGTGCAATCGGATTTTTATGGGGTTTGACTTCTTTTGTTTTATAGCTTTATCTTGCAACTTGGATGATGGTTGCCATAAAATGCAAGATAAAATTTTAGAAAAGAAAGTATTACTAATACTATGTCAGTGGCAAACCACAGAAGTATACCACCCCTTGATTTGCATTCTGTCACATCCATTGCAAACTTAGAGTGAAGGTCGCTTCCAATTTTGTGTCCCAGGCCATCCTCCTTTGGAACTAGGGAGGACAGCTGTGTGAACCTCCAGGACAGCCCCCCTCACAGTCTGCAGGGCTGCCCTTCACTGGCTTGGGATCCTCCTGGGGAAACTCCTTTGGGTAAAGTTACCTCTGTGGGATGACGCATGTGCTATAGAATGTATGTTTATCCACGGGGTAATGGCTCTGCCCCTTTCTCATGTTCTGCTCACAGAGCCACTGATCTCAGGTCCAGTGGTTTTGACTGTCCCCAAACATACTAGCACTCACTGAGAGGTCTGGGAGTTGTCAATATGGCTGCTCCTTTGGCAGAGTGCATGGTTCAACTCATGACCCATCAGAATGAAGTCTCCTTGGAGTCTAACACGCACTGTCCACTCAGCCACTTCCGCTGTGCGGAGGTGCAGGTGGCCTTTCACTGAGGAGCTGCTCACTCTTCTGTGATGAGGACAGTGTCCTCTCCAGAAAGGGACAATCATCACTACAGCCATGGGGACTGTCTAGTCTCCCTCTGACAATAGGGATTAGCATCCCTTCCCTCAGGGACTGGCAGTTTGTTCCTGGTGAAAAATACCACAACAATACCCAGTGTACAAACAAACACTGGACAGGATGCTGACTCAGCAAAATATCTAATTTGATTCATGATGAGTGAATACTCTGATTCCCAGAGGACTGTGAATTGTAAATCACTATATCCTGGATTTTTGCATTTTATGGGAACTGACAGAGGGATGCTAATTTTTATTTTTGCCAAATAAAGGCATTAATAATAATCTATTTTATATTCATTCTATCATGAAAAAGAAAAAAGGCTCTGATTCCTGCTTAAAAAGATATTTTTAAATTGAGTATATATATCTTTGTGATTCTTATTTTTCTCAGTTCGCTGAAGCTGGGTGAAAACTGGTCCAGAACCTGGCTCTGGGTCACTGGTCCTGAGTTTGGGAAGCATTATTCTGTAAAATTTGTTCATTTAACTGAGGTGTCCTTGAAGGTCCTCTTTCAATTCAACAGCTATGGCACCCCTCCCCCCTCCTCCTCCCTCTACCTATACATATCTTTACAATACATTTGAAAGATTTCTTATTGTCCTGTAGTGTCCTCTGATGGTTTCATATATGGCTATCTTGTCTCTTGCAACCAGACTGTAATGCTAGGTAAATGGAAGGTACTAGTTATTTGAATTTGTTTCTATAATACGCACTTGTGCTCTGTTTAGAGGACGGCAGGTTATTCACACAATTGTGTGTGTGTGTGTGTGTGTGTGTGTGTGTGTGTGTGTGTTGGGAAGTTAGCTAGAATCCTCAGTTTATATAGTTACCTAAATAAAAGGTGCAAATTTTTGAAAAATTAAGTGAGTTTGTAAAATAAGAAAACAAACCTTTGGAATTAAAAATCTCCATCTTCAACATTTCCTGATGAGGCTGGAGAGATTAACTACCTATTGAATAGACATAGCCCTGCACCTGAAGCACCTTTAAAGTCTCATCATTTTTGATGATTTAGTAACGACATGGGGGTAGCAGGTAGTTGAGTCTCTCTCCCAAAAATCAGAATTGTTTTTCATTTTAATATATTTTTTATTTAAAATATCATAAAACATTCTTTAGACTGACAGTGGAGCTTCAATTTTTTTGACTTTCTGGTTGCTCTAGCAGTTGAGAAAAAAAACTAAAAATGAGCCCTCAAGTAAAATTTAAGTGGCAAAGATTAAAATTCAGAATTATGGGCTTCCCCCCCGCCCCATGAATTGAATGAGCATTCCCTTTTGGCTGGGAATTTTATGTGCCAGCCCTAGTTTTCCTATATTTGACAGTCCTTGAAAAAGTATTTAATTTCCTTCTTGAAAATATATGAACAGTTTTATTTTTTGAAAATACACCCTCTGGAGCAGCACAACTTCCCCTCCAGTTCATACACACTGATTTTGACTACAAACCAAGTGCACACTCCATCCGTCTGGCAAATGAATGATGGGGCACAAACCAGGCACAGTTGAGTGGGTGAAAGTGACAAGAGACAACAGCATTATCTTTGGGGTAGTTCAACATGCTGCGATTTATGATATCCACATGGCTGATTTGTGATATGTGCTCAAAACTGGACCTTTCAGTGAATTCTTGCTGTTTTCCTGAATGCACTCGGAGATTCATGTGTGTTTAGTCTTATGACAAAATTAAATCATATGTCCTTGCCCAAGATGCTGCTCTTTAGTTGCTTTATGATTTTGTGATTTTATTTCAAAGAGCATATTTTTACAGCTACTCAATGGAATACGCTATTAATCTTTTGAAGAGGGCATAATAATATGACTATTTCCCTTCAAGGTGTATGTGAGGTAGCTTCATGACTATTAACTCCAGCTGTTATAAAAAAGATTATGGATGTGGCTTAAGGAAGTGGATAGTATTGACAATCTCAGAAAGGGAGTAAGAAAGAATCCTCTTTCCCCAAAAAGACTCACTAGAAATGAAATATTTTTTATACTTCCCTGAAATGCTCAACTTTTAGTAAGGAAATCTGTAGCATTTTCTAGCCTTAATTTTTCCTGATTAATTAATCCTTTCAACACATATTTGTTGAGTGCTTCCCAAGCCTTGTTCTAGGTGTTGGGAAGGTAGTAGCAAATAAAACAGAGAAATCCTCTGCCTTTGTGGGATTGATATTCTAATGAAACCTGATGAACTACTTTATATTTTAAAGAAGCTTATGAACTTATTGAGCTTTATATAAAAGATTCAAATAGTTATATGGTGCAGCCTTACTAGTAAAAGAACGGAAATGAATAATTCATGATTAGATTCCTAGGAGAACACTGAGCGAAGGGATGTGGCAAAACCACCTTTTCCCCCAGATTTTGCATCTCTGCAGTGGCAGGTACATACTGTAGTGAATACAACTGACCCAGCTCTAGAGACAATCACATAGAAAACACGGAAATTATCAGGATTATTTCAAGAAGGTATTGTGACTTTTCCCAAAGATGTCTGAAAACATTCTAAAATGCAGAAGAAAAAGAATCCTTTCATTTAGCCTGTGAAAAAGGTTTTATTTGAAACAGTATCTGAAAAAACATCTTGCAACTGGCCAAATTTGGGATTTTGAGGATGGGGTAAAATTTTAGGCAGAGCTGGCTCTAGTTGCAAATGAGATGCAAATGAGAAGCCAGAATTTGGACAACCACTTCTCCCAGTCTTGTATATATGCCTTTTTCCATCTGACTTTTTATATATCTTGTTATACTCCTTGAAGGGAAGAAGGGGGAGTACTGGACATCCATTCTGAAGACCTGGGCTTAAACCCCTCTTCTGCTATTTATCATTCATTTGAGCATAGACAGGACACCTTGGCAAGCCCCAGTTTTCATCCATAAAATAAGGATAAGAATATCAATCTCAGAAGGTATAGGTAAAGATTAAATATAATGTATGTGAAAGAGCCTTGAAACAATTATGAACAGTAATTCTTGTTTCACATTAATAATTAACACTTCCTTAAGGAACAGAAATAAAACTCTGAGGAACACAGTAATGGTTTATATACTAAAGCCTGTCAAATGGAGTGACAAGTGGTGGTGTTTATATTTTAGTCAATTTTTTCTGTCAGACAGTGCCTCTCCGTCTGTCACCAATTATACCATGTATGAGGCTGCTTAGTCTGCCTACAGGAAGCCATATCAAGCCCAACTTATTCTGATCCCGTTACTCACTCTTGCCAGGCTGGTCCCGGAAGGGACTTTATAGGGAACGTACTTCCTGTAGATATGACCAACTCTAGAACATGGGACATCAAACATCTCTCCTCCACACATCCAAACCTAAAGAGAGGAAATTTAAAAGTATAACAAAAGAGAACAGTACACTTCAGATAAAAAAAGAGGAATTATTAGTAAGTTTCATAAAAAGTTTTTAGAATCTCTTGAAGTCTCTAAATTAATAATTTCTATTTATCATAAAAGGTTAATCAAGAAAAAAAACTCACATTTTTCAAAACCTAGATCCATAACAATATAGACCCAAAATACTAGTTCAGTAAAGTCTAACTTCCATAACCAGCACATTGGCATTTTTTATTCTACTATAATTTGTTCACAAATATTGCATTGCTGTGACATTTAATGCTTAGACATCTTATTATTTATATAGCTATTTGTTTTGACAATCTTGTGAAATCATTTGTAGAAGTAGCATTGGAATTTAAGTGTCAATTCAAAATTTTAAAATATAAAAAATGGAATTTTAAAAATAGGTGAATGAGTTAAGGAATGCTGACATATCCATACTTTGAGTGACATCCAGATTCTGAAAGCTTGACTAGAGCTCACCTTAAAAATCATTGTCACTTTCTAATTTCTCCTACCCTTAATCTTTTCTTAGGTACAGAAAAAAATTCATTATTGATGTAGACTCATGAAATATTAAACTCAAGGTATGTGTTAAAATGCGGTATTTGTATATGGTAACAAATTAATTGGTTATTTTTTATCATGACTATCCACTTAGACACCCACTTAATCATGGTTTTATATAACAGAGTACATAGCTATCAAAGGAAAAATTATGGAAACAAAATCCAGGAATCCTATGCAATAGATTTTTAGCTATTTTCAATTTAAGAAAAAGTTTAAAAAGAGTTAGATACCAAAATGGTTAGTTTATATTTCACTTGACTACACTTCAGTGTTTAGATATTTGGTCAAACATTGTTCTGGATGTTTCTATGGAGGTGTTTTTTTCTTTGGATGAGATTAACATATTAATTGGACTTTGAGTAAAAATTACATCCTCTGTATTGTGGGTGAGCCCCAACCAATCAGTTGAAGACCTTACTGGAACAAAGACTGACTTCCCCCCTAGCAAGAAGTAATTCTGCCGGCCAATTGCTGGTGGACTTGAACTGCAGCTCTCCCTGGGGCTTCAGTTTGTCAGCCTTCCCTGCAGATTTTGGACTTACCAAGCCTCCTCAATCACGTGAACCAGTTCCTGAATACAAATCTCTCTCTCTTAATATGTACATATTCCGCTGGTTGTTTCTCTGGAGAGCCCTGACTAATACAGATATACGGCTTGTTTTAAAGTGTAATATTGAAAGACAGAAAGAAAGATATTTCTGTCTTAATTTACATTTGCTTCCAACTTCTTTCAATAAGACGAATGACACCCCAAATGAAACCAGCAAATAAATAGTGATTAGGGTGATAGAAATCCAAGGGGAAGGCAATTTGATTACTAAAACAATATTAGTTGCTCTAAATAAGTTCAGGACTACTCATGGTATTAATTTCAACTTAATGGGAAACTTATTGATCTTTTGAATCAAGACATCAGAAGTCTGTGTAGGTGATTGAAACTGATGGGGGCAGTGAATGTTCTAAACAATAATACCAACATCTGGAAAGATCTTGAGAGACTGGAGCTGTATTAGATTAAACATAAAAACGGTAAACATAAGGTCTTTGTGTCTAAAAATATTAACTCTTCCAGAACAGGGTGGGGTGGAAAAAGACTATGTAGCATAAAACACACATGACCGGCATAATATGGAGTGTTTGAGGAGTAAAGTTCTGACTCTATCGGTCTGAAGTCTTATGCCAATTCCTGGATAAATACTTTATATTCCCTTCTAAAAAGAATGACCGAAGTGAGAAAGGGATGCATACTGTGTTTTAGAAGAAGTAACAAAAAGAACTAGAGATATGAAGTCTTGAGAAGATTTAGAGAAACCCTTTTTAAATATTTGAAGATCCTAGTATTTGGAAGAGATGTTCTGTAGAACCTCAAGGAGATGGGATTAATAGGATAGAGCTATAAAAAGACAGATTTCAACTCAATGGAAGAAGAACTTTCTTAACAGAATGATTAAAGATAAAATGGGCTTCCTGCATCACTAGCTGTGCTAAAATCTGTAGTAGATGACACTTTGGAGACAAGTATAAAACTTTGAGTGGATAGTTGACCTAGCTGATATTTGAAGGTATTTCTACCAATAAGATTAGCATTTATGAGGGTGTACTATGTCCTTTTTCATTTAATGCTCAGAATTTAAGGACAGACTTTACTATTTCCCCCAATTATGTAGGTTGGGGAGTGATAGTCCAGAGGCTGTGTAACTCGTCCAAAGCCATGTAACTGACCACTTGCAGAATGGAGATTTGAATCCTAGTAGTCTAACTTCAGTGCCCATATGTTTAATCAATATACTACCTATAGTCAGCAAGCTTTGTCTATAAATGTCAGAGTGAATACCTTGGGCTTTTCAGGTCATATGGTCTCTCTTGCAAAAGCAACTGTAGCACAGCTAGCTATATTTCAATAAAATAGGGAAAATGGCTACCATTCTGTAAGTTAAAAAGTCCTTTCAAAGGCTGAAATTCAGTGATTCTAAGGTAATATATGTGGGACATTGTATTATTCAAAACTGGACACCATAATATCTCCCATTGCACGTACTCCTCCTATAATGTAACCTTGGTACCTGTCTCGTATTGATTTGATACAATTTCAGATCCGCTGTTTATGACTTAAGTGAAGTTGTTTTTTTTCCTTCTATACTATGGACATCACCAAACACTTCTTTGTTTTGTTCAGTCTCCCAGTAACAACGTCCATTTCAGTAGAAGCATGCATATCCCGACAAGCTAGGTAGATACGTTGAGGTGACAGTGTGACAACATGGTTCTTTAGGAAAGTGCAGCTGTTGTGGCATTTATCAAATTCTTTATCTGTTTTGAAGGATGTGACTTACATTTTTAAAAGACATTTCCTGGTAGGATGGTTTGATAATTTCTTTAAAAATAAACATTTTGGTTTACACAGTTTTTTGTGGCATTGTCATGCTTAAGAATCTAATTCTTGGAGAAATGTTTTAAATTTACAAATAGTGTGTCTTCCTTTGACAACATAAATATTTTAAAGCAATATTATTTTACTCATGAATGAGCACAGAGCATTTTTTTCATAATGTAGTTCAAATTGACTGAATAATTGAATGCTTGCCTTATTATTTTTTTTAAAGATTTTATTTATTTATTTGACAAACAGAGATCACAAGTAGGCAGACAGGCAGGCAGAGAGAGAGGAGGAAGCAGGCTCCCCACTGAGCAGAGAGTCTGATGCGGGGCTGGATCCCAGGACCCTGGGATCATGACCTGAGCCGAAGACAAATGCTTAACCCCCTGAGCTACCCAGGCACCCCATGAATGCATGCCTCATTTTTTAAAATCACTTTTCAATATTAGCTACAAAGTGGAACTTAGACATAGAGAATGTTAAATGAAATGGAATCATACAATTATACCAGTCATACGGAATATGAAATTAGTTTCAGTAAGAAATTGATTGTCAGAGGATAGTTATGGGAATATTATTATCAGGTATAAGATGAAATACAGTATACTATATGGAGACAGTGATCTAAACTCTCAAAAGATTTTTATTAGTTTATTTACTCCAAAACCTGCTATCTCTCTGATCTTATTTCCTACTCTTCTTTCCATCCCCCTCTCTGCTCAAACCATTTTGGCTTCCTTTCTCTTCCTCCAGCATGCCAGATACCCTCCCACCTTAGGGCCTTTGTACTGGCTGTTTCCTCTGTCTGAAATTGTCTTCCAGATCTGTGCATGGATTTCAAGTCTTAGCTCCAAATTCTCTTGCCCCAAACACCCTCCCAGTCTGCGCTCTGAATCCTCATCACTCTCTGCTCCTTCTCTCCTCAAAGCACTTACTACCTCCTCGCTCAGGAGATACCTCACAGACTTACTATGCTATTACTTGTCTGTCTCTCTCCCCAGCGAGGACAAAGGTCTTTGTGTCTTTTAGTGAGTGATATATCCTAAGCACCTCAGATAATGCCTGACACAGAGCTGGTGTTCTATAAATATTTATCGAATAAGTTAACTATTGGTTTATTGATATAAAGTGAGGTTAATTCCAGACAACTGAGTTATTTAATGATAACCTACCATGTAGTTCCCATTAAAAATAAAAGCTGTGATCTTTAGTATAAACAAATATAAATTTCAAGATAATAATCTATCAACTTTATTTTCATTTATATCTGGATTATAATAACATAAAGAAATGGTTAATGTTCAAATATAACACATTATCTATAAATAAGTAATTACATTTCTGGGACTAGAAAATAACTTTCTAATTGTATGGTATGCCTTGAGTGTGCTAAATTTGAAAAACTTCTTAAGATTAGATAATCAAAAAAGAAAAGATAATTGACCACTTTACCATCTATCTAGAAATTAAGGTACCTAAAAAGGTTTGGTGCATAGGTATTGAAAAAAGCTATGTCTATCATCAAACTATTTTTATGGGCCAGATGGGACAAAAATTGCACCTTTGGTTTGACTTAACCTGAGAGAGATACACCCATACACACCATTGCTTTGTTTTATTCTTAGAAACTTGGGTGCTGGGGTTGTTCTTTGTGATCAGGAGAAAAAAAGAGCAACTTATTTTGACCTTTTTTGACCCCCATTTTTTATTTGCTGATCAGAATATAATAAAAGCAGAAACTGGAAAATGTATCTACAGTCTTGAATGAGGACATGATAGTTTCTAGTCTCAGGGGAAAAGCTCTCGTTTCTTGTTTCTTGAGCCATCTGCTTAGGATTTTTTTCAAAGTAAGAAATGCTCTGTTATGTCAGTATAAAAAAAGATTGTACCCAAACTGTCTTGCACTTAATGAGCTTTTAAGTGGTCTGGGAAGGGATAGCAGGGCTTCAGGGGGACCTTGTTCAGATCATTGCTTTGAAGGTGCGGTGTTCATATTTTGTGGTAACACTTAGCAGTCTTAAAAACAGTGATTAGGGTGGGGACTGGAGCAAAAAAACCGAGACACATCACTTATTGTCTTATTCAAAATATTAAGTCTTGGGGCAGAAAGAACAAATTTGAATATCTTAAAAGTACTTTTTAGGAAAAATATTATGGCCAAGGACATAATCCCTCATTTCCCTTAATTCATTATTATATAGCTTAGAAGGTGCATGAGAGGCAAAATGTTTGTTTTTTAAAAAAGATTTTATTGATTTATTGATTTGAGAGAGAGAGAGAGAGAGTGGGCACATGTACCTGAGCATGGGGGCAGGAAGGGCAGAGGGAGAAGGAGAGAGAATCTTAAGGAGATTCCCTGCTCATCCTGGAGCCTGACCTGGTGTTTGATCTCATGACCCTGATCATGACCTGAGCTGAAACCAAGGGTCGGATGTTCAACTGACTGAGCCATCTGTGTGCCCCAAAGTGTTTGCTTTTTATCATTATTTCCATATGTCTTCAGATTTTGAGTCTATTGATTAAATTTTCTGGATTCATCATCTGCTAAGAATAAATACAAATTCTTTAAGAACTTAAAAATTGGCTTTCTATCTTAGAACAATTTTTTTGGGGGGGAGACTGTCCAAACATGTGCTTCTCCTTTGTCCTTCAGTTGGGCTGTCAGTCATACAAGCTTCCTAATGGTAGGGACAGGAACATGACTCAGGCCTTGCTGATGGAACTTCTTCCTTGAGGTTTCATTAGATTGGAACTACTACTCTGGTAATGAAGCAGAGAAGGAAAGCCGGAGAGCTTCCAGAGGCCACGTCTGAGGGGTAGAAGGAGAGTCTGTTGGAGGGAATGAAGCCAACAGAGAGACAAAGGGGAGATACTCAAAGAAATCGTTCTAGCAGTATTTGGGGCCTTATTTCCAGGCCCCCCAGAGGCTCACCCATTTTCTTGACTTTTTTTTTCTTTTCTTTTCTTTTTGATTTTTTTTTTTGAGAACTATTAATTATTTATTGCACTGAATAGAAGTCTCTTGAGGGAAATTTTGTAGATAAAGGAACACTGTATCTTAGAAATCTGCCAATCCAACTGACTCACTAAAGTTAAATTTAAGATTGGTTATAACTTTATATATATGTATATATATATTTGTGTGCATATATATATAGATACACACACACACATATATATATTGTTTCAAGTTTTTATTTAAATTTTTGTTAGTTAACATACAGTGTAGTGTTGGTTTTGGTAGAATTTGGTAATTTATCACTTATATATAACACCCAATGCTCTTCACTACAAGTACCTTCCTTAATACCCATCACCCACTTAACCCATCCCCTTCCCACTTCTCCTTCAGCAACCCTCAGTTTGTTCTCTATATTTAAGAGTCTTTTATAGTTTGCTTCCCTCTCTTTGTCTCCCCATCCCTATGTTCATCTGTTTTGTTTCTTAAATTCCACATATGAGTGAAATCATATGGTATTTGCCTTTTCTCTGACTGACTTGTTTTACTTAACACAATACATTTTAGCTCTGTCCACATTGTTAAAAATGGCAAGAGTTCATTCTTTTTGGTGGCTGAGTAATATCCCATTGTATGTGTGTATGTACATACACATACATACATATACATACACATACGTATGTATGTACACCCCCCCCCCCCCACTACATCTTCCTTATCCATTCATCAGTTAGTGGATGTTGTTTGGGCTCTTTCTATAATTTGGTTTTTGTTGATAATGCTGTTATAATCATTCTGGTACATGTGCTCCTTTGATCACTATATTTGTATCCTTTGTCTAAGTACCTCGTAGTGCAAATACTGGGTCATACGATTGTTCTATTTTTAACTTTTTGAGTACCCTCCAAACTGTTTTCCAGAGTGTCTAGACCAGTTTCCATTCCCACCAACAGTGTAAGAGTGTTCTCCTTTCTGTGCATCCTTGCCCACATCTGTTTTCTGTCTTGTTAATTTTAGCCGTTCTGACTAGTGTGAGGTGGTATTTCATTGTGGTTTTCATTTGTATTTCCCTGATGATGAGTGATTCTGAGTGTCTTTTCATGTGTCTCTTAGCTATCTATATGTCTTCTTTGGAAAAATGTCTAGTCATGTCTTCTGCCTATTTCTTAACTGGATTTCTTTGTCTTTTTCAGTTTGCTTTCAGGAGTGTCATCTCCAATTTTTCCTTTCCTCTAAGTTAGGCTGAATTGGGTTTCTGTCTTCTAGTAAGGTAAAGAATCAGAAAACAAAACAAAACAAAAATCCTGTCTGAACAGTGGGAGTTTGAGTGTCTAGGAGTGCCAAGGGTATAATTTGAAACAAGCACAGTAGTCAAAAGCTACTCAGATGAATTGTCATTACAGTAGAAACTTTGGAGAAGTGAAGGTTCTTCTAAGCTTCAGCTGATAGGCAATTAAATTCTTTTTTTTTTTTTACCAACATTCAATATGAAGAAATTTCATCAAAAATAAAAAATGTGAGCAATCCTCAAGTCCCATAGTGGCATTTGCATGTTATTTTTATCTTGGGGAGAAAGTGATATGCTTTTATCGTATGGAGCAGTGGAAAGAACACATATGTAGGGGTTTGAACTGAGCAGGTTACTCCCTCTTTCTCATTGTCTCACTGTCATCTTGGGGTCGTGTGTCTACTTTATAAGACGGTTGCAAGGACTGAGTTAAGTAATACACACAGCACCCTTAAATGGCCCAAAATAGGTGCTCAAGAACAGTGGTCACATGATATATAGTCTTCCTATTGGTGAACCTTAATTCTTTTGGTATATTGGGTCTCTGTGGGGTGGTGGTTGTGTATACATGTGTTGACCTCTATGAGAGGGTCAGGGCATATGACAACTGCAAGTCTGTGAACATGCGTGTGTGAGAGAGGTAGAGATTGTATTCTTAATTGTCACTCTCACAGTTTGGAACAGAGGAGGCAAGTTGTGGATCGATTTATGCTGGCCTTGTGTGTTGCAGTTGTTGACCCTGATGTAGAGTATATAAATCAAATGCTCATACCTCCACAGTTAACCTGTATATATACTCTGAGGCTCTCTATGCTATCGTAATTGGGATTTGGGGTGAAGGGCTTGAGAATTGTAAGGAACGATTTTTTTGCTAACTTTCTATGCGAATGTCTTTATAGCTGGGGGAGGCTTACTTGCTTTATGCATTTACCTGCCAGAAGCATTAGAATGATTAGATTATATTTCCTTTTTCTTGTTAGGGAAAAATGGCAACCAGAAAAATACAAAAACTTGGAAAAAATGTCAGTATTAGAGAACGATTTCAACAGAAAGTCAAACTGACCTTAACACAGGTACTGAATGCTGTATAAATTGTTATATTTTGTTCACTTTACAACTGTCTATAAAAGCTAAAATAAAATTAAACAGGGAATTAGGAAAATGCCATCAGACATAAAGGAAGTAACAACTGGGAGGAATTCAGACTTGCCGCTAGGCTTATATCTAATGGACATAAAATTTAACTTGAAAATGCTCTGTTACACCTGAGGTACTTTTTGTTGGGTAATTGAAATGAATCTCAGACTGGGTTGTGAGACATTTAACAGCTGTTTCTGTTTATCTTTGAGTTTCTGAATGAGCTTAGAGTCATTTTAATATTTTCTTTGGAAGATCCATTCTGGGCATGTTGAATTAAAATGGTTATTTTTATGTCACCTAGGCTAAATATTGTAGGGAAAAAACCCCACAGGAACAACTTCAGATATTTTTTTGTGTATCTGAAGGTATAGTGTGCCATAAAAAGGCTTCTGTCACATTTTAGATACAAACTGCAACTATACTTCTAGGTACTTTGCAGGCTCGAAAGTAAGAAGAGATCTCTAATATACTGTCTCATAAAAGCAATGAGAAGGTATATAAAATATTTTAGAATCATCCTTGGCATAAAAAGGATTTCTAATGAGCACATTTTATAAGGCTGAATTTATTTCTAACAAAACCATTTGTACAAAGTATCGTCACGATAGTTTGTATAGAGATGGTTTAAGGGAAAAGGAGTATATTTCTAAAATGAGATTGAATTGTCCCTTCTAGGGAGGCAAATAAACTATTTTAGGAGTATAAATTAAACACCATTGGAGTTTTTTCGTATTTTCAGACAACTGTGGAGAAAGTAAGAAATGCTTATTAATTAAAAGTATAGATTCTTTGCTGGTGTACTAGATGTTAGTGCTGGGAACCAAAGTTATGGAGATTAGCAAGCATGGGGACTGGGGGACAGTGGCCTGGGTGTGTGGGGGGGAATCCTCTTTGGGATGCTGATGTGTTATTATTTTGTAATTTTCCCCATGAATCTGTCAGTCGTGTAATATGTGGAATATTTGCTGAAAGCAGTGGTGTGGTGGCAGCTGGATAAGAGATACTGTAGCCTGGAGGAGAGAAGGGAAGAGGGGAATGAGGCTCCCTGAGTCTGGATGCATGGAAGGGAGGCAACGCTGAGAACACCCTGAATGAATTGCAGATTCCCTTTGCTCAAGGATTTTCTAATGGACCCAAGTCTCTGCTTTAATTTAGAAATTTTGGACTGTCTGTATTTGAGATTTGTCTCTAGAGTTTCTATTTAAGCTATCCTGATGTCTACGTAAATGCATATTAACATATTAATGCAGATTTGGATATATTTTAAAGATTGTCCTGACCATCCAATCTATGCTCACCATGATGCCACCAAAGCTTTGATCACCTAATTTAAATGCTCTCCACTAAGAGGATAGCAAAGCCAGGGGCCTGTAAAAGTCCAAAGAGACCATCTATGGGTATCTAGTCAGATATCAGGTTTAATATGGTAGACACGGGGCACCTGTAAACAGTGCAGCCATCCCCCTACCGCCCCGCACCTCAGCATACAGATGTAAATATTTTTAGAACATTATGCCAGTCAAATACAACCATCTGTATTCTGGGACTGTAATATTGGTTGGCTTATTTCTTTTTAGCATGTCCAAATGTCAGAAATTATCTTGTTTATTTGTTCTCTTATTTATTTATAATCCATCTCTCCTCACACTACAACCCACGAGATAGAAAACTTGTTGTTCCTGTGGATTATTATATTCTCAAGGTCTGACATGTAGTAGACTTTCAATAAATATTTGCTGGATATATGAATATGTCTATGAATGTTGTCTGCATATGAAACTGCGTATTGTAATTTTATTTTTAAATTTTTATTTATTTATTTATTTTAAAGATTTTATTAATATTTTTGAGAAAGAGAGAGAGAGCAAGTGAGCACAAGTAGGGGGAGCAGTAAGCAGAGGGAGAGGGAGAAGCAGGCTTCTAACTGAGGAGGGGAACCTGATGCAGGGCTCCGTCTAAGGGCTCCGGGATCATGACCTGTGTAGAGGGCAGATGCTTAATGGAATGAGCCACCCAGGCACCCCTACATATTATAATTTTATAAGTACTTAAATATATACTATATTGCACATATAAAGTTATATATATTTGTATATTATAAATTATATATAAAGTATATTCATATATTATACAAATAATTATATATTTATTTATATAGATTATTGAATATAAATAACAAAACATCTTCCCTTATTTAATTTTTGTACATATTTTCATACCTTGCTTTTTTCACTTAGCAATAGGTTTGGATACTATTCTCTAATAGTAAAAATAAAACTACTGCATTCTTTTTAAAGGCAATATGATAATCCATGTTGTAACTAGGTTATAATTAATAATCAGTCTCTTATTGATACATATTCTAGTTTTCCATTTTTTTTATCAACAAAAACAAGATTGAGATAAATATCCTTGGGCATAAGTCATTTCTCACAGGTGGGAGTCTTGTTGTGGGTTATGTGACTAGAAATGAAATTGAGCCAACACAGATGCACAGTGAAAATTTCGTAGAATATTGTCTTACTGCTCCCCATAGAGGGCATATGATGTTTTGCTACTGTAATTGGCCATGTTTGAGAGTGTCTCTTTTCCTATACCACGTCATCATTTAGATTGTTGCCAATCTAATAGGTGTTATCAGAGTTTTAGATTGTTGCCAGTCTAATAGGTGAAAATGTATCATTATAGTTTTAATTTGTACTTTTCGTATTGTAATTGAAGATGAGTAACTTTTGATATTTAGGAGTCATTTATATGTCTTTTCTGTGAGCTGCCCCAATCTTTTTTCTATTTTGCTTTCCAAAACTATTTAATCTTACTGATTTGTAGTTGGTCTTTATGTATTAAAGCGTATTAGTTGCAAATAACTTTACTTCAGATTAGCATTTCCCTTTTGTGTGTTTCTTCCATAGAGAATTTTTATGTGGATGAGTTCATCTTTCCTTTCGTTGGTTCCAGTGGATTTTTAATTTATTTTTTTAAAGTTACACTTAGGAGGCTTCCCCCATTCTAGTTCTTACAGGATTTTTTTAGTTCTTATATATTTTCATTTTTGATGTTTAAAATGGTTTATCTTCTTGGGATCTCTTTTTTAATAAGAAGTGTGATTTATATTTATATATACATATATAATATATATATCCAACTTTATTTTTCTCCAAAGGAGTAGTTGTCCTATACTATTTACTAAGAAATCAACTATCTTCCTCTTGAAGTGTTAAGTCTATCTTATACTAAATTTCCATATTTATCTGGATTTATTTAAATTTTGTGCCAAAGATATCTCTGTCTATTCGTTCAAATTTTATTTTGTATTTTATTATCAGATATGATTAACTCTCCATCACTGTTTTCCCAGAACTTTTCTTTTTATTCTTTTTATCTTTTTTGCCTTATGAAGTAGAAGCATTGCGTCTAGCCACCCCTCCCCCCAATAAAATTCATGCTACCACTTTTACTAGCATGCTTGGGGAGGATTATCTTCTTTATGAATTTTCATGTATTCAAGTCTTATGTGTCCCTCAGCAGCATTATAATCTTCCTTCATGAGGTCTAGGACATTTCTTAAGCTTACTCCCAGCTGTTTTCCCCCCTACTATTGTAAATAATGTCTTCCTTTGGGGTTGCTCTTTCTATATGTAAATGATATTGTTTTCTCTATATTTACACACACACACACACACACACACACACACACACACCACATAAACATTTCACACAGGAAATTAATAAATTTCATTTTGTTTGCAGTAGTTTTCTAGTTATTTCCCTTGAGTTGTTCACCTTGAGGTGAAGGGTGATATTATCAGCAATTAATGAAAAATTTCACTCCTCCCTTCCAATTTTTATGTCTTATATCTTTTTTTGTCTAATGGAATTGCCTCCTATCTCCAGAATACTATTAAGTGACATTAAATAGTAATTTAATTCCTACAGGCTTCTCTTTAAGCTAGCTGATGGTTTTTGAGTTGAGATATAGCCATTATACAAATATGTATTTATATTTAATCTTGCCAAATATTAAGTATTTTGTTCAAAGGTGGATTGCAAAGTTTGTCAAATGCCTCTGTATTACCTATGGAGATGACTATAACCTTTACAATTTACTCTTCAGGTAAACTATGTTAGTACATGTCCCAATACTGAAACATATCCATTTGGTGTCTTAACCTTTGAAGAGTTATTTTATTGTGTGATCTTTTATTATTATTTTTTAATGTTAGAATTTACAAGTCAAATATGTGTATTTTTCTATCATTTTTTGCTATCTTGGTCAGAATTTACTATCAGTATTATGCATCAATATTATATATTAGTTTTATAGCCAATATTATATATTAGTTTTCTTCGTTAATAATAAAGAACAGGATTTGGGGTGCCTGGGTGGCTCAGTTGGTTAAGCGTCTGCTTTTAGCTCAGGTCATGATCCAGGGTCCTGGGATAGTGTCCTGTGTGGGGCTCCCTGCTCAGTGGGGAGTCTGCTTCTCCCTCTACCTCTCCCCCTTGCTCATGATCTCACTATCAAATAAATCAATCAATAAATCTTAAAAAAATAAAGAACAGTTTTTGGAAAACATTGTAGTACATGTTCTCTACAGACTTGTAAGAAACTGATAGCATTTAGTTCTTTGTTTTTTGGAGGGGATAGCACTTTGACAATTTTCTCTATTTCTTCTATGGTCATTGGACAGCACAATAGGCAAAATCTGAGATGCTCGCTGTCTCCCCCCAGAACCCACACCATGGTGTACGTGCCCTTGTATAATCTTCTCCCTTTGTGTGTGGGAGAAAGCATGGTGAATTTCACATTTGTAATTAGGTGACATTATGTGACAAAGGTGAAGGGATTTTGCAGATATGATTATTGTCCCAATGTAGTTGACCTTGAGTTAATCAAAGGGAGATTACCCTGGAGGTTCTAACCAAACACCTGAAACCTAAAAAGAACTGAGAGAAGGAATAGGAAGATTTTGAATATGAGAGAAATTCTACTGGTGGCCTTGAAGAAGTTAGCCACCATGTTGTGAGAGGGGCACAGAGGGAGCTGCATGGTATCCAAATGACAGCCAGCACAGTGGGGAGGTCAGTCCCACAACCACAAAGAAATCAATTCTGCCAACAATCTGAGGGAACCTGAACACAGGACTTTTCCTAGCTGAGCCTGTGAATAAGAATAGAGCTGGCTGAAGTTCTGGTGTCAGCCTCCTGAGATCCTTAGCAAGAGGTTCTGCTGAAAGATCCTGGACTTCCAACCCAGAGGCTGTGAGAAAATTTTGTGTTGTTTTAAGCTACTAAGCTTGTGGTAATTTGTCATATAACAAAAGAAAAGGAATATAGTCTGTTCAGATTTTTTTTTCTTTTTGGATGTCAGTTTTGTCATTTACATTTTATTGAAAATCATCAATTTTACCCATAATCTTAACCTTATCCGTCTAGAATTGAGCTGAATAGTCTCTTAGAATTATTTAAATTTTTTCTGAGTTCTTGCATTTTCCCATTATTGTTTCTTTGTGTCTTATTTTCTTTCTTTTCTAATGGCCAGTTTTTTAAAAAAAAGATGTCTAATTAATCTGTCTAAATCATTAATTTTTCTTATGTTTATTAATCTTTCAACTTTATTTCCTTAAGTTTATTTCATTTTTCATTTGCAAACTGGATTTGGATGATTAAATTTGTGTATTTTTATTCTTTCTTTTTATGTTGCTACAAGAACTTAAGAATCTAATTTTTCTCCTGATCACTGCTTTAGCTGTATCTCTTAGGTTTTTAATTACAGTATTCTAATTTGAACATTTTTCCTAAAAACTACTGCAGACAAAAATGAAGATGAGCTCCTTCACCTTCCATATATTTCTGTTCATTACTTTTTACCTTTATTGATTTTAATTCATTTTATTCCTTTTTTCTCAACTCTGTCCTCCATATCCATCTATGTTTTCAGCATATTCCCTTCCTTTGTGTTGGTTTCAGTATGACCTTCCTTTTGGTGATGGTTTTCTTTTTCTTTTTCATTTTATCCCGACTGCTGCTACTTTTTCTTTTTATCTCTTTCTCTTACCTTTTGATATTTTGCCTACTCTCACAAAGTTCAGCATTTAATATTGTTTTGCAAAATCAATGACATCCTTAACATTTTAAAAAATTTTATAACAGTGTATAGAACATTATTTTGATGATCTTTTTCATTTTTCCTGGTCCTTTTTTTTTTCTTATAATATTTGCATGTGCTCTTTTTTTTTTTTTAAAGGTTTTATTTATTTATTTGGCAGAGAGAGAGAGAAAGCACAAACAGGGGCAGCAGTAGGGAAGGGGGAGGAGAAATAGGCTTCCTGTTGAGAATGTGAGGATCGATCCCAGGACCCTGGGCTCATTACCTGAGCCAAAGCCAGCGGCTTAACTGACTGAGCCACCCAGGTACCCCTGTGACATTTCTTTAAAAATTATTGTTCATCTTTGACTAGGAAGAACTCTTATTTATTTATTTATTTTTACTATGTTGTATTAGTCACCATACAGTACATCATTAGTTTTTGGTGTAGGGCTCCATCATTCATTGTTTGCATATAACACCCAGTGCTCCATGCAGTACGTGCCTGTCTGCCTTAGTATTCAACACTGGGCTAACCCATCTCTCCATCTCCCTCCCTTCTAAAACTCTCAGTTTGGAAGAAGTCTTACCAATTAGAGCAGGTGTTCACTTCATGACACAAAATTTGTGTGTGAGTGAACTAGGTTAGCCTCTATTTGTCTATATCCAGCAGAACCTGACTGCTGCAAGGCTGTTCTTCCTATCTGGATCTTCCCTCCATTCTGCCTCAGTAACAGCCTGCTTCCTGCAAATAGGGCTTGCCTATCGAATACCTCTTTTAGAACTGTCCCCTGCCTCCCATTTGCAGCTTCTCTTCTAGGCCAGATTCCACCAAGGGAAGCCCTGGCCACCAGCAACCATACCTCTTGCCTTTGTTTCTATCATGTGTTGTAGGTTTCCCCTGTGAGGTTGTGCCAATTACTTTGGGAAATTGAGATCTGCTGCCTTCAAGTGAAATTTGTAGCTTTCAGTCATTCCATCTTCCCATTTTCTTGTTTTATCATCAGATAAAACACTTTGACTGCTTATGATAATCTTTTTCATACACTGTGGTGAGGGGTAAGATATCTGATAATTTGTCAAGGATAAAGTTAGTATTTTGTGGGGCGCCTGGGTGGCTCAGTGGGTTAAAGCCTCTGCCTTCGGCTCAGGTCATGATCTCAGGGTCCTGGGATCGAGCCCCACATCAGGCTCTCTGCTCCACGGGGAGCCTGCTTCCTCCTCTTTCTCTGCCTGCCTCTCTGCCTAGTTGTGATTTCTCTCTGTCAAATAAATAAAATATTAAAAAAAAAAGTTAGTATTTTGTTTTTGCTTCTTGTTCTCCTTTTTTGAGTGATCTTGAAAAGAAGATCTTTTTTTTTATCTTAAAGCTGTAAATCTTTTGTAATTGTAGAGCATTCAATTGTTGAAGTATACATTTACTTACACTTTTTTTTTTTTGATAGGTATATACCACGTAGGGAAACTTTAAAATTTAGCTAATTTTGTAGGGCTATTAATTTTGATTTTCTAAACACAAATAAATAAAATTCATGTTTATTTGAGAAGCTCTGTAATAAGGTTAAACTCTTGAATATATGGTTTCCTGAGCTGAAACAATTCTAAATTAGTAGTCGCTGTTATCTTGTTTGAGTAAAGAACTGAATGTTTTATACTCAATGATTAATCCCTATTGTGTATATTCAATTCTTAATGAATAACCATTGCATTTTGAGTATAATAAAAATTAAATTTTATATTAGATCATAATAAGAGTTGTCAGCCTTCATATTTAATCAAAATCCGATAGGAAGAAACTGCATTAACTTTTTCAAGTGGTTTCAGAGAGTGGCAGTAGCCACTTTTTTTTTTTTTTAAACCAGTGGCATACAATCTTTTATTTTTCTAACTAGGAGAAATTAGGCTAATGGTTTTGAGAGCAAACCTGAATTCTAATCCTTGCTTGATATTAACTAGACAATGGTCTATTTTTGCAATTATGAAATAAAACTTATATTTTTACTTTGCATTAGTGTTGAATACCATAAGAAATTAAATTCAATGACCTGTAAGTGTTAACTCATTACTTTTTCTTGTTAAGGGATGAAGTACTAGTTACAGTCACCACAGGAAGAATAGAATGCCCAGAATTTTGCAACACAGGTAGCGTCATGTAAAGATTGTACAGGTCACAAAGAGATTAAAACCACCCTTTCCAAACCCCCAGCATGCTGTCTTTTAAAATCTCAGACATATTGTATTTACTTTAAAATGTATGTATTTATTTGTGTGTGGCAGGATTATAACTTGAAGTACTCGTCTTGTTACGCTCAATGTGTTTTCCATTTTCTCTTTTTACTCCAGGAGCATTTTCTTCTCTAGCCACACCAAAGTAGAAACAAAGATTCAAAGAAACCCCAGAGGCTTATTTTAGGACTAATTTTTTTTGTGGGGGGGAATCACTTTACAGAGATTACACAAGACTAGGTCTGGGGGAGGGAAAGGAAATGACAAGAAAAAACAAGAGAGGGCACTGGTCTGTAAGAGCAGGGTGCAGAGGGCAAGAACTCATCACTGTAAGACACTGGTCATCTTTAGGTCAGGACACTGGGGCATCTGGTGGGGGTGAGCACTGGAAAGAAGAGCCTCAACTCAGACCTGAGCTGAATAAGTCAGCAAGTCTCCTCTGTGCACAGGTAGCAACAGCCAGCCTTTGCTGCATGAGCTTTTCTCTTATTAGATTGAAAGTTTTTGACAGCAAGGACTGAATCTCTGTTCAGTCGATTCTATGTATTAACCACCACTTTGTGCCTTCTGCAAGGGTATTGAATGGTGTTCATACTATGACAAACCTGCACTAAATATAGGTTACATTGAAGACACCTGGACTCTATTGCTCCCAGTAGTGAAGTTACAAGCTTACCTCAAAGGCGATGCCTTTGTTCCCAAATGTAATTATGCTAGCTCAAAAAAATTGTAATTATATAATTTAATTAAATACCACTTAAACTGACGAACTATGGCTATGCAAACAGAAAGAATTGTTGTTCATGCCAAAACGAATTTGAGGAGTTTGGGAGGATTGAGTCGTTATTTAAAAAAAAACTGTTGTCAAATTTGGTATGGACAGAGTAACAATAAAAGATTGAGCAAAATCATGAAAAAATTTAAAAGATTCTGTTGCCATATTAGGACAGTTTCCAACTGTCTTTATGTTCTCATTCCACTGAAAGGAAACCAAACTGGAACCACAGCAAATGCAGGATGGGCATGGTTCTTGCACCTCTGCTTTTACTCCAGTCTATGGACCCACATGCAGAAGGAAGAGCTTTGGCCTCTCATGCATTAGAAGGGTGGTGAATAAATGCACATTTATATGTTTTACTTTAGAGGGAACTTTTAATGCAGCTTTTTGTGCTTTCCTGCCTTAACTGATGTTTATTTATTTATTTTTTAAAAGATTTTATTTATTTATTTGACAGACAGAGATCACAAGTAGGCAGAGAGAGAGAGAGGCAGAGAGAGAGAAGGGAGGAAGCAGGCTCCCTGCTGAGCAGAGAGCCCGATGCGGGACTCGATCCCAGGATCCTGGGATCATGACCTGAGCTGAAGGCAGAGGCTTTAACCCACTGAGCCACCCAGGCGCCTCAACTGATGTTTATTTTTAATGTATGAAATACTCATCTCAGTTGTACTTGATCCAAGGACTTCTCCTGGGCTTCCTTTTGGCCTTATTTCTGCAGAGTCTAACTTGCATGGTACACAGACTCACGGTGAAGATTGTTGATTAATATTTGTAAAAATTTGTAAAAAAATTTTCTCAGGAACAAAGTCTGACTGATTAGTTAAAATGTCTGCAATAAATGGGAATAGAAATAGAAGTATGAGTTTCTATCTCTGGAAAGAACAGAAAAACACGAAGCTGGTTGCTGTGTAGATTCAGAGAGGTGAAGCAGATAATTGATGCAAAGTCTCATGGTTTCTGATTCAGTACCTTCATTTGATTTGTTGGTAATTAGGAGGAGCTGAATTTTTAGAGAGGAAAATAAAGCAACTCAGGGAATAAATGAATGTGGATATAGGTTGAAAGAGAAGAAAGAATTCAGCAAGGAAGGTTAGCGAACAGGTTATTGCATATGTCCTGAATTATTACTGTGATATGGAAATAAAATATATTCCAAACAATACTAACGATGAGTAATTGCAGTGAATTGACTCTCTTGGCTGCCACTGGAAGGTGAACTCCACCAAAGCGAGAATCTTCTCACATTTATCTTTGTATCTCAAGAGCTTAGCCCAGATTTGGCACGTTGTAATTAATAAATAAGTGTCCGTTGAGTAAATTAATGACTGGATAGAACTAAACGGTTGTGAGATGCAAAATATCCTCAAATGTCTGGATCTTAAACTCAACACATGGGAAGGATGACCGCACAGAACAAAGGTGATTGGGTCGTATGTTACCCCTTCAAGAGTGGTTTTGAAGTAGGCTCAGGGGCTCCCAGGTTTGTCAGATTCATTCTAGAACATAGGATAGCCTGATCATCTCACCCGGCACGTTTCTGCACAGCTGAAACTAGTGGTCAAGGGCACTTTCCTGACTACAGATGACCCAAGAAATGCTGAATCAATGAGGAACCATGTTGATAAGCTCCTAAGGGTAGAAAGGGCAGCACAGACCAAAGTTAATGCTCTTCCACCTGGGTCTAAGCTTTATATCTCGTGCCAGATAATGTGATGAGATGAGGTCCCTGGGCTTCCTCCTAAATTTCTTGTGGGTGCCTGATTAGTGTGTATTGCTCCTTTTTATTTTCCAGAAAGAGTCTTCTGCCATTAAAGGACAGATCTTTTGAAAATGCTAACAATTGGAATTTTATTTTTGGGGAATGGATGTAAAAAGGCACTCAGAAAAGTCAGAGACTCATAATGGTTTAATTATTTCAATACGTTAAATGGTAGACAACATTTAAGGGTGTGGGTTATCTCTTTTATGCCACACTGTGCAGTCTGTTTTGGTTTCCTCCTTGTTTCCAGGTGCCATTCCAAACTGAGTACCTGGAACAAGGCCTGGAATAAATTAGATGCTCAATAAAAGCTTGTTGAACGACTGACTGAATGCTGCTTTCTCCTCCCTAGCAGCTGGCTAAGCCAGAAGCATTTGAAATGTAGCTGGATAATTTTGGTCATGTAGGAGTTCAGATTCATCCTGAAAGAGACTGAAGATTGGGAACACAGATCATTTATCTAGAGAGCTCTTTCCCTCAACCGCCTCCTGAAAATTACACTTGCATTGGCTTTTATGTTATGGCACAAAAATCTACTCATCTAGTCAGATGTTAGAAAAAGGAAAGAGATTTACAGAGAAAAAAAATTGAGAAGCACTCTTAACCAAAAAATGTTTGACCAAAAACTAAGCCCTTAATGTAAAACAGAATTTTCTAGAAGTAGTTTATTTAGAGATGGAACCTTGTCGTAAACTGTGGTAAAATGATTCTATGATTAAAGAGTCAACAGCAAGGAACGAGGCCTGATATTAACCATAGAGAGAATTCTTTTGAACTGGAGATTTTAAGTTCAACACTTAAAACATTTTCTATATTATGGTGGAAATAGACTTGTAAACTCTTGGTTATCCATACATATTTCCTGAATCTCTCAAGCGCCAGCTAGTGTATATCGTACAGTGCTTTGCCCTGAAAATTAATCATAATTTATGGACTATATCCCAGAATTCAGATGTTTGAGTTTTCTTTTCTTTTTAATACCATTTCACAGAACGAGGTGTGTACAATTCTTCTGGTTCCTTTTACACGGAGAAAATTCTTCTTGCTTCAATGCAAATTCTACCAAAGCCTGTTTAAGTTTGTCCCTGTCATGTTACAAATACTAATAGGGAGGGACAGTAACCCTAAGGTCATCACGCAATAGCAAGAAGAATGAGGGGATATGTCTGAGATGGGACCCTGTAAGAAAGAGCTGTTGGCAAAGAATCTGTCATTCCACCCAAACAACCTGGGGCAATTTAGTCCTGAACTTCCAGCGCTGTTGCCATGGTTTCTAGACAAAGACGACAGGGCTGTATTCCAATTACATCCTTCAGGATGACAGGTAACTGAAAAATAGGAAATGGGATAATAAAATCTCAGGTCACCCAGAAGAGATGTGATAACTACAAGTGACACAGAAATGAGAGATGCACGTCTATGTTTGTTTAAGAAATGCTTTTGTGATTTAGAATGCAAATGTATATTGGGCAAGTCCTCCAGACTTTCCATAGCAATTTTATCCATCATCCAGCTCCTTACTCAAAGCCAGGTATCTCCCACTTAATAGAAATATTCTTAATAACATCTTAAACTTAAGGAATTTGGGTGCCTGGGTAGCTCAATTGGTTAAGCAACTGCCTTCAGCTCAGGTTATGATCTTGGAGTCCTGGGATCAAGTCCCACATTGGGGAGTCTGCTTCTCCCTCTGACCTTCTCCCCTCTCATGCTCTCTCTTACTTTCTCACTGTCAAATAATAAAATAAAAAGGAACCTGTGAATTAACAGTATTTAAGAGACAGAAATACTGAACAGCAAAAAGTAAAAAGTATTTCTTGAATTCTGAAGATATAGCAATGTCATTTTCCCCCTTAATGCTGGGGTCAAAGCTTATTCTCGGTTTTTCCCGTTTGAAGGCATTTATTGCAAACTTTACCCCTAGCTTTGAGCCATGTTTGATAATCAGTGTTATTTTGCCAGAGCTCTTTCTCTCTTCTGTTTTTTCTTATGTTATTGGCTGCAAGGAAGATCCTTGCCTTTTCAATGAGAGGAAATTTTATATAGAGATCAAAGTGTTCACAATGAACTCTAGAATGGTACTGGTAGTATTAGTTCTGTGTTCTCTGCAGTTAAGCAGAAATAGAGCATTTTTTTAATCCCCAAAGCAGCATTAAATAATTTACATAATCTTTAAAGTTTAAAACAATTTTTAATGTAGAGTCTTTAAAATGTTGAGTCTCAGTATATTCACTTATAAAATGGAATAATACCTATCTCTTAGAATCGTGTCTTTAAATGGAATTAGATAATCTGTATAAGGTCTTTAGCTCAGCATCTGGCACATACCAGTAAGTAAATGTAGTTTTGTCATTGTTACTACGATTAAACTATCTTCTATTGTATACATTGTGATAAATGTGAAACTATTACTAGCACAGAGAAACAAGCGAACAAAATTGGTAAATTTAAGGATTTAAAAACCACATATCCACAAAAAGTTTTTAAAGAAGTACTTTAGATGTGAGATTAGATGTGTTTGAACGATGGTGAAAAGAGCATGAATTTACTAAATGGTATTTCAAGGACTACTGCCTGCAGAGTGAGATGGAAACTTCTAGATGGCCTAAAGCCTGCAATCATGCCTCCTGAGTTTTTCCTTAAAGATATTTATTTTTGACACTGTGAGGACAACATAACATTTTTGTCAACATATTGAATATAACTGTTACAGTTTTATGAAGATCAGCTTTATCATTTTCTTTCTACGCATAAATTCGAAGAGTTTAGTTGGATCCTTAAGTTTGTTACTATATTAAGGTTACATTTTTTTTTTCCTCAGCAAGAATTGTTTTGATTTTATAATGGAAGTAATTAGGAAAAAATGATTTATTTAGGAAGAGATTTCTTATGATAAATCTTATGACATCAATCCATCTTCTATATAAATAATGACAATGATAAAGAAAAAGAGAGAATGAATTTCTTTTCCTTCAGAGACTGCATTTTCAAAAAAAAAACCATCTTGGAGGTTTGGAGTAAAACCATTCACACAGTTTATTTTGCTTTGCTTGTCTGGTCTTCACATGTTGGTGAATTCCTTTCATTCATAAACCCTGAAATTTGAATTCTATCCTATGTATGTACATATATGTAATAAAGTGTATAATTTTGCTGAGTATTTATGATCAAAGCAAGTAGAGACCTGGGCAACTTCAGGTGAAAAGAGGTAAAAAATTCACATATTATGGAATTATATGAAAAATAGCCTTAATTTTTTATTCATATTTTGTTACTCTTCTGTTATTAAAATTTTGGAATAACTGGTTAAGATCAAAATATGAACCATTATTTCGAAAATAAATACAAAGGGTGAAAACTCCAGTAACCCAATTTCTTTTGTCTTCATTCTTTTCTCTAAATGTTCTAAGTGCTGTGGAAGGAGTGTTTTGTCTGTGGAACAACAGCTTTGTGGGCACACCAAGTTTTCTGCCTGCAAATGGGATTTTGAGTTATTTCTTTAATGCATTTCTTTATGGCATGGCTACACCTCACTGGAACATCAGAAGCAAGCAGCTTCTCTGATCCAAAATCTTACCTGGAAAGGTGACATATCTATTTTTGTTGTCATCTTACAACATAGGTCACGACACAGCACGATGACAACTCTACGGGAATCATCAAAATTATGTAGACATTGTGTGGAGAGGGTCTCGGTAACTTACCTTAAAAGAGATTTCATATTGTTCTCCTCCCCAGATTTCTAAACCTGGATCATAGCCACCCAACTCCCAAAACCATTTTCGATCCACGGCGAAGAGACCTCCGGCCATAACAGGAGACCTGTGAAATGGACAAAATCGTCTTTAGAGGACTATGGACATTTGCTTGGAAAAAAATAAAAGTAAAAGCAAACCTCAAGATATGTTTCAGTGGTCAACACTATGACGTTTTTCAGCACTGGTTTTCTGTAGGTGGGTATAGGGTTCTGATTGGGTCTCTTGCTGCCCTTGGAATCCTCATGAACTTTTAACTTCACATTTCAGTTTCTAATGCAATTCATGCCCAGTAGAGTCACGCTCGCTGCATGTATTTGTCATTAGAGAGAAATACTTGACTGCTAGTGACTGATCTATGGAGACGTCACTCAATTTTATGACTTCTCCTTAAGTGAAAGGAATCTTGTACTATCAGACAGAATTAAAGCATAGAAAACACTCTTACAGGCAGTATCTTTGATTTCATCTCTCAGTATGGATTCACCAAGAACTTCCCACACACAGGTCATGTCCATTTTACAGACCATGAGATGGTCAGTAGAAAAAAATAACCAACCAAAATTGGTTATTTAGATTACAATGCCGAAGGTGGAATTTAAGCTAGGCCTTTTCTCTGTAATTATATTATCCTCTTTAGGCTTTCTCTGCCTTTCTAAGAAATATTCCATTTGGTCAAATAATAGATTTCAAGTATTCCATTCCTGTTAGGACACACTGTATTTCCATTGCTGCATAATGAGATAATTTATAATCACTGGACCCTGTCCTAAAATTTTTGTAGTTTAAAGGTACCTCTAGGTTTTTTGAGCACTCAAAATGTGCTGGGCTCTTGGCTAAAAGTTTTACTCAGTTCTTTTGAATCATCCTCACTACAACCCTGGGAATATCATTCCTATGTACTGTTTGAAGAAACAGGCAGAGGGAGTTAACGACCAGTGGACTGGAGCTAGCGATGGTCCTGGGGCTGGACCAGATCCTCTGATTTCTAAGCCTTTGAGCTCTTTACCGCGACATGTTTCTGTTTCAGTGTTTGGGGGTTAAGGAGAGACAAATACTTAAAGGCAGATATAAAACAATTACAGAATGCGTTTATGCAGACAAAGAAATGTATAAAAACACACATTTCCAACATAGTTTTTATGATCGTTTTGAAAAACTTTTGAAGTAAAGGATATTTATAAATAAAAATACAAGGCATTAAGTGTTAAATACACACATTTTCAAATATCTATAAACATATTAGACATGCCAATCTACAGATCAACTAAAGACTTGCTCTGGGTAATGTTTTATGAGGCACTTGAACAGCATAAGCCTGGATTTCTTTGTGTGTTATATATTTCAAATACTTTGTATATTAAAATGGTACTTGGTCTAATTACTTCCATTTAAGAGTACTTTTTAATGCATAGACTCTGTGTAGATGGAAAGATTGCAAGGCAGGAAAGGGGATTATTATACCACCTGTGAAAGTGAGTAGGATTAAAAAAATAACCTGAAGTGTCTCATGTTATTTTTTTTATTTTGTTTGAAATAAAAATCCTAGAATCAAATGTAACCGACTTTATCCCCCTCTCCAGCAGCCCAGTCTTTTTCCATTTTCCACACACTGAATTTCAGAGCAGAATTACAACCGTAGCTGGAACAAATTAGGACTGTAACATGGATTCGGTGCTGTTCCCCCATGAACACACTACCATAGTGTAACCTCTGTTTCCTTAGAGTTTGGGCAATAAGGGATCAGAACTTCTTGATTCTGTTCAAACTGAGCCGCAAATGGAAAGACCGTAAGTCATACAAGTGCAATCTCATTTGGTCATAGAAAATCTGAGATTAAAATGCATTAAAATTTATGCTGTGCCAAATAAATCTCAAAACTAGAATTATCATAGATCTCAAATTATAGATAATAGCAAGAGAAAGACTTAAATTGATTTTTTTGTTTGCATATATGTATTGTATGTAATTTGTTGGAAATACAGTATCGTGTTTTCTTAATGAGTTTAAGAAAAAAACTGTGTAGTGTTCTAGGTTAGTTTTAGATATAATAAAATGAATTCAAATAGATCTTTTTATCTTCATTGATGTTTTTTCCAAGCTCCAAATAAATTAATGTTTCCTATCTTGATTAATGTGAGTGACTGGTAAGGAACCAACTTTTCATTTATATATGTATTTCCTCATATTTGTCCATTAATCTTTTAAACAGCTTAATTGAGGTACAGTTGACATACAATGGATTGCATATATTTTAAGTATACAATTTGATGAATCTTGACTTATATAGGTATACTGCTGTGCGGGTATCACCATAATCAAGACTAGGAACATATTTGCCATCCCCCCAAGTTTTCTTGTAATCTCTCTCTTCTGACCTCATTCCCTTTGTCTAGGTTACTAATCTGCTGTTACTGTATATTAGCTTGAGTTTCCAGAATTCTATATAAACATAATATGATTTGTTTTCTTTTTCCAGGTCTGGCTTCTTTTATTCGGTATAATTATTTTTAGCTTCATCTATGTTTTGCATTTACTAATAGTTCATCCTTTTTTATTGCCGAGTAGTATTCCATTTGAATGACAATATCACAGTTTGATTATCCGCTCACATATTGGTGGACATTTGGATTGTGTCCAGTTTTGAGCTGTTATAAACAAAGCTGCTGTGAATTTTGTTTCCTAGTCTTTGTGTGGACATGTGCTTTCACTTCTCTCTTGAGGAAATGCCTAGGAATGGAAAGACTAGATCATATGATGGGTATATGCTTAATTTTCAAAGAAATGGTCGAACTCTTTTTCAAAGTGGTTGTGCCATTTTTTATTCCCAATAGTAGTGTTTGAGTTCCAGCTGCTACACGTTCTCATCAATATTTGATATGGGCAGTCTTTTGAAGTTTAGTCATTATGATAGGGATATAATGGTATCTCAGAGTGGTTTTATTTTGTGGTTCCATGACGATTAATGATGCTGTGCATATTTCTGTAACTTCTCTCATTTTCCTTGTCAGTCTGGCTAGAGGTTTACCGATTTTATTGATCTGGTTAAAGAACTAGCTTTTGGTTTCATTGATTTTTCTCTGTTCTTTTCACTTATAGTTCATTGATTTCTCTTTAGTTTTTATTGTTTTAATCTTCTACTAACTTTGTGTTTAATTAGCTCTTCTTTTTCTCATTACTTAAGGTAGAAGCCAAGATCAATGATTTAAGAGTTTTTTCTAATATAGGTATTTAGTACTATAAATCTTTCCTAAGCAGAATCCCACAAAAAATGATATGCAGTGTTCTCATTTTCATTATGTTCAAAATACTTCCTAACTTCTCTTTTGTTTTCTTTCTTTGATCCATTAGGTATTTAGACATGTGCAATTTAGTTTCCAAATATTTAGGGATTTTTTATTTATTTTCATTTTTATTTTTTTTTAAGTTTTTTTTTTTTTAAAGATTTTATTTATTTATTTGACAGAGAGAGAAAGCACAAAGAAGGGGAGTAGCAGAGGGAGAGGAAGAAGCTGGTTCTCTGCTGAGAGGGGAGCCAGATGCAGGACTCAATCCCAGGATCCTGGGATTATGTCCTGAGTCAAGGGAGATGTTTAACCTACTGAACCACACAGGTGCCCCTATTTAGGAATTTTTTTTTTTTTGAGATTTTTTTTGGTTACTGATTCTAATTTAATTTCACTGTGCTCAGAAAATATACTCCCTATGACTTGAATCCTTTAAAATTTATTATGACTTTTTAATGGCTCAGAATATGGCCTATCTTGGTAAATGTTCCGTCTATGCTTGACAAAAATGTGTATTCTGTTCCTTTTAAGTGGAGTGGTCTATAAATATTTATTAGATAAATTTGGTTGATAGTACTTTTCAAGTCCTCTATATTTTTATTAATGTTCAGTTTCCTTGTTCTATTAATTAGAGAGAGGGATATTGTAATGTAGGACTATAATTCTGAATTTGTTTATTTCTCTGTGCTATTCTATGAGTTTTTGCTTCATGCATTTTGTAGCTCTGCTAATAAGTACATATATGTCTAGTATGTTTATGTGCTCTTGATGAATTAGCCTTATTCTTGTTATGAAGTGACTTTTGTCATCTCTGGTAATATTCTTTGGTTTATCACCTCAGCTTTCTTTGGATTTGTACTATTTAAACACTAACATTTATGACTTTTTAAATTTTTTTACTTTATTTTAAAAACTATTTTTGTCTTTAAAGTGGTTTTCTTGTTGGCAGCATATACTTGCACATTGCTAATTTATAATCTCTGCCTTTTAATTGGGTTATTTAGATCACTTACTTTTAATATGATTATTCATGTGGTTAAACTTTAATCTATCTTGTTTGTTTTTTATTTGTCCCTTTTTTTATTTTTTAAAAAAGATTTTATTTATTTATTTGAGAGAGAGAGAGAGAGTGGGCATGAGGTCGGGGAGAGGAGAAGCAGACTTCCCACTGAGCAGGGAGCCGGATGTGGGGTTTAGTCCCAGGACCCTGGGATCATGATATGAGCCAAAGGGAGATGCTTAACTGACTAACCCACCCAGGTGCCCCCTATTTGTCCCATTTATTTTTCTTTTTCCATCTTTTGATTCATTGACTATTGTTCGTGATTCCATTTAATGTCCTTTTTGACTTAACAAAGACTCCTTGTTTTTTTATTTAAGTGGTTGCTTTAGGGTTTATATCATATGTGTGCTTTTTTTTTTTAAGATTTCATTTTATTTATTTGACAGACAGAGATCACAAGTAGGCAGAGAGACAGGGAGAGAGAGAGAAAGGGAAGCAGGCTCCCCGCTGAGCAGAGAGCCCTATGTGGGGCTTGATACCAGGACCCTGGGATCATGACCTGAGCCAAAGGCAGGGGCTTTAACCCACTGAGCCACCCAGGCTCATACATGTTTATTTTTGATCACGGTTTATCTTCCAGTATATTGTATCACTGCACATATATTATAAAACCTTTTGATAGAATGCTTTCATTTTTCTTCCCCCAACCTTTGTACTTTGTTGTCTTATGGTTCCATGTGTTATAAATCCCAGATTATATTATTATTATTTTTGTTTAAGCAGTCAATTATCCTTTAAAAAGATTTAAAAATAAAATTTCATATATATGAAATTATATTATGAACATTGCTTTTGTTTCCTTAATTCTTTTGTGTAGACCTAGATTTCCATCCTTCCATCTTTCTGACTAGAGGACTTCCTTTACCATTTCTGGTAGTGGGAATTTGATCTTTTGCATTTATCTACATTTTTAAAGATGTAGTCATCTTGTCATCTACATTTTTAAGTACATTTTTGTTGACTATAGAATACTAGGTTAACAGCTTTTTTTTTCAATCCTCTAAAGATTTTGCTTACTCTTTTTCTCATTTGCATTGTTTTCCATAGAAAATGTGTTATTTTTATCTTTGCTTTTCTGTCCATACTGAGTTTTCTCCCCCACTCCGGTTTCTTAAGATCTTTTCTATGTCCTGGATTTGAAATATTATTTAGGACATGACACATGCTATATAGTTTTCTTGGTATACTTATGCTTGGGATTACTTGAGTTTCTTGGATCTGTATATATAGTTTTCATGAAATCTGGACAATTCTTGGGCATTATTTCTTTCAGTACTTTTTTAAGTAAAGGATTTTATTTATTTACTTGACAGAGAGAGAGAAAGAGTACAAGCAGTGGGGAGCGTGGCAGAGGAAGACAGAGAAACAGGCTCCCCACTAAGCAGGGAACCTGATGTAGGGCTCAATCCCAGGACCCTCAGACCATGATCTGAGCTGAAGGCAGATGCCTAAACCACTGAGCCACCTAGGTTCCCCTCTTCCAGTATTCTTTTTGTTCCTACCTTTTGTTCATAACTTCTAGAAACTCCAATTATATACTTTGTTTCCATAACTTCTCTTTTTGTGTTTCATTTTGGATGTTTTATCTTCTAGTTAACTTTTTTTTTTTTTTTGGTAACATCTAATCTGCTGATATCTCCATCTAAAGCATTTTTTTTTTAAAGATTTATTTATTTGACAGATAGAGAGTACAAGTAGGCAGAGAGGCAGGCAGAGAGAGAGGAGGAAGCAGGCTCCCAGCCAAGCAGAGAGCCCGATGCGGGGCTCGATCCCAGGACCCTGGGATCATGACCTGAGCTGAAGGCAGAGGCTTTAACCCGCTGAGCCACCCAGGCGCCCCCATCTAAAGCATTTTTAATCTGACACTTATTTTGTTCACCTTTACGATTTTATTTTGCTCTTTTTATAGTTTTTATGTCTCTGCTTAACTTTCATCCTTTTTAAAAGAGATTTTACTTATTTACTTGACAGAGAGAGAGAGAGTGCAAGGGAGAACACAAGCAGGGGAAGCAGCAGAGGGAGAGAGAGAAGCAGGCTCTCTGCTGAGCAGGGAGCCTGATGTGGGGTTTGATCCCAGGACCCTGGATCATGACCTGACCTGAAGGCAGATGCTTAACTGACTGAGGCACTGTAATGTCCCTCTGCTTAACTTTCTGAACATGTAGAACAGTTACGATGTTTTAAAGTCTTATCTGTTTACTCTTAGGTCTTAGTTTTCATTAACTGAATTATCTACCCATTATGGGTCATATACAGGTAATTCTTTGCATATCTGGTCATTTTTTCATCAGGTTCTAGAAGTTTTACATTTTGAGGTTCTGGATATTTTGGTATTCTTTTGAACATTTTGTTCTGGAATGCAGTTACATTACTTGAAAATAGTTTGACTCTTTTGGGATTTGGTCTTATAATTTATTAGGCAGGACTGTAGTAATGCTTAGTCTAGGGCAAATTATTCACTACTCTTAATCTAGGCCTTCTGTGTACTCTACTAAATGTGATACAAATCACCAAGTTTGTCAGTCTGGCTGGTGGGAACAGACACTATTCCAAGATTTGTTTGTTCTGGGTGCTATTCTTTCTAATTCCTTTGAATGATTTTTACTTTTTTGCTTTCCCCCGTCTTGGGTTGTTCCTTCACACACATGTTCCTACCATTACTCTGCTGAATACTCAAGGGGTACATATCTGTAGCTCTCTTCTCATGGTGTTCTGCCCTTGTTATTGTAGCTGCCCCATTATCCCCAAATTCTCAGCTGCATATCAACTCATTCTGAGCCCCACCTGGCCCACCTGGGTCCCCCTTCCT
Source organism: Meles meles (assembly GCF_922984935.1). Taxonomy (NCBI): domain Eukaryota; kingdom Metazoa; phylum Chordata; class Mammalia; order Carnivora; family Mustelidae; genus Meles; species Meles meles. The sequence continues at coordinate 158,962,364 of NC_060067.1, forward strand.
CATACCACAACCTAGAAACTCTCAAGTCAAGAAGCAGGGGTGATTGCAGGCTTCACTTTATTGTTTCCCATCTCTCAGAGATCATTGTCCTTCACTGCTGGACTTTGACTGTCTTGAAAATTACTGTTTCACATATTTTATGTCTTCAGGTGGGTGGGTAAATCTAACTCAAATTATTTCATCTTGTCCAGCTGTGTAAGGCTGAAGATTTATCCATTAATTTTTATTTAAAAAAATTTAAAAATATTCATTTAACTATTTAAATAGATAATATATTCACATGTTTATAAATATTCATGCTCCTACATCTATCCATTGCCACTCTATTTTCCTCAACATAAACAACCATATTATTTCTTGGATGCCCTTTTAGAGGTGTTTTATGCTTATCAAAGGAGATACAGCTACTACTTGTTTTTTTCTTCATTTTCTATACAAATGGCTATATGTTACATGCATTGTTATTCATTAAAAAATTTACTTAATTATTAAAAACTACCTTATACATTTTAGTGATCATGTCACCCTTGTTCTATTTATTTTTTAACATCTGGCCATAATTATGTTGTGCCTATATATGTGTGTATATATATATATATATATATATATATATATATATGTATATATATATATATACTTGGTGAATATTAAGGTTATTTTCAAAATTTTGCTCTTTTGAAATGTCTACAATGAATAACTTTGTGCATACATCATTGTTACATGTGTATGAATGTATCTGACCATAAATTTCTGGACTTATATATCCTGGTTTGGTATAGAGAGTAAAAGTATGCAAATTTATTTACTTTTTCATTACTGGAAGTTAAAAGTTCACATTAAGTTGTGTCCTAACCTGAAGCTTTAGCTCATGTTCCATACCAGTCCAAGACCAATGACTTTGAACCTGATAAAATAAAAGTTAGAGAAAAATAGCAATCCTACTGAGAAATTACAGCTTTATCATAAATTACTAGTATATGCCAGTCTACAGATGAAGCTTATTAGAGACATGTCATAATTATAATAATATTTGGAGAGGAATTGTTGAAAAGCTTCACAGGGTAAATGATTAAAAAAAAAAAAAGAAATGGAAAGAAAGGGGGGTAGTAAAGGATGGATTTGACACTAAGGGAGATGGTGTACAAAGGCCCTGTGGTAGGAGGGAGCATAATAATAAGAAATGGAGGAAGGCTGGTCCTGGTGAAGAGTGTGAGGGGAGGATGCATGCAGAGTACCTAGTACAGTGCTCAGACAGAGTGGGTGCTAAAAATTCCTACTGGCGACATATATAGGCAATACTGGGGTAACACAAGAAATTGTTGATAAATAAATAAGTATTTGTTCTTCTCCTTTAATCACCACAACTCTTCTCATTTCAGGCATAGAGCAAGCCAGGACAGCAGGCTTGATGATTTTTGTGGCTTAGAAAGAAGAAGCTGTTAAAGATAAGAGCTTCTATTTTTAAGGGAGTCAAAGAAGCCCGAGAAGATCATGCAAGATGTCCCAGAGAGGAAAGAAAGAGCTAGAAGCCACTGAGTCTGGGGGAGACAGAGACAGCAAGGCCTCCTGTATGAGCCACATAGGGAAGTTATATCCCCTGAGCTGGGACTCAGCCTTGACAAACTTTATTTTGCATGAAATGAACAGAGCTGTTGATTTGAAGGAACCAAGTGGCTTGGACAGTAGAGGTCTTGGGGGCAACCCTGTGAACTGACAATTATGATCAGAAGGACTACTCTGGTAATTTGGCTTGAATAAGATTCTAGAACCATTGCCCTCCCTGAAAATGGGAGCTTTTATGAGAAGAGAATGAATCTCTTACTAGGTTTGTGAAGGAGACTCAGAATGGGAGTTACATGGTTCTGCAGAAAATATAATATTGTTTCTGTTGTTGTTCTTTTTTTTTTTTAAGATTTTATTTATTCATTTGACACAGAGAGAGAGATCACAAGTAGGCAGAGAGGCAGGCAGAGAGAGAAAGGGAGGGAAGAAGGCTCCCCGCTGAGCAGAGAGCCCAATGTAGGGCTCGATTCCAGGACCCTGAGATCATGAACTGAGCCGAAGGTAGAGGCTTAACTCACTGAGCCACCCAGGTGCCCCTCTTATTGTTTTTTTTTTTTTCTTTTTTTTTTAAACATACTTCCTGTTTATTCTTTTTTTTTTAAGACCCTTTTTTAAAAATTGACATATAATGTGTTATTTGTTTCAGGGATACAGGTCTGTGAATCATTAGTCTTACACAATTCACAGCACTCACTATAGCACATATACCCTCCCCAATGTCCATCATCCAGCCACCCCATCCCTCCCTCCACTCTCCCCTCCAACAACCCTTTGTTTGTTTCCTGAGATTGAGAAGTCTCTTATGGTTTGTCTTCCTCCCCAGTCTCATCTTGTTTGAAAATGTAATATTGTGATCTATCATGCTCAACTGAGTTTGTGGATGGAAATTCATACTCACCACACAAATACAAATTAACTTTGTGCCATGTTGCACTGAGGTCAAGAGAAGAAAGTTGACTGTGTTCCTCACATTTCAAAGTTAAAAGATTTTTTTTTTTTTTTTTTTTTTTTCAGATACAACGAAATGTCTAATCATCAGATGAACAGATGAACAAATCGTGGTATATGCACACTACATACAAAGGAGAAAACTAATTTACACAGACAAAGACTCTTTCCTTGACCAAACCCTAGCCAGACTGCTCTGGGCCCTCTTCTCCATTTTATTTATTTTTTCAGCGTAACAGTATTCATTCTTTTTGCACAACACCCAGTGCTCCATGCAAAACGTGCCCTCCCCATTACCCACCACCTGTTCCCCCAACCTCCCACCCCTGACCCTTCAAAACGCTCAGGTTGTTTTTCAGAGTCCATAGTCTCTTATGGTTCGCCTCCCCTCCCCAATGTCCATAGCCCGCTCCCCCTCTCCCAATCCCACCTCCCCCCAGCAACCCCCAGTTTGTTTTGTGAGATTAAGAGTCATTTATGGTTTGTCTCCCTCCCAATCCCAAGATTTTAATGTGTCACGTTATTTTCTCCTCAAAGGAAATGAAGAAGGAAGGTTTATTATTTTCAGCATGTTCTCATACGCTCTGATTTCAATTATAAATATAATGCTAATTACTTGAAACTCTCCTCACTGGTCCTGTTTTTCACAATCTCTCATTTGTTTATCTTCACATTCCTGATTTATTCCAAAATATTCTTACTGGTTTTGTTTCCTTGGAATGGTAATACACTGTATAGGTGTTCTAATGTGGTTCTCTGTCCCTATGACTTTTCCCTTAATGTGCTTTATGGGTATTTCTCATAATATCCACAAACCAGGTCTTAAGTTTTGCTATTAACAAACACCCGTCCTCCTTGGGACATCTTTTAAAATTAACATAAGCATGAAGCAACAGGTTCCTATTGAATATCCTTTATTTTTCAGGTTATAAAAATATAACTTAATGGAAATCAGTTTTTTGTTTTATGCTAAGGCCACTGAATCAGGTAGTAAATATGTCCCCGCCCCCCACTTTTTAAAAAAAAAAAAGGATTTTATTTGTTTAAGAGAGAGAGAGAGGGACATAGAGAGCATGAGAGGGGAGAGGTCAGAGGGAGAAGCAGACTCCGTGGTGAGCAGGGAGCCCAATGTGGGATTTGATCCTGGGACTCCAGGATCATGACTTGAGCCAAAGGCAGTTGCTTAAACAACTGAGCCACGCAGGCACCCAATACGTTCCTTTTTACCTATGGTAGACTAGTTTACTGTTCTACATCAATTTTTGTATTCCAAAGTTTGCTGACTTTAAATTTACGAGGCTATAGCATGAAAGTATACTAAACCATTTTTTATTTGGCACCCATAGAAAAAAAAAATCTTCATGTTTTCATTTGTAAGTGCATTTTTCCAAGTGTACATTTAGTTGTTTTTGCTAAACCAGGGTGTAGTTCTTAATGCATTGTAGCCTTACCCTGTGATTCCCACTGCATTCTGAGGGGTCACTGAGCCTCCCATTTTTCTCCATTTTACATATTGACTCTTTTCCCCATATGTGAAAAACATGGTGGAGCTTTAATAAACTTTTCCCATAAATTACTGCCTGCTTTCTCACATTTTCAGACAAAAAAGCATTATTTCAAATTTTAGTGCATCTCATGTGCCTTTTGGGGGTCTAATAATAAAAAACCCCATCACACTGAAAGATGAACATGCATAAAAATTTAATGTTAAAATTTACTAACAATTAAAACTTAGGTCCAGAAATCTAAAGGAATTCTTCAATCTGGCCTCAGAAAATAAATTGGCTCTCAATTTCCATTCATTTTAAGTGGCTGCTGTGAGTATTCTGGACATGTGGGCTGCAATGTGAATTTGATGAGAAATGAAATGGCACAATTTCCCTCTGGACTCAATCAAGCCAAGTCAATCAACACAGAGCTGAACCACATAATTTTCAATTATGTAACTAGAAATTTTTAGTTGGCCCATGACTCAACAATTACAGAACAATTACAGCTAAAATATAATTATTTTCAGCTAGAATTCAATTGTTGAGTAAAATGATATTGCAGATTAAAACATAATATTTTTTCTAACAATTTTATTCTTTTCAGTATTAATTCATTACTTAATTAGAATTTTTAAAAGAATAAATAATTACTGACAAATTCATTTGTACAATTTGTCTATAAAAATTTCTTTTTGGATGTAATTTTCTTACCTTTTTTTGTGTAACAAGGGTCATAAGGGTGAGGGAGGAATGTGACCTTTCTGTCACATTCTGCAAAGAGGTAGTCACTCTAGGGGCAAAAAATGAATTAGGTTCTGGGCTGGGAGAAAGAAGTCCTCTTTGGAAGAGCAGGATGCAGAAATGGAGGGGAATTTGATTCCAATTGTAGAAAGCTTTGCTTTCTCCTAACTTATGTACCTTGTGATGATGTATGAATAATGGGAGAAATGGTTCTGATATGTAAAAGCTGAAAGAATTAAGTAAAGGAGTTCAACACTTAGCACCCAGGCCTATGCCTAGAGCCAGCAGAACTAAGCTGAGATTTTCTCTCTGTGCTCTGCTGTCAAAGGAATTCCTACTGGACCAGTGACTTATCTATGCCTTAGCATAGTTGTATTTCTTACTTCTTCCATTAGGTGGCACGAGACTGCCAGACTTAAAAAATATGTACATATATATGTATTGAAAAGTAACACAACAAACAAAATGACAATCTCAGATTTGTTAAATATGAATATTAAGTGACATTTGACTTTATGCTAGATTGTAACAATAATGATTTCCCAGTGAATCAAGGTTTTTTGTATCCATGTCCTTGTGTGGTACATTACCATTGATTTACTTGGCTATATGACTTGGTTTAGGTAACATACACAAAGGTGGTCCAACAAAAGTGGGCTTTCCCCACTGGAGGTTTGCCCTCTCTCCCACTTCTTCAAGGAACCTGCGACCACGTGGAGAAGCCTGGGTAACCTGTTGAAGACACATGGTCCAGGTGACGATTAGCACCAACTACTAGATATATAAGTGGGCCATCTTAGACCATCCAGCTCCAGGTAAGTCATCAGATGACTACTGCCACCTAAGTAATCCCAGACATAGGGTGACCAACTGTTCCAACCAACTGTTCTGTTTTGGCTGAGACTACGGAGTTTCTGGGATGTTGGAGTTTCAGTGCTAAAACGGGGACAATCCCAGGCAAACCAAGACAAGCTGTTCATCCAAGTTGGATGAGATGAGCAGAAGAATCAGTGGAGCTTAGTCTCAAATTCTGAACTTCAGCAGTGTGTCTCAACAATATATTTGCTGTTTTAAGCCACTAGGTTCTGAGATGGTTTGTTAAATGCAACCATAGACAGATGATTCACTTTGAATTCCAAGCTCTTAAAGAGGACCTATTTGCAATTCTGATAAGCTGCTGGTAATGACAATAATTTTTGATACAGACAAGATTTTGGTTAGTTTTCTGATTTTTGAGGTCTCACATAGGCTTTTTTTGGGTATTATTTTTTAAAGTTATCTCCACTAGCACCCTAAGGTGTGTTACCAAGCATAACTGGATTTTAGAGCTGCTCATAATGAAAGCCAAAGCCTTTCCTAAAAAAAAGAAGAAAGGAAAAGAAAAGAAAAGAAGAGAAGAGAAAAGAAAAAGGTTTCAGTATTTCTAGATTTACAAATGCAAATGTTAATGTTTAGAAAAGGGTTAGTAGTAGAAAAGGAATAACGGCTAATTTGTTATCCAAGAGCAGGTGGCAGAATTACGACTTTTTCTGCTTTTTGGATAAAATGAGAAGGAAAACAAAATTATAAATCATAGTATGTGCCATGACTCATAATTTTGTTTTCATCACAAACTTGAACACAATATAATACAATGTAATGGTTTAAAAGGTTTTACAAAATTGAAAATACTTTGGCTGCTTTTTAAAAATATTTAGAATAGTAGACTCCCCTGTGAAAGGCTCTAGAGTTGATGAAAGGGGAAATCTTGTGTATGTCAGAACAAATTACACGGGGCATTTAACTGAATGTAGTCTTAGGAAGAAGGTGATGGCCTTGCTTTGGTGTTCCAATGAGCTTGTAGTTGTGAAGTTGCTCAGAATACTGCCGCCTCCGTATCTTCAGAGGTTGCGACTGATCTAACAGGAGATGAAACTGAAAACTCCGGATGTTGAAAGGCTACATCAACCACTGTCTCACTGGGTATCAGAGGAGAATGGCTAAATATTTTTTTAGTCTTAGTCTTATGTGACCAAGACCCTGGGTCCCTCAACTATCCTTCTGTGTCTTAAAATGGTGTGCGTGTGTGTGTGTGTGTGTGTGTGTGTGTGTGTGTGAGCGTGCATGCGCTTATGTATGTGCAGATGGAAGACCTCCAAGAATGGGCACCAGAGTGATTCATCCAAAATACCATTCCTCATTCCTGCAGTGAGTGTGTGGATGGATTCACCTGTGAGGGTACAACCTCGATGTCCTCGTCATCCTGGACCTTAAATAGGTGCATACTAAATAATATAGTGGGACCACCGACACTCTACTCCTCCAGATGCAGAATACACCTGGTCTCCCCCAGTGCAAATCTCTTCAGCAGTGTCTAGGGACAAATAAAGTGTAAATGCATTGGCTTCTTAAGTCACTTCCTGTTCATTTCTCTCTTTGAGCAGTGTGAGGGATTGAAGTCTTGGCCCAAGGTATAGTTTTGGGTTTTTATACTCCAAAATTACGTTCCCAGTTATACTTGTCTTGCAATTCTTATTGGATCCATTGATTTTGAATTTCTTTTTTTTTTTAAAAAAGATTTATTTATTTATTTATTTAAGAGAGAGAGAGAGAGAGAGAGAGAAAACAAGGGGTGGGGTAGAAGAAGTAGAAGGAGAGAATATTTAGCAGACTTTCCTCTGAGCACAGAGCCTGGCGTTGGGCTTGTTCTCATGACTCTGAGATCACTACCTGAGTTGAAACCAAGAGTCAGATGATTAACTGAGTCACCCAAGTGCCCCAGTAATTTCTAATTTCTAAATGGTCCCAGGTTTTAGCCATGGCTTCATATCACATATAAGGATCATGACCACAGTGATCATTTCAGTTATTAATTGTCTCCTTCTGTGATCTAAACAGCTCAAACTTTCCTTGCCTGAGGGGACAAATGAGGTCATGTTAATGCTAATAATCAGATTATAGTGGTCTTCCAAAAGTCTCTGGGGCCATCTGTCTGCCTACCAGGTTATCCCCAGCTCTCTGGGAGCCTTTGGGGATGTCAGCTCTGTGCTTCGGAGCAAGTCTTCCTGTGTTTTTCTACTCCAGCACGTGAAGTCACTTTTTGCTACTTCGCCTGTCTTCAGCTTCATCCATGAGGAAGCTGCTCTGCAGCCATGGTCATCCTCTGCTGGTGGTTCCCTTAAATGAGGTTACTTGGGGGAAGATTGCCCTAGGACCTAGGCCTGTCCCTGTCCTTGAGCTCCAAAGCCACACCGCTCATGCTGAGTTTCACAACGTGTCTGGACCACACAAGTCATTCTGCTTCTGAAATTAACCTTGCTCTCCACAGGGGTTCCTGAGCAGTCTCTCAGACTAGACAGGGGACAGATGCCAATCCAACACCTTAAGACTCTACTGCCTTCTTACTCCTCTTTGTTTCCCAAACTCTTCTGTTATGGTCTGAATGTTGTGTCCCTCACAAAATTTGCATGTTGAAACCAGATCCCCAAGGTGATGGTGTCGGGAGGTGAGATTTATGGGAAGAGTCATAAGGCAGACTCCTCATGAAGGTGATTTGCATTTCTCATAAAAGAGGGCCAATAAAGCTCCCTCGCCTTTTCCACCATGGGAGGGCTTGGTGAGAAATCTGCAGTCTGTAAGCTGGAAGACAGACTTCACCCAAACCTGACCATGCTGGCAGCCTGATGGACTTCCAGCCTCCAGAACTGTGAGACATAAATTCCTTTTGTTTACAGGTCACCCAGTCTGTGGTACTTTGTTACAGCAGTCCAAATGGACTAGGACATCTTTTCTTTCTTTAGCTTAAACCCCAACACACCTCCCCTCACCCCTGACGTCTGCGGCCCCAGCTCCGCAGCTACACTGTCATCTGCTCAGCAACCCAGCTGGGCTCAGCAAAGGCACTCTGCTTCTCTTACATAAAACACAGATAAGATTTCATAACATTGCCAGATTAATATGACAGTCGTTTAGGACACCATAGCCCTCCTGTTTTCTGCCTTGTCGTCCAACATGACCTTCATCCCTTCCTAAAAGGCATATTTTGGTGTAGCTGTGCCCTCAGATCCCCACACAGTGTTGATGAAGACACATCACTTAAGTTCCTCATCGCAGCTCCATTCTAGGCTACCAGCTTCCATATTCCCTCATACTCTGCCGTCCACTCTTGGAAGGATCCCACTCATTGCTCCCTCTGCCTCATTCAGGCACTTATGCTCCCATCAACACCAACATCAAAAGGAACATAATAATAATCTGAAAGGGCAGTGCAAATCACTTATTTTATCAGTAATGGGGACTATTCAGAACTAAAAATCCCAAGTGCAGAGTGAGGAGCCTTTCTTTTTGGATACAAATATAACTTTTCATTCAAGGGATAAATGTTAGTTATTAAAATCCAAGCATGGATGAAACTGCAGGAAAACTTGTTTTATGCTTCATCGATTTAATAAACATTTGACAGTTTCTTCTTATGAAAACATTACCCCTTTCTCTCAGTAAAGAATGCAAAATATGCTTTTTCTCTTAGGCACTGATTGCAGCTCAAAAGCAATTTTTCTTTCATTTCCTAACATTTTATGTCAAACTAAAATTGGCTATAACGGCATGGATCTTTAATACCTCTTACCAAAACTTTACCTTTTAATAAATTAACATGTACATTTACCCCCTGCTTAATGACCTCAATTCCTTAAAAACAAAATAGAGCAAAGCAAACAGGGACTGAAGAGAAGAAGTGTTAAACAAAAAGGTTATAACTATCATTTACCCAAAATCTAGATAAAAATATCATCTTATTTTCTCCTCTAGGTCAAGCGTATCCACAAAAAAGTTTCATCTAACTCTGTATGGCAGGAGAGAAAAGGAATGTCCTCGCCATGCTCTGTGTCTGTTCGCATCTCTTCCTCTCACATTCTATGGCAGTTTTCAGACATGTTCACAGGCTCTTGGACCCTCTTCCCATTGAGAATTGGGGTTCTGTGTCTCTGTCCTTAAATCTAGTTAGGATTATGGAAAGTGGAAGAATTGACACCCTGTGACTTCCAAGATGGTTTGTTCGAGGTGGTCACAGAGACCACCTCATTTTTTATTGTGTTCATCGGAGTCCTTTGATCTTGGAGCTCTGAGCTACCACGTGGGAATTCAGCCCATGCTGAAGTCATGAGTCTCGGAGGAAGTCACATCACATAGAGAAGCCATGTGGAGGCACTTTGTTCCCTTTCTCGCTTAAGCAAGTTTGAAATGTCCTTTGATCTTGACAAATGCTCTTTTTCCTAACTTCCGAGATGTTTGTTTTAGAATAGATCTTCTAAAAAATTATGCTCATATCCCGACTTAATAATCTTTCAAAATAACAAGAAATCAATACTTTAAAAAATTTGAAGTTTTTATTAATTTAATTAATTTATTAATTAAAATTTTAAATAAATTTTATTTATTTATATTTAGAGGGGGAGGGGCAGAGGGAAAGGGTGAAAAATCCTCAAATAGCCTCCCCACTGAGCACAGAGGCCAGTGGGGGGCTTGATCTCATGATCCTGAGATCATGACCTGAGCCGAGGTCAAGAGTCAGATGCTTAACCTACTGAGCAATCAAGGGGCCTCATAAGAAGTTAATTCTTAGCATCAAATCCATGTCATACTATCTATTGCTACGTAACAAGCTACCTCAAAACTTAGTGATATAAAGCATGTAATATTCAGAACATATTTACACTAAAATTATTTGCTATTTATCTAAATTTTGAATTTAACCAAGCATTCTGTATTTTATCTAACAATCCTAAGATATAGAAAGATGCCTTCTTACAGTGTTCATATGTCAACACCAGGAAAGGAATTTGGTGGGCTTTGCTTGGACCAAGTATCTGCCCTTTGCATAGAATGAGTTGGGATGTAGTTCACATCTATGGCCAATGTGGCAGGGTTTATTATCAGAAGGGAGTGTGGGAAAATGTTCTGGGTTGCCACAATCTACTATACACTCATTAGTGTTTCATTCTTACCTTGATCACTGGAGAAATAAGACAGAATTGTGGACTTAGGTAACCATTGGACTGATTGGGAAATCCTCTGTAGTTCCAGAGGTGAAGATGATTATCTATATTGGCCTTTGTAACATCGATTTATAGGATGTTGTCTTAGTTCAGGCTGCCCTCATAAAGTACTACAGAGTAGCTGGCTTACAGATCACAGAAGATTATTTCTCATGGTGCCAGAAGCAAAGTGGTTTGAGATCAGGGTACCATCATGGTTGGGTTCTCATGAGGACTCTTTTCCTGGTTGCAAACTGCCTACCTCTCACATCCTCACACAGCAGAGCAGGGCTGGAGAGTTCTCCAGGGACCTTTTAAGAAATAAGAACACGAATCCCATTCATGAAGGTTCTGCCCTCATGACCTAATTATATTACAAATTATAGCCCAAAGGCCCAGTTCCTAAAACTATCACAAAGGGAGTTAGGTTTACAACATATGAATTTTGTGGGGACACAAACATTTAGTCCACAACAGATACTGATTTGCCAGGTTTTTTGGTTTTGTTTTGTTTTCTTTTTTAAAATAAGCCACCTAATAGATGACCAAGGAGGATGCTGAAAGTGTCTACTCATTTGCAATTCAATGAAACAATTACTGAGAACCCAAGTTCAAGGTACTGAATATGGATGAAGATTGAGTAGTAATCTTTGTGTCCCTGAAGGGGACCCTTAGATCATGACCTGAGCTGAAACTAAGAGTTGGATGCTTAACAGACTGAGCCAGCCAAGCTGTTTCTTGATGCTTAAACTCTGAAAGCAACCTGGGAAATAAGTTCTGAAAGTGTTTCTTGTAGTTACTCTTCAGAATGATTTCTTAAAGTGAAAATGTGCTTTTCTTTCTTGCAGGATGACTTACTTGGGTGAATATTACAGCATTTTTCTTTCTTTAAGATGTCACCATATTGTAGTCTATCCTAGCATTGTAAGGGAGAAGATGTTTATAATAGGCTTGAAACACCTATTTAGGTATCAGTGATAAAATAGAAAATCTTAAAATAATTGAGATGAACAGAAGGCAATTAGAATAAACTCATAAATTTGTGCTAATTAAAGGAAAGGTCAGTCAAAATGCATTAAGAATCAAAAGTGTAAGATACTCTTTTCATTCATATTCTCACCCTAAAAATAATGTGAAGAAAAAAATGAGTTGTTTTTTCCACTATCACATAATTGTTTCCTATTTCTGTTCTGCAAATTATCACAGAGGATACATGCAATCAAAATTCTATTGAAGCTCCCACAACCACAACTGACAAATATCTGTGTTGCTATGGCAGAAATGAATCGCGGAATACCTCTGTATCCTTTTGTTTAGAAGACACTGAACTTTATCAGCCACTCTTAAATGGTCATTGAGAAATAATTGTATCACTTGCTCTGAGGGGCAATTTGGGCATTAGCACCCAAGTTTTCCACGCACGATGTAAGAGATACACACTAGATATGTGCACAAATAGAAAGACAGCAGAGTCAGAGACGACAGACACTACTCTTCTCTCTATTGGGCTGGAAACCATGAACATGAAGGCAGAAACATACATCTGCAGAGACTACGTTTCTCTTGCTGATAAAATATGACAAAAAAATGAAGGAAAGTGAATCAGTACAATGGCATCTACAGAGTTTCTGTGTTGGGACCATTTCTTGCTTGGGAAGATGGAGACATAGGAGGACAAACTCCAGGAGGACTCACAGATCTGTTCCTGTCAAGGCACTTGCATCACACATAGGGGAGTCTCTTGAACAACATAAAGAGATGTTGAACTAATTGGGAGGTCAGTTTGAATATTCAGGAACCTGGGGGAGATCAGATAAAGGCCATTATCTCCAGAGGAGGTGAGCCAGCAAATGAAATACTGTGGGCCTGAAACAAAAATATTTGGAAATCATTTGTAGGAATATTCAAATTTAATGTCAGTATAGAAATGTACCCCCATTTCCCTTACATCTTTTGAAATTTGGTTTTATGGGCCCAGAGAATACCATGCATGTTCACATGGAATTTATTTCATGAGCCTCTCTGAGTGTTTTCTTGTTTTCATCTTGGTCATTTCCCTCTAGTAATCCTAAGATGAATTTTTCATGTAGCTATAATCAAGTTAAAGATTTGTCATCAGTAAACCAGGTATTTTTGTCACAGGTATAGCCTGGCTGTTTAATTATCTTCAAAGCCAGAGCAGAACCCGTCTTGTGCTGTAACTCCTACTGTCCCGTCACCTGTTCTGTTGCATCTGAAGTCTTTGAGGAACAAACTTTTCATTTTGCATCAAACAACTGACTATAAAACTATCCCTCATAAAAGGGACCAAAGACCGAGTGCACACAGGCTCAGGGCCAAAGCGAAGGGATATTACCTGTCATTGTCTGGTGCTATAAACTACAGAAGAAATGGGTTCTTTATCCTGAAAGAATAAAAATATACTACAAAGTTTTAAATCCTCCTGTAACAAAAATGTACAATTACAGGTGTTATGGGACAATACAGAAATTGGTTCAAATAGTAGGGACCCTTTTGATTGCTAGGGCTTTTGTGCTCCTTAAATGTGCCCATGGTTCCCAAGGGGGAAGAAACAGGAGGACACTGGAATCTCTGTGTTTTATGTTTGTGATGATGATGATGATGACAGGAGATATCACCTGGACTCGCATACTTTAGAGCAAACATGAGGGGGTGTGGACTGAGGGGAGAAAAGAATTAGGAAATGGAAGAAAAAGGTATGAAGAATCCGTTCTGCTTCGTGTGGGCCCCACCTGTTTACAATTGTCTATTTTGAATGACTCTTTCCAAAGCCTGAGATGACTAATTCACTGTGAATGTGTCCATTCTCTCTGGGTTGATTGCTCCATAACTAAAGAGCAGAATCAGCTTCATGGAACCATCAGGATATGAAGGAGGGAGATGTGTCTGGAGAGAAATCAGAGTGTGGCTGCCAGAAAATGGTGACTGGATGCTGGCTGGCATATACACACACACTGAGTTACAAGGTCATGCTCACATGTAAGTGCAACTTAGATAACCTTGGGAAAGAGCTCACATCCCATTGAGACTGGACAGTAAGGGCTGAACAGAAAGCAATGGTTAACAGCAAGGACCCGGGAGCCAGATTGCATGAGTACAAGTTCTCTTCCTGCAACTCACCTAGGGCAACTTACTTATTGTCTCTGACTCAGTTTCCTCATTGTAAAAAAGGGGCCATAGTAATAGATAACACCTATGTTGTGAGAATGCTTGTTAGTTTGTGTGAAGCACCAGAGATCTGTTGTGGGCACAACAAGCTTGCAGTGATCATTGACTCTTGTTATAGGCTGATTATGGATTGGGAGGTACGAGGAAGGTAAGATTGTCACAGAGCTCAGAGAACTAGTTCATGTGAAATTGTTATTTTATTTTTACTTCAAAAGCTGAATTTGGAGAATTCTGTAACTTCATATTCTTGTCATAGGAAGCACTCTTCACAGACAACTTCTAGGCACTTTGATGTAGTAACCATCACCAGATTCTCAGACTAGGCATAGCTGGTCTGTACTTAATGGTCACCAAAATCCTGGTTTGGGCTGACAGGGCTTCCTTCCTCCTGTACACCCGGGATCACGCCTCGCTCCCGAGCAGCACTTCAGTGATGGGCTTAAGCCAGTGGGGGTTTGTCCTAAGCTCTAGCAACTTGCTAGAGTTGTGTGTGTGTGTGTGTGTGTGTGTTTCACGGAAATGTTCACATTCTTCTTTATGTTTTGGCAGAAATTCATAAGTTGATTTAAGGTGATTAAAAGCATGAAACGTGCCTAATATAAGAGGTGCATATTTAACTACAGTACTTTTTTTTTTTTAAGATTTTATTTATTTATTTGACAGAGAGAGATCACAAGTAGACAGAGAGGCAGGCGGGGGTGGGGGAACAGGCTCCCTGCTGAGCAGAGAGCCCGACGCGGGACTCAATCTCAGGACCCTGAGATCATGACCTGAGCCGAAGGCAGAGGCTCAACCCCCTGAGCCACCCAGGCACCCTACAGTATAGTTCTTTATACTTGCAGTGGAGTTCAGTTTAATTGCCCTTAGCATATTTTCTGTGATAACATGCGTGTCTAATCTTACGCCCTCCCAAGAACCCCAACTCATTTCAGGAGATTTGATTCTATTCTATTCTATTCCGTGCCAGTCTACTCCTTTCCATTCCGTTCACTGAGGAAACATGAAATTCACAGCACACTGCAAGGCATGGTGGAAATGAAAAGATAATCGAGGCAGAATCCCTTCTCAAGAGGAGTTTATAATGTAGTTTCAAATTTGAAATTTAAGTAGCAAATACTAGAAGTTTTTAAAGGTACATAAATTCATTATTTCCAAGTTAGCTCATTAGTGCTAACTAATTGTAATTTAACAGTCCTTATGGTTTTAGTCCTAAAAGCTGCTGATGCCCCATGGATCCCCCCCTTTTTTTTCACTGAACACCTATCCATTTCCCAGCCCCTTCAAGTGCTTGGGGAACAGCTCATAGCTGCTTCTCCTCTGCAAAGTTGTTTTGGCTGAAGGCGGCTGCCTTGTACAGAGAAGTCTGAGAGATTACACCCCTTCCCTGTGTCACACTCAGGGGTGGCCACTGACAGGATGACATGGGGATGAAAAAGCCCAGCCCCCCCCTTTTCTCATGGAGGTTCAGCTCTGTGTATGAATTATGCTCCAGGTGCCTGTGGATAAGGCTGCATCCTTTTTGACTCTTTCTCCTTTGCTGTTAACCTTGCCTTCTCCTAAAGCAACTCCTGCAAAAAATGAGATGCACCAAATCCATGTCTTAACCACTGCTTCCAGGAAACTCCATTTAAGTCAGTTTCCTTGCTGTTTATTGAATGTTTTAGGGATTTACAATGGGCGTCATGGTTTATATTCATCATTTTAGACCTGTCTTTTTATTTATTTGAGAGGAAGGAGGGGCAGAGAAATGGGGAGAGTGAGAATCTCTAGCGTACTCCCTGCTGAGTGTGGAGCCCGACACAGGGCCTCGATCCCAGGACTCTGAGATCATGACCTGAGCTGAAACCAAGAGTGGGACACTTAACAGACTGAGCCACCCAGGTGCCCTAAATCTGTCTTCTTAAGGATTTTGTATTTTAAACTTATTTGTGGCCAGAGATTATTGGCATGAGGATTCTCCTCTCCCTTTTACTAAAACCATTTTTTTACCCACATCTTTTGCTTTCTAAGGACATGTCTATGACTTCCAGCATAGACTGCCATTAGATACACCGAAGAGATCAATGAGCTCTGTTTTTGGAATCAAAGGGAGTGTTTGCTCTCTGAATAGTCAGTGGAATGCACAGGGTATTCCTACAAATTACCAGGTGGTCCTGTAGCAAATCAGTTTGATTGTTCTTGAGTTATGATGATGTTCTTGAGGTAATGGCCAAAAAAATTCTGGAAAAAGAGCTAGGTTTCTCAGTTCGCTTTGTTCACTGTCTTCAGGTCCCAGGATTTTTCAAAAAAGCAATAGTTCTCAGTCTTTTATATTTGTGTAATGCTCCTAGGATGGCCAAGTCTTCTATATATGGATTCACCCAGTGCTTTGATCATTGATGAAGTACAAAGTATTGTTCTCTTGTTAGAACTGGATCCCATAAATTCCCAGCACTAGGAGCTTTAGCTAGAAATTTCAAAGATAGGCCCTAATGCAGGCAGCCTAATTCCCAGCTTGGGGCTCCTTTTATAGTCCATCAGTGAAATAGTGAGATAAAATTACATTTCCTTTTTTTTTTTTTTTAAAGATTTTGTTTATTTGACAGAGAGAGAGAGAGAGATCACAACTAGGCAGAGAGGCAGGCAGAGAGAGAGAGAGAGAGAGAGAGAGAGAAGCAGGCTCCCCGCAGAGCAGAGAGCCTGATACGGGGCTGGATCCCAGGACCCTGGGATCATGACCTGAGCTGAAAGCAGAGGCTTAACCCACGAGCCACCCAGGTGCCCCTAAAATTGCATTTCTATTTGCCCTAGTAATTCCTAGAATTTGAAGAGCTACCAAAGGCCCATTGATGTATTGTTCTGAAGTAGTACGAATCTTAAAAGTCAGGTTTTCTCTGTTATAAAAAGCCAGATAATTAACATTTGACCGCCTAGATGTTCTCTTCATAGGAAATTTTTGTGTGATATATTCAGAGCCTTTTTCATCTCCCTAAATATTATCATCTTTTTCTCTTCCTAGCTTACGGAGATGTTGAGAAGATGAAGCGTAAAAAGGATCTTCCAAGTGCTTTGACCCGCTCGGGGGCAGCTTCTCCATTTAAGCTGGGCGGTATTAGCTCTAAGAGTCTGTGATTATTGTGTAGTGTTGCTATGGACTTTCCTGGATTTGAATCATTTATCTATTTATACATCACTTCAGGAATTGTAAATTGCAGTCAGTAGGTCAGCACTGGCTTCCAAATAGTCAGTTCTGGCTATAAATAGAACGGAAAACTGCCCGCGGCTCATTCTATTCACTGCTATGTCCTAGTAATACAAAAAAAAAAAAAAAAAAAGAGCCTGAAGGGTCCTTTCCTAGACTTTGTTATCTGACATTTGTCAGACACCCCTTTGGGGGACTAAAGACACAGAGCATGTGTGCAGGAAGGGTTCTACCTCTAATTCTGTACATGTGCCAATTCCTATAAGTACTGGTTACCCTTAATTGTGTTGCCGTTGTTATAACTCTGTTATTACTCCAGTTGTATGGCTGAGATAACTATACTCTGAGGGTAGAATTACCTCTCTGTGCGGTCATAATGCTCTCTGTTCTCTGGAGCTGAAAAAGAGAAAGCTCTTCATTTTGCTGGATGTTACAGGTCACAGGTATATCTGCCTGAGTTACAGAGATAGGGAAATTTGGCCACTGACAGGGCCTGATAGAGTCTGGATGATGAAAGCTTTGCTGCCAGGCCTTAGTTAAGAATGGGATGAGGTTCTCCAAAGATTTTGCACGCCTCTATCCTTTGCCCCCTGCCACAGTTTCCAGGTAATGTGGGCTGAGAATCATGCGGACAAATCAACAAAACCACAGAAGGAAGATTTCATGGATTGCTTTTTTAGGAAGCTCCTTTCTCTTTCCTTTTCCTGCTCCCAGCTCCCTGTTCTGGCATTCCTCAGGGCCTAAGAGAGTAAGAGAGTTCTCGTCTTGTTCTGGAGAGCCCCTGACTATCTGTGGTTTTCTGACTGGTTTCAGAGGTATACCACTTCTTGTCTTCTTCAGTTCATGAGTTTGAGGCATTTGACATTTACTTTGCAACTACGAAGCTGTGCTGGGAACCGTATGCTTTTGTAAATGTGGTGTTGTATCCTGTCTGTCCTGGACAGTCCTGGTTTATGTCTGTTGCTCAGAGTGCTTATTAATACCAGCCTCTTTTATTCCCAGGAGCAGCCCAATTTGGACAATAAGTCATTGTGTGTCACATTTAGACTCGGAAGATTTTAGAAATTTGTTTTCTCATAAGCTATCTCAGACCCTTAAAGGCAGGACTAGAGTCCCCTTCATATACATTCATGATGCTTGGAAACACACCTGCCACAGCATTTGTTATTCTACTACGACCTAGAAGCTCTTGAGGGCGAGGTTTATAGTCCCAAATACCAATCTATTTTCAATTGCCATAGGAGTGACACATAAGAAAATAAAAGGAGCTTAATTTTGGATTGAAATAATTATTAAATTCATAACACAGGCCCATAATCCTGCTGGGGATGTGGGTTAGGGAAAGTGGTCCAGAGCAAAATGTACCTTGAAGGATGAGTAGGAGTTAGCTAGGAAGAGAAGAAAAGAGGACGGAGATTTTAGGCAGCATATTCATGGCAGAGGAGAGAAGACACCGCAGTATTTCAGCTGACATGGAAGAATCCTAGGGTGTGAAGGGTTTGGCTAAAGATGAGGTTGGGAGGTGGAAAGCACAGTCTGGGGATGGTCTGTACATAACACTGAGGAGTTTAGACTTTGTCAAGTAAGACCAGAAATAACTATCATTGATCAAAATGTATGCCAGGCACTAGTCCCCTTGAATGCTTTATCTCAATTTGTCCTCACAGTTCCCCTAGGAATTAGGTATAGCTATTATTCTCGTTTAACATACGAGAAAACTCAGGTTAGAGAGAATTAAGTGATGTAACTGATGTCACATGGTTGAATCTAGATTTGAACCAAGAGAGTTTGACAGTAAAGCCCAGCACATTCTTTCTTTCCTTTCCCTTTCTCTTCCTCTCTATCTCCCTCAGACACACAAACACACACACAACATCCCAGAGTCAGTGAAGATCCATTGAAAGGCTTAGAGCTGAAAAATGACACGATCAGACTTCTGTTTTAGAAGGACTCCCTTAGTGGAGGTTTGGGAATGGAAGTTTGATGAAGGATATCAGGAGAAGGGATAATGTGCGAGGAGGTAGGTCCAGACGTCCAGGTGGGAAAGATATGAACCTGCTCCAAGGTAGTAGATAATGAAAAGGGAATGAATCCAGGAGGTTTTGTGATTCAACAGAATTTGAAAAGGAGATTGAAAGTTGGATTTCACTTTCGAGCCTTGCATCTTTGGAAACTGGGTGGGTTCAATCAAGTGATACAGTGGCCTGAAACTGAAAATCAGTGTGTAAACAGGCTAGTTGATGAGTTTCAGTTTTGGGCAGATTTGCTTTGAGTGGTCTGTGTAATATCCAAATGGATTTATTAAATAGTAGTAGAATATGTAGGACTGACCCCAAGGCTAAAGACCTGGTATACTGGTATAGATGTAGGAATCATCGGCATGAGATAGATGAAGTGACCCAAGATAGAGACAGACAGAAGGGAAGAGAGCCCAGTGTATGAGAATATGAGGGACTCCTACAGGGGTCTAGGAAGGAGAGAGGAGAGAGACAGAAGAAAAATCAGGATAAAATCAAAGTCCCCAAAACCAAGGGAGGAGAGAGACTAAAGAGAAGGAGATGGTGAATAGAGATAAAAGGTGGAAGGAAATCAACTGCAATAAACAGTGGTTTTCATGAGAATATTTGAAAATATTGCAAAGCTAAGTTGACACTTAAAGGTGTTGGAATTATAGTTATCGTTCAACTCATTAAGAGTCTAGTAGTATCTGACCACTAGCGTGTACCTTAATTTAAACCTAGTAGTCCCATTGATTACAAGTTTTTGCCTTTGGGAGGCAGAAAAACTTTGGCCCCAAATTCTGCAAATGTCATCCAAATCGGATATCACTTTTGACTCTACTGAGGGAGACTGTGAATATTATCAGGAACACAGCCTTGCAGCGCTGTACATCAGGGCTTTCTGAGCAAATAGCGTTTATCTTGATGTCATAACCCCAGTTCATCTGGATGAAATAGTGCAGTGCTGGCATTTTCATGGAATGGGTCGCCAGACCCAGATGAAGAAAAATTGAAGTTATTGTGCCCTAGTGTACCAGTCCTTTCTCTATGACAGCAGTTTTGTCCTTGTCCTTGATATAGATATTTGAAACACTCAAGTCTAATGAATTTTCTGCTCTGTCTGGATATGTTCCCTTGGCAGCACAGAGCAAACTTGAAAAAATATTGTAAAGGTTATCAAAGGTTAATAGTTTCTCAACTTTCTTTTTTTCTAGGAAGATAGCAAAACCCAAATCCTTTCAGGCAAGGAGATCCAATAATGTAACTATAATTAGAACAGTGACACTGCATGGATATTTTTCCATTGATAATTTGCCTTTACTTAAGAGCTTTATTTTATTTTTGTTGATACCCATAGCCTTCCAAAATTATTTGAAATCTTTTAAAATAGGGAGCAAAAAATAAAGGTAGTTAAAATAGAGCATCAAAAAAAAAAAAAAAACAAGTAAAGGAAAAAAGGAAATAAATATTTGATAAGCCCAGTCTAATACATGTAATATACCTTAACATCACATGTAGCTTTGAAATTTCTAATAGATTAAGATAAATTTTCTTTTGAGTATCTGAAAGCATTTTTGATCAATTTTTCCCATTAGTCCTTTTAAATGACTTAGATGTGTTTCATAGTTGAAACGGAAGTAGAGATACCATGGCTTTTCCAAGGGAAATAGCACACTGCAGTAGAAACAGAATGGACCCACACAGAATTGCCACCTTCTAAATATGAACACAGCACTCTTATCTAATTTGGCAAATCATTCTGGTGCTTGTAATGGTTCTTTTTCTTCTGCCTTCCTTAGGGTTTCTCCAACACTGTAAACCATCTCACAGCTTACTAGGTGAGTTCCATTCTGCTTATTTATGATCCTGGCTGCTATGGTCTGAATATGTCCACCCGCCACCACCCCCACACCCCCAATTCATACGTTGAAATCCTAACCTTCAGAGAGGATGGTATTAGGAAGTGTGGTCTTTGGGAGGGTTAAGTCATGAGGGTGGAACCCTCATGAATTGGGTTAGTTCCTTATAAAAGAGGCTCCAGAGAGATCCCTGCCCTTTTACCACGTAGGACACAGGGAGGTGTTCTGACTCTCACCAGGAGGTGACCATATTGATGCCTTGACATTACACTTCCCAGCCCCAAATCTGTGAGAAATAAATTTCTGGTGTTTATAAGCCACCCAGTCTGTGGTATTTAGTTATAGTAGTCGGACTGATTAAGACACTGGCTAAGAGAGGGCAGAAAGTATTGACAGAGTAGTGTGGTTGGATTACCCTGTGGTTTTAGTAAGGCAGTAGGAACAAGCAAAGTGATAGAGTCTGAGAAGAAAACATGTGGGAGTATCTCTAAGTTAGGAAGACAGAGCTTGTTGGTAGGACTGATCAAAAGTTCAAAATCCATGGTACACATGCCACCAACCTTCCTCTTCAGTGGAATTTTCATCTTGTCTCTCTTCCTATGAAATTTGAACACAACATTTATCTCACCATGGTAACCATCGTTGGCTTATTCGGCTTATTCGGGTACTACTGAACTATATCTGGAAACATCCAGGAGGTGAAATCCTCTATTTTGTTTATGATTATTTTATTTTATTTATTTATTATTTTTTAAATTTTTTATTTATTTCTTCTTTTTTATAAACATATAATGTATTTTTATCCCCAGGGGTACAGGTCTCTGAATCGCTAGGTTTACACACTTCACAGCACTCTCCATAGCACATACCCTCCCCAATATCCATAAACCCCCTCCCCCTCTCCCAACCCCCTCTCCCCCCAGCAACCCTCAGTTTGTTTTGTGAGATTAAGAGTAACTTATGGTTTATCTCCCTCCCAATCCCATCTTGTTTCATTTATTCTTCTCCTATCCCCCTAACCCCCCATGTTGCATCTCCACGTCCTCATATCAGGGAGATCATATGATAGTTGTCTGAAAGCCTCTATTGAACAGATGTCTTGAAATGGGGTTGAATGACAGGAAACACCCCCCCCCTACACACACAAGCCAGGTCATGCAGTACCCACTGGGAAGCTTATCAGAGTTCCAGAAACATGGTCTCCATTTTTCATGAAAGAAAATAGCCTCCCAGTTTCTCTTTTACAAGCTAAACATGATGCCTTGAGCTGTAGACAGTCTTTCCTGATGTCACCAATATTGCTGGTGGGCAGAGTGACATTTATATATGAAGAGGTCTTATGGTATTCTGTGTTCAACTAAGTGTTGCAATTATTGAGCAAAAACAGTCAACATCATCAGGGAAAGATCACTTCCAAGTTGGTAAGTACCTACTGCTAAGTAATAGTAGAAAAATCACCTGTACAATCCATTAATGGCTGAGTACAATACCAGTGGTTTGAGCCTCATTGATGTGATTTGGTTTTAACTGCTGTATGTGAATAACAGTTTTAGGCATCATTTACATCTCTCCTTTCCTTATAAATAATTTAGGAAAATCTTCCCTTACTTCATTTTTAAAGACTAGAGTAAAATAGAGTGTATTTTGTATGCATATTTATTACTTTTCCTGGTTTCTGTAGCCCTTCTTCATAGAACATCTGCTTATATAACACAGATATTATGATATACCTCCACAGGACATTTTCTTTTGAGACAAAAAACAGGTGTTGTGAGTCACGGAGGCTATTTTTTTTTTTTTTTTAAGTTAAAGGCTGGGGAAATTTAACCTGACTCAATCTGTTTTTTCATTGTGAAGTAAAGATTGACAGGATCCACCAACGAATTTCATCTTAATGCATTCTTCTACTAGATTTTCTTAAAAACCGAGAGTTGTCTGATTTCATATCTCTTGAGCAAAATAAAAACACGAATTCCGTATTACTTTGGATAATATGCTGCAGTTCTTGAACATTCGAGTAAGAGGTAAGATCTGTCCTCAAGTTGGTTAGTCTCACTGGTGAACAATTTATGTGAACCAGAAATATGTACAGAACCTACACGGAAGTGTCAAATGGAAGACAAACATTGTAAAGAACTAAAGGAGCCTTGTAATATTCACACCCGGTCTGTTTTAAGGTCTGCCTTTCAAGATAATAAATGATTATTTTTATTATTATGGTTTTATCCGTTCCTGATATTTAATGACCATAAAAACAGCTGATAGCATTGATTAAATAATGCCAGCCTCACGTATTGTTTTCATTGCCTTACATGTTTTATTTTATTTCATTCTTGTAATAACCCCATGAAGAACACAAAGCACAGAGTGGTTTGACCATAAGGAGTGGGATGGTGAACCATGTGTGGGCCCAGTCTGGCCTGGGAGCCACTGTTCTTAAGAGCTCTGCTACCCAGAGATGGCAAAACCTACTCAAGTCATTGATGAAGGATTACCTGTGTTATGTCCAAATTCATCGAACTGTATATATTACATACACGCAGGGTATTTATTTATTTATTTATTTATTTATTTATTTTGTATAAAAGTTATACCTCAATAAGACTGTTATTAAGAACTAGTTCAAAATTTAAAAAGTGAAAAAAAAGGCTCAGTTATACATGTTAAGATTTTTTTTTGGTTGTTTTCTTGTCTTTTTTTTTTTTTTTAAAGATTTTATTTATTTATTTGAGTGAGAAAGAATGAGAGAGAGAGAGAGAGAGCATGAGAAGGGGAGGGTCAGAAGGAGTAGCAGAGACCCTGATGAGCAGAGAGCCTGATGCAGGACTCAATCCCAGGACTCCAGGATCATGACCTGAACTGAAGGCAGTCACTTAACCAACTGAACCACCCAGGCGCCCGAGATATTTTGTTGTTTATGTATCAATCCTCAGAGGGTCTCAGTAGCTGTTTTAAGGCTAAAGCACCTAGGGTTCCCTCGCTCTGTATTTATCTGATGATATGATCAGATAATTTCAATAATTCGAATACTTGGGTGAGTTCTTTTTCTATCTTAAATATTCAGATTAGCTGTTAACATTAGCCATGTCAAACCTCCTCCCATGCTGTGTTAGACAGGCCATGGAGATGTTGTTTGTACAGAGCAGTTATCACCATATCTCCTTATTGTTGTCTTTGCATGTCTCTTCAATTTTTTTTTATAGGGGAAAAAAAAAACAGAATTAAAAGCTAGAAGTATTTTCTTTCTCCTGCTAAGCTCTAATTTGAAATAGCAGCAGCAAAAATTTGTTACAAAGAGGGCACTGGGTGGGGGGGGGCTCAGTCAGTTAAGCATCTGCCTTTAGCTTGGGTCATGATCTCAAGGTCCTGGGATCCAGTCCTGCATTGGGCTCCTTGCTCAGCAGGGGGTCTGTTGTCTTCTTCTTCCCCCTCCCCTGGCTTATGCTTTCTCTCACTCACTCTCACTCTCAAATAAATATATTTTTTAAAGATCTTACTTTTTTTTTTTTTTTTTTTTTGGTCAGAGAGAGCGCACAAGCAGGGGGAGAGTCAGGCAGAGGGAGAAGCAGGCTCCTTGTCCAAGGTGGGACTTGATCCCAGGATCCGAGGATCATGACCTGAGCAGAAGGCAGATGTTTAAGCAACTGAGCCACCCAGGCGTCCCAATAAATAAAATCTTGACAAAAAAAACAAAAACAAAAAACAGAAGTAGTTACATGGATTTATTTGTTTTCTCTTTAGCTTTTACAATCAGATCAGCCCAATGGCTCAGGGTGGCTCAGGTGAATATGTGAAACTAATTTGCCTATTACAGATGAACTCGATCTGGATAACAAATGAATGAAAAATCAACAAGATTCACCAGTACTGCTTTTCTCTGGAGCTCTGTTTTTTGATTTTTTTTTTTTTAATTTATTACTTGAGAGAGAGATAGAGTGAAAGAGAGAGAGAACAAGTTGGGCGGAAGAGGCAGAGGGAGAGGGAGAAGCAGACTGCCTTCTGAGCAGGGAGCCCGACATAGGCTCAGAGATCATGGACCCTGAGATCATGACCCGAGGGGAAGGCAGACTCCTAACTGACTGAGCCACTCAGGCACCCCTGGAGCTCTGTATTACCGAGAAGCTAACCAGGCTTACTATAAAATGCTTTATTGAGATATATGAAGAAGATACTTCTCAGGCTACACAGCATTTACAGCATTTCTGTTTTCACTTATTGTTGGACAAGTTAACTGGAAAATGCGACACCATCTTCACCTCAGCTCAGTATATAAAAACCTGCCAAGAATGAAGTGGTAGTGGATTATGGAGGCAAATATATTTCACTCATTCTTATACTATCATCTTCAATAATCATTTCTGGATCTCAGGAGCAAACACTTGAATATATTTATATTTGATCTCCGTTGTCCTTTTCTTTCCAAGTTCTTTTTTTTTTTTTTTTTTTTTTTTTTTTACTTTTTATGCTTGCTCTTTTTATTTGTTTTCCCCTAACACCTGTCTATCATGTTCCTGTAGTGGAGAGTTACTGATTTTTGGCATTGAAACATTCACTTCTCTTAATTAACACCACCATCATCTCCTTTTGAAGAATTGCTTCTCCCTTGTTTTGTGCAGGAGTTGGGGAGATGGAAAATATTCGTGCCTCATACTAGAGATGTGCAAAAGAACTCTGTAGGCTTCTCATACTGAAGCTCTTCACAGACTTCCTTGGTACAGCCAAGAGGCAAGGTATGTAATGTCCTAGTATCCTGAATCTTGAGCTAGAAAATTGGGGGTAGAAAATTGTCTTTCATTTATGTATTCAGGGGTGGCATCAGGTAACACTAGGAAAACGTTCCTTCAGCTTCTGGAGCTTCCTGTTCTTGTATATAATCTTTTTTTTGTTAAATTTATTTATCTAAGTAACCTCTACACCCAATGTGGGCTTGAATTCACAGTCCTGAGATCAGGGTCACATGCTCTTCCAACTGAGCCAGCCAGGTGCCCCTCTGTGCGTGGTTTTTAGCCTTCCTTGTGATCTTGGGAGCTCCTCCATATCCCATTATTAAATTTCCTTTTTAAGTTAGTCAGAGTCCATTTCCATTGCTTCCAACAAAGGAGTCCTAATTGATACTATCTTTGACTGCATTTTCTCTTCTTTTATTACTGTTTTTTTATTTCTGACCACTCCCAGCTGAACTTTTATTTTTACTCAAAGATTTTATTTATTTATTTGACAGACAGATCACAAGTAGGCAGAGAGGCAGGCAGAGAGAGAGAGAGAGAGGAGGAAGCAGGCTCCCCGCTGAGCAGAGAGCCTGATGCGGGGCTCGATCCCAGGACCCTGAGATCATGACCTGAGCCGAAGGCAGAGGCTTTAACCCACTGAGCCACCCAGGTGCCCCAGACCAACTCAACTTTTATCTCCTTCTTTTTGAACTCTTGGAGTTTGTAGTTGTTTTTGTTTGTTTGTTTTTTGTTTTGTTTTGCTTCCCTCCCCCACCCCACCAAGATGTAATACTTTCTTTGATTTCATTGAGATTGATTTGTTCTTTTCTTGCGGGCTTATTTTTTTCTACAAATATTTTTCATTTGCCTTTTTAAAACTTTCTCTTGTGTTATCTTGCATTATCTTGGATTCTCAGTCAAGAGGTATCTATCTGCTTGCTCATCCTTGAGTGGGGTCTTTCTGTTCTGGATCAACTTTCTGGGATGCAGTCTACTGAAGAGGAGACAACTTGGGAGTGATCAGAAACAGCACATTGCTTGGCTGCTTGGTCTTCTTTCTAAGCTTTTTTTCATCACACTCTGCCATAATCATGGACCTCTGCACACAGGAAGTCTGCCAGGCTCATAGTAAGTCTTCTTCGCATATTACAGGTGTTTTCATGTAATTTCACCAGAGGGAGGCTTCCTTTGAAGACGGCAAGCTTTGTTTGCAGTGCCCCCACTTTGCAGGGCACCTTCTGAGTTTCTGTTCACATGGTCAGATGTTTCTGTAAGATATGCTAACATAAGATATTTGAACCTCAATTGCACCAACTATCTGTTTCTACTCTGATTTTCTGTCTGGCACACCGGCCCCCCGATCAAACAGTATTGGGCTGGCCATTGGGATCTAGCCAAAGTGTAGAAAAACATCTTTATTGTTAAGCTTACTTTTTATGCTGAGGATTTTTAAGTAACTTACAGGTAACTTTCCAGTTTGTCCCTAAATATCTAGATACGCATCTTCGAAGAGAAAACAAAAATTCCAGAAAAGTCAAAAATAGCACTGTTTTTCTTAACAAAATTAATAACAAAGCCTAAATAGAATCTAACATCCTATTCTTATTCAAATATCTACACTCAGAATAGCTTATATGGCTGATTTGTTCAAACTAGGATTCAATCTAGTACTACACTTGGCATCTGCATATATTTCTTCTTCTTTTTTTTTTTTTAATAGAATATCTCCTTTCTCATCACTCTGACTTGCCAGAGAGAGTGGATCTTCTGCTCTGTAGAATTTCCCACCTTCTGTGTTTGCTTTGTAGCCTCTTATACTGTTTAGCCTGTTTCTCTATTCCCTGGAAGTTAGATTTAAAGAATTGATTATATTACATTTAGACATTTTCAGTTACAGGTCCCTCTGTGTATTTCTCACTGCACCATAGGAAGAGACACATGGTTGTCCTACCAAACTCAGTTTGAGTTAAACTAACTCTAACTCTGTGTTAGAAACGTGACAGCATGCTTTCTTAATGGTGAAGTTATGTTTTCCCCCTTGTGACCAGAATGACATCTGTGTAGCCTTGCTTTGGCCCCAGGTGAATAGCTAGTAGCTAGTTTTCTATCAATCATTCGCCCGATATTTGACAACAAATGGCAATCCTTGCTTGAGTCAATAATTTCCTTCTGGGGGGTTACAAAATGACATTCTAGAGAGGGCCCAGTATATGCCTTCAACTTCTCTTGGTTGGTCTTAGTCTTCCTGTGCCGTTCCCCACCTCCACAACTCATTGTTCCCATGGCAGTCAGGGGACTTCCTGGAGTGTCAGTCAGAGCATGTTAGCTTTCTGCTCAAACCCTCTAGTAGCCTCCCCTGCCACTCACAGAAAGCCCACAGCCATCACACTGGCCCATAAAGCTCTTCATGTCCTGGATACCAGCTCACTCTCTGATTTTATCTGCTACCATCCCTTTCCTCCTTGCTCACTCTACTCTAGACACACTGGCTCTATGCTGTTTCTAGAACACTCAAATATATTCCAGACAAGGTTTCCTTAGAAATCGCTCTACACACTGTTAATTGGCATGATTTGCTCATCACTCCAGGTTCCTCCTCAAGTGATATCATAGGAGAGAAGACTTCCTAACCACTCTACTGAGAAGAACTCCCCAACTCCTCTATCCACACTCTCTATCTGCCTACCTTGCTTTATATCTGCTTGCATGTTTGTTTGGCATGTTATATCTACTTTTCTGGATGGCTTCCTACTGGAATACAAACTCCATGAGAGGAGATTCATTGTTTATTTTTCCTGTGTCGTATATCCCTGTGTCCCTAGCTCGGATCATAGTACCAAAGTTGACACACCATAATTAAAAAATGAACAAATGACTTAATACGCGGTGAGCGTTATACTTTAAAATTGAG
Organism: Meles meles; assembly: GCF_922984935.1. Classification (NCBI taxonomy): domain Eukaryota; kingdom Metazoa; phylum Chordata; class Mammalia; order Carnivora; family Mustelidae; genus Meles; species Meles meles. Next base: position 158,990,969 of record NC_060067.1, read on the forward strand.
CAGAGTCGTTTCTTTTTCAGAGGAGTCACCTGGCTAGAGGAAATGTCACCTCTTTTTCTTCATGCTTTTGCTGAGCCATTGGAGATGCATTTTGGGAAATGAGATCTATACAATATAATTTCCATAATGTGCAACTCAAAAGATACTTCTCAAGGACACAGACTCTTGTTCCAGCTTGGAACTCTTTAGGAGGGAAGTAGAAATTAAGTGAACTTCATTCTTTTTGTATTTTCAAAGAGTCTCCTGCTGAGTAATCAGAGACAACAGGTCACCAGTGATTAGTCTCCAGTTACACTCAACCCACCTCTACCAAAGGCAAATGAAACACAGTGAAGAGCCATTTCCTTCCTCAGAGTCAAGATTTGCTCTATTAAGGATTATTTTTATACTTCTTAACAGGCTCATGAGTAGAACTTAGATTCAGAGAATTGCTTTTATCCCATTCATTAAAGAGTCATTGGATTTTTAAAAGCTCTTGCTAAAAGCTTAGAGAACTATAGCCCTAAATTCATGCACTCCTTCAAAAACTCAGATCATTCTTAGGTATCTTGATTAAGTGACCCCAATAAAATTGTCTCAAAAAGAGGAGCAGTGGACTTTTGTATATATTTTTTAAGGGTAGTTTAGAAATGCCCATTCTCTCTTTAAGCTCTGTTCTTCTGTCCTTTTCCTTGAACTATCCTTTCAAATGCCTATGCCTTGCACATATATATTGATATAATAGGCCTTTTCTCCAGGATCCCTCTGACGTGTCCCACAGTGATCCTGATTTAAACAGACGGGGGCCTTACACTTTGTTAAGTGAATGAGACGTATGGCTAATGATGTGGCTTGTGTTCAGCCAAAAAGCTGAGGATGAGACCGACCATTTCCCTTTGATCAGATCATCAGTAATACTCTTAAAGGCAGTCCCCCTCTTCTCTCCTTTGGACACACACTGCCCTAATCTAGGCTTCAGGGGAAAGGGAATAAAAGGTAATTATAATATTTCATTTACTTCCCGCCTACGGGGATTAACATGGAAGTCCAATGCAATTACATGGTGACAGCGATGAAGACTGAAGCCAATGGAGCTGCCTGTCTCTGCTACATAAAGCAGGTCATCCAGTTACTGCTGGACAGCAATTTTCAGAAAATCCTGTAATTAGGTTGTGAAACGGTGGCAAATAGGATGAACTGAAGAGGCAGATGTGTGGCCCAAAGTAATTTGGTTTCTACTAAAATGTGCTACAACCCATATCCTTCCTATTTATTAAAGCCCTATAATATACCATGTTACACTATTATGGAAGGTAATGGGGAGTCAGGCACTTAACTGTAATGAAATTAGATTCCCCCTTGCCAGCATCAGAAGCAGAGTGACATTTTCTTGCAAAAGCTGTGAAAGTGGTTTCTCAAAAATAGACTTGACAAAAAAAAAACAAAAAAACAAAACCCACTGGAATCCACTTCACCATAAAGAATAAAACAGCTAAATGCTGATAAGGTTGGACACTTTATTGTCCCTCTGTACTCCCTGATCTTAATTCGAAGCTGTCGTAAAGCCAGACAGGTAGAGGGGGAGACACCACAGTCAATGAACCTTCATGTCGTATCAGTCTCCAAAGAGGACAAGATTGCTTCCTATTTCTAGGAAGTGAATAACAACAGTGATGTTCAGCCTTGCAGTTATAGTCCTGACTTCCGGTGTCCTCTTGACTTTGCATTGACTTTTCTTCTCTCCTTTTAAAGCATGGTTACAGAAAACCTCCAAAAGGTAGGAAGATTGGAAAAGAAGCACCTCTATAATATGATATTTTAAATAATTTACAAGTTTGTGGTGATGTATGGTCTTTGTGTGAGATTATACTAAAATATTGGTTTCCCTAGTTTTCCCCAAATTTATTCCCGATTTTGTTAGACTGATCTACCTGGCTCTTTTGAGCTGTATCTGATTTCGAATGTGAATCGGTCTAATCACTCATCAAAGAAAGTAACAATGCCAGGCATCATCAGGTGGTCAGAAGAAGGATAGTACAAAATCACTAAGAATCAGTGGGAAGGACCCCATACATTGATTAGAAACTGACTATAAGTAAAGATCATAATGGGAAGCAGTTTTTAGTAAACGAAGAGAAGTACAAGATTGTTTTAGAAACAGAGCCCTCGGAGAGAGAGGTCAACTCTCAGTGGTGAGCACTACAAACATGGAACTCTGTGCGGGGGTGGGGGGGGGTGGGGGGGTGTAGGGGGTGGGGGGGAGGGCACCCTGGTGAGGAAAGTCTTTGTTGGACTCAACCCACCAGAGATGCAGACTGAAAACAAACTGACGCATCATTGTGGCACCACAGCCTGTGGGAAGCTTGCTGCCAATCAAGGGCTAGGCCTCTCTGAGGAAGAAGAGAGGCAATTTAGCAATAATAAAGATGCCTAATCACTAGGCTGCAGAGCTCAGCATGAGACGGTGGCCTTGGGAAAGCAGAGCTGCCAAAAATGAAATGTTATCTAGGGAGGAAATTCAAGCATGTCTGTAGAAATGGTATGAATATGACTAGTGATATCATGTACTCTCTTAAAAGCAGATATGCCAGAGCTGCAAAGTCTGGAGAGGAATTTATGATTGATATTCCAAGACCCTTAGGAGATGGCCCAAAATCAGATGATAGAACTGAGTAAACAGAAAGTTCCAGTGAGATTTCCTGACCTTGATTCCAGTTAGGATGAGGGACAGATCATTGCTTCCTGAGCTGTTTGTTTGCTTTTGTTTGAAATAAAACATAGTTTGGCTCAGATTTAGAACACAGTTTCTTTTAGAAGAAAGTATAGTGAGGTATCAACCTCTATTAGTATAAGGCAGGCTAGATTTTCTGGAGCATTTTTCCCAAATTAAGTTAACAAAGATTATTTTACCCCCTCTTATTGCAGTGTCTGTCCTGGTATTCAGAAAGATATATAAGAAAAACATGAAAGGAGCAGTTCCCATTCTTGAGGAGCCTACAATCTCATCATGGTGACTTACAGAGACAATAGAACCAACTATAATTCAATACCATAGAAGATGTACAAAGAAACTAAGAAAGAAACAATGGGGAGAGAGAAGTTAATTCCAACTAAGAAGGTCAGTGGAAGAAGACATTTAGGTTGGCCTTGAATTCTAGGGAGGGTTTTTATAAGTGTTTCTAGAACAGGGAAAGGCATTCTAGGTGAAAGGAACAAGTTGGGAGATGGAAAAATTTAGAGTATTCCAATGTGATGAGTATAGGATATAGAAACAGTCTCTGTTAGGAGAGCAAGTCCTAAGAATTTGCTTAAGAGTATATATATAAGGCTTTCCAGATCTTCCCCTCTAACCCACATTGCTGACTCAAATTTATCATTCATTTTAATCTTTTGGGGTTATATTCACTTAATGAGATTTTTATAACTTCAAAGTGGTTTTAATTATACTCTTGTGGGAGATATAAAAATGCAGAAGGTATTTTCTGTGCTTGAAAAGTTTGAAATTTATTCAGAGCTACTTATCGGAAACAGACAGTCCAAGGGCCAACTGAATGTGTGGATGAGTTTTTATAGGATGTTAGAGTAGGATATAGGCTGAGGAGGTTTGGAATATATCATGAAACTGGGGGAACAGCTCTTGGCTTGAAGACAGGTGGGACCAGGAAATGCATTGAGGAAGAGGCAAAATATTCAGGAAAGGAATGCATATGGAATATTTGAGTAAGAAAGTTTGACTTAAATATAAGAGATGTATGTACAGTGAATATACCTAGAAAGGAAAATTGGGGCCAGATTCTGTAGTTTCTTAAACGCTTGGCTAGCACTTTTGGCAACTAGTAAGAAGTCACTGGAGACTACTGAGAAAAGAATAAAACAAAAGCATGAAAACAGCGCTGGAGAGGATATTGGAAGTCATTGAATCTTCTCCCCATATTTTATGAAAAGGTTAAATTACTTTGCTAATGCTATATAGGGCATTTGGCAGAGTCTGCTTTGGAAAACAGGTTTCCATAAAGCAAAAACATAAAATTATATTAGGAATATAAATCTGGAAGATAGTCTCCCTCATAATGGTTTTGGTTTTTATTTTCCTCCACAAACCAAATATGTCACCTGTGTGGCAGAATGCAGTAAACTATTAGCATAAGTTAGTTTATCTGAGTAGCTAGTTAGTCACCTTATAAGGTCCTAATATTGGGCAATTACATGAGTGGCTGGGTGGTCAGGGGAGAGTAAAAGCCTTTGAATACAAGGTGTTGTCCTGGAGTCTTAGAGATCATTCACGACCATGATCAGATCACACTAGGGGTTGGGGCTTCAACATGTAAATTTCAGAGGGACATAAACACTCTGGCTATAAAATTAGTGACTTGCCTCTAAGAGGATACAATAAGGGTGATGAATATACATGATTACCTGTATGTGATTGTGTGATTATGTTGGATAAAATAGTAACACACATCTTGCTGGAATTTCTCTCATGCTCCTATTGAGGAAGCGAGTGCTATGTTGGGAAGCCTCGTGTGGCAAGAAACTGTGGGTGGCCTTCAGCCAACAGCCAGTAAAAACTTAAACCCTCAGTCCTACAACAGCATGGGACTAAACTTGCCCAAAAACCCAACTGAGCTTGCAATAGATACTTTACCTGTTGAGCCTCATATGATGGTATTTGGAGGTGGAAACTCTGGGAGGTGATTAGGTTTAGATGAGGTCATGAGAATGCATGATGAGATCAGTGTCCCTATAAGAAGAGGAAGAAAGACCAGAGCTCTCTGTCTCTGCCATGTGAGGATACAACAAGAAGGTTGTACAGCAAGCCAGGAAGAGGCTCTTCCCAGACACAGAATCTGCCAGTACCTTGAAATTTGACTCCTAACCTCAGAACTGTGAGAAATTAATGTCTGTTGTTTAAGTCACCCAATCTATGGTATTTTCTTCTTTTTTTTTTTTTTAATCAGCCCAAGGAGACTAATACACAGATCCTGCCATACTCAAGGAGAGGAGATCTCACAAGGGCATGAAAACCAGCAGTAGGAATCATGGGTACCACATTAGACTCTGTCCACCACACCAGGTAATCCTGTGGTAGGCGTGATTATACCCAGTTAACTGAAGGGAAATCTCAGTGAAGGTCGACTGAAGTCGATTAAGTTATCTATTGCTATAAATTTTGTAAATAATGAAGCCAGGATTAAAATCCAGTTTGATTAGCAACACAACCCACACAGCCAACCTGTCACCACACTGTATGGCAAAATTGTCACTTTTCCTATGTGCTCTACTACATCCTCTATACCTCTATACCTCTTTCCCTCTATACCTGAAGCAGATGCTCTGAGATTGTAAGGGATGATGGAGCATCCCGAAGCATGCACTGCGTAGTAGAAAGAAGAAAAATTTGGGGGGGGGGGGTAGCACCATTCCAGGAAGGACTTCAGTGAGATTTCCCCCAAATCCCTAGAGATTTAAAACAATCTGGGTTAGTATATGACTCCCTTCTCCCTCACCACATTCCAAACCACACCTGCATGATGCATCTAATTTTCTCTCTCTCTCTCTTTTTTTTTTTTTTTTGAAGATTTTATTCATTTGGTTGACAGAGAGAGAGAGGGCACAAGCAGAAAGAGTAGCAGGAAGAGGGAGAGAGAGAAGCAGGGTCCCTGCCAAGCAAGGAGCCTGATGTGGGACTCAATCCCAGGACCCCAAGATCAGGACCTGAGCCAAATGCAGATGCTTAGTGACTGAGCCACCCAGGTGTCCCTAATTTATTTTCTTTTTAAATTTTCAGTGATTCCATGTGAGCAATGTTAAATAAATGGCTTTATGAAGACTCTGCCATCAATCTTTAGATTTTGTATGAAGACTAAAAACAGAAATTATTGTTTTACTATGTAAAATCATAGAAACATAGAATGTGTCCTCTGTTTTGAGAAATATATATTGTATATAAGAAATTCATGTCTTGTTCATTACATTTTCAAAATTTATACTGACTTAAAATAAATCACGTGTCATATTCCTATTGAATTTATTTTAAGATAAGTAGGAAACATCTATTTATTCATTCACTTATTTTTTTTTTTTTCATCCATTCACTCATTAAACATTTTCTTAGACTAGGACTTGTTGAGGTTATGGGGTGGATAGGACAGAGCCTTGCATTTACAGAACTAATGCCCAGAGTCCCTTTAATCCCTTTCCTCCCATTTTGACTGAGAAACTTTTACTTCATTATTTTCTGAGGTGTACCTTCAATTGTGATTCTAAGAGCTAGTTTCTTGTTCAGTATCCCTCCAAATGTGTGAACTTCTCCAGGTATTCTAGTCCTCATTTGTCATCAGGTTTATTTGAAAAATAGAATATGTTGAAAGTACTAAAATCTTGTCCTGCAGGTCAAGAGGAAAATGCCCACCAAGTCAGGGGCAGATATAAGCACTTCATGGTTCCCCCTTTCTCACTTTCTCATGTTTCCTCCTACTAGTTACTTGCCGGAAAGATGGCACCCAGCAGTGTGTATTGGCAGTAATTTTCCTCAGTTGTGCCTTCTGGGGCAGACTTTTGGTGACCATTCCGGTCATAATGACTCCTCCTTGCAGCTCCTCTCAATAGCATGTGGTGAAAGGAAAATTCCATGGCTGTCCCTGTCAGCGATGGCAACTGCTCTCGATCTTCCAATAGCTTTTGAGGGAGCAGCAAGCCAGAGTGAGGAATTTCTAACGGTGGGCCCTGTTGGCAACTGGGGAAAAATCCTTACTTCCTACTACTTCCTGTAACCCAAAGGACCAGCCCAAAAACGTTTTCAGAATGGACAATGCTGTATCTTCTGGAAGACAAGTGTGAGTCCTCAAAATTGCCCTTACAGCGTCCATTTGATAGTGTCACACTCGCTAACTGTCCCCTTACACTCTCTTGATTGTGCCAGACTCCTTTTTGACTCAACATGACCTCTTCTACTTGCTAAGGAGTGCAAGGATCTAGCAACTCTTCTAGCAGCGTCTGAATCCGGGTAACGGAAATTTCCCAGTTCTACTCATTTATGCATTTACCATTTTTCTTGAGTGTCTATTCTAAGAACTGTTGAGATCTAATAGTAGTTATAACATAACTCTTGAGGTTCATAATAATCTTCGTAATTGTGTTAAAATATGAATATCCATATAAATACATAACTTGTGTTAAATACAATAAAAGTGAAACATAGGGTGTTATGAAAGAAGGTAATGACGGGAAAGGGTCTGAGGTAAGGCTTCCCTGGGAAGGTGACATTTAAACTCAGATCAGAAAAACTTGCCAACAAGGGGTATCTTTATTTAGGAACTGGAGATGTGCAAGCAGACCAGTTTGTCAGGAGGTATATACCAGACACAGATCCTAAGTACTCTGATGATTTAAGGATATCCCAAGGGAAGAAGCCTAATGTCAAGTTGGATATATCAATCTAATCCAAAGAAACCTAGTTCAAAAGAGTAATATAGAAACGCGGGTGTCACCTTTATATACATGATAATTATAGCCACCAGACACGCATGATAAAATTGATAAAATTGCCCGGGGAGAAGGTGAGGTGTCAGTAGATAGAGGGTCTCCCAGACTGAGCCTTTAGTAGCTCCCACATTTAATAGCTGGTGGAGTAAGAAAAATGGAAAATGCAAAAATCCAATTCTAAGTTCCCCTATCATACCGTCTCCCTGGAAGACTGGAGATTCCTCATGCTTTATAAGTTTAGAAACTGATTTATGCAGATGTCTTTATAGCTTTAAAAAAAGTGAGAGCCTATGAAAAGACCTTTGTGCGACTACCAAATTAATGTCCATCTTCATCAGACTGAAAGTTGGATGCGTGCAGAGAACCCGTCTTTCGCTCATCCACTCCAAGATTGCCTGCCTGTACGGGAACTCAGTAAGTGTTTGCCGATTCAAACTATCTATCACAACCTCTGGGAATAATAGAGCAATTTAAACAACTGCAGTAGGATTAAGTGCCCTGACAAAGGGAATAACTTAGAATAGAATAATTCTAATAAGTATATTGATATGCACACATGCACACAAACATACCCACCACAACAAGCAAATTCACTGTTCACAAAAAAATTGAAAACACACAAAATTTTTTCATTTGTTCATGTATCATAACTGTCTACCTGGGCTGGGAGAAATATGAAAATATGAATATTTCATTTTAGAGATCTCTATGGAATAGAATGTGTTGCTAGATCCAAAGAGGAAAAAAGGAAGAAAAAACATACATTTGAAGTTAAGACGGTAGGTAAGAACTCAAATAAGCTTGGTAGATTTATCTCTAACAAATTCCTTAAGGGAGACACACCACCATGTTTGCCCTCCTAAGAACCTACTTCTGAAATAAAGTTTGGACCATAGTTGCTATAGGTCGAGTGACTGCTGTAAAGCCATAGGCAAAAGAAAGAAAAATGTCGTCCCGTTGTTATTGCCCTTCCATGCCAGTAAGTAAAGAGGGGATTATGACTTATATTTGCAGAATTGTTTTCAGTATGTAGGTATCTTAGCTGGGAGTCGTAGGAAAGAAGAGAAAGAAATGACGGCAGGGAAGGAGGGAGGGAAATTTGCATACTAAGGCAGAAAATTTACATCTTATTAAGGTACCGGTTATATAAACAGCATAAACGCCCCAAAATTGGTGTAGTCAGTATTATATTTAGGATTGGATTTATCAGGACTATTAAGGTTCAAAATTCCCTTTTCATCAATTATTAAATCCTCATCGTGCGTATGGCACTATTATAGGCAAACGCATTTTGTGGTATTGATCCGTAAATTAGCAACGATGATAGTAATACTCTCGAGTCCTTCTTTATAAATGAGACGTTTATTGCAGAGGTCCACTTGCATTACTAGACTAGTAATTTCACATGATCACTGTTATTTAAACAACAAACTGAAATCTACGATATAGGATAACCTCACTTTTCCACCTGACAGGAAAATCCGTTACTGTTATTGTTAAATAATACCCTTCTAGTATTCATTATTTTAGGGTTCAATTAACAGTTGTCCTAATTATTTTATGGGCTTCAGAGTTTCTGCATTTATCTTGGGAATTATTCCAAAAAGGCATACAACAATGTTACGTGCATATATGTGAAGGACTGATTAAATAAACTTCTGATTATCCTCCTAATGTCTGTTTGTAAATCGGTTGCTCAGAACCCCAAATGTATTTTCCCGTAGAATAATTATACTATCAAATTTGATGTTGTTGAAATAGCATTATTATATTTTCTGAAGTTCATGTTCCTCTAAAGTTTTAAAGGTTTAAGGTCTGTATTAAGTAGGCTTCCAGTCATTGGCCTGGGAGCACATTGATTATTTATTATAATTTTTTCACTAGGGAAATGCATTCCAAATTCCAATGGAAGATACCGGAGACAAAGCTGCTCCCCTCTCTGGATAGCAGCTCCTCCAGCATTGGCACTGGGGGGCAGGGCTCAGTTGAAAGAGACATTGGGTGAGTTGGAGTGTTTATAACTGATAACCCTTTATATGCGCAATAGAGAAGTACCCATTGAGGAAGTCACTGTCCAGGTTTTCTGTTTGTCAGAAGACAGCGCCTTTCCCCCCATTACCACTGGGGACTTTACTCTTGCACTCTTCGGAGGTCAAGAACCTCTAAGAAGGCTCCCAGTGGTCACTGCATCCTGTCCTTCATGTTGGTGCACTAAGTGTCACCCCTGAGTGATAGCTAGATTTAGTCACTGAATTAATGACTAGAAAAGAGGTAATGAATAGAGATAAGAGAGGTAATAAATCCCCCTTCTGAGATGAGGTAATGAATCCCCCTTCTGAGATGAGGTGACACCAAGACTGGCTTCTGTTTGGGTGCTCTCTGTGTCTGGGTCCTTCTAAGGAAAACCATCTGCCATTTTGTGAAACAACAAAAGTAAAGAAGCAGTATTTTCTCTTCATTTTTTAGTGTATCTAGGAGTAAATCTGTAACTGTGGCCTATATTACAGTAAAAAGAAAGCAAAACAGACATTAAGTACACTTACTGTGGCGATCATTTTGCAATGCTTATAAATATAAAATCATCATATTGGACACCTGAAACTAATGTGTTACATGTCAGTTATACCCCAATTTAAAAATATAGAAAGCAAAATGTTCTATTAAGAACATTACTTATAAAATTATAAAAGAGTTATTTTCCACTATGGGAAAACCTGAAAAGTATGGAAACTAAATACCAATGATTCACAATCTCACCTTTCAAAGAGAATTGTTTTTAACGCTTCAAAATATTTTTTTCTGATCTCTTTTCTAGGTGCTTTTTGTTTGTTTGTTTAACGCGTTGGGAAGTCATACCGTAGATAATTTAAGATGGTTTTAAAGAATTAATCCTTCATGAAAAGCATTTTTCCATTTTATTTTATGTCTTATAAGACATTTTAAAAAAGATTTAACCTATTTTATCATTTGAATGTATCATAATTTACTTATTTCCTTAATTATGGACATTAAGATTGTTCCAAAATTTTTACTTTCTTCTTCTTTTTCTTCTTCTTCTTCTTTAAGATTTTATTTATTTCATTGTTAGAGAGACAGTACGAGCAGGAGAAGCAGCAGGGAGAGCGAGAAGCAGGCTCCCCGCCGAACATGGAGCCGATGGGGCACTGGATCCCAGGAGCCTGGGATCACGCCCAAGCTGAAGGCAGACGCTTAACCCACTGAGCCACCCAGGCACGCCGCCCCCCCCCCCAATTTTTACTTTCATAAGAATATTTGCTTATAAATCTGTGTACATTTTCCTTAGGTTGAAACCTGTATTAATGAGCCAAATATGAGCACTTTGAAAACTTTTCGTTATTATTTCTAAGTTATTGTCGAGAATGATGGAAACATTACCCAAATTTAGGTTCCAACAGGTAATATATGATGTTGCTTGCCTTCCGTGTACTGAAAATTAGCATAAAAACAAACCCTTTGCTAATTTAATGGTCAGAAAAAACCCAAATTGTTTTCACAAATCATTTTTTAATAGTTTAGAGGTTCACTTCAGTCCACTGATGGCTTTTATTCATGAGGTTTTATTATAACTACAAATACTAAGAGGCAATGAAGAGACATCAAAGCAGAAGCTAGTCAAATTATTATCCACTAAATTATTATCACTCCACGATTTCTGAAGGCAGAGCTTAATTATATATTACTGCTAACAATGCTCCCATTCAAAGGTACTCATGAAGGGTTACTTTGTCTCCTCTTGCAAATTCCAAATTGCAACTCTTATCTGGAAATCCACTTTCTCCCCACGCCCTCCTACCCACAGTCCAATGTATTTCTAAGTATGGGGAGCGTTCTACATGAGAATAGCACACACACAGAAATGTTTCTAGAATCTAATTGAGACCTCTTGGGTTAATATCTCTGGGTCCTAGAAATCTGATTTAAAACAAAACAAAACAAAACAAAACAATGGATTCTTACATGCTGCGAATAAGGTGAATTTTATTTTTATTTTATCTTTGCTTTAAATTTTACTTCCAGTGAATTGAGGACATTTTTTCTTTGTTTTGCTTTTGTGCAAAACTTGTAACTCTTCCCCGAGGTTAATAAGTCTCTGCTGAATCCAATTATAAACTGGCAATAAAGAGGTGTCTATGAAATGCTTGCATAAATGACCTGTGGTAGCTAGAGTGAGAACATTGCCACATTTGGGATGTTTTTAATTTAAATAGTGTTTGGTAAATCAGCTTCTCATTTAAAAGGATGTTGATGCTAATACACCAACACCCACACAGTCCCCATTTTGCCTGACGAAGAAAAGAGACCTTCTCATTTTAGACAGTTTAAGAAAGCAGGTTTAAGATAACCTAGAAAAAAAATAATTTTATTTTTTTATTTGAGAGAGAGAGTGAGCAAGAGAGAGAGAGAGAGCAGGAGCAGGGGGGAGGAGCAGAGGGAGAGGGAGGAGCAGACTCCCAGCCCAGCAGGGAGCGGGATATGGGCTCTATCCTGGGAGTCTGGAATTGTGTCCTAACCCCAAGGCAGATGCTAAAAGGACTGAGCCATCCAGGCGCACCACTGAAAAAAATTAATTTTAACTTAAAATCCTCACCGCACTTGATATATCATTAAAATGCAATGCAGAGACGGGAAAACACATGAGTTTGAAAGCAGATTTGAGTTGGAGTTCTAGCCCTGCCCCTCTCGAGTTGTGGGGACCTGGGAAATAACTGAATGTCTCTGTCTCAGTTTGTCCTCTGCGAAATGGGGATATTAACAGCTGCCTTACAACTTCACAAGGTTGTCATAAAGAACACGTGAGATAATATAGTTCAAGTGTGGTTTTGAGTCTCAGCTGTTGGAATGCCCAGTGGAGCCGCTGCCTTTCTCAGTCTTCCCACCATAGAAATCGTTACTCTACCCAGCAGAAAGTCACAGCCCTTAGTGCTCAGCGAGCTGAGTGTGAATGAACCGAGACCTTATTTCGTAGCATTTCAGCCGTATCTTTTCTTCTTTTCTGTCGTACGTCTCTCCCCAATCAGGCATCGACCATTATTTTTTTTTTTTTATTATTTTTTTTTTTTATTTTATTTTTTTTTTTTTCGACCATTATTTTTAAATGGCTGTCGAATTGCATCATTAGGAGTTACTTCAAGGAGTTTGGTCATGCCTTTTGGGAGGCATCCCATGATTTTTATTATTCGGGAGGTTTTGAAAAGCGAGGCTGCTGTCTCTGTGGTTTCTTTGTTTTAACTCTCCAGAGAAAGGCAAATGACTGCCATTTTCACAACACTAGATCATGGAAGAGAGTGTGGGATGATTTCCTGATTTCCACAGAAAATAAAGTAAACATTCTACGGCTCTTGGCGGTTATAGCTTTCCTTTCCCTCTGCACGGGAGGCTGTCAGCTGTCATGTTGAAAGCAGAGTAAATGGACAATGAAGCAACACTCTGCAGGGTTTGTACATGTTCATTAGGGGTTGTTCATAGAAGGTCTCACAGCAGCCATTACCCAAGCCGCTCCCTGGCACGCAGCAGGGGGCTGGGATTCTGCACCCCCGGAAAGGGTAGCGCTGGAAAGAGGCAGAATGCAAGTAAAGGAAGTGGGAAGTAAGATAGTGCAGAAATTTTGGCCTATAATCAAGAACCTCCATTTATAATGGCATTTTTTCCTGGACCTTAACCTGCCCTTGGAGGGAAAAAAGTAATAAAGTGAAAATGAAGTGCCCTTGAGGGGATGGGGGGTGGAGGAGGGGGTGTCAGCCACAGTGGACCTTTGACAAGAATCTCAGTCATTTATATTTGAACCCATTCCCAGAGGGTGAGCTCGCCTTTCACTGCTGGGAACAATTGTCAGGCAGCAAATAATAGAGACAAAGAGTGAGTGCATTTCCCGAGTCAAGGAGCGATTCACAGAGGTCCTTATTCTCTGCCCGTTTGTTCCCGTTGCCAAAAAACTGGCATTGCCCGCTCTGTGTTCACACTATTCTCCCCTCACAGCTTGCTCTGCTTATAGTAAAAATGATTCAGAGGGCTTTTTTTTTTTTTAATGGTCAGGAGGAATTTATAACCCCATATTTCCCAAGGTGACAAATTCACGTAATTCCACCTCCATGAAAAAAGGGACCTAAAGGAAAACTCCTTACTCTCCTTACCAAAGCTCCCCAGTCTCTTACCTTAGCCACAGGAGAGACCGATGCTTGCTGAACTGAATGGCCTCAGTGGTCTCTTAGAAATATTAAATCTGTCTTTAAAGAGTGGATTATGACATAGTATGCTACATGTGAACTAGGATTTCCTAGAATTTTCATCAATACCCTAAAAGTAGAATCACATGTATAATGTGATTCATTCATAGTATTTGGACTTGAAAATGAAGAATATGATCCTTTTATTTGGGCAACGCTCTTGTGCACTGTTGGTGGCGGGGGGTAGAGCTAAAAGAATACCCGAAGAATGAGTCTGTTCAAGTAACCCAGATTTATGAAAGAAAGTTCTAGATCACGACGACAGCTCCAGCTGTGCTAGTGGACAGAGGGGTCTGAGGCTCTTTTCCACACTTTTGGGATGTTTGGAGACCAAGGTGGAACAACTAAAAATGATGGTTATGTATAATTCATAGTTCATAGATTAAACATAATTTAGATAAGTATTATTATCTAGGTTAACTTCGAGATAATTTCTCTTGGAGACAGAAATATGGATTTGAGAATATCTGTGCTACTCACAAGCTCTGGCTTTGGGTAAGTCCCATCTGCTCATGAGTCACTTTCTTTTTGGTAAAATGAGAATAACCAAGCCTGGCCAAATTCACAAAAATATTATGACAATAATTAGATGCTGTAAAGAGCCTTGAGCAGTGCTCCATGTGATAGGGGTTCACAAAAGTTGGTGATCGTTATTATCTATAAGTGCTTCTAACGTGTAATTCCACCATACTTACTAACAATGCTGTAAAATTTGTTAAGATGCTAGAGAATTAAAGGAAAGGTATAAGATATTGGTAAAGAGACCATAGGTTGGAGCTGCACTGGTTGGGAGTCATTTAGTAGCTGTGTGACCTTGAGCAAGATATTTGACTGTCCTGTCATTCCCATCATTCACAAGGTGAAAATTAATAATATTACCCACTTGTACAATACATATAGAATCTTTGCAACTGTGCCTGGCACAGGACAAATCTTAGGTAGGTCTTCACTATTTTTTTTTTTTTTTATTTGACAGAGAGAAATCACAACTAGGCAGAGAGGCAGGCAGAGAGAGAGAGGAGGAAGCAGGCTCCCTGCAGAGCAGAGAGCCCGATGTGGGGCTCCATCCCAGGACCCTGGGATCATGACCTGAGCCAAAGGCAGAGGCTTTAACCCACTGAGCCACCCAGGTGCCCCAGGTCTTCACTATTTTTATCATCAATGTTATTCTATTTAATGCAGTCTCCAGTAGCATATTCTTGAAGGTCACGTTCTAATACAAGAAAGCAAGGACCACAGTTGATTTAAAATATTCATTCAATATGTAGAAGAATGAAACTCGACCATTCTCTTACACCGTACACAAAGATAAACTCGAAATGGATAAAAGACCTCAACGTGAGACAGGAATCTATCAGAATCCTAGAGGAGAACATAGGCAGTAACCTCTTCGATATCAGCCACAGCAACTTCTTTCAAGATATGTCTCCAAAGGCCAAGGAAACAAAAGCAAAAATGAACTTTTGGGACTTCATCAAGATCAAAAGCTTCTGCACAGCAAAGGAAACAGTCAACAAAACAAAAAGGCAACCCACGGAATGGAGAAGATATTTGCAAATGACAGTACAGACAAAGGTTGATATCCAGGATCTATAAAGAACTTCTCAAATTCAACACACACAAAACAGATAATCATATCAAAAAATGGGCAGAAGATATGAACAGACATTTCTCCAATGAAGATATACAAATGGCTATCAGACACATGAAAAAATGTTCATCATCACTAGCCATCAGGGAGATTCAAATTAAAACCACATTGAGATACCACCTGACACCAGTTAGAATGGCCAAAATTAGCAAGACAGGAAACAACGTGTGCTGGAGAGGATGTGGAGAAAGGGGAACCCTCTTACACTGTTGGTGGGAATGCAAATTAGTGCAGCCACTTTGGAGAACAGTGTGGAGATTCCTGAAGAAATTAAGAATAGAGCTTCCCTATGACCCTGCAATTGCACTGCTGGGTATTTACCCCAAAGATACAGATGTAGTGAAAAGAAGGGCCATCTGTACCCCAATGTTTATTGCAGCAATGGCTATGGTCGCCAAACTGTGGAAAGAACCAAGATGCCCTTCAACAGATGAATGGATAAGGAAGATGTGGTACATATACACAATGGAGTATTATGCCTCCATCAGAAAGGATGAATACCCAACTTTTGTAGCAACATGGACGGGACTGGAAGAAATTATGCTGAGTGAAATAAGTCAAGCAGAGAGAGTCAAGTATCATATGGTCTCACTTATTTGTGGAGCATCACAAATAACATGGAGGACATGGGGAGATGGAGAGGAGAGGGAGTTGAGGGAAACTGGAAGGGGAGATGAACCATGAGAGACTATGGACTCTGAAAAACAACCAGAGGGTTTTGAAGGGGCGGGTGGGTGGGAGGTTGAGGAACCAGGTGGTGGGTAATAGGGAGGGCACGTACTGCATGGAGCACTGGGTGTGATGCCAAAACAATGAACACTGTTATGCTGTAAATAAACAAATAAAAAAAATGGAAAAAAATAAAAATAAAAAAAATATTCATTCAAGAAGTATTACCCACTTGGGTTCTCCAGGAAGCAGATTCTGACATGATTTTTAGGAAGTGCCTTTAGAATCAATAGCCATGGAAGGGACAGGGAGGAAACAGGATTGAACAGAGAGAGAACTGGATTGCATGCGTACTTGAAGGACAGCTGACCCCACAGGGAGCATGGTGTTGGGCTGTGATACTGTGATTTATTATAACAGATAAATATGAATTTATATTTGGTCTTTATCCTTGTTCCTGACTCACAGCTCCCCAAACCATTGGAAATTCCTGAGAGTTGAGAGTGATAAAGGTATCCTTTCTTATGTTAATAAGATGATTTCCAGAAGGTGCCTAAGAATGGGGGCTGGTTGCCAAAGGAGCCAGCCTCCAGGGTTGGAACTTCCAGTCTCAACCTCTTACCCCTGGGGAGGGGAGAGAGAGCGCTGGGGCTGGAGGTTGAAACAACTGCCAATGGCCAATGATTTCATCAGTCATGCCTATGAATGAAGCCTCCATAAAAACTCAAAAGGACGGGGTTGGAAGAACTGAGTTGGTGAACACATGGAGATCTGGGCATAGTGGCATTCCTGAAAAGGACACAGAAGCTCCATGCCCTGTCTCGTATTTTAGCCTATGCATCTCTTCCATCTGGCTATTCCTCAGTTACAGCCTTTTGTAATAAACCAGTAATCTACTAAGTGACATGTTTCTCTGAGTTCTGTGAGCCACTCTAGCAAACTAATTAGATCAAGAAGAAGATACCATGGGAACCTCTAATTTACAGCCAGTCTGTCAGGAGCACTGGTCACAACCTGGCTTATGTTTGGCATCTGATGTGGGAAGGCAGGGGACAATCTTGTAGGACTTAGCCCTAAGCCTGTGGAAGCTGATGTTGTCTCTGGGTTGATAATGTCAGAACTGAGTTGAATTCTGGGACACCCTGCAGGTGTCTGGAATTTCTTGTTGGCAGTGTGGGGAGCCTTTCTAACACATTGGAAATTGGGTCTCAGAACAACCTTTAATGGGAATAAGGGTCATGTGTTTTGTCAGTCACTGGATATGGGCTGCCCTGGGGAGGGCATGTCTTGGGCAATCCCTGTAGAGAGCAAGAGTTGAACTTATAGCCCTCCTTGCAGGTGGAGCAGCAAGTCCTTCTTCCGAAATATTGTTTGCCAGGCACTGAGACAATTATATTTGTAGTATCTGAAGACATCTGTGTTTCCGTGTATTCTGCAGCTTTGTGTGAGTGGTGCTTTTGCATTCACTGATCTATTCAGTTGACTCTAAGCGGCCAGTGGGCAGGTACTATGTTTTCATTATCTTCATGTCACAAGTACCCAAAATAGCATTCAGGGCTTAGTAGCAGCTGAATAAATGTTATTGCATAAGTAGACAAGTGAATGGTTGGATGGCGAAGGACACAAATCAAGATTCAGAGGAAGGACTGGCAGATCATAGAAAAGAATGCTTTAGGTTTGCATCCCTCACAGGAGAACTACTGGATGGTGCAGGGCAATTTGGGAAGGGGAGGATAAATCCTTATAAACCTTCATGCCTGAGAATAAGGGCTTCAAATGGATTCAGTCACTGGATTTTTTTTTTTAAGATTTTATTTATTTATTTGACAGAGAGAAATCACAACTAGGCAGAGAGGCAGGCAGAGAGAGAGGAGGAAGCAGGCTCCCTGCTGAGCAGAGAGCCCGATGCGGGACTTGATCCCAGGACCCCGAGATCATGACCTGAGCCGAAGGCAGCGGGTTAACCCACTGAGCCACCCAGATGTCCCTCAGTCACTGGATTTAAAGCTAAGCTTGAAGATGAATTTGAACTCCGTGTGTAGAGACTTTCCATACGATGACCATCTGATGAAAAGAAAGTACTTTAAAATAGTGAATAAAAATTTTGGAATAAAATACATTTTTTTTTCTTTTTAAGAGAGAGAGAGTGCACCAGTGGCAGGGGCAAAGGGAGAAGGAGAGAGAATCTTAAGCAGGCTCCACACTGTGCACATAGCCCAATGTGGGGCTCAATATCATGACACTGAGATCATGACCTGAGCAGAAATCAAGAGTCAGACGCTTAATTTACTGAGCCACCCAGGAGCCCCAAGAATAAAATACATTATTAACTATACCTTCATCTCCTCAGAAATGGGAGCATTTTAAGAAAACAAACAGAAATACTTGCTCTGATGCTTTAGATTTATTTTACAGGTTGTTTGTCTAGTTGCTTATTGAGGATATCTTTATTTTTAGTGTTGAGAATATTTAAAAATCTGAAAGTATTTTGAAGCATTTGCCTTTGCTTCTGGCACTTGAATAGGGCGAATACCTATAAAGGATAAGACAGCTGGTCTACAGAAATTTGACTGTCGATATTGTGTCTTTTGTTTAAAATCTTGAAAATTGCAAATGTTCACATAAAAAAGAATCTTTACTCTTCAAGTCTCATCCAAAAAGACCTTTTGCTACATATCAAGAATGATCTTTTCTGTTTCAAAATAGAGAAGAGTAGTTTTTCTCTGGTTAGAAGTTTTAAGTTTTTTGATGTTTAGACCATTCTCTGTGCCTCAAAGGTAATTCAACATTTTTAAACAGGTATTGTATTTTCAGGATTAGCTAAGCATGGTAAAACTTCCATTTGATGCATCGATTATATCTCCTATAAGGACTGGATGTATATCAATTCTGCAGTCTACAAATGACCTTAATAATGATGCAAATCTATCAGACCACAGCATCTTAAAAATTAGACTGAGATAGTTTTTCAAAAATAAAGTGTGAATAATACCTCCGATATCACACACACACACACACACACACCCAACTTCGCTGTCTTCCTTCCTCTATGTTCCTATGACTACAATGGCTTATAGTTTAATCAAGACTCTTAGGAACATAAGAGAATAATTTTTTAAGCTATCCAGGCTCTTAGTGGAAGGTCATTGTGATTACCAAACAGTGCAGGCATAGTACCTTCGAATTCCAGGCTGTCACTGGCATAACATAAATTTAATATTGTCTGAGAATCAGGTTAGCAACTTCAAGTAGACTCTGATTCTTCACTATTTACATCCTTCATGGAATATCAGGTGTCGTCACTCTGGCCACGACCATGCTACGGCTGCCATGTCTCAGCCCAGACCTGTGAGCTTGAGGCGGTTCCCACTGGCTGGCTGTTGCGGACTTTCCACATCAGAGCATTCACACCTTTTTTTTATCAAAGTCAAAATCAACCTCCATTTGTAATATTCTCTCTATTATGAACTATCAGGCAAATCTGCAGTAACTACCTCAAAATGAAACAACAACAACAACAACAACCAGTTGGTCTTTTTTAGCGTGTATAGTGAAACAAACTCTAAATTAGTCAAGTTTTCCTCCATCATTTGACAGATTCTCTTGTTGGATAATCTAATTTCGTATTCTCCCCTCCTTCCCTGGCTCCCCTCCCCCCACTGATTTATTCCTTCTGGTGATGAGTTAACATGATTTCCTCTAAATTTCTCTAAATCCCACATTTGGTGAGTACTTTTTATTATAATTAGGCTGGCAAAGAGTATTTTTCAAACGCATAAACAGGCTTTTAGTGAAGCCTTTGGTGACTCTAGGAGTTATTTATATACATCAGAAGAAAGCATTGTAAGTAGGGAGGAGAGAGATATGAGAAAAAGCCAGTGATTTCTAAACTGTTGTGTCTAATCTTTGTATTCAAAACTGCCTCTCTTCCCAGAAAATTATACTTTTAAAAATTGTATTTTATTCTCCTTATAAAATAAGAGTTTGGCTGCAAGCAAAAGAAACTTAGAAATTTTTGTTAGAAGGATCTCAGGTAGTTCAGCAGAATGGTCCAGGTATAGAAAACCGGTGGAGGACGCGAATGTAGCCGTGGCCAGACTCAGCTGTCTGACAGGAACAGCCACACAGGACAGACATCTTGGGCACACGCGTGTGGTCATAGCGTGGCGTGTTGGATGCTGTCCACCTGGACACTTGCTGCCATATTGCTGGACTCCTGACTTCACTGCCACTGTGACTAATTTTTGTCTGTCTCTAAGCCCATGACCCATTCTTTCAAGATTTAAAAAGATGTGATTGACCTCAACTGGATTGCAGTACACCATGGGAAGTGGGAGGAGAGGAGGCAGAACTCAGGGCTTGCCTCCCCTGCCCTCACTGATTCCCTGCCGCCCCCCCTTGAGATTTCCAAATATAGGGAGTGTTTCCATATTGCACAAACACATGCTGACAAATGTCTACTAGATCAAGTTCCTGTTTTGGAGGCATTCTTGCAACAGTAGATACAGAATAATAATAAAGTACAGATGCACCGAGATGTGTTCACCTTGCCCTCAATTCTGGTGTCAACATCGGCCCTTAGGATCCATTTAAAATATAGTATCAAGAAGGGGTTTTTTTTTCCCCCTAAGATTTTTATTTATTTACTTATTTTAGAAAGAGAGAGAGAGGAACGCCTGTGCACAAGTGTGTGCAGGCCTGGGGGGAGGGGCAGAAGGAGAGGGAGAGAGAGAATCTCAAGCAGACTCTGCACTGAGCGTGAAGCCCTGATCCCATGACCCTGAGATCATGATCTGAGCATGAAGCCCGGATTTCATGAGCCTGAGATCATGATCTGAGCTGCAATCAAGAGTCTGACACTCAGCCAACTGAGCCACCCAGGTGCTCCTCAAGAAAAGCGTTGATAATGAAAATGACTGAAGTGGGAATATGTTTCTTGTTATTTTAAGTTACTGAGCCCCCTCCCCCCCAATGAAGACAGCTTTCAGCTATTCATGTTTGATTATTCAATGAGCAGATTGTCCTTTCCTCATTTCTGTTTCTCTAGCTGTCATTAATCTAGCAATTCCCTACTTAGAATTACCTTTATCAGAATTAGAATAGGAAGAGTTAAATTTCCCATTGGGTGAGTACTGCTCCTTGTAATCGGCAGTGTGGACACAAACTTTGGGTGCCAGGTGAAAATGTGGGTTTTTGTTTTTTTCTTATTTTGCTCTAATCTTTCATTTTACCACTCAACAAATATTTATGAAATTCCTTCTCTGTGTATGTAGGGAAATACCCTTTGAGGTTTCTTTTTTCCATCTAGTGACCCTTATTTTTGTATTTATTCATTTACTTTTCCTCTCCTTTTCTTTTCTAATGATTTATTTATTTATTTATTTATCAGAGAGAGAGTGCACAAGCAGGCAGAGTGGCAGGTAAAGGCAGAGAGAGAGGCAGGCTCTGCATGGAGCAAGGAGCCTGATGTAGGACTCGATCCCAGGACCTTGGGATCATGACCTGAGCCAAAGGCAGCGGTTAAATAACCTAGCCACCCAGGTGTCCCTCCTTTCCTTTTCATAATATATTTTTTTTTCATGTTAGTATTTTGGGCAAAACAATACAAACACAATAACTACAGATTGTCAAAGTCACAAATGGCATGGAAAAAGCATCAATTTATGATCTGCTGTATATATTCAAAGCATTTGGTTTGGCAACACGGGGACATAGAGATGATAAAATGTGATCCTGGAACAGAAATGTTTTGATATTTAAAGGAAATTGAAGCAATTCCTTACAATAAACTATTGCCAAAAATATAAATTAGAAAGGTAGAGACCCCAAGCCTACCTACCTCATAATTCTGCATAAAGTTGGCCCAGCTTGCTCCCCCTGTAAATATCTCCCATATTGCCTTGGCATTTGCACCCTAGATAGCAGAGCTGTTGTGAAATTTTATATTCTAACTATGAAAATCAAATGTAGAATAGGTTAGAGGCTTTTTGTTTTTCATGTTTTGATGATTGGTAAAAGTCTTTTTCACAAGGGTAACTTTCCCTAAGTAAAGTAATCAAGGCACATGATTTGCTAATTGATGCACAGGGAAGTGCTTTAATGAATTATTGAAGTACTTGGCTCAGGTGTTGTCTCCCAGGGACAGAATACGGAATTACTGCTTAGCAATTAGACCATCAATGTTCCTTATCCAGCTGACCATAATTAAGATAATTTTATTCTTGGTTTGATATTGGGAATTAAAACTCACACCTCAGTTACCTGGTAAAAGGGTTTCAAGGCTAATGGCATGAGACATGAGGATTTTAAAACGCCAACCTGTGTTCTTCCTCTGAATACAGAATTCCTCAATCATTCATGTCTGATTAAAATTGTATTTGACTAATTGATAATGACTTTTCAATTAGGTAAAAGCATATTTTATTTAGAAATTACATTTATTTACATTGATTTTTCTCCTCTTCAGGATGTCTGGGCTTCTGTATCCAATTTGATCTAACTGCCACAACTCATAGGAAAATTTTGCACGTGTAACTGACAGTCATTCCCCAAACACAGGCTGATATAATCAAGCTTTGGAGAAGGCACAGCATAAAGTCACAGTTTAATTTTTGAAGAATACTTAGGAAACTTCCCCAGTCTCCATAAGGGTATCCACTGAGGAGTGTAACTGGGTGTGAGCAAAGGAAATGGAAACTGACAGCTTGTGAGATCACACTCTTCTTTGGTTGCAGTAGTTACAGGAATTTTTCCAGGTGAAAGAAAATTTATCACAAGCAACATTCATTCCAACAATTTCTCTTTTCTGTCCATCACTGCAAAGGTACTGAAGGGCCAAGTTGAATGAAGTGGGGCAACCTCCCACTGTCCAGCTGGTAACCAGGAACTGGAGTAGAGATCCTCTCCCATTCTTTCAGGGGCTGGAGGAGGGAGACAGTTGTTTCTGCCCTTGGCACTGCCTGGGGGGCGGTGGGGGTGACCCCATTATCCCTGAAGGAACAGTGGCCCCAACTGCCAAGGCCGCATTACAGGTGGAGTTGACTCATCATTAGCCTCGCTGATTTTTGGGGAGTCACCAGAGCATAGCTGGCCCTTTGAGATCCTAGGTTTTCCCAGGGAATGAGGTGATTTCTGAAGCAATATATTCATGGAGACAAGTTTCAGCAGGGAAGTCATGATCACCTCTGTCTACCTTGAACTTATCTCTTTCTCTCATTTCTTCCATTTCTAGAGCCGCGGATGTAATTTTGTCTCTCATGCACCTGTATTTACCTCTTGACCAATCTAAGTACGGTTCCTTTCGACTCCAACTATCCTGGACCCTGTACCCTGTCACCAGAGTTATTTTCCTAAAAACACAGATAAGATAGTATAGTCTGCTGCTCAAAAACATCCTGTGGGTTTTATTTAGAGAATCAAATCTTAAGATTGAAGATTCGATTTAATCCTATCATAGGCGGACTCCACACTATGATTTTGGTTTTAACACAGACAACAACTCTTCATGGAGATAACACTCGGGTCTAACTGGGTCATTCCTCTTTGCCTGGACTGGTCTCCATGGCTCTACTCATGACATTGCCTACAGCTGGAGTAGCTTCATCTTTCTCTTCCACCTTGTCAGGATTCCTTAGTCCTTCAAGGTCCAAATCAAGCAGCAACTGTCCTTAGCTGGAGTTTTCTAGCACCAGGTTAAGTGAAATAGTTGTCATCCCACATTATTTTGTGAGGACTCAATCCTCCCACATGCTCACTCTGCTATAAATTCCTTTACCGAGAGAAAAGCCATTCACTACATAATTAAAGATGAAATGCAGCACAGTTTATCGATCAGTGTGAACTTGGTATGAACAATCAGGAAACCACTTTATGACTGCTTTCAAGCACTTTTACCAGGTCATCTTCCTTGTCCTTCTGTCACATCTTGATGTGACACCCAAATCTTTGGCTATAGATGAATTCAGGCAAAAGAGCAGTTTTTTCTTCAGGTGAAAAAAAAATTTCCATTCAATCAGAAATAAAAGCTTTAATTTTTCATTCATTTTAAAGCTTCTTTCTACGTTATCCTCCACATAGGTCTCTCTGGTGATTCTGGAACAAGCCGTGAAGAAGGTAGAGAGCACTGTCTTAGCATTCTCCTATTTCACCTTCTCTCTTCACTTTGCTTCTGGCTTTTCCAGGGCTGGACAAGGAAGGATCAGAGGAAAAGGGCCAATGGCCCTGGCCAGCTGGTATATGGTTGGTCTCCCTTTTTTGTTGGGTTCCTTCTGTCATGGTAGGTGCCCAGACATTGCCCCCCTCCCAGACACACGTGCCTCTGTGTGTGTGTGTGTGTGTGTGTGTAGGGAGTGTTACCCACTAGGATGAGGGTGCTCTACTGACACCATGCTGATCTCTTGGGACTACCTCCCTTAATTCCTGCCTTGGAAGTGCAACCCATGTCTTTCTCTTCCAGGCAGGCAGTTTTCTTGGACAGAGTACTTCACAGAAATTGCAAGCCTGGTTCTTGGCCCATTTGACCCATGGGAAATCTTCCGATCCTCGTCCTGACAAATGGCACGAGTAGCCAACACACAGGCTTGTCCATTCTTATCCTGCTGTAACAGGCAGCCCCATCTGTGCACCAGCCATCAGACAGCTCCCCACGAGACCAGACACCAGCTTGTCTTTACGTGCACTTCGGTGCTCCCCAGCCCGGCAACACTCTCCTGGAAACACTTTCACTCTCGAATCTGGAGGTAACCCGGAGTGGGCAGATGCTATTCTAGAACCCAGTGGGATCTAGGAGAGGGTACTACTCTCCTCAATGCCTTCTCTCAAATTGGGGCTCGAAAAGCAGACTCCTGTCCTCTCTCAAGGCATTTAGCATCTCTCTGTGGCAACAGCACGTTTTTGTTATCCACTGATAAGTAAACAAAGCCTAGCTACAATTCCAAGATATCAGAAGAGTCCTTTTTTAACTTTCTGTTACTGCTGATTGGAATGAATATTACAACTTTTCCTCTGGGGAGAGAATGACCTAGAGTTCTAAATGATGGCACCTGGTCTACTCAGTCCTTCTTACTAATCTTGGTGGGGCTCGAGTGTGAGGGGATGAGGAGCCTGCAAAGGTCAGGGATGAGAGCCGGGAGGAAGGGGACTACCTAAAGCGATTCTTAGGTCATGAGGGCAGATTCCATTGACTCCAGGGCTCTGAGCCTACCGTGTCTGGGACACAAATGAGTGACAAGAAAAGATGTCTTCTCTAGTTTCTCTTCAACTTAAGGGCTCTTTGGTAGCTACTGATAGCAGTATCTTTGGAATGACAAATGGTTATAATTTCTCCCTTAAATTATTGTTTTCCTACAAACTATGAACTTAAGATTTCCAGAATATGGAGAAGAGAAAATACTGGGCATTTTAATTAAAAAAAAAATACCTATTGATGAACTTGTACACAATCTCCAGCTTAGAGTCCGATTATCCAGGTATACAGAGTTTGTTACTGTGTCAGCCCAGAAGAACACCCCTGGTAACACCCCAACACACACACACACACACACACACACACACACACACACACCCCATGTGGTTCTATGGGGTTGCCAATCCACTCAGGCAATGATGACTGGGCCAGGAGCAGCCATGATCCAGGCTGGGACAAGTCATGTCTTTTGTAAGGTGGTGATACAGGGACTGTCTGTGGGCACCATTCTCTGCTGTCTGGCGCCCTGGGCAAATGAAGCCACAGAGATGAGAGGAGCAGAGACCAGAGACAGAAGTGAATCCAGATGGTGTTCAAGGCCCAGGTCCAGCTGTTGCAGAAGTAAAGCCCTTGCCTTTCCTACAACTGGGTTTTGTGGGTCCAGGGAATCCCCTTTCTACTGAGGCTGGCCTAAGTTGAGTTTTGGTCACTTGGAGTGGAAAGGTCCTAAGCTAAGCATACAGGATGCCAAACTGGTTAGAAGGTGGCTCTGGGAGAAACCCTATTTTCCTCTCTTCCTGGTTTGGGCAGCATATTTCACCACCCAATTCTCCTGTTCTCTTTTTAGAACGCTGGTGAAACAGCATTTCTCCTGAATGGAAAATGCTTCGAGTTAGAAGTTCTTGGTTTTGCTTCTTGACCATGTGACTTCGAATAAAACTTTAATTACCTGTTTCCTCACACGTAAAATAGATACGACAATACATATGAAATTACCTTGTAAAATGTAAGTTGCTAGACAAATGTAAGGCATCATTATTAATAATAGCAACTGTATTTTGAATATTATTTAAAAGTAATACAATGACATTGCATTGGACAGTATCTGGAAAAAATGTTTTGGTATCTTGGGGAAGATGCCTATAGAAATATACGTGTCCTCTCTACATGTGCTCAGAGGGATTCATTTGGTAACGAAGCATCTGGGTTCTAGAAGGTAAACGATTCCCTTAGAGATGCATAGTTTAGTATGAATTCATTTAAACAAAAAATTTCACATCAAATACCCCATTGAGTGTTATCACATTAAAGGAATGAGCATTTTCATGGAGGAGGAGAAAGGTGAACCTGTACTAAAGTAAGAGAATTCGGATGGTGGCACAGGCCCGGTCCTCCAAGGAACACTCGGGGTGCCCTCAGCCGGGATATAGGTGGTTATTTGGCAGGTGTGGGCAGGAAGAAATAGGATGTGGGAAGGGAATAAGGAAAAGGAAGTAACTCCTTAACATCCCAGCTAAGGGGGCACCTGGGTGACTCAGTGGGTTAAGCCACTGCCTTCGGCTCAGGTCATGATCTCAGGGTCCTGGGATGGAGCCCCACATTGGGTTCTCTACTCAGCAGGGAGCCTGCATCCCCCTCTCTCTCTGCCTGCCTCTCTACTTGTGATCTCTCTCTCTCTCTGTCAAATAAATAAATAAAACCTTTAAAAAAAAAATCCCAGCTAAGGGCCGATCTTATCCTCTCTCTTGAAGAGATGTAGTAAGGTATGATTTCTATGGAAACAAGGCCCAGGCAAAGTCCCACTCTCATCACCCACCCACTCTGTCCCCAGTACTGGGAGCAGGACCAGTAGGATGGAAGCCTATCAGGGAGAGTCATTGTCTAATCCTGGGCCACAGTTACATGCTGACTGAGGACGCCAGCCGCCCACAGGCTGGCCCAGGGTTGCTTCTGCTCAGCAAATGTAGACTCTGCAGAGAGGCATTTTTGAATAGTCATATCTTTGCAGCTTTGAGAGGATGGTGGTAATTTAAGCTTTATCACAGATACAGCCCATTAAATTGGGGGTCGTTACTGGTAGAGATAGTAAAAAAAATGTTAAACTAGAAAGCCCTTTAGAGTCTCAAAAGCATTGGGAGGATCCAATTTAAAATATTTCAGCAAGCTAGTAATACAGAAAGAGCACATCGGTGGAACTTCATTCTCTCTCTCTATATATAAAATCCCAGTTTCACCTTGTTGAAGACCGTTGGTAAAGATTTAACTTCCCACTATTCCTACACAGTGAAACAGGCAGATTTTAGCATTCCTGCTTTTGTATCGTAGAGAAATTGTGAGGCATCTGGGAGTCGTTCTGCTGTGGGGGAATGGTGTCAGAGAGATCTAGACTCGAATCTCACTGCTGTCACTCAATTGCATGACCTCGAACAAGTCATTTGACTTCCATGAGCTGCCATGTCCTCATCAGTTAAATGAAAATAATAAGGATTATTAGCTAAGACAGCTGTAAGGACCGAATTCAAAAAAGCAGAACATCTAAGGCATTAACTGGCAGTTACAGGCACTCAACAAATGAAAAAAAATTATTTTTGTAATGATGATTAATAATTTTTGAAATCTCTGCTTGGGTTTTTCTTGTGGGTCCTAAGGTTTGGGAGAGGGGATATGTGAACATTTCCCCTGACATGTATAGTCTCACTCAGAGGCGAACAGTTTCTTGAAAGACAACCTTACATCCCTTTAGCCTTTTTTTTTGTGCTCAGAATTGCACCTTAGTGCAATGACTTTAGCACCTCAGCAACCATCAAGGTCAATGTCCTTGTGTTTTATTGATCAGGTCCAGACAAGTAATTTTCCAAAATGACCAATGAAGGAAATGGCCAACCTGGGGTCTGGCCATGCTTAATGTCTGTGATGTCTCTCCTTGGCCCTTCATGACTGACCGGAGCCCCCTCCTCCTCTTTCCCATCTGTTTCTCCCTAGTGCTTTTCTGAGTGTCCTTTCCCAGAAAGTCCTTTGCTCTCCTTGCTTTCCTGAACTCTCTCCTCCCACTTTCCTCAATAGGTGATGATCTTTCAAAGTGCCTCCCAGAGCTTACCCACTCTGATTTTCTTGGCTCCAGTCCCTGTCGGCTGATTAACTCCAAGTAGCTTGCACAAGCATCCACTATTGGATGAATCACCGTGTTTGTAGGTGTTTGTTGATGTCTCTGTCTTCGTCAGCAGACAGACGGGGGGGGGGGGGGGGGGGGCAGAGCCAAGGCTTCAGTTTTCTCACGCCATGCTGGAGTTCTAGATCAAAATGTGTTAACTGCGGTCCCCGGGCTTGCGCAGAAGATTCTCGTCAATCACAACCGTCCTTTGATTCCCTTTCTTTTTCCCTTTGATTCCCAATCTTGTTTTCTACTTCTCATGCCAACATTTATCTCCTGAATCTATCTTTACTTTCTGTCCCTCTGTTCTTTAAAGAGAGCTCTCTGAGAGGAGATCATCAGAAAGATGTTGTCACTATGTTAACTCACCAGTAAATAACGCCCCAGTAAATAACAGTATGGGCTGCCTGATGATTTTACAATCAGGGCTTATTTTGCCCTTCTTCAGCTTGGGACACTTTGGACATTCGGCCTGGGGGCTATGTGTCTTGATTATGCAAGGTGCATTACCTTTATGAGTCAAAACCTCCTTTGCAAAGCCTAGGATTTTGACCTTTGCCAATGCTTTCTTTTAAAACAATTTACCTTTTCTTCCAGAAGGTGGCAGTATAACACAAACAATAAACTGTGTCAACTGCAGTTTTGACTATTTGAGGTCCACGTTAAAAGCAACGGGAGTCTCATTCTGGGTTAGATTTCTACAATAATCCCAAATTGAAAAGATAGTGTGTTTCTAGCGATCTGATCTATCGGTCGTCTTTTCGCTGCCAATCATTCTTATACATTTTCTCAGGTCGGAAAACTTAGCCTTTGCTGTCTAAGAATTCCTTTATATTGTGCACTTGAAAATATAAACCAAAAGAGGATGGTTAGGTAAAATTGTTTTTTAATTTTTATTTTATGCAGTAGCTTTAATGAATTCCTTATTGCTATATTTATTTATTTATTATTATTGTTTTTTTAAAGATTTTATTTATTTATTTGACAGAGAGAGAACACAAGTAGGCAGAAAGGCAGGCAGAGAGAGAGGAGGAAGCAGGCTCCCCGCTGAGCAGAGTGCCCAACGTGGGACTCCATCTCAGGACCCTGGGATCACGACCTGAGCTGAACGCAGAGGTTTTAACCCACTGAGCCACCCAGGTGCCCCTTGTCGCTATATTTAATTCAGTATATTATGTTAGTTAAGGTGGAATTATCTGGATGTAACCTCAATTGAGAAAATGGTCTTTTCGTGGAGTTTATTTGAATGGTTAGAAGTCCTAGACATATACATATTTACTGGAGTGTGTGTCTTTCCAAGAGTTATTTAAGCCTCCCAAAGTCAGTTTATTTTTTATACTCAGCACAGTTTATGGAATTAGATTTCTTTAATTTAGTTTCTCAGATTTTGCTTAGTTATCCATAACTTGTAGGGAATTTTTAAAAATAAGACTGGAAGAAAATATCCAGGTCCCCCTAGCCGGCATATAGGGAGAGGGCAGTCAGATGTTCTTGCATGTCTGGGAAAGGGGACATGCAGTACATCGACGAGACTTGAAATCTAGAACACCAGACGGGACAGACACCATGTAGGGAAGGGACCCATCTCTGAAGCTTCGGGCTGAACAAACCAAAGTTAGGGGTCAGTTAGGGCATGCACCTGGGTCTCCAGGACTAGTGCTGAAGAAAAACTCAGAACTTAGATAGGGCTGTCAAAGCTTGGGGGGGGGGGGGGCGTGACATCTCATGCTAAGACACAAGACAGAGACATGACAGACACGCGACAGCTATGGACACTGTAACATGGTGTCTAGTGGGGACAAAAGTCTCTTTTCAAAGATCAGCTACATTCAGTGTGAATCTAAGGGAAGCTAGCAAAAAATGATAAAGGTTTAGATGACCCATGTCCCCTACCATGATTATCCCACGTACCAAGACACCAACCCAGAGAGAAGGAAACTGGAAGAAATCTGAGCTTAGCAATTTGGAAAGGAAAACAATCCTGATATGGAATTAGAGTTTTGAATGGACTGGCTTGAAATTGAGAATTCACTGGGAACTCACCTTTAAAAGACCAAGTTTTGGATCAGAAGGTGCCTTATTGGTGAGATCAAGGGCTCACTGCTGCCTAATGACCTCGGACCCAAGAAAGAGAGCCTATGCCCTGAGCAACGTTAGATGTTCCCCTTCCACAGCATGGGCCACCCTGGGGGCTAAGAGATGTGCCCCTACCTACTTCTTACAAACTGCGTACTGGGAATCTGCATTATTTTCTATACAGAGGGTTCCAAGCCTGCTTCTAAGACCTGTGACTGCTTCTTTCATTCCCTTCTGTGGTTTGGAGTTTATACCTGAAGTCGAGGGGGTGCCCAAAGGATGGCTCTTTCTGTGCACGGAATAGGACATGTGGACTTCAACCTGCATGTGCCCACTGGCTGTCAAGGTGGCAGGCAGAACAAGTGGAAAGAGAACGAGGTTAGCCACAGGCCGCAGTATTGCCGCGTGCTGCTGTAACAACCCGGAGAACTTTCCAGAGGAATTCCACAAGCACACCTGGCCCTCCAGGTTGATTTGTGGTTATTTTATCAAGGTAGCAGGATAGAACAAAATTCAGTAGTGTGCTAGTTTGGTTTATAACTTCTAAATGCTTAGACATGAGCCACCTGGGCCTTCACGTGCGCTCTTGCCCTGGGCCCTGTAGGAGTCAGAGGCAGACCTGCTCTCGTGGAAGGAGGGCTCTGCATTTCCATAGGGTTTGGTCATGGGGATGAAGGTTAACACTTTTGTGCATTTGGGTTGTGACTGGATATCTGAAGCTTGTTTTATATGCTAGAATTACTGTCCAGATGGTGATTTCTATTACTATAAAAAGTTAAAATTCAGTTCATGGAGCAGTGCAAAACAAGTGAAAAATACTTGGCAGGTCTGTTTTCTTCTTGAACTTTTAAACTTGTGGAGTTGAGGGTGTATATCGTCTGTTCCCACGTTGGCGTGGTGGAAGCATAGACCCCAAATTTCCCTTGCTGGCCACACGCAGCCTTGCCCTGCACTGTTAGCCTCTACTTATATGAATTTAGGTCTGCTTCCTCTTTTCTTGCTAATGATGTAATTCCTTTTTTGTTTCATTTCTACTTTTAACTTATGCTTCTTTGCTTGATGTACCCTTTACTTGATGTACATCTTCCTTGATGTACCCCTTCTGGAAACCCTGGGTACGTTTTCCTCCCAATCCAGTGCAGCCTGGAAAACTCTCTGGCCCTGTGAACCTCCTTGCTCCTCTGCTGGGGCTCAGCTGATCCTACAAGCAAGATCTAGGCCTTTCTTCCAATATAAACATTCAAGGCTTCCTCTGAATATTACATATAAGGGTTTGTTTCTTACCTAGACTTTCAGATTTGTACACATTGTCCAGCTTGTTATGCTTATCCACCTCCAAGTTCAAAGACCGTACTCTTTGCTAAGTCCACTGGTCCTTCCAGGCCTGCACTCAAGCATGGCCTTTTGGGCATCCTGCACATAGTTCATTGCTCCCATTGGGTTGTGGGTGTTGTCTAGAATCTAGACAGCCCAAGATTTTTTGTTTTTTAAGAGGGTTCCATGGAGCAAAAAATTGGACTTGAACTCACAGCGCTGAGATAAGAACCTAAGCTGAGATCAAGAGTCAGATGCTTAACCTACTGAGCCACCCGGGCATCTGTAGACAGCCTGAGATTCTTACAGCACAAGATGCTTCTTGGTCTTTGTTAGAAATAGATAGAACTGAAAGATCAGTACCATTATTTTATTGAGAACTTGCTTCTTTGTTAAAGATTCTGTTATCTTTTGAATGTGGTTTTAAAATTTGTTTTGTCATTTTCAATATAAATTATTCCAGGAAGGCCTGCTACCAGATAGCTTTTCCTAAAACATTCCTTTACCATCTCTCTTTATTCTACATGTAGACCAAAAATCTCCTGAAGTTTGGTTTCACCCAGAATTTATTTTTCTTTATTTTCTACCCTACTACAAGAATGAGCATTGTATTCAAATGAGTCTGTGTGCAGAAACCCTACAAATACGGTGCTTAGCAAATACTGTGCCGCAGCGCATCCTCAGATGGTAGCCTTTCCTGAAAAACTGTCACCCCTCTTCAAACACACAGAGCCTTGTCGGGTCATTTCCTCTCCTGAACTTCATATTTATTTCATCCATTCAATAAATATTTGTTGAGCGCCTGTTTTGGGCAGGGACTAGGTACTAGTGATGCAGGGCTGAATAAATTGAATAAAACAGTCTGTCCTGACCTCACAGAGTGTCCATTCTAGTATCCAAGTTAGCAATAATTAGAGGGGACTAGAGGGAGTGGTCACCCAGGAGGAAGAGAAGAGGACAGCAGAGCTGGAGCAGGTGTTTTAATAGGAAAACCTCGTGTAAGAAAACAAAGCCGACTGTGTGCAGGCCTTGGATCTGTATTCCTGTCTTCTGGGAGAGGAAGAGAGAGTTGGGTGATGGCAGAAGTTTCTGCTATGTTCTGCCACACTCTGGTGTGATGGTGTCATAGATAGAGTAAATGTTGCTGAAGCCTGGGGACTCGGAAGGGGGCTGTGACAATACTTTCAGAGGTTCCTGGCAGTTTTCTCCTCAGGTAAATTCAAATAGAACTTTGGTGAGAGAAGGCTGGGGAGCCCACAAACAGGAGATCTGGTCAGAGGGTGATTATATTACAGAGTGCAGAACCCATAAAATAATCCAGATGGGGAGTAAAAGTAGTTAGAATCAAGTCACATCTTGGAGAGTGGGGGGAGAACACAGAAAACAGTCATCACACATGAGATGGGAAGATGGACTCAGAACACCCATTTGAGAAGCAAGCAAAGTGGTTAATGGTTGAAAGAATGGGTAAATGGACAAGAAAAAGTCATCAACCCATTGTGAGCTCTACAATTCTTTGACCCATAGACGCCATTGCTAAGTCTTAAGTAGTGCAGGTTTATTGATAACCATTGCATGGCACTCGAGGTCTAGAGGTGATTGGCTGATTAGTCCAAGGGGTGCTTGAGATGAAAAATTCAGTCTCAAGTCTGGCTAAGAAGGGGCTAACTAACCTGGCATTAGCGAAGCAAGAGCAGGAAGAAGAGTTGGAAGTCCAAGGTTCAAGAAGAGATGTTACCATAGAAAAAAGGATGGGAGCTAGTTAGATCAAAAGTCATGGTAATGCTTGGGTAGAGAAAAGTGGGGGTGTTCCAGGGTCCCACTGGGACCACAGTCCTGAGTGACTGAGTAAATAGGGATAAAAATCTCTCACTATGAAGGCCCAAGTTTTCACCTCCTTTCAAATAGTATAACCCACCAGTTCTCCGGTGATTTAGTGACCCGTCATGGGAGAAGGGACAAAAGTGCAAAGCCAGGCCCAGAAACCAGAAAGAGGGCATTGAAGAGCCAGAACCACTTCAGAAACCTGAAGAGATCTCAAGAGAGCTGGGCAACGGAAAGAACAGCAGGACCACACCATTAGAATAATCACAGTGATTGTTGATTTAGAAATTAATTTGTTAATGCTTTTCTGGATGCTAAAGCAAGGAGAAGACAGTGGGGATCATCTTCCCAAGGTAAAGATTATTCCCCCTGGAGAGAGAGGAGAGAAAGACATTTTCTGGTAAGTAGACCTGACCAGGGAGAAGTATTATCATGACTCACTGGTGAGAATTGTTTATGAGATGGTGAGTCTCCCAGAGACCCAAGACTGTGGCCACCAAAGAGCCCAGAGAGAGCAAGGGATGGGGAGGGGTCTTCAAAGGGAAGAGATGAGTAATTAACAAGTTTGCTGTGAAACATCTCTGTCAGGTTACAACATTTTACTTCACGTTTAAAAAAAATCTTCAGTGGGTTTCATTCTGGGCTTTTGAGGAAGATTGATTTTATTCAATGTTTTAATTAGTTTTTAAGACCCTTGAGCCATTTCTGTTCCTTTATTCTCCTTTCTGTAGTTAGGACACCATTTAGGAATTTGATAGTATTTTTCCCTAAACATTTTGTCCTTTTGCGGTTGTCAAATATTGAATTAGATCTTGTTATAAACAGACCAGAAGCTGGCATTGTTGACATTTCCCTTCATTAGGAAGAAACTGAAAGCTGACATTTTCAACCTATCAGCTCTAGTTTAGTCTACCGGTAAGAACACAGTATGGGCAATGAAGCAATCTGGTTCCTTTCTTGCTCTCATTACAGACTCACTATGAGACATTACTTGATAAAACTATTTCACTTAATGGGTGCCTAAGTGTCTCTTCAAAGGAGAGGAAAAGTATTGATTACCTCTAGGATTTAAAGTCTGAATGAATGAAAGAAGGCACTGATTTGAATCCTATGAGATAGATTAAACCTAAAATTTGAGATCTGAATGACTGAAGGAAGATGTCGATTGAAGTCCTGATGTTGCCTCTTAATAGTCAGTTAATTTTCTAACACTGTCTCTTTATTTGCAAGACTGGAAAAATAACAATAGCTATTTTTTCCTGTGCCATGGATTATTACAAGGGATCAATTAGATAATGTGGTGAAGTGCTTTACATAGTGTGAAACGCTAGACAAATATTAGGTTTGTATTGCATATTACATAGGCTTAATGAGACCGGTTACTTGGTTAGATTAATTGGCTTCTGGAATAATGCGATGTTGAGGCAGGATTTGTGGTTAAGGTATTGGAAAGTTAAAGTCCTATTTTGCTCCGGAACTCATCACTAACCTAAACTGATGAATGTATTTTTCAACCTAATCCCCTCAAAGTTTGAGACTTCAGTTTTAAAACCTCATTCATGGAGAATTAACTGGTTGGAGGGTGAGGCCAAGGCAGCTAAGACTATGGAAGTTTGTGTGCATCAGTTTGGTTTTTTGAGGAAAGGGGGCAAGGTTCGGAAGCAATTAGTTGGAGATCACAGCAAAATTCATGAGGATATTGACTTAGCTTGAGAAGTAGAGCATGAAAAAAATTCTCCCACCCTACTGAGCATATGGTGCTGGTTTAAATGTGGCCCGGTGGGGGCTGGACAGAAACAAAGGAAGATGAGCAAAACCTGATTCTAATCAAGAGAAGAAGACCTTTCAAGTTAGCTTTCTTTCTTTACATCCTACAGTAAATCCATGGTTTTACTGGTCCCTTTGTCCATGGGGAGTCAGTTTTATTCCTACCTACTTCTGATTCAATTCAGGGTGACCAATATTTGGTCCAAACCCACACGGGATAAGTTTGGAGTAAAAGAGATTATCTTTACTTTCAAATTCTGAGCAAATGAAGGTGAGCCCAGTCCCCACCGGAATTTGCCCAAGTGGGAAATTAACATTTCGAATGTCAATTGATGCAATTCGTCAGACCTGATAACAAAAGCTAGTTGCTTATTCCAGGCAACAGTGCACTTCATTCTCAATCTGTTATTCTCTTCCTTGCATTTATAAACAGAAGCTTTTATGCCCACCAAAGGAGAAAGAACCCCTCTTCTCCTGGCTGGTCAGTGCAAACCTGGGTCCAAGGCCTTTAGAGCAGGGCACCGGCTGGATCTCAGCTGCACTCATGCTCCACAGAGGGCGCCTCTCTTCATACTCTGAAGTATTTCTAGGTTAGGTCACTGGCATTGGTGAGAAGTCACAGATTCACACCAATGTGTCTGTGGACATGTGTCTGTGGTTTCTGAGAGAATGAGTGGGCATTTGTAGCCTGTAAATTTATCCTCCCCCTACCCCCAGGTGTAGATATCCTTACTCTTTAAATTTTGGAAATTGGTGGTATATATGGGTGGAAAATAGAAAACATCTGTCTTCTCTAATGACCACTTACAAGAGTTCCATTCATGATGGCTAAAATTCCAAGTTTTAGAAGTCCTTGAGGAATTGTGGAGATCTGCCTGAGGAAGACTGACAGAATAAAGTAATTTGTCTCCAAGTCAATGACAGGCTACAAGTGGATTCTGAAAATACAGCAAAGATGAAAATTGAACGGGCTGCTGAATTGATCTTGAAGTACTTAGACAAAAGGAAGCATGATATCCAGGGGAGTACAAATTCCCTAGAAATTAACTTTCTTTCTGGGGTCGACAGACTCATACATTAGGGTCTGAGTCCCTGATCCAGTCGATGGACTATTTCATGCTATCCTTGTGAACGAGTTGGGGAAACGTGGGTGAGGCTGCAGGAGTAAATTGAATTTACCTGTATCGAACATTTACTAATGAGCATGAACTTTCGCAGGATTTTGGAGGACCTGAAAGGCACGGGGATATTTAGCCCAGAAAAGGAAAAAAAAAGTTTCTTTTTTTCCCCTTTTGCAGGAATAACATAGCAGGTGTTTTAAAATATGTATATGTATTTTTTAAAAATTTATTTATTTCACAGAGAGAGAGAGTACAAGCAGGAGAAGCAGCAGAGGGACAGGGAGAAGCAGCCTCCCCACTGAGCGGGGAGCCGGATGTGGGGCTTGATCCCAGGACCCCAGGATTGTGACCTGAGCCGAAGGCGGATGCTTAACTGACTGAGACACCCAGACACCACTTAAAATACTTTTAACAGCTCTGCCATCAAAGAGGAATTAGACGTTTCTGTATCCCTGTATTTGGGATTAAGGAAGCAGATTTCCTAATGTAAGGGAAAAGGTTTCTGTCAATCAGTCTTTTGAGGTAGCAAGTATTACTTTCCTCACAAGTTCAAGAAGAGGCCATTCATCTTTCTTGGACATTGTCTAGTGGTTGCTAGTATTAAAGGGAAATTGGATAAGATCATTTCTTCTGGTCTTTTCTAGACTTTTAGATGCTGAGATAAGGTTGGAGAAGTAAGTTAAGTAGTCAGAAAGCAAACGAACACCTTCCTCTTTGTCATCATTACTAAAGGAGCAAATTAAGATTTTGTCACACAGGAAAGGCTTACATTCCTAAGTGCCTGGGATTCGAGATAAATCAGGAATAAGGAATCTTTATAAAAGCCATGAATAACAAGAATTTCCTAAAAGCATCACATCATGATATCAGCCCTCAGAAGAAAGGGAGTACTGCATTCTTTTTTTTTTTTAAAGATTTTATTTATTTATTTGTCAGAGAGAGAGAGAGAGCAAGCAAGCACAGGCAGACAGAGTGGCAAGCAGAGTCAGAGGGAGAAGCAGGCTCCCTGCAGAGCGAGGAGCCCGATGTGGGACTCGATCCCAGGATGCTGGGATCATGACCTGAGCCGAAGGCAGCTGCTTAACCAACTGAGCCACCCAGGCGTCCCTAGTACTGCATTCTCTTTTTTAGAAGGCAAGAATGTTTTCCAGATGTATTCAATCCAATTAGAATTGTGATTGCCATATAATAATTTGAGCTGTGAATATTGCATTTTCTCTCACATTCTAGAAGTAAATTGTCTGAAAAGCAGATCCCTTTGTAAATGTAGTCAATCTTTTCTTAGTGTCCAGAGTTATCTGCGAGTTTTCCTTTTCCTCCCTAGTCAGATTGTGGAGGGTCTTGATTCTCATTTTGAGAGCTCTTGAGTTCTTTTGACCATGTAACCTATTTTGAGAAATACGGTTTATACCTTGACCCATATATGATTCTAACTGAAGCCAAATATTTGAGAAAGAACACTTATGCATTAATATAATACCCTGAACTTGTCAATTCAGTTCATTGATAATTACTGTTCATGCCTCACTAATTTCACAGGATTTGCAGATGAAAAAAACAAACAAAAAACTATTACCATAGTCAATAATTTCTGGAAACTCAAATAATGGCAGAATAAATGAGAGGGTGGAGGTTTTGCCACTTAGGACATTTGATAAAAGATGAACTTGTGGGGCGCCTGGGTGGCTCAGTGGGTTAAAGCCTGTGCCTTTTGCTCGGGTCATGATCCCAGGGTCCTGGAATCGAGCCCTGCATCGGGCTCTCTGCTCAGCGGGGAGCCTGCTTCCTTCTCTCTCTCTGCCTGCCTCTCTGCCTACTTGTGATCTCTATCTGTCAAATAAATAAATAAAACCTTTAAAAAAAAAAGATGAACTTGTTACAGAAAGATAAAGTTTGCATATATATTGCATGAAAAGTCCTGGGTTTGCAATGAATTTACATATTCCTCTTCACTTCCTTTCTTCTTTTCAGCTTCCTCTCCCCGCCTCCCTAAAAAACACACACACACACCCCTTGCAGAAGCTACTGTAATGTTAAAGTCCGTGTGAGAGACTGCATTCATTCTGTGTATCTTAAAGCTTCACATCTAGGGAAGCACGTTTTAGCCTAAAGCACGTCTGTCTGTTTACGAACACATTCAGGTGACCAGGGAGATAATAGAATTGCTGATACACGGCTCTTTGCGGCTTGGGTAACCATTCTTTTATTATCAGGAAGGCAAATGCAATTTTTAAGATCAAAGTGGACATCTCTTGGAAGCTACATTTATTACAAAAGGCTAAAGTGTCCACATTCCCAGGAATCAAAGAGACTGAAAAGCCAGAAAAGCAGTAGTAGTCAAGAGGTGAATGCAATCTTTGACGGACAGCAACCACCGAAGTCAGTGACAGGAACAAGAGGTAATTTAATTCTGAAAGTTACCAACTCTGCAAGCTCCCGGCTTAAGCAAGGTGCCTGATAATGGTGATGGTCACAGACAGGGTCTGCCTGACAAACAATTTCGACTGCCAAGGCAGGGACTGAGAATACTTTCCTAGTTTTCACGTTCTGAGATTTCCTTGGTAGCATTTTGAACCCATTTCTGCCAGGAACGGGAGCCCCACTCACTGACTGCAGGGGAGATAAAATAGAAGGTCATTATAACCCAGTCACTGTTAGAGAGTATTTGGAAAACCATCATGGATGAATTCGAGCCCTGAAAACATGGCCACCTCGGAGTAACAACCAGACTGTGGCTGTTCCCCTGTCAGCTGCCATCTAATGGCAGTTCCACCATATTTAGGGTTCTTTTGTATCCTCCTCCAAGCCCCAACATGGCTTTAAATGCCCCTACCCCCATAGGCCCCTTTTCCAAGGCTTTCTGATAGTTAACATCAGGAAAGCCTGATGAACATCTCTCCAGCTGGGCCCTCTTCAAATGCTTACTGGAAACTCCATCTCTAAAGAACTTTTCGAGTAGTTTTAAATATCCTCAAAATCTTGGCCAAAGCATTTGGAAGAATAACAATGGGCCTTTATTATTTCTTCTCAAAAACTCTCCAGCAATTTCAGAGTATGAAGAGGCCTTCAGAAATTCTGGTTACTTGGTGAGTGTGCTTCATGTTACAAAAGGAATCATTTACCTCCCCCTTTTTATCAGGCTAATGTCTTCTGAAAGTCCCCCAGCATTTCCAAGAGTTTATCTTTCCAGAGACTAGAATCACAAGAAGCATTTGCTGATGTTTATCACATACTTTTTGGAGTTTAAAGGGTTAGTGTTACATAAATGATTTTTATATACTTGGCAGCTTCTCCACTGTAAACTTTTACTGCCCATATTATTAATGAAAAGACAGTATCGATTCTAACACCTTTGAAACAGACCCTTAGAAAGTATGCAAAGCCCCAATCACAGACATTTTTC
This sequence comes from Meles meles, assembly GCF_922984935.1. Lineage (NCBI taxonomy): Eukaryota > Metazoa > Chordata > Mammalia > Carnivora > Mustelidae > Meles > Meles meles. The sequence goes on from NC_060067.1 coordinate 159,030,838, forward strand.
TTGTCCTAAGAAAAAAAATATATGATAGTTTCGGGGCGCCTGGGTGGCTCAGTGGGTTAAGGCCTCTGCCTTCGGCTCAGGTCATGATCCCAGGGTCCTGGGATCGAGCCCCATATCGGGCTCTCTGCTCCGCAGGGAGCCTGCTTTCTCTTCTCTCTCTGCCTGCCTCTCTGCCTAGTTGTGATTTCACTCTGTCAAATAAATAAAATATTAAAAAAATATATATATATGATAGTTTCAAATTTATGAAAGCTTTAATGTGATCAAAAGGGTACAGCAGGAGGAATAGTTAATAGTATGCCTTGGGCAATCTCTGGGCTCACTTTTGGAAAAAGTTTACCATTCACCATTAATGGACCTAAGAGTTGGTCAAACTAAGCTAAATATATATATTTTTCTTTTTCTTGGCATGCACAATTCTCATGCTCACACTGGGGGGGGGGAGGACTTAACTTTGTAGAGACCAATAGATTATTATAAATTCTTACCTATATTGAACTTAAATTAATGACAGGCTTATCGAAGATTATTTACACTGGATACATCATTTTGATTGAACTCCCCAGGTTCAAGATGTTGGAGCACTACTCAGAAACACTGCCCGCCGTCATCGTTCCCAACAGGGTGTAAACAGAGGCTTAAATCCTGCTTCCTATTTTACATCATTTTCCAATGAGAGTAAAGTAAAATAGTTAATTTAAATGGTTCTTTAGGGAAAAGGCAAAAGAACAGAGAGAACTGAGATGAGGAAGGGACCGTCCGAGAGAACAGTTACAAGAGAATATGTATTTTCAGTGAACTCTGCCTTTCCTGATTCTTACGTCCGCACACTTCCTCTGATGCTTTGCCAGGTTTGATAAGGGGATGGATTCGTGTACTTGGTGCAACTTGTAATTTTCTACAACTTGTAGGTCTGACTTTTCTCCAAGGGGTGGATATTGTTGCCACCTGTTTTCTTCCATTTTATTAGAGATAATTGTCCTCATGGGTCCCAAGTTGACATGCCTGAAATGAGTAAGCTGCCCTCTGTCCCACAGCCTCTCCCTCAGCTACTCACTCAAAAGGGTCGCTGGGATCTGCCCTCTGGAGCTCTGGAGGGATGGGGATCCTTTTGTAGTACATTTCCCAGTCGAAGGCGCCTCGCATGGCATCCCCAGCTTGTGCCTCATACCCAAAGTGGTTGTGGTCAATGACATCGATCATGGGGCACACGATGGTTTTGTGGTTTAGTGCAATTTGGTCTGAAAAATGAAAGCACAAAATAGGAAATGACATGCCTGCCTAGGCCATCCATCATTTTTTCAGCAAAGAGAAGCCTACAGATCCTTCCTAATGTGGGGATGCTGCTTGCAGCCGGGTTTCCTGCGGTTGTTAGAGGGCTTTGCGAAATCTCTTCCAAGGCTGGACTTAACGTGATGGGACAGTGATTAGGTACAATTAGTGTTGTCGTGTTTTCCTTTGAGAAAGTTATGTCCCGGAGAGGCTTGCAGAAGTCCATTTAGCTCTACCTCTGTCACATTTTTGCTCTGACCTGTCCCCAATCTGTCATTTTATAGTGCATCCAGCAGGCATGGAGTATAAACAGTATTTGTGTTCCTTCAAGCATACAGCGGGAGCTTGCTGAGAAAATATTGTCCTGCTTTCTGGAAGTTCCAAAATGTAAATATTTAACTTCATGTTTCTTTTCTTTAGCCTCTAACCTTATGATGGTCATGATGGCTGCTCCCCCGTTAAATGCTGACAGATCACACAAACAATTCTTTGCTATTGTCCTTTGATTGTCCTTTGTTTATCAAAGCTATACGTTTTTATCTTTTCTCATTTTATCCAAAAACGTAGTAGATGGCCTGATGCTACTGTTACTATTTCTGCCTGCTACTATCAAATTCTTGAGCAACTGCTAAGTGGTTTATAGTCTTGGTAGTTCAACCCATAAGGTGGCTGCCATTGTCATTCTCAATCTACAGACGAGGATACTGAGCTCAGAGAAGCTAAATAACTTGTCAAAGGTCACTCATCCTTGGAGAGCAAAATCCAGGATGCAATGCCTGCCCAACAGTCCTATCCTAAAACCCGTGGTCTTTCCAGTTCTCCATGATGCTTCTCACTTGATATCTTTTTCAGTCCCAGCTCCTTCCTTTTCCATGTAGATGTTATTGTTGTGGGACTTTAACAGCACAGGAAATTGGCATTTACGCACGTCGCCTCACCTGGAACAGCTACAGGTGACATAGGGTTGACTATTGAACAACAAAGGTTCGAAATGCACAGGTCCACTTATGAATAGATATTTTTCAATATAGTACAGTGCTGCAAATGTATTTTCTCTTCCTTATGATTTTCTTAAGAACATTTTACTCTCTAGCTTACTTTATTGTCAGAGTAGAGTATGGAATACATATACCGAACACGGTAAGTGTCAGTTGACTGTTTATGTGATTGATAAGTTTTCTGGTCAACAGCAGGTTATTTGGGGAGTCCAAGGTAACACGTGAATCTTTGACTGTGCAGGATGTTGGTGTCCTTAACCCCTGTGCTGTTCAAGGAGCCAACCATATTTTCTTCCCACGAATGTGCACTCAGTATTTATTATAACAAACATATGGTCTGACCAAACTTTTAAGTATGAACATCTGATTTCTGGCTATTTGGATGATCTGCTGTGGCATGTGGAATAAAATACATTTAAATATCTTAAAAAACATCTTTTAGAAATAATGAGGTTCAGCTAGTTCAGTATCATTATTTTGATGTCTCTGATGGGGCAGGGTGGGGAAACCTCAGAATCCTATAGATCTCCCCTCCATATTTATATGCCCCTTCCTTCCTCCCTCCCTCGCTCCCTTCCTCCCTCCCTCCCTTCCTTCCTTCCAATTCAGCAGCTATTTATTGAGTAGAAATTCTATGCCTGCCACTTGTCTAGGTTCTGTGAACACAGCAGTGAATAACAACCACAAAAATCCCTGTCTTTTGCAATGGAGCAAAGACAATCAATATACATAATAAATCTCTAAATTACATAGTACGTTTGAAGGTGATAAATGTGATAGAAAGAAGATAAAACAGGACAAGGGGAGTATGATGTGGGCATGTGGCAAGGTAAACGGCATGGCCCCAGGAGGCCCCTGAGACCCTAGAGGTGGCCTTCCTATGATTTCAGGTTATCGGTAGACAGAGAGACCCCCAGCACTATTTCAGGTGATTCTTTGACAAACACCCTATGAGCATCCATTTTCACCTGGGCAAGTCTTATAATGGGTTTTAATCTTTATCTAAATGGTGTTTCCCCATAGATGTCTTTGGCAGAGGAGGCATCATTGCTGTGTCCAAAATATCTCTCCTAGCACCTCTGCAGGTAGTTCAATATTACGGTTTCAGTGACTTTCTTCAATCAAATTCAGAATCAGGTTGATTTACAAGTTCCTTGACCAACAAGGAGTCCCAAGGTGACCCAAAGAGAATGAGTCTGTTAAATTAACTGTCAACTCTCCCTTCAAATTTCCTTTCAGCTCTCATCCAGCTGTTCTAGCTTAGGGTGAAAGCAGCATGACTAATTTTTCATCTAAGGCTTGTGCCTACATTTCAATTTCCAGGGATCAAACAAACAGACTCTTAATGGGAAATTGAAATTCAGGTATAATCCCAAGGTGAAAAATGAACCAAGAAACTGTGTGGCTCCGCCTGTTTTTTTTTCATTTTGGATGATGTGTCAGGACACTGATAGAGGAAAATAAAAAAAGATAGTGATCCTGAGCTTGAATCATTTCTTATCCATCAGGCCTACAGGAAATGAAATGCTTTAATGAGAAAAAGTGGGTTTCTCTTTATTTTTTTCTTTCTTTCTCTCTCTCCCCCCCCCTTTTAGATTCATATGAACAATCAGAGGCTTGATAATTGGCATTTAGGAATTGCTTTGGTTCATAAATAAATTAGGCCTTTTACTGACTTCCTTGAGTATTCGACACCATATAGGTCAAGTTCAGTTTGCAGGAATCTCACTGTTGCTGATGAAACTCTAAATTGCTATGTCCTTGAACAAGGTACTTTTAATTAAAAGCTCAGAGGAGTCTCTGGCCAGAGGAACACTGAGACATTCCTGTTGATTACGATGGCTGGGCAGTTGCCTGGGCAGGTGTGTGCAGATTGGGTGAGGCGGTGGGGCATTAGTCGCTGGTCATTTCCTGTCTTAAATCCTACACAGTTTCAATTGATTCCCGCCCCCCCCCCGCCGAAGACATCTTTTACTAATAGAGTTTTGCTGGTTCTAGCTGAAATCCTACACAGTAGTCAATAGCAAATCATTCTTTCTGAGGCAGCTTATTGTAAAGGCTGTTTTTACTGGCTTTAGCTCCAAGGCCAGGGATATATTTACAATAAAAGTCGATTTAGCGAAATCTGGAAGAATAAGAAGGAGTACAGTATGTGCACACCAAGAACTTTTTAGAAACATGTATATATATATCTCTGTATCTGTAGATCTATATATATTTTTTCCAGTCTGGCAATTTATTCCTCAACCAGTACTGGACTTTATATCTGACTTCATGGTGAAATAAAAAACAAAATAGTCAAGCTCCAACTGAGCCACACAAGCGTTTTCTAGCTTGAATGACTCTTAGTTCTTTCATGTTTCTAACAGTCTAAGTGTAATGTGACAGAGAGGCTGCTTCTTCCCTGACTCTGAGCCATATTGTGAGCCTTAGAGATGTATCATCTGGATAGTAGCTCAGAGTGCTTGAGGGGTCCTCTGTAAACTTGGGAGATTATATATTTAGGGCTCTAGACTGGTGCCAGGAGTTGAGAGGAGAACTGGCATTTTAATCCACAAAAATGTCAGGGCACTTGCACTTGAACTGTATTCTGGGGCTTAATAATTGTCTTTCCTCTTTTCTTAACAGTTCTGTAATAATTGTTAAACTGTGTGTGTGTGTGTGTTTGTGTGTGTGTGAATCTGAACTGTATAGAGATAGTTTTTTCAAAGATCTTATTTGTTTTCAGAGAGAGAGATCAAGCACATGCAGGGAGAGCGGCAGACAGAAGGAGAAGCAGGCTCCCTGCTGAGCAGGGATCCTGATGCGGGACTTGATCCCAGGACCCTGAAATCATGACCTGAGCTGAAGGCCACCCAGGTGTCCCGAGATCGTGTTTTTAAGTACTTTTTTCTTTTAGTATTTACCTAGCCACTATAACTACAATAAAGGAGAACATCTAAACTAAATGAAACCATTGCAAATCTTAAGTTAGACTGCGGTTGGTATTATCTGAAATGGCAATTTTAACGCAGTTTTCTAGTGACCTATTTGTTCTCAGCTGTGGTTAAGATAGAATTCGAGGCTCTCATTGTAAAAACTGTAGAAGGGATCTCTCGCCTTTGTTGATTGCAAACTGGACGGAAGCAAGCCACACACTGCCTCTGAAGGAGGGCGAGTCCCCAGGCCCTGCTGGTCCCCGGAAGACCACCATCAGCATGCGTACTCACTAAGGAGCGGGGGCAGCCAGTTCACATTGACCTCGCAGTGGGAATCCAGGAACGTCAGGACTTCTCCTCTGGCCATAGATGCCCCCAGGAGGCGGGTCCGGATGAGCCCTTCCCTTTTCTTGGTGCGAACAATCCTTACTTTGGAAAAGCGGGCCATATATTCTTCTAACTTATCCTTCAAGTGTTCTAGGGACGAAACAGAATGTAGAGAAAGACCACAAAACATTAATTGCGGCAGAATTATCCGTGGCTGCTTGCACATTAAGTGTACGTGAATGATGACTCCAAGCTTATGTCTATTTTTCTCCTCTCTTCATCTCAAGGAGAGACACTAATAAGATTTTACACCCACAGGTTTTTTTACTTTGTACTTTCCAAAAAGCATTATAAGATGCAAATACTGCCCTTTGTTTGAATACTAGAAGACACAGACCCAGGAGAGCTGTACCATGCAATGACTGTTGGCCAGCTGTCACCATGCTTAGTCCTGGCCAGCTTTCGCCACGGTGGGCATTGGCCCTCTGGTTCCTGTTGTGTAAAGACAGATGAACATTCCAGCATCTGGGCTGTGTTCAACAAGAGGGCTCTTTCCAGCAAGGCCATCCTAGTTTCTGTGTTTTGAAAATAATGCATGTAAAACCACAAGAAAAAAAATTGTATCTCTCAAATCAATAAGAACCAAACAGATTTTTCCCCCCACAGGGTAATAGTAAACTAATAAAGAAGTTCAGCATCTGGCTTCTGATTTGAAGTGTAAAAGTGACTGACTTGCTGTTAAAATTAGATGTGAAAAAAGGAAGGCAGATAGATACTACACGATCATTTTGAACTTAGCTATTTAAGATTAGAAAACAAAAATTTAAAAATGTCTCTTTGCCTAATTAAAAACAAACTGTGGGAACCAAATCGAATCAGATAGCTTATTTACAGCGAAAAAAGATCTCCTCCTGGCTGTTATAAGATGCATTGATATCTTAGATCTTTAATGTCAAATAAGTGTTCTTGGTGTCTTTCTGTGGAATTTGTACTCGTATAATTTATATTCCATGCTTTTATTCTCCTGTATCTAACATAGGAGGGCTTTGCTGGAGTTTCTTTCCTTTTCTTTTCTTTTCTGTCTTTTCAGTGTTCCAGAATTCATTGTTTATGTACCATACCCAGTGCTCCACGCAATACATGCCCTCCGTAACACCCACCACTGCAGTTTCTAATAAGCAACGTCTACTAGTTACGGTAACAGAATCTTAGTAAGCAGTAAGTTCTGTAGTTCCTCTTTCACACTTTCTCTACATGTGTGCAATCAAAGGCAATATTATTTTTAAGTCTCCTCCTATGATCTGTAGAAATAGGGATTCATGTAAGGATTTTGAGTCCTTTCCGTGCAATCCAATGTAACCGAGGTCAGAATTACTCACATCGGAATTTCTTTATACATAAGCCTTCATTTTTATTTTTATTTCTTCTTATTAACGTAGTGTTTAAGAAAAACAAATCTCCATTTCCAGAGTGCCAAGTTGGCTCAGTCGGTTGATGTCCGACTCCTAATTTCGGCTCAGGTCATGATCTCAGGGTAGTGAGATCGAGCCCCACATTGGGCTCCTCTTTGAGCATGGAGCCTGCTTAAGATTTTCTCTCCTTCTCCCTCTGCTCCGCCCTCCACTGTGTGTGCATGTGCACATGCTTTCTCTCTATCTCTCTCAAAAAAGAAACAAACCCCCAAAAACTCAATTTTCTTTTTTTTTTCTGACTGCCCCATAACTAAGCTTTACAAATAGATAAAGTAAAAACTACTTAGTTTTCTAATTTTTCCTACAAAAGAATACTGGTGGGGTCTTTCACAAGAGTGTTTTAGCACAAAATGGGTTTCCTTCTATTTTGTTCTTCCTGTAATGAACAGTGCTATAGAGATCAGAGTACAGAAAGCAAAGATTACAGATCTGGAGTCAGAAGAGACCTAGATGGGGGGTCAGCACCAGTGAAATATATGAATACATGTGAAATATATTCTCTTATCCTGAATTTCCTCATCTACAAAATACAGGCAATTGGGGGATTCTCTTAGAGTGTGTGGGGAGGATCTGGCTTTTGGTCAGAAACCTCACAGTACTCGTTCGGTAAACATTCAATAATTGGAGACCTCCTAAGTCACACGTACTTATGAAGAGAAACAACAGCTTGTCTAGCTGAAGAAATGTCTTTGAAGGCTCAGCCTGAAAGATGAAAAATCTAGAATTTGTATTTCTTGGTGAGATTTTGAAAATTCATCATCTTCTATTTATTGAGAATTTAAAGAATGAAAGGTTTTGGCCAGCAATAAGTGAACACATATAACTTTATGGCGGTATCACAGCTTCTCACAGAAAAGCTGGCTGCAAAGTGTCTCCAACTCTTGAAGACAGATGTGCCATGCCAAGGGCCTACCTTCTGCCCCTCTTCTCTTTGCTTACCCCTCCCCTGTTCCCACCTGTGCAATCTGCACAGAGAGATTCCCAAGGGCTGCACAGCACAGGGGCCGCCTGGAAATAAGACCCGAGCTTACTAACCTGTTAGGGAAATAAAGCAGAAACCTGCAACCTAGTCGTGCAATCAGAGGAAATGAGTAAGTGGCAAGTGATCAGTCCCAGAGCTCTCTATGTGCCAGTCCCGAAAGGCTTGCATTCATTCAGGGTTTCTCACAGTAATAAACGTTTAAGAAGAGGCCATATCTCATTACTGTAGTTTCTTCTGGCTCTGAAATCCTTCCGTATTCCAACGTACAAGCAGGTGTCATTCTATAGGTTTATTTGTAACCTGGCCACAGAAACATAGTGTCTCCTGGAAATGGTGTCACAACAGTCATTGGGGTTGGAAAAGAGTGAACAATTGTTAAACCCACCAAAACAGTGTTTGTTTGTGTTCTTGCATTAAGCCTCACTGTTCTTTGGCAGGTACCACAGTGAGTATGGTCTTGGCAGTCTGGGTGCAGGTACTTCTTTCCTCCCTGACCCTAAGGACTAAAGGGACCTCTTGGGGAGAGGAGGACTAATTCTCTGTAGTTGTGTAGGAGGAAATGGCTCGAGAAGATGACAGTCACTTCCCAGGTAGTCTAACTTGTTGATCACCTGGGAGTGGTTGGAGTAGTTGTTCCAACTTTGGGTTTAGATTTCTCTACTTTTTAGTTTATAAGAAATTCTCTGAAACTCAGCGGGGGACTATCTCTACATGTCTCCTTTCTCTCTATGCACGTTATCTGATTCTGTGTATTTTTCTTTATCGAAGCCCATTTTAATGTACTAAAGGAATTGTATGGTATGAATCCACAAAACACAAAGGGTTTGACCCTAAATAGAGCCCCCTAATCATTCAAATCAATTCTTTTAGTTTGAACTTTGTAGTAATCATTAGGTTGCTTTGTCTCAGAATAATGATCTGGTTGACTGCCCTTGTGAAGGGTCCATTCTTGTTTGGTAGTTCAGCTGTAATTTCTAATTACCCATAACTTACAATGAAAACAGGTATCATCAGTCTGATTAGCAGATTAGATTCTCATACAACGGAGTTCCTGGGGATGGTAGAGATGGCTTTAAATTAAAAACACTTTATATTTCTTGTATATGAACAATTTTTAGATTCATTTCTGAAATATTATTAAAATGATTTTAAACATGATTTTATATGATTTTAATTCAAGTACAGTTATCTCTGAAGATCCCTTTTGAACTTTAATTTTAAATAATGACAAGAGAATTTATGGTATTTTTTATAAAACTGGCAGTTTTCTTTAGGAACTATGAGACATTTGGGGAACCAGAAAATATAAGACCACTAGTTAAAACCTACTTAGCCATATCCTGATGACCCAGACAAGTGAACACAACTTCAAATACACCAGTTTTTGCCAGAGTTTATTGTATCTTTGTGGGGCAATAAGGAATGAAAATTTGTACTCAAGTGAAATTTTGGTGTCCTGCTACTGTGAATATTAAATTTAGCAGTTTTCTCAATTAATTTTCTTTTCCAAAAATTTCACTTATACTCCATGAACTTATATGGAGAATCGATCATTCATTCCTTTATTTAATGTTAGGGGTAGCAACTAAACACTAAAAAAATCTCCTTCAATGATTTGCATAGTCAAGAGTTGAGGACATGAGTAAGTGGGTCACTGCGTCCCATTTAACCTCATTTGCCTTAGCTATAAGGAAGGAAAAATGTATTAAATATTCCTTCTAGTTCTATTATTCTATGGTTCCCCCTGGTGAAGTTTTACTTACAGAGTAAATCTAACCTTATTGAGTACCTAGTTTTTTCACGAAAGCATCCTAATGGTTGGTAATTTGGTGTTTCTTTAGGCTATGTCTCACTTTTGAAAGCAAGAGTCAAATCAAAATAAAGCTAAGGCATATCAAAGATTTAGTCAAAAAGTGAATTCCAGAGTATTTTCTTTGGTCAATACAGTACCTGTCTAATCTCCTGTGGTTCACTGTCTGTAAGACTGTTATTGATGTCAAAATAATGACTTTGAAACAATGTAAGTTCATCAAAGATTTACATCTGTTCAATAAATCATGCTTATTATATCAGAAAATATAGTAACAGAGTTCAGACAGCTTTCTAGTCTACCTCTGAGGAACTGTTCCCAAGGAACAATCTAGAGACTATCATTATTATAGAGCATGGCCAGTGTGTCCCAAGTGGAGGACCCACCAAAGGCCAAGCAAACAGCTGCCCTTAGTGGCTCATTGAGTTGTTGTCCAGCTCCTTCTATCTCCTTTGAATTCCATAATTTACATCCCAAGATGAGAGCAAGAGGGACAGGAGACTCTGTTTATCTAGAGATAGGGATTTCTATATTTATTTATACACCTAAGGAGATGAATGTCTTTGAAGTGTATATGTTGGTTTTGGCAAAATGAAGTAGAGTATGACTTAAGATCATATAGAGTCTGTGTTAGTTAGTTATTATGAGTTCTTTTTTTTTAAGATTTTATTTATTTATTAGAGAGAGATTGAGAACAAGCAGGCAGAGGGGCAGAGGGAGAAGGGGGAAACAGACTCTCTGCTGAGCAGGGAGCACAATGCAGGGTTTGATCCCATGACTCTGGGATCATGAACTGAGCCGAAGGCAGACACTTAACTGACTGAACCACCCAGGCACCCCTAATTGTTAGGAGTTATGAAATGTAAAAGAATATAAACACACATTAACATAAATATCTTCCTTTTGTAGTTAATTCTCATAACAAAAATATACTAGTAAGTACAAAGCTCAGTATTCTGGATAATTTGAAGTTATATCAGAGTGGTAAGTACTTCACCATTAGAGAATATATGTTTCTATTTCTAAATCCACTTGGCATATGTCATGTGTATATTTTAACCCAAAGTGACAATGTTCAGAATTACTCTCTACATAGCAGGACCTGTAGAGACTTTTTCTAACAGTCTTTCCACAGGAGAGATACAGGCATACCTCAGAGATATTGGAGGTTGGGTTCCAAACCACCACACAAAAGGCAAAATTGCAGTAAAGCAAGTAAAAGGAATTTTTTTTCGGTATACCCAAGTTTGTTTGTTTGTTTGTTTTTTGCATATCCAAGTTTTATTTATGCAATACTGTAGTCAATTAAGTAGGTAATAGGATTATGTTTAAAAACAATGTATATACCTAGTTGAAAATACTTTATTGCTAAAAAGGGCTACCCCTCAGTGTGTTGTTATCTTTTTGCTGGTGGAGGGTCTTGCCTCGATGTTGGTGGTTGCTAACTGATCAGGTGGTGGTTGCTGAGGTGGGGGGTGGGGGGAGAGGAGTGTGGCTGTGACAATTTCTTCATATAAGACAACAGTGAGATTTGCTGCAACAATTGACTCTTCTTTCCACCCATTTCACCAGAGCATGTGATATTGTTTGACGGCATTTTACCCACAGTAGAACTTCATTGAAAATTGGAGTCAAACCTCTCAAACCCTGTTGCTACTTTATCTACTCAGTTTATGTAATATTTTAAATGCTTTGTTGTCATTTCAACAATCTTCACTGCAATCTCACCATGAATAGAGTCCATCTCAAGAAATCACTTTCTGGGGGGCACCTGGGTGGCTCAGTGGGTTAAAGCCTCTGCCTGAGGCTCAGGTCATGATCCCGTGGTCCTGGGATCGAGTCCCACATCGGGCTCTCTGCTCAGCGAGGAGCCTGCTTCCTCCTCTCTCTGTCTGCCTCTCTGCCTACTTGTGATCTCTATCTGTCAAATAAATAAATAAAATCTTTAAAAAAAAAAAAAAAGAAATCACTTTCTTTGCTCATCCATAAGAAAAAACTCCTTATCCACTCAAGTTTGGTCGTGAGATAGTAACAATCCAGTCCCATCTTCAAGATCTACTTCTAATTCCAGTTCTCTTGCTATTTCCACCACATCTCCAATTACTTCCCCCACTGAAGTCTTGAACCCCTCAAAGTCATCCATGAGGGTTAGAATCAACTTCTTCCAAATTCCTGCTCATGTTGATGTTTTGATCTCTTCCCATGATTCACAAATGTTCTTAATGGCATTTAGAACAGTAAATCCTTTCCAGAAGACTTTCAAATTACTTTGTCCTTATCCATCAGAGAAATCACTATGCATGGCAGCTAGAGCCTTACAGAATGTATTTCTTAAGAAATAAGACTCGAAATTGAAATTACCCCTTGATCTATGGACTGTTGAATGGATTTTGTATTAGCAGGCATGAACATAATATCAATCTGTTGCCTATCTCCATTGGAACTCCAGGGTAACCAGGCGCACTGTCAATGAGCAGCCATATTTAGAATGAAATCTTCCTTTTTTAAAAAAATTTTTTAAGAATTTTTTATTTATTCCATTATAAACATATAATGTATTTTTATCCCCAGGGGTACAGGTCTGTGAATCACCAGGTTTACACACTTCACAGCACTCACCATAGCACATACCCTCCCCAATGTCCATAACACAATCCCCCTCTCCCAACACCCCCTCTCCCCAACAACCCTGTTAGTTTTGTGAGATTAAGAGTCACTTATGGTTTGTCTCCCTCCCAATCCCATCTTGTTTCATTTATTCTTCTCCTATCCCCCTAACCCCCCATGTTGCATCTCCACTTCCTCATAGGAAAACACTTACACCAGTTACTTGGACAAGTTCTTTAGCAGGAAGGAAGATACTGAAATGCTAGAAACTGAGCCAGTAGAGGATGGGAAGCTTGGGGAGAGAGGAAATGAGGAAGGATTTCTGAACAACAGTGGGGAGTTCCTCTTTAATAAGCATCTTGAATCCATAGGCATCCCGCAGTTTCACAGCCCAGTTGGGTCCCCACTTAAGTCAATACAGGCCACCTTAACACCTTCTGCTATGAAATCTTCCCCTCAGATTCCTCATAAGACATATAGCAGCATTCTGTAACATCTGAACTAAAACACTCAGCAGACATTTCTCTTTGTATTCTTCATGAAATGTGTTGTCTTTTTTATTACTAGTGTTTCAGTCATTTTTTTACTTGAATCATATGGTGTCATTTAGAAAGGATTTTATTAGTTCTTGGTTTTTAAAATCCAGACTTTTTTTCTACATGTGAGATGGTTTTCATTTTAACTGGCATGTCGTTTGCACACAAAAAAATAAAGAATAGAGCAAAATAATGCAATGCAGGAGGTGACAAAAGAAATGCACTAAGACAAGTAAAAAACATTCTCTCATAGAACAATGATCTGTTTTACAGGAAACAAAAATCTTGCCTTGAAATTTACACAGTGAGACTGTACATAATTGCATGAAAATATTTTTTTCCTAAAACATTTTCCATTCATGAGTATTTTCAAGTTTTTCATACTGTACACATTTCTTAAAACACATGATACCAGCAGCAACTGAAAATGAATGCCGAATTTGGTACACATGTGTTATCTACCTCAAGGTAACAAAAGTATGTGGCAAAACATAGACCACCCATAGTGCTTCACATATGCACTTCTATTTAGCCAGCGTTTATTGTAGTAAACTATTCTTAATAAAATTCACGCACTGTTTATAAATGTTCTGATACCATTCTTTATAGTGAAGTGTTACTACATCACATCTTATTTATTTTAGCAAATCAGTATATTTTCTGTATTTAATTATAAAAAGTTAACTTAGTTTTTGAAATTTATTTGCAAATACACTTTTCCATTTGGCACTATGGTTTGTTGCCTACTTAGCTGATTATATAATGTCAGCTCATCCTAAGGCTGTCCACGTACTTAATTTACTTAAGTATTCATTTTAAGTAAAGCGCTCACTGTGTATAGGAATTTGTATTTTGGAGGTGCTTGATCTATCTACAAAGAAACATTAGGAATTACTTTATTATAAAATGCTCCTAGAAGTCTTAACTGTGTTTATTTAAAAAAAAAACAAAACTGTAATGTTAGACTTGTGTGCATGGAAGTAACTAAGGTACATCATTATTGTAGTTTAAAAGTTGTACATGATAAGACATATTTTGTTTTTTACTGTATGTTTTTACTGAATGATCTGTTCCCCATCCCAAGGCAAGCATGAATAAAATTAGGTTAAATGTTAAATGGGAGATCATATGATAGTTGTCTTTCTCCGATTGACTTATTTCACTAAGCATGATACCCTCTAGTTCCATCCACGTTGTCGTAAATGGCAAGATTTCATTTCTTTTGATGGCTGCATAGTATTCCATTGTGTATATATACCACTTTTCTTTATCCATTCATCTGTTGATGGACATCTAGGTTCTTTCCATAGTTTGGCTATTGTAGACTTGCTGCTATAAACATTCGGGTGCACGTGCCCCTTCAAATTACTGCGTTTGTATCTTTAGGGTAAATACCCAGTAGTGCAATTGCTAGGTCATAGAGTAGTTCTATTTTCAACACTTTGAGGAACCTCCATGCTGTTTTCCAGAGTGGTTGCACCATCTTGCATTCCCACCAACAGTGTAGGAGGGTTCTCTTTTCTCCGCATCCTCGCCAGCATCTGTCATTTCCTGACTTTTTAATTTTAGCCATTCTGACTGGTGTGAAGTGATATCTCATTGTGGTTTTGATTTGTATTTCCCTGATGCCAAGTGATGTGGAGCACTTTTTCATGTGTCTGTTGGCCATCTGGATGTCTTCTCTGCAGAAATGTCTGTTCATGTCCTCTGCCCATTTCTTGATTGGATTGTTTGTTCTTTGGGTGTTGAGTTTGCTAAGTTCCTTATAGATTTTGGACACTAGCTCTTTATCTGATATGTCATTTGCAAATATCTTCTCCCATTCTGTCAGTTGTCTTTTGGTTTTGTTAACTGTTTCCTTTGCTGTGCAAAAGCTTTTGATCTTGATGAAATCCCAATAGTTCATTTTGCCCTTGCTTCCCTTGCCTTTGCCGATGTTCCTAGGAAGATGTTGCTGCAGCTGAGGGCGAAGAGGTTGCTGCCTGTGTTCTCCTCAGGATTTTGATGGACTCCTTTCTTACATTGAGGTCCTTCATCCATTTTGAGTCTATTTTCGTGTGTGGTGTAAGGAAGTGGTCCAATTTCATTTTTCTGCATGTGGCTGTCCAATTTTCCCAGCACCATTTATTGAAGAGGCTGTCTTTTTTCCATTGGACATTCTTAACTGCTTTGTTGAAGATTAGTTGGCCATAGAGTTGAGGGTCTATTTCTGGGCTCTCTATTCTGTTCCATTGATCTATGTGTCTGTTTTTGTGCCAGTACCATGCTGTCTTGATGATGACAGCTTTGTAATAGAGCTTGAAGTCCGGAACTTCAAGCCACCAACTTTGGCTTTCTATTTCAATATTCCTTTGGCTATTTGAGGTCTTCTCTGGTTCCATATAAATTTTAGGAATATTTGTTCCATTTCTTTAAAAAAATGGATGGTATTTTGATAGGGATTGCATTAAATGTGTAGATTGCTTTAGGTAGCATAGACATTTTCACAATATTTATTCTTCCAATCCAGGAGCATGGAACATTTTTCCATTTCTTTGTGTCTTCCTCAATTTCTTTCATGAGTACTTTATAGTTTTCTGCATATAGATTCTTAGTATCTTTGGTTAGGTTTATTCCTAGGTATCTTATAGTTTTGGGTACAATTGTAAATGGGATTGACTCCTTAATTTCTCTTTCTTCTGTCTTGTTGTTGGTGTACAGAAATGCACCTGATTTCTGTGCATTGATTTTATATCCTGACACTTTACTGAATTCCTGCACAAGTTCTAGCAGTTTTGGAGTGGAGTCTTTTGGGTTTTCCACATATAGTATCATATCATCTGTGAAGAGTGATAGTTTGACTTCTTTGGATGCCTTTAATTTACTTTTGTTGTCTAATTGCTGAGGCTAGGACTTCTAGTACTATGTTGAATAGCAGTGGTGATAATGGACATCCCTGCCGTGTTCCTGACCTTAATGGAAAAGCTTTCCGTTTTTCTCCATTGAGAATGATATTTGCGGTGGGTTTTTCATAGATGGCTTTGATAATATTGAGGTATGTGCCCTCTATCCCTACACTTTGAAGAGTTTTGATCAGGAAGGGATGCTGTACTTTGTCAAATGCTTTTTCAGCATCTATTGAGAGTATCCTATGGTTCTTGTTCTTTCTTTTATTAATGTGTTCTATCACATTGATTGATTTGCAGATGTTGAACCAACCTTGCAGCCCTGGAATAAATCCCACTTGGTCGTGGTGAATAATCCTTTAAATGTACTGTTGAATCCTATTGGCTAGTATTTTGGTGAGAATTTTTGCATCTGTGTTCATCAAGGATATGGGTCTGTAGTTCTCTTTTTTGGTGGGATCCTTGTCTGGTTTTGGGATCAAGGTGATGCTGGCCTCATAAAATGAGTTTGGAAGTTTTCCTTCCATTTCTATTTTTTGGAACAGTTTCAGGAGAATAGGAATTAGTAGTTCTTTAAATGTTTGGTAGAATTCCCCTGGGAAGCCATCTGGCCCTGGGCTTTTGTTTGTTTGGAGATTTTTGATGACTGTTTCAATCTCCTTACTGGTTATGGGTCTGTTCAGTTTTCTATTTCTTCCTGGTTCAGTTGTGGTAGTTTATATGTCTCTAGGAATGCATCCATTTCTTCCAGATTGTCCAATTTGTTGGCGTAGAGTTGCTCATAGTATGTTCTTATAATTGTCTGTATTTCTTTGGTGTTAGTTGTGATCTCTCCTCTTTCATTCATGATTTTATTTATTTGGGTCCTTTCTCTTTTCTTTTTGATAAGTCTGGCTAGGGGTTTATCAATCTTATTAATTCTTTCAAGGAACCAGCTCCTAGTTTCGTTGATTTGTTCTATTGCTTTTTCCGTTTCTATTTCATTGATTTCTGCTCTGATCTTTATGATTTCTCTTCTCCTGCTGGGTTGAGGGTTTCTTTCTTCTCCTTTCTCCAGCTCCTTTAGGTGTAGGGTTAGGTTGTGTACTTGAGACCTTTCTTGTTTCTTGAGAAAGGCTTGTACCGCTATATATTTTCCTCTCAGGACTGCCTTTGCTGCATCCCACAGATTTTGAACTGTTGTTTTTTCATTATCATGTGTTTCCATGAATTTTTTCAATTCTTCTTTAATTTCCTGGTTGACCCATTCATTCTTTAGAAGGATGGTGTTTAGTCTCCATGTATTTGGGTTCTTTCCAGCTTTCCTCTTGTGATTGAGTCCTAGCTTCAGAGCATTGTGGTCTGAAAATATGCAGGGAGTGATCCCAATCTTTTGATACTGATTGAGACCTGATTTGTGACCCAGGATGTGATCTATTCTGGAGAAGGTTCCATGCGCACTAGAGAAGAATGTGTATTCTGTTGCTTTGGGTTGAAATGTTCTGAATATATCTGTGATGTCCATCTGGCCCAGTGTGTCATTTAAGGCCTTTATTTCCTTGCTGATCTTTTGCTTGGATGATCTGTCCATTTCAGTGAGGGGAGTGTTCAAGTCCCCTACTATTATTGTATTATTATTGATGTGTTTCTTTGATTTTTTTATTAATTGGTTTGTATAGTTGGCTGCTCCCACGTTAGGGGCATAGATATTTAAAATTTTTAGATCTTCTTTTTGGACAGACCCTTTGAGTATGATATAGTGTCCTTCCTCATCTCTTATTATAGTCTTTGGCTTAAAGTCTAATGGATCTGATATAAGAATTGCCACCCCAGCTTTCTTCTGATGCCCATTTGCATGGTACATTGTTTTCCACCCCCTCACTTTAAATCTGGAGGTGTCTTCGCGTCTAAAATGAGTTTCTTTTAGGCAACATATAGACGGGTTTTATATTTTTTATCCATTCTGATACCCTGTGTCTTTAAGGTGACTGTTTCTGTATATTGTTTCTGTTCCTTTCTGATCTATTACTTTTAGGCTCTCTCTTTGCTTAGAGGACCCCTTTCAATATTTCCTGTAGAGCTGGCTTTTTGTTTGCAAATTCTTTCTGTTTTTGTTTGTCCTGGAAGCTTTTTATCTCTCCTTCTATTTTCAATGATAGCCTAGCTGGATAGAGTGTTCTTGGCTGCATGTTTTTCTCATTTAGTGCTCTGAATATATCATACCAGCTCTTTCTGGCCTGCCAGATCTCTGTGGATAAGTCTGCTGCCAATCTAATATTTTTACCATTGTATGTTACAGACTTCTTTTCCCAGGCTGCTTTCAGGATTTTCTCTTTGTCACTAAGACTTGTAAATTTTACTATTAGGTGACGGGGTGTGGACCTATACTTGTTGATTTTGAGGGGAGGTTCTCTGCACCTCCTGGATTTTGATGTTTGTTCCCTTTGCCATATTAGGGAAATTCTCTCCAATAATTCTCTCCAATATAACTTCTGCTCCCCTCTCTCTTTCTTCTTCTTCTGGAATCCCAATTATTCCAATGTTGTTTCGTCTTATGGTGTCACTTATCTCTCGAATTCTCCCCTCGTGGTCCAGTAGCTGTTTGTCCCTCTTTTGCTCAGCTTCTTTATTCTGTCATTTGGTCTTCTATATCACTCATTCTTTCTTCTGTCTCATTTATCCTAGCAGTGAGAGCCTCTATTTTTGATTGTACCCCATTAATAGCTTTTTTGATTTAAACTTGGTTAGATTTTAGTTCTTTTATTTATCCAGAAAGAGCTTTTATATCTCCAGAGAGGGTTTCTCTAATATCTTCCATGCCTTTTTCGAGCCCGGCTAGAACCTTCAGAATCGTCATTCTGAACTCTAGATCTGACATATTACTGATATCTGTATTGATTAGGTCCCTAGCTTTTGGTACTGCCTCTTGTTCTTTTGTTTGTGGTGAATTTTTCTGCCTTGTCATTTTGTCCAGATAAGAGGACATGAAGGAGCAAGTAAAATACTGAAAGGGTGGTAAAGACCCCAGAAAAATGCACTTTAACCAAATCAGAAGGGACCCCACATCATGGGGCGGAGAAAGAGGATAAAAATAGGTTCAGAAAAAAAGGAAGAAATTAAAAAAAAACAAAAAAAAACTAATAAAAATATAAAAAAGAAAGAAAAAAATATATATATTAGATAAACTAGTTAAAAATGTTAAAAAAGAAAAGGTAAAAGTTTAAAAAAATTAGCAGAAGAAGAAAAAAAAATTGAAAAAAAATTAAATTAACCGCAAGACTAAAGAATCATGGGGAGAAAACCATGAGTTCTGTGCTTTGCTTTCTCCTCCTTTGAAATTCCGCTGCTGTCCTTGGTATTGAACCTGCTTTCCTTGGTAGGTGAACTTGGTCCTGGCTTCATTTTCTGTTGATCTTCTGGGGGAGGGGCCTGTTGTAGTGACTCTCAAGTGTCTTTGCCCGAGGCTGAATTACACTGCCCTTACCGGGGGTCGGACTAAGTAATCCCCTCGGGTTCACGTTCGGGAGCTTTTGTTCCCTGAACGCTTTCTGTAGAGTTCTGGAGGACGGGAATGAAAATGGCGGCCTCCCAGTCTCCAGCCCAGAGTAGCCGAGCCCCGGGGCCCCACTCCTCAGTGCGCCCCCAGAGAACAGCGCCCAATCACTCCCGTATCCCTGGCCTCAGGCCTCGCTCTGAGCTCACCCAGCCTGCGACCTGTTCAAGGTAAGCCCGAGCCGAGAGCTCAGTTTTCTGCTCTGTCTATGTAGCCAGCTTCCCCATTCTAATATCTGTGAGCTCTGTGACACTCCGACACCCCCGATCCTTTTGTGACCCTGCGGGACCTGGGGCCACGCTGACCCCGCGTGGGCTTCTCCCCGGTTTAGCATCTGGAGCAATGTCCCTCAGTGGAACAGACTTTTAAATGTCCTGATTGTTGTGCTCCATTGCTCCACCACTTGCCAGGAGCTGGCGCTTGCCTCCACGGTCTATCTTCCTTTCATTTTGGATTCACTTCTCTGCCAGCCCTACCTTTCAGAAAGTGGTTGATTTTCTGTTTCTAGAATTGCTGTTCTTCTTCTCTTCGATCTCTCATTGGATTTGTAGGTGTTTTCAATGTTTATATAAGCTATCTAGCTGATCTCCTGCTACCTGATGTAGTCTCAGCCTGCTTCTTCTCCGCCATCTTGACTCCTCTCCTGAAATCTTGCTTTTGAGCAGTGGTTCTCAATAGTAGGCTTACAATATTTAGTAAACCATGTTGTAAGCAGATATGTTGTCATCCAAGCTTTGTTATTCTGTTTATAGAGCACAGAGTATATTTAACATAATTCTTAAAAGCTTAGGATTTGTAGAATAGTATATGAGCATTGGCTTCAACTTAAAGCCACCAGCTGTGTTAGCCCCTAAAAACAGAGTCAGCCTGTCCTTTGAAGCTTTAAAGCCAGGTATTGATTTCTCTTCAGCTATAAAAGTCTTAGATGACATCTTCTTTCAAGAGAAGATTCTTTAATCTACACTAAAAATCTGTTATTTAGTATAGGCACCTTCATTAAAGATCTGGGCTGGATCTTCTCCATCAGCACTTGCTGAGGGAGAGGGAAAAACAGTCACTGCTGAGCAGGGAGCCCAATGATGAGCTTGATCCAAGGACCTTGATTGTCTTGCACTCTTCTGTTATGGCTTCTTTCCTTCAACCTCATGAACCAACCTCTGGTAGCTTCCAACTTTTCTTCTGCAGCTTCTTTACCTCTTCCAGCCTTTACAGAATTGAAGAGAGTAAGGTTCTTGATTTGGATCAAGCTTTGGCTTAAGGGAATATGGTGGCTGGTTTGGTCTTCTACCTGGACCATTCAAACTTTCTCCACATCAGCAATAAGGCTGTTTCTCTTTTGCATAATTCATGTGTTCACTGAGGTATCACTTTGAATTTTACTTGAAGAACTTTTTATTTGAATTTATAAACTGTTTGATTCCAAGAGGCTAAATTATCAGCCTATCTCAGCTTTTGACATGGCTTCTTTGTTAAACTCAGAAAGAATTTAACAAAGAGTTTGACATGCCTTCTTCACTAAACTCGGAGAGACACGTGACTCTTTCACTTGAACTCTTAGAGGTCAGAGTAGAGTTATTAATTGGCCTAATTTCAGTATTAAGGGAAGGGTTCAGGAAAGCCCTTCCTTGTGTCTCAGGGAAGAGGGAGGCCCAAGGAGAGAGAGACAATGGGAGAACGGCTGGTCATGGAGCAGTCAGAACAAACGTTCATCTATTAAGTTCACTTTTTTTGGTGAAGTTTGTGGCACCCCAAAACAATTACAATAGTAACATCAAAGATCTAAACAAGTTACTTGGTTTCTAATTTTTGATATTAGGTCTTATCTTAATGACTTCAGTTCTCTCAACACACAGGCAACATTCAAAACCTATTAATGCTTACTAGGTCAAATCAAAAGTTGCAAGTATACTGAAGTCATTCAAATGCAAACTACAGGATCCCTCACAAATTACCAGTATCATGGTAAAAAAAAAAAAAGATATTAAAAAGACCCTTATAATATCACAGATCATAATATCACTGATCAGGTAGCACTATAAAAAATATGATAATAATTACAAAGTTAGAAATATGAGAATTACCAAAACATGCCACAGAGACACAAAGTGAGCAAATGTTGTTGGAAAAATGGCCTTGATAGACTTGTTTGATGTGGGGTTGCCACAGACCTTCAGTTTGTAAAAATATGCAGTATCTGCAAAGTGCAATAAAGTAAAGGACAATAAAAGGACGTATGCCTATCTACAGATTTTAAGCCTCTCATTGAGCTCTAGAAAATGGTCGATCTCTTTATTTTCTGGTTGACCACACTAAATCTGTCCCTTTTGATAGCATTCAAATATAGACATTTCACATTATCTCTCGAACACAAAAAGTTCAACCAAGAAAGCAATAGCATTTGTGAAACCATATTCAATTACCTCTATTATGATTTCCACCGGGTTCTGTCTTTGAATGTCCTATTTTCTATTCTTTTAACATGCAAGGCCTCTGAAGTCATTTGGGAAATAGCTGGGGACACCGAACTTAAATATACGGACAAAATGTATTCCAGCTCACATTAACAAAGAGGAGACAGGATTAGAATGTCATCCTTTTGCAACCGCTAATGAAGTAATGGATCAAGCCATCAACGGCTGCTAACATCACAAAAGGAGCTTCGGTCACCTAGTTCTGTGCCTCCTAATGAAAGAGCACATTACTGCCTAAAAAGTGTTCTTGCCAAAAGCAGTGAATGAATTTGACCATGCCTTTAGATCTAATAACCCATTTATTGGAAACAAAGGATTGGAGAATACATCAAATAGCACATCAGGGGAATGGTCAGCAAAATCCAAACTATGGGAAGTTCCCTGGGGCAAATGGCTTGATTTCTTCAATAAATAGACAAATAGGAACAACAACAAATAGGAAACAAATAGGAAAAGTAAAAGAGGTGAAAAGAGAATCCTAAAGATTAAACAATTCTTAAGAAATACAGTGTACTAACCAGTCACATTGAGAGAATCTAATATGAATCCTGATTCTAAGATAGAACTGAGAAAATAAAAAGCAGTCTTTGATGTCTGGGAACTGGTCTGATGCTCGCAGCAAGGCCATCTTGTCCCTTGGAGGTAACAATCCCCCAGGACATCAACACCCAATAAGATAACTCAGAGAACATTATCAAGTGAGACCAAAACAAGATCACCATGAAACCTACACGATCGCAAATATCCCCCTTTCTTGGCTACAATGGGTGGTTGCTACTTTGACCAATTATATTTTTATCAACTTCTGGAAAGAATTTAAAATTTTATTTTTTTTCCCCAAGAGAATCCTTGTCTTGTGCAATCATGGGAAGAAGAATTAGACATTCTTCACCAGTCTTTTGCATTTCTGCATGTTTCGTAAGGGAGGCCATGCCTACCATTTATTCCAGGTTATCTTTTCAAGGATGTTTATATAGCAAGTAGATGTGGAAGGCAGAGATCACGCCTCTTCCAGAAACAAAGGCCAGGTTTATTTATAAGGCTTGGAAGGTAGAGAAATTGTCTCCTTTGGTACGCTTGCTTTGCAATATAAAAGATTTGGCTTCCCTAAGTTCAAGGTCCTTCACTATAATACACCAAACTGCTCTTGCCTCTGCGCACACTGGCCTTGTCGCTGGGTGACCTGGGGGCAGGGGAAATGACTCAGGAGTCCTGATCATCATGTGGCACCTGTGCTGTCAGGACTAAAGTTCATCATCTCTGATCCGAGATTTCTCATGTCTTCTGCCTCCGCTGGACAGTGACGGGCCAGCTTGCTCACTTGTAAGTAGAGTGAAATCTCAGATTCTCTGCAGTTCTTTACAGAGCCACTGAGAAGGGCTCTTAAACACTCCATGGCAGTTCGGAAGCCTGCTGACCAGGGCATGGAGAGAAATATAGGGGAAGCTGTTGTTGGTAATTACACGTGGCGGACCATCTACTTCTGTATCAACTGGGGAATATGAACCCTGCTTGGATGATACATGACGTTAAAAGATTATTAATTTTTTTTTTTTTTTTTTTTTTTTTTAAGTAGACTCCACACCCAACAGGAGGCCTGAAAGTCATGACCCTGAGATCAGGAGTTGAATGCTCTACCAACTGAGCCAACTAGGCACCCCCAGGCTATCCATTTCTTTCCCTGGCATAGCCTAGCTCTGCTCAATTGATCTCCACCTCCCCACATATTTCTTTCTTGTTATTTTCTCCTCCAGTTAAATCCTTTCAGTATCAGGAAGTATCTGTCCTCACACAAAAATGTCATAGTGAGAAATTGTGAGCAATGTTTACCTGGAGAATTCTGTACTTTTCTCTGAGCAACTCTTATAACCCTATGTTCCCACATAGAAAACAGGGGTGGGATACATTTCGGGATGAGGTCTCTCTCTTTCTCTCTCTCAATTTCTCTTTTTCATCATTTGCTTAAGGAACAATTGAATTATATATTTTCAGAATAGTTTTAAATGTGTACCATAATCAGACCAACACAAAAGAAACAAAATGCCACAACACCTGTTCATATGCCCACCTCATGGACCTCAACTGAGTAGGAAACAGCCATAAATCCAGTGCCCATCGTCACTCATTGGAAACTGCCTTCTCCATGTTTAGGATTGTAAATGAATTTAAAATTTCTCACAAAATGTTCACTTGTCAAAGATTACTCATATACTTTATGAGTAAAGGCCCCCAAAGTGAAAAAAGAATTATAGGTTCCACCAATATAAAAGGATTAAGAACTTTTTCTGAAAAAAAGTGTGTGTTTGTGTGTGTGTGAGAGAGAGAGAGAGAGATTTCCAGATAAAATATTTATTTTGTCATCTTTTATATTTAGAGTACATATTTTAGAGTGATTTTGCAAGAGGATAAATAATATATAGATTACCTCATACAAAATATTTTGACATTTTGGTAATAGCCTAAGAACTGCCTATATAAATGTATACATATACAAATGCCTACAGAAATGTAATATATCCATGGTATAGCTTTCATTTCAGTTCATTTATCCAAATTTAATTTGTATATTCATTATTTACATCATTTTGAAAAGGTAATGTATATTTTGCTGTAACAAAAATATTTGGATTTTCACTAAGCATGATACGCTCTAGTTCCATCCACGTCGTCGCAAATGGCAAGATTTCATTTCTTTTGATGGCTGCATAGTATTTTATTTTTCCTTTCCTGCAGTATTTTCTTAAAGACTATTTGAAAACGGCCTTGTCTGATGTTTCAAATACTTCTCGAGTAATTCATATTTAGATTATATGATATTTTTCTACACATTTTATATCTTTCCAAAGTCATGGTAATGAAAGGACTTCTGTGAATGAATAAAAGTAACACAATCCTGAATATAATTTATAGTTTGTAATTGTTCTCTTTACATGAACCTAGAATGAGAACTTTGTATTCTTTGTAAGTGAGGCCAAATAAAATTTACTATAATGCAAAATTGTTGTTTTTATATTATTTCTTCTGGTGCTGTAAGTCCTGCCTCAAAGAAGAAAAAGAAATGAAGACTGGGTCAATCTCGGAGGTCTTTTCTATGTAATACTCTTGCCGAGTATGTGAACTCACTGTAAATCAATCCATTTCAATACAATGGAAACATCTCTGCTTTTTAATAATTCCATGGTTTTATTAGATTTTAAACATTCTGTCTATTGCAAAGAATAGGCCATGTAGTTTATACGTTTCCATTTGCATCAACTATGTGATAATTCAGTCTAAATGCTCAAATGTAAAAATCTTACCATTAGCATAATAAACAGTTATTGGTTCAGTATAATGCTGTTAGACCCTGAAAATATTTAAGAATTTTGCTGAAGAAAGTGTTAGGTTTTAGTCTATAAATATTAGGGAATAGTTTAGTTGTAGAAAAGCATTATGTATAGTGCAATCTGTTAAATTAAAAAGACCTTCCACAAACATTTGAATCATCAATGTTAACATAGGAGAGCAAATCTCTAGGTTCATCTAGATCCCCTCTTCTTTTCATCTATTCGTTTTTTGTTTGTTTGTTTTTTTAATCATGGTAAAAGAACACAACATAAAATTTACTGTTTTAACTATTTCCAAGTTCACACTTCAGTCAGTAGGGTTAAACATGTTCACATTGTTGTGTAGTCTCCAGATGTTTTGATCTTGCAAACAGAAACTCTATCCCCATTAAACTCTTTCCCAGTGCTTGGAAACCATTGTGCTTTGTGTCTGAGTCTGACCACTCTAGATACCTCCACAATGGAATCACATGGTATTTGTCTTTTTATTACTGGCTTATTTTACTCAACATAATGTTCTCAGAGTTTACCTATCTTGTAGCCTATGTCAGAATTTCTTTGCTTTTTAGGGCAGAATATTACACTGTATTTCTTTATCCCCCCCCCCTTTTTTTTTGTCATTTGAGTTGTTTTCAACTTTTGGCTCTTGTGCAAAAACATAGGTATCCAAGTATCTCTTCCAGACCTTGTTTTCTATTCTTTTGGAAATATACCCAAAATGGAATTATGAGACCATATGGTAATCTTATCTTGAATTTTTTTGAGATGACACCATACTGTTTTCCCATGGTAGCTGCACCAGTTTACATTCCCATCAATAGTGGAAAAGGTACCTATTCAGTTTTAAAGTCCTTATGATCCTTTTTGTAAAATGCATATTTAAACAAATTGTGTTTCAGTAGAACATGGAGGAACACTCTAGCAAAGATCTTGAGAGCTAAGTAAAAGTCTTGAGAATGACAAAAAAATTTCTCCGAAGTGACTCTTTCTAATCCACTCAATACCAAATATTCCATAAGGAAGTAAAAATCTAGGTACTGACAATGATGAATACTTTCGATATACAGATTGCAGATCTCAGAGTAAGAAAGCATCATAGACACCAAAGTGTCAGGACTCAGGGGCATCTGGTGGCTCAGTTGGTTGAGTGTCCAAGTCTTGATTTTGGCTCATAAGCTCATGGGTTGTGGGACTGAGCCCCGTGTCAGGTTCTGTGCTCAGTGGGGCGGCTGCTTGATATTCTCTCTCTCCCTCTGCCCCTCCACCGCCCCCACACACTCTCTCTCTCTCTCAAATAAATAAATAAATAAATCTTTTAAAAAAGTTTCAGGACTCAAATTGTACATGGAAAGCCTCCAGATGTGTTTCATTTCTCTCACTGCAACAGGGATTAATCGAGAATACCTTATTTGAAAACATCCTACTTTCCAGTCTACACACACTCCTCATGACCATTGAGTGAAAACCATCTGATCTGTGCATGTCTATAGCTGTACCTCACTGCAGGCCTTGCCTCCTCTGGTGTGTGGCCCGCAGGCTGCTTCTAATGACTAGCAGGCCTCCTCTTTCTCTCAATCTTCCTTTTGCATTATTAGTTATGTCAGGAGCTAAATGGCACCTTGTACTTAATTGTCTTAGTTAATGAATCCCCTCACATTTACCAATAAATCCTTTAAATATCTTCTCTTCTCTTCATTCTTCTGAGAGAACTAACTCTTTATCTTTCAATGGTCCCCTTAATCTCTCAGGTTGTCAAAAATGCACATTTTGTACCTTGAGATATGAGGCAACTACTTTAAAAAGCATATTTAACGAAGAAAAAAAAACATCAAAAGAACCAGTGTATTTATGCTTTTACCCTCTAAAGTTCTTAATGATAAAGGTCTCATTCATGTATTTCTTGATTTTCTAGCTACTTCAGCAGCATCTAATGTATTCTGCTGATTATCAGGTTATGTGATTTTAACACTGTTTTTGTATTCCAACCTTAGTGCTATAGTTAATTATGCATTTATTTGTACCCACACGTGCATTCATTGCTTGGCCAAGAAGACTTTTGTGAGCTGCTTTGATTTCTAATGACCATTTCTAAAAATTGGGACTAAGAATAAATTTTTCCCATAGAAACAATTAATAATTTTCTGTAACTTGTTTCCTTAAACAAACTTAGGATGAGAAATGAAAACTCTGGGCCTAAACAGTTGCAGGGTAACTTGTGCCACATCAACTGAGCTATTAATAAGGTGAAGTCACCACTCCCAGGGGAATCGAGTAAGTTTCAAATCAGCATCCGGCATGGGAGTCACCTCTGAATTTAAGGGATCTATGGATTCATTTCATTTCATTCATTTCATTTTTTAGAAAAATCAAAATGACTAAAAACAAACAAGAACAAACAAAAAATCAAAGCTGGGATGCCTGAGACAGGGAGAAATTGATCTTTTGCAAGTGAAAAAGCATAAAATTCAGGTAGAATAGAAAAAACAAAGACAAATAAATGAAAATACCATATACAAGCACAGATATCAAATGGAAGCAATAAAAATCTCTGTCCTTTTGAAAGTGCTTTCAATTCTGCATTTCCTCCCACTGAAAAAAGTCCTAGTATGATTCACGTATACATGCTAAAAGCCATTTTGTTTTTCTTCAGTTTCCTTAGAAGCATCTACTGGAATTACCGTGTAGGCATGTTTCATGGGTAGAATTACAGGAACCTCAAATTAGTGTGTGTGTGTGTGTGTGTGTGTGTGTGTGTGTGAGTGATTGAATAATGTCACCAATAACTGCCAAACCAGCCACAAACCTGTGGGGTTTGGCTTGACTTCACAATAAAGACAAATTGGAAAAATTCCTCTAAACTAGTCCTTAGTGTGAGAAAAATGCTATGTCAAAATTTCAATTTAGATGAGACCAGAACGAAATTAAATACCTGGGAATTGGTCCCGTTCCCAAGGCTACCGAAACTCCAAGTTTCTAACAATATTCTTGTACTGCAGTATAGAAGGAGGCATGCAGGAAATGGCCTGTCTGCCCTTGTTGAGGAAAATTGACCTGCTAAAGGTTATGTCCTCTCAAGGAATTGCTCCATTTCCTGATAATGCTATTACATAACAAAAAGGAAAGGGACCATACAAGATATTGTCTTGGTTTAAAATTTAAAAAAGAAGTATTAAGTGGACCAGAAATGTGTCTCATGTTCTTGAATGAAAAAAAGCAATAGAATAAGCAGCAAAATATGACAAATATATGGACATGATAATAATAATGTTGACATTTACTGTTTATAATAGCTACTCAAAGGTCTTACATATAGTGGATCCTCATTTTACACAGGAGAAAAATTATGCTTATTTACAAATGAGAAAAATAAAGGTCAGAAAGTTTAAGAAATTTGACTAAGGGGCTCCTGGCTAGCTCAGCCTAAAGAGCATGAGACCCTTGATCTCGGGATTGTGGGTTCGAGCCCCATGTGTAGAGATTACTCAAATAAATAAATAAATAAAGAAAGAAAGAAAGAAAGAAAGAAACTTAAAACAATGTTTGCCTGAAAGTGTATAGTGAAAGAGTGTCTGCAATATTGGAAGGACACAATAAATCTCAGCAATTATGTGTCAGGAGAAAATAAAAGACTTGAAGATATCCATCAGGAATATTTTAAGTATAAGGGAATTCAGTATAGGAAATTTGGCGCTATGGTAGTGTTACATTATTATTATAAAAGACCTGGAAACTTTAGGAAAAGTTGAAAGAAGGCAGAAGAATCACTAAGAGTTAACCATCCCAGATGAATCACTCTTAATAACCCAGAGGAAGACAAATACTGTATGGTACCACTTATACATGGAATCTTTAAAAAAAAATAAAGTCAAATTCATAGAAACAGAGAGTAGGAAAGTGATGGCCAGAGTCTGGGAGTAGGTGAAACAGGGAGAGACTGGTAAACGGCCACCCTCTGTTAGTTATAAGATGAATGAGGTCTGAGGATCTCATGTAAGACATGGTGGCTATAGTTGATAACACTGTCTTGTATCATTGAAATTTGCCAAGAGTGTCGGACTTAAATGTCCTCACCCCCAACCACCCCAAAAGGTAAAAAGATGAGGTGATGTATGTACTAATAAACTTGACAGAGGGAACTCTTTCACAATGTGTATGTATATCAAATCATCATGCTGTACACTTTAAATATTTTACAATTTTGTTTGCCAATTATACCCAAATAAAGCTGAAAAAAAAGGTCAATCATTGCTCATATTTTCCTTTATTGTTTTGTGCTTATATTCAGAGCCCACTTGTTTTTTGGAACATAACATTGAAATTTCCTGTTATCTTGAAGTATTATTTCAAATGCGCCATAATTTTCCCTTATTATTCACTTAGGTTTTTTACAGCTATTTATTTACTTAGGTTATTACAGCTATTGCTATTATAAATGATATGTAATGAACATTTTTGTGAATAAGTGTTTTCTGAATCTATAATTTTCCTTAGCTGAGATTCCAAGAGCTGAAAGGCATGCATTGCAGGGCTTGAGCCTTATAAGTAAACAGGCTTCACAGATTCCATAACTAGAAGATGCTGAAAAGTCCATCCTTATTTTCAGTGGAAGTCAAAGAATTTGGAGTGGCTAAGGGGATTTTAATGGCCATAAAATCCATTCTCTGCTTTATTGAAAGAGAACTGAGACCAACTCTCATACTGCCAAATTGCCAACGCATCAAAACCTCTTCTGTGTTCTCCTATTAGATGGAATGAACTATGTGTGCCCCTATATAAGGCCGTCCCGGGCATTTGCCCATGCAATCCCACCCTTTCTTTTCTGCTTAGGAACATGGCTCCTTGTAGGTGTGCAGTCTTTCCCTGCATCCTCACTTTTGATCTTTCTATGGCGTCATCCCACCTTCAAAGCAAAATGTTGCAATCTCCTTTTCTTTTCTTTTCTTTCTTTTTTTTTTTTTTAAAGATTTTACTTATTTATTTGACAGAGAGAGATCACAAGTAGGCAGAGAGGCAGGCAGAGAGAGAGAGAGGGAAGCAGGCTCGCTGCTGAGCAGAGAGCCCGATGCGGGACTCGATCCCAGGACCCTGAGATCATGACCTGAGCCGAAGGCAGCGGCTTAACCCACTGAGCCACCCAGGCACCCACAATCTCATTTTCTTAAAAAGCAAGCTTTCTTTGACCCACACCCTCCTCCAACTTCTATCTGGTTTATCGACTCCATTTTCCAGTAGAATTTATGAATGAGTTGTCTATACTTGTGTCTCCACTTCATCTCCTCCCATGGTCTCTTGAATCCGTGTTTTTCATTCATTTATTCAACACGGTCTTGGGATCTGTGCGGATAACCTGTGCTAGATGCCGTGATCAGGTACCTTTGGAAACTGGCAAGAATTTTGTTTCAGACGATTCCCTTCCAAAGACATAGCCCTTGCTTAGACTCAGAGTAAAAGGGAGGCGGGGCGAAAAGTGTGGATGTAGGGTAAGGAAGGAGAAAAGGAGCTATGACCAAGAAAACGATTTTGGAGTTCAGTGCCAGAGAAGAGAAAATGGGTTCTGAGGCATGCAGGTCTAATTGTGAACGCAGAATACTTCTGTGGTCACCCGTAGAGTTGATTCTGAGATTCATACTTCACTGATACATCCAGGAAAGCGGCAATCATGAAGAAAGATACAGGTCCTGCAAGAATTCTGAAGTGGTGAAAGCCCCTTGCTTGAGTAATTGAAAGCTAAACTGGACCCAGCACTATGAAATATAATTTGGCCCTCTTCTCCAGGGAATGGAGAAAATGATCTAATAGGTCTTTTCCATCTCTGCTTTCGGTGACCTCTGGCTGTTAACATCACTTTTCCTCGTTATGTCAAAATGAATTGCCTATTTACCACTGAACTCTAGAAAGCATTTTTTTTCCTCCCTAGGTAAGACAACAACCTAGCATTTGCTACATGCACTTCATTTCAACTTAATCGATGTGCCAAGGAGTCATTTTAAAATGGGTAATATTATTTCCAGGATATTTTGCTTACTTGCTGGCTGCATAGTTCCCCTTCATTGCCAAGACGGAGCTCCCCCAAATTTTAGAAGAAATTCCCAAGCGAATGTACAATATATTTGCAAAATGGGAAGCAAAATGAAGTGATATGGCCTTTAAATTGCCAATAACCTCCATTGCAGGGTCATTTATTAGTCCTGGAATCTGTTCAGGCTGGTTTTTGCCATGACAATGAAAACTGAAAAACAGTGATGCAGGATGACTGCATTTATATTCTACAATATTGCAAACATTTCTCTTTTGGGGGCAGGCAGAAGGAATAGAAATTATTTAAATTTCTTAACCAAGCAGTAAATAAACGGTGTTTCTTGGAGATATTTTACATACATATAACACACACATACACGCCCACACATAGATACATATATGTATATAATACTTCTGTCACTAAGAATAAGTGAAAGTTGCCTCATTTGTAATTTACCAAAAAAAAAAAAAACCTCATTGTTTCCTTCACAGCCTTGATTAAATGAGGCAATAAATCATATGTCTAAAACATGCCAGGCATCTGTCAAGGCAAAAGTTGGCTCAGAAAGTGACGAGTACAGAATTGTGGAGCAGTAGTAGTTTTATAGTCTGTCACGGGGATGACAAGTTATGATAAAGGGTAGCAGTATGTCTCCTCTACTGATAGTCCAGCCACATATTTCCTACTGTAATTCTTTTGTTTGGCCCTCTTTATCTTCATTTAAATGGGCTGCATCTCCTTGAGCTGCAGCAAAGACATATATTTTCCTTGCTAATGATGTGTCTCCCATGGTCCCAGGATTATTTTCACACTTGATGAAGTTCATCTATGGAGGGGGCCACGGGCAGTCAGCGTGTTACAAATAGAGACAGACACAACTTTGGTTTTTCTACTCTCTGTGCACAGACAAGCCCAGCATTGCCAGAGAGATTTGTTTTTCCTGGTTATCTTACAAAGATCTTTTGCCTATAAATTCTGCCTGTCTCTCAAAATTTGTGTGAGTCCAAATCCCTGGTTTGGAATCTGAGGCTGCACTTCCTAGTTATTTCAATAGGTTGAGAGTAAACAAATGTAAATTAAAAGTTATTAAAAATTTAATTACTTCAGCTAAAAATGAACAAGTGTGGTCTCCGCTAGAAAAGCAATGCCTCTCTTTGAACAATCCATGAGCAAATGAAATGTAACAGAAATGCGGTGTAAGTAACACAGTGAATGGTGGGAAACAGTGTTCAGTAGTCCTCACAGTCTGGTAGTTTACGATCTCAGCACGGATATAGCACATTTTCAGGTGGGAGGATAATTAGTAGCACAAAATATGGTTATTCAAAGTGTTTGATACAGATGGGATCAGGATTCTGAAAGGGGACTTGAGTTGGATGAGTAAGATTTACGTAGATGAAGATGAGGAAGGAAAGGTGAAGTCTTGTGAATGAACTTACAGAAAAGCAGGGAATGAGCAGTCCTGAGTTGGTCTTTATTACAAAAACATAGTGAAAAATGAAACAACTGACCAAACAACCAACCATACAACAGCCCCTCCTTGGATAACCCGTTACAAAAAAAAAAAAAAAAAAGTGCTCAGTGATGCAATATGTGAATCCAGAGGAAACCCAAAAACACTAAAACAAGCTATGTTCTCCATTGCCCTTTTTTCCCTTTACTGGCTGTCATTTCCTGAATGTTTTAATTTTCATACTAATATTTTTGGGAGCTAGGTAAAACATGCACAGGTGAACTATTTAATACAAAGCGGTATATATTGAAAAACCAAATGCACCTCATGCTTCCAGTACTCCATTTTTCCTTACCAGAATTAACCCTTTGACTAGTTTTTTATCTATATTTTTAGGATAGTTTAACCATCTAGAATTTTTTTTTTCAACAAAATCCTTCCTATATTACTTGGTAAAACATATTTACAAGAGAAATTACTATATTTAATTTTGCTGATGCCTTTGCTTTTCTCTAAGACTCAATTTTTTTTAAATTTATTTATTTTTTCAGCGTAACAGTATTCATTGTTTTTGCACAACACCCAGTGCTCCATGCAAAACGTGCCCTCCCTATTACCCACCACCTGTTCCCCCAACCTCCCACCCCTGACCCTTCAAAACCCTCAGGTTGTTTTTCAGAATCCATAGTCTCTTATGGTTCGCCTCCCCTTCCAATTTTTTTTTTTTATAAACATATAATGTATTTTTATCCCCAGGGGTACAGGTCTGTGAATCCCCAGGTTTACACACTTCACAGCACTCACGATAGCACATACCCTCCCCAATGTCCATAACCCCCTCTCTCTCTCCCAACCCCACCTCCCCCCCAGCAACCCCCAGTTTGTTTTGTGAGATTAAGAGTCATTTATGGTTTGTCTCCCTCCCAATCCCATCTTGTTTCATTTATTCTTCTCCATCCCCCTAACCCCCCATGTTGCTTCTCCATGTCCTCAAATCAGGGAGATCATATGATAGTTGTCTTTCTCCGATTGACTTATTTCACTAAGCATGATACCCTCTAGTTCCATCCACATTGTTGCAAATGGCAAGATTTCATTTCTTTTGATGGCTGCATAGTATTCCATTGTGTATATATACCACCTCTTCTTTATCCATTCATCTGTTGATGGACATCTAGGTTCTTTCCATAGTTTGGCTATTGTAGACATGGCTGCTATAAACATTCGGGTGCACGTGCCCCTTCGGATCACTATGTTTGTATCTTTAGGGTAAATACCCAGTAGTGCAATTGCTGGGTCATAGGGTAGTTCTATTTTCAACATTTTGAGGAACCTCCATGCTGTTTTCCAGAGTGGTTGCACCAACTTGCATTCCCACCAACAGTGGAGGAGGGTTCCCCTTTCTCTGCATCCTCGCCAGCATCTGTCATTTCCTGACTTGTTAATTTTAGCCATTCTGACTGGTGTGAGGTGATATCTCATTGTGGTTTTGATTTGTATTTCCCTGATGCCGAGTGATGTGGAGCACTTTTTCATGTGTCTGTTGGCCATCTGGATGTCTTTTTTGCAGAAATGTCTGTTCATGTCCTCACCATCTAGAATTTTATATATATATATATATATACATATATATATGTGTGTGTGTGTGTGTGTGTGTTATTATGTGTATTCATATATATATATGAATTTCTACCATAATCTTTTATTTTGTTTTATTTTATTTTATTTCTTTTCAGTGTTCCAAAATTCATTGTTTATGTACCATAATCCTTTAAACTGTAAGGGGATTTTTTTTTTTGAAAACCTGACACCATATTGTACTACTGGCCAGAGAAATACCCTTCATTTATTTATTCTCATCTTGTACTTTGACATAATTTCTTTTTTTCACCATAGGGTTCTGGTGAATTCTCATGAAATCTAACTAGAAATCATCACTAGAAGAATCATGACACGTCTCAAATGGTTCTGATATTGTCAAGTTGACCTGAGAGAGATACCAACATGGAAAAGCTGAACCAGTCTATGGCCCCTGTAACTTTGCAATGAAAGCCCTGTGATCTTTGGATCCAAAGCTCATGGATGGAAACTTGCCAAGATTTCAAACAAAAATTAACTCCCAGAAAAATGTCAAGTAAATACCCGTATAGCAGAATCCAAAGTGCCTTTTTATTTCTTTCTTAAGCTCAGAGCTAAATCTAAAGGGACAAAAAAGGCAAGTCACAAAGTATTGATTTAAAATACTTATGGCTGTGTTCTGTGATGTGACATGTTCAGAAAGATGCCTACAAGTTATCTTGAGCAGTTTCCTCTGAAAATGAGTTTTGAATAAACCTTAGGGTCATAGTTAGATACTAATTTTTTTTATAAGGAATACTTATTTAAAATATTTCAAGCAAAAGGTGTGTTTCATTGGACCCAAAGTAGGAAGGGTAACTGTGTTGTCCTCAAACTCATCTTCATTTTATAGATTTGAAAACTAGGGACTATGGAAGATAAACAATTGGCCCAAGGTCTTAGGGCTCTAGCTCATGTCAAAGTCTATATCCTTCTTAGGTATGTTGTGGCAGAATAAATCAATGTAAGGACAAAATATTGAAAACAGATTCACTTGTTATATTCTCCAACGTATAATGAGCAGCATTTCCCAAGTTCCTTCATTTTTTTTTTTTTTTTTTTTTTTTTAGGGAGAGGCTTTATTTTTTTAGAGATTGCTTCCATTTTTTTTTCAGAAACATTCGACGTTTATTCCAAACTGTAAACATTATTTGTATGTGCATTATGTACTATTTTCTTTTTTTATTATTAGTTTAGTTATTTTTATTATTAGTTTTTATCATTAGTTCCTGCATTTTAATATAGTGTTTTACAAGGAACACCAAATCACTCTTTATCTCTTCTCTGCTCCACTTACTCACCTCTACTCAAGAGCTGTCCCAATAGTTGGGTAGTTTGCATTTTACACTATAATTGCTGTTTTGATATCTGTCACTCCCAACTTGTCTGTAAGTACTAGCATCATGCCTGGCACATAGTAGGCATTTGGATGATAGTTTATTGAAGCATAATTCAATCACAGTAGCCACTTTTATTTATTTGTTTATTTATTTAAAAGGTTTTATTTATTTATTTGGCAGAGTGAGAGAGAGAGAGATCATAGTAGGCAGAGAGGTAGGCAGAGGGAGAGAGGAAGCAGGCTCCCTGACGAGTAGAAAGCTGGATGCAGGGCTCGATCCCAGAACCCTGAGATCATGACCTGAGCCGAAGGCAGAGGCTTAACCCACTGAGCCACCCAAGTGCCCCAGTAGCCCCTTTTACATATGACAGGAAAATTTTTTTTTCTTCTTCTTCTTTTGTAGTAGTTAAGATGTGAAAAGATATTGTGATTTGAAAGGAGAGTTTAAGAAATAATGATTAGATTAGTATTTCTAGAGTGGGTTCCTTGTTAATTAGGCATTAGTTTGAAAAGCAGTCTCGGGTGAGATTGTGGTAGATATCTCAGTCAGGTTAAATAGGGAATTTATCTAGTGGATAATAAGAAACCAGAAATGAGTTCTCAGCAAAATGACTTATAATACTACAGATAAAAGGCGCTAAGAACTTAAATTAGGGTGGTAACATTTGGAAGAAAGAATCAAAAAATGTAATGCATATTTGCTTATGAAAGGGTCCATCTTTATTATTTTTAGTAAGGTTAACAAGACCCAGAGAGAACAAGAAACTTGTCTATAATTGCAGAGCTGAGATTCTAATCAGTTTTCTTATCTAGTTACTTCAGTGTTAAATTGAAGAGTCTGAGTATAGTCCCCCTTCTAGAATAAGGTCTTCATCCTTGCTCTAAAAACAGAAATAGCACTGTCCAGAGAAGAGTGCTTATCTCACTGCTTGAAGCTTGTCTCCCTCTGCACATCTTTGAGACCGAGTAAGTTCCGGCACCAAAACAAAACAACTTGTGTCCAAGTTAGGATACTTGAGGCCAGTCAATTCCACTCTATCTCTCATTCATGTATAAGCTATGGTCAATGAACAGTATGCATACACCCAAATACATCTACTCCTCTCCGTCCCTCCGCTGCTTAATTCATGTAGTGACCCATTTTGTTTTTGTTTTGTTTTGTTTTGTTTTGTTATCCCCTGCTTTTGAATACCTCTCTTTCCTAGTCTTTCACTTGTATCCCTATAGCCCTGGCTCTACCATAAATACATCCGTATGCTCTCAACTTTGTAAGAAACCTCTTTCACCTCTTTGTCTCTTTCTCTTTCTCCTTCTGCCTCTCTCTTTCAGAGGACAGAACTCACAACCACCCTTGAAGACGTCCTCTGAGGAAACCACCCAGATCATCCAAATTCTATATCTTAGAACTGAGAAGGAAGCATCCTTCTGCTCCTTTCTGGGGATTTTCCTTCCAGTCATGTCTTAGCCAGCTCAGGTTGCTAAAACAAAACACCATTGATTGGGTAGCTTAAAGAACAGGCATTTATTTCTCAAAGATTGGGAGGCTGGACAGTTCAAGCTCAAGTGGGCTAGCCAATTCCGCTCCTAATGGGTGGCTCTCCACCTGGCTAGAAGATGGCCACTTTCTCACTGTATCCTCACATGGCAAAGAGAAAGTGCTGGTTTCTCTTCCTCTTCTTATAAGGCCACTAACCCCATAATATGAGTCTCACACTTGTAAAGTAATCTAAATCTAATTATGTCCTAATGGCCCCACCTCCAAATGCCATCGTTTGGGAGTTAGGCCTTCATCATATGAATTTTGGGAGGACACAAATAAATGTTCAGTCCGTAACAGGTCATAAACCAGACCAAACTAAAGATGTCCAGCAAGTCAGCTGTGTGAGGTCCTATCAGTCTCCATCACTGTTATTTATCACTTTATGGGTTTCTCCTTCTTCTCAACTGAGAATATTGGAGCCAGAATGATTTCAAAATCTGCCTGGATAATTCACATCACAACTTTGTTTTCTGGCCTTCAGTAACACTACTTTCATAGGGCTTCAGCCACATCTCCTCAGGATAAGCCCTTGTGACCCACCCTCACCCCAAACTGCCTCTTTCTGTTCCTTGACCTTCTGCTTTCATCCCATCATGTTCTCCATTGTCTTCCAACCTAAAGGTTCTCTCCTAGTGCTCTCTCCTTTTCTATCCAGGATAAATTCCACGGTTCAATATCTGAACCAACATTATCGTCTCCCTTGTCCTCACATTTCCTCTGCATACACTTGGCCAGACTTCATCTCTGGATCATATACCTGTAAGCTCTGTTATTCCTAATCTCAAGTAGCAGAGTTCATGCTGAAGGAAATACACTATCTGTGCATATCGGCATCACCACAAATTGACACGCTTCCATTTCAGCTGGGCCCTGAAAACCCGAAGTCTCTCTCTCTCTCTCTCTGATAAGCACCTTCTCCAGTTCCCTTTGATGAATCACCTTCACCTGTCCCCTTCAGCTTCTATTCAGTTACTTCTCTTCACTCTGTAAGTCAGATTTTGATTTATGGTTTTAAGTGGAGGTTAAAATTAATTTCAGCTTCCCTTAGAGTGTGAGCTCCTTGTTCATTTTTAAATCCTTTCTAAAGTGCTTGGCATGTCTTAGAGTCTCAATAAATATTGAATGAATAAATTTACCTTTTCCCTATCCACAGAATAATTGCCATGTACATTCAACTTATTTAGTTTCAGAGGATGTGTTTTTCTGCCTTACAGGACAAACTTATTTGTGGGTGCCCTAGATTCCAGCTCTTGTTGGCTTCTTTGGGACCTGTTCCATTAGCTTTTGCTTCACTCATATATTCAAATTCTTCCTCAAGTCATTGCTTTTCTTTAGCTATCAACCCTTTCAAGTCTGTCTAATACTAGATAAGCTAATGAAAATATTCCTTTAAGATCTGAATTTCTCTTTAGCTAATACGGAATGTTCTACTTTTGATCATCTCTAAAATCATTGTGAAGATGAATTTTACTCCTTCAAGCACCATGATCTGGCTTCAACCTCTATCTCTGTTGGGAAGCTGCTATTTAATGATCTCTAATTGTTAAAGTAAACATGCATTTTAAACTCCTTACCACTTCTGGAACTTGTTCCTCAGCTCTTATGGTTTTATGTTTTAAATGACTTCTCAGTTTCCAGATAGGCTCCTTTTCTGCTCTTCATCCTCTAAATGCTGATGTTCCCCCAGAACATCTTGGTCCTCTATTCTCACTCATCTTCCTGGTAATTTCACCTTATCCCGAACTGTATTGTGAACTTACGACTTCATATGACATCATGTTGCCTCTATGAAATAAGGCATAAATAGGGGGGAGTCCTCTATTCTCACTTGGTCCTCTATTCTCACTCATCTTCCTGGTAATTTCACCTTATCCCGAACTGTATTGTGAACTTACGACTTCATATGACATCATGTTGCCTCTATGAAATAAGGCACAAATAGGGGGGAGTTTTGCTTTAAACACAAGACTAAATGACCACTAGTTTTTAGATGATCTGTTTCAAGGGTCTCTTAGTGCTTTTGGCATTTAGGACTTGATAAGCCTTTGTTATGGGAATCTTTACTCATTAGATGCCAGGCACACCCCCCAGAGTTGTGGTAACTAAAATTGTCTCCAGACATTGTCCAATATCTCCTACAGGGCAAAACTGTCCCTGGTTGAGAACCACTGATCAATAAAAGTGGCTAATAACAATAAGGAAAAGAGGAATG
This sequence comes from Meles meles, assembly GCF_922984935.1. NCBI lineage: Eukaryota > Metazoa > Chordata > Mammalia > Carnivora > Mustelidae > Meles > Meles meles. The sequence continues at coordinate 159,070,154 of NC_060067.1, forward strand.
ATTAGTTCATTGCATTGTTGGGTTCTAGAAATGAGCTCTAATTTCAAACTAATCTGATCCTGTGTTGAGTAAGATCAGTATGTCTTGAAATTTGTACTTCTCCTAACCCCTACCACTCCCATTGACTTTGCTACTTAGCAGGGTGATTTGGCAATATTTCCTGGAAATTTGTTTTTTTCCCCCTCTTTGTTCTGTTATTTACTTTCCCTGGAATATAGGTTGAACAACAATAACAGTGATGGGAAACCTTAATAGCAACCTAGAATACTCTGTCCTTGTTGGGGAAGAAGTGGGGATTATTGATAGTGAACTGATCATGAAAGAAGGAAAATAAAAATTTTCAGGGGAACAATTCAAACTGCACCTAATTCACTTTTCAGCAAATTACTAAAACTTGCAATAGTTTGGTCTCTTTATGAGCCAAATTTAGCTAATATGAAAATTGAAATTACCTTAATAAAATTTTGAACCTTCATTACTTTTCATTTATACTCTTTTTATCTTATCTAAAATTTAAGTTTTCCACATTAGCAAGCTGTGTTTATCTCCCAAGAATGTGCCCTTCTAGAACACGTTGGCAAAAGGACCCCTCTCTACCTGCTTTCAAATTTGCTTCTTGGTTAAACAGTCATTGAGAGTGGGGACATGCCTATGACTGTTTTGGAAATAATTGATATCTTTAGAGTAAAAACCTGAGCATATGTAGATAGATGAGTTTGCCAGTTTAGTTTGAACGGACCAAAACAAAATAAAACGCAAAACAAAAACAAAATAATCTCAGCCAAATATTTTTTTATGTTAAAGAATCTTATAACTTGGATGCAAGAAAATCATCTTCCTTTCATGACATTGTGCCTAAATAGATTAACCAAGTCTCTAAAATAGGAGGAAGAGAAATAATGGACCCACTAGACCACAAATCGAATGGCAACAATTATATCCTGAAATCTGACTGAATTGTTACATTTTGTAAGCCTTTAGGTAAGGGTACTATAGATATGGACAAAAGGGAAACATTGACTTTTGAAAAATACTTTGAGTTTCCTATTTGTAAAGGATTTATGTTTTCTGAGGTTTCTTAAAGCAGCTCAGTTGCCATTGATGGCAGACAACCAGCTGATTAGAGAGAATTGGGAGATCAGTTGTTTTTTTTTTTTTTCCCATTAGTGTCTCTTGTTTGCCCTATTTTGGAGTCACTGGCTTTTTCTTCTTCTAGAATTCAAGGCACGCAATTCTCCATTTCCATTCAACTATGAAACTGTTAACTGGGCAGTAGTGGAACAAGGTTTCCCTTAAATGATTTTGACATTCTTCAGAAGCAAGATCATTGATCACCTTTAATCTTAATGGATTGGAACTAATTTCTGAAGACCTAAAGTTTCCTCAGCTGGAAAGGAAATAAATTATAAGAAACACCAACAAAACCCCACATACAGTAAACATAAGCTCCAGAGAGTAAAAGTCATGTCTTAACCAAACAGATGATCAGAGATGATTAATGCCTTCTGCATAAATTTTTCCCTGGAAAACTACTTAGAAATTCTTTTTATGTAGCACTAGCACTCACTGAATTCAACCTTAAAAAGACATCCTCTTTCCCGTCACTCCGTTTCCTAAGTTTACTTTATTTTTCAGATGAGCTCTTATGATCACCGAACCTATATTTTCATTTGTAGTTATGCTCTCTCTTTCCAGTAGGATTGAAGTTTTACCACAGTAGGGTATTTGTTTTTCTGTACTGCTACATGGAATGGTTCCTCGCATATGGTAAGTACTTAAAACCATAACATCAATGGAATCCCTAATTAGCAAGTCTATGTTTATAAGTTCTACTTCCATTTTCTCTTGAGTTTGCTGCTGGATCATTCATACTCAGCCTAGTATTACTACATTACTGCCTTGGCAATTACAGCTGAATTTACCATCTTTACAAGTGAGACAGAGGAACGCAAATTTCCGTACTCAAAGTAGAACTGTACTCAAACTATCCTTTTAAGATAGTTTAGGATTCAGTGGAATCCCCTCAATATCTTTTATGGCTATTTATTTAATTATTAAAGTTAGGAGAAAGCTTCCAGAATTTCCAGATATTGAAATGTAACCCTATCCTCTTTCATTATTGATGAGTACCTTGGCATATAATAGAAAATCTTCATTTCCGCCTTGCCTTCTCTTTTTAGTTGGAATAAATCTAGTTTAGATAAGGTAATGAATATGGAAATATTTTAAAATGTGTAAGATATTCTGAAATTTTAAGTCTTCCTGCAAAGCTGTTTCTGACTCAGCTGATTTTTGCATATTTGTTTTCAGGCAAATTATTATGACCTTATTATGTCTTTTTATTTGTCATTATCTCATCTTGTATTTTATTTAATTAATTTATATCCTTTACATTAGGAAAAAACTAAAAATATTGTATTTCCAGAATATGCCTAGCATAAGAACTTTTCCCTGTTCTTCTATGGAGATGTACTAGAATCAGCAAGAAAGTTATGGGATCTGTCAAATAGGTACTCATCTCAGTTGGTTTTCCTTCTTAGGAAAAATATTTCTTTTGGTTTTATCCTAGGGTTCAGAAGGAATGTGATGGTCACAGGCATTAGATGAATAGGGTAATATCTCCAATCATGTTTCTGGAAGCTTTCCATAGCAAAAATCACTTTTATCTATTTATTTTTTAAATTTGAGCATAGTTGGCAGATAGTGTTACTAGTTTCAGGTAGACAAAATAGTGATTCGACAAGTTTATACATTATACTATGTTTATTGTATACTATGTTTATACATTATACTATGCCAGTGTAACTACCATCTGTCACCATAAAACCTTATTACAATATGATTGACTATATTCCCTATGCTGTGCCTTTCATTTGTGTGCCTTACTCATTCCATAACTGGAAGCCTGTTATTTCTCATTCCCCTTCAACCATTTTGCCCATCTCCCTAACCCCTCTCAAATAGATAAGAAGGATACACACACACACACACACACACACACACACACAAAGGGATATTACACAGCCATAAAAAGATGAGATCAAGTCATTTGCAACAACATGGATAGACCTAGATCACTTTTTTTTCTTTTTCAGTTTACATATATATATATTTTTATTAACATATAATGTATTATTAGCCCCAGGGGTACAAGTCTGTGAATCACCAGGTTTACACACTTCACAGCACTCACCATAGCCCATACCTTCCCTAATGTCCATAACCCAAACCACCCTCTCCGTACACCCCTCCCCCCAGCAAACCTCAGTTTGTTTTGTGAGATTAAGAGTCTCTTATGGTTTGTCTCCCTCCTGATCCCATCTTGTTTCATTTGTTCCTTTCCTACCCCCCAAGCCCCCCACATTGCCTCTCAACTTCCTCATATCAGGGAGGTAATATGATAATTGTCTTTCTTGTATTGACTTATTTCGCTAAGCATAATACCCTCTAGTTCCATCCACATCGTCGCAAATGGCAAGATTTCATTTCTTTTGATGGCTGCATAGTATTCCACTATATATATATGCAGATACATATATATATATATATGCAGATATATATATATGAAGAGGTGAGATAGATATATCTATATATAGATATATAGATAGATATAGATATATGAGATATATGAGATATATGAGATATATATGAGATAGATATAGATATATCTATCTCACCTCTTCATATATATATATCTATATATCTATATATATATATGCATATATATAGATATATAGATATATCTATCTCACCTCTTCTTTATCCATTCATCTGTTGATGGACATCTAGATTCTTTCCATAGTTTGGCTATTGTGGACATGGCTACTATAAACCTTCAGGTGCACGTGCCCCTTCGGATAACTACCTTTGTATCTTTAGGTAGGTACTCAGTAGTAGATCACTTTTTTCCTGAATAAGTAGCAAATAAGCACTTCATCTAAATTGTGGATCAATAAATGATAAATATAATTTCTATCCTAGTGATTCTCAGTGGGGAGAGGTGTGGGAAAAAGTGAATTTTAGAATTCCCTGGAAATTTTTCCAACTATGCAATCCTTTCATCCATTCTCATATGGCTCTTGGATAATTCCACTAGGTGGCTGGGGTCAACAGAATAATGACTCCCTGAAGATGTTCACATTCTAACTGTCAAGACCTATGAATTTGTGGCTTGGCATGGCATGGCAAAATGAACTTTGCAAGATCTGATTAATTTTAAGAAACTTGTGATGGGGAGATTATCCTGGACTATCCAATTAGGCCTGATATAATCAGGCTTCCTTACAAAGGAGAGAGGAAGGCAAGAGAGCCAGGGTAATAGACACAAATTTGAAGATGCTACACTGCTGGTTTTAAAGATGGAAGAAGGAGCATGGGCAGGGGGATGCAGATTGTTTCTAGAAGCCTGAAAAGTCAAAGACAAAGATTCTCTGCTAGAGTCTCCAGAAGGAATGTAGCCCTGCCAACTCATTTTAGACTTCTGATCAGCAGAACTGTAAGGTAATAAATTTGTGTCATTTTAAGTAACCAAGATTATGGGTGATTTTTTAGAGCAGTGAGAGGAAACTTACTGGCATGTGTGGCTTGGAAAAAATTCTTGATACTCCTTCTGCTCTTAATGAAAATCACTATTTTGATATTTTACTAAGAGCTATTCAAAATAATGTACTTTCTTAAGGTTAGGAATATTGACAAGGAAAAATGTTAGGCTGAAGGTTTGTTTGAAAAGAAATCTTAACTGTTAAAAAAAACTTAGGGGGTGCCTGGATGGCTCAGTGGGTTAAAGCCTCTGCCTTCGGCTCAGGTCATGATCCCCGGGTCCTGGGATCGAGCCCCACATCAGGCTCTCTGCTCAGCAGGGAGCCTGCTTCCTCCTCTCTCTCTGCCTGCCTCTCTGCCTAGTTGTGATTTCTCTCTGTCAAATAAATAAAATATTTAAAAAAAACCTTAGAATATGTCCTTAATGGAATAATGTACTGAAACTTCACTTCTGTCTTCTGTACAACTCTACTAATGATGGAGTTAAACTTATATCTTAAAGTCAATGTTGATTGTCCCATGCATGAAATCTTAGAAAATGTAGACCTAGTTTTATATTGCTTAGAAGAAAATACTACAAAATTCCTAAAGGCATATTTATTACAGAAATTAAAAAAATTTTTCATTGTCTTAAGAATGGACTACTTGCAAACTCTTCTAGTGATCTGACTTACCACAATTTCATTCACATCTAAATTTTCAGAAGTACATCCATGATTTGCCACAATATATGAGGAATCATGATACATTAATACTTAGGAGCATCAAAATATAATTCTTCTTAATATTCTCCATTTCTTAGGTGATAATGAAAAAAATGTTCTCTCACTTGCTAAGTATACACATGATTGCTAAGGGATACTTTTCAGATGATTCCAACTTCTTTTGTCACCTGATGATGTGATATGGTGAACGCAGTAAAGTTGACTTTTCAAAGGAAGACCTTGGTCTCTATGAATGAACCAGCTCCTGAGGGGAAATAGGGTTAGCTCTACAGATCTCTCTGTAAAACAGAGCAGAAAATACATCATGAGAGGTGATCATTTTCCTGACCAGACTCCAAGGAAAACCACTAGGGTCTTCAAAACTCCACAAACACTTCTATGTGTAGTGGCTTTAAATGGCAATTTTGTCAAAAATTATACAGAAACATTCTTCATATAATTGGTCCTTATTTCTGACCTCAATAAAAACTGAGCATACCATTTAAATATGATTCTGTAGGAGACGAAAGTAATGGGAGTCCACCTATGTAGATCCATTGGGGGAAAAGAAAACTGTTGTCACTTCTTATGCCCTTGAGAAATAGCACTTTGCAAACATAAATGTACCTCTTTTGAATATTTTGCAAGGTAAATATCATTATCCCTTATTTAACCAGTGAAGAAGCTGACCCAAAGAGGCAGAGCTAGAATTTGAACCCAGATCCATCTGATAATAAAGCCCATGTTTTTTCTAGACTTGATACATGGGAATCTATTAGGAAAAAGCAGGGTAGTATGTTCCTTAAACTATGTTTATCAAATATCAGTTGGCTCAATTAACTTTGGGATAAGAGGAATTGAAGCTGAATCTAAACATTATGATAGTTTAAAAGGAGACCTAGGAATAAAAGAGACCTGGACACTAATTTACTCCATTGCATATTCTTCAGGGAAACAATTGACCAGCTAGGTCCTAGCTGATTCAGCTCACCCCCAGAATGTGATGATAAAATAAATACTTTCAATTTCTTTCATGAATGGAATATGCAGTTGTTTAATCTAAAATCTGATTCTTATTACCTGGGGATACTGTGAGAAGGGGTTTGACACACATAGTTTCATGTCAATTAGAGAATTTCATCCGCCAAAAGTCCCTTTTTCTGATTCTTGGAAATATCTTAAAGAATGATCTGCAGTATAAGGACTTTGGAATATAATCAGGAAACGTAACAATACTTGGATTGTCTACTGAGTCAAACGATGACAATAAATAAAAGGTGGTAAATTGTGGGAAGATTAGTTTTTACTTAGATCTCCAAATGCGTACAAATCCTAATCTTCACATATTTCTCTGAAAAACTCAGCCATGGACTTTAATGACAGTACAACTGGCCTCCAGGATTGACTAATTTTTGTTTTATTATTTTAATTTTTTAATAAAATTTTTATTTATTTATTTGAGAGAGAGAGAGAGTGAGAGAAAGAGCATGAGTGGGGGGAGAGGGAGAAGCAGGTTCCCTGCTGAACAGGGAGCCCGATTTGGGACTCAATCCTAAGACCTGGGGATCATGACCTGAGCCGAAGTTAGACACTTAACTGACTGAGCCACCAAGGTGCCCCTTGATTTTTTTTTTTGAAGATTTTATTTATTTATTTGACAGACACAGATCACAAGTAGGCAGAGAGGCAGGCAGAGAGAGGGGGGAAGCAGGCTCCCCACTGAGCAGAGAGCCTGATGTGGGGCTCGATCCCAGGACCCCGAGATCATGACCTGAGCCGAAGGCCGAGGCCTAACCCACTGAGCCACTCAGGTGCCCCTGATTTTTGTTTTAATTGGCTTGATGGAGTCATGGTTTTTGATAAAGAAGTAGGTGATAATTTGAATTCAAATATCTAAGAAAATCTACTAATGTTTTCTAAAATGTAACTGTACCATGTAGTGAACAGAAGGGCCATCTGTTCCCCAATGTTCATAGCAGCAATGGCCACAGCCGCCAAACTGTGGAAAGAATCAAGATGTCCTTCAACAGACAAATGGATAAGGAAGATGTGGTCCATGTACACTATGGAGTATTATGCCTCCATCAGAAAGGACGAATACCCAACTTTTGTGTCAACATGGATGGGACTGGAGGAGATTATGCTGAGTGAAATAAGTCAAGCAGAGAGAGTCAAGTATCATATGGTTTCACTTACTTGTGGAGCATAAGGAATAACACAGAGGACTTTGGGAGAAGGAAAGGAGAAGGGAGTTGGGGGGAAATTGGAAGGGGAGATGAACCATGAGAGACTTGGACTCTGAGAAACAAACTGAGGATTTTGGAGGGGAGGGGGAGTGGGGGTTGGGTGAGCGTTGTAGTGGGTATTATGGAGGGCACGTATTGCATGGAGCACTGTGTGTGATGCATGAACAACAAATCTTGGAACACTGAAAAAATAAAGTTTAAATACCAAATAAAACAACATAAAATAAAATGTAACTGTACCATGTTTAAGGCGAGGTTCCTCTATGCTGAGGGTTAGTTAGTGTTGCTATTAATGCACTGCTAAGCGTGAACATGGAGCTCATTCTGTTGTGCAACATCGCATGAGCCAGCAACCTCCACAAACTCCCCCCGACGCCTGGATCAGCACCATTAGCTCCACCCACAGAACGTCCACCTGTGAACCCAGAGTTTCTTTCCCTAAATCTAGGACATCTTGTAGTTTAGTTTTCAGAAGTGTAGTTTTCAGGATGGACAGACCCTAGTGTGACAAGCCCCCAACAAAAATACAACGAAAATACAATTTTCACTCTGCAGTGTTCTCACCTTCACGTTATTCCCTCCCTTTGAATGTAAGCACAACCTGTGATTTGTCTCTAAGCCTTAGGCTATGGCACAGGTGAAGGATTGTCACACTGTGATTAGGTGGCTTTATAGGAAGCTCATCTTGGGGCCCCTGGGTGGCTCAGTTGGTTAAGTGACTGCCTTTGGCTCAGGCCATGATCCTGGAGTCCTGGGGTCAAGTCCCTCACGGGGCTCCCAGCTCAGTGGGGAGCCTGTTTCTCCCTCTGATCCTCTCCCCTCTCATGCTGTCTGTCTGCCTGTCTGTCTCTCTCTTCAAATAAATAAATAAAATCTATTTAAAAAAGAAGGGAGCCTTCATTTAGTAGATTTGAGAGAGATATTCCCGGCTGGCTTGACGAAACAAATAACTGTGTTGAGAAAGCCAATATGGCAAGAAACTTCAGGCAGCTTCTAGGAATTGTGATCACCGTCAGCTGATGGCCAGTAAAAAGCCGGGGCCCTGAATTTTGCAGCTGGAAGACAATGAATTCTGCCAACGACCTGCATGAGCTGAGAAGCAGATCCTCTCCAGCCAGCCCTCAGATGGGAATCTAACCTGGCTGCAGCCTTGTGAGACCCTGAGCGTAAAACACCCAGATGAGCTGTGCCCAGACTCCTGACTCGTGGAAACATTAGTGACATCACTAATGTGTGTCATTTTAAGCTGCTCAGTTTGTGGTGATTTGTTATGCAGCAATAAAAACTAACACAAAGTTTTTTGTTTTTTTTTTTTAAATATCAAGGATGATTATTCTTTAATGCCAGAGTTTTGGAATATCCTGGCATTTTTGCTAGCCTATTCCTTCCATTTAGTGAGGAGAGAGACACTGTACTGTGAAATCACCCCAGAGATTGGTTAATGAATACCCCAAAGAGGAACATCATCTCCGCTGCCAGAGACCTGGTATTTTTTTTATAATGCTTATAGCTTAAAAGACAAGTGTCCAACGTTGTGTTGCTTTGTCTAGCTAAATAGGGTGAAACAGAATTTGCTTGTTAAGGCTCAGTTAACATTCATTATTCAAAGATTTTTTTTTCCGTTCTTCTTCTTCTTCTTCTTCTTCTTTAGATCATCGGCTTTCAGCGGTTTGACTCTCTACTTCCCGCTGACAGGAATTTGACAGATTAATCTGAGAAAAACATTTAATTCAATCAAGGGATATTTACAAGATGTTGTGGACTTGAGTGGACAGGAAAGAAAAATAAACACACAAAGGAGGAATCAAGAAGAAATGCATGGCAAAAGGAATTGTATAGATCACTTATTGCTAAGGTACCTGCACATTCGTGTTTCTGATTCTTTCCTCTGTTGCTCTCGGCTTTTGCTAGTTGGGTGCTCCAAGTGTCAGGCACTGCTAGCCGGCAGACAAATTTAAGTATATTGTCTTGCTGTCCCATCACTCTCCTTTTGCATTTCTGTGTCTCTAATTGCACATTGAATATTTAGACATGGCTTTTTTTTTTTTTTTTTTTTTTTAGTGAGAGTGGATTAGTATATAAATGGAAGAGAAAATTAAGAAATTCTAATATAGAGAGGAGTAAAAATAAAAATGTCCCCCCAATATATCTGGGAATAGAATGTATATCTTTATAGGCAGTCTATGTGATGGTCTATAGAAAAATATTATGCCATTCATTATATTTGCTTATCCTATTTTTTTAATCACTCAAAGATTAGAAAAACAAAGAATTATTTGGGGAATTTTTATCAGTAGTTAAAAATAAAATATATATACTTTATTACAAATATACACTTTCTCCTATCCCTAGTCACCTGCTTGACCTTAGACCTATCATTGGATAGGTCTCAGTCAGCTAATCAGTAAATGAAGGCTTTGGAAACCTACTGCTGTAAAGCTGACTTTGGTTCCATTGTGATCATAATGGGTAGCTCATATAGTTGTTTGCCGTGAGAAGTCAGAGTATTTTTCATTGTGTCTGACTCATGGCAGGTGCTCAGTAAATACACATCATATTCCTTTCCTTTTGCTCGCTCCTGCTTTTTACTCTAATTTTCTATCTGTGATTTGATAGAGAGGCAGAAAAAACTAGAAATTGCTTGAAAATAAGTCAAGACTTCCCAAGAAGGGAGTGAGATTTTCTCACAGCTGAGTAGTTGCATTTAATATATCTATTTACAAATGGGTCTCTCTCTTCCCAAGCATTATAACCCATCATTATACTTTCAGGCAGGGATACCCATACATGTAATTCCTAATATTGTACATCACACCGAATTCCATTGGGGCTTTTAACACACACCTATGTCATGGTGAGTTCTCTTTATTTCTTAGGTTGTGGCAACAACGGGATTCATTATTGCATTACATTGTCATGTTACTTATTGTCACAACAATAATAAGCATAAAGCTGCTTCGTAATTATGTAGCAGAGGAGCTAAGAAAAAGGCATTGCGTGAACACAAATTAGAATTCTCATAAAAATTATTTCCAACAGCAAGTGGCCTGGCCACTTGACAGATTAATCTGAGAAAAACATTTAATTCAATCAAGGGATATTTACAAGATGTTGTGCATCTTACTGCATTATCAGAATGCATCTTACTGCATTCTGAGCACAGGATTGATTGTTAGTATCCAGAAATCACTTATTTAACAGAGACATCCTTTCTCTATTATGAATCATTTACACGATTTTAACAAACTGCCAAGCACATTCAAATGTGTGGCCCAGTGACATCTACTACACAACACAGAATTATTTACTCTACCTGCCATGAATGTTTATGTGAAGACAGAATAATAAAATATAGTCCTCGTAATCTAGGGACATATGACTTAAGTCTGGAGGTGGAATAAGCCACATGTAGCCACTGTGTGTTCATGATACATAATAGCTAAATTGGTGGTTGAAACTAAATTCTGTTTGTATTCGGAGGAGGTGAATTGATGATTTGAACAGAGCTGGAGTAACAGCGTTTCCTGGAGAAGCAGACTCCTAAAAATGTGGTTTTTATGGGCAGAATGAAGTGCCAGGGAGTGAAATATTTCTGAATATGACTTCTGACATGGCTACGGCATGTTTAAATTGGTGGCAATTCGTAGCGGTACAGGAATCTAGCAGCGATATAAAAATCTAGGGGGAAGGTAACTGCCATCAGCAAAATTGGACAACTTCGGTGTATTGCAGGAGAGAGAAACTACTGAGCTGTCCCCTCATTGCTAGCTGCAAAGGATTGAAGGTGCCAGGTATACTCCCTGCTCTCGCCCCCTCATTCATTCTAGTTCCAATCTTCGGAGACTATCTTTCAGAGACTACTCTGTAAAATTGCATACACCTGTCCTGCCCCAGACCTTGACCTGGTACTTCTAGTTTACCTTGCACTGCTAAATAGTTCTCCTAAGCCCTTATCAGCATCAAATGCATGTGCGTGCCACACACACACACACACACACACACACACACACACGAGCTCCAATTGTCTCCCTTACTGGAGTAGAGTTTCATAAGGACAGTTTGGTTCACTGCTGTATATACCCAGAACATAGAAAAGCACCCATAATACACCAAGTTCTCAAGAGATATTTGACTAATGGATGAATACAGCATGAGATTAAGAAGCACTATCAAATTGCCCTTTAGTATAAAGGCCAGTCAGTTGAGGCAAAAATGGCATGTCCGTGACTGGTGATTTGTAGGGACTGACAGCAACCACCTTTGTTCGTGCTCCTCAGATAACTGAGACTGCGTCTTCGACCATCTGGGGCCTCTGAAGCCCAGAAGTGCCAGGCATATGCACTGGTGCCCAGGCACTGCCAGTGCGATTACTGACGCGGTGGGGGGCGCGTCTGTGGTCTGGCAGTGTAGATGGAATCACATTCTGTTCTGCGCTTCGAGGAACCATGGGGGAGAATTTGGCAGGTTGTGTATGGCTGAAGTGAGATCTCTGGGCTCATTATTATCCCAGTCAAATGTCCCTTTCTCATTAATATGAGACTAGTCAACCAATCAAGCAAAGAGCCCCACGGTTCTCTAACAGTTGCCAGCCCTGGAAAAAGGCAGTCTCTCTTTCTCTCTCTCTCTCTCAGATTTCTTTCTTTCTTTCTTTTTTTTTTTTTTTTCTGAATGGCTACAAAAGACAAACTCACAGTCCATAATGGGTTAAAACTGCTGAAAGCCCATCTGTAAAAAGCTACAATTACTAACATTTACTGACAGCAGTTGTAACAATGGAGAACAATTTTCTTAAAGCCAATTCAAACAATCTTTGGAGTGGTCATTTGGAGCAGTAAATAGGTTGCTGCTCAAGTAGAGAATTTAAAGGGACTTTTCCCTATCCTGGAGCGAAAGCAAGCATATTCTGAAGCTTAGTTGGGAAAGGAGGAAAAGAAATGTGAGAGACATATATCTTATTAAAAGTCATTCATTTCTCTGTTCTCAAACTAATGTGCCATGCCATTACTTCAGTACATAATGAGTGAAACATTGTGCATAATTACGCATCACCTTATGACAGCATGAGCCGTTAATCAAACAATAATTTTAAGGGTTGCCATGGAAGAAAGGTTCAGGTTTATTCTTGGACTTTTTTTTTTTTTTTTAAGTAGTACAAGCTGCTAAGTAGTGAAGCTCTGAAAAAAGGACCATCAAACCTTTAAATAACAGAATCTTTCCTTTTTAACTGAAATAATATGCCTATTCATCCTCAGAAGTTGTCATTTCTATTCAGAATTGCCTTCAAGATTTTCTTTTGGGACTTTCATGACTGAAATTATTCTAGTCTACTGAAAAGAAGTGATAAATGAAGTTAGGAACTTGAAGTTTTGGTTAAACCTGGGTAAAAATTTGGGTATGTGAATTTCATGGCTTTGTTTTTCTCTCCCCTGTCATAAATCCACATGAAGATGAAACGCATCGAAGTCATTTTTATGCAGCATTAAAATAAGTTTCCAGGTTTAATCGATCAGTTGATTGCATTTAAAAAATGAGATTTAGCTGATTTAATTGTTTTGTGATTTATTGGTTTAAAATGACCAAAAATGCTGCAGACTGGAGATGTTTCTTTAGCCATCTAGACTCCGAAAATTTTTATTTATTATGTCAGTGTGGATGATTGTAAGATCTATTTCATTCATGCCAAAGAAACACCACTCTCACGTCAGCCTCAAAACTTATTTTTTTTAGTTCTCTGTCTTCTTGCCTTTAAGAGGGGAACATCAGTGCTCAGTCGGGTTTTGAAGCCCCTCTGTGTTTGAAAGAAGCCCAGTTGGTCAGGTTGATATGGCCACTGAGACGTCTGGGCTCTACAAATCCATCAGCTCCTTGTGCTGCGTGTATCAGTGCTACGGTACCGCTCACATCAGAGGACAGACGATTTCTTCCTGCAGTACAACTCTATTCCCCCGGGATGGCTAATGATCAATAGTCATATCTTCAAAGAATATGCCATTTGTCAGTAGGAAGACAGGTAAGAGGAAACTTGGGAGCACTAAATGGAGAAAAATAAGTTTTATTTCTGTCAGTGATGAGATTGGTAGGCAGTTCAGCAAATGAAACAAGAAAGGCTCAACTAAAAGTCCATGGGGTAGGGAAGTCTGCCCACACTGTTTTCTAGCAGCGACAGGTTCTCATTACGGCCCCTTGAAAGCAACCCAGAAATTGACTGCAGTCTGCTATTATTAAGTGACATGATAAGGGGGACTACGAGGATGTTTTTAAATAAAGGCAGATCTATGAAGTAGGGTTTGTGAAGAAGGTGTAAATATGAATTTCCAGTAAGGTGGGGATCTTAGCCAATTTATTCAGGTTATTAAAATTAAAGTGAAACTAAAACTAAATAAATTTAAAATAATACCCTATCTGAATTACAGCTGAGAATTAAGGGAAATAAGTATGCCTCCATAGCAGAACGTTTTAAGAAAAGCTCTCTAGTTTTACTAATATAATTAATATAATATAATAACATAATACAATTTAATATAATATTGGTGGTTTGACACATTACTCTTTCCCCATCTCTCTGAGGAAAAACAGATACAGCAGGCGATGACTCTTACCATAGACTCATATTGATCAGTTTAATTAAAATGCTGTGGAATGCGTATCTCAAACATTCTGTGAGGCTGCAAATAGATATTTTCGCATTCCCAAGTGATTTATTTTTAAAGACTCTTTCATCTTGGCAAGAACAGAAGAAACTAGTCATAGTGTTTGCCTTCAGAAGGGGGAAACTGAGGGATTGGAAGATAGTAGAGGGGAAGAAACTTATTTTTACTATGTAAAGTTTTGTACCTTTTAAAATTTGATTCATGGGCAAGTATTATTTGTTGATGTGTATGTTTGAAAATATGTTATGTTTTCAAAATAAAATGCGTTCAAATGTTTAAATCATATATTTGAACTATGTAACATCACTTTTCAATACCTCATACGACTTCCTGTCTCAGGCGTGGATCTTTGGGAGGTTTTGGCTTCTCTGGTCCCTAATAAATCCTGGCACCAAACATAAAGGTGAAATAACATTACTCCTAAAGGCCCATTTATTTCACTATAGCTCTCTTTTAATTTTTATCTTATTTTTTAAACCACCTTACCTTAATACCTAGGAAATTTTTTAAAAAGCTTCTTTTTACTTTTGTAATCTCTCCTGAGAAATATTAACAGGGATAAGTACTTATACGTATACATAGATGCATGAACACTGATAATAACGGGCATATATTAAATATTGTATTTTCTATTGTGAGCAGGATGATTTAGTCTCCTGAAGAAAGTCAGATAAGGACTGAAAGTAGGACTGTGACTAATTCAGGTGAGATTTTGGGGAACTGATCCCATCAGTCTACTGCTGCCTTGCACCTCTGGAACTCTGCTAGAAAACCTTTTATGACTTCTTAGCGGTGTAATTTTGAGTCTATCAGGGAATTAACTATTCCAAATCTTTTACTTTTCTGCCTTTTTGATGGGACTGATGTTATCAATTCAATAGGGGTGTATAAAAGAGGAAAGTCCTCATGCTGTAAGAAAAGACACTTAAGATTGGGGTTGCATTATTTGCAGGCTCTATCTCTCCCCTCCTCCCCACTTTCCTTTATGTTTCTAGCATCCTAAAAGAAAAAGGGATAAATAAAAACTAGATACACTTACCCCAATTTTTGTGAGTTAAGATTACCCTTCACACTAGTTCATTCATTAAATTGCCACCAGAAAGAATACAATATAGAAGGAGGGAAAAAAAAGCAGTCTTCCAGCTATGGAAATTAAGGGAAAGTGTGTACCTAATGAGAAAAAAGAGCAGTACTTACCCATTATTGTGATTTCAGAGAAAAAAGTACAGTGATGAGGCACAATGACTTTTTGAAGAGCCTTGTTATGCATGAACTGGAAAAAAATGTCACAAGCATTTCTCAAGATATAGCCCAAGATACAGGGTAATTGGCAGTTACAAATTAGTGGTGATCAGCTAAAGTATGCCTTATTACTAAGAAGCCATCTTATTTCAAACATCTCAAATCACGCGCACCACTCTTGAAATATAATCACTGAAGCTTTTCTGAATTGGACCTGCCATATTAGCCTTAGAGCCACTCTCTCATAGACCTATCTTAGGAATTGCTGATATGCTGTTCATTTTCTGTCTCAATAAGATCTGAATCAGACTGACATAAAAGACTGCAGATGGATGGGTTTAAAGAGACGATCAAATAAATGTAGACTTTTTAGGGAACTAGAATCATTTGTGAATTTCTAGTTACCTAGAGGAGGAAATTCTTTGCAGTCTTTTAATCTTTAATTTCTGTCTTTATTGAGCTTCGTCAAAAGAGAAGATTATTGTATGTATACACATACAGCAGATTTTATACATTAGCAAAAAAGATTGGAAAATAAGATAATGAAATTCTATTTATAATGGCATCAAAGCATCAGATACGTAGAAGTAAATTTAATGAAAGATGTACATGATCTGTACGCTGAAAACTATGAAACGTTGCTTGGAAAAACTAAAGAAGACTCAAAGGAAGACACTATAGTCAAGGATTGGAAGACTTACTGTGGTTAAGAATCAGTTATTCCCCAGTTCATCTGTAGAGTCAATACAATCCTGATCAGAATGCCACTAGGTTTTTAAAAAAATATAGAATGCGTTATTGTATTCCTATTGCTACTGTAACAAATTACCACAAACTTAATGGCTTAAAATAAGCTTGTGATCTTGCAGTTCTGGAGGCGAGAAGTGTGAAATAAGTCTCATGGGGCTAAAATCAAGGTGGTGGTAGGGCTGGTTTCTTCTAGAGGTGCCAGGGACATCCTGTTCCTTGCTCCCAGCACACTTTGGCTTGAGGTTATGTTGTTTCAATCTCTGTCACATTGTCACATTGCCTTTTCCTCTTCTGTAGTCAAATCTCCTCTAATTCCCTCTTATAAGGACACTTGTGATTGTACTTGTGGCCCACTGGGATAATCTATGATAATCTTCCTACTCAAGATTCGTAACTTAATCACATCTGCAAAGTCTCTTTTGCCATATAAGGTAATATTCCAAGGTTCCAGGGATTGAGATCTGATTTTTTTTTCTTTTTTAGTAGGCTCCACACCCAGCATGGAGCCCAACCTGGGGCCCGAACCCATGACCCCGGAGATCAAAGCCTGACCTGAGATCAAGAGCCAGATGCCCAACCAACTAAGCCACCTAGATGGCTTGAGATCTGAATATTTTTGGTGACCATTATTCAGCCTACCACAGAAAATTTAAAATTCTAAAAGTTATATAGAAATGCAAAGAATCTGAACCAGAAAAGATAATCCTGAAGAGCTCAGTTGGAGGATTTATGTTACCTGGTTTCAAGATAGACTATAGAACTACAGTAATTAAGTCAGTGGTTTTGGTGTAAGGATAGATAGGCCAATGAAACTAGGGAAATAACAGTTTCCTGAATTTCTCAGTGTTCCTGTAAAGAGCCCTAGCTTCCTGATGCATATATTCAATAAAGTTAGAGAAAATGTTTGCTTTCCCTTCTCCCAGACACATTTTCACATACCATAAGAATTAGATCTGTAGCTATTTCTAAAAAAATTCTCTTATCCCAAAAGCCAAATGGTTACATCCCTGGATAGGCACCTAGATTAGCTCCAAGGTTTCTAGGGGAGACTAAACTACTACATTCCTAGGTATTCACATTTAAAATAATCTAAATATCTGTATAAGTGGTGCTGAATGTGCTTAAATAAAAAGTGGTTCTTTTGCCCAGAAAGTTTGAACTCCCTCTCCCCATCTCTTAGCCTATCCAATGTTGAAGACCAGACTTGAATGTGTTTAGATTGACTCAGAAATTCTTGACCTATAGAAATTTATATCGAGTAGGTCTGGGAAGGGCCCAGAAATCTTTTTAACAAATATCCCAAGAATTTCTTGTGCAGGTGGTTTAAGGAACACTCTGAATATGGCCATAGGAATTTTTTTTTTCCCCCAGAGAAAATGGGATGATTCAAAGTACTTG
Source organism: Meles meles (assembly GCF_922984935.1). Lineage (NCBI taxonomy): Eukaryota > Metazoa > Chordata > Mammalia > Carnivora > Mustelidae > Meles > Meles meles. The sequence continues at coordinate 159,087,683 of NC_060067.1, forward strand.
GTGAAAGAGATAAGCAGTGAAACACACACACACACACACACACACACACACACACACATTATGGAAGTAAAATCAGCATTGGTTTAATTATGTGAAGAGTTACTATAAATTAGTAAGATAAATGTATAAATAGAAAAAAAACAGGCTGGTGGTATGCATGATCAGTTTCTAAAGAAGAAACATAAATGGTGACTAAGCTATAAGAAGATATTCAACAACATTATAATAAAATCTTTGCAAATTTAAAAAAAAGGAGTGAGACAGCAACTTACAAATCATCACAAAGGAAAAAACATCTCCCATGGAAGTCCACTCACAAGGTGAGAAAAATAAAATGGGCTACAGAGAAGGGTTTAAAATGAACTAAAATATTTCTATGAGTCCACTGATTAAAGTTCCCGATGAAGAGGGGCACCTGGGTGGCTCGATTGGTTGAGCCACTGACTCCAATTTCTGGGCCATGGGGTGCAGCCCCATGTGGGGTTCTGTGCTTAGCGCTTAGCGGGGAGCCTGCTTGAGGGAGTCTCTCCCTCTGCCCCACTTGCTTGTCTGTGCTCTCTCTCAAATAAATCTTTAAAAAAATAATAAATTTCCCAGTGAGGAGAGCCTTGTGACAATATCACAAGTAACGGTTCATTATCATATTTACTGAACTCCATTGAAAGAGGAGCTGCCATTTCATAAATACCATTGAATGATTATTTACTAGGGACAGGGCAGCTCTATTACTCTTTCTCTCTCTTCTAGGTATCATCTTTTATCTTTTCTTATTTAATCCTTACAAAAGGTGTATGTGGTGCTTTATCTTCAGTTTTCAGATGGGGAACTAGATAAAAGGCAGACCATTTTGAAGGTTTGAATATATCACCTGTGTTCTTAAATCCAACACATTATTGCCTATAAAAATATTTAAAGGAATAGCTTTTTAATAGGAAACTGGATGGGTTAGATCTTATGTGACTATTTGGAAAAAAAAATTTCTGTGATTCAAATTGAGCATAGCCAATGGGTAGTACCTTTTCTCAGGCAAAATGAAGAACATTTGGTAAGTGACTTAGTTTAGAAGTGCTCAAGGGAACTGTGGGGTAGTAAGTGGGTGACAGGTCGTGGAGGTGGCAAGGGGTTGGGATGTAGACAGACGTTTATGTTCCCAGGGTAAGGAATGTCAGAAAATCCTTGACGGTTTGACATAATTAGAGATGTGGGAGAACGGATTTGATAATGCTCTCCAACATGGGATGGATTGCCATCATCAGAAATTACAGAGGAGGTGTCAGTTTTGAGGCAAATATCTCATTTAGGGAGAAATAAGCTCAGATTTCAGTAAGTATACCCCAATTCTCAGAGCCTTAGAAAAGATTTAGTCCCTGTGGCTTTGATGAAAGCTTTTTCACTTCAATTTCAAATTACTGAATTTCTTAATTAGAAAAATCCACTGTTATTTGTTGTTTTCATGAGATCCTCTTGGGCAAATTTTTTACTTGGGTAAACAGAGTTCACAGAAGATGTCAAGGTTTGGAAAAAATTTCATATGTATGGAAATAAATTGTGCACAGTTGCTCAATCCAACTACATTTCAGGCCATTTTGGTTTCTTTTAGAAATATCTATCTCTGAGTTTTCAAAATGCCTCTTCCTATGAATATATGAGCTTTCTCCTTTGGTCTGATATTATAGCTAAGCTTTGCAGAATTTATTAAAAGATACAGCAAAGTCAGCAAAAATAGTGTTCCATTGCTTCTGTCAATGCCAATATTGCATATACACTTAGAATTGTCTCAGAACAACTTAGAATTATTTTAGTTTCAGAACACTGGTGTTTAGCTGCATCATTAAACAATTATCTATGGCAAGATAAAAATCTTAATCTTGTTAGTGTGATGATACAATTTAGTGCCCCAAATGGTCCTGGATCCTAGTAATTACACCAAGATCAATAGTTCTACTTAGCTTACTTTGGAAATGACATGGGCTTTATTCATGGAAACCATTTGGTACATCTTCATGGTGCCAGAATGAGCGGTCTCTTCTGTATAAAAGTCAATTAAATTTTATTTGCAATTAGATGAGTGCAGCATTTACTGACGTGGCTACGTCTACTTTTCTAGCCATTGTTTGGTCCGTGTGCATTCTTGACTTTTCTTAGTAGAATGAAATAATTTCCTAAGTGCAGTATATCAAGTATACGTAGTTCTTTACCTGATACAGTAGACTGAACATTTAAGTACACTTAGATTTTTATTTACTGTTACTGATGATTGAAACCGAAAACCTCCATGATAGAGAATAAGAGCAACAGCTGTCATTTATTGAGCAACAAATACGTACCGGTACTATGCTGGATCTTTTTTTTTCCTATAAAACTCATTTATTCCTTCCTCATTATCATCTTAGGAGTATGTATAATGTGTGTAAAGTAACTAAGCATAAGGGGCGCCTGGGTGACTCAGTCATTAAGTGTCTGCTTTCGGTTGGGGTCATGATTCCAGGGTCCTGGGATCGAGCCCCACGTTGGGCTCCCTGCTTGGCGGGGAGCCTGCTTCTCCCTCTCTCATTCTCCCTGCTTGTGTTCCCTTTCTCACGGTGTCTCACTCTGTCAAATAAATTAAATCTTAAAAACAAACAAACAAAAGCTAAGCATTAAAGAGGCTAAATAATAGTGTGAGAAGTCACATAAGCTGTGGGAGAAAAGGTGGGATTTGAACCTACATTTGCTCTAACCCCAAAGCTCAATGATCCTTTTTCACATGATACTGCTTCCCATAATAGTATCACTGAAAATATCAGCAATCTTATTTTATTATTAAAAAAGCAAAAACTTTAGTGCAACTCTTCTTTTTTATTTGTAAGATGAATCGCATCATGTTAAGGAGAAGCTAAATGTAAAGACGAGAGCAAAATGGAGCTTTAGCTCTCTCTTCTTTAGGCAGGTAACTCAAATCTGGATTCTTGCTCTGACATTTCTCTGAAGCCACTGGATGTCTGTCCTTCAAGGGTTTTCTAGCTCCTCAAACTCAAAATGTCACCAACTGAGCTCATTATCTTTCCTCTCATGTTTCTTTATTTCTTGATTTCTTTCTGCCGGGGATCCACGGTCTTTGAGTTACATGGACTCAAATACTGGTGGCAGTTCTGAGTCCTCCACCTGCCTTCCACCTGACATTTCTCAGTTGCCAGGTCCTGTTGACTCCTCTTTCAAAATGTCCCTTCTCTGATTTCACTGCTTGCTACTTTAGTGCAGGCTGCTTTTATATTTTTATATATTTATACTATTTTTAAAGATTTTATTTTATTTATTTGAGAGAGAGACACACAGAGATAGCAACAGAGAGCAGCAGCAAGACCGAGCTGGGAGGAGAGGGAGAAGCAGACTCCTCACTGAGCAGGGAGCCCAATCTGGTTCTTAATCCCAGGTCCCTGGGATCATGACCTGAGCTGGAGGCAGATGCTTCACTGCCTGAGCCACCCAGGCGCCCCATACATACATAAATAAATATATATTTATCTCAAATGAACACATTGCTAGTTCCACATATATTTAAATCACAGGATTCCCAAGTTATATTTTAATTTAATAGATGCATGGGACCTGCTTATAGTAAAAAGAAATGTTTACTTGAAATTCAAATTTGGATGGGCTTCCTGTTTTTTGTTTTTTTTTTTGTTTTTTTTTTTTTTGTTTTTTTTTTTCCATTTTATTTATTTTTTCAGCGTAACAGTATTCATTCTTTTTGCACAACATGGGGGGGGTAGGGGGATAGGAGAAGAATAAATGAAACAAGATGGGATTGGGAGGGAGACAAACCATAAATGACTCTTAATCTCACAAAACAAACTGGGGGTTGCTGGGGGGAGGTGGGATTGGGAGAGGCGGAGCGGGCTATGGACATTGGGGAGGGGAGGCGAACCATAAGCGACTATGGACTCTGAAAAACAACCTGAGGGTTTTGAAGGGTCAGGGGTGGGAGGTTGGGGGAACAGGTGGTGGGTAATGGGGAGGGCACGTTTTGCATGGAGCACTGGGTGTTGTTTTTTTTTAAGATTTTATTTATTTGACAGGCAGAGATCACAAGCAAGCAGAGAGAGAGAGAGAGGAGGAGGCAGGCTCCCCACTGAGCAGAGAGCCCAATGCAGGGCTCGATCCCAGAACCCTGGGATCATGACCTGAGCCGAAGGCAGAGGCTTTAACCCACTGAGTCACCCAGGCGCCCTGCTTACTGTGTTTTTATTAGCTAATTCTGGCAACCCTTTCATAGTTTTGAATATAAACTCTTTAATCATCTGACCAATAAATGAGCCCAGTCAATGGCTCTAGTTTTATCCATCACTTTTGTCCTTCCTTCAGTCCATCCTTTCGTCCAATGATACTATCTACTGGTCCCACACAGGAGTTATCCTACTGTGATAGACTGAATATTTGTGTTTCTCCCCACATATATGTGTTGAAACCTAATCTCCAATGTAATGACATTTGGAAGAGGGCCTTTGGGAGGTGATTAGGTCGTGCAAAAGGATAGTATAGTATTCCATTGTGTATATATACCACATCTTCTTTATCCATTCATCTGTTGATGGACATCTAGGTACTATGCAGCCATCAAAAGAAATGAAATCTTGCCATTTGCGACGACGTGGATGGAACTAGAGCGTATCATGCTTAGTGAAATAAGTCAATCGGAGAAAGACAACTATCATATGATCTCCCTGATATGAGGACATGGAGAAGCAACATGGGGGGGGGGGTAGGGGGATAGGAGAAGAATAAATGAAACAAGATGGGATTGGGAGGGAGACAAACCATAAATGACTCTTAATCTCACAAAACAAACTGGGGGTTGCTGGGGGGAGGTGGGATTGGGAGAGGCGGAGCGGGCTATGGACATTGGGGAGGGGAGGCGAACCATAAGCGACTATGGACTCTGAAAAACAACCTGAGGGTTTTGAAGGGTCAGGGGTGGGAGGTTGGGGCAACCTGAGGGTTTTGAAGGGTCAGGGGTGGGAGGTTGGGGGAACAGGTGGTGGGTAATAGGGAGAGCACGTTTTGCATGGAGCACTGGGTGTTGTGCAAAAAGAATGAATACTGTTACGCTGAAAAAATAAATAAAATGGAAAAAAAAAAAAGGAGCTAGGGGTTTGGGGAAGGAGGTACCCAGCGTTGACATTTGAGAGGCTTGCAGGAACAGGGAAGATCTGATGCTGTGGACACGGATTTTCATTGCTACCAAGCCTGTGCTTTATATCTCTTCCTTGTGTACCTCGGGATATCAAACAGGAGTGTTTTGTGAAAATGTCTGGCCCCAGTGATATATTTTTATTCATTTTTTCTATCAGTTGATATTGAGTATTCTGTTAAGTGTCAAGCCCATTGCTTCTTACTCCAACAGATAAATTGCATCATTCTGGTTGTTTCTGGTCTGACACAAATACTAAGTTGAATGACAGCCCAGTTTAGCTCTTTGTAGAGAGATTTTATACAGGCTCAAGATTCTTTAGCTCTGATTTATTAACTACTTTCAAGAACATATATGAAAGCTGTATGATGTTGGAAAAGCAATGCCTAGGAACATAATTCTGGGTTCTTTTAGCCCCATCGATATGTAAATCATCAAGTAGAATGCAAATGCCCCACCAGCAAAATAGTCAAAATGACATTGCCACCATTGCATATGGATGAAGCCATGGCTGGTAAATTCCTTCCCCCAATATGCTCTCTCGCTGCATTATTTATGGACTTTGAAAATGCAGGTTGACTCCTGCTGTAATTCTTTGGCACTATTCTCTTCTAGTGGGATCTGTGAGCTGTAACCTGATCCTTGGATGGAAAGCATTTATCCTCTCCTTGACAGCAAAATTGTTACTCTAGACCAGCAATGACTGCATTTTTTTTTAAATTTTAGTCTTTACAACTGTGTAAGTTGAAGGAACAACTGAGGATTTCCATGATTTGATTGCCTTTATCTATCTAGAAAAATATTTAATATGCTTTCACATGGTCCTTTTTAATTAAAACGGAGACTTGGGATTTTTAAGGCATGTTGCATTATCTGAACACTTAAATAAATTTCTCAGTATTATTTAGTTCAAGGGTTTTTCCCCCAAGTCTCCTTTTTCCCCTTTTCTTTTCTTTTTTCATGCTGTTAGAACTTTTAAAAGCATCCACAGAGACAGCGAAACTTGTTAAGCAAATCAAATGTAAAGTACAGATTTTTTTTTAGGGAGCCACCAAAGGGAGAAGGCCTTTTTGTAACATGGACATGGAATTGCATAAAATACTTCAAATAAGTGAAATAGAGTTTTCAGGGCAGGAGGGATTGTCTATAAAATATTCCAAAATTTCATCTGGGAACGAGTACTTTCTTTTTGCCTAAAATCTGGAAATTTCCTTATAATAACTGTACAAATTAAACTGAGCTCAGGGACTGAAGAATGTAGTCAAGCGGAAGAACTATTTAATAAGCCGAGTAAAGAACAGAGGTCCGGAGAGGAGAGACACGAGAGACTAGGAAGAGAAACTGTCTTCCTTTTCTTCTTTTCAAAATTCTCTATCATTCCATCCGCCTGGATTTTTAACAAGCTCTTCTCTTTCTTTCTCCGATCTGCTCCTATCTGCTACTATGTTACATTGGGAGGCTGCTTGTTAGTATCTGCCTGAATGCTTTTGATTTTTCTTCCTTTCCCTCTGAGGTCATCATGAAAACACAACTCTAAAATAAGCCCTTGAAGTGTGCTGCCTTTTTTCTTTTCCACATAACTATTTCCTATACTTTTTTTTTTTTTTTTTTGGTGTTTGTTTTGTTTGGTGGCTTTTTGAGCAGACCTGTTTGCTGGGAAGGTCTACCTTTGGTCTGAAGATCACCCTCATCTTTTCTTGATGTGTTCTGGATGAGTACGGAGAGATGTTTAGAAACAGCTCGTGATCGCAGCTGAGTGGCGTTGGGTAAGATGGAGCAGGTAAAATGGAAACAGCTATCAAGCAGCAGGTGAATATGCAAAGTTATCACCATCCAGCTCACCCACAGTCCGTATTGGGAATCCATCAATTTTTATCACCCACTCACTGTTCTGGTGCTACCGAAATCTTATGTTGTGATCAAGGTATTATAATACTGAGCTAATTTTAGAGCAAGTAAAAAGCATATGACTAGACTCCTTCAGCATATGGGGAATCATTCAATAAATGGTATTGGGGCAGAACACCCAGCTGTGTGAACTCTATGAGTGTTTACTCATCTTGGATGAGTAAGTAGTCAATTCCACAAGAGCTATACTCAACAAGGATTCAGGTAATAGGGAGTTTTAGATTCTTGTGACAATTCTCCTCCAAGAAATTCCAATCATTCATATGCTGAAGGACTATATAAACATAGAACTGACCTTTTCTTTTCCAGTACACTACTTTAAAAAAGTTAAGTCTTAGAAATGTCATATGACTCATTTTATATTAAGGGACCATTAATTTTCTGTAAGTCACTATAGTTGATCTTTATGCATTGCTTACCTGATATAAATGTATTTCTATTTGGATTGCTGACTTCATTTTCTTTTTAATTGCCCCATTTGCACAACTTCCTGAATCAAAGTTTACCACTGTATGTTGCATAGTTGAAAACCCAGCTGTTGTTGCCATGGTTCAGCACTCGAGGGAGCCATGGGGGTCAGACATTGCTGGATCGCTAGAGCGCTGTTGCTGCAGACAACAGTAATGTGTTCCCCGAGGAGCACCTTTTTCTCAAACATGTGTTCGTTGGTGATGAAAACAGAAAACTGTCTTCACCAAGTCCTTCTTCAGATTCCCAACAATGTTTCTTAAGAACATAAACTTATTTCGAGATCACAGATGCAAGTTTTTTGAGTTAACCATCAGTGGTCTATAGAAGACAAAACTATCTCTAAGTTTATTGTTTATGATCTTGTATTAAAAAGGGGATACATGTAAGATAATTTGGAAAATAGAAAGAGGCAAGTAGTAGAAGAAAATCATATCTGGCTCTGCTGTTCAGAAGAAATCAATATTCCTATTTTGATTTATTTCCTTCCAGGTACACATATATAAATCATACACAAATTATATTTTTTGATTCAAGAGTTGAGTATTTACCCATTTTAATAGCGATTCTTCAAAATGATCATTTTACGAGTTGTTATTAGTTATATAGTATTTATTTCACTGTTCTTACATTTACTTTTAAAAAATATATATATTTTTTCATTATTTGGGGCGCCTGGGTGGCTCAGTGGGTTAAGCCTCTGCCTTCAGCTCAGGTCAAGGTCTCAGGGTCCTGGGATCAAGCCCCACGTCGGGCTCCCTGCTCAGGGGGAGCCTGCTTCCCTCTCTCTCTCTGCCTTCCTCTCTGCCTACTTGTGATCTCTGTCTGTCAAATAAATAAATAAAATCCTCAAAAAATATTTTTTTGTTGTTATTAGAAGTAACTACACAATACACACTATTATGACGAGATCGGGCGCGTTCAGGGTGGTATGGCCGTAGACAATACACACTATTATGTAACTGATTTTGCCCAATTATTTCCTAAAGATGGATTTCTGGTGTGAAAATAGAACACAAACACATATCTCCCCTCCTCCCATGTATATTTCTAAATGGTTTTACACAAAATACTTTAATAATTGACAAATAAGTTATTTTATTTCATTTGTCCAGAAAAAAATAATATCTTGTTTGAAATTAGTTGTCTTTGATTATCAGCAACATTAAACATTCTTGATTTATTAGTCCTTTCAAATTGGGCATTTTCTGTTAGTATATAGCTTACGTTTTTAAAATACTGAAATACTGATCCTAACTCTCAGGTCTTCATTTTAGGTCTATGCAAAAGAATTCACATGCATTATGTTTTATAGAAAAACCAAGCCTCTTCAGCACAGCTATTTCTCTGGTTCTAAAAGTCGGGTGAGATCACCCTTATCATTAAAGGCATTTGTCAAGGGCCGATGTGTATCCATGCTCAGTGCTAAACTAGCTCAAAAGATACCGTTTCCTCCCTGGAAGCATTTGAGATGATGAATGTGAAAGCTCCAGAAAGATGTTTACAAGGTAATTATTTGTCTACTTATTCTTATGTAACTATAAGTCTTAAGAAACTTCAACAAGAGAAAAATTTGTAAAATTGTAAAAGAAATTACAATGCAATGACTTCCAAACTGGTGTCCTTCATTCTACTCTATGACCTAAGCATTTAAATGTCTGAAAGAGATAGAAAATCAAATTGTTTCAAGTCCTCTTTGGATCATTCGTGAAAAGATACATACAAAACAGGGACCTTTTAATATCAGAAAACACTACGTATGGCTTAATTTTCCAGGTCCCAGGCTTGATAAAACCTTATCTCATATTTCTTGATTACTTATAAATGTAGACTTTTACAGGGTAATTGCTGTGGCTCTTTAAGTTCTGCTTGTTTTCATTTATGGCATATGGACCCCTTTACTGTCTTTCATTTTTAAGTCATTTAGCTATAATAACTTTTTCTTCTTCTTTTGGATCACTCCTCTGTCTCCCAGCAGAACAGTGTTCTGTGCTTGGTCAGTGGTGACTGACTAACGAGCTACTCAAGGAAACCATGCGGGTAATTCCTTTCGGGTGGCAATTCTATCACTGGTGACTGTCAAATGACAGAACCGAGAGTTTCTTATTTAAGCAAAGGGGAAACATTAAGTTGTGAAAATTTCTAATATGCTCTCCTAGATATTTACCACCTTACTGGGAAAGATGGTGTTTCAAAATATTTGAATCCTCCAAATACTTGGAGGAAAGTGTAACTATAGATGCTACTTTCATTGAGTTTTTGACTGACTTGGAAGGATAACTTTCATCCAACTAGATTTGTCCTTTTCGGCAAGAGCTAACTGTGGTATTGTCAACAGTACCCATTCTCTCTCTCATGTAGGAGGGTTCTCTGTGACTGCTTAGCTATGGTTCAAGTCACAAGGTATATTTAGAATGTCCTGTTGAGGAAAATAACTGGAATTCAACCCAAGAGAGTCCTAATTAAGGGGCATGGGAAGGAGGGGCAAGGGTAGAGCCTGCCCCTCTAGGGCAGATGAGATGAAGTAGGGCAGATGGGAGAGATGAAGTAGTCTGGGAAGATTCCCGTGGCAATCTCATGTCCTTTCATCTCACTGTTTCCTTTTTCAAAGTTGACATAGTCATTTTCCTTTGGCATGGTGGTTATTATATATATATTTTTGGTCTCCCTTTGCCGGAGATTATTTAATAGCTTTTAAAATAAGAGCTACGTGGAATGACATGAATCCAGTTTCATTAATAGAGGAATATTTATGCAGCTCAGGCCCCCAAAGTCTGAATATTTGAATTGGTAAGCTCCCTGTATTTCACTTTTCTCTCATGTACTTCTGCAGTTGAATGAGCAGAAGCATTATTGGTGTTCAAATAAGGCTTTCTGGGCTACTAAAAGTATATCTGTAAAATAAGAATGCTTTAGTTTTGCTCTTCAATATGGTAAGTAGATTTTTTTTTTTACATTTTATAAACCACTTGAGGGCAGGGAATTTTTTTTTTTTTTTAATTGGAAAAGAAGACAAGATCAGTGACTATTTACCCTCTCATTGCTCAGGCATCGTTCCTGGTCTCTGGTCATGTACTCACACTTAAACATACATCACTTTACACTTGATAGGTTGATCAGATTGAAAATCCCCAAGTGCTTCCTGATAAACTGAACAGTGGAAGCATATAGACAGTGAATAAACTTTAGAAGAAGAAAGTTTTTCTGTCATTAGTTTATCCAAAATAGACGCCCAACCTACAATTTTCTGGGTTCTGATTTTGAATTTTGAATATAACACTGATTACATAAAGGATGGTTCCCAAACGGTGTTTATAATAAACTTCTCTGCCTACATGTGAAAGTAAATGTGTGGAACTGTACTATAATCCCATCATGAAGCTTCCATTAATTCAGAGTCAAGGTTGGTAGAATAATCTGTGAGATTTAATAAGAGACCTAGCTGTTGGGGTCCGTTATCAAAGGAACGAGACTGAGGCAAAGGGAAAGTTATGCAAAGCCTTAGTCTATGCCAAGCATTAGAAGTCAGAATGACCAGTCAGGGCCGCCTCTGAAGAGAGCCAACCCCTCCCGATTTCACAGGCTGGTTTTATAGGGCGTAACTGCAGACCCAAGGTACGTGGCTTCTACTGGTAAGGCCTTTACTCCCGGAATCGATACCTGGAACCATATCAGGAACTACTGGGACGTTTATTCCCGGAATGAAGTCCGTGAATGTAAACAACAATATGGTTACCTAGGCAATATGGAGGTGCTCTGGCTAAGAAGGCCGTAATAGTTAAACAGGTTTTAACATTAAATTGGCCCTAACACTAGCTATAAGTTCTTCAAATTGTACCACATAATTTTTTCTTTTTCAAAAGTAAGTATTTGAGAACAGGCTATAGAGGGGATAACCTGATTCTAGAATCCTGCCTATTCCTAACTTGCCTGGCCAGAGCCTATCTATTCTCCTAGATTTTTTTTTTTAAGATTTTATTTATTTATTTGACACAGAAAGAGAGATCACAAGTGGTCAGAGAGGCAGGCAGTGGGGGAGGAGGAAGCAGGCTCCCTGCTGAGCAGAGAACCCTATGCGGGGTTCGATCCCAGGACCCTGAGATCATGACCTGAGCTGAAGGCAGAGGCTTAAACCACTGAGCCACCCAGGCACCCCATCCCCTAGATTTTTATTTGTTTAGAATTTTTTTGTTCTTAGATTAAGAGTTTATTAAAAAAACTTTTTAAAGAGCATATGTAAGTTTTGTTTTTTTTTTTGAGCATATGTAAGTTTTAAAAAAATTATTTAAATTCAATTTAGGTAGTACACACCATATTATTAGTTACCAGCGTAGAATTTAGTGATTCATCAGTTGCATTTAATACCGAGTACTCATTACATCAAGTGTCCTCCCTCCTTAATGCCAATCACTCAATTACCCCTTCCCCCCACCTACCTCCCCTCCAGCAACCCTCAGTTTGTTTCTCAGAGTTCAGCACCTCTTATGGTTTGCTTCGCTCTCTATTTTTAATTTTTGAAGAAGATTTTATTTATTTATTTATTTTTTTGAGAGTTCACATGCAAGCTGGGGGAGGAACAGAGGGAGAGAGGGGAGAAAGAGGGCAAGGGAAAAGAATCTCACACAGTGTGGAGCTCATTGTGGGGCTTTATCCTACCACTGCGAGATCATAACCTGAGTTGAAACCGAGAGTCGGGTGCCTAACCGACTGAGCCACCTTTATTCTTTCCTTCAGGTTTTTAATTTTAGAACCACTTTGCTTCTGCAACAAGCAGTGAAGAGCCCAACCAGGAAACTACTTCCTGCTTCTGTTCTCTCTTGATCCACATCTTTTTGAGCTTCATTTTCTTATTCTCATCTTGTCTTTTACATTAACTTCTGATGTTCGTCACTGCATTTAGGGAGCTGCTTGGGTGACTCCGTCTATTTTCTTACTTCTGTGAACTCCTTTGACACCAGTGACTCTCAGGGACCCTGGGGAGGTGTGAGGTGTTCCTTCCCCATGTAGATTCACGTTGGGATTGGAGGGAGGGAGTAAGACCACCTCAGAAGAGAGCAGTCACGCTATAAAGCAGTGAGTAGAGTTGGCGGCAGTAGACAGATCAGCAGCGCACAGTGTCCTTGACACTGTGCTTCATTTTGTTGACAGTGGAGGTAGCCAGATAGGAGCAGGCTGATGCAGGTTATTTCTGGGAAAGCTGTGGGGATGCAGGACATCAATGCTCTCAAGAATAGAAGACCACTCTAATCATCAGGAAGGGGGTCATCAGAGCAGAATTAGCATCTCAGGAGTAAGATGAGAAGATAGGAGCCGAAGAGCCAGACAGACTTGTTTTGGAATCATTTTTAAAGAAAAATCTAGAAATAATTGTATAAATTATTACTATTAGGTAGCACTACATCCCACTGATTTTCTTCTAGGTATATTCTAGGGCACTCTTACACATTACAAAGGAACATGTTCAAGAATTCTTACAGTACTCCAGTGTCTATGACAGAGTGACGATAGGTTTAGCATGCTACTCCCATTGTCTTGGCCAAGGCTGAAAGCTGAGACCCATGAGGAATACATGGTCCACATTACACATCTGGGAACTACCAACATGGTTGGGATCAGGTACCTTCTTACAGAGCTGACCGAGTGGTATCCCAAGAAAACCATGCCCCCAGTTTATGGGTGCCTGAGCGAAAGAGAAGCTGGCATTTCAATTCATAGCTGGATGTGCTTGGTTAGTGCATCAGGAAGAGGGTACAAGTCGGGGCGGAATGTGGGGAAGGTTCCTAAAACACCTTGATGCCATGTGTCTGGGGCAGGAGCCCCTAGAGGGTAGATGAAATCGCAGACTACAGTCTTAGTGATAAGAGATGTGATTGCTAGTGTGAGTACCAGCTTTGCATCCATGAACACATATGATTGAATCTTTCACAGGGTCAATATGCCCAAAGGGCCAGACTGTTTATGTGGATCCAAGAGGTAATATGCCAAAGTGATATGTTACTTCCAGTTTGAAGAATTTAACTGTTTCCCATTCATTGGCCAGAATAATCCATTGGCCACACCTCCTTTGAAGAGGGCAGTAAGTTTCATCCTCCAAGTATCCAGCAGCAGAAGAGAACTGTTAGTGAACCTTAATTTCTGACGCATCTACTCTATTACCTGCACAAGTGAAATTTCTGGATGGAGCTAAGCTAATGGGAGAGTTAAGGGACATTTTGCTTTTCACTCTACTCCTTCCTCTTCCTGTGGTTATAAGACAAGATTGTAGATAAGGGAGGAAAAATAAATAGCTACATTATGGACACAATTTTACTGTAGTGGGTTGAGCCTCCCTGATGAGCTAATTATATATGTATAATAGAAAAACATTGGGAAATGCCTAAATGTCCATCAGTAAGGGCATGGGTTACTAGATGTATTAATATACTTAAAAATACATTTGATATATAGGAACAGGGATAGATCCTATCTATTATAATGTTTATGAAATATAATGTTGAATGAAAAAAAATTGTATGAAATTATTTTATACAGTATAAAATTCAAACATATACAGCACCCTATCTTACACTTTTCATGGATATATAGGTGTATATGTGTGTATCTGTGTGTGTGCAGACAAAGATGGGCCAGAAGTATGTACCACATTGATGGTGCTGGTTAACTCTTGAGAGAGGAGAGAACTAGACGTTTTGGCAAGAGGAAGCCAATGATACTTCAACCTTATGTGTAATGTTTGTTAATCTAAAACTGTCTATGTAAGCATGGCAACAATCTTTATAACTGTCAACAGTTACAATGGTATGAGCATGTGCATTTGTCTCAATTATGCTCTGAGTCTTTTTCTGTTTTTATCAAAAAATTATCAAAATTTATAAAAAATTACATTAAACACAATGAAAAGACCAAAAATACAAAGGATGCATAATCTCAATACCTACTTGCAGTTTGAGGAGGCAGATGATGGATGTATTCAGTTGTTTGTGTGGGGAATATTGCCAGAATTAATATTTATGGGGTGTTTCTCGTATGCTATGTGGTACATTACCTGATATTTTCTAATTAGTTCATGGATGTCCTGATTTACATGCAGTTTGCATAATTCAGAAAGATGATGCAGAATTCCCTTGACATTTCTACTTTGCGGGTGAATGGAGCTTAGAGGTTACACTTGCAGAGCCTGTTCTGAGTTTAGTGCTTCCTAGTTGTGTGGCTTTAGGCAAGTTTCCTGATCTTGTGGAGCCTCAGTTCCTCTCCAGCAAAATGGGGAAGATAACCTGTCTTGCCTTGCAGGGCTGTTGCCAAACCCTAATACCCCTGTGGAAACATCTTAAAGCCTGGGTAGCAGCAAAATACACTAGTTTCTGAACTTACATTTTATTAAATAAAAAAAATAGACTGCTAAGGGAAGTATGGACACAGGTACATGAATTTTCTATTTCAGTGTAGCAAATGCTTGCAAAACCTCAAGGCCAAAGAAAATGGAAACTGCTTTCTCTCTGAATCCGGAGAGTAGCCTATAAGACAATGCATTAGATATTACACTGGGCAAGGGCGTGCCAAGACCTGACATACACCAGATGCTTAATCAATAGAAGCACTAAAGTTAATTATTATTTATGCAGTTTTACACAATTATAAGGTCAAGTGGAAATTAATGGAGAAGGGATGAAAGTAGAACTACTTGAGGATGCTTGCTAAGAAAAGAACATCATATAACAAACAGAGAAAGTCCTGCACTCTAGGAATATCTCAAAAAGATCCATTTACTCTTTTTGACAATAGTCTCGAGGGGGCGCTGGGTGGCTTAGTTGGGTAAGCGTCTGTCTTCAACTCAGCTCCTGATCTCAGGGTCCTGCTCGGTGGGGAGTCTGCCTCTCCCTCTCCCTCTGCCTCTGCCCCACCCCTCCTGCTCATGCTGTCTCTATCTCAAATAAATAAATAAAATCTTTATAAATAGTTTTGAGACATAGCTCTAAAATGGAAGTTGGTCAGTTTTATAATGTGTAACACCACATTATATTCAGATGAGAATGAATCTGTCTTTTAATATTTTGCAAATTAGTTTTTAATGGAGAAGACTTGGAAACAGAGAAGTCAACGTTATACTTTAGTTCCTAGAGAAAGTGTACAAACATGCCTTTCTTCTCAAGGAGGCACTAGTTCTTCAATAATCATACAGCCTTATAATTGAATTTTTATACCCCGCATCAAAGGAACTCATGTAAAGTAGGTCCATCTTATTTCTTACACCTGCAGTGGAAATGCCATGAGCACTCCAAGTAATATTGTCCTATGACAATTTTTTAAATTTGCATAGTTACAGGAGCTTTAATAACTTGACAGAGAACTTTCAGTAAATATTCAGTAAATCATGAGCTTTTGTTACTGCTTTTGCTTCAGTCTTCTTGAGTATCAGTTTTCCTTCCCGCAAATTTGTAAACTCTGGAATTAGAGTTCAGATACACTTGCATTGCTGAGCTGCCAGAACTCTGGATGGTGACTGTCTTATTTTATGATTACCTCTTCATTTTTATAGATGAGGATGCACCTTAATAATCATTAATAGCTACAAAAATAAATGCTTACGTTGAGGATTGGAAACCACGAATCCTTTGGCTTTCTCATTGGTACCCAACTGAAGGGAGATTTATATATGCTGTATCTCACACTAGTTAATCCTCAGAAGGATGAATTAAGTATCAATAAACAGTTTAAATGCAAAAATGAAGCTATTGAAGAAAATGTAATGAAAATGGTCAATGAAAGCACAGGCAGAATATGTCACAGAAAAAAGGAACAGAAGATCAGGGATATTGCAAAGTAAAAACAAGTTTACGAATGTCACCTCAGCTTAATTGAAATGAAAGTCAATGCAGAATCTCCAGAAGTCTGCGAAGTTTATACTAAAATTATACGAGCTTTTGTATGTTGTATCTTTTAAAAATACCAGATAAATGAGTCAAATGAATCAAATATTCGATCAGTGAAGTTTTGTTTTTTCAACTTAGAAATTAAATTGAAATGAGCATTTTGTAAAAAGCACTCAGCTATCATTTGTCTGTCTCCTATTTTATGGTTTCTTAGTGCCTCCCGATCATCCTCTATAACATTCTTGGATGTTGTAATGGAATCGGCAAGTGGGCAGTGTACTCTGATTCATAGTCAACCCGAGGGGATGAAAATAGCCTAAGTGGTAAGTTAGGACACATGGGTCCAGTGCAGTCTGAACCATTACCAAGTGTCTTTTTATAAAATGTTGGATTATTGGTAGTTTTTGACTGTGTTCTGTAAAGCCACAAGGGTTATGCAGAGGAGCTTAGGTGCTACAAAAGATGCCCCTTCTCTCCAACCTGTCCTTCTTCCTATTAAAAGAGCTTTTAGGGGAGCCTGCGTGACTCATTCGGTTAAGCATCTGCCTTGGGCTTAGGTCATGATCCCAAAGTCCTGGGATCAAGCCCAGCATCTGGCTCCCTGCTCAGTGGGGAAACTGCTTCTCTCTCTCCCATCATCCCCCACCCCTGCTTGTGCTCTTGCTCTGATAAGAAAAATAAGTAAAATCTTAAAAAATAAAATAAAAGAGCTTTTAGCTGTTTCCGTGTGTGTGTGTGTGTGTGTGTGTGTGTGTGTGTGTGTGTGTGTGTGTCTAAGGCTCCTTTAAGTTTTTGTTGTGAGTGCTAGAGTAGAATCCACAATTCTATTCTTGATTGTGAAACAGGGTACCGATATTAGTCTGCTGAAGAATTTTAAATATAGCAATCTTTAAGACCATTCATCTAGAAAACCATAGCTTAATTTTGCATTTTAGAGTTAAGTCAGGAGACAGTGTTGAGAACATATATAAATATTCATTTGGACACCACAATCAAAGATATCTTTTCTATTCTCTTTCTCTTGTGTATCTATGCGTGTGTGTACTAGAAAATGAAGACTTATAACCTATTTTTTTTTCTTTTTTTTTTTCCTACAGACAGAAATCACAAGTAGGCAGAGAGGCAGGCAGAGAGAGAGGGAGAAGCAGGATCCCCGCTAAGCAGAGAGCCCGATGCGGGGCTCGATCCCAGGACCCTGAGATCATGACCTGAGCTGAAGGCAGAGGCTTTAACCCACTGAGCCACCCAGGCGCCCCTAACCTATTTTTTTTTTTTAAGATTTTATTTATTTATTAGTCAGAGAGAGAGAGAGTGAGCACAGGCAGACAGAGTGGCAGGCAGAGGCAGAGGGCGAAGCAGGCTCCTTGCTCGGCAGGGAGCCGGATGTGGGACTCGGTCCCAGGACGCTAGGATCATGACCTGAGCTGAAGGCAGCCTCTTAACCAACTGAGCCACCCAGGCATCCCGACTTATAACTATTTTTAATTTTTTAAAAAGATTTTATTTATTTGAGAGAGAGAATATGTGTGTGCACAGGGGGAAGGCAGAAGGAGAAAGAATCTTTCAAATAGACTCCATGGTGAGCTCAGAATCTGAGGGGACGGTGGCCTCCATCTCACAGTCCTGAGACCATGACCTGAACCAAAATCAAGAGTTGCTCGTTTAATTGATTTAGCCACCCAGGTGGCCCTGAAGATTTATAATTACTGATAATGACTGTCAAGAGTTAAAATATCCAGGATACACAGGGACTTTGATTAACAAAAGTCCCTACAGTTCCAAAATATCTTCCCCAACTATTGATTGATTCCTCAAATTTTAATGTTGGCTTTATGCCTTAATTTTAAGCTTAAATCTTTATTTAAAAATGTTATTTTGTTGCTTTTTTTGTATAAAATTCCAGTGTTCTCATATAATAAAAAGTCTTCCTAAATTCAGTCCGAATCTCTACTTCTGTCATTAATTCTGTTCTCCATCTAGAAGGTTGATGTCACTAGCTTTGGAGAATTGTCATTGTTATTTTCATAGTTAAGGATGTTACTAAATCTTCCACAAATCTTTTTTTCTGATTTCAACAAACAGTTCTTTAAAAAAGATTATGGCTCAAACTTAATCTTGCAGTATTTTTGTTTCTCTTCTCTAGACACTAAACTGGCCTTAGCAAACTAATCCAGAGACTTTATTTTGATGAAAAATTATGATACAGTTGTGATTTACTCTATAATAGATCCTATGTTTTCCCAAAGAGTAATTATCAAAGAGTTTTGGAAGTCCAATAATGATAGCACTTTTTGTGTGTGTTTCAAATTAAGTGTTGTACCTCAGAAATAAAAGTTTTGAAAAATAAGTTGGTAAACTTATCAATAGTCTTAAAATGCTGGCACTCCAGTTTGAGAATCTTAAGATGTCTCTGTCAAGTGATATTGTCAAAGACTTATGTGATAAAATATTCATGACATAATTTTACAAAATTGAAAATACTACAAAATTACTTAAGTATCCAATGATAAAAGCATGAATAAATAGACATGCGATATTCTTATGTAAAATTGGTGGTTGAATTTTATTTTTAAAATTTCATTCCTTTGATTATATTAGAATTATTCATAATAGTACAAATTATAGAATGTAGGTGACTAAGCTCAGTGTACCTTATCCTAATTTTGGGGAAAGAGGGTATCTTCGCAAACAAAAAGATAGAATTATATGTGTCAAATATTAAAATTAATTTATGGGCAAGAGACTACAAATATTTTTTTCTTTTCATAGTTCATGGATTTTCAAAGCTTTTAAAAAATGAACATGAATATATAGTTTTATGGTCAGGAATAAAGCTAAAAATAAATTATGTATATAATTTTAAAAAATATTCATAATATTGAACACAGCAATTTTACTTCCAGTAATATTTCTGAATCAAATCACTCAACATATAAAATATATTATACTCATGAAATATTGCATTAAACATCCCTAAAAACATAAATGAAAATTATATATAATTTAAATCCAAAATTAAAGGACAGCTATATAAATTATATCACAGTTACCAAATGGACATCATAGACATTAAAAATAATGTTTATACGGATCATGTATCTATGTGAGATAATATATATTTTTTACTGTTAAGTAAATTTACAGTGCAAAATTAAATGTATAATGCTTTGGAACAAAATGAAGGAAGTATACCAACATATTAACCATAGTGTTTGAGCATGGTGGATATTTTTATCGCTTCTCCTTTTTCTATTTTTTTATTATATTACTCTTAAAGTAACATTCAGTTTTATTAAAAAAAAACCCCACAAGCATTCAGTCTTCTGATGTATCCTGATAATTAGTTGTTTACTCAAGGAGTCAGAGAATGATTAATATATACTGTTTTTTTAAGCAAACATCCACTAAAAAGCTTATCAAAAATTGACATATTATTTACATCATTCACAGTAGGGCTTTTGGCAACTTTTCATTTGTGGGGTTTTGGCCAGTTCCCACTTACCAGCACTTTTTTTTTTTTTTTTAAGTTTGAGTAGCTACAGCTTACTTAACATAATTACTGATTTCTCTTAGGGCCACCACACAGTCCATTAATCTAATAATGCTGGTTTTCCACGTTGATTTTTTTATGAAAGAGTTCTTGCAAGGTCATGAGAAGTACAAGCACATAGGACTTTTTGTACCTCCCCGGTGAAACTCGGATGGAATAATTTAAGTAGCTCTAGAGACGGTCATTAGCAAGGTTGGTAGACACAGCGGTCCAGACCAGAGGTGCAGCTATTACTTGCTCTCCTGCTTTTCGCAGTCATTCAGAAAGACGGGAAGTCACGGCAAGTGCATCAAACAGAGCACCGGCCTTTGTATCTCATGAATGTGACTAATGGCTGTCACCTGGGCAGTGATTTGCTGTGAAGTCTGAAAATGAGGGTCCAGCCTAAACTGTTTTTATGGCTCCCAAAACTCTGAAACAGCACCCTGACCTGTGGCATCCCTTCCTAATTTTGTTCACTGCCTTCTTTGTGGTCCAGGCAGGAAATGAGGATTCTAAGGAATATGTGGGTCTGGATTCATTTTGTCCTTTATAGGGTCTCATCCAATGGCAGAGAAAAATTAGTGAAATCATTGCTATTCAAAGATCAACATTGTCTTCAACTAAAAGATTTTTTTTTTTAGCATCATTTAAGACCACAATCACCTACTACTATAATATAAACATTTAACTCTGAGCCTCAACTCTACTTGGTCTTTGACCTAAACACCTTCACTTAAAAATCATAGTTCATTTTTGCTTGTGACCGAATGACACTTGAAAGATTAAAGTTTCATTTGCCTTTGAAACGTGAGTTAGTGATGTTTTCTCAACTCTCCTGTTTCATTCTTCTTCTTTTTTTTTTTTTGGTATGTTCATTTTTATCTATTTTTTGAAGGAACAAAACATTTTTATTTTTATTTATTTATATTTTTAGAATTTTTAGAAAAATTTATTCATTTGAGAGAGACACAGAGACAAGACAGAGAGAGAATAAGCAGGGGGAGAGGCAGAGGGAGAGGGAGAAACAGACTCCCCGCTGAGCTGGGAGCCTGATGCGGGATTCAATCCCAGGGCCTGGAGATCATGACCTGAGCTGAAGGCAGATACTTAACCATCTGTGTCACCCAGGCGCCCCAAAACATTTTTATTTTATTTTTTAATTTTATGTTTTTATTCTGTTCAATTAGCCAACACATAGTACATCATTAGTTTTTGATGAAGTGTTCAACAATTACCTGCATATAACACCCAGGATTCATTACCACACTTGCCCTCCTTTTTCAATCTTAATGAAGTACTGGGCTAATTATATTTCTATCATGTGTACATGGTTAGAAGGTAAAAATCCTACTATAAAATCAGGTACCCAAATCCAGTATGTACTTTATGTGTATGATAGCCTACAGCCAGTGGACCAAATTTTTCCTCCCTTTATTAAGCAAGATGTTTCCAAGGGATCTGGAAGTTTAAATTCTGGCATCATAAGCCACAATTTCAGGGAACACCACTCCATGTTCTGTTTATTACAACCCCTATGAAAGATTTATAGTTGAAAGGGGTCTCCTTTTTTCAAAGGTATATTCCTAGATATTGGATTACTTAGATAACACTGAAGCTCCAGACTCAACTAAGAGAATTTGTTGCTAGGAGACCTACCCTAAAAGAATGGCTAAAGAAAGTTCTCTGAGAAGAAAGGAAAGGCTAAAAGAAAAAATATCTTGGAATATCACAACAGAAGAAAGACAAAGCAAAAAAGCAAAAGCATTGGGAAATTGCAGTACACTTTCTTTTTCTTGAATTTTTGAAAATGTTTGAAAGTCGAAGCAAAAAGTCATAACACTGTTTACTGTGGTCACCACCGTATATAGAGAAAATATTTAAGACAATTGTATAATAAGTAGAACAGAAACAGAAAAGAAGTGATAGTTTTGCAAAAGTGAAGCAAATGGCTGAGCATATTGGGAGCACTGGGGTAGCATTTCCCTGTGACATTCCAGTCTTGATGAAAGTGTCAGTGCAGGAACTGGCTCCTAGAAGGGCTAGGGTGTCTCCTGACAGGATCTGCCAACCACTTTTGGACAACAATGTTGGTATTATTTGAGGTAGATGCCTGCCTGAGTAACTGAGCAAAGGGACATTCAATTATTTAGAAAACAAAGAAGTAATTTTTGGCTTGAATGAAGATTTCATTTGGGAACTGCAAACATTAACAAGTAATATCTTGGATATTCCTTGAAAAGTACCTATCTTTTGCAGCAAAGTTTTGGGGATTATGTTATTGAGGGGTGAACTGAGATGAGTATGGGGAAGTATTATTTAGTGGCATTCTGTACTAGATATCTGAAGACCTCTGGCAGATTTAAATACTCACACTTGTTATAGCTTCGTTAAGGTTGTGAATGATCAAAATGCACATGAATTAGGGAATGCCACTGATTATTTTATTTTTTTTAAAGATTTTATTTTTATTTATTTGACAGAGATCACAAATAGGCAGAGAGGCAGGCAGAGAGAGAGAGAGAGGAAGGGAAGCGGGCTCCCTGCTGAGCAGAGAACCCGATGCGGGGCTCGATCCCAGGACCCTGGGATCATGACCTGAGCCGAAGGCAGAGGCTTTAACCCACTGAGCCACCCAGGCGCCCCAACCACTGATAATTTTATAATGCAGATATAATTTTAGCAGACTGATCAGTAAGAAAACCCTTCATTTTAAGGCTAACAATAATTCTTTAAAGGTGTTTTAGAAGGGGGAGGTGGGTGTATGGGTGAGCCCAGGGATGGGTGTTAAGGAGGGCACGGATTGCATGGAGCACTAGGTGATATGCGCAAACATTGAATCATGGAACACTGCATCAAAAACTAATGAGGGGCGCCTGGGTGGCTCAGTGGGGTAAAGCCTCTGCCTTCGGCTCAGGTCATGATCTCAGGGTCCTGGGATCGAGGCCCGCATCGGACTCTCTGCTCAGCGGGGAGCCGGGTTCCCTTCCTCTCTCTCTCTCCGCCTGCCATTCTGCCTACTTGTGATCTCTGTCAAATAAATAAAAATCTTAAAAAAAAAACAAAAAACTAATGATGTACTGTATGGTGATTAATGTAATATAATTTTTAAAAAGGTGTAATTGAGGAAGAGAAGATCCAATTCACAAAATACCAAGCAAAAAATAAATAAAGAAAATAAAACACACACACACACACACACACACACACACACACACACACACAATGGGACACCTGGGTGGCTCAGTTGGTTAAGCTTCTGCCTTTGGCTCATGATTTCAGGGTCCTGGGATGGAACTCTCCCACAATCAGGGTCTCTGCCCAGCGGAGAGCCTGTTTCTCTCTCTTCCTCTGCTGCCCTCCCTACTTCTTTTCTCTTCCTCTCCCTCTCTCTGTCAAATAATTAAATAAATAAAATCTTAAAAATAAAATCAAAGAATGACCTTAACTGAAAAGTTTTGGGGTCTACATAAAGCAAACCTTAGAAACATTGCAAAAATTACAAAAGACCTGAAAATATATCATGTTCATGGAAGGAAAAATTGAATAACATTAATGTTAATTCTGCCTAAATTAAAAGCTATAAAGTCACCCAATATGAAATTGAGTATTATTGCAAAACTCATTAAAATAATTGAAAAAGTAATTTCAAAATAAATACACTGAAGACTATCCTTAGACTATCTAAGGAGAGTTTAAAAAAGAAGGATTTGGGGGCGCCTAGGTGGCTCAGTGGGTTAAGCCTCTGCCTTCGGCTCAGGTCATGATCCCAGGGTCCTGGGATGGAGCCCTGCATCCGGTGCTTCCCTCTCCTTCTCTCTCTGCCTGCCTCTCTGCCTACTTGTGATCTCTGTCTGTCAAATAAATAAATTATCTTTTTTTTTGTTTTGTTTATTTACAGCATAACAGTGTTCATTGTTTTGGCATCACACCC
Source organism: Meles meles (assembly GCF_922984935.1). Lineage (NCBI taxonomy): Eukaryota > Metazoa > Chordata > Mammalia > Carnivora > Mustelidae > Meles > Meles meles. Next base: position 159,111,562 of record NC_060067.1, read on the forward strand.
AGTGCTCCATGCAGTATGTGTCCTCCCTATTACCCACTCGATTCCATTTACTATAGCACCAAGAACCATAAGATACCTGGGAATAAACCTAACCAAAGAGGTAAAGGACCTGTACTCGAGGAACTTCAGAACACTCATGAAAGAAATTGAAGAAGACACAAAAAGATGGAAGACCGTTCCATGCTCTTGGATTGGAAGAATAAACATTGTTAAAATGTCTATACTGCCTAGAGCAATCTATACTTTTAATGCCATTCCGATCAAAATTCCACCGGTATTTTTCAAAGAGCTGGAGCAAATAATCCTAAAATTTGTATGGAGTCAGAAGAGACCCCGAATTGCTAAGGAAATGTTGAAAAACAAAAACAAAACTGGCGGCATCACGTTACCCGATTTCAAGCTTTACTACAAAGCTGTGATCACCAAGACAGCGTGGTACTGGCATAAAAACAGACACATAGACCAGTGGAACAGAGTGGAGAGCCCAGATATGGACCCTCAACTCTATGGTGAAATAATCTTCGACAAAACAGGAAAAAATATTCAATGGAAAAAAGACAGTCTCTTCAATAAATGGTGCTGGGAAAACTGGACAGCGATACGTAGAAGAATGAAACTCGACCATTCTCTTACACCGTACACAAAGATAAACTCGAAATGGATAAAAGACCTCAACATGAGACAGGAATCTATCAGAATCCTAGAGGAGAACATAGGCAGTAACCTCTTCGATATCAGCCACAGCAAATTCTTTCAAGATATGTCTCCAAAGGCCAAGGAAACAAAAGCAAAAATGAACTTTTGGGACTTCATCAAGATCAAAAGCTTCTGCACAGCAAAGGAAACAGTCAACAAAACAAAAAGGCAACCCACGGAATGGGAGAAGATATTTGCAAATGACAGTACAGACAAAAGGTTGATATCCAGGATCTATAAAGAACTTCTCAAACTCAACACACACAAAACAGATAATCATATCAAAAAATGGGCAGAAGATATGAACAGACACTTCTCCAACGAAGACATACAAATGGCTATCAGACACATGAAAAAATGTTCATCATCACTAGCCATCAGGGAGATTCAAATTAAAACTACATTGAGATACCACCTGATGCCAGTTAGAATGGCCAAAATTAGCAAGACAGGAAACAACGTGTGTTGAAGAGGATGTGGAGAAAGGGGAACCCTCTTACACTTTTGGTGGGAATGCAAGTTAGTGCAGCCACTTTGGAGAACAGTGTGGAGATTCCTGAAGAAATTAAGAATAGAGCTTCCCTATGACCCTGCAATTGCACTGCTGGGTATTTACCCCAAAGATACAGATGTAGTGAAAAGAAGGGCCATCTGTACCCCAATGTTTATTGCAGCAATGGCCACGGTCGCCAAACTGTGGAAAGAACCAAGATGCCCTTCAACGGATGAATGGATAAGGAAGATGTGGTCCATATACACAATGGAGTATTATGCCTCCATCAGAAAGGATGAATACCCAACTTTTGTAGCAACATGGACGGGACTGGAAGAGATTATGCTGAGCGAAATAAGTCAAGCAGAGAGAGTCAAATATCATATGGTCTCACTTATTTGTGGAGCATAACAAAGAACATGGAGGACATGGGGAGATGCAGAGGAGAGGGAGTTGAGGGAAACTGGAAGGGGAGATGAACCATGAGAGACTATGGACTCTGGCAAATAAATAAATAATCTTTAAAAAAAATAAAAAAGGAATTTTGAGGGGTTAGGAATATGGGGCTTGATGTCCCAGCCATTTAAAATAGAATAATTAAAAAAAAATGTGACATTTGTATAATTGTTAAAACCAACTTGAATGTTCAGAAACACCTCCAGTATAGAAAATTAGTATTATTTTAATGGAAGAAGCATCACAAATAAATGGGAAAAAGGATGGACAATTTTAAAAACAGATGAGACTGAGAAAATGGGTTACTTGGGAAAAAAAGCAGAAAAGCTCATCTCACATGTGGCAACAAGCTAAATTTCATGTGATTTAAATATTCTTTTTTTTTAAAGACTGTATTCATTTATTCATGAGAGACAGAGAGAGAAAAAGAGGCAGAGGGAAAAGCAGACTCCCCGAAGAGTAGGGAGTCCGATGTTGGACTCCATCCCAGGACTCCGGGATCATGACCTGAGCCCAAGAAAGATGCTTAACTGACCTGAGCCACCCATGTGCTCTGACTTAAATATTCCAGTAAACAAATTATAGTACTATAAAAATTAGGGGTATAGAAGATGTTGTATATTGATATGGACAAGGATGCTCTAAGGATAAAAAAAAGAACAATAATCAATATTTTTAATACTTTAAAAACTCAATTTGTGTCCGTGAAAAATCATCATACAGAAAACTAAAAGATTAAAAAAGTAAGAACTGCAAAATATTGACTATAAACAAAAACTATTTAGAGAAATTTTAATAAATTAAAAAATGAAAACCATTCTAAAAATTGAGAAAAAGGCCATTTATTTCTTATACATCATAAAAAGTAAATATATCCAATTAAAATATCAAAAAATTCAGTGAACTTGAGAAAAAAGAATATTTTAATGTTTATCTTTATCTTTATACTTTGGTGACTAATGAATTGGAACAGATTAAACAATAATAACGATGATAAAGAATGGAAACAAATCGACATCACTGGTATAACGACTCTATGGACCAGGCATTGGACTAAGTGATATCTCACTTAATGCTCAGTTCAAGTTTGTGTGGTAGATTAATGAACCCCATTTTATAAAAAAAACTGAGGCTTTGAGAAATTGATCAATCTGCCTAACAACACATAGCAAACATTAATAAAAATGATGGATAATATTAATATATTTATTATAGGTTTACAAAGTACTTGCTAACTGCTTAACGTGCATTATTTCTCTTACTAGTCAAGCAATATATCAGGCAGATATTATCATTTTAGTTTCCTCATTTTACTGATGAGAAACTGAAGCTGGGAGAATTTGTTGGCCCGTTTTTTCAGTAACACTGTTGGTAAGTGGCAGTAATAGGATTTAAACACAGGGAAGTCTTAGTTCAGAACCTATGAACTTTCAACTCTGCCACACTCTCTCCCTTCCTCAAGTTGAGTGTTGATGTTCTCCAGATTGAAATCTCTCAGACACCTGAAGCTTACATGCCTAAAATTATATTTTTCATCTTATCCCTTGAGTCATCTTTGTGGAAGGTATGGTCATCCGATCAGGTGCCATTGGCAGAAGGCTCTCTTTCCTCTCTCATCTTTGTTCTAATCAGAGATCCTTACTTTTGACTCCCTCCTAAATAGTCATTTTCTTCTTCCCAGGATTATTGCTGCCTTAGTTTAAGTCACAATAATGTCTCATCGAGCAATTTCTTGCTCAAGCTAATATAACTGATCCTAACCAGCTTCTGTAACCCTTAACTTGCCACAGAGATCTACCTCCTACCCATTCGCCATACTACTGGTAAGATGATTCTTTTGATCCCCAGAGTTTTTTGGTATTTTTTCTGATTATAAGAATATAAAAGTAGTGTTTATTTAAAGTTTTGGGCAAATAACAATCATGTTACTCTCTATAATCCCATTCAGTTATAACCATCACTAACACATTGGTGCATTGGACAGGTCTATGGTATGCATCTCTGTTTTGCTCATTCCCCACAGCAGTGAGTACAAAACTTGAACCTGCTCTTTAATTCCCGTCTAGATCCTCTGACCACATCCTCTATCTCCCCTCCTTTTTTTTAAATAATAGAGAAAATTTACTCTCTACTATCTTTACATTCTGTTTTTTTCCCTCTTCCTTTGTCTCAGCTTTCCATGTTTCAGAGAAAAAGATGTTCTTTCTTCCATTTGATGTGGATTGTTTCAATGTCCTAATTTTCTCCCATATCCTTTTAAACCTAGTTACTTCCAGAACTTTTTTAACTTTTGGTATATAATCATGATTGATGATTATACTATAGTTAAAGAACAACTTATAATATTAAATGGCATGGGAAAAGTCTCCCTAAAAATGCTGACCAAACAGAAAGATACAAAATTGCATGTGACTTCCCATCTCAAATACACACACACACACACACACACACACACACAAACACACACACACACGCACCCCACAAACAAAAACCTCTCATTTTGGACTTTGTAATGATACCTTTGAGATTGGCTTCTTGATATCAGTAGGATTGATGAGGTCCTAGAATGGCTGAGGTCAGGTATTAGTCCTTAACAACCAGAGATAAGATGGAGGCAATCACCACAATGGACACAAGGATACAATAGAAATCAGAATATTTTGACGCTTAGAAATTTGGGGAAGTGACTAATTGTCTTTATGAATTAAATAAATGGGCAGCCTGCTAACTTATTACTTTATTTATATAGCACAAAATCCTCCAGATCTACTGATCTGATGTAAGTCATCCTGATGGAGAGTTTTAGTCTCTTGCCTACTTTCTAGGTCTAAACCAGGAGATAGACCCGTATCGCCTTGAAAGAAGGAAATTCCAATTCCCATTGAGCAAGAACCGTGCAGTACTCCCACAAGCATATGAATTCCTCCAAGTCTCCTAAACTGGACTTAAGGCCACTTATTATGATGACAACATACTTAGGGAGTCAATGTACCAGAACTTTTATTGATATCTGATCACATGGTCTTAGTTTCTAGAGACCCAAAATGCCACTGTTGTCATCAGTCAAAGTGGGTCCTTATAGGGGTCAGAGGATAAATGGAATTTTATCCTGTGTCTGTTTAATTGTCAGTTCAGGGTGTCTGCAGACCTAAGATTCTGAATGTGTAATTGAAGTAAGCATACTCAGCAACTGGCTGAATCTTCACATTGACTTCCAGACCTGTGAAATGGAGGTCACAATCATAGGAAGAGCTAAGGGGAAACCTCAGAGCTTTCCTCCAAAACAGGGTAATAATCCAAAAGCAACACTATATCCCTTCTGGAACTGCAGAGATGAGTGCCACATTAAAGATTGGAAAGATGAAAGGTGGTAAATCCCATCACATTTCCATTTAATCTACCTGTTTTGCCAGTGCAGAAGATAAATGGATATTGGAAAACGACTGAGGATTATCATAAACTTAATCATATCAACACAGTCTGGCACTTGATACATAGTTATTTATCTGGCAAATATTTTTTTCTATATAAATGTGTAAGGATCTCCAGAGGCAGTTTGCTTTCTCTTGATAAGGATGATAGCCCATCATCACCATCTTGCTCTCCGCTGTAATTTATTTGAGACAGATCTTGATCATCTTAGTGTCATGCTGAATGTAACACTGGTTCACTACACTGATGATATTATGATAATTTTTTTTTTGATGAGCCAGAACCTGGGAATTACTTCATATATCTTTTTGAAACACATGTAGGCCAGAGGGTGGGAGATAATCTCTACAGAATTCAAGGACATTCTCTTGGTAAAGTTTCTGGGGGAAAGTCCAGTGTTTTGCAGCATGTCAGAATCTCCGGTGAAAAACAAGTTAAACCATCTTATACATCTATCACTAAAAATAAGGCTTAATGCTTGGTGTGCCTCTTTGGATTTTTGAAGAAACATATACTATATTAGATATGATGTTCTCACCCATTCTGTGAGTAACCCATTACAGTCATTCCTTTTGAGTAAAACCATAGGGGGGAAATAATAAAAAGTTGTGTAAAATGCCTGGGCTGCTGTATAAGCTATCCTTTCACCTGGGCCTTTGATCCAGAAAATCCAATGATATTCAGTGTCTAGAGCAAATAAGAATGCTGTAATGCTGTATAGAGATTCTGGCAAGCCACAAAAGGAGAATTGTAGCACACTCCACAGGGGAAAGTCATGCCCTCTCCTGCACATAACTACTTTACTTTTGAGAAACAACTCCTGACTTGCTGCTAGACCTTGTTAAAGATTGATTGAATACCAAACAATGGGACAGCAAATGACTGTATAACTTGAGCTGGCCATCATGAAATGGAAATTATTTGACCCATGTATAATAGTAATTAATCATCAAGCAAAGGCATGTCTATAGACTAGAAGTTGGTTGTGTAAGGAGGTGATCTAGAGTTCCTACTGGATCTTACCTAAACTCATTCTTGCAGATGGTTCTGCATAATATGCTAATATCAACTAAGTGGACTAAATATAACATTAAAGCCTCAAAAAACAGTGTCCTGGAAAATTGCAGTGAAAGGAAATAGTATGGATTAGTAGATATTGAGATATAAATTCTGTTGTTCACTCTATCTGGACTGAAAGATGGCCAAAGGTGTGGACATACACTAATTCATGGACAGTAATGCATGGTTTGCCTAGATAATGAGGAACTTGGGAGAATTGGAATGCAAGACTGGTAACAAGTTCTAAGCTGGAGATATATAGAGGATTTCTTAGAATGGAATTTACAGCCCTTTAGATTCTATTTGATTCTGTTTGAAAGCTCATCAGAGAAACCCTCAGTAATTCACAAAGGAGGGCTATGGTAGGTTGATTGCATTGTACATTCCTGTTACAGGACTATACTGGAACATATATGAATCTGAATTTTTCTTTCCTTTTTACAGTGCTTCGGCCAGCCCCATCATCCTTGTGCTGATAAAAAGCCTTAATCATTACCATGAAACTCTGCAAGTATTGGAACAAAGAACTGTATAGCAAAAAGTGTGGCAATGGTAGGGTGACAAATCATCCTGTTTACCTGAGACTAAGTGCTTTCTGGTGATTTGGAATTTGGTATTAAAACCAGACCAGGCCTGGGCAAGGTGGGATAATTGGTTATCCTAGAAGGGAACATGCCAATGGAATTAACTAGGCTTCCTAGGTCCAGAAGTGAAAGTGCAGCAAATGTCCCAATGGAAAATTCAGTTTGGGTGCCAGTTGGGTAACAACACCCAGAATAGTTAAGATTCTATATTAGAAGATGCAATACATGTAGCAAGGCACCAAAATTTACAATATATGGTACTCACAGTCAGAGTACATGGGTCCTGAAATCAAGGTGTTTTAGTGGGAGTGGTTCCTTTCATTATTACTTACTGATTTTTTTTTTTTCTTTCTTGGTAACTTCTCCAGCCCTACAACTTTGGGAAGAGTTAATTTGAAGGTCTTGGTTTCCAAGGGAGAGCTATTTTTACTGGAAGGAATGATGATGATTCCATTAAATAAGCAATTAAGATTACACATGGCCACTTTGGTTGGTCTCTTGCCAGAGATCAAGCAGACAAAGAAAGGGGTTAATTAATTAATCTAGATTACTAAGAAAAATTGTATTGCTGTCACATATGGAGGATTCTTACCATTCAGGAATAAAGGTTTAAGTCACTTTATTCCTTAAGGACTCAAAGGACATTAACCAACTGAACATTAGGGTAGAAAGAACATGCAATGGGTAGGACAAAATAGAAATCATATATATATCAGTAGTTTTGTGGTAAGCTAGAGAATTGAGAAATGTATTATATTTTCTTCTTTGCTTGTTGCATATGTATATTGTACATGTCAACTAATTTATTTTTTATTCCTAATTTCCTGATTATTTTATATATTCATTTATTTATTTATTTGACAGAGAGGGAGAAAGTGCACAAGCAGGGGGAGCAGCAGCAGAGAGCTGGGGAAAGCTGAGCAGGGCTTGATCCCAGGACCCTAACTAATATCATGACCTGAGCCAAAGCAGACACTTAATTGACTGAACCACCCAAGTGTCCCAACAATTACTTTCTATCAACTTTCTCCCTAGGTACCTAAACTATGATGGATCTTGAAAACTAATGAGCCCGGAGTTCCTGTTCTGATGAGAAGGTGTAGTTCTGAGGTTTCACAGAGAGTTCTAATACATCAGAGTTCCAATTATACATTGAAAACCTGCCACAAAATTTACTGTGTTCAGTTTAATAATTAAGCAAAAAGTAATTTTTATGGGAGTTATATTTATAAATAAATAAATATTTTCTTTACAAAGTTTCATAAGAATTTAAAAAAATAATGGAAAATGGGAAAGAAGAGTAGTCATCCAAAATGTCACTGATTTATTTAATTTGTGCTATATTTCTTCCCACTATGTGTGTAAAAATATGTTTCATGTATGATCATGTATTCTGTATTTAAAAATCATTTATGGGGCACCTGTCAGTTAATTTATGGGGCTCAGTCAGTTAAACGTCTACCTTCATTTGGCTCAGGTCATGATCTCAGGGTCCTGGGATCAAGCCCCGTGTTGGGCTCCCCATCTGCTTCTTCCTCTCCCTCTGTCCCTCCTTCTGCTTGTTCTCTCTCTCTCAAATAATTAAATAAGTAAAATCTTTAAAAAAATGATAAATTCATTTAGTACGACATCCCAACCTCAAGTACTTTTTGGAATGAAGCAAAGTATAAACAAAGTGGGATATCAAAATATATATGAAGAATTTTTATGTTTTGGGGCACCTGAGTGGCTCGGTCAGTTAAGCGTCTGCCTTCAGCTCAGGTCATGATTCTTGGGTCTGGGATCAAGCCCCACATAGGGCTCCCTGCTCAGTGGGGAGTCGGTTTCTTTCTCTCTCTCTTTCTCCCTCTCTCTCTCTCCCCATCTGCCTCTCCCCACTGATCATTCTTTCTCTCTCTCAAATAAACAAATAAAATCTTAAAAAAAAGAATTTTTATGTTTTAGTAGTTGAATAATATGCCATAATTTATTAACAGTTCTCTCATTGTTTGACATTTAAATTATTTCTATTCTTATTAACATACATAATGGTGTGACTAATATCTTCATGCATATACTTTGTTCAAAATTAGGATAGATTCTAACAAATTGAGTTACCAGGTCAAAAAATATGAAAAACTTAATAGCTTGTGATACACTTTGTCAGATTTCTTCCCTAAAGGCCAATTAACATTGATTTCAGAAATACAAGCTCACCCATTTAACTGCTTCCTGTCAGCATAGGGAATTATCTTTACAAAAATAAGATTTGTTTATGCTAATGTATTAGGTAAAGAGCATACCTCATCGTTTTAATTTTAGTTTATCTGTTTATTAATGAGGCTGAATCTTTTCTGTGATTATTTACTAACTTTATTTTCTTGTTGGTTAATAATCTTCCTTACTTTAAATTTGGCAGCTCCTGAAAAGATGGAGACAGATGGGACTAGTAGCTATGTGGTTTCAACTATGACTTTTGCAGACTAGTTTAGATGGAAGAGACTTGTGAATTACTACAAGCGGTTTCTGAGCCAGTAGATTTTTCTATGAGGACATGGGGAGCTTGGGTAAAAAACCGTAAACTGCAGTGACACAGAATGGCGTCTGAGAAATAAGAACTTACAGTCTTTGTGACTTAACACATTTAACCTCGTTTATGTATGTTTTATAACTTTCCATGGTTTACCAAATTTTTAGTCTGTGTGTCAGTAGAACTTCTTTTCTCCTTTGACAGAATCATTCATACTTGTTTACTGAAACTTTGTCTTTCTTGGAGAATGATTGCACCAAATGGATGTTGACAGAGATGTTAAAAAGTGATCTCTGGTGAAGACGATCTGACATTTGATCATTGCTTGACATGTTGGTTTAGCTCTCTGAAGCAGAGGCTATTACAGATAAAATAAGGACCTCCTACACCAGATAAGAAATATTCTGTGACACCTCTTAAGCTTTTCTCTTTATTGATCACATCTGTATCTGAAACTCCTAGAATAGTACTTGGCATACAATATACTCTTGATAAATATGTATTGAATTGAATGAATCAAGATAAGCTTCCATTATTTTTGTCCCTGGGTCTCAAAAACTTTCCTCTTCTTTGCTTTATGACTGTATTTTGATCATGCGCTCTTATCAAGATACAACATTCTGCTATAATAATAATAATAATAATTATTATTGTTATTGTTGCAGTTCTACAATTAGAACTTCCAGGCAGTATTTTAAGGTATTTGATGCATTATATAATTTACTCACAGTATTCTGTGATGTAGGTACATTTATTATCCTTAAATGTCTAAACCCAATTAAAGTAAGAATTTAATCTCTGTATTCACTGTTTTATCTACATGCTTAGAATATTGTGTGGCACATAGTAGAAATGTCATACATATTCACAGAATAAGTAAATCTATTTTTTTGTTGATGAAAAATATTGCTTATTATTCATCAACCAAATCCAGATCTCTTTGAAGCAAAACACAAGATCTTTTAAACATTTGTCAAGAAGCTCTAAGCCTCACCCTAACTGTGCTATAGCTAATCCACAACTTTGTGCACATTTTCAACTGGATGTTTATCTTAAACTAGGGATAAAATCTGTCAGACGTTTTGGCTTAAGGAGGAAAATGTTTACGTTTATAACCCCAATCATCTTTAATGGTATGTGGTTTCAAATACATTAAAATCTCCTTCAATCTGCTGGGAATATTATTGTTGGATTTATACATGCAAAATGGACCTAGTACTATATTTAGGAGTGGTAATGTTCTGCCTGGTACGCTGAGGGAAATTTGGATTTCTTTAATCAGTAGATTGTGTAGAACTTGAGATGCAGTAAAACTGAAAAAGTTCGGGGGGCATTGTGAAGGCCAAAAGACTTAGAACCAGGAGACTTTTAGTATTCCATTGGAAGTTGCTTTGATTTTTTTGGTAATTAAAATCCTTACTAGCCCCACAGGTGTGTCTACTATAAATACACATAACTTGTACAATGGATTTTCTGAAAGACTGAGGAAGAGGATGAGCCTTACATTTAAGATTATTATTATTATTTATATTTTTTCTTTTTTATTAGAGAGAGAGAGAGAGAGACAGCATGAACGGAGGGAAGGACAGGGTGGACAGAGGGACAGAGGAGAGAGGGACAGAGATTCTCAAGTAGGCTCCATGCTCAGCGTGGAGCCAGGCATGGGGCTCGATCTCACAACCCTGAGTTCAGGACTTGAACCAAAATCAAGGGTCAGATGTTTAACTGACTGAGCCACCCAGGCACCCTTACATTCAAGTTTATATAGAGAATAGAGAAATAACCCATGACCCAAAAGAATTCAGCACAAAGAGAAGCTTGGAGGCAGGAAAAAAATACTTCAGTTAAGCCCAGAAATTTTTAGCTATGGGAGATTAGTGCTTCAAGAGGGTGTAAAACTTGGTTTAAACCAATTATTAAAGTAATAAAATGAGGAGGCCAATAGACTGGAGTGTCTCTAATGCCTTGGCAGTTTATGTGAATAAGTCAAAATCTTAGCCAACCAATGCACTCAGATCTGAGAAAATGAAACCTAGGAACAACCGATCAATCAACTAAGCTTTCCCAAATAAGGTAAATCCTCTTAAGCTAAAGCCAATCAAATAATTTTTTTGCTTTGCTTCCACATCTTTTCTGTAAAAACCGCCTTACTAGCTTTCAGCCATTTTCAGGTTGATGCTGTTCCATTTTGATGTATGCTCAAATACACTCTCCAAAATATTAATTTACCTCTGTTAATCTTTTAACACAATCATATCTAGGTATTCTGGGAAAGGGAGAGCCAGCCAACATCTGGCTTACATTCTGGTGATAGTCAATCTCCTTTCTTCTTGTTTTTGGTGCCCAGATCCTTGGATTTAATCTTCTGATTCTTTAATCTCAGATTCCTTGGGTGAATCCCCAACCTCTTATTTCTTTTTCCCTTCCTGAGTTTCTGATTCTTTCCTATCTTTTCCTTAAACTTCTGACCTAATGCCATATTTGGACATATAAAACTGCCCAATTCTTTAGCTCTTGACTATTTATATACTTTCTTAAATAATTAATGTATCTAATCAATTATTACATGATTGTATTGAGAGTTTAATATTTGTCAGGAAAAGTTTTCCCTGACAAAAGATTTGAGGAAATCTCAGACTGTGAAGGTGGGAGACACTTGGAAACTTAGAAAAAGTACAATACACTTAATTGTGCAAAGACTACCATAGAGAGATGAACGCAAGGGGAGAGCCCAAAAAACAGGGTGGTGAATAATTAGGAAAAGCTTCACAAAAGTGGTATCATTCATAATGGGTCTTAAAGTAACAACGGGATGTTGTCTGTAGAAAACAGAAGGGGGAGGGGATTCTAGATAGAGATAAGGATACAGAATCAAGGAAACATATTGCATTAGGACAATGATAAGTTTATGTGGTTGAACTATGAGGGGAATTAAGTGGAAAAGGAGGAGATAAATCTGTGGAAATAAACTAGAGCGAAATTATGATGGGTCTCCATATGGTATCATAATGATACTGGGACATACACACTGGGCAAAGAAGACCCAAAGTCCCCTTTAAGCATGGTTTTGTTTCTTAGGTCAATTTAATGCCAGTGGGAAGTGTTCACCACAGTGCACAGGCCACTGGTATCAGGCTGGTGGATTAGGAATCTACAGTACAGTGTTAGACCAGGTGTGGCAGTAACAGAATCCTGATTTTGTCAGGAAAGCAAGGTGTCCAACTATTAATACACTCCTTCCCAACCTGCCAAGGATATGGTTTTGACCAATCATATATAAATGAAAATCATTAAATCAGGATTCTGGGAACATTGCTTGAAGGGTACCCTGATAACTGGCATGTATCTTCAGCCTCTTTTTCTTAACCCTTTGCCCTTCCCCTTTTTCCTGCCTGAAATGTGGTTGGAATGCCTGTAGATGTGGCTACCATCTTGTACTACAGAGAGAAAAGCCATCCAGTAACGAAGGAGGAGCAGGAAATTTGAATGACTCAGGGTCTTTGATAATCCCTGACTACTCATTAGTCCTTAACTTTCTCACTGCCAGATTTTATGTTACAGGAAGAAAACAAACCCTTTATGCTGAAGCCTCTGTTGGTTGGATTTTCTCTTGCTTAAGTTTGAGTAAATTTTAAATGATACCTTGAGCACTGGAGCATGATGTCTTGAAATAAAGGAGTGATAATGTGGGTGGGGGAAATTGAGAAAAATCATGCAAATCCTAAGTTATTTCTAAGTAACATTAGAAGTGATTGATTTTATATGGTGAAGTTGATTTGAGCCATATTGTGCTGGATTGAGAGTTTAGGAGAGGGCCATCTACCCTCCTATAGTGGGAGGGTAATAGCAGATTGCTCACATGTGATGGCATATGACCCTAACCAGGCCCAATCTATCTCTCCAGTGTTTCAAATGGCTGCTTGTTCTGGCATTTGGCCTGACCCAGAACTTTACTGAGAGAATGTCTGACCCTGTTCACAGGTACTTTTGTGATTCACAAAATATGAATTTTTTTCTGGAAGAAAATTTATGTCAGGTTGCTTATTTTTCACAAAAAGAATATTAAAACTACCACTTCACTCTTTGACATATAAAGGGAATGGATTTTTCTATTATCAATAATACATAATACCCACACAATGGCCATGTACCAAGAAGTGAAACTTAATTGATTGTTATATAGAACCTGCCAAAATGTGGTTGAGGCAATGGTGTATTTAAAAGAAGGAGTCTCTGCCACACATTAACCATCTGTTCTTCAAGGCACTCTAAGAGTCCTGTCTGGATGTCAAGTTAAATAAATAATTAGGGAAAAAAGTGTGTTAGGACTTCATAAGCTTAGGTCTTATTAGTTTTTATTAAGAATTGAGAAAGATCAGCAAAAACAATAATATCCATGATTTATTGAGCTCCGTGCTAAGTGTTTGACATAATCTTTCACACAACATCTTAGGCTCAGTATTATAATTTACTATTACCAGATGAGAAAACTGAGCCTCATGAGGTAAAATAGCTTCCCCAAGACCACATAGTTTGTAATTGAAGGAGGTAATAAAACAAACCCAGGTCTGAGGTGCTCTGTTTCTTAAACATAGCTTGGCTATTGTAGACATTGCTGCTATAAACATTCGGGTACACGTGCCCCTTCGGATCACTATGTTTGTATCTTTACGGTAAATACCCAGTAGTGCAATTGCTGGGTCATAGGGTAGTTCTATTTTCAACATTTTGAGGAACCTCCCTGCTGTTTTCCAGAGTGGTTGCACCAGCTTGCATTCCCACCAACAGTATAGGAGGGTTCCCCTTTCTCCGCATCCTCGCCAGCATCTGTCATTTCCTGACTTGTTAATTTTAGCCATTCTGACTGGTGGCCCCAGGTCCCGCAGGGTCACAGAAATAATCATGTGGTTTTAAAGGAGAAGAAATCTTTCCCGGCTGTGGAGAGACAGAGAAATAGGACTATGGAAGAATGGTCAGAAAGATACAGCTTTGGGGGCGCCTGGGTGGCTCAGTGGGTTAAGCCGCTGCCTTCGGCTCAGGTCATGATCTCAGGGTCCTGGGATCGAGTCCCGCATCGGGCTCTCTGCTCAGCAGCGAGCCTGCCCTCTCTCTCTCTCTGCCTGCCTCTCTGTCTACTTGTGATCTCTCTCTGTCAAATAAATAAATAAAATCTTAAAAAAAAAAAAAAGATACAGCTTTGTTGGCTTTGAAGATGAGGGAAGAGATAGGTAAGTCAAAGAGCACTGGCAGCCTTTAGAAGTTGTAAAGCCAAGGAGAAGGACTTCTCTAGAGTTTCTGAAAGTCACCTATTCCTAACGATACTCTGATTTTAGCCCAGTGAGACCCATGTCAATCTTCTAACATCTGGAACAGAAAGATGATAAATTTGTGCTTGTTTCAAGCTACAAAGTTTACGGATATTGCTATGGCAGCAATAAAAAATATTGCACTTGCTGACTCTCTAACATGCTTCTAAATTCTTCCTGATTTTGAGTTCTGGAAAATGTATGTTTTCCGTCAAATTAGCATGAGATTTATTCAAAGCATAATGATGTTTTCTTTTTGCCTTAGTCGAAGAGAAAGCCAGAGCCGATTTTAGAGTTCAACTGTGATTATGCTACAGGTAAAAATATTTTTTTCTTTTTTCTTTATGGTTTCTGATCTCATATCTGTTTCCTTTTCCTGTCTATATTTACATATGTATTTTTACATCAAGATGTTACAGAGAGAGAGAGAATAAGAGAGAGAGAGAGAATGAAGGAAAATAAGATGGGTGGAATGGAGACAGGGAAAAAGAAAGGAAAACCACTCAAGTTGTTTTTGAAAGTAGAGAGATGATTTTTATACTGAGACATCTCAGTGGTGTCAAGGGACATATTTGAGTGATGGCTTTTAAAACAAGATCATCCTAAAGTTTTGCCCAACTTTATAAATGCTTTGGAAATGCTATTCTGGGAAGAGGTGTCACCTTGCCATTGTTATTTCTTGCTTCTATGTACCTATGAGACCTTTTTATTTCTGGTCATATGTGAGTTTCATTTCAAATATGTGGTCCCTCCCCTTTTTGGAAGGGGATTTCTATACAATTAAACCTGGACTGTGATATGTAATGATGCTACTTTCAAGTTTAGTAGAGAGGCTGATGAAAACATAAAGTTGAATCGGTTTAAGACAAAGATTTCTAACACAGATGAGATTTGATTTGCACCTTGGTGGGTATACAAAAGGTAGGCTGACCACATTGTCAGAAGGGAGCCACATCATTAATCAGAATCCTGTTCTTGCAGGACTGAAAGTGAATGAGGGAGTCATAATTTCAGAAAAAGAAAAATAGCCTTCTGCCACCTCCATTGCGATATTTGTGTTACTAAGCAACAAAATTTTCCTATTTAGCAAAGCCCTAATGATGCTGGCAGTACGGTCTTGGAATAATGCTTAATACAACTTCATTATCCCCACCACTATAGCTGTATTGCATATGCAGTGCCTGATTAGGGAGAATGAGAAAGAGAGTGAATGCTGTTTAGTGCACCTGCACCTAAAAGACCAAATAAAGTATTGATTTGGATGAATCTAATGACGGTCATTTAGTGTGTTTATCTACTCACAGCATTCATTTGAGCTGACAAAGAATGCAGTACGACCCGCTGTTCAATGTGTTCTAGAATTGTAAAGCCTTAATGATTCTGTCATGCTAGGTCACACAGACACAAAAATTGTGACATTGGCTGTTACCAACTCTATTGACACCTGGGTATGGTGTATCACTAAGGACGATGTGGAGGAAAGCTGAAGATTGAAATCACCTGACAGTTTTCCATATGTATTTTGAAACTTAAAAAAAAAAACCCTCCTTTCCATATTAAGGTTTCTTATTTCTGCAGAAAAACTAATTTTAATGCTTGAGAAAGATGGTTTCTTATTTCCTGCTTTTCATGCAGAGAAGTTGCTTCAAAAGCTGCTAATACCTTTGTAGATATTCTCCTTCTTTTGTGTCTTCCTCCCCTTCCCCTTCTTTGGACCCTTGCCCTTTCTTCCAAGCTTGTGGTTTCCAAGGGTTATCATCGTGGAGCATATGTTAAAGAGAGAGATACTGAAAATAAAATCCATGACTATGTTGGTTAAGAATCTTTTAAAATGTTATTATGGACTAATAAGTGACATTTATGCCAAAGCATTTTGAATTCACAAAGCTGTTTAGAAATACCTTTCGATTTTCCAAACTACCTTACCATCCTTTTACTGACCTCTCTGTTACTGGATGCATTTTTATACTTCCAGAACACAGGACACTAGACAACTTTGTTTCCTTAGAATTAAATAAAATAAAAATGAAAAGGATAAAAAAGGAGCAAACACATAACTTCAGCAGTGAGAGCTTCTAAAGGTAGACTAAGTGGAGGTAATATTCTAATTGAGATTGGCTAACAATGAAAGATCAAATCTTTTTCTGGTTCTTGACCAGTAAAGAGGCACACTGTCTATATCCTCAACCAGCTTCATAAAAAAAAAGTGTGGTCAGCTATTTGTATTTTCATTTGTATTAATTTGGCAAAAAATTTTCACTTTCAATATTATTCTGGTATTCCAGATGAAATAAACCTCTCGACAAGTTCTGTTTATTTGTTATAATCATAAATTACATAGAGATACATCTTGATCAATAGATTTGGCAAACTGCTCTCATCCCCACCCCCTCCCTGAGTCAAGTATGGTATTTTAATTATCTACCTGCATTTAGAAGTTGTGAAATCTTCGCATCAAATTGTTCTAGTAGACTTAGAGATTACAGAAAGGAGAGAAGAAGGCACTGTTTTTAGGTGCACCTGCACCTAAAAGACCAAATAAAGTATTGATTTGGATGAATCTAATGATGGTCATTTAGTGTGTTTATCTACTCACAGCATTCATTTGAGCTGACAAAGAATGCAGTACGATCCGTACTTTTTTTTTTTTAAGATTTTTAAATTTATTTTGGAGAGAGAGAGTGAGCATGAGCAGGTGGGGCAGAGGAAGAGCGCAATGATCTAAGGGGACTCCACACGGAGCATGCAGCCAGATGCGGGGCTCGATCCCATGACCCTGAGTTCATGAGCCTGAGATCAGGGCCTGAAGGGAAACCAAGAGTTGGATGCTCAACCGACTACGCCACCCAGGCACCCCTGTTTGTTTTTAATGTGTTCCCCATACTGGGCTAAGTGCATTATATACATTGTTTCCCTTACTTTCTACTTAGGAAAGCGCCATTTTCTCCATTTTACAAATGAGAACATTGAGAGTCCAATAAATATTGTCACTGCTTTTAGGTCACCCAGTAAATAAATAGCAGAGCAGGGATTGAAACTCAGGCTTCTCTGACTTGAAAATATTTTTCTACTATGCCTACAATTTGAAAATTCATGCTTGGGTCTGCATTTCAGACACTCAGACAGATCTGACTCTGAACATATCTCCTTTTTTATAAAAGCAGAGAGGGTTAATTTCATTACTAGTTTCTCTTCTACACTGTGCTCAACTAGAATTTAAATGTATATATTATTATGCCATTACATGGAAATCAACCCACAAGGGTAACTCCTTTCAATGCTTTTCAAAGGGGGAGATTCTGGTCATTTGTCCATTATGATGTTATAAACTTAACCCTCATACAAATTGAGGAGTGTCTTCATTGAGGTTTTAATTTTGAAACATTCGGCATATATGCTGGTCATAATTGTGTAGAGATTCATCTTTTAAAGAAGATTCTTTTATTTCTAAAACTTAGATTCTACAGCAGCAATAAAATGGTGATGTGTTCCTTAGAATGGTCATCTGATTCCTAAATGCTGATGACTTTGATCCTGGTGCATTTTTAATTCATCACTCAGGGTCCACCTGGCATGCTGACTTCAAAAACATGTAGGAATCCCTTGATATGTGACTGTTTTTCCACACTGACAGGTAAGTGTTTTAATAGTTAAGGATTATTTGCTTTTTGTATGCTTGTTTCTTTTTGAAATTATGGTATAACAATGTGTAAACTAATAAATGTGTATTTAGCAAAAAAAAAAAAAATTACAACCTAAAAACCTCACCTTTTTTGAAGCCATGAGTTCTCATGATGAAGTAGATGTTCTAAGTGTCTGTACAATAGAGCTGTAGTTACTTGGTTGCTCATAGGTTATCATCTTTTTCTCTAACCAAAAGTTGAATAGGTGTATATAAAACCAGTCATTTTTCCATCTAGTTAATTTTCAGTGGCTATATCCATTCTTAATAAGACACTCCGGCAATGTTACTTAAATTTGTAATCTTGAAACTGTGGTTGTGTATGTGTAAAAGTTTTCCCAACTGAGCCACTGATGACATTCACTTCTTCTTACAAGCCAGTAAATTAATCGTTGGAATAAAAAATGGGGAACACATATACACACAGAGAGACAGACACACCTAGACTCTCCAGGAGACTTTACTGTGATTTATTTGTCCTCTAAAGTCTCCTAGGGCTTTTATCCTTTTAGGTATATTCCTGGGGATCCATTAAGACTTTTCGGAAAATATATTAATTTTTCAAGTCAGCAGGATATCATTTAGTCAATAAATAGCATCAGTTCTATTCAGAACTCAGAGACATTTTATTTTCTAAGGCTTCATATATTGGACTCCAGTATCTGCATGTTGTGTCCATGTATGTATGCAGCAGTGGTGGGAATTATTGTAGTAGTAATCCCACATATCGTATTTCAGTCAACTGGGATTTCTGATGGTATATAGACATTGCAATAAGCATTAATTTTTTTTCTCCTAACAGACCATCACTGGCATTCACCTGGCATCTTTATTAATTCTCTACAACTTTCTACTCTTCATTTTGACCAGTCTGTGTTGTAGTTCCCGTATATTGGCTGTGGCACATTGAACACCTGATGTTCATTGTTTAGGAAGTGACCTTTGGTCTAATTTCATGAGGATCAAATTTGAGTCAGGTGTAGTAAATAGAGCTTTCCTCATGGTGACATGATTTACTAGAATATTTAAGTGGCAAGTTCTTTCTAGCATGGCATTTATGCCTTTTTGGCATAAATCTGATGTTGGTGTTATTGGACAATTTCAGAAGGTGGATTAAAATTATAAAGTGTTTTGGATAAGGCTTTATTTTGGGTACTGACAAATAATATTGAATTTCCTGTAGCTTAGGACTATATTTTCACATTATGGGTCATTAATGTTTAATGCTTGTAGGATATCAATTGTGCTGAGGCCCAGGGATTTAGTTATTAAAAATAATTAACATATAGAGCCATCTGCAAAATTTCACATTTGGCGTCTACTTAAAATTGTGATTTTGTAATCAGTTATGTCAGCAGATACTCATTAGACACCTTTTAATGTATGAAAAACACATAGCGTATGAAAAATTAGATAAACTCAAAACATTAATTCTATTCAAAAAATTTAGAAAACAATTATGCAAGATAATAAACTAAATTTTCTTAGATTGCTTTTTCTATAGTGAGACTGACTTTAATGTATGCACTTGCAAAATACAAACACCACGGAAAGCATTTCAAAAATCATACCAATCAAGTATTATTTGAAATAGTAGCCATGACAAAACCTTACTTCTTGTTTTGTAAGTCTAAAAGTATCTGAAATCCTTGTTTCAAGTTGTAGAACAGGAAAAAAAAAAATTCAGGTTGGGGAAGCATCTCCTTGGGGTCATGGAAAGTCATATTGCTATGGATTCCGGGAGTGATTAATTCCTGCAAGACTCATGGGTCAGCCTATGGGAATGAGCAAAAACTATCCCAAGGAACTATGAGGAACTTCTGGTCTGAAGCGATGCTACTCCAAATGCCAGCCCTTCTGAAATACAGAGTTTATCTCAGAATGTAAACCAAGGGGTGCCTGGGTGGCTCAGTGGGTTAAAGCCTCTGCCTTCGGCTTAGGTCATGATCCCAGGGTCCTGGGATCGAGCCCCGCACTGGGCTCTCCGCTCAGCAGGGAGCCTGCTTCCCCCTCTCTCTGCCTGCTTGTGATCTCTGCCTGTTAAATAAATAAATAAAATCTTAAAAAAAAAAAGAATGTAAATCAATACTTCAATTGTTGCCTTCATGGAGAAAATCTTAGCATAAAAAATATCAGCTGAACTGCTCCATGACATAGTTGGTTTACATTCTGATGCAAGTTCCTTATCTTGTCATGGATCTGGTTTTGAGGAATTGGCAGCTAGTCCATGAACCACATTTTTAATAGCATTGGCTCAGAGCAGAGCTTCTCAACCCAGGGGGTTGAGACATTTGGGACTGGCTAGTGCAAACTACCTTATTATGTGGGCTGTCCTGTATAGGATGTGTGTAGGACATCTCTAGATGCCCCTAGCACCTGCCTCCATTAGTTGCGAAAATCAGAATGTTTCCTAAGATGGCCAGTGCTCCATAAGTGAGGGGGAGGGGGTGGGGCGTCTGAGTGGGGGCAAAGTCACCCCAGGTGTGACCTGCTGACCTACAGTATTTCTTAACTTCCAAATGATCCCTCTATTGGTACCATTCATAACATCTGAATGCCAATCTATGGATATACCAAGTACAAGGATTTATTTAGGACTTACTATCTCAGTTTGTCAATTATTTTATGAAGTAACAGAGCATACTTAGTGTGTTTAGAGTAATACACAAGGTCATAGGGAGTTCATTATTTATTTATTTTTTTCTATAGCCTCAGGTATTCAAGGCCTAACACTAGCAAAAGAGCCTGATCTATCTTTGAAAATGGTTTTAGTCAACACAGAGAGGACCATTAAGTTATCTCTGCCCTATAAAAAGTAGCAAATAAATTAAGCTCTGGTATTTAAACAGAACCGTTAATTAAAAATGTATTTTTATAATGAAATTAACTATGTAACT
The DNA here is from genome assembly GCF_922984935.1 of Meles meles. Lineage (NCBI taxonomy): Eukaryota > Metazoa > Chordata > Mammalia > Carnivora > Mustelidae > Meles > Meles meles. The sequence continues at coordinate 159,132,676 of NC_060067.1, forward strand.
GAGATGTTAGAAAAATGTGTGCCTAACCAACTGTTCTCTGAATACAAAAGCCGTATGTTTGCTTTCTCCTGGTTATTTATAAATAATAGGAGTAATAACAATAGCAACACAATAGCACGAGTTCCTTACATTTGGAGAGTTCCTCATATGTCTCAAAACGCTTTCACAGACCTTATTTCCTTACATCCTTGGGTTAGTATGTCTGTAATTCCAAAATCTGCAGCCTTCATTCTGGCTTTTCTCATTCTACCAGAAATACGACAGAGATCATTGAAACATACAATACACACACAGACTGATGCTGCTTTCCTCATTACTTTCATAAAGAAGAATGCCCATGTAAGTTTTTCTGAATTCTGCCTGATGGAAGAGCCCGTCTAAATCATATTAGAGCCTAAAACATTAAAAAAAAAATGAAGTTTGTCTTCAAATAGTGGCTCCACGAGTCTATGTCAGTTGAAATACTTAGACATTGACTCTAAGTCTGAAACCAAAAGGTTTTCATGAATCCTACTGATCCGTGATATAGGAGTTGGTTAATTTTTGCCTTTTGTTGGGGCAAATGTCAGACTTGGAGTTGTCAGGTTTAGCAGTGGTGATAAAAGGAGTATTATGGAGAAGCAGAAATATCAGTGGCATGCTTAACTGTTCAGGCCCTTCAAATGCAGAAAATTGTACATTTGAATCACTGATTTTTATCACGTTAAAATCCATGATGTGGAAACATCTTATTGTAGCACGTTTTAAGCTGGCATCGCCTGCATACTCACTGGCTGCTGGCAAAAGGCCCTCCCTCCCCCACCCCGCCAGCTATCCTGCTTCTTTCCTGATACTGAGCTTCAAACAAGTAATTTAATTGATTGAAGGGTTCTGTCTGTAAAGCACTGGGCTATAACCAAATTAATTGACTATGGGGCTCCATTGGCTAGGCAGTTTTCGGAAAAAGTTAGTTCTGTCCTGACCTGAGTTTCCCACTTCTGTATCCTCTCTACTTCACTTTGCTCATCCTATTTTCCATTTGAACACCTTCTCTTTTATTCCTTTTTTGGTAAATTAAAACAGTTATTAGATTAGAAACAGTGGTTGAATGGGAATTCAGAATATAGCAATTCAGAAGACCAGCATAAAATAGTGATTAATGTCTGAGTCAGCAAGTATTTCAGGAATTTTAAACTTTACGGAGCTGGAAACTGCTTGACATTTGTTGGGGTCATTTTTAATAGGGCAGAGTCCGATTTTGTTCTAGAACCTTCACACTGCCACCTGGCTGGAAGCGGACTTCTTGTTGTAATGTGGATCAGCCACCATAATGGTCATTAATACTTCCCTTCAAGGGGATTCCTCAAAGCTGCCTGGGCTTTCCCCTTGAGAAGCAAACAGGGGACAGTACCTTGTAAGAGTTCTGGGAGGGGAGGGATGCAGACTCCAAAAAGGAGATATAACCAATGCACTATGGGCCCATACACAATCGAAAACATACTCCTCATTCCCAACCTTTCTCTATTTCATGTCTGTTTAAAAACAAACGTCAGTGCAGTGTAGTGAAATATGACGCCAAACAGTACTGGAGTACAATAGTCTGGTGCTCGTCTGCTTGTGTAATTAACTTTCTGTTTGTTCTTTAATGAGTATATTGTAACAATCTATGCAAATAATTCCAGGCCTTTTGGAAAGATTCATACACAATGTATTTTATCCGTTTTTCCCCCCCTAAACTTATGAGGTACTATATATTGACTAACTGAACATAATAAAAAAATAACAAAGTAAAATATACTTGATATATTTTATTCATTTTAAAAATGCAGTTTGAGATGTCAATTTCACCTTTTTTATATGTTGACTAAAACCATAGATATTAGCCTGTGTTATCATTTATGTCCAAGTGACATTATATGTTGAAGGAAGGAGGAAGGAAAGGAAGTAACATATTCAGAGACTACTGTAAACAAAAGTGGTTCGAATGCATTAGGCTGCTTATTTTCTTCAAATGTTACATTGGGCAGGCAGAGTTCCCTCATTAACTATCCATGTGTTGTTAACTATCCATGTGAAAGGCTCTCCCTAAAGTATGGAGTCCTTCCCTGCTCTGTCAGTTAGGTATTCTGATCATTATGATTCTCATTTTGTTGATGAGACCAAGATTAGTGAATTACTTGCTCAATAGCCAATAGTAAAGTAATAGAATCTGAATTAGCAGACAGGTGCTTGCGTGTGTGTGAATGTGTGTGTGGGTCTGCGCATGCACGCATGAATCTCGCATCAAAATCCCTGGTTTATCTCTTGCCATTCCGTCTCCCTCTACTCCTTCAATTAGACAAAACTGTTATTAGTGGCTCTTAAATGCATGACCCAGAGCTAAGTGCTAAGGGAAATATGTGGTAGCCCTTGACCTTCTAGGACTTAGAGTCTCAGTGAAGAAATCATGTTTACACAGTAGCTTGTTATGTGAGAAAAGACAGCTTTTCTTTTTAACCAGTTGGTCTCACAGTGGCTCTAAAGGGTAAAATTATTGAGTATTGTATGATTTCACTTACATGTGGAATCTAAGAAGCCAAACAAATGAACAAGGGAACAAAACAGAAATAGATTTATAGATACAGAGAACAAGTTAATCGTTGCCAGAGGGGAGAGGGATGGGGGATGTGCTAAATAGGCAAGAGGTGTTAAGAGGTAAATCTTCCAAGGGTAATATAAATACATCATAGGGATGTAGTGTACAGCACAAGGAATAGAGTCAATAAGATTATAAAAACTTTGCGTGGTGAAGATGGTAACCAGACTTATCACGGTGATCATTTTGTGATGTATTTAAATATTGAATCACTATGTCTTATACCCGAAACCTTATATTGTGTGTCAATTGTATGTCAATAAAAATGACCTTATTGTTTAGAAATATTGTATCATGCTTGTAGAACTGCAAGAGAAAGCCAAGCAGAGCTTTTTTCTCTGTGGGGCTGAGTGAAGGGGTAGTCAAACTCATGAACTTGATCAAAATAAAAGAACTAAGATGGGGAAGAAAGATGGCAGGAGGAAGATGAAAGAGATGGGAAGAGGGTGAGGGTGATTTTAACAAAACATGGTCTCCGTCCCTCAGTTTGTCTTCTGGAATACAGACTTGAGTCCAACTAGAAAGATCTGTAGTTTAAGAAGCTGACACTAATGCTTTAGTAAAGATGAGAGATGATGACAGGTCCAAGACAATGATAATGGGTTTGGAGATTAGGGATAGATTTGAGATGCATTTAAGAGAGCTGTGTATGGGTATGGTGGGTGATTACAAGGAATGGGTCTGGGCAGAATCCCAGATTTGGTGAGAATACTGCTTTCCTATGAAAAGTAGATGTGATGGTTAATTTTATATGTCAACTCAGCTGGGTCATGGTACCCAGGTATGTGGTTATTGTTTTGTATGTTTCTGTGATGGTGTCTTTTGAAAGAGAATAACATTTAAATTGGTGGACTTTGAGTAGAGTGGACTGTCCTCCATAATGTGGGTGGGCCTCACCCAGTCAGTTGAAGGCCTAACTAGAATGAAAGAATTCAGCCAACAGACAGCCTTTAGACTTGAACTGCAATATCCCCTCTTTCCTATGTCTACAGCCTGTCACCCTTCCCTGCAGATTTTGGACTTGTGAGCCTCCATAATTGTGTATGCCTATTCCTTAAAATAAAATCTCTCTCTCATTCTGTCTCTCATTCTCGCCTTCTCTCTCCTGCCCTTCCTCCCTCCCTTTGTGTGTGCGTGTGTGTATGTGTATATATACATCTTATTGGTTCTGTTTTTCTGGGGAACTTTGAATAATACAGGAGCTAAATACTAAATTTCTTATAGAGTTGCCCTAAGAGAAAAAAGAAGCTATAACTGAGATGCACATAACAGCCAAGACATTTTGAAACACATTTTTATAAATAAAGACAATGGAACATTACAGACTCCAAACACCCCAAACATAGATATACTTCATGCTCTAAACATCTCTACACACACCAGTCAAACAGATAGTGTAAAATCATTTTACAGAGAAATTGAGCTGGTGGTTATGTGACGTGCTACAGGCTTTGGCGCCAGTAAGGGACAGAAATGGGACTCATACTCCGGTATGCTCAGCTTTGAAATCTGTGTTCTTGACATTGTACTTCAGTAGCTTCTCTTTCAAAGTTTTAATGTTTACAACTTTTCAACAAAGAATAGTGCTGATGATGCCTATGCCATGCACACAGGCTTCCAGTCACTGTTCTAAAAACTGCATACATTGTAGCTCATTCAATCCATCCAACAATCCTTTTTTATAGCTGAAACAGACACAGAAATTATGCTTAACTGACTGAGCCACCCAGGCACCCCTGAGACAGAGAAATTATATGAGATAAATCCTACATGTTAACTTGTGGGGCTATTCTATGAAGGAGAATGGCGAAAAGGAACTCACATTTCTTCAGACTACTAGAAGCTTCATGCTTTCTACTAAACCTTCTTTTTTTTTTTTTTTAAAGATTTTATGTATTTATTTGACAGAGAGAGATCATAAGTAGGCAGAGAGGCAGGCAGAGAGAGTGAGAGGGAAGCAGGCTCCCTGCCGAGCAGAGAGCCCAATGTGGGACTCAATCCCAGGACCCTGAGATCATGACCCGAGCCGAAGGCAGCGGCTTAAACCACTGAGCCACCCAGGCGCCCCTCTACTAAACCTTCTTAATGAGACAAATGTATTCAAGAAGTGTGGTTGGAAAGAATGGAAAATCAATAATCTGACATAAATTACCAAATCTATTTAGTCTTTGAAAACAACTGTCCATGGATTATATTCGTTGTTATATTTTACTTAAAATACATTATTTCTTGAGGAGGAGGAGTCAAGATGGCAGAGAAGTAGCAGCCTGAGACTACATCAGGTAGCAGGAGATCAGCTGGATAGCTTATCTAAACATTGCAAGCACCTACAAATCCAACTGGAGATTGAAGAGAAGAAGAACAGCAATTCTAGAAACAGAAAATCAACCACTTTCTGAAAGGTAGGACTGGTGGAGAAGAGAATCCAAAATGACGGGAAGATAGACCGCGGGGGGGCGGGGGGCGGTTCCCGGCAAGCAGCGGAGCAACGGAGCACAAAATCAAGACTTTTAAAAGTCTGTTCCACTGAGGGACATTGCCCCAGAGGCTAAACTGGGGTGAAGCCCACGCAGGATCAGCGTGGCCCCAGGTCCCGCAGGGTCACAGAAGGATCGGAGGTGTCTGACTGTCGCAGAGCTTGCAGGTGTTAGAACGGAGAAGCTGGCTACAGAGACAGAGCAGAGGACTGAACTCTCAGCTTGGGGTTACCTTGAACTGAGCGCAGGCTGGGTGAGCTCGGAGTGCGGCTGGAGGATGGGGATATGGGAGTGATTGGGTGCTGTCCTCTGGGGGCGCGCTGAGGAGTGGGGCCCCGGCTCTTGGCTCCTCCGGGCCAGAGACTGGGAGGCCGCCATTTTCATTCCCGTCCTCCAGAACTCTACGGAAAGCATTCAGGGAACAGAAGCTCCCAAAAGCGAACCCAAGCGGATTACTTAGTCCGGCCCGCTGAAAGGGAGGTGCAATTCTGCCTCAGGCAAAGACACTTCAGAGTCACTACAAAGGCCCCTCCCCCAGAAGATCAACAAAATATCCAGCCAGGACGAAGTTCATCTATCCAGGAAAGCAGGTTCAATACCTACCTAGGACAGCAGCAGAATTCCAGAGGAGGAGAAAGCAAAGCACAGAACTCATGGCTTTCTCCCCATGATTCTTTAGTCTTGCAGTTAATTCAATTTTTTTAAATTTTTTTTTCTTTTTTCTTCTTCTGCTAAATTTTTTAAAGCTTTTACCCTTTTCTTTTTTAATGTTTTTTGACTAGTTTATCTAAGATATATATATTTTTCTTTCTTTTTAATATTTTTTTCTTTATTTTTTTATTTTTTAAATTTTTTTCATTTTTTTTCTTCCTGAACCTCTTTTTATCCCCTTTCTCCCCCCCACAATTTGGGGTCTCTTCTGATTTGGTTACAGCGCATTTTTCTGGGGCCTTTGCCACCCTTTTAGTATTTTATTTGATCCTTCATATCCTCTTATCTGGACAAAATGACAAGGCGGAAAAAATCACCACAAACAAAAGAACAAGAGGCAGTACCAAAGGCTAGGGACCTAATCAACACAGACATTGGTAATATGTCACATCAAGAGTTCAGAATGACGATTCTGAAGGTTCGAGCCGGCTCGAAAAAGGCATGGAAGATATTAGAGAAACCCTCTCTGGAGATATTAAAGCCCTTTCTGGAGAAATTAAAGAACTAAAATCTAACCAAGTTGAAATCAAAAAAGCTATTAATGAGGTGCAATCAAAAATGGAGGCTCTCACTCCTAGGATAAATGAGGCAGAAGAAAAAATTAGTGATACAGAAGACCAAATGACAGAGAATAAAGAAGCTGAGCAAAAGAGGGACAAACAGCTACTGGACCACAAGGGGAGAATTCGAGAGATAAGGGACACCATCAGATGTAACAACATTAGAATAATTGGGATTCCAGAAGAAGAAGAAAGAGGGGAGGAGGAGGTCTATTGGAGAGAATTTCCCTAATATGGCAAAGGGAACAAACATCAAAATCCAGGAGGTGCAGATAACCCCCCTCAAAGTCAACAAGAATAGGTCCACACCCCGTCACCTAATAGTAAAATTTACAAGTCTTAGTGACAAAGAGAAAATCGTGAAAGCAGCCTGGGAAAAGAAGTCTGTAACATACAATGGTAAAAATATTAGATTGGCAGCAGACTTATCCACAGAGACCTGGCAGGCCAGAAAGAGCTGGCATGATATATTCAGAGCACTCAACGAGAAAAACATGCAGCCAAGAATACTCTATCCAGCTAGGCTATCATTGAAAATAGAAGGAGAGATCAAAAGCTTCCAGGACAAACAAAAACTGAAAGAATTTGCAAACATCAAACCAACTTTACAGGAAATATTGAAAGGGGTCCTCTAAGCAAAGAGAGAGCCTAAAAGTAGTAGATCAGAAAGGTACAGAGACAATATTCAGTAACAATCACCTTACTGGCTAATAATGGCACTAAATTCATATCTCTCAATAGTTACCCTGAATGTTGATGGGCTAAATGCCCCAATCAAAAGACACAGGGTATCAGAATGGATAAAAAAAAAAAAAACAAAAAACAAAAAACAAAACCCATCATATGTTGCCTACAAGAAACTCATTTTAGATGCGAAGACTCCTCCAGACTTAAAGTGAGGGGGTGGAAAACAATTTACCATGCTAATGGGCATCAGAAGAAAGCTGGGGTGGCAATCTTTATATCGGATCAATTAGATTTTAAGGCAAAGACTATAATAAGAGATGAGGAAGGACACTATATCATACTCAAAGGGTCTGTCCAACAAGGAGATCTAACAATTTAAAATATCTATGCCCCGAACATGGGAGCAGCCAATTATATAAACCAATTAATAACAAAATCAAAGAAACACATCAATAATAATACAATAATTGTAGGGGACTTTAACACTCCCCTCACTGAAATGGACAGATCATCCAAGCAAAAGATCAACAAGGAAATAAAGGCCTTAAATGACACACTGGACCAGATGGACATCACAGATATATTCAGGACATTTCATCCCAAAGCAACAGAATACACATTCTTCTCTAGTGCACATGGAACCTTCTCCAGAATATATGACATCCTGGGTCACAAATCAGGTCTCAACCGGTATCAAAAGATTAGGATCATTCCCTGCATATTTTCAGACCACAATGCTCTGAAGCGAGAACTCAATCACAAGAGGAAAGCTGGAAAGAACTCAAATCCATGGAGACTAAACAGCATCCTTCTAAAGAATGAATGGGTCAACCAGGAAATTAAAGAAGAATTGAAAAAATTCATGGAAACAAATGATAACGAAAACCAGTTCAAAATCTGTGGGACACAGCAAAGGCAGTCCTGAGAGGAAAATATATAGTGGTACAAGCCTTTCTCAAGAAACAAGAAAGGTCTCAAGTACACAACCTAACCCTACACCTAAAGGAGCTGGAGAAAGAACAAGAAAGAAACCCTAAACCCAGCAGGAGAAGAGAAATCATAAAGATCAGAGCAGAAATCAATGAAATAGAAACCAAAAAAAAAAAAAAAAAATAGAAAAAATCAATGAAACTAGGAGCTGGTTCTTTGAAAGAATTAATAAGATTGATAAACCCCTGGCCAGACTTATCAAAAAGAAAAGAGAAAGGACCCAAATAAATAAAATCATGAATTAAAGAGGAGAGATCACAACTAACACCATAGAAATACAGACAATTATAAGAACATACTATGAGCAACTCTACGCCAACAAATTTGACAATCTGGAAGAAATGCATGCATTCCTAGAGACATATAAACTACCACAACTGAACCAGGAAGAAAGAGAAAACCTGAACAGACCCATAACCAGTAAGGAGATTGAAACAGTCATCAAAAATCTCCAAACAAACAAAAGCCCAGGGCCAGATGGCTTCCCAGGGGAATTCTACCAAACATTTAAAGAAGAACTAATTCCTATTCTCCTGAAACTGTTTCAAAAAATAGAAATGGAAGGAAAACTTCCAAACTCATTTTATGAGGTCAGCATCACCTTGATCCCAAAACCAGACAAGGATCCCACCAAAAAAGAGAACTATCCTTGATGAACACAGATGCAAAAATTCTCACCAAAATACTAGCCAATAGGATTCAACAGTACATTTAAAGGATTATTCACCACGACCAAGTGGGATTTATTCCAGGGCTGCAAGGTTGGTTCAACATCTGCAAATCAATCAATGTGATAGAACACATTAATAAAAGAAAGAACAAGAACCATAGGATACTCTCAATAGATGCTGAAAAAGCATTTGACAAAGTACAGCATCCCTTCCTGATCAAAACTCTTCAAAGTGTAGGGATAGAGGGCACATACCTCAATATTATCAAAGCCATCTATGAAAAACCCACTGCAAATATCATTCTCAATTGGGAAAAACTGAAAACTTTTCCATTAAAGTCAGGAACATGGCAGGGATGTCTATTATCACCACTGCTATTCAACATAGTACTAGAAGTCCTAGCCTCAGCATTCAGACAACAAAAAGAAATTAAAGGCATCCAAATCGGCAAAGAAGAAGTCAAACTATCACTCTTCGCAGATGATATGATACTATATGTGGAAAACCCAAAAGACTCGACTCCAAAACTGCTAGAACGTGTACAGGAATTCAGTAAAGTGTCAGGATATAAAATCAATGCACAGAAATCAGATGCATTTCTGTACACCAACAACAAGACAGAAGAAAGAGAAATTAAGGAGTCAATCCCATTTACAATTGCACCCAAAACTATAAGATACCTAGGAATAAACCTAACCAAAGAGGCTAAGAATCTATATGCAGAAAACTATAAAGTACTCATGAAAGAAATTGAGGAAGACACAAAGAAATGGAAAAATGTTCCATGCTCCTGGATTGGAAGAATAAATATTGTGAAAATGTCTATGCTACCTAAAGCAATCTACACATTTAATGCAATCCCTATCAAAATACCATCCATGTTTTTCAAAGAAATGGAACAAATAATCCTAAAATTTTTATGGAACCAGAAAAGACCTCGAATAGCCAAAGGAATATTGAAAAAGAAAGCCAACGTTGGTGGCATCCCAATTCCAGACTTCAAGCTCTATTACAAAGCTGTCAGCATCAAGACAGCATGGTACTGGCACAAAAACAGACACATAGATCAATGGAACAGAATAGAGAGCCCAGAAATCGACCCTCAACTCTATGGTCAACTAATCTTTGACAAAGCAGTTAAGAATGTCCAATGGAAAAAAGACAGCCTCTTCAATAAATGGTGCTGGGAAAATTGGACAGCCACATGCAGAAAAATGAAATTGGACCACTTCCTTACACCACACATGAAAATAGGCTCAAAATGGATGTAGGACCTCAATGTGAGAAAGGAATCCATCAAAATCCTTGAGGAGAACACAGGCAGCAACCTCTTCGACCTCAGATGCAGCAACATCCTCCTAGGAACATCGGCAAAGGCAAGGGAAGCAAGGGCAAAATTGAACTATTGGGATTTCATCAAGATCAAAAGCTTTCGAACAGCAAAGGAAACAGTTAACAAAACCAAAAGACAACTGACAGAATGGGAGAAGATATTTGCAAATGACATATCAGATAAAGGGCTAGTATCCAAAATCTGTAAGGAACTTAGCAAACTCAACACCCAAAGAACAAACAATCCAATCAAGAAATGAGCAGAGGACATGAACAGACATTTCTGCAAAGAAGACATCCAGAGGGCCATCAGACACATGAAAAAGTGCTCCACATCACTCGGCATCAGGGAAATACAAATCAAAACCACAATGAGATATCACCTCACACCAGTCAGAATGGCTAAAATTAACAAGTCAGGAAATGACAGATGCTGGCGAGGATGTGGAGAAAAGGGAACCCTCCTACACTGTTGGTGGGAATGCAAGCTGGTGCAACCACTCTGGAAAACAGCATGGAGGTTCCTCAAAATGTTGAAAATAGAACTACCCTATGACCTAGCAATTGCACTACTGGTTATTTACCCTAAGGATACAAACGTAGTGATCCGAAGGGGCACATGCACTCGAATGTTTATAGCAGCAATGCTACAATAGCCAAACTATGGAAAGAACCTAGATGTTCATCAATAGATGAATGGATAAAGAAGAGTGGTATATATACACAATGGAATACTATGCAGCCATCAAAAAATGAAATCTTGCCATTTGCGACAACGTGGATGGAACTAGAGGGTATCATGCTTAGTGAAATAAGTCAATCGGAGAAAGACAACTATCATATGATCTCCCTGATATGAGGAAGTGGAGATGCAACATGGGGGGGTTAGGGGGACAGGAGAAGAATAAATGAAACAAGATGGGATTGGGAGGGAGACAAACCATAAGTGACTCTTAATCCCACAAAACAAACTGGGGGTTGCTGGGGGGAGGTGGGGTTGGGAGAAGGGGAGGGGGCTATGGACATTGGGGAGGGTATGTGCTATGGTGAGTGCTGTGAAGTTTATAAACCTGGCGATTCACAGACCTGTACCCCTGGGGATAAAAATACATTATATGTTTATAGATAAAATAAATAAATAAAAAATTTAAATGGAAATTATATTCTTTCTTACTGTACTAAAAGTTCACATCCATCCACGGTTAAGATTTTGCCTTATATGCTCATGACACCCCCCATCCAAACACTCACACACCCAGCCCTACATACTCACACAGACATATTCATGAAAAAACCCTGACTGTTAAAACTAACGGTCACTTTTAGTCTTTGTGTTACTCACCAGAGCTCATCTCTTTCTTCAAACACTCTTTTCTCCTGCATTCCAGGAAATCACACACTCTGGTTTTTCTTTGGCTTCCCTTATTGCTCCAGCCTCTTTGCCTCCTCCTCACCAACCTGACCTCGAAACATTAAGACTGTCCAAAAGGCTCAGTGTTGGGCCCCCTTCTTTTCCACTCATTCTTCAGTGAATGCATCCAGGTTAATGGCCATAAATACCATTTAGATGTTAACATTACATGTATCTACAGCTCACGTCTTGTTCTTGAAGTCCAAGTGCGTACTTGTATATTCAATTGCCTACTCAATACATTCACCAAGAAATCTAATGATCATGCCAAAATTTGTACATTAACATGCTCTCAGTAAACTCCCTTCCAAACCTTCTTCTCCTCAAGAAGTGGTATCTCCACTATTACTGTTGTTCAGATCAAACTCTTGGACCTGTCATTGGACCTTATCCTTTTCTTTTAGTGTACACCCAACTTACTTCTCTCATTTGTATTCAAGCCAGAAGCCAGAGGGATCTCTTTAAAATGCAAGCCCACTGATTTTGTCTGGTGGCTCAGTTTAGGATCTTTTCAGGGATCCTCATCTCATCCAGAGTAAAAAGAAGTTTCCTTTCCAAGTGATCTGGTCCTCTAAATGATCTGCACACACTCCTTTCTCCTTTTTACTCAGCTCTAGCCACAGTGCCCTTCATGCTGTTTGTGGAATGTACCAGAAAATTCCACCCAAGGCATTTGTGCACATTATCCCGTCTGCCTGCAATGCTTTCTCCTAAACAGGGGTTCTTCTGTTGTAATCATATGACCATTAGGTCTTTGATCAAATGCTATGTAAGCATTTTCTGCTTAACCATTTTAAAATTCAGTTACATTCCTTCTACCAAGTATAGTATGCTCCATTTTCCTTCCCTGGTTTATTTTGTCCTATAGCATTCACCAAAATTGGATAGACTTTTATTTTACAGGTTTGTTTATGAATGAAGTTTCTTTTTCTATAGATTGCAAGCTCAGTATTTCAGTCCGTATCCCCCACTCACCCTGAACCCTGAATATCTTGTGTACCTATGAGTTGTCTGACATATAATGGGAGCATGTAAGCACTTGCTAAATGTTCAATGATTGCCGAATAAGCACTTAACATGATTGAGACTGTACTATGAATATAGATTTTTATCTTGCTTTTTCTCTTGGTATTAGTATGAGGGAATTCAATATTTCCTCATATCAATCAATACATTTTGGGAAAACTTAATTTCCTCATATACAAATTGTCAATTTAATAACCCTCATCAAAAAGTATATATCAGGGGCTCCTGGGTGGCTCAGTGGGTTAAAGCCTCTGCCTTCGGCTCAGGTCATGATCCCAGGGTCCTGGGATTGAGCCCCACATTGGGCTTTCTGCTCAGCAGGGAACCTTCTTCCTTCTCTCTCTCTGCCTGCTTCTCTGCCTACTTGTGATCTCTGTCAAATAAATAAATAAAATCTTAAAAAAAAGTATATATCAAATGGGTCCAATACTAGTCTCTTGTGCCAAATTGAAAGTATTCTTTCCCTAGAAGCAAATGGCAGAAAGAAATTTAAATAAACACCCAACAAATTTGACTCAGATTTTGTAAGTCTGCAATCAAAGCAGAAGCAGAGAGTTGGATAATTTTAATTTATCAAGTTGAAATATCTTGAAGTTTCCATATCCACTCTGGAAGTATTGCATTTTTACTTTTTGAGTGTCAAAACACCATTTCCCTGTTGATACTAGGTAGGAAAACATGACTGATAATAACTCCCTTGCATCCCATCATAGGAAAGACATATTGTATTTTAATTTCCTCTTTTCTCGTACGTTTGGTGGTTTCCAACTTTTGACTATTACAAATAAAACTGGTAAAGATCCTTATACTGATTTTAACACATCTCTGATTCCCTTATGATAAATGAATATATGCAAATCAAAACAAAAGAACATTTTTGAGACATCTGAGACAATGTGCTTACATTTTGCCAAATTGCTTTCCAAAAATATTACTCTAATTTTCACTCCCCAACAGAGAATTAGAGAGCTCCTTTCCCCTCACATCCTGCCAACAATAAGAATTATCTTAGAAAAGCAATTATCACCAAATTTACGAGTTATAATGTATCTATTAAAGTAATTTACACTCTTTAATTGTGAGTGAAGTTTAATGCTTTTCAAATGTTTATTAGTCATTTGAAATTCTCTTTTGCAAATTGCCAGCTTTTCCTTTACTTCTTAGTGTGTCATTTTTTATTACTCAAATATGAAAGCTCCTTTAATAACAAGGATATTAGTGCTTTGCTCCTCACACTGGTGGAACCATCTCTTTTCTGATCAATATCATTCACTTTTTGTTTTTTCTTAAGTTGTATAGATCAAATGTATCCATCTGCTCCTTTATCATTGGTTGATTTTTCTCAGTTGTTTTTCCTAATTGTTATTGTCTCATTTTTTAAGCATTTAATTCCATAATTCATTCTAATTTTATTTTGTCATTGTACAGGGCATAGTACAAAATCATCACTGTCTCCAGGTTGTCTTAAATAACCACTTGGGACTCTGCTCTGTGGAGGGAATGCCTTCCCCACTCTGGGGGAGGGGGTCCAGTCACGGGCTGACAGCACAGGCATTTCAGAGAATAAAAAGATCAAAAATAAAGTTCACCTGGCTGGAATCTCTGAGCTGTTTGTTTTAGGTTGAGACTGGGTACAGCTTTCTTCTACTGACCCCTTTGTTGTGTGTTTACTAAAGGAAGATTGTGTAAAATCAGGCTGGTAGAATAAAGATCAGTCTTTGAAAGCAGCTTTCTGAACTAGAGGATGCGCAATAGACTTGTTGGACCAGCTAAATGGCGCTGTGTCATGTGAGTTCTTTTTGACTCACTTCCATTGCTCTTTGTCACCTTTCCCATGTTGTGTCCCCGGGCACTTGCATCCACACTTGCTCGATGAGGGGAGTCAGAGAATCTCTGCCTCCTGGCAGGTCTGGGGCTGCAAAGTGTAGTGCAGGTGGGAAGGGGGCAGGCAAGAAGGTGGAAAGGGCAGAATTTTGCAGTTGACTATCACCCCTTTTGACCTGGACAGAAGATATGTATGTGAGTATGAAAATAACCTGCATGAAACACAAAAGGAAGGAATGGAAGAAAAGTTTCCTAAGGCATATTTATTAACAAAAGGTGATCCCTAAATTTCTTTGCAGAATATAAGAGCTGAAGAATTTAAAAATATTGGCCTTAAAGAAAGAAAAGTTGGATGAAGATTTTCCAAAGAAATGTTACTTGCTTTGTGGCGTTCAGCAGAAGCTATAAAATTATGATACGCTTAGAGTTAGATGTTTTGAAACCAGTGAAGTAATTTTGACCAAAAGCTTGAAGGAAGCTTAAAGGTTGGTGAAGGAAACCAACACAAGTTTAAAGAATAATAATGGCTAAAAATCACATAAGGCTTACTATGTAGTGGGCACTGTTCCAGGTCCTTGACATAAGTTAACTAATTTATTGTCAAAATCCCCCCTGTGAGTGGCTTTTATTACTCTTCCCATTTTGTAGATAAGGAAACTGAGGCAGAGTCAGATTAAGTGATTTTCCAGGATATTCAGCTGGTGAATGATAAAACCAGAAACTGAACCCAAGCTGTTTGGTTTTGGAACTGCTCATTTAATTTAATTTAATTTAAATGTCTATTAAATTAATTTAACATAAAATGTCTATTTAAAAAAGCAAAAGTTATTCAAGGTTTATCAAACAACATAATATTTTTTAAATTGACTTGAACCATCTTTGAATTTTATTTTGAAAATTCCTATTGTCTCAAAGTGGAGTCATTTGAGCAATAATTCTATGTTCTTGAAAAGATTACATTCATAACAGACCAAAAGAGCAGCATGATAATTTTTTAAAACATCTAATTTACTTATTTTGAGAAAGATAGAGCAAGTGTGAGCACATGAATGGAGGGAGAGACAGAGGGAAAAGGAGAGAGAGTCTCAAGCAGACTCCATGTTGGGCTCTGCAGGCTCAATATATCAAAGCTAAACTTTCCATCTTTCCCTATAAAACTGCTTCATGCCCAGATTTCTCCAATTTAGGTGTTGAGACAGCAATCTTCCAACAGTGCAGGTCTCAAACCTTGACATCATCCCTGGCTCTTTTTTTTCCTCATAATCCATCAGAAAATCCTACTGTTCTATCTGTGTGGTGGGCAGCCTCAAAGGTGCCCTTCAAGGATCCCTGCCTCCTAGTGTTCACCACGTGGTATAATCTCTTCCCTTTGCGTGTGGACTGGAATTATTGACAAGTTACTGATGAATTGAATATGTAGAAATGACAGGATGTTGCTTCTAAAGTTAGGTTACAAGAAGATTGTTGTTTCCATGTTGGGTGTTTTCTCATGTTCTCTTGTGGGTCATAGACTCTGCTGGAAAGCAGCTGCCATGTTGTGAAGCAGTTAGGGTCAGGTTCATGTAACCTCAATGTACAGAGTAGCAGCACCTGAAAGTGATCCTAACTATTTTATGAATGTACCAATGTTTTTTACATCTGTTGGTGTTCTTTTTACTGTAGCTGTTCCAGATTACTGTGAGCAGTATCACCAGTTACTTGAAAAGGAGGACTTCTTTCCACATTAGGAAGAAAATGGTATAGATTTATCAGAAGCTGGGGATCCATCCTGGGATGATAGTGATGACGAAATGCACCCAGAGATACGAGAAGCTTATAAAATTTCAGTTTGGAATCAGAGCATAAGTGAAAGCAATAAAGCCAAATTTCAGTGTATCAGTTTTATAAAGCAGTTTGGGTAATGATGATTTAGCAAAACATAAGAAAGCAAGAAAATATGTTGCACTTATACCAAATTAAGGATGCTGAGTTATGTATATACTAATACATGCAACTCTAATTTTGTGTAACACTATCTGCCAAAATAAACTTTAGTCTAAGTTAAACTTAAAATGTGTATACATATATATAATACATATGTATAAATTTATAACAAACTTAAAAAATATGTATATCTTAAATATATATGTATTATGTGCAGTTAATTCCCCTCTTTTGGTTGCAATAAAATTGGTTCTGAAATAAATGAAATATTGAAAGTTCAAAACAACTGGAGCAGCATGAGAATGAGTGTTGAAGGGGATCTTCAGAGGCCTGTTAACAGCCATGTGTAGGAGCTCTGAAGCTGATTGGGAGCTGTTCACAGCTCTTGTCCAAACTTTGATGATGGCCACCTTGTGAGAGGCATGCGCCAGAACCACAAGCAAAGCTGCTCTAAGATTCCTGATCCTCAGAAACTGTGAGCTAATCAATAGTAGTTGTTTCCAGCCCCTAAATTTTTAGGTAATTCAACACAGCAGTAGATATTAATACCTTCAAATATATCCAGAATCAGATAATTTCTTATCATTTCCATAAATATCACCCTGCCTAGGGGTGATAGTTTAGCTATCTCCTGCCTAGATTATTGCAAGAAGTTTTATAAAACGTCTTACTGCTTCTTGTCATTTGATTGTTTGTGCCGTGAGGGCTCAACGTCTCTATTTAGAACCATTGACTCACCATTTCAATAAGAGTAAAAGTATCTTCTAAGATATCAGAAATGGTCCAGAGCTGGACTTCTTTCTGGCTACTTATAAAATAGGAAAGCTTCCTGTGGTTTAGTTAGTTAATTTAGTTTACTGGACTCCCAGAAGTGAAGCAGTAAACTCACAACAAAGATAACCATCTATCAAATGCCTTTATACCCTGAAGATTTGCAGATGTTGAAATGTTTAGGTAGTGAATGCTAAGTGGCTCTGTATTAAATACTCAAGGAAATAAAGAATACAATTAAGAAAATATACAATAAGAAGCTTTCAGAAATGCAAAGACAGATTTTTTAAAAAAGTAAAATAGTAAGGAGTGAGAAATACAGTTGCTGGCAGCAAAAATTTAACACACAAGTAAAATGGTATGCTAGACACTGTTGAAAGGGAATTAGTGAATAGGAAGACATACCTGAAGAAATTTATTTGTAATGCTGCAATAAGAGATAAGGAGATGGAAATCATTAAAGGATTAAAAGGGATGGAGGATAAAATGACCTTTATCTACTATATATAACCTATCTACTTTGAGGTCCAAAGGAAAATAATTGAAAGAAAGGTGAGGAAACATATGCTTAAACATATTTTTAAAACATATTTTTAAAAGTAATGACTAGACTCCACAAATAAGTGAAACCATATGATACTTGATTCTCTCTGCTTGACTTATTTCACTCAGCATAATCACTTCCAGTCCTGTCCATGTTGCTACACAAGTTGGGTATTCATCTTTCCTTTTTTTTTTTTTTTTTAAATAAACATACAATGTATTTTTATCCCCGGGGTACAGGTCTGTGAATCACCAGGTTTACACACTTCACAGCACTCAGGATAGCACATACCCTCCCCAATGTCCATAATCCCCTCCCCCTCTCCCAACCCCACCTCCCCCCAGCAACCTCCAGTTTGTTTTGTGAGATTAAGAGACATTGGGAGATGGAGAGGAGAAGGAAGTTGAGGGAAATTGGAAGGGGAGGTGAACCATAAGAAACTATGGACTCTGAAAAACAACCTGAGGGTTTTGAAGGGGCGGGGATGGGAGGGTGGGGGAACCAGGTGGTGGGTAATAGGGAGGGCACGTATTGCATGGAGCACTGGGTGTTGTGCAAAAACAATGAATACTGTTACGCTGAAAAAATTAATAAATTAATTAAAAAAAAAGTAATGACTATAATATTTCAAGAAAATCATATACCCACGGATCTGGGGAGTATACTGCATTTCAAGGAGAACAAATAAAAAGATATCCATGCCTAGACATATAGTAGTGAAAGTGCAGAATGCCAAAGTCAAAAAGTTTTAAAAATAACCAAGAGAAATGACAAATCACAAGCAAAAATAAAAACAAAAGATAATTCAGAAGAAAGGATCTTCACAAGAGCAACCCTTGAAGCCTAAAGATGGCAGAATTATATCCTAAAAATGTTGGCTAGAAATAGACATCAGACTATAGTTTGAGTCTAGCAAAATAATCTTTCAAGGGTTAAGATGTCGTATGGAATAAAAAATAGGTAGAAAAGAACTCTGATAGAATATATCATCTACAGACCTGCTCTAAAAACATACATTATAAAGCAGAAAAATGATCCCAGAAAGACGGTTTGTTCTACATAGAGAAATAGTAAACAAATAACACAATATGGCAAACATAAAATCTGAGTCTCCATGAAATAAAGCATAGTGGAAGTTAAAAAAAGATAGAACTGAAATAGTGAACAGTAACAGTATGTAAGCTAAAGAGTGATGATTTTATTTTCCTTTAGAGGGGGTCAGAGTGGTTTGATTCAGATTTATTCACTTATTTATTCACAAACATAATGCTGCTATTTCATTGATAACCACTAAAGGAACAAAAAATCAAATGCGTGGATTCAAAACAACAGAGAGAAAGAATGGAAAAAATGCAGTCAAAAACCTTCAAAACCTTCAAATAGTGAAAATAAAAAACAGATCAAGCAGGAAAAAAAATCGGTAAAGCAGAAGGAGCAAGTTTAAGTGTATCAATAATCACAATAAGCATAAATGGGCTTGACTTGTCATTTGAAAGTATAGATATTGTCAGATCAGATCTAAAACTTGGTAAGATGTTGTTTGTAGGGGATGGAGCTGAAACATAAGCACAGAAATATTGAAAGTAAAAACCTGAAAAAGATATGAAAGATACACACACGCACATTAAAAAAGTGCTGGTGTCTTTATATTTGTCTTAGTCAAAGGCTAAGAGACGGCATTTGCTGCCTGATGACAAAAGTTTTAACTTACCACAAAGATGTAGAGACATTAAATGAGTTTAATGAAATTACCTCAAAATATAAAAAGAGAAATATTTGATCAAAGTAAAAGGAGAAATTTTCAACAACATGATCATAGAGGGATATTTCAATCTGATCTTCTCAGGTATTGATAAATAAAGCAGAGAAAAAAATCAGCAAGTACATGAAAGTTTTGATTATCACAGATGTTGAGCGTCATCTAAAGCATGTATATAGAACTTATTTTGGTATACTTGCTTTTTCGAGATTTTCTTAACAAATAGAAAATACACACTTCCTAATGGAAAAAATGGTTTTATACTAGTCCATAAATCAAGGTTTAACAAAATTGAGAAGATAGTGCTGTATAGGCCATATTCTCTGACCTCAGATCAATTAAGTTAAAAGTTATTACATATCAATCAACAAATCTTCAAATACTCAGATATAACACATGCATTTTAAATCATAGGTCAAAGAAGAAATCATAGTGGAAATTTTAAAAATGCTTAGAACTAAAGAAAGAGAATATAATACTATGTAAGTTTGTGGGATCAGCAAAAGTGGAGCTTCAGTGAAAAATTATTATTTTAGATGATTATATTAAGAAAGGAGAAATGCTGAAAATCGATGAGATAAATGTCCAACTCTAAGTTCTTAAAAGAAATTAAAGTAAAACTAAGGAAAAGAAAGGGATAATGATAGATAAATAATAATTAAAAAAGTAGACCAGATCAACAATGTCAGAAGTTGGATTCGAAATGACTAAAAATATATATATATATACCTTAGGTGAGATAGATATGATGAGAGACAGAAATAGAGACAGAAACAGAGACAGCAACATACAGAGTAAACAGAGACAGAGACAGGTAGAGGGAAAGACAAAGATGTCCACGGTCATGAAGTGGACACATTCTTAAAGAATAACTTTCCAAACATGGCTTAAGAAGCACAGGGTCTAATAGCCTAGTAACTATTGAAAAAATCTTCATGTATAGGAAACAGCCATCTAAGATGATTTTATGACTAAGTTCTTCTACATCTTCAAAGATCCAATCGTTAGACTCTCATACTTCACCTTTCTTAATTCATTGTAAAAGACTGATTTAATCTTGATATCAAAACCAAGGAGATGAGATTTTAAAATATGACAAATCTTTTAATTATTAAACTATGTAAGTGTCCTATGCTGAACATTTATAATACAAGTCTAAAAGTTTATAAGAAGATAATAAATCGTGACCAAATTAAGTTTGTTCTAAAAATCTAAGTATGAATTAATTTTTCAAATGTTACCATTTGCAATCACCACATTGATTAAAATACTAAAAATTGTATTATTATCTGAACTGACGTAGAAAAAGCATGCAATTGAATTCAATGCTCAATCATGATAAAAAATAAGCTTGTAATATAAACCAATTCTCTTAACTTGGTGGTGTTTGCAAACATTATTCTAAATGGAAGATTGTAAGCAGTATTCTTTTTGAAATTCGGGACAAGACAAAGATATCTGTCATTGATTCATTGTTTTTAACACTGTTTTATAGTCTAATCAGTGTAATTAAAAATAAATAAATTAAGCATAAGAATTTGAAATGAGAAAATATTGTCATTCTTTGAAAATGATTTGATTGTATATGTAAAACAACTGAGACTATACAGACAAATAATGAGAAATGACAAGAATTTAGAAAGATAGTTAACTACACAAAAGCCAATTGCATGTCTGTACAGAAGTAACAAACACTTAGGAAAAAAAAAATTGAAGAAAAAGTCACCATTTATAATGGCAACACAAACTATAAAATGTCCTAGAAATAAATCTTGCAGATATTTTGCAAGGACCTCTACAGAGGACTGTACAGATATAATAGAGATGTATTTAAAATTACTTATAATGGAGAGCTAGAAAAAAATAGGTGAGATGGAATGAGAATAGATGAGATGTTTTCGAGTTAGAAAATCAAGTAATTGAATAAATGTTGAATCTCTTGAAGATGATCTATAGATTCAGTACAATCCCAATGAAATTTCCCATAGTTTATGTGTGTGTGTGTGTGTGTATACATAGGTTAAATCTGACAAATTGATCCTAAAATTGATATGAAAGACCTGAAGACCTAGTTTAGCTAAGTAAACTTGCAATTTGTGACTTTAGGAAGTAGTGGGGGAGATCTGAATTAGAAGAATTTTCTAAGTGCTTTATAACCTCATTCTTTATCATATTGTTATCCAGAAATGGAAGTAAGTAAGTTGTTTTAAATATTCAAAATATATTTTCTCAGTTTGGATTTTTCTGTATGATAATAATGATAAAATTTTAAAATTTTGCTTAATTTTTAAAATTTTGTTTACTTAAAAAACTTTTAGTACTCGGATTTATACTGTGTATTGAATCATAACTGTTCATTCATACACATTATCATTGGTCTATGCATGGTCTCCTTTTATCTTATTTATTTCTTCATTTACACAGTAAAAATTGAACATCTGTGAACTCATCGTCCAATCTGAGAGTTAAAACCCTCTTTTAGCATATAAAATTCAAACTAGAAATGCAGTAAATTAAACTCCTTGTAGTAAATATTTATTATTATTGCTTGCTTCTCCTTGTCCTTTCTTCTGGAAAAGATACTTAGTTTTCTTTTGTGGAACCTCCATTCCTTGAAGTCCTAATCAGGTTATCAACTCAGATTGTCACTAATCCCTATCATAGATAAGTTCTGAAGTTTGACTCAAGCCCAGCCCATTTTCTTTTAAGGAATTTAAACTTGGAAAGAGTCTTCTAAGGACAGAAGGTCATCCTGATGGCCGGACTCTAGAGTAACTGCCCATATTTCCTCTTAATTAGAGTCCCAGATGTGACTTGGATCCTGCCTTCTCAGCCTGGATGCTGTATTCTTTTTTTTTTTTTAATGACTTTATTTATTTGAGAGAGAGGGACAGACAGATAGTGAGAAAGCACAAGCAGGGAGGAGAGGGAGAAGCAGGCTTCCTACTGGAGCCCAATGTGGGACTTGATCCCAGGACGCTGGGATAATGACCTGACCCAAGGCAGATGCTTAACCAACTAAGCCATCCAGGTGCCCCAATGCTGTATTCTTCATAAGGTTCTGTAATGAACCCAATAGCATTCTAAGAAATCAAGTTCTTTGCCTTAAGTTCATCTGAATCAAATTCAATTTCTTTCTTGTCTGCTACCAAGAATTGCAGCAATTACTCTCCATATTGAATATAATTGTCTACACGATGAATGACCCCACTTCATAGACACGTGAATATCTGAGGTCTAAGTCTAGACTTATCAAACTTAGCTACTGTTCTATGACACAAACCCAAGAAGGAAAGCTCCACACTACTGAAAAGTCCATTTATACAACGTGAATCAATGAACACATCTCCAATCAATCTTTGAAAAGTTCTCTCAATAAATAAGATGAAAGATGTGAGAAAATAAAACAAAACCTACTTCTGTAAACAACACTGCTGAATTTCTACTTCTTGGGTAAAGTTCTTGAGACATGTTCCATGAGGCCTCAGGCTCCTTGAGTCCCATATGTAACAATTTTTTCCTTCTTACAGGAAACAGATGGGATTAACAGACTGTTACATTGTCTGTGAAATGAAGAATAATTCCCCTCCTTCCAAGGGAAGGAGGCAAGGGAGCAAGGGAGACCACATAATACCTCAAGTTGATATTTTAAAAACCCTCTTTGTTTAAATCATTCTTATTTGTTTTGTATGCCTTTGTAAAGCAATCGGAAGAGACCTGCTCTTAAACGGGATAAGAAGCATGACTAGATGTCATCAGGGCTAACAAGTCTTGCAGGGAACAAACTATTGGGTAATGGATAAATTAGAATACCTCCTTGCCTGTTCCTTTGGGAAAGGTCAACTGGTTGTCCCCTAGCAGTTTGCCTGTGTTAGGCAGGCTGACCTTGTGTTTGCCTGTGTTAAGCAGGCTGATCTACCTGCATCACCAAGTAAACCACACTGGCTCTGGAGTCTCAGACTAACTAGACAATTGAGGAATCCTACCTTCAGTAGAAACTACAGTGCATTCAGCACATGCTCAGTGAAGAAATAAATGATACCAATTCCTTTCCAATCACATCCATTCAAATTAGTATCTTTGGTCATTAGCCACTCAACCAGTTATAAATCCCCTTTATGTATCAATGTCCTTCAATAATAGTCCCTCCTGTTGTTTTTAAGAATACAGATGTTCCCTGACTTACAATAGTTTGACTTACAATTTTTTGACTTAAGCACGGAACAAAAACAATATACATTCAGTAGAAACCATAGTTTGAGTTTTGATCTTTTCCTGGGTTAGCAATATGTGGTAGATCTTCTGTGATGGTGGTTAGCCACAGGTCCGAGCCAACCATGTGATCACAGAGTAAACAACCGATATATTTGCAACCATTCTGTACCCATATGACCATTCTGTTTTTCACTTTCAGGACAGTATTCAACAAATTACATGTGATATTCAACACTTTGTTATAAAGTAGGCTCTGTATTCGATAATTTTGCCCAACTATAGGCTCGTATAAGTGAGAAGAGTGCATTCAAGGCAGGCTAGGCTAAGCTATGATGTTCGGTAAGTTAGGTGTATTAAGTGCATTTTTAACCTATGATATTTTAAACTCACTATAAGCTTATCAGGATGTAAGCCCACAGTAAGTCGAGGATGATCTGTGTTAGGAAATATTTTTCTTTTTCAGACCCAGAAACACCTGTTGCATTTGTTATCAGCCATAATCATAGGCATATTTAAGGGAGAAATCAAATTAATTTGACCTAAATAAAGTCAGCGAGGCCGTGTTGACTTGGTTACCAACTTTTGGTTACTGACTGACTTCCTTTCAAGACGGTTGAAAAACCATCATTTTAATAACCCGTATTAAAATCACTAATGACCTGTGTTTGGTGGATTTTTTCAGGACTGCACTGATTTGTTTTATACTTGCAGGATTTCTCCCATTCTTGATAAATTCTTAAGGATGGAACGTTAGCTGAAGTTCCCTGTTACCTTCTGCATATTTCTCAGTAATCTTTGAAGTTTGTTTCAAGTGTCTTATACTTATTTATCTAGAGTATTTACATGCTTACAATCTATTGTAGGACTCAACTGCTTCTTATCAGTATCTAGTTTACTTTTTCAGAAAAAAAAAAAAAAAAAAACACTTTACCGAGAAAGAGAAAATAAATTAAAAGTTTTTTTTTTTTCTTTTTGTAATACATCAGTATTCTATCGCTGGTCCAAAGTACTCAGCTTATCTATTGGAACATACTTTAGAATGCCCTTTTATGTGTTTATGGCAAATCTATTGCTATATAACTCTTTGTAGCTGTGCCTTCTCCCATGATTACAATATCTGGTCATATTCCTTCTTGGAATTAGCGAGGATTTGAGGATGTGGTATTTCATTCAGTTCTTCACATAAGACCCTTCACACAAGCTCTTTCCTTTTAGCCTGTTTTTATTGAGAACTTCTTTCTAGGAGAAACTCCCTGCTTTTTTCTTCCTTTTTGAAGAATCTAAAAGAAGGTAATTGGTAAGATGAGCCCGGTTCTCTTCCTAAACCACACATCTATGAAAAGTACTATGACAGACTGGACCTTACATATGTGTATATATATGTGTAGGTGTACATGTGTAGCACATATTGAGTCTTACCTAATTGTATGTTTATTTAAACTGTATATTTATGTTTGTGTATATATATATCATAATATATATGTCATATATATATCATGCATTAATAACTATATTTACATATACACATCAGGATATTAAAGTGTTAGCTGAAGTGTCAAATATTACCATGCAAAATTTGCAAAAAAGAAGTTGGGGGAAACTGGTTAGATGACTTTATAATTTTCATTCATATCAGTGGTATGAAAAAGTAGGCATTGGAAATCAGGGAAGGAATCTTGAAGGTTGCTTTGGAATGCGTTATCCTATGTACCTTACTTCCTTCTTTTTTGGAAGATAGGAGGAAGATACCTCCTTTGAGAACTAAACTTTTAGAAGACCAATTCCCCGGAGAATGTGATATATGATTCTCTTCTCTTCCACCAAACACAAAGTTTGGGTGATGAAGTGAACTTTTGTCTGTGTCGCCTTCGAGAATTATAAACCTTGAGAGCTGGCTGGGCGGGCCGATGGCAGCAGAGCATAGGGCAGCATTTTGACAAATAAAGATCCTCCAGAGTTTGTCAAAAGAAAGGAAGGCATGTGGACATGTGTCATGCAAAGCCCACAGTTGGAAGTCTTAGATTCTGTCTAAGAGACAGACTAGAGGGGAGAAGAGAGTCAGCTGAGGAAGATGCCACTGACCTCCTGATTCTCAGCGGCCATAGAAGGAGCCACAACTGGTTGGAATAGTGACACGATTGCCCATGTGATGGAATGTAGGTGGGAAGTTTCCAACCATGGGAGGTCCAACGATCATGTCATGAAGGAGATAACTCTAAGCATGAGCCGAACCCAGAAAAACAGAGGATCACCAGTTTGACTCCAACCAGTCAAAACCACCTATAGAAGTCAAAAATTTGTTTTCATGATGGGAAGGAGCTTCTCAGATACAGGCATAGCTCTAAGATATTGCAGGTTTGGGTACAGTTCCAGACCACCGCAATACAACAAATATTGTAACAATAACTCAAATGAGTTTTTTGATTACCCAGTACATATAAAAGTTATGTTTATACCACACTATAGTCTATTAAATGTGCAATAACATTATGTTTTAAAAAATCAATGTACACCCCTTAATTAAAAACACTTTATTGCTAAAAAAATTCTAGCCTTCAGCTGAGCTTTCAGTGAGTTCTAATCTTTTCGCCCGTGGAGGGTCTTGCTTTGCTGTTGTGGGTTACTGCCTGATCAAGGTGGTGGTTACTGAAAGCTTAGAGTTGCCATAGCAATTTCTTAAGATAAGACCATAATAAATTTGCTGCATTGACTCTTACTTTCATGAACAATTTCTCTGTGCCATGTAAAGCTGTTTTACAGCATTTTACCCACAGTAGAACTTTTTAAAATTAAAGTTAATCCCCTCAAATTCTATTGCTGTTTTATCAACTAAGTTTACAGAATATTCTAAATCCTTTGTTGTCACTTAACAGTCTTCTCAGAGTAGATTTGATCTAAAAAACACATTTTTCTTTGACCCGTAAGAAACAACTCCTCGGGGCGCCTGGGTGGCTCAGTGGATTAAGCCCCTGCCTTCAGCTCAGGTCATGATCTCAGGGTCCTGGGATCGAGCCCCGCATCGGGCTCTCTGCTCCGCGGGGAGCCTGCTTCCTCCTCTCTCTCTGCCTGCCTCTCTGCCTACGTGTGATCTCTCTCTCTGTCAAATAAATAAGTAAAATCTTTAAAAAAAAAAGAAAGAAACAACTCCTCATCCACTCTAGGTTTATCATGAAATTATAGAAAACCAGTTCCATCTTCAGGGTCCACTTCTAATTCTAGTTCTCTTGCCATTCTACCACATCTCCAATTACTTCCAACATTGAAATCTTGAATCCCTCAAAGTCATCCATAAGGGTGGAGATCAACTTCTTCCAAATTCCTGTTCATGTTGATACACCGACCTCTTTCCATGAATCATAAATGCTTCTTAATGGCTTCTAGAATAGTGAATCCTTTCCAGAAGGTTTTCAATTTACTTTGCCTAGATCCATCAGAGGAATCACTGTCTATGGTGCTATAGCCTTACCAAATGTATTTCTTAAGTAATAAGGCTTGGAAATTGAAATTACTTCTTGATCTATGGACTGCAGAGTGGATGTTGTATCAGAAAGCATGAAAATAACATCAATCTCATTGTCTATCTCTACTGGAGCTCTTGGGTGACCAGGCACACCCTCAGTAAGCAGCCAGTTTTGAAAGAAATCTTTCTTTCGGACAGTAGTTCTCAACAGTAGGCTTAAAATATTTAATAAACCTCGGGGTTGGGAGAGGGGGAGGGGGTTATGGACATTGGGGAGGGTATGTGCTATCGTGAGTGCTGTGAAGTGTGTAAGCCTGGTGATTCACAGACCTGTACCCCTGGGAATAAAAATACATTATATGTTTATAAAAAAAAAAAGAAAGAAAAGAAAGGATGAATACTCAACTTTTGTAGCAACATGGACGGGACTGGAAGTGATTATGCTGAGTGAAATAAGTCAAGCAGAGAGAGTCAAGTATCATATGGTTTCACTTATTTGTGGAGCATAACAAATGACATGGAGGACATTGGGAGATGGAGAGGAGAAGGAAGTTGAGGGAAATTGGAAGGGGAGGCCAACCATAAGAGACTATGGACTCTGAAAAACAACCTGAGGGTTTTGAAGGGGCGGGAGTGGGAGGTTGGGGGAACCAGGTGGTGGGTAATAGGGAGGGCACGTATTGCATGGAGCACTGGGTGTTGTGCAAAAACAATGCATACTGTTACGCTGAAAAAATAAATTAATTAATTAAAAAAATATTTAATAAACCACATTGTAAGCAGACGGGTTTTTATCCGAGCTTTGTTGTTCCATTTATAGAGCACAGGCAGAGTAGATATAATTTATGAAATTTAGTATAATTCTTAACAACTTTAGGATTTTCAGAATGGTCAGTGAGCATTGGCTTCAACTGAAAGTCACCAGCTGCATTAGCCCCTAAAAATAGAGTCAGCCTGTCCTTTGAAGCTTTGAAGGAAGACATTGACTTCTCTCTAGCTAAGAAAGTTCTTTTTGGTGTCTTCTTCCAACAGAAGGCTGTTTCAACTACATTGAAAATCTGTTATTTAGTGTGGCCACCTTCATGACTTATCTGAGCTGGGTCTTCTGGAAAACTTGCTGCAGCTCCTACATCAGCACTGGTGGCTTCACTTTTCACTCTTCTGTAACTGAGTCGGCTTCTTTCCTTAAGCCTCATGAATCAACCAGCTTTTTTTCAGTTCCCTCACCTCTCCCAGACTTCACAGACCTAAAGAGAGTGCGAGGCCTTGATCTGGATCAGGCTTCAGCTTAGGGGAATGCTGTGCCTGGTTTGATCTTCTGTTTAGGCCACTAAAACTTTTTCCATATCAGCAATAAGGCTGCTTTTGTTTCTTACCATTCACTGTGTTCACTGGAGTAGCACTTTTTCCTTTCATTTGCATTCCCATCCTAGCTAACTGAGTGATGCAAGAAGCCTAGCTTTCAGCTCATCTTGGCTTTTGACCTGCCTTCCTTGCTAAGCTTAATCTTTTCTAGATTTCGGTTTAAAGTGAGAGATGTTTGACTCTTTTTTTTCACTTGAACACTTGGAGGCCATTGTAGGGTTATTAGTTGGCCTAATTTCAATATTGTTGTGTTTTGGGGAAGATGGAGGCCCTAGGAGAAGAAGACAGATGGGAGAAGGGCTAGTCCATGGCACAGACAGAACATATACAACAAGTATCTATTAAGTTCACCATCTTTGGGGCACTCGGATGGCTCAGCTGGTTAAGCATCTGACTCTTGGTTTTGGCTCAGGTCATGATCTCAGGGTCAGGTGACTGAGACATGCATTAGTCCTGCTTAAAATTCTCTATTCCCCTCTCCTTATGCCCCCTACTCACCAGCTCACATATATGCACATGATCTCTCTCTTTCTAAAAAAAAAAGAAAAGTTCACCATCTCATATAGATGTGGTTCGTGGTACCTCCAAATTATAATAACATCAAAAGTCACTGATCACAGATCACCATAACAAATATATTAATAATGAAAAAGTCAGAAATATTGTGAGAATTAAAAAAGGTGACAGAGACATGAGATTGTCATAAACCTTCTATATATATATAAAAGCAGTATCTGTGAAGAATAAAATGAAGCACAATAAAATAATGCATTCCTGTATAGGGAAGAGGAAGAAACAGACTAAATCCCACTTCCTTATTTGTACATGGTCCTCCTCTGGTAGGCCCACACGGGAGGACAAGGTAAAACATCAACCTCAAATGCACAAGAGTTTGATTCTCACATAGCAATAGACAGTTGAACTATAGAATCAAGCCTATGATTTGCAACTTAGTGAGACTTTAGGACTTCTAACTGCTTTTAAGTGATCATACTTATGGGGTGGATTTTCATCCAGGTGCCTGGGAAGAACTAGGCCACTGACAAGATTGTGAGAACGGTGGTCAAAAAAATAAACTTACTTTGCAATTGCTCTTCTGAGTCATATCTGTCACCCAGGAAAACAACTAAGATAGGTTGCAGCATATGGATCCTTTTGTGTGTCTAAACACATTATTTTAACAATACAGTATATTTATGATTACCTAGTGCATTCATTAATTATCTCATGAGCACTGTTTTTTATTCGGGGCTTTATTATTTCTCTGTGTAGACAAATGGAAGCGATATTCAAGTGCTTTACATTTTAACGAAGTTCTTCATCCAATGATCATTATTGTCTTTGTTGTCTACTTGTCCTCTTATCCATTTTTTTCTTTCTATTATCCACTTGTATTTTGAATGGTGATTTTTTTTTAAACATCACAATCACTACTTAAGCTTTCATTACACACACTGCCTTGCTTTGAATTAATTTATTCAACTGCTCTCCAGTGAAACACATGCTTTTGTTTAGCATTTTTATTTCTTTAGAGATCAACACTCCTGCTTCTTGTGATCCACTTGGTTTAACAGTCACAGGCTAAAATGGAACTACACATTTGGATGTGGAAAATTGGTACTAGCCTCCTGTCACCTGCCAGATAAAGAACAAAAGATGCTAGGTGACTTATTTATTTGTTTATTTATTTAAGAGGCATTCGGAGATTATTCATTTCTTTTAATTAGAGTATAGTTGACACACAAAGTTACATTAGTTCACGTATACAACTTAGTGGTTCAACTTCTGTAGATGTTATGTTATGCTCACTGCAAGTGCAGCTGTCATCTGTCACCATACAATGCCATTACAGTATCATTGACTATATTCCTTATGCTATATTTCTTTTAAGTGGACTCCATGCCCAGCACAGAGCCCACAGTGGGGCTTGAACTCATGATCCTGAGATCAAGACCTGAACTGAGATCAAGAGTTGGACACCCAACTGGCTGAGCCCTCCAGAGCACCCACTTTGCTATATTAAAAAAAAAAATCAACATAGAGGAGTCAGGAGCATCCTTAGAAATTTGTGTTTTATGAAAAATTGGCAGTTCTTCTAGTGCAGTGGCTTTTAAGGAAAGTCAGGGGTTTATGAGGTCAAATTATTTTCATAACAATACTAAAATATTAGTAGCTTTTGCCCTTTTGTTCTGTCATTAGTGACAGTAGATGACGTGTGATAACACCATCACATAAATGGTTAGTGGGATATACGCTTGTGTTCTCCTGTTTTTAAATTCTCATTTAAAATTTTTAGTTTGATAAATTTTGATAGACGTTAACCACATAAACAAAAGTTTTCTGGGGTCCTTAGGCCTAAGAGTTTAAGAATCTGTCTGTATTCTAAAACTTTTTTTAAAACATTGAATACACAAGTAATTATACAATAAAAAATGGAGTAAAACTGGTCTAAATGAATATATATATATGTAATTGTTAGAGTTTTAAATACACATATGTATACATGTGTATACACACTTATATATATGTATACATATATATATGTGTAATGGTTAGAGTCCTCAGAAATTCTGAGGCTTATATTGTTTTTATTGTCTTATTCATATAGTTTGCTATGACAAAAAGCATTTGGAAAATCTTCGTTTTCTTGATAATCATTTATCCAAAAATGTCAGAGGTACAATTTGATGATTTAGTGTCCTGACATAAGTATTTTTGAAGACGTTTTGCCTTACATATTAAGTTAATCGGATATAGATTTACTTTTAAATTATGTAGTCCAATGTCAACATACTTCAATTAAAAATAAATAAAAATAAATAAATAAATAAATAAATAAATTATGTAGTCCAGGGGAAGCAAATGAAAGGTATAATATTGGCAAATTAGTAATACAAGATAAATTCATCTTTTTTAGTTACCATGGGAATATTTATTGATAAGTATTATCTCTCATTTTTCATTTCCATAAAAACTGCAACGCATTTATTGAAGTGGAGCTTTTCACTCTTAATCTGTTGTATAGGAAGCAGTCAGGAGAAATGAAAAAACACAAAGCCAAGAACTAGGGATGTCTACAGGGTAGAGGAAGCCTATATCTCTTTTAGACAAGTCAACATTTTTTTTTTTTACTTTTTTTTTATTTTTTTTTCTCATTTTATTTATTTTTTCAGTGTAACAGTATTCATTGTTTTTGCACAACACCCAGTGCTCCATGCAAAACGTGCCCTCCCCATTACCCACCACCTGTGACCCCAACCTCCCATCTCTGACCCTTCAAAACCCTCAGGTTGCCCCAACCTCCCACCCCTGACCCTTCAAAACCCTCAGGTTGTTTTTCAGAGTCCATAGTCTCTTATGGTTCGCCTCCCCTCCCCAATGTCCATAGCCCGCTCCCCCTCTCCCAATCCCACCTCCCCCCAACATTTTTTATTCAAATATTTAAAATTATATGAAATGACAAAAGGAAAACATTCTTTTAAGTTTTGTACATGCAGGATGGAAAAAATTAAGGATGGTTAGCTCATAGGTAGAGAGTGATTTATAAAGAGAAAAATTAAAACTAAAAATAATCTTCTCAAGTCTTACACTATGGAAAATAAGATGACATCCTCATCAGTGACTGGGGAGACATTAGCAGTTGGAAGTGTAGACATATAATTAGGGAAGTTACACAAAAGCGTTTTTCGGTATTCACTGAGTCACACATATTATCATTGACAAGGGACAACAAATGAATAATACATTATTTAGATGACAAAGGGGTGTTAATGCCCAGGAAAGGACCCTTTAAAAAATCCAATAACTTGGGAAGATTGTCCAAAATTACAATCCCTTGAAAAGAAAAATTTTGATAATAAAAACATATTAGGAAGGAAATATACTCCATCATGTATGAACAATTTAAAAAGAAGAAAAGGAGATGAGTATCTGGGAGGTAAAAATAAACCTCTAATGAAGAATTAGTGAAAGCAGACCTCACAATGAAGCTTTAAGACAGTCATAATCTGTTAGTGCTGTTTATGCCATCACTGTAAATTACCCACACCCCTTTCCATCATTATTTACTTACCTTTCTTGGTTGTGTTTGGCTTCAGTACAGTTAGTTATTATATATTTCTTTTGTCTAGTGTTCTGATTTTTTTAAGCCTTGGGCCTCCTACTTTATCTATGTTATTAAGAGAGAAGAAATGGGACTGGCACTTAAAAGGTCTCATCTATGCCCTAGAAACCATGACCAGTACTTTGTGTAATACGATTTAATCTTTACAGAAATTTGTGAGATATGTAGAATTATCTTTATTTTCCAGATGATAAATTACATGATCTGCCAAAGATTGTACAGCTAGGGAATGACCAAGCTCAGTTAGCATTCTTCCCACTACACTGCAGTGATTTCAAAAGTAATTGCTAATCATAATTATGAATATGGGACACTCTGGAATCATTAAAGAAAGATTAAGTACTACTCAGCGTATAATATTAGTTTAATTTCAGAAGCAACTGAAATAACTCTTTTCTTTAACAATGAACCCACTTGATTTTATTGTATCACTGGTGGTAAAAATAACACAAAATTCTTACGGGCACATAAAGAAGCACATTCCTTCTGTCAACTGATGAAACAGGAGGGGGCTCCTGGAAAATTTGATGGGTCTCTCTCTCTGGCAAAGAACATCGAGAAAGTCTCCAGGTCTCAGTTATGGAGGGAATGCTCTTATTTTACTTCTGTTTTGCAGTCTCTGCTTACAGACACAGTGCCCTGGCTTCTTCCCGGCTGCAGCACCATAGATTGTTGGCTTTCACTCACTTATGCCCTGAGAAGTCTTTTACAGAAACAGCACAGCGGATTACAGATCCGCCTTCTCTTGCTGCTCAAATGCACCAATATTTCTTAGCCCTTGGTACACAGGCCAATTTTGTGAAAAAGGTTTTTGTCCTCCGAGGAATTGTTAAACAATATATCTGTGTCACAATTATTTTAAATAGTGGTGTTCATATGAGACATCTCTGCCATGACGACTTGCATATATTGGGCAACCAGTGCATTCTAAATTGAATAAAAAGCAATTCCACTCAAAGCCATAGAGGGGCTGTGATTGAAGGCAAAGAGAACAGCAAACGTGGTGCACAGTGGAAACAGCTTTTAAATATGCAAATTACCAGGCTTTAGCCAATATAAAATGAATCAAAGTCTTCCAGTGTTCAGCATAAGAACTCGGTTTTGCAATGGCTCCCCAAGGCCTGGAGATGCAGAGAGCAAGCTGTTTCTGAGAGTCCCAGGGAGGACAGGAGAAACCTCCCTCAGGGCTGGAGAGCTGTGAAATGAGGCTGGGAAGCTGGGGAGGAGACAGACTGGGGAGGGCTTCCTGCACAATGTAAGAGTTTTTACTGATCTAGCTGTCAGTAGGGAGACATTTGATTTGTGCTTTAAAAAGACCACTCTCTGGAGTGTGGTGAATACACTGATGGCGACAAGAGTAGAGTCAGGGAGCCAGCTTAGAGGTAATTGTGTTGGTCCAGATGAAGAGAATGACAGTCGCTTTGATTGGCAGAGTGCCGGTGGGGGGGGGGGGATGGGGGTGGATTCGTGAGATATTTGAAAGAGAGAATTTAATGACATAGGTGGGATGAGGGAACGGGAAACATTGGCTACTCTTCCAATCCTAACCTATGACATAATTTATTAACAATTTCAGGACTGAAAATGTATATATTTTGAAAATTAGGTAAATATATTAAAGTTAGGGTCATCTGGGTGGCTCAGTTTTGGCTTAGGTCATGATCTCAGGGTGGTGAAATTGAATTCCACATCAGGCTCCATGCTGAGTATGGAGCCTGCTTGAGATTCTCTCTTCTTCTCCCTCTGCCCCTCCTGGCTTGTGCATGCTCGCTCTCGCTCTCTCTCTCCCTAAATTAAAAAAAAAAAAAAATATACTGCTAGTACTTAATTAGCACTCCAAACTAGAGAAAGGGAGGGATATGTTCCATTTTTAATTATCTAAAAAACTTCTCTGCAATTTTATGCATACTACAATCAGTCTTACTGTTGATAGCCCTCACAGACCATTATTTCTATGCTTAATTTCTAATATTACAATTTTGGTTGTTTGATGTTCTCCTCTTTTGTACACAGAGCATTTAGTTGTCATCGGTGACTTCGGACATATCATTATGAGTCACCACCACGATTCATTCACAGATTATTAGTGTTTCCAAAAGTCTATACTACAGAGAAGTATAGATGTTGCCTTGAAGACTCCAATTATAAAATTTTAGGGTTATGTCTCAGAAAATCCCAACTTTTAATCAATAATCTAGAATATTTTAGTTTTCTCATTATTGAAAACGATCTTATTCTGGCTTCTTTTTATACAACATAATAGTAAGAGAGGGAGCTTCTTAGGCTTTCTATTTCTTTTTTTTTTTTTTTTTGATTTTATTTATATATTTGACAGACACAGATCACAAGTAGGCAGAGAGGCAGACAGAGAGAGAAAGGGGGGCGGGAAGCAGGCCCAATGAGAGCCCAATGCGGGGCTCGATCCCACGACTCTGGGATCATGACCTGAGCCGAAGGCAGAGGCTTTAACCCACTGAGCCACCCAGGCGCCCCTTATAAGTAATTCTTAAAGCCAGGTGAATAAAAAGAGAAAGATCTTTGGGAAACAGTATTACAATGTATTCTATTTCTAGAAACACATTTAAGTATTGAATATCTTTGATATTCTAAGTACCGAATATCAGAATGATTTTAAGGAGGATAGTTAGGACCCATCACACATGCTTTTTCTCTAAGTAAATTTACAGCTTATTTGTAGCTGTAAAGTCCCACATTTTCTGCCTTTAAAGAAGCAGCTAGGAACTGAATATTTATGATCCTGACACTGCCCCACACTTTTTTGTTTTCCTCAGGGATTTTACCCAGCCCAATGGAGAAAATGGGAACGGACATTCTCTGCAATCTGCCAAGTGCTAAAACTATTTTCCCACAAATAAAGTAAAAAATTATCTTAGCATTAAAATGCATAAATTGGAGAGATCGTGAAAGGAAAAGTTCAGCAGCTTTAAGGAATTATTAATAGAGCTAGCTCTCCATTCACCTAAAAGCATACACATGCTCACGTATGGATTGCTGTATCAAATACGGTGCGGATGGAAATTTCAGGTACAAGTTCTCAGGAATTGACTATTATTCTGTGTGTGTGTACATGTATGTGCCGTTTATTTTTTTTTTCAGACTAAAAGCAAAAATCTGTGACATATAGATCCTTTAAAAGGAGTCTTATATCAGCATATTCTATCTGACTTGGTGGGAAAAAGTTCCATTTATACATTGAGTAAGAACCAACAACATTGGATTTGAGGATAGGGTTTGTCATTTATTTACTGGTTTCAAGACTTTGGATTGGTCAACAGACATCTCAGAGGCTTGGTCTCTACCTGGAAAATGAGAATTCTGATGTTACCTGTATCACACAGTTGTAATGACTGGATGAACATGGGACAATGTGACGTTCTTGTAAGGAATGTTTGTTATTGTGTTTTTATAATGTGTGTGAGTCTAAATTTAAAACAAAACACAAGAGAACATTATCTCATCCAGACAGGGGTGAGGCCCAGGAACAAAATATAGATGATTTAAAGTGCACTGAAAATGTAAATGTGATTGGATCCTTTGAAGAAAAACCTAGTTCTCAGAGGAGCATAGACACTCAAAGGACAAGACATAACAATGGGCTCTGTTCCTGTAGGCAGGAATAGGTATGATCCAGTCACTCAGTACTTTGATGCACAAGGTTTTAATACAGTTAAAAAAGAAAGAAAAGTTTATAGCGTTTACCTCTAGTTTTCTGGGTTTTTTTCTACAAAAATATGCTTGTACACACTATTTCATTAAGATAATCATATAGATAACTTTCATTCTTGCCTTTACAATTGACAAATACATTGTCAAAATGTCCTTTTTGAATATTTATTTCCTTGGAGAAAAAATATAGTATTGGAGAAAAAAGAATCCTGGAGAGACCAGAGTAACACTTAATGTCCACAGCTTTGTTTTATTATTTTTTTCACAGCTTTATTTTTAAATGCAGTGGTCTAACTGTTTTGAATATTAACCAAGTTCCTAGCAAGGACATTGAGTTAGATTACTCTCAAGTAATCTCTTCCGTAAAACCTAAGCAAGTATATTGTTATGTTTAATATCTAACTGACGGATGGTAAAGAGCATCTTGAGCCAGGGGACAGGCTACTTTTGACTGCCTATACCTCTAACTGGCTTAGATGACAAATGGATGGAGGAAACTGAAGCTGTAAATAGACCTCCCTCTGCCACTCCACCCCAACTCCTTTAACATGCTATGAAAGAAACTGGGTCAGTTTTTTGTTTTGTTTTGTTTTTAAGTTACCTAGTTGAATTATAGAAAGGATTATTGTTTATTTAGTTGTAGCCTCAAAAAGACAATTCATTCTGGCCTAGTATTTTAAAATATGGAGAAGGGATGAGTGGATGAAAAGTTTATAAAGGAGTTAGTTTGAGAATGTACAAGAAAGTGGATCAGAAGAAAGATGCTCCAGTCCCTTCTTCAGGATGGCAAACTGTTCTGCGCAGAACTTTCCCAATTGCAATGGATTTACCCTCATCTCTTAAGGTAAAGTACGCCATGTGAGGGAAGTCTTAAAGGTCTCAAGGCAGATGGTTCCCACTGTTCTTAAGCGACTGACACATACTTGATCTTGTTTCACAAACCTGAAAGTGAAAGACTATGGCTTTATTTTGGTTACTCTGGTAATCCATTCGTGCTTAGTCTGTTTCTTGGTGCCTCTGGATATCACAGGAATAGGTCTTACTATATGCGTAGGTGAATGGAGAAATGGATAAAGAGGCTGGTATGGGACCAATTTTCCATGTACTCATCCCGAGAGGTGTATTGGCTCAGGCTATCATTTTAGCAATCAAGACATCTATAATTGAGTAGAAATGCAAATGAAAAGTAAATGACCAAATGACAAAAATTACACATATATTACACTAATCAACAAGGTTTCCTAAATTGTTTTGCATTGGTATTTCATTATCCAGGTTTCTAAAAACTCCACCTGTACTAGTCTTGCTGAATTTTTGGCTTCCATTTCTGCCCTCCCACACTTCTCTCCTTTTCTGCTTTTTTACAGTAATTTTCTCACAGTAATTTTACCTGTACATCTGAAATTTTTGAGAACTCCATTATTGGACTGCCTAACATGTTCAAAACAGTATCTTAAGTGCTATAGGAACTAAAAATTAGTGCATGGAACACATACACAGGTAAGTACAATTCAGTGAAGAAGTATGAGTTTGATCATTTTGTCTTTGAACAAAAATGAATTAATCTCAACCTAGAATGAGCAAGAAGTCTCATAGAGTAATTGGCATGTTAACAGTGAATGAAAAAAAAAAAAACTGGGTAGGGCTGGGAACTGATGAGTTTGAAGAGTTAGATCATTTTAGGTAGGAGAAGCAGCATAAGCAAAGGTATAGAAGGTGGAAAATAAGAATTGTGTGTGTGGGATTAAAATTAGTTGAGTGCACCTGAAACTTAGAACACTCATTGAGATTGATGAAGTATGCTGGGGAGCTTTTATGGAAAGCCTAAAAATCAGTTGAAAAATTCAGACAGTATTCGATAGGCAGATGATAGCATACTACTGAATGGTTTGAATCAGGGAGTGAGTGACATGATGAAAAAGCAAATATATGGACAGTGAGAAGGATGGGCATTTGGGTTCTTTCTAGTTT
Organism: Meles meles; assembly: GCF_922984935.1. Classification (NCBI taxonomy): domain Eukaryota; kingdom Metazoa; phylum Chordata; class Mammalia; order Carnivora; family Mustelidae; genus Meles; species Meles meles. The sequence continues at coordinate 159,170,797 of NC_060067.1, forward strand.
TGGCTACTATGAATAAAGCTATTATGATCACTCACATACAGGCTTTTGCGTGGACCTAAGTTTTAATTTCCCTGGGACAAATTCTCTTGAGTCCACTTGTTGGAGTATAATGACAAATGCATGCTTAATTTTGTAAGAAATGTCAAATTATTTTTCAGAGGGGTTGCACCATTTTACATTCCCACCGGCAATGTATGAGTCATCCAATTTCTCTGCATCCTCACCAGCATTTGATATTATCACTATTTTTTATTTTAGCAACTTTAAAAAATATGCATCATAACATTTTTGATGCTAATAATTATAAACTGGTATTTTTTTAAAAGATTTTTATTTATTTACTTGACATACAGAAATTACAAGTAGGTAGAGAGGCAGATAGAGAGAGAGGGGGAAACAGGATCCCTGCTGAGCAGAGAGCCCGATGCGGGCCTCGATCCCAGGACCCTGAGGTCATGACCTGGGCTAAAGGCAGAGGCTTTAACCCACCAAGCCATCCAGGTCCCCTAAACTGGTAATTTTTAACAACTGTGTCATATTCCATTTTATGTGGGAACAAAAATTTCTTTAATCAATTTCAAATTGATGTGAATTAAGGCTTTTTTTCACTGTTACCAACAACAATCGAATAAGCTTATACCTACTTATACTTGTCTGACTATCTCACTGATTAAATTCTTAGGAGATGGAAGGTTGGTATTTCTTTATTATGGCTTTTGACACACTAGTATTTGACTTGGGAATTAGAGGCTTGGGTTTGTATATTAATTCTATCATTAATAATTGTAATGTTAGGCATGATGTTTAATCTTCCTGCATTTTAGTTACTTCATATATAAAGAGGGGATATTATTCTGTTTGTTTATCTCATAAGATTGTTGTAAGTACTAGAGAATTTTATAGAATGCAACACTCAAGATTCTTACATATACTCAATAGGAGCAACTGGGTAGCTCCGTCATTAAGCATCTGATTCTTGGTTTCAGCTCAAGTCATGATCTCAGGGTTGTGAGACTGAGCCCTTTGTGAGGCTCTGAGCTTAGCAGGAGTCTCCTTCTCTCTCTCTCTCCACTTTCCCTCCCCCTACTCACACACTCTCTCTCTAAAATAAATAACTAAATCTTTTTTCAAAAAAAGAATCCTACATATACTCATCAAACACAAGGCCTTCCTAGATTTAAGTTTACACAATGCTTTGAATATAGTAGATTAAGGTACAGTGATAGGTTTTATTTCACACACTATCTCTGACTAGTTTTTAGAGTAATAGCATTTTGAGAAAAATCCTGAACTTAACAGGAAAAATGCCCAATTTGTGATACCAGCAGTGGATTCTTCATAGCTGAGGTGGCTAGAAAGGAGAGAGAAGTGCCAGTCATAAATGAAATATATCATTTAATAAATATGATAATTAAATATACAATCGAGCTTAAACCATCTTCCTTATCCTCGATACATACAGAAGAATATGCAGAACTGTGTAGTACTTGGAAAATACATTTTTTTACAAAGGTGACACTGGCGTCAGAAGATGCAAAATGTTCTACCTTAAATTAAGGTGCTGTTTAGGTGGGATCGGGAGGGAGACAAACCATAAGAGACTCTTAATGTCACAAAACAAACTGAGGCAAGTCTGAAGGCTCTTAAGAGCAAAAACTGGTTTACAATTGTTTGTGTTCCCCAAGCTCTAAGGTTAGACCTGTTAGAGTGGCTGCTAAACAGATGTTAACGGAATAAATAATAATGTATAAAGAACATGTGCATATGAAATAATGAATGAAAGAAATGGTTGGAAGTCTGAGAATTAGAAATACAAGGCTGTCATACTACATAATATTTGATGGTTGGTATAATAAACTGTTTTCTGTTTCTGTACAAAAAAGTTCTCAACCTAATTGTAAAGGTTTTGATCTTGTTTACTGAGTTGTTAAGCTGTTGAAATAGCTAGTAACTGATGGGATAGAGGTGTGTCTTCACTCTAGAATTTTTTTGTAAAGAATAGATAGCTAATTATCTGTACTTTTTTTTTTTAAGTAGGCTTCATGCTCAGTGGGAGCCCGATGTGGGGCTTGAACTCATGATCCTAAGGTCAAGACCTGAGCTGAGATCAAGAGTCAAACACTTAGCCAACTGAGCCACCCAAGCACCCCTACCTATCTGTTCTCTTTAGATTCATCTAAGGTTGGATGAACTGGATTTGCAAAGCTGGGGCTAGGTTGCATGACTTCTATTTCTGGCAGATGAGTGAATCCATGAGTTTGGGAATGAGTCATCCTCTGGAGGTCACAAGAATGGCCTCTGTAAAGCCTACAGTTTACACTGTTCACACAAAAGAAAGTCAACCCCTGCTTCTCCCTATTTGCTTTTAAAATAAAGAATACTACCCTCAATTAACTGGTAATTTTTGTAAAAATCACCCAATCTGCTTGGCTGTGGTCAGTTTTTCACTAACTGCTTCATTCTGTTTAATTTATGTGTTACTGGCTCAACAGCTAACTAGATTCTTAACAAACAGAACTAAACTGTGACACTTTTCCTTTCTATTTCTGACTGTAATCTTTGGCTGTAAGTTGTTATAAACTATGTAGATATGATCAACTGACAAATAATAAGAGCTGTATCTTTTCTAGTACATCTGTGAGATTACTTTTTCATGGATTTCCAGTAAAAAAAAAAACCCATAAATTCAAATCATTTTTTCAGGGTCCAGGTAAAAAGTGTTTGTAATTAAAAGAGTTTAAAAGAATTCTTATACACACTTTGATGCATTGATTTAAACAAATAAAATAGTCATATTGGATTGAACATTTTCAATTGCCAAAATATCTTAATATTGCCTTACAATGATATGATGAACCACTTTTCATCAAGTAAAACACATGCATGTAGAAGTGATTAGATGTTTATTGCCTGGTCTGCTTAGTACACAGTAGTGTATTGGACCACAGATCTTTATGATCCAAGAAACAAAAATGTCAATTTGAGGATAAGGTAGACACCACAGCTTCTCATTTGGAGTTGTGTTTCTTTGGTTTTGAAGATATTAGGCTGGATTGGCTCTCTGTCTTTGGCCAGAATGTCTCACATACTGCCAAATGTCTAATGGAAGCTGAGTTAATGAGAGAAATAAGCATAGGAAACAGGTTCACGTCCTTGTTCCACACTTTGGGAAATCAATTTTCTCTTCGAACTTCATTTTCCTTATCTGTAGAATGGATTAGAGACACCTGTCACACAGGTAGATGAGTTGTCAAAATTAAAAGCAGTATAATGAACATAAACCCCACTGTATAGGAGGGGTTCAGATTTTTTTCTCCAAATTTCTTTCTCCTAACTTATGGGGAACACATTAAGGCAGGTTACCAAACTAAAATCTCTATTTGCAGAACTTCATGGAATTGACCAGGCCAAGAATTATTTTTTAATGTCACAATCACAAAACCATAAATAAAGGCCTTCCCAGGTAGCGAGAAGTGCCACCCTATCTTATTTCTACTAGTACTTCCTAGCTATATTAGTCCAAAATAGGATAGCCAGATTTATCAAATAAAAATACAGAGTACATACAATATTTAGAACATAGTTATACTAAAAAAAATGTTTCTCTAAATTTCAAATTTCAGTGGGTATCCTGTATTTTATCAAAAACTCTAACCCAGATGCCGAGTGACGTGGAGCACTTTTTCATGTCTCTGTTGGCCATCTGGATGTCTTCTTTGCAGAAATGTCTGTTTATGTCCTCTGCCCATTTCTTGATTGGATTGTTTGTTCTTTGGGTGTTGAGTTTGCTAAGTTCCTTATAGATTTTGGATACTAGCCCTTTATCTGATGTGTCGTTTGCAAATATCTTCTCCCATTCTGTCAGTTGTCTTTTGGTTTATCACCTCACACCAGTCAGAATAGCTAAAATTAACAAGTCAGGAAATGAGAGATGCTGGCGAGGATGTGGAGAAAGGGGAACCCTCCTACACCACTGTTGGTGGGAATGCAAGCTGGTGCAACCACTCTGGAAAACAGCATGGAGGTTCCTCAAAATGTTGAAAATAGAACTACTCTATGACCCAGCAATTGCACTACTGGGTATTTACCCTAAAGATACAAATATAGTGATCAAAAGGGGCACGTGTACCCGAATGTTTATAGCAGCAATGTCTACAATAGCGAAACTATGGAAAGAACCTAGATGTCCATCAACAGATGAATGGATAAAGAAGAGTGGTATATATACACAATGGAATACTATGCAGCCATCAGAAGAAATGAAATCTTGCCATTTGCGACGACGTGGATGGAACTAGAGCATATCATGCTTAGTGAAATAAGTCAATCGGAGAAAAACAACTATCATATGACCTCCCTGATATGAGGACATGGAGAAGCAACATGGGGGGCTAGGGGGATAGGAGAAGAATAAATGAAACACGATGGGATTGGGAGGGAGACAAACCATAAATGACTCTTAATCTCACAAAACAAACTGGGGGTTGCTGGGGGGAGGTGGGGTTGGGAGAGAGGGAGGGGGTTATGGACATTGGGGAGGGTATGTGCTATCGTGAGTGCTGTGAAGTGTGTAAACCTGGCGATTCACAGACCTATACCCCTGGAGATAAAAATACATTATATGTTTATAAAAAAAAAAAAATTGGAAGGGGAGGTGAACCATAAGAGACTATGGACTCTGAAAAACAACCTGAGGGTTTTGAAGGGTCAGGGGTGGGAGGTTGGGGGAACAGGTGGTGGGTAATAGGGAGGGCACATTTTGCATGGAGCACTGGGTGTTGTGCAAAAACAATGAATACTGTTACACTGAAAAAAAAAACAAAACTCTAACCCAAATTCCTTTACACATTTTCTGCTAAACATACTGCTATTTTTGAGCGTAACCTTGATTTTACTATTCCATTTAGTGTCACTTTGATTTTTTGATACTAAATTTCATTGGTTTATTTATACATGATACACCACTTCTTCATTAAGGACTTGCTACACAAAAAAATTTGATGAATTGAACTCTATCTTTTTAAGGAATGCTAATGTTACCATTCTTATAAAACTGAATTTAAATGGTCTAAAATAAGACCTCAATTTAGTTTTTTCATTATTTTAAATCACAAAACAATAAATCTGTCAGTCAATATCCTACATACTATCCATTACTGTTTAATTCACTTAGCTAGCTTATTATCTGTCTTGATATAAATTCTATATTCTTATCACCTAATGTTGATTGTTATAGCATGTCCCCTCCCTTTGTCCTTTATCTTCTCTTTCTTACTCAAACTTTAATTTGTTTTTTCTGAGAGTTTTAATATTGTGAAATTGAATTATTTTCCCCATCTTTTCTTTCCAGGCCATAAACAGAGCTGGAAGATCTACTTGGGAAGTATGTTGATGTTGAAGGGACTTATGCCTCAGAGTTGCATGGGTCCAGGGTTTCTCTGTGGTAAATTAGGGGTAGTTAATCCTAAAGACACACGGAGACTCAGAAGGTCTGGGTGTTTCATAGTTATTCTCTCTCTGAAGCAACTATAACCTAATGGAAAGAACACTGGAATTGTCATCTAAATCTTTATATTCAGGTCCTTGTCCCAAAGCTAAACAGTTCTGTGTTTTTTTGCAATAATGACTTGATACTCTGAATTTAACTCTTCTCAGTCTTGATATAAGAATAATAATATAGCCACAAATAATTGCTCTAAAAAATAAAATTATAGTAATGAAAATTACTTACAAACTATGAAGTATTATACTAATATTAGATATTAATTTATGATATTAACTTATATTTTTAATTTACAGGATGTTCAGATCTTATCTTATAGATACATATACTTTCATATATATATGCATATATTATATGTACTAATAATCATTTACCTTAAGATACTTGCTTTATATATCTTCACTATTTGTTTTTAATTCATCATGAGCAAAGTGATATAAAACATATGTCATATGAGTTCTTTTTCCATCCATTAAATTGATAAAATCTAATTTTCAGGAGAAAATGAAATAACAAAGAGAAGAATACTGCAGAGAATCCCAGAGACTTCAAGAACACTCTCTATTCTTTCAGCAGAACAAAGAACAAAACAAGTAAGTTTTCATTATTTACCAGGCATTAACAATTGATTAATTCTGCTTGATTACCTGTCATTATCCTCCATGAGCTATATTGCTGGAGGGCAAGCCTCCACTCAGAACCTGGAAAAAGGGCACCCAAGGGTCTCTTTAATCAGAAGAGATGTGCTGTTGAGACATGAGTAAAACTGGAGTTCCTGTTAATAGATAGAATCTGTTTCTGTGTTTCCATCATTGCTCGGGACCTCTATCATTCTGCTCATGACTCTGTTGCAAAAGAGCCAAGCCCTGTCTGATTATAATTCTGCAATGAAATACAATACTCATCTCAAATTTTTGTCTCAACTGATTACTGTTTTGTAACCCTTGCATTCTTCAGAGAATCATGCATTTCAGTCCATGCTAGACATAAAATATCTGCTTTGACAGTCTTTGATTGTACTTAAATAGTACAGATTTTAAATAATCAAAGAGGGCTTATATAATAGAGTTTGGGGTCTCAGAAGTGCTTCCTGTCAGTAAGGATGAGAAGGAAAGAGAAGGTTTTCTTAAAAATAAGATCATGGGGGAGGGAGAAAAGACAGTGGAGGAGTAGGGTACTCTATTTCAACTGATGCCCTGAATTGAGCTGGATACCTACCAGACCATTCTGAACACCCATTAAATCATCCTGATACATAAGAAGATATATCTGAATCTCTACAAAAAGAACATTTCTGGATGTTGGTCTTAAGGTATGAAGAAGGGAGCCATGATTCTGTGGGTATATATCAGAAGATAAATGGAAGGGGGAAGGAGCCTCCAGAATCCTCTGCTGTCCCACCTTAAAAGTCTCCCACACATGGCACGGGCACAGACTTGCAGACTGGTAGCAGTGGGGAAAGAATTTTAAGGCAGCCCCCAGATTGAAACCTGGAGTGTGGTGTACTCATGAACTGGGGGTGGCTGGTGGTTTTAGAAGCACAAAGGGAAGAGATGTGTACAGCCCTGAGAGCGAGGGCTGGGAGTGCTGCTGTGGGATGCACAACCCAGGACACTGCAGTTTTTAGCAGCACAGACAGAAATGAAGACAGTGTAGCCTGGGGAGCTTAGTGGAGAACAGACTGTGATCTCTCTGTTCTGAAACAGAGGTTTGGATACTGTCACTTCTGCTCAGACTCTTGGAAGAGTCACAGAAAGATGCCATGGAAAGCTGCCAGAGAACAAAGGTCCCCCCAAACCTGTTTTCACTGAGTCTATACCCCCCACAGGGGACAGGACAACTCTGCTCAAACAGGGTTGCCTGAGTAACAGTGCAGCAGGCTCCTTCCCCAGAAGATAAGCTGGAAGAACAAGAGGCCTACAACCCTAAGGTCCCTATAAAACAGATGCATCTTGCTTGGGTTGTGAATAATTTGGACTCTGTACATTTCCTCAACTCCTCACTCCTCAACAGAATGACTAAGAGGAGGAACCCCTAACACAGGAAAGATTCAGAGACTGTGACCTCTGCCACAGAACTAGTGGATATGGATATAAGCAAGATGTCGGAAATAAACTTCAGGGTAACAGTTATGAAGACAATAGCTAGGATGGAGAAAACCATTAATGGCAACATAGATTCTCTAAGGGCAGAAATGAGAGCTAACCAGGCAGAACTTAAAAATGCTATCAGTGAGATCCAATCTAATCCAGATACTCTAACAGCCAGGGTAAATGAGGTGGAAGAATGATTTAGTGATCTAGAAGACAAACTAATAGAAAGGAAGGAACAGAAGGAGGCCTGGAACAGTTTAAAATCCATGAAAACAGAATTGGAGAAATAATGATGCCATGGAACATTCCAATGTCAGAATTATTGGGATCCCTGATGGGGCAGAAAGAGAGAGAGAGAGGACTAGAAGATATATTTGAGCAAATTGTAGCTGAGAGTTTCCTTAATCTGGGGAATGAAACAAGCATTCATGTCTTAGAGATAAAGAGAACCCCTCCCGAGATCAAGGAGAACAGACCAATGTCCCAGCATGTAATAGTAAAACTTGCAAATCTTAGAACCAAGGAAACCATTTTAAGGGTGAAGAGATTCCTTACATACAGAGGGAGGAATGTCAGAATAATGTCATACCTATCCATAGAGACCTGGCAAGCCAGATAGGACTGGCAAGACATATTCAGGGTACCAAATGAGAAGAAGATGCAACAAAGAATACTTTATCCAGAAAGTATTCATGTCATTCAGAATGGATGGAGCTATAAAGATCTTCCAGGACTGGCAGAAACTGAAAGAATATGTGACCACTAAACCAGACCTGCAAGAAATATAAGGGGTGTTTTATAAAAGGGGATGATCCCAAGAGTGATATAGAATAGACATTTGCAGAGACAATCTATAGAAACAAGGTCTTCACTGGCAACATGATGACAGTAAAATCATATCTTTCAATAATCACTCTCAACATGAATGGCCTAAATGCTCCCATAAAATGGCACAGGCTTGCAGATTGGATAAAACGACAGGACCCATCCATATGTTGTCTACAAGAGACTCATTTTGAACCTAAAGATACATCCAGACTGAAAGTGAAGGGATGGAGAACCATCTTTCATTTCAATGGACCTCAAAGGAAAGCTGAGATAGCAATTCTCATATCAGACAAATTGGATTTTAAGCTAAAAACTGTAGTTAGAAATACAGAAGGACACTATATCATTCTTAAAGGGTCTATCCAACAAGAAGATCTAACAATTGTAAATATCTATGCTCCCAACATGGGAGCAGGCAACTACATAAGCCAACTGTTAACCAAAATAAAAAGGCATATTGATAATAATGTGATAATAGTAGGAGATCTCAACACTCCACTCTTAGTGATAGACAGATAGATCATTTAAGCTGAAAATCAACTAGGAAGTAAGAGCTTTGAATGACACACTGGACCAGATGGACCTCATAGATGTATACAGAACATTCCACCCTAAAGCAACATTCTTCTCAAATGTACATGAAACTTTCTGCAGAATAGACCACGTACTGGGTCACAAATCAGGTCTCAATTGATATGAAAAGATCGAGATTATTCCCTGCATAGTCTCACAACGCAATGCTTTGAAACTGGAACTCGATCACAAGGAAAAGTTTGAAAGAAATTAAAAAACTTGGAAGCTAAAGACCACCCTACTTGAGAAAGTTTGGGTCAATCAGGAAATCAAAGAACTTAAACAATTCATGGAAACCAATGAGAATGAAAACACATTGGTCCAAAACCTATGGGGTATGGCAAAGGCAATCCTAAGGCGGAAATACATAGCCATCCAAGCCTCACTCAAAAAAAAAATAGAAAAATCCTGAATACACAAACTATCTTTACATGTTACAGAACTAGGGAATTAGCAACAAATTAAGCCTAACCCACTCATAAGAAGGGAAATAATTAAGATTAAAGCAGAGATCAGTGAGTTAGAAACCAGAAATACAATAGGACACATTAATGAAACTAGAAGCTCATTCTTTAAAAGATGTAATAAGATTAATTAATTAATAAGATTAATAAGCCTGACAAGAGGCGCCTGTGTGGCTCAGTGGGTTAAAGCTTCTGCCTTCGGCTCAGGTCATGATCTCAGGGTCCTGGGATTAAGCCCCACATCAGGCTCTCTGCTCAGCGGGGAGCCTGCTTCCCTTCCTCTCTTTCTCTGCCTGCCTCTCTTCCTATTTGTGATCTCTGTCAAATAAATAAAATCTTAAAAAAAAAATGCTAACCTCAGTTAATAAGTTAACTGGATTAATAAACCTGACAAGACTATCCAAAAGAAAAGAGAAAGGGCCCAAATTAATAAAATTATGAATGAAAGGGAAGATATAACAACTAACACCAAGGAAAGAGAAACAATTATCAGAAATTATTATCAATAACTATATGCCAATAAATTAAGCGGCCTGGCAGAAATGGATGCCTTCCTGGAAACTTACAAACTGTCAAGACTGAAACAAGAAGAAATAGACAATCTATATAGACCAATAACCAGTAACAAAATTGAAGCAGTGATCAAAAACCTCCCAAAAAACAAAAGTCCAGGGCCAGGTGGATTCACAGGGTTATTCTACCAAATATTTAAAGAAGAAATAATACCTATTCTACTGAAACTGTTCCAAAACATAGAATCAGAAGGAAAACTTCCAAATTTCTGTGAGGTTAGCATTACCTTGACCCCAAACCAGGCAAAGACGCCATGAAAAAGGAGAATTTCAGACCAATATCCCTGATGAATAGGGATGCGAAAATTCTCAACAAGATTCTAGCTATTAGGATCCAACAGTACACTAAAAGGATTATCCACCACGGCCAGGTGGAATTTATCCCTGGGATGCAAGTGTGGTTCAACATGCACAAATCAATCAATGTGATACCTTGGAATAAACCTAACCGAAGACATAAACAATCTATACTTTAAGAACTAGAGAACACTCATGAAAGAAATTGAAGAAGACACAAAAAGATGGAAAAACATTCCATGCTCATGGGTTGGAAGAATGAACATTGTTAAAATGTCTCTGCTGTCCAGAGCAATCTATACTTTCAATGCCATCCTGATCAAAATATCAATAGCATTTTTCAAAGTGCTGGAACAAACAATCCTAAAATTTGTGTGGAATGAGAAAAGTCTCTGAATCGCATCACGTTGTCCAATTTCAAGCTATATTACAAAGCTGTGATCACCAAGACAGCGTGGTAAGGTCACAAAAACAGACAGACAAATGAAACAGAAGAGAGAGCCCAGGACTGTCAACTCTATAGTCAAATAATCTTCGACAAAGCAGGAAGAAAACATCCAACAGAAAAGACAGTTTCTTAATAAATGCTGGGAAAATTGGACAGCTATATCCAGAAGAATGAAACATGGCCATTCTCTTCCACCATACACAAAGATAAACTCAAAATGGATGAAAGACCTCAGTGTGAGACAAGAATTCATCAAAATCCTAGAGAAGAACATAGGCAGTAACCTCTTAGATATCAGCCACAGCAACTTCTTTCAAGATATGTCTCCAAAGGCAAGGGAAACAAAAGTGAAAATGAACTTTTGGGGCTTCATCAAGATAGAAAGTTTCTGCACAGGGACTCTGGGTGGCTCAGTCAGTTAAGCCGCTGCCTTTGGCTCAGGTCATGTTCCCAAGGTCCTGGGATTGAGTCCCACATTGGGCTCCTTGTTAAGCGGGGAGCCTGCTTCTCTTTCTATCTCTGCCTTCCACTTTGCCTGCCTGTGCTCTCTCTCTCTGATAAATAAATAATTTTAAAAAATATGCACAGCAAAGGAAACTTTCAACAACAACCAAAAAGGCAGCCCATGGAATGGGAGAAGATACTTGCAAATGACACTACAGACAAAGGACTGATATCCAAGATCTATAAAGAACTCAAACTCATCATCCAAAAAACAAATAGTCAAGTCAAAAAATGGGCAGAAGAAATGAACAGAGTTCTATAAAGAAGACATACAAATGGCTAACAGACACATGGAAAAATATTCATCATCATTAGCCATCAGGGAAATTAAAATCAAAACCACATTGAGATACCTCCTTACACCAGTTAGAATGGCAAAAATTGACAAGGCAAGAAACAACAAATGTTGAAAAGGTTGTGGAGAAAGAGAAACCCTCTTACACACTCAGTGGGAATGTAAATTGGTACAGACATTTTGGAAAAGTGTGGAAGTTTCTCAAGTAATTAAAAATAGAGCTACCCTATGATCCAGCAATTGCACTACTGGGTATTTACCCCAAAGATACAGATGTAGTGGGAGAAGGGCCATATGCACCCCGATGTTCATAGCAACAATGGCCATAATAACTAAACTGTGGAAAGAGCTGAGATGCCCTTCAAAAGACCAATGGATAAAGAAGATATGGTCTATATATACAACGGAATATTACTTAGCCATCAGAATGGATGAACACCCAGCTTTTGCATCAACATGGAAGGGACTGGAGGAGATTATGCTGAGTGAAATAAGTCAAGCATAGAAAGTCAATTATCATATAGTTTCACTTATTTGTAGAACATAAGGAATGTATAGAGCACATTAAGAGAAGGAGAGGAAAAATGGAGGGAGGACTCAGAGGGGGAGAAAAACCATGAAAGAAACAAACTGAGGGTTTTAGAGGGGAGGGGGGTTGGGGATGGGTTAGCCCAGTGATGGGTATTAAGGAGGGCACATATTGCATGGAACACTGGGTGTTATATACTACAATGAACCATGAAACCCTATACCAAAAACTAATGATGTACTGTATGGTGACTAACATAACATAATAAAAAAAAAATAGGATCGTTGGGAGGTTGGGGGAACAGGTGGTGGGTGATGGGGAGGGCACGTTTTGCATGGAGCACTGGGTGTTGTGCAAAAAGAATGAATACTGTTACGCTGAAAAAATAAATAAAAAGGGGAAAAAAAATAGGATCATAGAATACAGAAGTAGAAGATAACATGGTAATCATCTAGACTCAAGGACTTCATTTGCAGATGGCAAAAGGGAAGCACAGAGGAAGTGAAAGAAGCTAAATGACTTGTCTAAATTCACACAGTTGGTTAAAAACTCTGATTTTGGGGCACCTGGGTGGCCCAGGTTAAGTATTTGACTCTCAGATTATGTATAGGTTATTGGTTGGGGTTATGAGATTGAGTCCCGCCAAGGGCTCTGCACTCAGCCTGGAGTCTGCCTGAGATTCTGTTCCTCCCTCTCCTTTTGCTCCTCCCTGGTCATGCATGCACTCTTACTTTCTCTATCTCAAATAAATAAATTAAAAAAAAATTGTGATTTAGATTTCTTATTCCTAATGAATTTTTCTCTCCAATTAAAGATTTTATTTATTTGAGAGAGAGAGAGAGCCAGAGCAAGAAAGAGAGTGAGTGAACATGAGAGGGAGAGAGGGGCAAGGGGAGAGGGAGAAGTAGACTGCTAAGCAGAGGGCCTGATGTGGGACTCGATTCCAGGGCCCTGGGATCATGACCTGAGCCAAAGGCAGATGCTTAACCAATTGAGCCAGAAAGAGAGTGAGTGAACATGAGTGGGAGAGAGGGGCAAGTGGGGAGGGAGAAGTAGTCTCTGCTAAGCAGGGGACCTGATGTGGGACTCGATTCCAGGACCCTGAGATCATGACCTGAGCCGAAAGCAGAGGCTTTATATGTAAAGATGCTTACCTCAGCCTGGCTCAAAAATGTTTGTCATTATGATTGTTAATCTGTGTTAATTAATATAGATTTTAAGAACTGAATAAAGTTAAAGTGTGCTACTTGAATCTTTAATTTTAAATATCATAATTATTAAAAAGTATTTTCCTGAGTCTACATGCTTGAGCTTCTTTCATTCTGCTTTTGACTCTGTTGTAAAAAAGCTTAGCCATGGATGATTATAATTCTGTAGTGAAATGCATTTACTCATATATTATAGTTATATGGTTATAATTATAACCATAGTTATGATGAGAAAATAAAATTAGATAAAAATTACCAGAATTCTGCTCTAAAGATCTTTGTACACAGTAAAAATGAGAAAAAAAAAGTAATCAGAGATACCTATGTTTAAGGGAAAATCTGGGGGAAAAGTGAAATTATTGGGAGAAGATAAGAGACCCATGTGTATTTTTTCAGGAGAAATTGTATAAAATATTTAAATAGTTTTGAATCCTGCATCTGCCACTTAAAAAAATGTATAATCTTGGGCAAATTCCTTAACCTTCTATGTTGGTATTCTTTTCTCCTCTAGCTTTTTGAGGCATTATAGATGAATAAAAGTTTTACATGTTTAATATGTACAACATGGTGATTTGATATTTGTATACACTGGAAAATAATTACTACAAGCAAGCTAGTTAGCATATCCATCACCTCACAGAGATCCCATATTTTGTTTCATTCTGTTTTGGTTTTGGTCATGAGAATACTTCAGATTTACTCTCTTAGCAGATTTCACATCACACCATATTATTAACTTGTTGGGGTGTTCTTATCTATACCACATAAGATAGTTGTCAAGACGAAACAAGGTGATATATATAAACCACGCAGAGTAGATAATAAAGATGGGGGCAATGATAGGTTGATGAATAAAGGTGTAATAATTAATCATAGTAACCAGGTCAGCATCTAATGGCAGAGGAAAAAAAGTGACATACTCACAGAGATCATATCTAGAAAAATATATAATGATTTAGAAACATTGTGTGCATAGATAGGTCCACCCTGCCAACATTTTAGACCAGGGACTGACAAACTCTAGCCTGTGGACAAACTCCTCCCTCTGATGAAAAATTTAGAATGGTTTTTACATTTTTAAATGGTTGAAAAAAATCCAAAAGATGAATAAGATGAATAATATCTCCTGACATGTGAAATTATACAAAATTCAAATTTCAGTAGCCATAACTGAGGTTTAATTGAAACACAGCCATGCTCATTAATTTCATATTGTCTATGGCTTCATTCATGTTACAAAGGGAAAGTCCAGTAGTTGTAACAAAGCATATTTGGTCCATAAGCCTACAATATTTACTGTCTGTTTTTTCACTGAAAACATTTGCTGGCCCCTGTTTTAGACCATTAAATTATCTCTGAGAAAATGTATTCCAATCAAATCCAGGAACAGAAATCCTTCTCAGAAATTAAGTCAATTGCCTTACAAGTAGAGAAGTGATATCACAGATGAACATACCAGGAGACAGGAGAGACTTTCCCATGTCCACAAATGAACTGAAACAGATTAAGAAAAAGTTGGGGACATTCGTTTATGCCAGTGGCTTCTCTCAATCCATGGAAAAGAAGATGGTAGAATAAAAATGGTCATTATGAAAGAAAGGAGATGCTTTGAAAGAAATGGTTAACAAATGGAAAAAAATAAGATTTTTTTTTCTTCAGAAAGGAAATATCCCTCTGTCTGTACTATATACTTTAGCTTAGGTTATTATAGATCCTCTACCCTGGAGGTTGGTCTACCCTGGAAAATCAGATCACAGCCAGTGCCAAATTGCCCTGCAGTTCTAGACCCCAGGAAAAAACAGAAAACTCTGCCTGAGGTTCTAGCATTATGACATTAAAAATGTCTTTGTGAAGGTTTGGCTGTGTTGGGGAAGATAAAAGTTTCCCGTCTCTTTTCTATGTTCTTTAGCTGTTTTGTTTTGTTTTGTTTTGTTTTGTTTTTAAAGATTTTATTCATTTATTTGAGAGAGAGAGTGAGCAAGCAAGAGGGAGAGAGCACATGACTGGGGCGGGGGGGAGAAGGGCCGAGGGAGGGAGAGAAGCAGATTCCTTACTGAGCAGGGATCCCAGGACCCTGAGGTCATGACCTGAGCCAAAGGCAGACACTTAACTGACTGAGCCACCCAGGCGCCCCATTCTTTGGCTATTTTAATAATTAAATAAACATACAACAGATTAACAGGAGAAAAAAAATAACTATTTTGTATGGATGGGAACACCAAAGATATGAGGTTCTCTGACAGGCAATTATGGCTGAAGGATATAGGGATCTGGGACTTCATAAGGGAGGAAGACAATTTACAGGAAGATGGGAAGATCTAAGGTTTGGTGAACAAATTTTGCCATGCAGGTATCCTTTCTGGTGTAAAATGTTATCTCTGGTAATAGCTCTCTTCCTGGTACAGGTCCTCTACCTGAATTCTTTTAGGCAGTTAAAGGAGAGGTAAAACAAGCAAACAAACAAACAAAATCTTCCTGTGTCTGTTGGGCCTTGATCACCATTGCCTCAAAATAATCCATCTGTGGCAGGTTTTGGGGTCACATATCCTGTCCCTCTCAGTGGAACAAAATAAAACAAAACAAAAAAAAAATGCATTTGAATCAGAGATAAACATGCCATAAGACGGCAAATGGCCATGTGTCCCTGTCTCTTCTATATACCCTGTTCTATAACAGCTCTCCAAACACTCTTAGAATTTTCCCTTTCCAATACATTTGCTCCAGATGTTTTTGCAATCAGAATTTTCATCCTTTTCTGTAGAAATCCTGTTTATCCTTCAAAACCCTATTGATTTCCTGCTTTTTTAAAAAGGATTTTAGGATTTTATTTATTTATTTGACAGAGAGAGGGATCACAACCAGGCAGAGAGGCAGGCAGAGAGAGAGGGAAGCAGGCTCCCTGCTGAGCAGAGAGCCAGATGTGGGGCTTGATGCCAGGACTCTGGGATCATGACCTGAACCGAAGGCAGAGGCCTTAACCCACTGAGCCACCCAGGTGCCCCGATTTCCTGGTTTTTTGAGAAAATTTTCCTTGAACTGCTAGTTAGAATCATTCTCTCCCTCTTCTGTCTTTCCATAATTCTTTAGATCCACTTCTAGTTCACTCTTTATTCTTCATGTTCAGGTTGTTTCTGTGCAGGACTGTAACCACTACTGGACCATAAACTCCTTAAC
Source organism: Meles meles (assembly GCF_922984935.1). NCBI lineage: Eukaryota > Metazoa > Chordata > Mammalia > Carnivora > Mustelidae > Meles > Meles meles. The sequence goes on from NC_060067.1 coordinate 159,187,285, forward strand.
CATAAAACCGTGATCTGCTGTTTGCTGCCCCACATCATTAAGCCCAGTATTTTGAGTATGATGAAGGCACAATAAATAGGCATGAAAGTGAATTGCTGAAGGCATTTCTCTCCCTTTTCCCATTTACCTTTCTCCAAGGTGGAGATATCTTAAAAAAAAAAAAAAAAGGTGGCAGGAAAGTAATGAGTGCTATTAAAAATCAAGTAGTGAGGGGTGCCTGGGTGGTTCAGTCCTTAAGCCGCTGTCTTCAGCTGCGGTCATGTTCCCAGGACCCTGGGATCGAGCCCTGCATTGGGCTCCCTGATCAGCGGGAAGCCTACTTCTCCCTCTCCCACTCTCCCTCCTTCTGTTACCTCTCTCACTATGTCTCTCTCTGTCAAATAAATAAATAAAATCTTAAAAAAAGTCAAGTAGTGTTAAATGGGGCCAGAGGTCAACATAATCACAAGTCTCCATATATTAAAATATTGTACAATTAACCCCAAATAATTCTTTTTTTTTTTTAAAGATTTAATTTTTTGACAGATAGAGATTACAAGTAGGCAGAGAGGCAGGCAGAGAGAGAGAGAGGAGGAAGCAGGCTCCCAGCCAAGCAGAGAGCCCGATGCGGGGCTCGATCTCAGGACCCTGGGATCATGACCTGAGCTGAAGGCAGAGGCTTTAACCCGCTGAGCCACCCAGGCGCCCCAACCCCAAATAATTCTTAATGGGTATGGAGTAATTAACACACATTGAACTAGTCATTAAACATGAGTATAGAAAAATGTTCTGTACTGAATAGCTGATCAGTTTCTTAGAGCCCGTAAACTCAAAGGCTTTTTTTTAGTTATTTGTGAGAAAAATCAAGTTTTACAGGAATAGAACACTTAATTAGCTAGAGAAGGCGATTAACTCCGAGAGAATAACAAGTTGATCCTGTGAGCCTAACCAAAGCTCGTACAGATTATACTTAGCATTTCTGGTCTTTAATTGATCTCTGAAGTAGAAAAAGAACAGGATTGGCTAGAAAAGCAAAAACATTGCATTTGGCATCATCAATAGCACTGTATAGATCTCATCTATTTAAATTCAGAAAACTTAGAGGACCCCCAAATTGCTTTCTACCTTTTAACATCAAAATGAAGGGTCACATTTGAGAGCCTATTTGTGAGGCTGGAAGATCTTTATGACTAAATTTCAAGCAGTTGCTCAGATAGAAATCATTCAGGAGAAATCAGAAAACCGCTTAAGTTTTAAAAAAGAAATGTGTGTGGATGTGTGAAATGAAGTAAGAAGCCATCTCATCTGTCGGTTTCATTCTGACAGGTGCCCATCAATTTTATGAGTCATATGGAGAACAGTTCCTGTTAGGATAGTATATGAATAACCTATATTTCTAAGGGCATGTTTTGTGTTTTATATAATAAGGCAGAACCAAGTAGGAAATTACTTGCTCAGTTTGCCTGAGACCAAAATACAGTAGGATTCATTTACCTAAGAGATGGTAATGTTAGCCCGAGAGAGTGGTCCCCATTGGGCTCCGTGAAAGAGAGCAGTCAGAGACACTTGAATCTACACCCTTCGAGCAACAAATATTTATTACCATGACCATTTTTGGTTGTTTCGTGGATTTTTTTCCCTAGAGGTACAAGTGAGAAGTGAGAAGTCATTTTTTCCTTTCTCAAAGAGAGAAGTAAATAATTTAAAATGAGCTTGGAAAAAAGTCTTCCAGTTGGAAAGGAATTAAAGTTGGCTATGTCCTTTTCAGTCTTTCTCTCCATTTTACAAATGTCCTTGTATTCTTTTGTTAATTACTTGATTATAAAGCCTTTTCAAAAATCAAATACTTTACATGGCTAAGTAGTAAAGCTTAATTTAAAAGCATCAGACCATGACATAATTTTAACTTAAAATGAGACTCCCAGGCTAAGCAAATTATACTTTTTTTTTCTGGGTCATAAACTATCATCTATTTTCGTATTTAAAAACATTACTTCAGGCAACATCTAAAATTCTTACATTCTTCAATCTCTTCCTCATAGCTAAGTATCTAACTTCAGATTTTAAACTTTGCTCTTAAGAAATCCAGTTTGGGGGCGCCTGGGTGGCTCAGTGGATTAGGCCGCTGCCTTCGGCTCGGGTCATGATCTCAGGGTTCTGGGATCGAGCCCCGCCTCGGGCTCTCTGCTCCGCGGGGAGCCTGCTTCCTCCTCTCTCTCTCTGCCTGCCTCTCTGCCTACTTGTGATCTCTCTCTGTCAAATAAATAAATAAAATCTTAAAAAAAAAAAAAATCCAGTTTGACGATGCTCTTTCTGCTTTGTGGATACACATGCCTCAAGGGTTCAGAGATGATACGAAGCACTAACTATTGAGAAACCGGAACTGGAGAAGTCTTCTTTCAGGGAACAGTGACTCTTTATTCATATCTGTCTCTGACCAGTTCCAAGCATTGTGCCTTGTACATAATGCCAACCCAGTAAATATGTGCTGAACTTAAAAAAAAAAAAAAAAGCAATTGGTGTGTATGCCATTTATTAGGGCACACACTTAACCTTTTTGGACTTCAATTTTGATTTGTGCTTTTTAATCCATAAAATGGTGATGCTTGGATTACATGCACTATTAAATTCTCTAAGTTCCAGCACTCTCTAATTCCATAATAACTTGGCCATAACAAAAAGAATAGATGCTGAAGTGGCAAAAAGCAAACAGAAATCTCAACTAGAAGGTTTCTTTAACAATTACAACTAGCCTCCCCAAGCATCAGTATATCCTTGTGGGACCATCACTGTAGTGAGCCCTCCGTTCATTTACTTAAAGGAAAAATTCATATATTCAGGTATCTTGAGGTGGATTATCTTTGGTAATTCATGAAATGAGCATTTTGGTGAAATAGGGAAAGTACCATCTTGGTGGATAAAGGTATTACTGTTCAGGTTAGGCTTAAATAACAGTCAAGGAATGAATAGATCTTTCCAACATGAACTTTTGTGGTTATCAAATTACACTGAACTAAATTCAACATAAAATCAAGCAGGGTAGGGCGCCTGGGTGGCTCAGTGGGTTAAGCCTCTACCTTTGGCTCAGGTCATGATTTCAAGGTCCTGGGATCGAGCCCCACATTGGGCTCTCTGCTCAGTAGGGAGCCTGCTTCTCCCTCTCTCTCTGCCTGCCTCTCTGCCTACTTGTGATCTCTCTCTCTCTGTCAAATAAATAAATAAAAAACCTTTAAAAAAAAAATCAGGCAGGTGCTTCTGGTGTCTCCTCCCAGTCAACACCACTAATGTCCATAATGTTTGGGGTTTTGTTGTCATTTATATTTGCGTAGCCTTCCTTGCCATCAGTTAAAGGCATGAAATAAATCCCATTATATTTTGCCCTCACCTGGATATTTTGAAATTAATTATAATAACATGAGTGAAAGAAGAATAAAAATTAGAACCATCACTTTTTTACTTCTTACCCTCTGCGATGCTAGGCATTATTAAAAATACTACCTGTAATTCCTATGTCAACCCTGAAAGATAGGAAATTCTTCTTCCCATTTATTATGAAACTTGGAGTTTTTGAGAACTTCGTGCATTCATAATCATACAATCAGTATATTCTGGAGTCATGATTCGAACCAGGTCTGTCTGTAGGTCTCTGAACTCAATAAACATTGCAACATTATTAAAATGAAAACATTGTACTTTTCATTACTTTCAGGAACTTTAGTATTTGGAGGATGTCTAACAGAAGCTTAATTTACTTCTGAGAACTCCTTGGACAACTGGAATATAATTGTGTTTAGGTCTGCTAACTAAGGGTTTAGAATTGTTGCCACACTTCTCAGAAGCTAAAGTGAGCAGCCAAAATTATAAGATTGTTTTGAAATCTTCATCTTTCCAATTATTTCAGTATAAATTAAAAGAAAAGCTAAGCTCATTGCTGTGAGCCACATTTATGAAGCCACAGTGGTATAATGAAGTAGAAGAAAGAAATCAGTGGCCACAATTTTTAGCCTTGGGCCCATGACACATAGCTATCCCATACAATTTATACATAGCTGGGTGCTAATGGTCTCAAATTAATGCCAGATAATCCAACCCTCAAATGACAGATTTTGAAATTAGTATCTCAAAACATCTTAACCTTCAACATCTATGTCATAGAACTAAAGTTTACAATAAAACTGGTTTCCCCTCAAAAGATTTTAGTGTTTAATTCTGCTACTTTGGAGAACAGTGTGGAGATTCCTGAAGAAATTAAGAATAGAGCTTCCCTATGACCCTGCAATTGCACTGCTGGGTATTTACCCCAAAGATACAGATGTAGTGAAAAGAAGAGCCATCTGTACCCCAATGTTTATTGCAGCAATAGCCACGGTCACCAAACTGTGGAAAGAACCAAGATGCCCTTCAACGGATGAATGGATAAGGAAGATGTGGTCCATATACATGATGGAGTATTATGCCTCCATCAGAAAGGATGAATACCCAACTTTTGTAGCAACGTGGATGGGACTGGGAGATTATGCTGAGCGAAATAAGTCAAGCAGAGAGAGTCAAGTATCATATGGTTTCACTTATTTGTGGAGCATAACAAAGAACATGGAGGACATGCGGAAATGGAGAGGAGAAGGGAGTTGTGGGAAATTGGAAGGGGAAATGAACCATGAGAGACTATGGACTCTGAAAAACAACCTGAGGGTTTTGAAGGGGCAGCGGGTGGGAGGTTGAGGAACCAGGTGGTGGGTAATAGGGAGGGCACGTACTGCATGGAGCACTGGGTGTGGTGCAAAAACAATGAAGACTGTTACGCTGAAAATAAACAAATAAAAAAAAAGAATATAGCAATTGTTGACATAAAAAAAAGAAGAAGAAAATGAAAATTAAAAAAAAAAGATTTTAGTGTTTAATTCCACCAGTATTTGGGCTCGAGAGTTCTCCGTTTCAGTGGCTCAGTCCTATGTTGGCTGACCTTCAATCTTCTCAGCTGCCCTGAACTTATAATCACTATAGTGTCTACTGTGCAGAACCTCTCATGTTGGAAATACTGTGGCTACACTTCCTGAGTCTTATTTTCACTTCCTTTTGAATTGTGTGATGAAGGACACAGCTTTTGAGTGGGAGCTTTTTTTTCTGTGACTTTAGATGGGGAGTTATACTAATATCAAAAGAGAGAAGAGAGATTTTTATGGCTGAGAGAGGGCAATAGATTTTGAAAGCTAATTTGAAGTACTACTATTGATTAGGGACAAAATAAACCAAGCAGGACAGATGTGCTCTTTTCATTAGGTACTGGGCTCTGTCAGAGAGTAAGAGCACCCAAAGTCTCCTTATAACAATCATGAGAGGACCGTGATTTTGTTCTCAGCTTTTAAGTTAAGCCTCTTTATGGCCTAAATCCATGCTGTCTTGATCTTTCTCTTTCCAGGATCCCCAGCTACGATACTCTCAAATTATGTGGCTTCTCTCTTCAGTGTTCAAAAAAATTGTTTGAGACTTCAGTGTTGTCTCTCTCATTAGAGGGTCAGTTACATACATAAGATTTATATAACCTTTACCATTCTGAATTTAGTTCTTGAATTGTTGTGAACTGTCATTTTTCAATTCATTTTTTTAAATGATAGAATTCATTCAATTCCATTTCATTCACATTTCTGGCAGAGGATATTAGTACTATGAAACGTATCAATAGCAGCAATACTCAAGGACAACATTTTTTTTCTCATATCTTTTCTAGATAGTGAATTAAACTTAAAAACTTACCTAAACTCTCCAAATCTTATTTTATTGACCAAACACACATTAGGACAGAATAATCTACAGTTAAGTCTTGGGGAATAAGGAAGGCTATCACCCAGAGATTTTAATCTTTGAGGCATTTTGGTATTTAATGAAGCAATTGTGACTTCATGGTGGGTTCTTACCACATAATTCTGCACTGGTGGAAAAATAAGGAAGGGATTTCCTAAGGAGTGAGAGAAAGCTCTTCCTGAAGGAGTTAAGAAATCCTCCAAATGTACAAGTATACCTGACAAGTTAGATAGAAACAAGGATTTGCAGATTCTTACTAATGGCTTAAGCAAGCAGCTGTGTTAAGCAGAACGTGGTAAGCCTGATCCTCAAAGATGCCCATGCCTTGGTTACTCAATCAAATCCTAATTGGAGGTACTACTGTGAAGAGACTTTGCAGGGGAATTACTGTAACTCAATCAGCAGATCTAGCAATAGGGAGATTATCCTAGAAGAACTGGGTAGGCCCAGGGTAATCATATGAGCTTTGCAAAGCAGAAGAGTCAGTGGGAGAAATGCTGTGGAGGAGAGAGCAGGAGAATGCAAGCATGCGAAGAACACCACCCACTGTTGCTGGCTTTGAAGCTGCAGGAAGTCGGTGCCCAGCCAAGGAATGTGGATTGTCCCTAAATCTTGAGAAGGGCCCTCTGTTAATAACCAACAAGGACGAGATACTTCAGCCCTGCAACGACATGAAACTGAACTCTGCCAATGACCTGAGTGAGCTTGAAGCAGCTCATCCCCAGCTACCCTAGAAAGGAATACAGTCCTGCCATCATCTTGTGAACCCCGAGCAGAGAGTCCACTGTGGCTGGACTTCTGATCTACAGACTGTGAGATAACAGATTGGTGTATTAAGCTGCTAAATTTGTGATTGTTACAGGAGCAACAGAACATGAATACAGCACCTGACATAGGTTTTCTCACAGTGTTTCCCTTGGCTCTGATTGTTTACTAAATAAAGTGGAAGACTTGTTGCGGGGAGCTCCTGACACACGCAATAGAGCTGGAAGGAGAAGGGTACAGGGCTCTGTTAACTTCAGGCTGTGACAACACACCGGGAGGGGAAAACAAAACACACAAAACTCACCCAAGCAGTAAATTCCCTTAATACTCTAACCTCCTTCTTTTGTTCCTTTTCTAGTTTCTATTGGTAGCTCTAACTTGAATCCAACACAGATCCTCTAAGATTCTCTCCACTTGAAGTGATGGAGGAGGGATGGTGTAGGCATAATGGGGAGAGACCAGAAAGGAGGGAGTATTAGCATTTGGGGAACAAGACTTGAACTTTGCACTCACAGCAACTGGACTCCTCACCACCCACGTCCCCTGTCCCCGTCCAGGCTTAACCTAGTGAGGATAGCTTGGGAACTGAAGCAACATGTTTGGACCGGAGGGACCACTAGTTGTTTACTTTTTCTCTACTACATTGAAGCTGTACTTTGGAGTACACTGGGGGGTCACTGAAAGGCAAGAGTTTCTTACACATTCCTGCTGGAGTCCACAAGAGCTACAAATACTAATTTATCTCAACCAGTGCTTCTCAGGCTTTGAAGTGCATGTGGATTGTGACTCCATTTCAGTATCAAAACAATGATCTGTGTGAATGCAAAGGAAAGTTATATTTGGACACATAAAGATTCAGAAACACATCATTCACTCTTTCATAAAACAAAAAAATATTGAGAGAGTGTTGCAGTCAAACAATACATGTGTCAGAATAAAGAACTTAGAAGAAAAGGAAGCAGTGGGGAACAATAAACACCTATAACTTACAGTTAAGTCTAATTATAGCTGATTTTGTACATGCAAACTTAATGTGTTAAGAACAATTTCTAAAATGAAAGTCATGATGTAAAATGAAATTAATAAAAACATAATCTAAAAGTCCACTTATTAATAAAAACTCAAAACTTGAATTATGGGAAGGGGGCAGTAATTAAGAATTTGTGCTTAAATTCTTATAGCCTCGGAGATGAGAGGGGGAGGGTAGCATTTAATTCCTGATGCTGATAGGGAAAATATTTTTTCAACAGTCGGTGAAAAAATATGAAATCATTAATAGAAGAAAAAAAGCAGCTTTTAAATCACATGAAAATAATGATGTTCATTCACTCATTCATTGATTCATTCATACAATAGATATTGAGTACCCTACATTTGATGTACTATATCTTATAGTAAGCAAAATAGACATGGGCCCTATCTTCACAAAAGTTACTGTCTAGTATGAACAAAGGCATAAATTAGTAGTTGATTTGGGTTATTGTTGGTTGCATTAGTCAGGGTGCTAATAAGATAAAAATAAGCTCAGAAAAGAATTGTTCAGTTGGTATGTAGGATGAAAAAAATAACTGAGAGTTCAAGTTTGGACACTTGTTGGTCAGAACTCCACCATTTATAAGATAAAGTTGGGAAGGTCTTTGAGGTGATAATCTTGCAAAAAGTATGAACGCAAGAGTATGTCTGTTACACACACTGTCCCCATCTGAGACTCAGAGCACTGTTCCAATTAAGGTGTAGGACCCAATTCCTTTCAGTTAGACAAAATGGCTCTCCTGCCTGCACTGGGTAGTCCAATATATCCCAGTTAGGAGGGAGAGAAAGAGACAAGAGACCTGGGGTGTAAGAAAGAAAAAGTAATAAATATAAGTATAGGTAGAATAGAAATGCAGTTTTTGGAGAAGTTAACTAAGTTGTTGAGAGAATTGGACTGTCAAGTGGAATACCAGCAGAGATTGAAAGGGACAGTGGCAGTCTGAGAGTTTAAAATAAAGCACTATGACTGGACAGGCAGCAGGCATGTTATGTAATGCACACTCAGATTGAAGCCAAGAATAATATCAATGGAAGACCCTCTCAAAGGATGGAGCCAAGAATTTTGGAAACTATGGAAAAGAGCAAGTTACTTAGCCAGATCCAACTTTGAGACAATCCTACAAGTGCCTTAAGGAGGGAACCAGAAATACATGGTAATTAGCAATAATGATCACTGCATAGGAATGAACATGGCTTCTTCTGCTTTTGAGTGCTCTACCCTTCCCATTCAGATCTCAACTAGAATGTTCTATTCATAGCAAAGCAGTTTTTCCTGCATTTATTCCTTCCTTCCTTCCTTTCTCCCTCCCTCCCTCCCTTCCTTCCTCCCTCTCCCCCTTTCTTTCTTTTGTATTTAAAATAGGCTCCCAATCAAACAAGGTGGTTGAACTCACAACTCTGAGGTCAAGCTTCACACATTTTACTGACTGAGCCAGTCAGATGTCCCAAGATCTTGCATTTCTGACTTGTTCCCAGAGTGTTAATGTTGCTGGTTTATAGACCACACTCTGAGTAGCCAGGTTTCAGACTACTCTGGATGCTTCTGCTCTCTCTCTCTCTTTTTTTTTTTAAATTTAAATTAGATTAGCCAACATATAGTACACCATTAGTTTCAGATACAGTGTTTAATAATTTATCAGTTGCATGTAACACCTAGTACTCTTCACATATTGTGCCCTCCTTAATGCCCATCACCCAATTACCCCATTCCTCCACCCACCTCCCCTCCAGCAACCCTCAGTTTGTTTCCTATAGTTAAGAGTCTCTCATGGTTTTTCTCTCTGATGACTTCCCATTTAGTTTCCCCTCCCTTCCCTTATGATATTCTGCACTGTTTCTTATATTCCACATATGAGTGAAACCATATGATAATTGTCTTTCTCTGATTGACTTAATTTGCTCAGCATAATACCCTCCAGTTCCAGCATGAACAGACATTTCTCCAAAGAAGACAGACAAATGGCCAACAGACACAAGAAAAAATATTCCACATCATTCGGCATCAGGGAAATAGAAATTAAAACCACAATAAGATACCACCTTACACTAGTCAGAATGGCTAAAATTAACAGGACAGGAAACAATAAATGTTGGCAAGGGTGTGGAGAAAGGGGAATGCTCATACTGTTGGTGGGAATGCAAACTGGTGCAGCCACTCTAGAAAACAGTATGGAGGTTCCTCAAGAAGTTAAAAATAGAGCTACCCTATGACCCAGCAATTGCACTACTAAGTATTTACCACAAAAATACAGATGTAGTTATCCAAAGGGGTAACTGCACCCCAATGTTCATAGCAGTAATGTCCACAATAGCCAAACTGTGGAAGTTTCTGTTATACTCTCTCAAATAACTGGGCATCTTTCTTTATAGCACTTGTGTAAATTTGTATTTAGACATTAACTACATGGTTATTTGAACAACACCTCTTTTTCCCCCAGAATCTGAGCTCTTTGACATCAGAGACTATACCACTGTTCTTTACCATGGACTTCCTATGATGAGGGTGCTCAATAAATATTAACTGGATTAAAAAATTGATTTCTAGGGATTGTTTATATTTCTAGGTAAGTCTCAGAAGCCCTGGAACTTTGCTGGAGATCGGCAGTTAGTCGCCCTTGTAATAGAGTATGAACTCTATGAACTCTTTGGAAAGTGCTATGGTCTGAACATTTGGGTCCCTCCAAAATTCATATGTTGAAACCTAATGCCCAGTGTGATGATGTAAGGAGGTGGGGCCTTTGGGAGGTGATTAGGTCATAAAGGCAGAGCCCTTATGAATGGGAGTTGTACTCTTGTAAAAGAGTTCTGAGAAAATTCCCTCATTCCTTCCACCACATGAGGAAACAGTGAGAAATTAGCAGTCTGCAAACCAAAAGAGAGGTCTCACCAGACCCTGACCGTGCTGGCCAGGTTGTTTTTAAGTCAGCTGGTCTGTGGTGTTTTGTTATAGCCCAAACAGACTAAGACAGAAAGGACATCTCTGTTTATGAGTTCCCTTCCTAAGTATTGAATATATGTTAGCATATGCTCTAAGGATTGTTCTTTTTAGTACCTGGGCAGTGAAATGTCACAATGTCAACTAGCTAGGATACTTTGTTAAAGCAGCAGTTGTTCTACAAATGGAGATATGTTCTTACTTTTTTATATTCTTGAAGTTGCTCTGGTTATTTCCAATGTGGTCAGTTTACTCACTGTATTACTGAGGGTTCTTTGGAAAAATGGAACCAACAGAATTTTTGTATATTTACGAGAGAGATTTATTTTAAAGCACTGTCTCATACAGTTGTGGAAGTCTGGTGTGTCCAAAATCTGATAGGGGAGACAGGTAGGCTAGAGATTCAGAAAAGAGTTGCAGTCAGAATCCAAAGATAGTCTATTGTCAGGATTCTTTTTAACTCAGGGAAAGTCAGTCTTTATTCAGTTAAGGCCTTCAAATGATCAGCTGAGGCACACCACATTAAGGATAATAATCTGCTTTACTCAAAGTCCACTGATTCAAATGTAATTTTATCCAAGGAGCAGCCCAATTAATATTTCACCAAAATATCTGGGCACCATAGCCCAGTCAAAATGACACATAAAATTAACCACACACTCACTTTTTACATACTTAAGAATGATTCAAATCTCCCTAGTAACAATAAATACCTTAATAAACCAGTTATGAAATTTCTAAAGTAGGTCAGTTTCATATTCATTTGCAATATGAGTTCATTTAGCACTGTTATTAGGACTTATTTTAAACAGCCAGAGCTGACTCATAGGAAGAGGATAACTTAATTACTTTCTCATTTTAAGTAATATTCATATTTCTTCTTTCCTATATAGCTCCTTTTAATTTTCTGCTATAATTTATAGCATTATAATTAGGAGTTCTGATGGTATACTTGAAGAAAGTGTGTGCTTATGGATAAGTGGGGCCATTAATAGACCAGGATTTTGGGTCCTTTCTGTTTCCTTCACATGACTTTGAAAGGTACAGATGCTCAGCTTTTAATACATGAATGATAAGCGGTTACTTTAACTCAGTCACTCTTAGCCAGGAAAGGCAAGTCAGCTAAGCAAAGCATTTGGAATAAGGACAAGGGCAAGCCAAACTTCTTCACTGAGGACAGTTTTTTTCTCTGGCACAGTGTTTTACTCCTTGAGGTATGCTCCTCAGGTGACAGCTGTGAAGAGAAATGCTAATGATCACGTAAGGGCAGTAAAGTTGACGACTTTCGCCTCTTGAGGAAAATGAAACAGATGCCTGTGTCTTCTCATGCTTCAGTCCTATGATCTAACTAAAGTTATTGTCCAGGATTAACTCTAGAGTATGCTCAAGTGGATCTTACTGTTATATGACAAGTGAGGACAAGAAAGTGATGTCAGTGCAGTAGAATGGTGGTTAGGAAAGATGAGAAATGGATCATGTTTATAATTCTCAAAAATTACAGCTTCATTCTGCTTAGATTTACAGCTTTGTGGTCTTGACTGGGCCAACTAAACTCGCTTTTGTTTCCCTTTCTAACAAGCAACATATTGCTGTACATTCTTAAATATATTGAGGGGAGGAAGAAAAACAAGGTTGAGGTTAAAGTGGCTGGTGATGGACTCGCCCAGCGGTGATTCCTTGGCTTCAAGTCCATATGGGTCAAGCAGAGGAGTACAGCCAGTACAAGACACATATTAAGACACGTGTTTCAAGAAATTGCCTTGGGGCGCCTGGGTGGCTCAGTGGGTTAGGCCTCTGCCTTCGGCTCAATCACGGTCTCAGGATCCTGGGATTGAGCCCTGCATCGGGCTCTCTGCTCAGCGGGGAGCCTGCTTCCCCAGCTCTCTCTGCCTGCCTCTCTGCCTACTTGTAGTCCATCCCTCTGTCAAATAAATAAATAAAGTCTTTTAAAAACTTGGCTTATGCCGGGGCGCCTGGGTGGCTCAGTGGGTTAAAGCCTCTGCCTTCAGCTCAGGTCATGATCTCAGGGTCCTGGGATAGAGCCTCACATCAGGCTCTCTGCTAAGCGGGAAGCCTGCTTCCCCCTCTCTCTCTGCCTGCCTCTCTGTCTCCTTGTGACCTCTCTCAGTCAAATGAATAAATAAAACCTTTAAAAAGAAATTGGCTTATGCAATTGTGGGGACTGGTAAAAAAAAAGTATAAAATCTGTAGGGCAAGCCACCAGATGGTCAGGCTGGAACTCTTGGGGATGAGCTGATGCTGCTGTCCACAGGTTCCTTCTTCTCCTCTAGGGAAGCCTCAGCTCTGCTATTAAGGCCTTTCTACTGTCTGAATCAGGCCCTCCAGATTATCTAGGATTACTATCCTTACTCAAAGTCAGTTCATTAGGGACTTGAATCACATCCCCAAGATACCGTCACAGCCATATCCTAGTTGAGTGTTTGATTCAGTAACAGGACTGTAGCCTATCCAGGTTGACAAATCCAAAACAAAATCTCAGTGTCCAAAAAGCCCAATACTTTTCACTGTCTATGAGATTTATGTCTCTGTGCTCCTTCCTTTGTAAAACGAGTAAACTATAGTGTCTGTGTCATACGATTTTTGCGTGGATGAGATAGGATTACAAACTCTACTACATGTATAGTGTGCAAACTAGGGTCTGGCACAAAGTAGCACTCAATAAGTATTTGGCATCATTATCACCCATTAAATAGTTTATACTTATCCAAGTATTCTCATCTTACATCTTGAATTTCATGGTCAGATGAAGTCTTTAAGCATGAGATTTATTTTTGCTTTTTAAGATGAAAAACTGAAGTAGAGAAAATTTAAATGACTTGTCACAGACACAGCCTAGGTCATACAATCTGGGCTAGAAAACATGTTTCTTCTCTTTTGGTGCCCTTTATGACTGAGATGGCTGTGTCACTGTCCGTTTCTGCCATTACTAATAAAGTTTTCTTTAAAACTTTAAATTATACACTAAAATAAATGGTTGTTAGTTACCTGTATTAGAAACCCAAGGTTTGGCTGGATTCACCCCATCTGTTGAGATTTGAATGCAATTTGATTCAAACACCTATCAATTTATGATGGAAAACTCAGTGGCCCTCCCAATATCATTTGCATGTTGGGGGCCATTCTTAGTTTTGACTACCACCTTCCCATGTCTCTTTTCTGTCTAGATTTGAAAAGCAGTTCCCTTTCCCTGATGCCTACCAAGGCATTTGAGTGTAGTTGGCTGTGTTGGATGGTAAAAAAATGGTTTTATACATTGCCACATTTCCTTTAACCTCATTTCCCATAAAATAAATTTGGCACAATTCCCTCAGACTCTCCTCTCTGATTTAACTTTCTCTGTTTTCCTCCTCTGCTCACTTCTCTTGCTGTTAGTCCACACTCCTGTATTCCAGTTAATATTTTTGTTGGGTTGTGACTATGGCCTTGAGTGGGGTGAGGGGACGAGTTCACCCTTTTCCCACCCCTATACTAAGCAAATTGTCACCTGGTATATTTTCTAAGCAAAGTCTGTTCTCTTCCTAAAGGAACGGAAACAAACAAACAAACCACCACAACAAGAAACCCCTTCTATTCTAATTATAAAGAACCCAAGATATTAGTTTTCAGACAATGCCTGTATTAAGGTAAGAATGTTTCTACTATGCCTTTCAAAAGAAAAAAACAACTCACAAAGATTGATTGGTAAAAAAATCACTAACAGCTATAGGCTTATTTTACTTCCTGTTTCAACTCTTCACTGACCTTTAGAAGATGAATTTCTTCTATGCTGTGTAACTGCTGTTCTGTGGAATCATCATTAATTATCAGGAGCTGCAAACAAAACCCGCCATGATGGATTATCTTCAGGCCACAGCATAATTACTGACTCTAATCATGGACAGCTCTGGCATAGAGATGCCAGATATCAGGAGAGTAATTTTTGTGTGTGTATTTCAAGGAAGTATTATAAAGCATGAAGCAGAGAAAAGAGAAAGACCATTAGTGTTAGCGGAGCTCGGTGGCCTTCAGCATGTTTTTGACTCATGATTAACAACAATCCACGATAAAATCAGCGATGGTCACATCTTTCTTTCTTCCTCCCTCTTCCCTTCTTCCTCCTCCTTTTTTTCTTTTTTAATAAAAGAAGGTTATTATAATTTTTTTCACATAATAAACCCTGAAACACATTCTTTGTTCTGCGCTCATTGCAGAGCAGAAACAAACAAAAACTATGTTCTCCTTATTTAACTCCGTACTGCATTATGGATATATCTGCTGTGACAAGCAATTCATGTTGAATAAGTCTATTTTTCCTCCCTCACTACAGAGTGAAAAGCACATAGGCTCAAGTTTTCAGAAAGCAAAACATCTGCGTGCTTCACATACATGTTATTTGTTAGAATTAAGTGAAAGTTTAAGGAATATTTAAGTCCTCAGGGTTGACCTTCAGAGATCTCTTGTTTAAGAAAACTAGTAATTCATTGGTCATGTCAGTGGCCCATTTGTATTAAACAACTTAATCAAGTAGTAAGATATTTGTCTTCATTTTAGAGACAGAATGCCCTTTCTGGGTACAGAGAGATGCTTAGGAATTGCTAGGCTGTATTCAAGAAAGGGGTGCCTACGGATCTCTTTTGCTCTCTGAATGGCTCATTCATTTCACTTGCATCATTGGTATGGTTATTTTTCACTCAGTTTCCATGAAGTAAAAGACTCAGTGAAATTACATGGTGTATCTTTAAAAATTTATGTGTCCTGTCATGTATGTTTTTGACTAATGGGTAACAAATCCACAGTAAAATCAACACGGGTTACAACCTTTCCCCCCCCACCCCTCTTTTTCTTCATTCTCTTCCTTTTCCTCTTTTTTCAGTGAAATAATTTCAATTATTTTATCTAATAAAATTTGAAAGCAAATTCTGTACCCAATGTGAAAAACAATACAGACGATAATGGACTCTTTCAAAAGTTTTTTGGTAAGAATAAAGTGTTCAGAAAGTGTGTATTGAAAAATGGGATTTCCAAGATGTTCGGAACTCAAACTTGTTTCCAAGGAAATATAATGCTAAAGTTATAGTGCAGAAGATTTGACACCCATATTTGGCATACTATTCTTGAGGCCATCTCTCTTTATAAGAAGGAAACAAAACATGAGTATGTGCTTTGGGTGATACTAACGTCAGCTCTGTCCATTATGAACGGTGTAACTTTGAACAATTTACATATTCAGCCTCACCTATGAAATGAGGATAATAAATGTACTTAATCAAAGGAGAGATGTAAGAGTTAAGAATTATGTAAAGTCCTTATTACAGTGCCCGATGGACAGTAGACACTAAATAAATGCTCACTCTTAATCTTCTGGTGAGGCTATATTGGATGAGGATAGCTTGGAGTAAAAAAGGGTCACTGAATTTGATGGCTGTGAGAATGACTCTTAAATAAGTAAGTATAAAGTAGACAAAGCTGTTAAGAAGTCATGTCTTAATGACACCTATGCGCCCATGCACAGACACCACACACACACACACACACACACACACCCCAACACTATCACCAATAACAATCCTGAAACCTATCAAGGTAGTTGGCACTAACTAAAAGCTTTTGAAGCTAATGGAAAGGAATTTATTTCTGAGACAATTAAATAAAAACAAATGAAAATATGTTGACTCATATTGTAAACAATATCAAACAATATAAAAAAATTATGATCTGATATTTACGCATCATAGCATTATGAAAATACATGCTCTTAAAGTTACACTACCTGAATTCAAATCTGCCCCTCAGCTGTTTGACTTGGGCAAACTGCTTAGTCTCTCAGTATCTCATTTCCTTCATCATCTGTAGAATGGGTATAGTTACAGCATCTAACATACAGAGCTATCATGATGATTAAGTGGCTATTAACTGTAAAGTGTTTATAACAGTAAAACACTCAGTAAATTGTTGTTCTCATTGCTATAATTCTAAATTGCTTTTGCTTCACCATCATAGGCCAGAGAAGGAAAACAATGTTGTGATTTTTATTTCCTACTCTCCTTCAGAAATGGCATGATTGAAGGGTTTGCTTGTTTTCCTAAAGTAAATGACAGCACTGCTTGCCATACTTGGCTGATCAGCAGAGTCAGACAGTGGTGACAGCTCACATTTGTGGGAAGTTCAGCATGCAGTGCAGAATATTTTATGGCCAGGCTGCCCGCAGAATTTCTAAAGTTCAAAATGGATGACACTAGAGACTCTGCAAGGGAAATTTATCCTATAATTCGATATTAGTAGAAAATTTTTTACCTCAATGAAGTTTGACCTAAATAAGAAAAAAAATACTCTAGTAAGACATAAGATAGTATCTAAAGGAAGAGTTAAATAGAGCAGCTTGGGCACCACGGAAAAGATGATAAACGGGAGTGCAGATTGATTTCGGCACAAGAAACAGAACCCTAGGAAGATGTCTTTTTCTGGTTTGTTTTCTCTGAGAAGATAATGGTTCAGTTGGAAACAAGGGCTTAAACCTGAAAATTAAACATAATTATATTTACAGTATACCACACAGACCTGTTGTGTAAACCCGGATGAAGCAGAGATAAAGCAATCTGAGCAAATGAGCATTTATTTTTGAATTATGTTGTTTTGACTTTTATAATTTATATCACCAATCTGAAGAAGGTTAATTTCCCTTGGTTAATGTAAAAATGTTTTAGATGAAATGGTTTAATGATGATCAGAACCACTAAGAGCATAAACATCTGAGAAGTGTGTGTGTGCATGAGTGCATGTTAGGGAGAGAAAGAGAGAATGTGTCCATTTAACATATATATGTCAAACACCACACATATCTAACCAATCTTCCATCTTGATAACAAGGCAGTTTGCCTATTTTTTAAGACTTTATTTATTTATTTGACACAGAGAGAGCAGGAGAGTGGCAGAGGGAGCAGGCTCTCTGCTGAACTGGAAGCCCAAAGCAGGGCTTGATCCCAGGATCCCAGGATCATGACCTGAGCTGAAGGCAGATACTTAACCAACTGAGCCACCCAGGCATCCTGACAGTTATGCCTATTAAAACTGTTTGCTTAGTGTCTGTTCTGTGGTTGAAAACAAGGTGCCAAATGTTGTGGATATAATGCCAAATAATGCCCAGGCTTGATTTTCCAAAAACATATAATCTAGTGAGGAAAAAAGTAGTGAGCAATTACAGATTTGTATAATCCCTCTTGACAATCAAAAATCCAAATTATATTCCAGATTGTGAAATTATCTAAATGTTTTATTCAGGACTCTAGAAGTGGAGTAGAAAACAATGGAAGAGGGCAGAGAAGAGAAACCTCTTTTGTAAAGGGGGTGTCATTGGAGGGGGGTCCATGGAGAGCAAGGAAATTGTCCTAATTCTTCTCTGATACTAGAAAAGTGCAGAATGGTGACATAAGATCATACCAAAAGGAAGGGAAAAAAGGGGAATAAGACGATAAAAACAAGAGGAAAAGAGACACAGAAAAATAACAGGAAAGTGCCATGTCTTAGCAGACAAAGGGCAGGGTCAGTTGAAGAAAGTAGTGAGAGGTGGTCAATGTATAAAATTGCAAGCAAGTGGGAGGTGAGAGATGAGATGAGAAAAAGCCATTAGATTTGACAAGAAAGAAGCAAATGCTGATCCCTGATGGGCAGGTAGTTTCAGAAAAATTTAAAAATCAGATGAAAGCTGCCAGTTACTCAGATGAAGTTGATTTGGGGTAGGACTTGGAAGAATGGGTACAGATCAAATATTTGAAAATCTTAGTAACAAAGAGGAAGAATTGATGCGAGTTAAAAGGAATGAAAGCTCAATCAAGAAAAAGATTTATGATTAGGAAACAGGAAACATTTTTGTATTTGAAGGAGGAAGAGATGATACCTGTTGAATGGTATTGGCAGAAACAGTGACTGAAACTGTGGATTGTAATTCTGGAATAAAAGGAAAAAGTGATTTAAAATCGAGTCAAATATCCATTTTAGAGAAGAGGAGACAGCACCCTGAAATTGTGAGGAAGGACACAAGACATGCTGAAAAGAATAGGAATGTAATATTGTCTCTTTCCTCATTAAACCCATGTCCTGGGCTTAGAGTCCATTGTTCTTAACCAAATGTGAAGAATCTCTCACATCATTCTTGTAGCACTTTCCCTCTTGTTCTTTATGCTCTGGGCACAGTGGCTTTCTTCCACAATTTGGAAAAGCCATGTTTTTCTTACCTCAGGGCACTCATGCACGTTCTCATCTTTCCCAGAAAGATTTCTATTCTTTTGCCCCCAACTAATGCAACATATCCTCCAAGTCTCAGAGGAAAAAAAAAATTTTAAGAGACATCTACCTTTTTTAATTTAGCATCCCAGGTTAGGTTCTTCTATTTGACTTTTAACAGGGTCCTACCCTGTTTCATTTTGTTTTGTGTTTGAGGAGAGATGTTGGAATTATGATTGACCTCTGCACTTCTGAAAAAGTCTGGGCACTGATATTGACAATTGCAAAATGCAGATAACTGGGTACAATAGGCTTTGGTGACAAAAAAAAAAAAAAAAAAAAAACCACAACACACACAAATCCTCATTCTTAGTTTGAGGGCCTTCTTTAAGCATAACCTGGGTGACTTTGCTAATAGTCCTGCAAAATAGAGAGAAATGTTTTAAATTCTGGACTTGGTGGAGTTTAAGACTCATATTAGCATCTTTGTTTTATAGTTACTCTGTGTCTGACTAAAGCTGAGTTCTTCTGGAAGTTTTGCCTTGATTTCTGCCTTTGCCAACCTGACATGTCACGTCTCTGAGGTCTCTAGAGCTATTGTGGTGATGTGAATTCAGAATTGTAAGTCTGTGTGAGTACTCTTGGTGATTCACATGCTCAGGAAATGTTTTTCCTCCCTCTGTTCAGTGACAAGATTGAGACATTCAGATTTAATTTTCTATCTTTCTGAGAGGTAGCTTTATTTCTCATTAACTTTACACTTTGACTTCTGGCTTTGTCTGGGCAGGATAAGATTTCCTATTAAGACTCTTTTTTTTTTCCATTTTATTTATTTTTTCAGCATAACAGTATTCATTCTTTTTGCACAACACCCAGTGCTCCATGCAAAACGTGCCCTCCCCATTACCCACCACCTGTTCCCCCAACCTCCCACCCTTGACCCTTCAAAACCCTCAGGTTGCCCCAACCTCCCACCCCTGACCCTTCAAAACCCTCAGGTTGTTTTTCAGAGTCCATAGTCTCTTATGGTTCGCCTCCCCTCCCCAATGTCCATAGCCCGCTCCCCCTCTCCCAATCCCACCTCCCCCCAGCAACCCCCAGTTTGTTTTGTGAGATTAAGAGTCATTTATGGTTTGTCTCCCTTCCAATCCCATCTTGTTTCATTTATTCTTCTCCTATCCCCCTACCCCCCCATGTTGCTTCTCCATGTCCTCATATCAGGAAAGAACCTAGATGTCCATCAACAGATGAATGGATAAAGAAGATGTGGTATATATACACAATGGAATACTATGCAGCCATCAAAAGAAATGAAATCTTGCCATTTGTGACGACGTGGATGGAACTAGAGCGTATCATGCTTAGTGAAATAAGTCAATCGGAGAAAGACACCTATTAAGACTCTTAATCTCACAAAACAAACTGGGGTTTGCTGGGGGGAGGTGGGATTGGGAGAGGGGGAGGGGAGGCGAACCATAAGAGACTATGGACTCTGAAAAACAACCTGAGGGTTTTGAAGGGTCAGGGGTGGGAGGCTGGGGGAACAGGTGGTGGGTAATAGGGAGGGCACGTTTTGCATGGAGCACTGGGTGTTGTGCAAAAACAATGAATACTGTTACGCTGAAAAAAATAAATAAAATGAAAAAAAAAAAAAGATTTCCTATTAATCTCCCCAACTTGATTTTTTTAAAAAAATAAAATAGTAATGTGTCATAGTCAATGACAATTTATAATCCATGGTATGTTAGATATGATGGATTAAGGTTTTTTTTTCTTCATTTTGTTCACAAATGCTACTTATAAGAAATCAGCTAATCAATTAGAAAGGAGGGTTCTCTTGTATTTATTTCCCAGTAGGGAAAACTTATTTTTTGTGTACCTACTGTATGCTAGGCACTGTCTTAGACATTGGGGATTAAGAAGTGAGCAAACCAGACAAAAATCCCTCCCCTCAGCAGATTTAATTCTAGTTCCTGTGCAATATGGTGATACCGGAAGTTGTTTGGCTGTGATAAAATTCCATTTGTGCTGGGGCACCTGGGTGGCTTAGTCAGTTAAGCACGACTTTTGGTTTCAGTTCAGGTCATGACCTCGGGCTCCTGGGATCAAGTCCCACATCAGGCTCCATGCTCAGCAAGTGGTCTGCTTCTACCTCTGCTTCCACTGCTCATACTCTTTCTCTCAAATAAATAACATAAAATCTTTTAAAAATTTCATTTGTGCCACTAATTATCAGGTAAATTCTACTGCAATAAATTCTCTTTTATAGAACTCATTGCAAGTGTAATTAAGTAAAATTGTGATCATTTCTTTGATTCTGTCCTCATTATAGACTCCATGGATTCAGGTAATACTTTCCTTGTTTGGTCCTGTATTCCCTCCACCTAAAGCAGGGCTGATACCTGGAGGTGGGGGGGCACTTAATAAATATGGATTAAAAGGAAGTACACTTGCTAGAACATCCACCTGAAAATTAAGTTTTAATAATAATAACTGATTTTATCAATTTTTCTACTTAAATGTGTCATATACTAAACTTGAAACTCTTTTGAAAAAGTACTTAATTATTCATATCAGAGTTCACATAAATTACAATGCCATGGCTTCTTCTGTGCTGTAGTTTCAAAAAAAAAAATTTCAGTTTAACATAATTCAATTCTTTAGATACTATCAGAACTTTTTTGCTTAACATAGTTCATTTTATTTTATTTTATATTTAAATGATCATTTCTCATTTCTTTGCTTCATTGTCTCCTTTGGGACAATTCTCTGCACTCTGTTCTAAATGTCCATTATTGTCTATGACATTAGCAGACATGCCTTTCCATTCTATCCACATTATAGGTGTGTACTCAGATTTCTTTTCTGTAACATCATGGCTGAGTTGAGCCAGCTTTTCAAGGCTAAATAATGATTGAATTTTTATTTGTTCTATTGAAGTTTTAGTTATTTGCACTTTTTGTTAATCTTGACCTATTCTTGTTTAATAGAGGCAATGACTCTTTGAACTTATTAAAGTTGAGTAAAAATTCTCTATTACTTTTTACTTCATTAAGAAAATATCTTTTGAGGAACAGGATTTTCTTTGGAGCCCTTCGATCTCTCTCGCTCTCTCTTTGTAAGCCATAAGCTTTTTGTTTTTGATTTTTAGTAGTGATATGTGGCTTTTTGCTGTTTGCTTGTATATTGATAAAATTCAGTTGACATTTTTTTCTCATAGAAAGCTCAGAGAACTGCTGAATAAAGTAGCTCATGTGTCTTTTTGAAAGAAGAACCCCTTCCTGGACCTTGGTATGTGGGGGAATACTGCTCCTAACACTATTCTCCCTGGTCTGAACACCCATTTCATACCCCAGACAGATTCAGGGATGGAGACCAAGTAGATTGGGCCTCTATAGCATGAAAATTGTTTACCTGCAGGCAAGTTTGAGATATAATCATGGGAATTTCGAGATTTCTATCATAAGCTTTCTTCTTTTTGCCAAATTCCTATACATACAGGACACTTTACAAAACACGAATGTTCTAGAAATATTATGACTTTTCTGGCATGTCTTGGGCCAAATAACACAAGGTATGCCCAAATGTTTTGTACTGAATAAGATCTTTGCCTAGTGAAACACTAACTAGAGGCCTTTAACTCAACAAATAAAAAATATAGTTGATTCTTGAACAATGTAGGGATTAGAGGGACCAACTTCCTGCACAGTCAAAAACCTGAATATAATTTTTGACATCCGTAAAACTTTACTAATAGCCTACTGTTGACAAGAAACCTTACTGAGAATATAGTCAAGTAACACATATTTTCTATGTTATATGTATTATTATAATAAAATAAGCTAGAGAAATTTTTTATGTATTAAAAAATCATAAGAAAGAAAAAGAAATAAGAAAGAGAAAATACATTTACAGTACTATACTGTATTATTGAAAAAAAATCCACATATAAGTGGACCTATAGATCAAACCTGTGTTGTGCAGTGGTCAGCTGTATGCACAATATACCCAAATATAAGGTCATCCTGATAATAAGACAATTCCATTGTGTCAAATGTTCCATTTTTTAACTTGAAAGCATAAATGTTTAGAAATAAGTATTTAATTCATTGCATATACATGTATAATACATATATATATAATACTTATATAAAATAATACTATAGAAGAATTATTTTTTTCTGATTATCCAGAAAATAGTTTCATGGAAATTCTTCACATACACATTCAACTTCAGATTCTTTATCATCTCTAAGAGCTGTCAGTGAATTTTCTAACAGAAGCAGAACACATCATCACTGGACAATTACCTAAGCCATTTTTTTTGTTATTAAGACAGTTTTTTTTTTAAAATTCACTCTGTGACTGTCTCTTTTCTCAACATAATCAGTTAGTGTAACACTTTGAATGTCATCTTTAAATGTTTTATTTACAATAGCCTTCAACACTTGGAGTTGAGAAGCTGCACACCCAGAGATAATGACTATAATCCATGTGAAATTTCCTTACCCCTTCCCTTAAAAAAAAACAACACACACATTTATTTGGATGACATCCGAGGATCCCAAACTACCATTTATTGAAGTTATTTCAGGCAATTGTGCTTTCTCTGTTTGCTCAAAATAAACTAAATTGAGAATTTGACTTGTAACATAAGAACTTTGGGGAGATTTGAATAGCAGTTAACTCCTGACTGTTAAGTTCTTTATTTTGTTTTGAAAAATATCCCCTTATATAAAAGTGCAGGGTAAAAATAAATTGAATTGGTATGCCTCAAAACGGGTGCCAAATTACTCTTAGAAAATTGTCAATCATTAATTTAGAACTTGAAGCTATAATCGAATCTCCTTCAGCCATCTGGACTAAACTGTGGTTATCAAAAGCAAACCTGTGAGAGGAAGAGTAAGGGTAAGCCCCAGTAATGAACACAAAGTTAATGACTTTGGTAAAGTGTTGGGCAGAAAACTTAGAAGGGAATGACCTAATCCAGAGTCAGTTACCTACCAGAAGACATCTTAAAATAACCAAGAGCAAAGGCCCAGAATACCAATATTAGCAAAAGGCAGTAAGGTGGTTAGCTGGAGGAGGACACGGATTTTTGCCTGCTGCATACACACTGATATTTTCAGTGCCTACCTCTATGCCTCCATGATGTGACTTGTGGCATGTAGGGTGTTGTTCACTAAATGAAAAAAGACATAACCTTTAGATAAGTCCTGATTCTTTTTTGCACTTAAATTTTTTTTTAAATATTTTATTTATTTGACAGAGAGAAATCACAACCAGGCAGAGAGGCAGGCAGAGAGAGAGGAGGAAGCAGGCTCCCCGCGGAGCAGAGAGCCCGACGTGGGGCTCGATCCCAGGACGCTGGGATCATAACCTGAGCCGAAGGCAGAGGCTTTAACCCACTGAGCCACCCAGGCGCCCCGCACTTAAAATTGTTTTAAGTACTAGTTCTAAAATTCCTTTAAATCCTTGTTTGAATTCTAGTCCTACTTTTACAAACCATATGACGTTGGGCAAACTAAACTTTAGTTTTCTCATGTGTAAAATAAAGATTCTAATGATATTTATTCTAAAAGGATTTTATAAAAGATGAATTATCTAACATACATAAATAATATATAGCATTTAGTACCATGAGAATAAAAGGTTATTGTGTTCTCGGGAAAAGATTGTTTTGGGGACATACTAAGTAAACACCAAAACTGGTTTTAAACGCATCCTTAATGATAAATGACAGCTTGCTTTAATAACTGAAATTTTGAAACTCAGCCAAGCAGTGATAGCGTTATGATTCTAAACATCAGCAACTAATAGCTCATAACTCAACTCCTAAAAGTCCTGGAGTCAGCCAGTCTAGCTCCACTAATACAGCTACACAGCTAAATTAGGTTAACCAATCCCTAGACACGCCCACTTCTAAAAACCCACCAATCCTGGAGCCCCACATTTTCCTAAACCTAGTAAGATGAGCTTTCTGCTGTGTTCATAGAGACAATCTTTCATAGTTCTCCCTCACATGGCAAGAAATAAACTCGGTGTTTATTGTTTGTTTCAGATATTGAACAGTAGGTGTTTCCTTGACAAGTGCTTGACATATGGAAAACACTCGATAAATTTAAGAATACTGTTGTTGCTTCTGCTTCTATAGTTATTACTATTAATGATGGCATTAACGTTACAGAGTGTATTGAGATTGCCCTGCCCTCTTCAGTAATCAGGGAGAAATATTTATTAAAAAAATAATTAGGAAGAGGTGATCTGGGATTTTTTTGTAGGTCAGTTTGGGAAACCTCAGTTATGTAAGCCAGAGTTGTTGGAGAAGAGATGCTCAGCATTATTAGATCTCAGGAAAAGCACTCAAAGTTCTATAGCTATAAGAACTATGAACTTTGAGCAGACCAAATAGGAGTTTGTGAGAAATTAATCTGTAAAATATGAGAAATGGTTGACTTTCAACATATTAAAAGAGTGAGCCTAGAGCTGAAATGGAAATTCTCTCCAACCCCACTTTACTGTGGTGTGGAGAAAGCTTTACACATCCACTTCAACCCTTACCTAAACTACCCCAATCCCACAGCAATGAAATGAAGAGGACTATTAGAAATTCAGGTGATCTTTGCTTTGCACTTTTATTCCAAGTGACATAATAAATGAAAGCTCATGAGTCACTTTGTAATTAAAATGGATTTACAGATTTAACTCGGATCCATTTCCTTTGTATTACCTTTTAGAAAGCATACTGAAAAGCCAGATGCAATTCCTAATTTTGCTCTAACCCTGTCAAGTCCCTCACCAGGCCCTGTGTTTCTAAAGCTTACTTGGCACTTTAGATCTGGGTAGAAGGAGGTGGTGGTGGGCATTAACTGACCCTAGTCTTTCCTGAGGATATGTTGTGTTGTGGCTAAACAAGGACTAAGTCCTCCTAACTTGGCCCTATCTGGGAAAACTTGGCAAGGTAGGTTTAGAGCGCTGACTTCATCTTTACATATAATTGTGCTATTAAGAGATCACTCAAAATCCTGGTTTTCATTGTCATCCTTGCTTCCAAAGAGACAAATGAACTGGAATTAATTTGAATAAATGCTTATGAAGAATAATTCTTCTTTGTAATTTTCAAATGTCAAGATTTGTATTGACTAGAAAAATTCTTTTTCACAAATCTAAAATGACAATTTGAATTTCTAAATATTAACAGTATGTTGTTAAACAATATGATTGATTGAAGCTATCAACATAGTATTTCACAGCTTTATTTGAAAAGAAACAATTTAAGAATTTTTTTTATTTTAAAACATAGTCGTTCTGATACCTGAAAGTCTATGTAGAAAAAAATGTGTAAAACAAAATAACTTTATTACAAGTGTATTAATGTATGTGTATTAAAATCAACTATAATATAAATTAAATATTGTCTTACATAAAATTAAGTATAAAAAAGAATTTGTGGGCCACCTGAGTAGTTCAGTTGGTTAAACGTCTGCCCTCGGCTCAGGTCATGATCCCAGGGTCCTGGCATCTAGCTCTGTATCAGGCTCCCTACTCATCAGGGAGTCTGTTTCTCCCTCTCCCTCAGCCTGCCACTCCTGCTTGTGTTCTAGCTCTCAAATAAATAAAGAAAATCTTTTTTTTTAAAGAAGAATTTTTAATACTTATCATTATAAAACACAAGGGCTAATTACAAGGACAATATGTAAAAGTCAACTGTACTTTCATATAGTAGCAACAAATAGATAGAAAATAAGGACAAACACTATTAAGAATAATGTTAAAATATAATTAAATACCTAGGAATAAATCTACAAAAGTTGTGATGCACTCTCCACTCTTAACTATAAAACATTACTGAGAAGAAGCGAAGAAGACATAAATGTGTTCAGAGATTGGAGAAGCATACTATGTTCTTAGATTAGAAAACTCAATATTGTTAAAATCTCTATCCTCAAAGCTACCTATAGATTTAATACAGTGTTAAAAAATCCCTGTCCTTTTTTATTTTATGAAAAATGAAAAGCTGATTCTAAAATTTATATGGTAATACAAAATACCTAGAATGTCCATAACAATCTTGAAGAATAAAAACAAAGTTGGAGGGCTTACAGTACAAAATATAAGGTTTTCTTTAAGGCTATAGCAATTAGACAATATGGTATTGGAGTAAGAAATATCATTCTAATGGATTCCAATGGAACAGATTAGAGTCAAAAAGTATTTCCATACATATATAGTGACCAAATTTTCAAAACAGGTGCCACTGCAACTGGATGGGCAAGAGATAACTTTCTCAACAAAGAAACTTGGAAAGAAACAAATTTTTATTTCTATATTATATCATACACAAAAACTGTTTCTAAATAATAGTCCTACCTAAGTGTTAAAGGCAAAACAACAAAGCTTCTAGATGAAAATAGATGACAGTATCTTCATGATCTTTGGGTAATATATTTTTTTAAAAGAGACAGTGAAAAGCATTTAATATAAAATTAAAGATTAGTAAGTTGGCCTTTATGAAAATTTACACTTTTTATTTATCAAAAAACACTAAAAAACATGAAAAAAAGAGGATAGACTGGGAGAAAACACTTGTAATACACACATCCAACAGTGAACTAGACTTATACCTACAAGTTATAAAGCACTCCCACAGATCAATAAGAAAAAACTTCTGATAAACCCAATTAAAAATGTCTAAAAGACTGGAACAGACACATTACAACCAGGTATCCAAATATACAATAAGCAAATAAAAGGTTGTTCAACATCATTAGTCATCATGAAATGTGAATAAGAATCCACCACAGTGGCTATTGTGATGCTGGTGAACTTGTGGAGTAACTGTTATAAATTTCTGGTGGGAGTATAATTGACAAAGATTCTATGAATAACTGTCAGTATCTTGTAAAGCTAAACATATGCCTACCATGTGATCTAGCAACTCTGAGAAATGACTACAAGAAAAGGGATATACAAGAATATTCATTGCAGCTTTACCCAACTAAAATATACAACAACAGTAGAGAATAGACAAGTATATTTTGGTATATTTATACATTGTAATATTACAAAGTTCTTATTGGAAAAAACTACAGCTATAAGAAGTACCTGGATGACTCTCATAGACATGAAAGACTATGATTCTGTTTATTTGAAGCTGAAGAACAAAGAAAACTAATTTATGATAAGAAAAGTTTCAACGTTTTGGAGGATATTATTTAGAAAGGGTCAGGAGAAAGCTTTCTGAGGTTCTGGGTATGTTCTATGTTTCAGTCTTGATGGTGATTGCCATGGATGTGTGTGT
Organism: Meles meles; assembly: GCF_922984935.1. Lineage (NCBI taxonomy): Eukaryota > Metazoa > Chordata > Mammalia > Carnivora > Mustelidae > Meles > Meles meles. Next base: position 159,215,319 of record NC_060067.1, read on the forward strand.
GTTTGTGTGTGTGTGTGCACGGGTGTGTGTGTGAAAATTCACTGAGCTCAATAAATGTGTGTGTTTTGCTGTATATGTTCTATCACTCCACTTTAAAACCACACAAATACAAAGAAATCAAATCAATATGATTATCACTACACAAACTCCAGTATAACTAAAATGAAGAAGACAGAAAATTTTGTTTAGAGGAAAGTAAAGAACAACTGGAAGTATCCTATATTGAGGGTAGGCATATAAATTGGAGAAACTGCTTCGGAAAACCATTTGGTAATATTTACTAAGACTGAACATAAGCATACCTTATGACCAGCAATGCTATTTCAAGATATATACTCAAGAGACATGTTCACCAAATGACATATACAAGAATATTCATAGCAACACTATCTGATATAGTTATAAACTGTGGTATATCCATATAATAGATTATTATAGATCAAAGAGAATAAATGAACTATAATTACATATAATGATTGAACAAATAGTACAAAGAATGTTAAACCAAAAAATGACAGATGCTGAAGACTACACACTGTGTAATTACATTTATAAAAATTCAAACAGACAAAATTAATCTATGGGATTAGAAGTCAGGATAGTGGTTATTGTTGAGAGTGGGACTGGCAGTGGCTATATGAACTTTAGGGAAATGTCTGGTGTAATGGTAATATTCTGGTTCTTGATCTGAGTGACAATTTATGGATATATTCATTTTGTGAAAATCCACCAAGCAGTAAATACATGATTTGTGCATGTATCTATATGCATATATTTTTTAATAAAAAGATTACTTAAAAAATAGAAGGTCTCTTAAGGTACCATATTCTATTTAAATTCTGTCCAAATTTTAACTTGATTAATGCAACAGATGTGCACTTATAATTAATTAAATTATAGTTGCAATCAAAGTCATTTGCTTATTGATTTATGCGATCCTTTTCAAGGTGCTTTATCTTCATTTTCTTTGACCTTCAATTGACAGAGACCTCAAACACTGCAGTTTGGGTGACTATTCCTCATCATTTTAGTATCACAAGACTACCAGTGAATTTAATCCACTGAGCCACCCAGGCGCCCCTACCAATGAATTTATTATGCATCAGCAGTAATTTATTTTTTAAAAAGAATCTCTAAAAAAGTTTTTTAAAATAACCAAATTTATCTGCTGGGTAAAGTTGGATTATTATATGTCTATTTTTTTCTTAAGCAAAATCTAAAAATCATATAATGAAATTTTGGTGGTTGGAACAGAATTTATTTTGTATATCTTTGTATTAATATAAGCAAATAATATGCAAGAGTGTCATTATTCATCCATTAATTTGCTCATACATTTAAATATTTATTGAGCACCTAGATGATCCCAGACACTGCATTAGGTTCTTTGGATATATTAGTAAAGATAAATAAAGATCTCTGCATTATGTCTCCATATTCAGGAAACAAACAATACAGAATAAATATAATAAGTAAGTTATGTGATATGCTAAATATGATTAATGTCATGAACAATGGAAAAGTCCAGGTTGAAGGTAATAAAATAGGGTTGGCAGAACTTAGTATTAAGTAGGATTATCAGTGAAGGTTTCATTGATAATGATGAAATTTACCCTATGGTTTGAAGAAAGTGAAGGAACTAACCATGCATATATTGAGAGAAGAACCTTCCAAATAGAGAAAGCATAGCCAACACAAAAGCATAACAGCAGGAAAATGGCTGGTATATTTCAGGAATTAGCGGGAGGCCAGTTAAGCTGAAGAACGTGAGAAGAACAGAGGTGGGTCAAACAGTTTCACAGTGAGGAGTGGGGCCCAGATCATGCAGGACCTTGTAGTCCATTATAAAAATGTTAGCTTTTACTCCAAGTGAAATGTAAAGCCATTGAAGGGTCTTAAGCAGAAAATCATCTGGCTTCTGTGGTGAAAACAGATTAAAAAGGGCAAAGGTAGAAAAGAAGGAGCCTCTTAGAAAACTATTGCAATCCGGCCAGGAGTTGATGAAGGCTCAGTTCATGATGTAACAGTGAAGATGATGATAAATGGTTGAGTTTTTATTCTAGTTTAAAGGTAAGTCACATGATTAGGAAATCAGTAGATTGGATGTGGGCTGTCACATAAGGAGAGGGTTAAAGACGGCATTCGACAGTTTTAGTTTCTTTGATCAGAGCAATGGATGGATGGTCAAATGAAGCGGCTGAGTCTTGAGATGGAGTAGATTGTGATGGAGTAACCCAGTTGTGTGGCTGCAGGTGGAGCAGCTTAGAAGGAGAAAGTTCAAGTTCAGCTTTGGACAAGTCAGTTCTGAGATGTTTATAAGACATTCAGGTAGAGTTGTCAAGGCTATTAGATATATGAATTTGAGTTTTGAAGAAGTCTGGACCAGAGACGTGAATTTTGGAGGGCTCCCTGTTCAGAGTTGAGCCTGCTTCTTCCTCTCCTCCTGCCCCTCCCCCGATTGTGCTTTCTTATATTGTCTCTCTCTCTGTGTCAAATAAATAAATAAATAAATAAATAAATAAATCTTTTAAAAAAAAATGAGGCCATTGGTGTCCTAATCCAATATGAGTGATATTCATACAAGAAGGGGGAAATTGGGACATAAGATGAGACAGCAGGGTTTCACAAGCACAGAGAAAATACCATGTAGGACACAGTGAGAAGGTAGTCATTTGCAAGCCAAGGAGAGAGCCCTCAGAGCAAACCAAACCTGACACCTTGATATTGGAAAACAAGCCTCCTTCCAGAAACGTGAAAAAAATAAATCTCTGTTGTTTCAGCTACCCAGTCTGTGGCATTTTATTATGGAATTCCAAGCAAATTAATACACCATCAAAATGGCATTTAAAGGCATGATTGAATGAGATTGTCAAGAGACTGAGTGAAACCCAAGGCACTCCAACGTTCAGAGGTTGGAATGAGCAAAGGCTATAGAGGCTGAGCAACTAATCAAGTAGGAGCAAAAGTAGGAGAATGTTTTGTTTTGAGCTAAGTGAACAAATTGTGCTGTGTGGGAGACAATGTTCAGCTGTGATAAATGCTAGGTCAGGTAGGAAGAGTATCAAGAACTAATAGCACATTTTCAATGCAATGAATTCGAGTTGATTTGAGAGAGGATGGAAGGAGAGAAATCAGGAGCATTCACTGCAAAAAACATTTTTAAGTTTTTGTTATCAAGAGGAGCAAAATAATGAGATTGTAACAGTTGGGAAAAGGGGTCAAAGATTTGAGGATGTGGAAGAAAAACTGCTGGGACAGTGTCCTTGAGTAAATTCAGGCTGAGATTGTATGCATGATATAGAGTATAGAAAGTTCATCTATGATAAGAGTGGGCACTGTATGAGAGTGTGGGTTCCATAGATGTCATGGTGGGAATTGGTGGGAGGTCTCATCTGATTGCTTTGCATTTTGCAATATGAAGCAAGGTCATCATCTGAGAGAGGGAATGGAGAAAGAATTATTGTGAGCTAGAGGACAGAAGAAGCTACGAAGTAGTTATATAGTAATAATGAGCTAGAAAGTTATTGTACAGCCACATAACCCTATTAAAGATTCTCTTGAGGTTATAGACATTATTTTGAGAGAAACCAGTCAGGTTGGTTTTGCACTTTTCTTTAACAATACTCAACCACATAGGTCTAGGCTAAGAGTAGGTGAAGACATATGGTTTCAACAAGAAAGTACAATAGAGTAAGGAAAGGGTAAAGGAGCGGAGGGTATGGACAGGGGAGTAATTAGAATAATAGAGCTTTGAATTTAAGCTAGATAAAGAGGGAAATAAGAACACTGAGATGCCAAGGTTAGGGAAACATTGGAGAGACCAGTGGAATGGAGGTCCCAGTAAGATTTTGAGTTATCATTTAGTAGATATCATAATAAAAATTGTTTCAGACAAAAATCATCAGTAGATGCTAAAATTCATGGATGAAAAAGTATGATGAGATATAGCATATTTACAGTCTTCTCTTCCTACAAGATACTTATTAATTACAAAAGAAAAATGTTAATTTTACAGTGCAGCAATCTTCAGGTACCAACTTGACTAAGTGATCAAGTATCACCAGAAATGGGACAAATCAGCACAAGGCTTCACCTGGTATATAATACATTGAGAAGTGTGTAATACCAATTCTGTGATATTATCTTGAAAAATGCATAACTTGATTTTAGACATGAGGAAATATCAGATAAATCCAAACTGAGGGGCATTTGACAAAATGATCAGTACTCCTCAAAAGTGTTAAGTTCATAAAGGTCAAAGAAAGAAGAAAGAATTGTCCCAAGTTAAAGAAGATATGACAAATAAATGCATTATGGGATCCTGTAATAAATCACAATCAAAAATTACATATTATATACATATGATGTATAGTATGCAATATACTATATATTATATGTATTAGTGAGACATATATATAATATTTATTAATGAGATATTTTGGTGAAATTTGAATAAGGTTTATAGGTTAGCTAATAATATCATATCAATCTTAATTTCCTAATTTTGATGATTGTATTTTGGTTGTATAAGATATTAACATTTGAAGAAAATAGTTGATGAATACATGGGAACTGTTTTTACTAATTTTTGCAACTATTTACAAGTCTGAAAATAAAACGTTAAAAACCAAAAACGGTCCCTGGTTGAGGTACCAGAGGGAGACTGCTGGAGAAACAGGAGCTAGCAGTCAGAGAGTGGAATACAGGCAGTAGTGGTTGCTCATAAAGCTATTCAAGCTTGAGTTCCAGGGCCCCTCACGTCCAGGAGCTTTATTCCTGAGAAGGGAATCTAGCAATATGCTCGTAGTGATATGCTTTCGCAGTATTTGCAAAAGTATGCTATTTTGGCTACAATCCGTTAAGACCTCTGCCGGCCAGTCTAACTTGCTCTCTGGCACACTTGCTATTTTATTGAGTTATAGTGGAGTGACCACAGGCATTTTTGAGATCTGACCAAGGGAAGCTCATTCGAGGATACATATGAGTTTGGGTTTAGTGATTTTACGTGTGTGTGTGTGTGTGTGTGTGTGTGTGTGTGTGTGGCCTTCAATCATTTCAATCACACACACTTTTTTGTGTGGAAGTAAGTTATTGCTAAAAAGGCTGTGTGAGATAATAGAGCCCTACAGGGAAAACTAAGGAGAACCGTGTTGTAGTTGAGTGAGAAAGTGAAGGGAACACTCAGAGGTTGATTTTAGGATACAAGGTTTTTGTTAATAATGTACTCTAAGATACACAATGAAAGATTACAGAAGTTAGGGTGTGGGTGATAGAAGGGACAAAATCAAGTATATATAGGGTCTTATGTGGCATTTGAGTGTGGAGGGCTGAGTGATTTGGGAGTACTTGTAGTAAGTATCTGTAAAATTATAAGATATGTCTATGTAGGTATCTTCTCCTTGTTCCTAACACAGGGCTTCTGAAACCCTTGTAAATTCCAAAGTCACAAGATTATTATCAACATCTTTTGTTCTAATATTTGGTCTTTTTAAAAATAACTTTTAAAAAAGATTTTATTTATTTTTGTGAAAGATAGAGTGACACACTTACACACATGAGTGGGGGTGAGGGGAGGGGACAAGGGAGAAGCAGACTCCTGTTGAGCAGGGAGCTGGATGCAGGACTTGATCCCAAGACCCTGAGATCATGACCTGAGGGGAAGGCATACATTTAACTGACTGAACTACCCAGATGCCCTAATATTTGGTCTTTGATCCCATTCCTGACACAGAACTCCTGAATCCCTTGGAATTTCCTAGGTGATAAGAATGTCATTTGTTCTAATTAGGTCGCCCTGAGTGGGCTCCTGGATAGGAATTGGTCACCAGAAAGACCAAGCCACGATTAGATACTTAGAGAGGAGAGGAGCTGAAAATGGAGTTAACAATTAATCATGCCTCTGTGAAGAAACTTCCATAAAAATCCCAATTGTACAGGGTTTGGAAAACTTCCAGGTTGATAAACACATCCACATGTGTGGATGGACCCCAAGGGTGATGGACCCTAAGTTCATGTGGACAGAAGCTCCTGCACTTGGGACCCTCTCAGATTTCACCCTATGTATCTCTTCATCTGGCTGTTTATCTGCATCCTTTATTGTATCCTTCAATAAGCTGATGAATATACATATGTGTTTCCCTGAGTTCTGTCACTTGCTCTAAGCAAATAATCAGATCCAAGGGGGAGAAGATAATGGGAAATTCCAATTTGTAGCCAAGTCAGATAGAAGTTGTGGGGAGCCTGGAGACCTTTTACTTGCTACTGGTATCTCAAGTGGAAGATAGTTTTGTGGGACTGCATTCTTACCCCTAGGATCTGATGCTATCTCCAGGTAGACAGTGTCAGAATTAAGTTAAATTATAGGACATCCAGCTGGTATTGTAGAATTACTTGGTGTGGGGAGAAAATGCCACTTGTCTGGTGTCAGAAGTGTTATGAGTACAGTAATGGTGTGAGAGAGAGTCAAGGAGAAACAGCATAGAAAGAACAGAATTTTTTCCTACAAACTGACATAAATAGGGACAAAGCCATAATTAGATTGTTAATAGCAGATTTAAGGAGTGTTTTTAGTGACAGCCAGATGGCGAACTTAAAAGATCTATCCCTGAGATTAATGTTTATGCAGTCCATTGGAATGCTCAATTATGAGAAATGATTTTATTGTTTCATCACACTTTGTAGACTTTATTGTTTTGTTTTTAATTTGACAGGCGGTCTTATTGAATACTTGGAAAAAATGAGTACTTATGCTTTCATTAATACACTAGAAATTGCTTAAGGATAATCGCTGTGATTAATATTTTTGACTCACTAGTCAAATGTAACTAGTGCAGTTACATTCATGTTAATGAAAGGTAAACACACCAATTCTGTCTGATTTCACAAATCGATATTATTTAATAAATCCTAGAACATTCCAGGAAATGAATGATTGATACCTTTAAGTAATGCTTTTCTAATTCTGTCTGAAGCATTCTATGATCATTAGAAATACATTACCTCTATGGATAATGTTTAAATACACATCTCATTGCACTTTATAGTTTCCAAACATCTTAATTATGTGATCCTTATTTGCATATTTCTATTATTCTAAACAAAGTTTTAAATTCTTTATCCTTATAAAAGGTTACTAAGTCCAAAAATTGTCATTTAGGAAGAGTTAATAATAAAATCATAAATATTTCTGAATAATTAATAATTAATGTTAATATTTAATTAAAGAATAACAATTAATGGGGAGAATGAGTCTTCTAAAGAACATTTCAGACTGATGTACATTCAGTTTCTTGGTCTTAGGAACCAAATATATTTTTGGAAATATATTTGACTTGTTCAAAACCTTTGACAAATCTGAAGAAAATCATGCTCAGCATACAAACTTCTTACCATATAATACATATAAAGTATACCAGGGTTGGAGAAAGTCAAAAATTTTAAGGAACTATTGGAAGATGAAAAAAGTTTTACGTTCTTTAATAAATATCTTTCAGAATACATAGAAATTGTATTTCATTCTGCCCTCGGGAATGTGTATTAGATGAACACAATTTTTTTTTTTAACCAAGAGCATTTGACCTAAAAAGTAAATTAGTTTCCTATTGCTGCTGTAACAAATTACTACAAATGTAGTGGCTTAAAGCAACACACATTTATTTTTTACAGTTCTGGAAGTCAGAACTCCAAAATGGGTTGTCGGGGCTGTGTTCCTACTGGAGACTACTGTGTTCCTACTGAAGGCAGAATATATTTCCTTGCCTTTTTCAACTTCTAGAGACTATCTGAATTTCTTGCATGCTCTGACCCCTGTTTCTGTTGTCACATTGTTTTCACTGACTCTGACCCTTATGAAAACTTTGTGATCACACTGGGCCTACCCAAGTAACCTAGGGTAATCTCCTCATCTCAGGATCCTTAACGGTATCACATCTGCAAAATCCCTTTTGCCTTGTAAGGCAACATCCATAGCTTCTAGGCATTAGGACATAAACATCTTTGAGGAGGGCCATTATTCAGTCTATCACAAATTTAAATAAGTTTCAATTATTCACTGGATAAAATGGCATACAGTTATCAATGAAATGAACATTGATCTGACATTATTTAGATTTTCCTCTTTGATATCAATCTTATGATAATTATCAGTCACTTCCAACAATAAGGCAATTTCTGCAAAAGTGAATTTGGTTATTTGGTAACATACTATAAAGCTCTGTGTTGGAGCAAATGATCAAGTGATGAGTTTATGATTCTAGGACTCATTAGTCCTCAGGGACTTCATATCATGAAAAGGGTTGAATTCTGAGTAAATCTCATAAAAATTCATGGTTTTAACACTAATGCTGCTGTTAGAATTATAGGTTTCTCATATATACAAAATTATCATCTAATCATATAGCATATCTATCATATCTAATCATTCCATTCTGAATGTTATATGTCACAGAGGATGTTTATAAAGTAAAAGTATTTTCATGGAGGAAGGTGGCATAAAAATTAAGTATTCAAATCACGTGACTAATCAAAGGACATTCTCACTTACAGAAAATTATTGAATAAGTAGGTTGGAGAGGAAGACGTGGTAGTGCTTTTCAAATATTTCACATTTTTAAAGGTATGATGAAAGGTAAGAACATTAGTGGGTGTAAGTCAGGGGGAGGTAGATCTTGCCTTTATTGAAATAAAAATCCAAAACTAAAGTTCAGATTTGTCATTAATTAATATGTTTGAATTATAGTAATTATTCCTAGCATTACTTTTAAGTTCTAGAAATTTAAACTGAGACAGTTCACATAATTCTTACTTGGAGTATATCTTAAATAAGTAGGTATCTCTGTTTTTGAAAAATATTCTGAAACACTGATAGTTGTAACAATGGATTTATATAACATCTATCAAGTAGAACATTTAACCCAAACATCCAAAATACTTCTTTGAGATAGCCAGATAAATAATAGGTTAGAAATAAAAAAACCTTAATTATATCCTAAAGTGTGGTATTTGTTTCTTGGTTCTTCATGATAACTGATGGAGATATTTTACAATTCATACAAAAGTTCAATGATAAGTTCTAGGAATTTACATCCTAAAATAATAATGTAGATATTTATAATACTCTTATGAAAACCAAATTTATATAGGCCATCAAATCTGCTAGGCATTTATTAATAATATCTGTGGAGAAGTTAGCTATAACACATGTGGAGAAGTTAGTGGCACATCTAATGGCCAGAGGTTTTCTTTAAGTGCCTTTTGCAAATATCTCTGTTATTGCAGTGCATTATAATTACTTATTTAGATTTCTATCATACTCTTTATATTATGAACTCTTCTCTTTATCCACGTTCCCTTACCTAATGCTTGCTACAAAACAGGATTCAAGAAACATTGGTTAAATTATAGTAATAAAGATAATTAAAGGTAAACAAACTTGTTTTTTTTCCCCTAGTTGGCTGAAAATTTCTTTTTTTAATTAATTATTATTATTTTTTTTTGAACTGTTGGACAGGACTTGCAGATTCCACAGGTACAAGCGCAAGGAATCCAGGGCCCCGGTCACCTGGGCTATTGGAGTCTTTGGTTATGCCCTGTGACTCTCTGGGACAACAGGGGCCCAGTCTCAAAGTTCTGGATGATATGCCTTACTTCCCATTCTTCCACATGCTAGTCAGGCCCAAAAAGCTGGTAAGGACTGAGCCTACTGGGTCAAGCTCTCCCGGCTATGGAGAGAGGTGAGGTCAAGCCGATGGCACCCCTCTCACTAAGTGCCCACCCATCCAGCCAAAAGATAAAAGCCCAGATGAAACTTTCCTTTGAAATCTGCAACCCATTGGTTTTTTTGTTTTTTTGTTTTTTTATAAATTTATTTATTTTTTTGAGCGTAACAGTATTGATTTTTTTGCACAACACCCAGTGCTCCATGCAATACGTGCCCTCCTTATTACCCACCACCTGGTTCCCCCAACCTCCCACCCCCGCCCCTTCAAAACCCTCAGGTTGTTTTTCAGATCCATAGTCTCTTATGGTTTGCCTCCCCTTCTAATTTTTTTTTTTTTTATAAACATATAATGTATTTTTATCCCCAGGGGTACAGGTCTGTGAATCGCCAGGTTTACACACTTCACAGCACTCACGATAGCACATACCCTCCCCAATGTCCATAACCCCCTCCCCATCTCCCAACCCCACCTCCCCCCAGCAACCCCCAGTTTGTTTTGTGAGATTAAGAGTCATTTATGGTTTGTCTCCCTCCCAATCACAACGTGTTTCATTTCATGCTTAGTGAAATAAGTCAATCGGAGAAAGACAACTATCATATGATCTCTCTGATATGAGGACATGGAGATGCAACATGGGGGGTTAGGGGGATAGGAGAATTAATTAATTTTTTATTATGTTATATTAGTCAACATACAGTACATCGTTAGTTTTTGAGGTAATGTTCCAAGAGTCATTGTTTGCGTATAACACCCAGTGCTCCATGCAATATATGCCCTCCTTAACATCCATCAATGGGCTAACCCCCTTCCCTCTGAAACCATCAGTTTGTTTCCCAGAGTCCATAATCTCTCATGGTTCATCTCCCCCTCCCATTTCCCCCCTCTTCATTTTTCCTTTCCTTCTCCTAATGTTCTCCATTCTATAAAAGGTAGACAAACTTGCGATTGACTTTGTGTAGATTAAAGAATTATTATGGAAAATGTCGAGACTTCCCCCCACAGAATGGATGTTTTAGTCTTTGCTACTAGAACTTAATTCTTAGGTCAGAGAGGAAATGTTGGAATGCCTGTAGTGGCCTGGTCTAAGAAAGAGGGAGAAATGAAAACTTGGTTAGACCCAGGAGCACATTCCCTGCCATTGAAAGGGTGCCATGGCCACTCAGTTGTTGCCATGAGGAACGGCGTAACCAGATATTTTGGGTTTTCAAGTGAAAGTAGACATCTGAATTTTTACATAAAAATTTCAATTTTTAAATATTGGCTATTGTGTGGCTACAAGATATATTTCAACTGTAGGCAGCCTATCATCTCTGCTTTTAGGTCTTGAAGACGATTCCTATTGTCTGGAGGGAAAATATTCCAGATCAGAGGCATAAAGTGAATAAAGCTTGTACCATCATATCCCAAATACAGAGAACAGTCATGGGTTTATTTTGGACAGGAAAAGTCCCTTTGGAAAGAGCTGGGCGTGAATCTGGAATGAAGTTGGTAGTCAGATTGGGGAGAGTTAAGTTAGAAAAGCTGTCAAGTTTAGGACTAGTTTGCCTGAGGAGAGAATTGGAATTGAATGGTTTCACGCACATGGAACAGTGGTGAAGCTGCTTGCCTTGGCCAAGAAAAAGACGAGGACCCTAGGAAAAAGAGAGTGATGCTAGCTTTTCAATGAGAATAAAATGATGCTTGGGAGCTTGGATAGGCTGGCCCTGGAAGTCAGAAAGAACAATCAAGCAAGGATTCAGTTGGTCCCCCAGCTGGAAGGTGGACCATGGCAACAGGGAACTGTAGGAAAGGGCCCAGAGGGGCAAGCTATTGGCCTGGTCCATGTTATGAAACCCATGATAATGACAGAAAGCCAAACTGAGGGAGGGCCTGTGTGGCTCAGTGGGTTAAAGTCTCTGCCTTCAGCTCAGGTCATGATCCTAGGGTCCTGGGATGGAGCCCCACATCGGGCTCTCTCCTCAGCAGGGAGCCTGCTTCCCCCTTTCTCTCTGCCTGCATCTCTGTCTACTTGTGATCTCTATCTGTCAAATAAATAAATAAAATCTTAAAAAAAAAAAAAAAGCAAAACTGATACTATCCAAGTAGGCATTCAGTATGAGGAAACAAATCAGAGAATCACTGCTGGGACTAGTGGAAAGAACAGGAAAAAAAAAAAAAAAAAAAAAAAAGAGGTCACAAGCAAAATTTCAAAATCCTTTCACCAGAGTAGTATCCACAAAAGTGTATAGTGGAAGTACCAGCACAAGGAGTAAATGCCAGGCTGCTGGGTGAAAATCTGGGCTCCTCCCACCGGCTCCTTGCAACCAGCAACAGGATTGACTGAGCCTGCAGGTCTGGATAAGATGAAGTTTCTAATTGATGACGACTCTGGGCTGGAAACTATGTCGGCTATGTCAAACATTCCCATTTCCTGTGAAATGCCAAGGAATAACAGTCTTTTATGTACACTGATGGTGACCATTACTTGAATCGAGCTACCTGTTTTGGAACTCCAGGACAATGTGGCACATGACTGCTAGAGACACAGAACTTCATATTTTGGGGCCAACGGATGACCGATGGTTCAACAACAGATTTTTGAAATATCCTTTGTTTATATAAACTAAAGTCAGGTCTATGCTGTTAACTCTGTTTATAGAATGAAAATAACATCTATGATCGACCATTTGACTGTAGGATGCTGTATTAACACTCCTCATCCGTATGCCAATGTGTATCTAAGTCACCTTCACCATCCACAGAACACAATTAAAAAAAAAAAAGATTAGCAAATTAACAAAGCAATAGCTCGCACAGGTGAGAGGTTATAGCAATGGTAAGACATTATTGCTGCAAGTTATTTGTTCATGCAGCTGTCAATGGGGCCTCCTGCTCATGATAATGCTCCTGTAAGAATGCCGCTGTCATTCCCGTTATGGCGGCAATTGCCCTTTGAGAAATTTCAGTTGCTGCACACAGCCATTCAGCCATGTTGACAGCTATTCATTGAACTAATTAAGGAAGTTAGGTAAATACATTTATTCACAACTTTTCCCCACGACATTCTGCAAACCAAAACTTCCTGGAATAAAACACTGTGTCATCTTTGCAGCACTGAGGAAAAAAAGATATTCTTCTTTTTCACTATAGAAGTATCACAGGAGGACTCTTCTTCCTTAAGGTGGTTGTGACTCTATTATACAAAAATAATGTCTTCTTGGGTGTTTAGAACAGCTTTTGACAACTCATTGCCCGTGGGATATGTTTTGTGTGTCTTGATCATAAAATAGAGGACAAAACTGAATGGAGAAAACTCTTCACAGAACTACTTGTGCCTTCCATTCTTCATTCACTCATTCTTTACTTAGCATAAAAAAACAAACAAACAAAAAACCAAAAACCAAAACAAAACCAGGAAATGCTCCATTAAAGTATAGGATAAATACTCAGTGCAGTACTAAGAAGGTAATTAAAAGACAACTCTTAAGTTTGGTAATAGAAAATCGATAATAGAAAAAATACACTGAAAAAAATACAAATATAGGATAATGATTATAACTTAAATAACACTACGGAGATGGTATGAAGGCTATTAATGTTTGTATCAGGATGATTATTTTTCTTTTGCTTTAAAAAGTAATGCTTATTATATTTTGGATGATATGAAAGAATTAAAACCACTGTAGAAACTTTGGAAATTATTGAAACACAAAAAAGAAAAAAAAATCACCCAAAAGCCAGAGAAAACCATTCCTATTATTTAGTACACTCCCTTCCAGTCATGTTTTACTTTCTCAGTTTGCTTACAGGGTTTGCCTCATGCTAACAATGCTGGGAACCCATAGCGTGTACACGTACATACCATTTTGCAGTGCACCAATAGAATATGTTTATCATTAAATACTCTTAAAATATGTACATGTACATGAGTGTTAATGGCCATGCAATTCCTTCATATGAATGCCCAATGTTTCTGTATACTTAAAACCTTCAAAACATTTATTTAGATTTACGGTTGAAATCCATTATGCATTCAGATATATTTGGCTTTATCATCATGGTACAAATTTTCAGAACTTTTCTGTATTTTTCAGAAAAATATATTTCCTTCTCAAATTAGCTATATTTTCTGTATTCAGGCACACCCTTTATTTGTATGACCCAGTAACAAAACCTGATTCCACTGGAGACCAAGTAAGGAAACTTGAAAGCAAAGCATACTCGTTGTGTCTCATAAAACATTATTATCCACACGTGAGTTTGAGAAGAAGAATTTTCCTGAATTTTTACTTTGAAGATTGAAATGATTGGATAGATACAGTTTGTTCTTAGCAGAACATTAGAAGTTTTATCATTCAGAGAGAAAAAGAAAGTAATTTAAACAATGACGTCAATCTTTAGAAAAAGCATAGTGCTGATACCAATATAATGGAAAATTTTGTCTTTTCATGTATCTTCGAACCAGAAAGTCACTACACGTTCTAAAAGTCAAAAACTTTGTTTTATTGTAATCAGTATTTGTCGGAGGCCTAAAGAATTTTGTACTTTCTCTTGGTTGATGTTTCGTCTACATAATGATGCTATGCAAACATCAATTATATTTTGCATGTAGGTTTTCTATGTATTGCATCTATATGTAATTGCAATCTGTACCTTTTAGTTTTCTAAATAATTTTGTTTCTGTTGGTCAGTGTTTTTTTTAATATAATACCTCTATTCAAATGTCAATTTTGTATTCATATATTTAATATTTTACAAATATATATAAATATATTTATTTCCACAGGAATAACTTGTTTCTATATAATTAGAGAAAACCTATCTTAAAGAATAAAGGCAAAGTGATTAAAGCAACTACTTTCCAATATAGTTATATGAAAACATAATAAAAACTGAATAAAAAAGATGAAGATTGGATGGCTGTCTTAAATACAGATTGCCATGGAGATAATGGCTGTCTCACAGGCTCAGAGGCAGAGCTGTTGCGAAGCCGACTTTGTTCCCAGTTTCTGTGGTGGTGTGATTGGCAGAGACGCAGGTGTCTTATCAGCTTGATGATACTGCCCCAGAGCGACTGATGGATATAATTATGATCTCTAAGTAGGAAAAGTGCTCTAGAGATGATCTATTATGGAAAGATAAAATGCATATTTATGTCTTGACATGATATGACCTTGCTTTTGAATTTTAGATTTCTCAGATATGTTAAAATAAAATGGAGACCAGGTTTCAAAATCCCCAAGCAACAAAACCATTTAAGCCATGTAAACAAAACTAAATCTAGCTTATTTCATGAACATGAACAAAACTTAGGGTGTTTCTTGTAAGTGTCTCTGACAGTCATAAATAAAACTTATGTTATCTTCCTAAAATGGTACAAGATAATCACTTTTAACCAACTCCTCCTTCTGGAAACCCTTATTCTAAACACCAGTCATTGTAAAGATGAGACAACTTGCTCATTTTCACTTTGTAAGCCAGCCTGTAATGTCTTACCTCTGAAATTCATACCAATTTAGGCTCAAAGTCTCCCTGTCTGCCGAACAGTTAGTTTCTTGCTGAATAAAATATTCATATCAAATAAAGCTCTCTGAACTTTTCTTTTGACAGATATTTTCACTGGAAAACTCCAGCCTTAGTTGGGTTTGTTTCTTTGGCCTCGGGTCCCAGGCTTTGACTTTTTATTTTATTTTGTTAGAGTCTTTAGCTATTTAACTGTCAAACTCTCTCTTTGTAGAAGTGCTGAAAACCTGTAGACGATTGACAGTAAGTAACCTGGATTGAGAAGAAGCGGGGATGTTTGCAGATCCAAAAAAGAGAAGAAAAACAACCTCCTATTTGGCGGAAAATTTCAGGGACTAAAGAAGTTATGACTCAGGAGTCTGTCCCAACAACAGTAACGTTTTCAAATACCGAATTCTCTAGTTTAAACTACAGAATATCATTTGTTATGTAATGATAAGATGGTCAGGGGAAAAGGTTTTTTAATATATTGCTAATAACCGTCTCCAAGGGAAGTAATTTTAAAAGATCCCCTAATATGACAAGTATATTTTTTAATGATTTTCTCACCCTGAATCCATAAAACATAAGCCATAGAATGTCATAATAAATATAGGCTGAGCTAAAATTTTATTTCCCAGGTGCACTGGGGTTTTATTTCCTAGGAAGTATTTTACATTAGCATCAAAGTCCCCACTACTCATGCTTCACTTATATCCATCCCTGTGGGGAATAAAAAGAATCTTTTAACTGATATGATAAAACATCACAGCATTGATGGTGTATAAGCCACAGAGACTTAAATGGTAAAATGTCCCCCGTTTGATACTAATAATTATTGAATTTTATATTTTTTACTTTTTAATCACAAAAAAATGTAATAGAACCTTTAATTAGGTAAAAAGTTAATAAAAGTTGGTTGCACATAGAGGATAGAGTCTCAAAATGCATCTTATTTTAATACTTTTATTTTTAAAAGAGTGTTAATAATTAATAACTTCATACTCTCATAGCTAAATTCAATTCAGATGCTCACACCAGAGAGTATTTTTAGAGTTACAAAACTGATGAAATTGTGTTTATTGTTTGATGGTGAACACATTGCTCACAAATGGTAACTTTACCCTTTTAGAAATTTTCATAAATCCTTCAAATTTGACTCTTATAGGAAAGTAAATGAGTTATTTTTCCCTGTACTGAATCATTGCTTCCTGTGGCTCACTACAAGTTAAAAGAGAACAAAACAAAACACACACGTTCTTGTACACAGAGCTCTATTAACAGTGTTGCTGTACATGAAGCAGTGACTTTGGGGGTGAGTGTGTGTCTTTGTGTGGGCTGGGGAGGGATTGTGTAGATCAAAAGGCCACGTTCTCATCAAGTGTGTAGGAATCTTTGTGACATACATGAAGTTGGCAGAATAAATCTCTGCTGATATTTCTATCTACATTAGCGATATCAGAAAACTGGATTAAACAAAGTAAGTTCTAAAAAGAATTTATAAAACCCTTTAATGTTCCTAAAAATTTCCAAGAAAGGTTTATATATAATGCTTGGGAAATTTATTTGGCTATGGCATTTTTGTTTCTCGAAAATAAAGGTTGGAAAGTTTCCAAACCCTGATTTTGGAAACACTACCTACAACAAAGAACGATCTAAACTGTGAAACACTGAATAAAGGTGTTCGCAGATCCTGGCCCTATACATACTCAGAGGTGTACAGCTCTTGCCTGGCCAGCGGCTAGAGAGACCATCAGTTTACCCAAGGAGAGGCATCTCCTGAGTTCAAGAAAGGTTCAGGAAAAGGAGTCAAGGTTTTGCTATGTCTTCTGTAACAGAATAGATGGCTTCCATATACTTAGAGGAAACATCTAGATGTAATGATTCTCCATTATTTCCCTAAGGAGGTAAAGGCATTTACAAAAATTCCATTAAATGGTACACTGTCTGAAGACAGGCTCTGGGTCTTGCTCACTGTGTTGTCTGTGCAGTATAATTAGTATGGGCTCTGGCCCACAGCAGAGACGGCACACTTGTTTTTGAATGAATAAATATAGAGTTGACAGCAACATTAAAATTCATGTAGAAAATAAGAACTTTAGATCTTTATCTTAGAAAGTGCTGACTTGTATAACGCATCAGCACAAATTCAGATGAGACTGGATAATCACCTATACGAAATCCAGTATCTTTCACCAAGTTTGTGCCTGATTAGAACACACACACACATAGTGACAACAACCAAATAACCCCACCCCCATATTTGCTTTACCATTTACTCCATTTTATACATACTTACAAGTCAGTCAGTATTTCAAGCATGTAAGTTCAACCTTGTCACTCCATTGCTTAAAATACTCCGATGACTTCTCCTTCATCAGAGTAAAATCTGGATTCTCACGATGGCATACAAAAGTCAGACCCCTGCCTACGTCTTCCACCTCGCATCTATGCCTTTCTACCACACCCCAGTTACAGAAAACTTCTTTAGGTTCTAGCCACATGCAAGTTCTCTATTAACAGTCTACTGCATGAAATGCTCTTCTTTTTGATCTCAACATGATTGGTCCATTCTTGCCATCCAGATCTGATTATTTGGAAGTGACCCTCCATCACGCTGTAAAACGTTATGCAATTTGAATCTCAGCATAAAACTGTAAGTAATGGATAGTAAAATCTTTTCTATTATTTGTATTAAAAAGAAATTTATGCAATGGAAAAAAATATTAATTTCTATATATTGACCTTATATCCTGAGATCTTGCTCAATTTATTAATTCTAGCAGCTCTTTTGTAAAATCTTTGGGATTTTCCTCATATGTAATTATGTTATCTGCAAATAAAGACAGTTTTACTTCTTGTTGTCCAATAAAAAAAGAACTTATTCTCATTTTTATCACTTATTTGATTTGTTGGTTTACATGCTTATTGTCATTCTTCCTCATCACTGGAATATGAATTCAATGACATGTAGGACTTTGTCTCTGTTCTTTTTCTGGTTCACAAAATAGTACCTCACACATATTGGATACTTAAATAAGTATTTTGAATGAATGAAAGGATGAACTAGATAAAAGGAGATTTGTAAGAGGCAAAATAAAAATGGAGGAGTGTGCCAGGAAGTGTTTAATTGGGAAACAACCCCACCATCCACCAGAATAAATCAGAATAGAATTAATAATTAGAATTAATAATGTTATGGCAAAAATCGTAGTTTTGTGTTTCTTCTGAATTATAAGCTTCATTGTGCTTTTCAATTTGAAAAGCTGAGCAGAAAAATACATATAAACGATTCCTGATGTTAATTCGATTATAATGAACCAAACAATGAAATCACAAGAAAGTTGTTAAAAGGTCAAGTGGTGAAAGAAAAGGATAAAAGATCTAAGAAAGACATTGAATTACAAGAGTGCATAGATGACTTCTTTTAGTTGCCCCTATTAGGTATGTAGCAGCATGTGAGTACATTTTTCTTTATTTCAAAGGCACTGCAAAATAATAAATGGTAACAAGAAAAATAAGATGGTGTGTGCAAACCAATAATGTCATTGACAGAATATACTAAAAATATTGTTGTGTGACCTAACTGCATTTATTTGCAGTGTAGTAGATATCATCAGGAGTCCTTGATGTATGCTTTTCTGCCCTGAGAAATGCCCCTTCACTGTTCAGGAATAGACTTCTGGAGCCAAGTTTGTACTCTGGACTTCAAACCCCAATTGGGTCACTCTCATTTCAGAGCTTGAAATTGGGATTCCCAGAAGTAATTATCCTACGCAGATGTGTACACAGGTTGCTCAAGAACAATAGATCATCTTTTACTGGGTGGACAGAAGGAAAAAGAGAGCTAATCTATTCAGAGAAAAATAAATAAATAAAACAGTTTCACACTGAGAGGCAGAAATGAGAAATTATGTGATTCAGGTGAAAAAAGAAAGTGTCTTTCCTTATACCACTTGTATAAAGCATCTCTACATTTGATTGTGCATCTTGCTTTTCAGGTCTAAGAAAAAACTAAATGAATCTATCAATCATGTATCTATCATCATCTGCCTATGTATGTATGTATCATCTGTCTGTGTATATATCTATTTATGCTTAAGCTGAAAGAGTTTATGTTCTTGTAAAGGAAAGTGGGCTGGTTAACACACTGATATGTGCAGATTCTTAAGATGGGGATCACATTTTAGATTTATTGGCTAATTCCTGTAATTATAAAGTATCCCTCCACCTCCATTAACTGGGAATTTTTGAAAGCTTTAACCTAAACTCTATAGAGTCCAAGATTAATTTTAAATGGATGTAATTTTACAATAGATAGAGAGGTGAAAAATATAATGATGAGTAAAATAACTTATGAATAAGATTTTAGAAATAATGGTAAGTAAGAAATATCTGGAGAATTGGCAAAATTAAAGACTGCCCTAAACTGGACCTAGGCCAAACCTGAAATTAAAAAAAATTGCCTTCCAGACTCACATCCAGCTCATATATAATGTTAGAACAATAACATGGCTTTATCTGAATGGATAAGCCTGGAAGACATACTATCTTTTTCATTCTGGCCACAACAGAGTGCCAGCCAAGAATTAGATTTATTGCAAGAGATTTGGAAAATTAATTTGGTTTTTCCATAGAAAAAGAATAAAAGAGCCAAATGAAATCATACTGATTGCACAGATTACAAAAAATGACCTTAAATTTGCTCTTTTTAGTAATTACATTGTTATTCTACATCCTGTTTGATATTTTTACCATAAAATTCATATAATTTGATAAAAACATGGACATTCTTACTTTCCTCCTACCTCTTTTCCAACTCTCTTCTTCCTTCTCTCCTTCCCTTCATCTCTCCTTTATTATCTTCTTCCCATCTTTCTTCTAAGTTTTTATTTTTATTAAAATCATATATATGTAGTTAAACTATATTCACATGTAGCTTAAGGAATGAATAACTTGAAAGATTTGTTTTTTTTTTAAAAAGCATCAATTCAGAGCTTCTCCATTCTCTTTCCCCTAATGCATTCTTTTGGAGCCCTTTCAGTTGATTCTTTGGATATTTATCTCCATAGCTCAATATAACCTGCTTGCAATATTACTTGTTGATTTTTCAGTTTCATGCATTGATTTCCAACCATGAAGGATAAGGATTTAGCTTTTACCCTTCTTGTCTCTCTTCTCATCCCACACATTTTGCATTCCATCATCTTTTATAATTAAATTACAGCATAATTTTAGTTTGAGTTCTTAGTGTTGACATCATTATCATGATGTTATAAATTAAGTCTTGTAGTAAACTAGGATTACTTTTCTCTTCTAAAACCTTTTGTTGTTGTTGTTATGGGCTTATTTTTTTTTTCACAGAGCTTTCCATGTACATTTTATTTTTCAACCTATAAAATCTTTGTCAATTGTTTACATCTCCTCAAATTGATTTTGAAGAAACCCCTTCTAGAGTCCGCGGAAATGCGCCACAAGAGCTGGTTGGCTTTCACACAACTGTCACTTGGGCACTTCCTTCCACTCTCATCCTGAGAATTTCTTTTGACTTTATCCCCAGCTGACTCTTCTGTTGAGATAGTTCATGCCTCCCTTTTTTTCTTTCTAGTTTAGGAGAAACACATTATCCTGTAGCTTACTGCAAAAGTATGTGTGAAAGGTGAAATAGGTGAGAATTTGCAGATCTGAAAATGTCTTTATCTCATCCTTAAAGCTGACAGATAATTGTCATACAATTTTAAGTGGGAGACAATCATTCTTTAATGATCTTGTAGCTTCTAATGCTGTTCTTGAGAAATTTGAGAGTATCTCCTAGCCCTTTGTATGTGATCCAGTTTTTTTTTCCTCAATGAACGCTTTCTTCAATGCAAGTATTCTTTTTGTTCTTTGTCTTTGAAAATTTTAAATGTTATACCTTGGAGTGTGTCTATTTCCATCCATTGTGTTGGGCATTTGATGGGCTTCTTAAATTTGGAAACTTTAGTTGTGGGAAATTCTTTTGAATTATTGTAATCATGATTTTTTTCTCCATTTTCTCTTTCTTGAGTTCCTCAGACTGGGATTTTTGGAAAACAGGACTATTCTTATGGTTATCTTTTGTCCCTATTTCTTATGTTATTTTTTATTCTTGCTCTAGTTTCACGAAACATTTTATCATTTTTTAACCAAAACATCCATTGAGTTTGCCATTTTTACTATCATTTTTTCAATTTCTAGCATATCCTTTTTTTTTTTTTCCTGGGCATTTCTTTTTTATGACATCCTATTCTTTATTTATGCAATATCTTATCTTACTTCTTACTTGAAGATGTTGGAGATAGTTTTTACTTTTATGTTTTGAAATTTACTTCTAATTAGTCCTCTACTTTAAAAACTATTATTTTACTATTTGTTTTGATCTCTTTCATGTTAGGGATGTTCTGTGGATTTCTGCAGTTCATAGTTGTTTGCTAATATTTAAAGGAGGATGAATGGAACCTCTGAGTGAGTGGAGGAGAGCTTTTCCACTATAAGCTTCGCTGTTAGGGACCTGTCATCCGTGTTAGATGTGGATGTGTTATATTTCCAGGATGATTCATCCTTCTCTTGTCTGCAGGGAAATGTCCTATCACTGTTCTAGGAGCCCAGGAAGCAAGGAAACTGAAGTGCTCAGCATTCAGTAGAGGTACATTTTTCTAGTATTTCTGGGTTTTTTTTTTATACATTTTCTTATGTTAAACTCTGCCTAGTGTCCACCAATCCAGAAGTGTTCTATGGTAGCTTCTTTAGACAAAAAGATGGCCAGCTTACAATCAGAGTTGGGAGCAGTAGTTCAGTAGCATAGAATGCAGGAGATCCAGGGGCATCACTTTCAAATATCCTTTATTTCAGCCTCTATCTCTTTTATCACCACCTCCAAAGGTAATAGAAGTCTCTAGTTTTTGAGATTTTAAAGGATTCTGCAGTACATATCAGGTTGCTTCTTGGCTTTCCCAATTGCTAGTTTAGGATTTACTTTCTGGCATTCACTAATTCTTTTGCCACTAGTGAATCTGTTTCCAGCTTGCAAACATTTTTTCTTGTTTTATATGACTTTTCCAGCTTATGGCTAAAAAACTTCTTTTTAGAGTTTTTGTGAGAATTTTGAAGGATGAAGCAAAATTCGCTACCCATAGTCATCTGCCATATTTTCTTGCTTTCCTCACTTTTCATACTTACCTTTTAAAATCTTTGTAAATTTTTTTTATAAACAGAATATAGGTCTTAAGTTTTAACTCAATCTGATAGTCTCCAAGTTTTTTCTTGTAATTTCAGTGTAGTTACATACAATGATATATTAGTTTTGGATATAATGCAGTGACTCAACAATTCCATACATAACTTGGTGCTCATCATGACAAGTGCACTACCACATCCCCTCTGGTAACCATCAGTTTATTCTCCACAGTTAAGAGTTTATGTCTTGGTCTGTCTTTTCCCCAACTTTGTTTGTTTTATTTCTCCAATTCCACATATGACTGAAATCATATGGTTTTCTCTGGGTGATTTATTTCACTTAGCCTTATTCTTTTTAGCTCCATCCAGGTTGTTGCAAATGGCAAGATTTTATTCTCTTTTATGACTGAGTAATTTTTCATTACTCATCCCTCCATCCATCTATCATCTATCTATTTCTCTATCTATCTATCTTCTTTATGGCTTCAATTATAGATGGACACTTGGGTTTCTTCCATAATTCAGCTATTATAAATAATGCTGCAATAGACATAGGAGTGACTGTATCTTTTCAAATTAGCATTTTGTATTCTTTGGGTAAATACCCAGTAGTGTGATTGTAGGATAGTTCTATTTTTAAATTTTTTTCTATTTTTAATTTTTGAGGAATCTCCATACTGTTTTCCACAGTGACTGCACAAGTTTGCATCCCCACCCAGCAGTGCATGAGGGTTCCTTTTTCTTCACATCCTCACCCATACTTGTTGTTTCTTGTGGTTTTTATTTTAGCCATTCTGACAGTTGTGAGGTGATAGCTCAATGTTGTTTTAATTTGCATTTCCCTGGTGATAAGTGATGTTGAACATTTTTTCATGTGTCTGTTGGCCATCTGTGTGTCTTCTTTCTTAATGGAAATATTCAGACCATTTATATTTAATATAGTGACATAATTTTATCACATTCTATATTTGGTTCTTATTTTTCATTGCTGTATTTTCTTCCCCCTTTCTGGTTTTTATTTTGAATATTTTACTGTCTATCCTACTTTCCTTTTGTTAATATTCACATTCTACCACACTTTAGGATTCCCTTATCTTCTGAATAACTTCCCTTTCTTTATTAAACAGAATAAAACATTCATTGTGAAGAAGTTAACTACTATTTAATCCTCAAAACAAAACTGATTCTTTCCTACCACCCTTCCTCTTGTCTTCCTTCCTCCCTCCCTTTCTTCCTTCCATTTTATTCTCATCACATTAGCTATGACCTTCAATATTTCTTGTCTGAAATACAGTTTTCATACTGATCTCTTTGTAGTCATTTTTCTTTATTCTGATCTTTTCCACATATGCATGCTAGAAAATCTAATCTTAACATTTGTCTATCCACTTTAACACTTTGAATCACTCCTGATTACCTATTGAGTTACACAAAATGTCTTCAATCTTACATTTATAGTTAGCTATAGGTACACAAAAATTTACCTTCTTATCTTTTATCTTTTATTTATATTATCTTTTATTTCTCCATTCCTCATCCAAATTGGATCACTCATTCTACCCCTACATGTCAAATGCTCTCCCAACTTCAACCCTCTATCCATGCCTACACAATCCCTAACTTATGAAGGCCAATTGGCTCTTGTTCTCCCAATGAAATCTTTCAGTATTTTTTGTAACATAATTTGGATTTTAAGACAATTTTTATGTTTTATAAGACAAAAACTCTTTTTGTCTTATAATACATAAATACCTATATTTGTATTTCTTGTCATACCTGATGCATTATGTATTTACGTACTCCTTCTCCCCTTTATTTCTTTTGAGCCTCTGCATAGTGAAACATGTTGGAACTCTGTAAAATAGATAATCAGTGAACATTTGTGGACACAGAAAGGTATTCAGCAACAATTGGGAGAGAGGATTTTACATTAAATAATATTGGGTCATTCATTTCCTGGCTCCACAGCGCTGTGAAGATAAGATAGCCTGAGGTTTGCATCTTTCTCTTCCTGTTCTCTCCTCCAATGAAGTTGAGAATATTCTTCTCCAGAAAAATTAATAACTATGTTAGAAAATTCAGAGAACATTATAATGCTACACAAGCAGTTACCTTCATATGTTTATAGAGAAATCTCATTAAGTTTCAATAAAACTGAAATCTGTGACATGATGGATCAGGGTTGGAAGAATTTTACCAGATTAACACTGTAAATGAGATTTCAGTGTAAATCTTGTTCCCACTTAAAGCAGGTTTCAAGCACTTTAGAAACATCCCTAATTAGATAAATCTAGATATTTAGATATATAAAAGGTTGTAAATGGAATCCAGAGGTCTCAGGGGGTATCCTTATGAACAAGTTACTCCACCTCTTTGTGCCTCAGTTTCCTCATCTATGAAATAGGGACAAGGAAATCTAACTCACAACATTACTATTTGAATTAAATAAGAAAATACATACAGAAAGAGGAAGGGTAACATGGTTAAGAGCCCAGATTTGACAATCAGAATTAGGTTAGAATATTTGATTTGCCAGTCATAGTCTGATTATGAGCAAAAGTATACCACCTTTATGACCACTATTAGTTATTTTGAACACACAACATTTTGTACCTTATTCATAACATCCATCAAATTTTAATTTCTTTTTATTTATTTGCACATTTATGTCTCTAACTAACTGTAATCCTTCCCTCCTAGAAGCTCCTCAGCACTTTGAGTGTTATTTGTTACATTAATTACATTCTAATTTCTTTTTATGTTTTTACTGCATACTTATTAATTTTCCTGGATGGTTATAATCTCAAAAGTAAGTTTTTAAAAAAATTATTTTTTATTCAGTACTTAATAACAATATCTTGCAAATAGCCACTGCCCAATGAAGATTAGATAAATCCAGTTGAATCCTGATTGAATAAAGTCAGCAAAGTGAGGTCTAGGTAGATGCATGCTGAAGATATGGCTTTGGGAGTCCAGAGTCTATTCTTCCTTCATATACTTTCCACCATTTAAAAAACATACTATAGGTATCTCCAAGTGTTTAAATAAATTTCCATACATCTTAAGTGGAAACAACAAAGATCATGTTAATGAATCATTGCACATGATAAAAAAAAAAAAGTAACCAAACCCATTTTATAACTGGGAGTTCTACCCCACCCCGCCCCGTGTTTTTAAAAATTCTGTGTTGCATATACCTAATTCTATTATGTTAGGTAATTTTAGCAATATTTGAACCTTGAATAGTCCTGCTAACTTTTTTTCAGTAAATGTAGACTAAAAACATGAAGGATATTATAGTGCCTTTGGGGGGGGGGGGACATAGACCCACAGTAATGGCATGTCATTATGGAAGGAAAAGATAACTTTGAAGAGGCATGTGAAATGTTTGCAACTACAGTTCAGTGTCTTGGAAAGCAGTAATAATTGCCTACATACAGAAGGAAAGTTTCTTTGTTCTTTCAATGACATAGATATTGAGGAAAAAATTTCCTTTGACATATGCATTTCATAGTACTGATGAAAACAAAAGAAAGGTGAAGCTCATACAGCTTTATACATTTCAGGATATGGGTATGTTATCTGATAGTCATTAAATCTCAAAACTTCACTTCAGGGATCAAACAACCAGACACTTATGAAACAAAGCTGACAGAAAATACCCAAAGCACCCTCAAGAAGGTCATGCCTCAATAACTTACGAAAAACTAGTTTAAGTTTTTTGAGGTATTATACCGTTGCATCACACTTAGAACTGAAACTTACATTTTTTAAAAAGGTTTTATTTACTTAATTGAGAGAGAGAGGTGTGTTCCTACTTTTGTTTGTGTCTTTCTTCTCTAGTAAATGTATTATCAAAGAAAACATTAGTGAAGGGCTCCAGGGAAGTCACTAGGCCTAGTTACGAGGCAGTGGGACATGAGTGAAGAGAGTATAGATACTTTCTATGGAGGCAAACTTTGCCTTGATTCCTTTGGCTTTTGTTGTTGTTGTTTTTAAGACTTGCTTTTCCTCACCATCAAATATATGCCATTCCCAATCCTTTACCTATCATATCACAGCAGAAAATGATAAAATTTCCCAGGTACTCAGCATTAATGAAGGCTACTGTCATCTCCAAGTGACCAGTCCTGGACACCAACTGTCCTAAGCTCCACATTTTCTGCCACAAGGCCTGTCGGGATCAACATCTCCTTGAGTGAGTAACTCCTTCCAACCCCACCAGCATGACAGGAATACAGAAAGACAGCTTAACTCACTGAGAGAACATGTTAAAACGATGATGCAGAAGCCTTATAACAATGAGGAATTTCTATGTATTCTTTTACCATTCTGTTTATCCATTTATTTTTTTTTTAAGATTTATTTATTTACAGGAGCTTGGGTGGCTCAGTGGGTTAAGCCTCTGCCTTCAGCTCAGGTCATGATCTCAGGGTCCTGGAATCGAGCCCCGCATCGGGCTCTCTGCTCAGCAAGGAGCCTGCTTCCTCCTCTCTCTCTGTCTGACTCTCTGCCTACCTGTGATCTCTCTCTGTCAAATAAATTAAAAAAAAAAAGATTTATTTATTTATTTGAGAGAGAGCAAGTGAGAGAGAACACAAGTGGGGGATAGGGGCAGAAGGAGAAGGAGAAGTGACCCCAGGATCATGACCTTAGCCGAAGGCAGATGCTTAGCCAACTGAACCACCCAGGTGCCCCATCCATTTATTATTTTATTTAGCCACTTGCTTGGCTCTATCCTTTGCATATGTGTCTTAATTGGAGATCTTTGGAGAAGGAGGGGCAGATGCAAGACCTGGTTCCAGATGGGAGGATGAATAATTTATCCTAGAGGTGCGTATGGAAAAACTGATTCATCCCAACATTATAATAGCTGTAAAGGAGCAGCTATGTAAAGATGAAATCATTAATTTTTGTTATTTTGTATTTGCTTGATTGCTTCTTTGTTGTTAAAAGATGCTGTCTTAGTATTTGGTTGATCTCCTGAAGGTCACATCCACCTTGGAGATTTTATTTCAATTTAGGCTATTGCATATGTGTGTATGCGTGTGTGTGTGTGTGTGTGTGTGTGTGTGTGTGTGTGTGTTTTGAGTATCTATTATGTTCTGGGTCTCCAGATAGTGTCTGTGGGAAATCGTGGATGAATAATACTGTCACCCTGATTTTAAGGTTCACTCTGCAGTAGTCCCATTAGCTGATTTCTTTCATTCTTGAGATGCTGTTATTACAAACAACCTTATTTTTAAAGGTATACATGATTTTTTCTGTCTTCTCATCAAGTACAGAATCCATCCATACATACAACCTACACCGAAGCTGCCGTCTGCCACGTAATTACAAACATACACACATGTGCACACATGCACACACACTTGCACACCTATCTGCCAACCTACGTACCAATTCTAAAGAACCCAATACAGAAGCTAACTGTGTCTCAGTTTTTACAGTTGGCTCACTAAAAGAATAAGGAACACTTTATTTTCCCCTCCATTAAAAAGCCAAGAGCTTTAGGGTGCCTAAGTGGCTCAGTCAGTTAAATGTCTGCCTTTGGCTCAGATCATGATCTCCGGGTGCTGGGATCCAGCCCCACCTGGAGCCCTGCATGGGACTCCCTGCTCAGTGCAGGGCCTGCTTCTCCCTCTCCCTCTGCCCCCACCCCCCTGAAGCTTATGCTCTCTCTTTCAAATAAATAAATAAAATCTTAAAAAAAAATCCAAGATCTTTGAGACCTGGAGACCTAGGTTACTCTTTACTTTGGAATAAATATTCAGAGGACTCTTCATTGAAATACTAGACTCTTGGAGAGGAGAACAGGTCTTCTATAGGGGAAAAATGGGGCTGGCACATTCTCTGAAAATCTGTGTGTTGTTCTATGAAAAGGAACTTGTGAGGATCCAAGCTATCGAGAGATGTGCTACCTGGTTGTCCAAGAACTGGACTCCAAGAACCTCTGTTTGGGTTTCTTCGAGGAGCTGGGTATCGTGATTTGAGGGCTGCTTTGAGCAAAGAATCATGAAACGAATGTGTACCAGTTGGACAAATGGTTCAAGTTTTACGTCAAATACCAGCAACATTCTGAGGAAGGGTCAGGAGCCAGTAAAAAGGGGGTGATTAGTAAACAGCAACAACTTGCACTTGGTTAAAACAAAGACGATGGAGTGATGGGTTAAGTAAGGAACTTTTTTTTTCGCCTGCCTGTAATTCAATGAGATCTGTTGTGCTCTGTCTCACGAGGCTTCTGTCCAAATTTCCAAATCTTTACGAAAGGCCAAAAGTAGATGTTACTTGTTGTGGGCAGAGGATGGTAGCAGAGAGCTCTTCTTACATTTAGAATTTGATCTGTGTTCAGCTACAAATTCAAGCCCTTCATATCTAAGCTATTTCTAATGCATAAACTCCTTTTCCATAATCACATATTTTTAAGTATTTATTTATTTAAAGTAATGAAAGCAAGAGATTCAAGTGTCAACCAATGGTATTTGTATGGTTGTATTAAAGGATCAGGAATAGTCTGATTTTGCTAAACTCGGAATAATTGTCTTACTTTTGGAAAACAGGTTATTTTCGATCTTGGGGTCTAGCTAAAAGGCCTATAATAAAATAAATGTGAACATAAGGGGTTAAATAGTTTTGCAATGAAGAGTGTAAGTCAGACTGACTTGTTAGATATTGTATTTTCAGTCTTACTCAAGGGATTCATAACCATCACTAGACATGTAAGTGTTACAGACTGGATTTATAGTATACACATTCTTGCCATACATCATAAAACTAATTGTAAAGAGCAGTGTCATAAATAGAATGAAGCTCATTGCTTTCACTCTGAGGAGAACTTAATAGACAGAAAGAGCATCTTCAGTTTATAAAATCAGCTTAATTTGTGCAGGGTGATAAATTTAGGGGAGTAAGCAGGCCAGAAGTTAAAAAATACTACAGCCTTATTTTGGCAAGTAAAAAAAAATCTTTTTCTTGGTGTGTTGCCCCAGTCTTTTCTTCATGAAAACATCAGGGGGACAACTACTGTAGAAGAGAGGTAAAAATACATTCTTGAAAGTAGCAAGGGAGGTGAGTCTTTAATCAAAGAACAAAACACTAAAAGGTACATTATTATAAAACAGAAAAAATCGTGTTTTACCTTCTCTAGTGACAGTGAAGAATTTTTGTGACTGTGAGTAGCCAAGGTGGTGGTGGTTGTTGTGTTCTGCCCCCCCCCCCCGCCCCCAGCCCCGGGTTTATTAACAGCATGCTGTTGGGGGTCTTTACTTTGCTTAAACAAACACTGGCTCAGCAGGTGTGCTAATATCTTCGCCTCAGATATGTACCCGGTGGCTGAAAGAAATCTAAACAGGGTGTCTGAAAGGCTCTTCCGCGGTCATCTCAGTAAGAACACACTGTTGCATTGATTAGAACATGCCTAAGGAGTGAACTTCTCATTTGCAATTTGGAAAGCATACATTCCCTCTGGAATACACCTTTTTTTTTTTTTTTTTTAAATTTCTGTTCACGGTTGACCTCACCTTTTTTGTTTAACCAAACCCATTAATCAAACATATCCCAGAGGTGGCTAATGATCTCTCAGAATACTAATAGAAGCAGAAAGTCAAGGACGGTACAAATCGATCCACATCACCCACCTTATTAGGTTTACAATGCTGTCAGTACTTCCCTCATCTTTTGAGAATAATAGCTATCTGGTTAGCAGGGGTCTGCTGCTTTAACAATAAGGATTTTATGTACCTGTCAATAAAATTGGCTCTGCATTTCCTAGAAAGTCGTATCATGCAAACTTTTCTGAATGCTATCATCAAATTTTCCTTTCTAACATTTGAAAATGTGTACATGCATCGAACTGCACAATACAACATATTTATATCCGTGTGAAAAAAATGCAATTTTCTGCAAGGACTCAATTATTAAAAATTCCTATCCTTCTTCCGTACTGAATTTTTTGTATAGAAATTATTAGTCAAAACACAGGAAAAGGAATGAAATATAAATAGAATTGATTGGTGACTATTTGAATCACTCTGATGGACCGTGGGCTTGGTTCAAGCTTTATAGCTGTGTGGTTGGAGCCTTGGCGTCTTCAGTAGATAAACATGAATATATTGGAATTTATAAGAGATCTGCTTTCTACAGAAGATTTTATTGAGAGCCTCTGTAATCACTCCTTTAAACACGAATATGGCAGAGGGGAAAGGGAGAAGGAGAGTTCTGGTGAAGGAAGAAGTTTCAGTGGAGAGTTCATCTAGGTTTTTGTCCAATTCAAACCTATTCAGAGGAAAATACTAGGGGAGAAAGCATATATTTTTTGCAGTCAGAACAAAATTCCTTTAGAGAGAGTCCAGCTTAGTTGAGAATATACTCTGATAAATGCTGCAGGGATAAATATATCTCAGGTGGGTCCTAGTTTTCTAGTAGAAGAAAGACATTACCTTGAAAAGTAAAACAGCTGAGGAAGGTAGAATGGGGCCAGGACGAAGCTTATCTCTGTGCGGGGCTTCATCATGTCATTTTCCACACCATGTTTAAGTGTTCTAAAAATATTATGCTCCCAACCTCAAGCATGGCAAAATAATTACGAATTCTAAAAACATATTTTGTCAAAATATTAATCATAAGCTTTGCCTTTTCCCCCTACATTTCTGCGATCTTATTAAAATGTAAATTAGATCATGTCTTAGGCTTCCCTTCCTCCCAGGTACCTTCCATGACACCTAGAATACAGTCTCTTTTCGGATGATTTTCAAGGCCCGGGAGGACCTGGCCCTTCCCTGTCTTTCAGATCTCTCTAATCACCCTTGTTGCTTCCCTGTTTTCACTTGCTCCTCTTGTGTCAAACCTTCTTTTTCTGACACTCATCACATGTTCGGTATCTTCTCGTTCTCCAAGTTTCTGCTTTATAAAGGTCTCCCATAACCAGTGCATCCAAAGCTGGCCCTCCTGTGTTCCAACTTGAAATTATTTCATTTATTTTTCATTTTACTTGTCTTTCCCCCATATCCATGTCTGTTGCTTATCCTGGGACGTAAGCCTTGTATGCATAGGGGCCTCATCTATATTTTAAGTTGACCTCAGTGTCTAGCACGGTACTTGGCCCAGGTGGAAGGTGAATGAATGCTTGTTCAACAGCACAAAGGCTAAGCCTCGGGTAGCATCTTCAGTGACTGGAGGGGGGGAACAGTGTTGGATGGTGGGAAGCAAGGTGGTATCTGGGGTTCAGGGCCCTGGGGCCTCCATTCCTTCCTCTGGAGAAGCTCTACTCTTTTTCATTGTACATACTGGGCTTCCTTGTACTGTTTCAACTAAACAAAATATTCTGAAGCTTAAAAATGTTGGAAAGTCGCTGAAATTTGCATTTGATTAGGCCTTAGTAGCAACTGTCACTTTATTATAAGTGTATCCTTAACTAAGGGAAAAACTGAAAGAGAACGCTTAAATTTTGGGAATTTTTTTATATCAGAAGCCTTCTGTATAAAATGAAAGACTCTTCTTGTTGCCCCCAAGAACATTGCAAGTCATTTCTCATGGCTAAAAAAATGAGGTAAAACCTTTTACAATTTTAATTCCAGTACAGTTAACATACGGTGCAGTATTTGTTTCCGGTGTAGAATTTAGTGGATTCAGCAATTCCATACATTACCAGTGCTCATCACAGAAAATGCCCTCCTTAATCCCAGTCACCTATTTCAGCATCACGTCCCCCCCCCCCACCCCCCCCGCCCCATCTCTGTAGTTAGGCATCTGTTTCTTGGTCTCTCTGTCTCTTTTAACCAGGCTCTTTTGCAGGTGGGGATGATGATAGACCCAGCTTCACCTAATGTGATTCAAGGATAAGTCTGCAGGAGGACTTCTGGGAAAACCTCCTCTTCTAACTTAACTGATGCCAACCCTTCCTCTTGCCTTTAATGTTAAATTGATGCCCAGTGCCCTGGATTTGTTGTGCTCTAATATCATCCTCATACTTCTTACTTCCAGACTTAATGTATGTGATATAAATGCAATTTTTATTAAATCCGTGTTAATCATATTCTCTGTATCCTTATACAAATACATAGGCACACATACATGCTCACACAGAATCTCTTTTTCCCTGAAACATTGTAAATTCAGTATCATTTCCTCTTCTGTTTACTGATAAAGAAACTAAAAGCCAAAGGAGTTAAACATTTTGGTTAAGCCAACCCCAACTTTCTTTCTCTCTCCTGTTATCTTAACCATCATTGCTGAGAGCCTCGTTTTGTCCAGGCACTTTACATACATTCTGGATAAGGTATACTTTATACTTCTGTCTGTCTGTCTTTCTCACTTTGAAATGGATGATGAAACCAAAACGTTAGGAGATTGTTCCATTTTACCAAAATCTCTCTGTTGCTAAGGGATGCAGTGAAGATTTGAAATCCTGTTGGCTTGATGCTTGAAACTATGCATGTTGCTTCCGATTTTACATGCCTCAGAGAGCAGCAGTCAAAACATACACGCCGTTGGAACTACGTTTGCCTGCAGTGTTTGTGGGCAACCAGAAGCTCCGTCTCTGTCACCTCTACACCTGGAAACCTCTTAGGGGGAATAAAAAGATAGTCAGAGACCTTCAAGAGATAAGACTAGAGGGATTAGAGAATAGGTACAAGAGGAGATTGTTCATATTCCGACCAATTCTTTAATTTTCCTTCTTATTTATCTCCGGGTGATCACACACACTTCTTCTTCTTCTTCTTTTTTTTTTTTAAGATTTTATTTATTTATTTGATTGACAGACATCACAAGTAGGCAGAGAGCCAGGCAGAGAGAGAGCAGGAAGCAGGTTCCCCGCTGAGCAGAGAGCCCCGATGCAGGCCTATCCCAGGAGCCTGGGATCATGACCTGAGCCAAGGGCAGAGGCTTTAAGCCCCTGAGCCACCCAGGCGCCCCTCAGATACACTTCTAAGGGTTCAAATGTCATTTAAAGGATGGTGTTTCTCAAGTTCGAATCTCTAGCCAGGAATTCTCTCTTTAGCTACACACCCATGCATTCCCAATGACTACTAGATGTCTTCACCCCTGCTTTCACAAACTCCATGTATGCAGACTTGAGTTCTACTTAAATCTCCTCCCCCACTGACACTTTCCAGAGGAATGAACAGCAGCAGCATCATGGTGTTGTCCATACTAACCTCCTCTTCTAATGCCTGATAATTATCAATTCTTCCAAAGGGTTCTGAAATTGGAGTCTCCTCTCCAATCAACAATATTGCCGATTAGCTCTGACCCTGGCGATCTGTCATCATTCCCGACTACTGGAATGGCCTCTGTTTTCTGCATCATGTGCTGCTCACCGTTTACCCTCTGTACTCTTACCATTTTTCTGACATGTCCAAAATTAGCATTTCTTATTTTAAAAACTTATGTTGAGTTCCTATCTTTCCTAGGACACTTTATATGTTCAAACTTCTATTATGTTTCACAAAGCTCTTTACAACATGGCCTTTCCTGTTCTCATCACCTGAATCCTCTTTCGCCTTCACACTTATTTTCTACCCATACTAAATCTCGTGCCTTATCCTGAACTCTTCTCTCCTTTCAAGCCCTGTGTCTTTGTACATGTTATTTCCTCTGGCAGGAAAGGCCTGCCTTCTTTTCTAACTGGAGTCCTCCTAGAAGTCCTTAATATGATGCTCAAATTATTCCCTCCCAACTGTTCTGATTTCTTGCGGCACTGTGCTATCATTTGTTATGGCTTCTACTTCGTTCTGTTAAACATGCATATATTTACCCATATGTCTCCCCATCTTCCTCATTAGTCTGATTCTTCTCCAAGGTAGTGTCTTTTTCTTCTTTGTTATTTACGCATAATGATTATTGTCCTGAAGAGTACAGGGCAGGTATTCAATAAAGGTTTAGGAGTATTGATGTGGAAATATTTGGGAGACAACATGTTTCAGGAGATACAAGAATTGAAAACCTTCTTAAAGGCATGAACTGGCCATAATTTTCCTATACCTTAATAGAACACTTTACAAATCTACGTTCCAGTTCACCATGTATGGAAACTGGAAAGGCAACTGCTGAAGCGGAACCCTCAGATATGGAGGCTACTGTCAGTGGCTTTGTATAGTTCATTTTGTCTATAAAATATTTTTGTCTGATTTTCTCAAATTCATCCTTAATACTCTTTATTGTTTTGTTTTTTAATTCTAATAGTTGTACTTTCACAGTTATAAAGTGTTTGATGTGCTTGCTGTCACTGAGTTTCCTAAAGAAAATGACTTGGAAACAAAGACATGAAAGTGCGACTGCTCTGCGGTCACACTGGGAGCCCTTCCAAAAGAGCAAAGCCTGCTTGCTTCTCAGAAATCACTGGTGAAGATTAAGGCATGAGGTTGTCAGTGAAAATGCTATTTTAACTTTAAAAGATCTCAGCAACTACAACTATTCACTCACATGGGTACTGAAGCTTTTAAGGACTCACAAGTCCTACAGATGAGGAAAGATAAGAAGCCGTGAAGTTAGAGTGTGGAGAAGATGAGAATAATCTTGACCAGAAAATGACCAAGAACTATATGTCAGGAAAATTGTTTTTCTTTTCAAAGGTTAAAGTATATGCAGCTGGTATATAATATTTTAATGTTTTATCTCAACATTTAAAATCTAGATATTACCATGCAATAAAGAAACTTTTTGAGATTCAGAGGCCCTAAGAATCAACAGTTTACACAGAATATAATTTGTCTTTATGCATCTTTGGCAAATGTCCATCCGTCATCTTCCGTTTAAACGTTTCTGAGATTAGAGTTTGTTCCATTAGCCTACCCAAGTCTATCTCCTTTTTGGGCAACTCTAATTAATATTTAATATTTAAATATAAAGCCTAAATATCCCTCTTTGATATGTCCACAACTTTTTTTCAAGTTCATTTTGTTATATATGTATGTATGCTTAATATACATACATATATATATTTATATATATATTTAAGCAACTTAAAGTTGGTCTGCTCCTTTTCTTTTAGCCCTTAGAATTTTGAAAGGATTTATCTCATCTCCCATTAATCTTCTCTTCTCTAGTTTATACATCTTTCATCCCACAGCAGCATGAAGAATGATAAAAATCATATTATGGTCATCTTCCTTGACATAGCATGATATTACTAATTCACTACTCAGCAGGGAAAGAGTTTGCTTTTATTTATAATACTAATGAAGCACTTATCCTGACCATCTATAAAATCTCCTTATTCCTTTAAAAAATGGCATGTATTTATAAGATTTTATAAGAAAGTATGAGATACTTTCTGTGACTGTAGAATAGAAAAACTAGTTGGTGTAAAATAGTCAAATCCTGCCTTCATTCATGGTCCTTGTGTGTTCTAACAGGCAATCTAAATCATTGTAGAGCATGCTAATTTGAGAAGTGAATAATGAGTAATGCCACCAAGATTAACATGTTCAGTGTAGAATCAAGCATTGATTATAGAAGTCAGATAAATGTTAAAAATTATGCTTTCACAGTAAAATGACAAAGAAGGAAATGTTCAATATGACTGACTCATGCAGAGCAAGACAAAATCATAAATGCCATCAGGTTTTGTGGGTTTTTTTTAAATATTATGATTTAATTAAGACTTCTTTTTTTGTTTCTGAAGTAAAATTTCCCTACTGGTATTTTTAAAAAAAGATTTTATTTATTTACTTGAGATAGAGAGTGATAGGAAGAGAGACAGAGAGAGAGAAAGAGAGAGAGAGTGCATGAGTCGGGGGAGTGGTAGAGGGAGAGGGAGAAGCAGGCTTCCGCTGAGCAGGGAACCCAAAGGGGACTCAATCCCAGGATCCTGAGATCATGATCTGAGCAGAAGGCAGATGCTTAACTGACTGAGTCATCTAGGCGCCCCCACTCCTGATATTTTTAAAGTTGTTTTTTATTGATTATTGGTTATTTTTCAAAGCTCTAACAATGGCAATTATTGCCCAAAAGAAAAGGAATGATTTTAACAGAGGAAAATTACAGATTTAGGCAAATGCACTCTGTCAACATGCTTAGTATGATGGCCCACCTCTGGGAAGGCATGGTTTTAAAGGTGATGTGCTGCTACTGTTTGCTGGTTTAATATGCAATATTGACTTTAAAAAGTTAACAAATTTTGTTTACTTTTTTTTTTAAAGATTTTATTTATTCACAGACAGAGATCACAAGTAGGCAGAGAAGCAGGCAGAGAGGAGGAAGGGAAGCCGCCTCCCCACTAAGCAGAGAGCCCGACGCGGGGCTCGATCCCAGGACCCTGGGACCATGACCTGAGCTGAAGGCAGAGGCTTTAACTCACTGAGCCACCCAGGCGCCCCTGTTTACATTTTTTAACAAGAACCCATGATATATGTATTTATTTACATATGTGCGTACTATACTTTGTGTGTAATTTTAAGTCAATTTTATTATAATTTATGTAACAATTAAGTATTACTCATTATATTTTATTTTATGTTTAATTTAAATTTTAGTTAACATACAGTGCAATATTGGTTTCTGGTGTAGAACTCAGTGGTTCGGGGAACCTGGGTGGCTCAGTGGGTTAAAGCCTCTGCCTTAGGCTCAGGTCATGATCTCAGGGTCCTGGGATTGAGCCCCGAATTGGGATCTCTGCTCAGCAGGGAGCCTGCTTCCTCCCTCTCTCTCTGCCTGTCTCTCTGCCTACTTGTGATCTCTGTTTGTCAAATAAATAAATAAAATCTTAAAAAAAAAAAGAACTCAGTGTTTCATCGGTTACATAAATCACTCAGTGCTCATCACAAGTACCCTCCTTAATGCCCATCACCCATCTAGCCCATCCCCCCAAACCTCCCTCCATTAACCCTCAGTTTGTTCTCTATTATTAAGACTCTCTTATGGCTTCTTTCCCTCCCCGCCCCTTTTTTTCTTTTGTCCCTTACCATATCTTCATCTGTTTTCTTTCTTTTTTTTTTTTTTTTAGACATATGAGTGAGATATTACTTAGCATAATACACTCTAGCTCCATCCATATCATTGCAAATGAAAAGATTTCATTTTTTTTTTTTTTTTTTTGATGGCTGAATAACATTCCGTTATACACCCTCCCTCCTACCCCCCTCCACACACCTTCTTTATCCATTCATCAGTCAATGGACATTTGGGCTCTCTCCATAGTTTGGCTATTGTTGATAATGCTGCTATAAACATTGGGGTGCATGTGCCCTTTTGAATCTATATTTTTGTATCCTTTGGGTAAGTCAAGCAATTGCTGGAACATAAGGGTAGTTATATTTTTAACTTTTTGATGAACCTCCATACTGGTCCCCAGAGTTGCTGTACCAGTTTGCATTCCTACCAACAGTGCAAAAAGTTCCCTTTTCTCTGCATTCTCACCAGCCCCTGTTGTTTCTTGTGCTGTTAATTTCAGCCGTTCTGACAGGTGTGAGGTGGTATCTCACTTGTTACTCATTTTATTTATTTTTTAAAATTTATTTTCATTTATTTATTTTTACTTTTTTTTAGAAAGGGAGAGAAGGGAGAGAGGCAGAGGGAGAGGGAGGGAAAGATTCTTAAGCAGGCTCCACACTCAGTGTGGAGTCCCATGTTGGGCTTGATCTCACAACTGAGATCATGATCTAAGCTGAAATCAAGAGTTGGACACTTAACCGACTGAGCCACCCAGGCACTCCATGTTACTCATTTTAAATGTAAATTTGTATAACCACCATCAAAGTGAAGGTTATAAAACACTTTCATCAGTCTGAAAAGATCCCTTGTGCTTTTGCAATCAACACTCTTGGTCCTTGATTCAACACTCATCACCCCTAGCAACCACTGATCTGCTTTCTGACACTATATATTAGGTTTGTCTATTTAGAATTTCATATAAATATTATGAAACAATATGTATGATTTTTTGCTCAACATAATGGTGTAGTATTTTTGATAGTCATCACATTGTCCCATGGATCAGCAGTCTGTTCTTTTTTATTGCTGAATAGTTTTCCATTGTATGAATATACGATGACCTGTTTATTTTTCACGTATTGATGGGCATTTGAATTGTTCCATTTTGGTATTATTATGAACTAAATGATAATAAACCTTTGTATATAAGTATTTGTGTACAGAAGTTTCATATCTCTTGAGCAAATATGTATAAGTTTAGTTGCTGTATCACATGATAATCATATACTTAACTTCAAAAAAATTGCCAAGCTTTTTCCCAAAGTGGTTGCAGAATTTTATTTTCCATGGACAATGTCTGAGAGTTCCAGCTGCTCCACATCCTTGCCAACACTGGCTATTGTTAGTCTCTCATTCTCTCTCTCTCTTTTTTCTTTCTTTTTTTTTAATTGAAGTATAGTTAACAGACAAGGTTAAATTAGTTTCAGGAGGACAACATGGTGATTGGGCAACTCTGTGTGTCACATTATGCTCACCACAAGCTACCATCTGTCATACATCACTATTACAATACCATTGACTATATTCCCTACACTGTACATTTTATCCCCATGACAAATTCATTCTATAACTGGAAGTTTGTATCTCCCACACTCCTTTATGGATTTTTATCCAAACTTCCACAATTCCCCCCAACATCTTTCTAAATTTAGCCATTCAAATGGATGAGTAGTGACATCTCACTGTGATTTTAATTTCATTTCCTCAGTCACTAATGATGGGAGGCATGTTTTCATATGCTTTTTGGTCATTGGTGTGTCTTCTTTTGTAAAACATCTGATGAAATCTTTTGTCCATTACTTTAGCGAATTAGTGAATTATTTTTTCTTAGCGATTGTAAGAAATCTTTATATATGAATACAAGAACTTAGACATGTATACATGTTACAAATATTTTCTCCCAGTATGTGTTTCTTCTGTTAAAATAGTTTCTTTTGAAGATTAGATCTTTCAAACTTTTAAAAACTGAGATATAAGTGTCCTGGGTGGCTCAGTGCGTTAAAGCCTCTGCTTTACTCGATCCCAGGACCCTGGGATCATGACCTGAGCCACCCAGGCGCCCCAAGAATCATTCAGTTTTAATTCAGAAGTCAATTTTGTGTTTGACTTCTTTTGTTCGACATAATGTTTTTGGAGATTCCTTCATATTGCAGCATAATGAACCTGTAGTTCATTCTTTTTATTGTAATTTAGTAGTCCATTGTATGGATATATAATAATTTCTTTATCCAATTAAAAGTTCATGAACATTCAGTTTGTTTCAAAGTTTTGGCTATTAAATATAGAGTTTTTGTGGACATTAATGTGTAAATCTTTTTGTGGACACACATTTTCATTTCTCGGGTAGAATTCTTTGATCATGAGGCATATGTAAGTTTACTTTAAAAAATTTATTTTGAAATTGTTTTAGACCCACATACAAGTTGCTAAATAGTACAGAAAACTCCAGTGTACTCTTCATCCAGCTTCCATCAATGATAATATCTGATATAACCATAGGACAATGATCAAAATCAAGAAGTTGACATTGGCATAAAATTATTAACTGAAATACTGAGCTTATTTTCATTACAACAAGGAAATATTCATTTTCCTAATGTCTAGGAATGTTGAGTACTTTTTCATGTTTCTGAATGATTTGCAATCCATATATCCTCTTTGATGAAATTTCTGTTTAAGACCTTTGCCCATTCTCTAGTTGGATTGTTTGCTTCCTCACGATTTAGTTGAAGAAATTCTTTACATATTCTGGATACAAATTCCTTATTGGATATGAGATTTGCAAATATTCCAGTCAGTTGCTTATTTTTAGTCACTTATTGTCTTCCTTAGAGTATTTCTTTGAAAAAATGTATTAAGTGAGACATCATTTTCTTTTATGGACTATGATTTTGGTATCATGTCTAAAAACTCTTCACTTAACAGTGGGTCATAAAGATTTTATCCTACATTTTCTTCTAAAACTTTAGTATTTTACATGTTATATATGCATCTATGATTTATTTTGAGTTAAATTTTGTTTAAGGTGTAGGATTTAGGTCAAGGATCTAAGGTTTGGGGTGTGTGCAATGTAGGTGCATAGGGATGTCCAATTATTCCAACATCATTTATTGAAAATATTATTTTTTCCATTAAATCGCTTTTGCATCTTTCTCAAAAATCATTTGTCCCTACTTGTGTGAGTCTATTTATGGACTTTATTTTGTTCCATTATTCTATGTTTCTATCCCTAAACCAACACCACACCTGTTTTGAATACAGTAGCTGTCATAAAATTGGGTAGCATGATTTCTCCAGCTATATTCTTTGTCAGAATTAATTTTAGCTATTCTAATTCCTTTGCCTTTCCATACTAATTTTGAAATTAGCTGTCTATATCTACAGCGTATCTTGTTGACATTTTTCTAGAAATTACCTTAAAACCTTAAAATGTAGGATAAAATCAGTTTGGAGAAAATTGACATATTTACCATGCAGACATGAACATAAGATGTCTATTTAGGACTTTCATTTCTTTTATCAACATTTTTTAGTTTTCAACATCCAGATTTTGTCCAGTATTTATACTTGTTTTTCTTTTTGGTAGAGTCATTGCAGATGGTATGGTATTTTAAATTTCTATTTCTTATATTTCATTGTTATTATAAAGAAATATGATTAATTTTTTGGCTTATGTTGACTTTGTATCTAGTGACCTGAAATCTTGCCAAACTCAATCATAACTTTGAGAAATTTTTTAAATTTCTTGAGATTTTTTTTTACCTGGAAAATCATGTTATCTACAAATAGGGAGACTTTGCTTTTCTTTTCAAATTTATATGCCTTTTATTCCTTTTTTCTTCTCTTAATTCAACAAAAGGCCCACTATTATTATGTTGAGTAGTAAGAAGACATTGTTTTTCACTTTTAAGTATGTGTTAGGTGTAGGTGTTTTTTGTAGATATTCTGTATCAGGATGTGAACATTCTCTTCTAATTACTCTTTTACTGAAAGTTTTTTTTTTGATTTTTTGTTTTTAATCTTACGTTATTTTTGGATTTTTATCAAATGATTTTTCTGCATCAATTTGTATAATTTTTTCTTTCTTAAGACTGTTATATCATAGGTTGCATTGAATAATTTTTTAATATTGAAACATCCTTGCATTTTTGGAATAAATTCCACTTGTCCATGGTGACTGATGAAGATTTTTACATCTTTGTTTATGAGAGATATTGGTCTGTAGCTTTCTTTTTTGTAGTTTTTACCTGAAGTTTTTAAATTTTGATGCCCAATTCATCAATTTTTTATGAAACAAATTTTTTTTTTCTTTTATGTGCTATCTTGGAAGTCTGTATGATTTTTATTTTCTGTCTAGAATAGTCTTATCTTTCTTAAATTCACAAATATTTTATCCTGTATTTCCCTTCAAAAAAGTTATAATTTATGCTTTCAAATTTGTTTCCACAACATTTTTTGTGTTAATATTTTCTGCATTATGTGAAATTAAGGTTTATATTCACTCTCTTTTATATGAATAACATTTTTTACAAGAACTATTTGTTGAAAGACAATCCTTTCTCCATTGAATTATTTGGATACATTTGTTAAGAGTCTATTATGTACATCTGAGTCTATTTTTGGACTCTTTATTCTGTTTCATTTATCTACCCGTTTATCCCTATAACAATATTAAAGGATCTTAATTACTGTAGCTTTATAAAAAGTATTAATTGAGGTAGAGTACCTCTTCTGTTTTCTTCTCTTTCAAAATTTTGTGCCTATTTAAGTGCCTGTTCTAGACACTTGAGATTTACATATAAAATTCAAAATCATTTGTTGATTTCTACAAAAAGGATGTTAGAATTTTAATTTGGATTGCATTTGAACTATAGAAAAATTGAGAAAGAACTGGCATTTTAACATTATTGAATTTTTTTATTGTTCATTAACATGATGTATCTCTTCAAATTCACATTGATAAATTATTCTATTCTACTGGGTTAAACAGCTAGTTTCCCTTAGGATTTTATTTGAATATTCTCATATTGTCTACAATAAAGACAGTTTCTTTGTTTTTTCAAGCAAGTGTAGTATTTTTTTCTTTTCTTTATATCATTGCATTCCTTATAACATTATAATGTTGAATAGAGGTGTATAGTGTGGACATCCCTGATCTTTCCTTACTCTTAGAAAACTGCTATGTCTCTCAACAATAAGTATGTTAACTGTAGGTTTTCAATAGATTCCCTTTAACAGTTATAGTAATTTCCTTTTTATTCCAAGAGTTTTTAATTTTTAATCATTAATTGGTGTTGAATTTTTCAAGTGCCTCCTTTGTGCCTAATAAGGGCAAAAAATGGGTTTTTCATTTCTTTAAAATTAGCATGCTAAATTTTTGATTGATTGATTTTTGAATAGTAATTTAACTATCTATTCTTTAGATAAACCCCATCATGGTCATGATATATCCCGTTTTAATATATCAGGGGATTCAATTTGATAATATGTTGTTATGGATATCTGTGTCAGTATTCATAACAGAAATGGATGTCTTGTTTACTTTTTTAAAATAATGTTTTTGCCTAGTTTTGAGATCAAGGATTAAGCTGGCTTTGTGAAATCAGTGGGAAACAGTAACATGTGTAATGACAATAACACAAAGGAAGGGGAGGGAAAAGTGAAAATCTACTGTTGCAAGGACCATACATTATATGTAAACTGATACAAGACACTAAAGATACATATAGAAACTCTAAAATAACCATTATAAAAGTAAACAAAATGGAAGAATTCATAAGCTCCAAGAGAAAACAGAATATGAAAATATTCAGTTAATCCAAATGAAGCAAAGGAATAAAGAAAAGATGGATCAAACAGAAGAGGTATCAGGAGGATAGATTTAAATTCAATCAGAACGAAATTTATATTAAGTGTAAGTTATTCAAACATTCCAATTAAAAAGTGAGATTATCTGATTAGACACAAAAAGGAAGACATCTTATGTTGTCTACAAGAAATGCACTTTAAATGTAAGACAAAGATGGGTTAAAAGTAAAAGATGCGAAAAGATAGAACATGCAAACAAATCCTAAGAAAGCCAGAGTGGCTATATTAATATCAGATATGGTGGACTCTAGAACAAGAAATATTAGCAGAGATAAAGATGGATATCTCGTAATGATAAAAGATCAATTCGTTAAGAAGATGTAACAACTCTACATGTGTATGCACATAATGGAGCTTTGATTTGCATGAAGAAAACATGTGGCAGAAGCAAAAGAAAAAGCAGGCAAATCCACAATTATAACTGAAGATGCAGTCTTTTTCTGTTGATAAATAATATAAAAATAGGGGGGAAAAGTTGGTGAAAATATGTAAGATTTGAATAACACTAGCAGCCAATGTGAACCTGTCATTTAGAACATTACACCACACAAAAGCACAACATATTTTCTTTTCAAATGCAAATAGAACACTCACCAAGCAACACCATATGAATATAAAACCCCTTACCACATATATTTCCACTTTCCCTCCCCTTTCTTTGTGCTATTGCTATACATTCTATTGCTATGTGTGCTCTAAACTCTATACACTGGTGTTAATATTTTTAACATTCACTACTTCTGCAGATATTAAAAATGAGAATATACTTATACACATATTTATTATTGGTTTTCATTTATTTCTGTAGATCTGAGTTTCTACATGCTGTCTTTTTCTCCCATCCTAAGGAATTTCCATTAACACTTCTTGTGAAAGTATGTTAGTAATGCTCTTTTTTGGTCTGATAATATTTTCACTCTGTGTTTATGTTTGAAACACATTTTCACTGGATATAAAAGTCTAAGTTACGCTTTCCCCCACCTTTATGTTGGAGATTTCATTCTAATATCTTTAAGATTGCCTTGTTTCTGAGGCGAAATCTCCTATCATTCTTACCAGGTACACACAGCCCTGAGGCTGATTAAAAAACTCTTTATCATCAATTTGGTTATTAAGTTCCTTGATGTAATTTTCTTTGTGATTTTTGTATTTGGAGTATCTGTCTACAAGTAGCAAAGTGGTATAATAGTTCTCATTAAATTTGGTAAATATCAATAATTATTTCT
Organism: Meles meles; assembly: GCF_922984935.1. Lineage (NCBI taxonomy): Eukaryota > Metazoa > Chordata > Mammalia > Carnivora > Mustelidae > Meles > Meles meles. Next base: position 159,259,738 of record NC_060067.1, read on the forward strand.
TTCAATATTTTTCTTACAAATCCTAACCCCATTTTTGGGAGACTCCATGATAAACATTTGACTTGATATTGTCTCAGTAGTCACTGAACTTAATGCTGTTCTTTCAGTTTTTTTTTCCTCTGAGTTTCAGATTAGATAGCTTTTATTGCTATGTTCTCAAGTACACTGACCTTTCAAGCTGCACTGTCTAATCTAGTATTAAATCTATCTTGTGAATGTTTCATTTCAAATATTTAATGCTTCAGTGCTAGGCTTTCAATTTGACTTTTAAAATACATATATTATTTTTATCTTCATCATGTTTTCTTTAAATCCTTTAGCATATTTTTAAAAGCTTTAAGTTCTTTTGTGTCAGTTCCATCTTTCAATCATTTCTGGTTTTAATCCTATTAACTAATCCCCAACACCCCCTACCCCCCCCCCCCCCCCCCCCCCGCGTTATGGATCACATTTTCTTGCCTTTTTACATTTGTAAAGCTTTTTTAAAATGGATGCTAGATGTCTGGACTTGTGTTGTCTTCCTTTACAGAGTAGCAATTTTTGTTTTGGCAAATATTTAAGTTACTGGAGTATCATCCCAACCTTCTCAATGCTGTTTATTTGCTTGATTTTTGGTTGGTTGTTTGTTCTTTTGTTTTTTTAAAGATAGACAGGAGAGTGACAGAGGAAGAGAGAGATACATAGGGTTTGATCCCACAAACCTGAGATCATGACCAGAGCCAAAATCAAAAGCTGGATTCTTAACTGACTGAGCCGCCCAGGTGCCCCTCAATGCTGACTTTAAAGCTTCGTTAGGTCGGTCTTAGAGTAGCCTTTACTCTGGAGTTTGACACTTCTAGGATCTCTACTGAACGCCTGCACTTTTAAAAATTATTTTTATTAACATATAATGTATTATTAGTCCCGGGGGTACAGATCTGCCAATTATCAGGCTTACGCATTTCACAGCACTCACTATAGCACATACCCTCCCCAGTGTCCATAACCCAGCCACCCTATCCCTACCCTCCCAACCCCCAGCAACCCTCAGTTTGTTTTGTGAGAGTAAGAGTCTCTTACGGTTTGTCTCCCTCCGGATCCCATCTTGTTTCATTTTTTCCTTCCCTACACCCTAACCCCCCTGCCCTGACTCTCAAATTCCTCCTGTCAGAGAGATCATATGATAATTGTCTTTCTCTGATTGACTTATTTTGCTCAGCAGGATACCCTCCAGTTCCATCCACGTCGAGCACCTGCATTTTTAATGAAGGCCCTCCACTTCAGTTGGACAAACCCCAGTGTCTCTCATTCCTCTGTAGTCTTGGCAGTTTTTCAGCCTACTGTCTCCAGTAGTTGCTCCTCACCTAGAATTAGGTAGCTTTACTACAAGTGTATCAGTTTCGTATTTGGCAAAATACTCACAGGGACACCTATGCAGATTTTGGAGCCTTTCTATGCACAGTTCAGTTTTCTTCCTCTCCAGTATTCTACTCCTCAGATATTAGTCACCTTGATTTCCTCTAACTCTGACCTATTTCTTCAATTTATCAAATGTTCTGTGCTGTGTTTGGGTCTCCCTTTCCTTTATCATGGTTCTAAATGTGCTTCTTGGCAAATGTGTAGAAGTCAAAGACAGTAGTAGAACTTTTCTCATTTTTCCCCTTACTCAGGGATCACAGCTCTATGTTGCCTGTTTTCCAATTGTTGAAAACATCCATTACGTATATTTTGGGCAGTTCTCTAGTTTTTGTTTTTAAATTCCAGGGAGACAAATCTAGTACTAGTATTCTATAATGGCTACAAACCCTATGCATTTCAATATAAAAATTATGACCCATATACTGTTTCCTATCATACATCATTTTAAACTGAAAACACTGGTCAAATTAAAACAGCAAACAAACAAAAACACTGCTAGAGGAAGAAAAATACCATATGATTTCTCTCATATGTGGAACTTAAGAAACAAAACAATGAACACAGGATAAGGGAAAGAAAAATAAGATAAAAACAAGAGAGGAAGACAGGCAGACTATAAGAGATTCTTAACTATAGATAACAAACTGAGGGTTGGTGGGGAGAGATAGACGGGAGGATGGGGTAATAGGCAATGGGCACTAAAGAGGGCACGCGTTGTGATGAGCACTGGCTGTTGCATGTAAGTGATGATGAATCACTAAATTCTACTCCTTACAGTATATGTTAATCAACTTGGATTTAAAAAAAATCTTGGGAGAAACAAAAAACAAACAAACAAACCCCCAAAAACCTCTGGTATGTCATTACAACAGGGCAAGAAATTAGAAGTTCACTTGTTGACCTTTTAAAAAAAAATTAGGGCCTCTTTTTTATAGTACTTTTAGACTAACAGCATAATTAAGAGGAAAGTAGACAGATTTTCTGCATACCCTGAACATGTACGACCTCCTCCACTATCTACATCCCCCACTAAAGTGCTACATTTCTTGCAACTGATGAACCCACATTGACCCACCATAGTCAACCAAAGTCCACAGTTTACATTAGGGTTCACTTTTGTGTTATACATTCTATGGATTTTGATAAATATATAATGATGTGCAGTCATTATTATACTATTACATACAGAGTATTTTCACTGCCCTAAAAATTCTCTGTGCTTTACCTGTTCACCTCTCTTCCCACCCCTGGCAATCACTGATCTTTTCATTGTCTCCATAGTTTTGCTTCTTCTAGGATGTCGTAGTTGGAATCATACACTATATCACTTTTTCAGATTGGCTTCTCTCATTTAGTAATATGAATTTAAGATTCTTCCATGTTTTTTCATGGCTTGTTAGCTCATTTCTTTTAAGTGTTAAGTAATAGTCCATGGTCTCAATCTACCACAGTTTATCTGTTCACCTGCTGGAAAACATCTTGGCTGCTTGAAGTTTGGCACTTCTGAATAAAGTTGCTATAAACATCCATGCATAGGCTTTTGTTTCAACATAAGTTTTCAATTCTTTGAGTAAATACCAAGGAGTAGGATTGCTGGATTGTTTGGTAGGAGTTTGCTTAGTTTTCCAAAAAACAACCAAACTATCTTACAAAGTAGCTGTACCATTTTGCATTGCCACCATTAATAAATGAGAATTCCTGTTGCTCTACACTCTTGTCAGCATTTGGTGTTGTCAGTGAACCAGATATTAGCTATTCTAATATGTGTATAGTGACATCTCAATATCATTTTAACTTGTATTTCCCTGATGACATATGATACACAGCATCTTTTCATATGCTTGCTTGCTGTCTGTATATCTTCTTTGGTGAGGTGTCTGTTAAGGGCACTGACCCATTTTTAATTTAGGTGGTTTTCCTATTGTTGAGTTTAAGAGTTTTTTTGTATGTTTTGGATCACAGTCCCTTATCAGATGTGTCTTTTTTCCTGTTGACTTTTTTGTTTTGTTTTCAAAATTTGCCTTGTATCAACACATTATTTCAATGGAAAATTCTTTCAGAAAAAGAAAAAAAAAACAGTGATCTCTTTTTAGAAACACATTACACAGTTTAATCAGCTGTTAAGCTGTGTGAGGGTGAACACATTATATTATAAGCAATGTGACTAATTTGGGAAGTAATATTTTATAGCTTAGTGATGTCATGGATCAAATGTAGCATACAAGCACTTCTGAGACTAGCAAAGTTAATGGTCCTCCTGTGGGTACATTTACCTACCAGATGGTAGAGTTATAGCAAATTTTAGATGAGAGAAATAATGAAAATCGGAAGGATTTTTTTTTTCCTTTCTCAAGAAGCTATTACCATGTCTTCAAAAATGTTTAAGAGCCAACATCTAATTGGGTTAATATGTAGATTAGTGAGAATAACTTGTTTGTTAATGATGGAATATGAAGCAAGGAAGGTTTTATTTATTTTGTTTTATTTTTAAAAAGATATATTTATTTATTATAGAGAGGGGGAGCAGAGGGAGAATTCTCAATCAGACTCCCTGCTGAGTGTGGAGCATGACATGGGGCTCAATGTGGCGCTCAAAGTGGAGCTCCATCCTAGGACGCTGAGATCACAACCTGAGCTGAAATCAAGAGTCAGATGCTGAACTGAGTCACCCAGGTCCACAGAGTAAGAAGGGATTTATTCTTAACTCAGCTATGCCCTCAAATTTCTTTATCAAGTTACACCAACTAAACCATTTTTTCTAACTTTATTTTCATATTGATGTCCCTTTTTAATGATCCCCATATGTCATAGTTTTACGTTTTGTAAGTTATACGTGATGGCAAAATAATGCTTCCAAGGAATCTGTAATTTACTAATTACAGAAAATCTACAAATATTTACAATGGAGCAGAATATATTTATGTGGTCTGGTAACATATATAAAACTATAGATTCAATATAGCTAAGTAACTGGCTTTCTAAAACTGGCATGTGCATACACTTGGTGTACACGAGGTTAAACAGGCACATGGATAGTTTGAAAGAAAATTTCTAGATCTTCAAACTCAGTATGTACTTATTTTGGAAACTCCATCTACTTAGGGAATATACTACTATTGGTATGTTGCTTCCTATTTACAAATGCCCTTCTCTTACTTCACAAAAGAAAGGCAAGCTCCTTATTCCTTCTCAATCTTCAAGGGTACATTGTCCTGGAATAGAAAAAAATTATGGTACACACACACACACACACACACACACACACACAAAGGAAAAATTTGAAATACTGATAAAGTGAATGATGTTAATTACTGGTGAATATATTTGCATTGCAGATAATAGGACAAGCAATAAGGCTTATAAGCAAAAAAAAATTTTTATAAGGATACTGGAATTAAAATATAGGCTCAAGGAGATGAAGAGATACTGTAAAATTTCTGACTGGTTATAAAATAATTTGGTATATGTTTACTTTTTAAATGGATTGTAGGAATCAGATTATATTATTTATTTATTTATTTTTTAAAGATTTTATTTATTTATTTGACAGACAGAGATCACAGGTAGGAAGAGAGGCTGGCAGAGAGAAAGGAAGGGAGAGAGAGAGGAAGGGAAGCAGGTTCCCCGCTCAGCAGAGAGCCTGATGTGGGGTTTGATCCCAGCACCCTGAGATCACGACCCAAGCCGAAAGCAGAGGCTTTAACCCACTGAGCCACCCAGGTGCCCCAGATTATATTATTTAAAACTATTCAAATCCACCATGAAACTGAAGCTATAAATTTAGAAGTATTTACAGAGCAAATAAATGCTGAAAGTTGCAGGAGGGAGAGTGTTGCTCTCTTAATTATTCACTTCTGTTGCTCTTACAACTAGAAAGGCCAAATTGGCATTGGGCTCTGCAAACTGGTCTTCTGGCTATTTATGCACATAATCAAGAGCCTGGCATGCACTGAGGCAATCCGTAGCATATTTCTAATGGCAGTTATCTCATAGCTCCTCATTATAGTTTGCTGTCATATATGAGGTCCTTGGCATTTGGAAAGCAAGAAATAATTACAAGAGGTGTGGAGAGGTCACTTGTTTCAAATTCCCAAGAAAAAAAGTTGGGTTCTCTTCGTTGATTTTTCAAGAAAAAAAAATGACTTCCTTCGATATGTTTGGACCATACATTTTAGGGCTTTGCTGTGTTTTCAGATACTGCCACTTAGCCAAGGGAGATGATCTATTTACAAAAAAAGAAGCTTTCATTTTTTTAGTCATTGTAGTTATTTAAATTACATGTTGTGTAGCCAGAGATCATTTTTTCATGCAATTAGGCCTGGGCATTTGCCTTATGTTCCTAAATAGCAAAGGTGATGATGTCATGACAGATCCAATTATTTGACAATGGAAGAAATGCAATGGGGAGAGAACATCTGAAGCAGCAAAATTTTCTCCAAAATTCGCAACTGAAATCTGACCTAAATATCCTACCTTAAAAAAAAAAAAAAAAAGGCAGCATTCAAAAGCTGGGCTCTCTTTTCGTAGTGTTGTTTTTTGAGTTTTGTGGAGGAAGAGGACATAGACAATAGAGAATAATCTGATGCATTCTGTGCAACTTCATTAATGTTCCTGCACTGAAGAAAATTAATTGATATTGCTAATATTTTCTGAGTCTATGCTGGAAGTTTTTAAAGTCCTGTCTCAATGCTACATGGACAACAAATTAAACTTGACTGCTTGTGGACCTTTTCTCATTGTAATGTCTCTGTGGATATGGAATGCCAGTCACTAGTCTATTTAGACTATGAAATCTTACCTGACTAGAATTTCTTTTCTTAGAAAACTCGAACTCTAGCATTTACTGTAATTGCTACATAGTTTTCCCCAAAGCAAAATAATGTAGGCTCTTTTCTACATCTGTAAAGCACAAATAACTAATATTTAATGGCACAAAGGATGCTGAGCCTGAAGAGTTTCCTAATGTAGTTCCCCAGCGGTTAGGAAGAAACAAAAAGAACAACTATTTATATTAACCCAAGTATAGAGATAACAAGGATTTTAATTAGTGAGAGTATCATATCACAGGCTTCACTGTAGTAATTTGATATAATGTAATTTGTGGAAAAGAATGAAAAGTAATCACGTCACAGTAAAGACAAATGGACAGAGGTGTAGAGAACTAAGGCAGTGTCATGCCCAATTGATGTCCCTGGGTAGTGAATTCATTAGTTTTGTGACTCCAGCCAATGAGAATGTATGCTAATTGGGCAACTCCTGAGGTCATCAATTATGTCTGGCAATATTTGGGTAACTAATACTCTCACTTATACTGCTAAATAATCGGATTTACTTAACCAGTTAACTTGGAGTTTTCACATAAGGTCAAAAGAAGATAATTTTACAAACTATAAATTTCTGCCAAATTAAAATAGTTCAGTTTTATTAAAGAGCCATTCCAGTGTTAAAATTCCTGATACACTGATAAACATCTATATGCCTCCTCATATAGGACTGAATAAAAAATTCTACAGAAGTTTGAATGAAGATATGTTCTACATATGGTCACTTGCTTTCCGCCAAATCTACACACACACACACATACACACAGAGTGTATGTATCTATACATACATATGTATATATACATATACATATATGGTGGCATTCTGATGGAATCTTCCAGATTTTTTCCAAAAATAATTTTCTGTTCATATTACTCATCACTAAAGACATTTGTAAATTTTGCTATCACCTTCCCTTCCTTTATTCTATTAGTTAAACTAAATACATGCTCTATAACAATACATAGATTTCTTTCATTAGCAATGTCAGAATGTTTTCCCTCTGTTGGCCTGGATTAAAGGGATGTATAGGTGAGCAGTATGTAGATAATTTTTTTTAATGTGGTCTTTCATATCACTAAATTGGTCCAGTGATCCTGTTCACTTGCCCGAGCATAAATCCATGGTGTGAAGCTGGGGTAACCAAAGATTGCAGATAGAAGAAGTAGGTAGGCATAGCTCATAGTAATTCAAGCCTCTTAAAATTCTCATTTAAAAGGTATGAAAATGACACTATTCTATGATATTTTAAAGGCACTCTCTTTGCTATATTTTTTTATCCTCAACCCACAAATAGTCCAAAAAGGATATTTCTCCAGATGTATGAACTATATAGCCATGCGGTGATTTAGACTATAACTGAACTGGATTTATATCTAATTTTTAAAATTTGGATACTATTAAAACGCAACATATAAGGTCTTAAAAATAATGTTGTTTTGAGATGTTTTGAGATCCTTTATCAAGCAAAAATTATTCTTTAATATGTAAGAAGACAGTAAATAGAGTAGGGCAATGGAAAATAAATAAATTGACCTCTATAAAATTCAGAAACTTACATAGATAATAAATATTTATTTAATAATACAAAAATATAACTATGATTTAAAACTTTATACTTGAAAAACTATAGTTTGCTGCTGAAGGAAAATTATTACAATGTTGAGTTTCCCAATCCTTATGAAAGCATTACTGTAAAAGTGATAAAGATAATGAATGTATAAATATAGAAGTATTAAAATAAACCTGGATATAGATATAGAAATGGTATTGATATAAGTTAAGATATCTGATTTCCAATATTAAGCAGAGTATTTTTCATGTAGAAAAATGACACATTCCACCAATACCTTAGGTGCCACATTAGAATGAATATTTGTGTAATCTCAAATTGTATTCCACCAGCTTTTGTAATGACATCCATCTCAAGCGTGGTGGAATAAAATAAGGAATATTTACTGAGGAATCAGTGTGTCTGCTTTTTGATAGAAAATATAAGTTAATGTCCACCATCATTTATTATCATTCAGGTACATTATATAATATGTATAGTTAATTTTGACCATCAAAAGAGCAGACAGTGAAGAAATAATTTTCTCTTTCCATATCTGTCATTGGGGAAATTTAGGCAGCATCACTGATGATTCTAATGGTCCATCATATACTCTACATAGTCACTTGGTAGGTACATAGAACATACCCAGTTAAGGAAACTGTTGGCCTAAGAGCTAACAAATGTGTATGCTTCTGCACAGGAGGAAATAACATATTTACTAATAAAGAACAGGTTGTGTTGAGGATGATGGAGTTGATACATTTAGAAAATAATGTAAGAAGATGACAAGATTAGGGAAGAATAAAAGCATAAAATTCTATAGCATGTTATGTTTGAGATGTCTGTAAAAGATCTAAATGAAGATGATAGAGACAGCCAACAGGTCAACAAGATCAAAGGAAAAGAAAAACATTTTCTCTTACTCCTCTTTTTAGAATAGAAACACCCTGTGGGTGGGGGGTTGTCTTTTTTCTAATTTAATACCATTTATCACATAACCCAGAGGTGAACACTTAATGGGTATTATTTTAATTAGAATTGAATTAGACTCAAGATGCTCATATTTCAATTCCTAAGATAAAAAAGCTGGCCATAAAAATGAAATATGCTTCTGGGGCAATTTGTCATTCATTTATTTTATGGGAGGAAATGCATAGGAAATTAGTCATACATGTTCATTTTATTAATCATAGAGAAATATCTAAATGTCAAACTCAATAGCAAACAACTCTCCTTGAATGTTTTATCAGCTTCAGAATAGGTCAAAATTTGTTTGAGGAAATAAAAGATATAATTTATATATATTATTTATATATATGTGTGTGTAATTCTTCTTATATAGCATTTTTAGAGCAGCTTTAGGTTTACAGCAAAACAACATAAAGTCCAGGGAATTCCTAGAAAATATATTTAAATGTCTTATTATCAGCATTAAAAAAAATTAAGCACTCTGGCTTTGGTTTGCAGGAAGAAAGGAGTTGATGGGATAGGAGAGTTTTGGAAATATGTTAATTTCCTTTCACTGCTAGAACATTTCTACTAGTGTGCTATGGATAGGTGCCATTATTTTAATTTGATAGAAGATTAAACAGAGAAATGAAAAAGCTTGTATTTCCCCAAAGACCCTCTCAATAAGCAGGAAACGAGGGTTATGGGTTTCAACTGAGAAGGAAGAGTGGGGTGGAGATGGGGGGACAAGGGACTGGCTTTAAGACTCAGGTTTCCATTGGCCTGTGGGTCATCTCCATGGTTCCGAGGAAAGGCTTCCATGAAGCTGAATGGTGGGGAACAACTGAAGTGAAAGCTATAGACAAACAAGTTGAAGGGAGTGAGTGTAAAAGATATTCCATGCACAAGGGGAAAAAAAAGAAAGAAGTAACAAAAATTGAGATCTCCTTTGCCATCAGGGAGCTAGAGATGATATTATGAACCTGAATAATTTCCCTGAACTGAAAAAAAAAAAAAAAAGGCTGCAATGGCATGTAATTGGGACTGCCTAGGATTTCATTCTAGAGAGTAAAAGTAAAGTCACAGAGACAAGAGGATGAGTTGGTAGCAAAGTCAGAAATGAAGCAAGGAAGGAAGAAGGCCCTGCCTGGCCAATTCTGATCCTGTCTCTCTCTTGTTCACAAAATTTCCATTGTTCCCCAGTGTCTTTAGAATGAAATCTAATTCCTTAACATGGTTGGTTGATTCCCTTGATGATTTGGTCCCAAAATATCTTCCGGGAGATATGTCTTCCTGCCCCCTTAACCTGATTCCTTGCCCAGCAATAGACAAACTACAGTCAAACTGGATCACTTAAAATTCTCTTATCTATCTGTGAGATTTTCCATGTTTACCTCCATCTGAATTGCCCTTCTTCCCATCTTCACCTATCAAATAAACATGAACAACCTCAAGTACTCTTTGTCGTTGAAACATTCTCCTCCGGGCTAAATATATATATATACGTGTGTGTGTATATATATATGTATATATGTGTGTGTATATATAAACACACGTGTATTATATAATATAAAAATATATATTTATATATAGATCATATATACACATATATGATCTATAGTAATATTGGTAATATTTGTACCTTTTGTAAAGTACCCACTCAAGAAAGACATATATTTTAGTTATTTATACATGTCTTACATCCCTTCCTATCTGTGATATAATTCTTTTGACAACTGGAAACAAGCCCTCTTGATTTTTGAGTCCTGGACTCATTTTGAAATAGCAACTTAAATATGAATTTGAATAGAGACTCTGACATTATCTCAGGTTATTTTTCAGTCTGTGAGATGGAGATCAGAATATTTCAATGTGCTACTTCTTCTAAATGGTTCTCAAATTCAGTGCTCCTAAGAATAACAGAGGGGTTTGCTAAAATCCAGAATCCTCAGTCCTTCTCTCTAGAATTCATATTTAGTGGATCAAGTGTAGCACCCAGAAATATGAAGTCAGGCAAGCCTTCAGAGGATTGTAATGCAGACATGGACCATGCTTGAAGAAGCAGTTTTCCCCCTTGCCTGCGTGTCACAGAAAACTAATTGGCCTCCACGGGTTTTCGCTCTTCCTTCTCCGTAGCCAAGGAACTGGTTGCCAGGCAAGACATTACATTTCCTCGCCCTCTTGCACCTACACCTACATGGGGCCAAGTGACTACTGTTCAACAATGAAATAAAGGTGAAGTTCTTTTATCTTTCTAGGTCAAAGGATTAAGAAATGGTACATGATGAAGGTGATGGAGACACAGGGTGGAAAAAGCATTGATCCCAATAAGCAAGACACTTGCCACTGGACGGTGAGCTTCTACCCATTAGGATGACTTGTTTGAGGCTTTATATGAATGAGAAATAAACTTTTATCAGCTTTGTCATCACGTATTGGGAGATTTTTAAACAATGGTAAATGCCATTACTCTAAATACCATATTCATTTTTCGAGAAGTAGAAGAAAAGCATTAAAACCAAGGAGGTTAGATTTTGATGGTCTTGATGTATTAGGTAGGTAGAACAATATTTTAATTCAAAGTCTGTGAGATAATAATACTTAAGGGATTTTGAGAAAACCTACCAATGGGAACATATGTGCGACTAAGTTTTAATGCTAGTAACTTCTAATGAAAGCATACCAGATTGGTTAAAAATTCCATTATAACATTTTATTTACAGTTCTAGCAATTTTTAACTTCTATTAATAATAATTTATAAAAAGTTCTGTTATTATAAGTGATCCTTTATGAAATCATGGACTGAGAAGAATAGCTTCTTGAAAGTAAACTTTAATTTCTCAAAGTTAAACAAAAAACCAAGAATAAGGCCAAATTCTGCAATAAAACTATAACAGAGGTCTCCCTCTGGCCCAACTTGATACTCCATGAGTGGAACTACCTTTTCTGAAGACATGTTTAGTTTCTTAAGTCTGAGCTGTTTTTATAAGCCAGGGCATCCTAGAATTGTCATAGCTGACTGTTTTCAAAATACTGTGCTAATTTGAATCTCCCCTCTTTCCTCAAATTCATGAAGCATTTCATGATGCAGTCATAACAAACTAGAGACCACAGATTTCCCCATACACATATCATGCACTATTGGATCAAACATCATTTATAATATTATTGGATTCTACAGGAGCTATTATTACTCCCTTTTGTCAGAAAAGTGTTGAGTTTTTCCAAGCAGAAATAAGTCTTGTAGCTCTTCATTTGCATTTCAGAAGCCTCATTTCCAGGCATTTACTCTTTGTAAGTAAACAGATGGATTTTAAATATTAAAAACCCATTTGGTATGACTGAAAACTTAACCGCCTACATTCCCCCATTACAGAATCTTTGGGTGTGAAATTGAAAAGTAAATTATACTATGTTCAGTCTGAACAGAGTTCATTTAGAGCTTTGTATTTGTTAAATTGAGGGGGAGATTTATTTGGGGACAAAGACTACAAAAAGAACTCCTGGTGGGCTGAACACTGACCCCAAACTATGAAGAGGTAACTACACTACACTTGATTTCAAAAGATGTGAGTTGGGTAGATCTGAGATAATGCCTTTTTTTTTTTTTTCAAATGTCAATTGACATACCGTGGGCAAGGAAATGATAATAAAGAGGGGAAAAGAAGAGTGGGATTCCTTCTCACGAGGGTCCCCCTAGATTTGCCTGCCCATCCACAGTCCATCTGCTAATGTTTCACCCTGTTGTCGTTTCACCAAAGCTGGTTCAGAAGCTTTGGATGGGAAGTCAGCCAATAATGATGCTTTATTGCCTTATTAAAAAGCAGCGCATGGACAACTGGGCCGTAATATTTTCCCCATAAACCAACTGTTATGTCACAAAATGGAGGTGAGTGATTTGAGGTAGGGAAGAATAAGCAGCAAGAGTTGAGACAGGTTTTAAACAAAATATCTGTTTTGTGCAAAGATGCATTAATAAGTAACAGGAAAGACAGGTGCCATGGGCCTCTGAGTCCCCTTCCTCCACTGCTGTTTGCCTTAGAAAGGCAGATTTGATTGCTCTATTAGTCGGGAGACATTTCGTCTAAAGTTACACAGGGTAAAAAACTGGTCCATTATGCACATTCTCAGAAGTAGTAAATTTTCCAAAAGAGACAGTACAATTAGAGAGAGAGAGAGAAAAAACAGTAGCATACAGAAAGTCATTCAGAGTTAATAAAACAGAACAGGAAACATAATGTTGCACTAAGACATTCATTTAAAGCGATCTGCAAATTATTTGAAAAAATAGCAGAAGATGTAGGAAAATGTTCTGTGTTGCAAACCACCAGAATCAAAAGTGTTATACATTTAATGTTTAAGGCTACAGAGTTTAGACTCATGAATAAACAGCTGCTTTTCCAGTGATATACAGCATTGCTCTTTCTGTGAGATAAAAACACGAACTCTGACATTAGCTCCATTGGTGGCTAGCTCCATTATTTAACCTCTCTGACGTTCAGCGTCCTGGTCTACAGACATGCCTCTTTTCCTCTAAAAAGTAGGATTATTGTAAGGTTGTTGTGAGTTTTCTTAGAGGTATTGGGAACTCTAACAATGGCCAATTTGTCTTTCACTATGAAGTGACCATATACCAATAGAACTTTCTCAAATTAGAAAAATTAAACTAGAAGCATCAAGTTCTTTAGTTTTTAAAAATTGGCAGAATTTACATATACAAGCAAGTGTAACTATCTATTTCTAAGGTGTAACCACTTTCTGGGACTAAGAATTAAATAGTGTTGGTTAGTCTAGCCTTGATGATTAGAGCAAAATGAACCATTTCTTCTCAAGTAGAATTTTACTGTTACACATTGGGTGCCTAAATAGAAGACAAACATAAGGTGCTTTCCCTATTTTCCTAAAGGTAACATAAAGATTTTTCTTAATGTAGGTCAGATAGAATGTATAAATTTTGCAAATTAGATAAAATACCCAATGTTCACATATAGTATTTAATTAACTAATTTAGTTAGACTAATGTATTATTTATTTATATTTTTTAAAAGATTTTTATGTTTTTTATTTTTAAATATTTTTTAAACATTTATTTAATAGAGAGAGAGAGCACACGTGGGAAGGGGCAGAAGAAGAAGGAGAGACAGTCCCAAACAGACTCTGTGCTGAGCATGGATCCTGACATGGGGTTCAATTTCACAACCCTGATATCATGACCTAAGCTGAAATAAGAGTCAAGACACTGAATCGACTGTTCCACCCAGGTGCCCCAGATTTTTTATTTTTAATTAATCTCTACACCCAATGTGGGGCTTGAACTCACAACCCTGAGATTAAGAGTCACATGCTTTACTGACTGAGTCAGCCAGGCACCCCAAATAATGTATTTCAAATCATGCACATAAAATACCATATTTGCTTAGATATAATGCTTTTTTCCACATCTACATTTAAATAAAAAGTTTTAAAACTCACACATATATCACTGTCTTTATTATGATTAGACCTCCTTCTAAGTTACCTGATAGTTTCCAGATCTTGTCATCTCAAACTTATTTCAGTTGTTTGAGATACAGTACTTGTAAGACCCATGTGTGATGGCATCACTGGAAATTACATTCCCATATACTTGGAGAGGAAACTTTTTCAGTTATTTTTGGCAGCATTTATTCATAACTTACACATTAGAATCACTTGCTGTATTGTTTTCTACAGTGACCCGACATCCAACATAAAGACAATCATATGGTTTTCATTGACTATTAGGTGACCACCCTTAGGCATTCATAACTAGCCATGATTATGAAGTCTTTTTAACATGTCTTCACCATACAATATTTTGTTTTTTAAAATTAAAATAATTGAAAGAGTGGGCTATAGTATGAAATGCTTTGTGAGAACTAGAATAGAGTATACATGAACATCCTTTGTGGGGAAGTGGGGACAAATGCTTTACATTTAGACATAAAAAGCAGCAGGGGACTTTAAAAACTATTCTTGCTCCCATAAGTATTCTCATTATGCTAAGTTGCTTTATTTGCCAAAGTCCATTAATGTCAAACTTGTCTTTATGACCTTATTGGTCTGTTTTTCACTTAAATATTCAGGAAATATATTTAAAGAACCCAATACATGTGAAATGAAAACAACCCCAAACTGCTCATGACCTACAAGGAAACAGAGAATTAGATAATTATAATTTCATAAGATAAATGTCACAAGTTGGCATGGGTTTGGGATGATTAGGAACACAATAGTGTGTGTGTGTGTGTGTACACACTACACACTAGTGTGGGTAGTGAGTGGTGATGTTTCACAAAAAGCTTCTTGGAGGAAGCATTGCTTAGCTAGGGTTAAGCCTGAAAGATAGGAAATTTTAGCTAAAGCAGGCATGGAAGGTGTTGAAGTAAGGGGAAGTACAGGCAACCTAGAAATGCAAGCAATTTTTGTGATTGAGTGTAGGGTATGTTTTGGGTTGTAAAGAGAGGTTAAATTAGAAGGATTCATGGGAGACAGACTGAGGAAAGCCTTGCTTAAGAGTCTCAGGAATTCTGATTATATTCTGAAGGGAAGGTGAGCCATCACGTTATATGATATGACAAGGAGTGACATGATCAGATTTATGTTGAACAAAGATCCCTCTGGCAATATTGTAAAGGAAGGATAGGAAGGGAATGAAACCAGAGACAAGGAGATCATCTTACAGATGAGGAAGAGAAGGTGGCTTTCAGTAATAGTGATCTAGTCTATTTTCTTATTCTCCTATAAATTTCAAAGCGAGGGTCTGAGCAGGGTCTTTTAACTTTCATTTCCTATCTAGCGTCTGCACCACTCAGAGCAAGGTCCAGAAGTCGGAGGGTTCCTTCGTATCTGTTAGTGTTCTTTCATATGACAACAGGGACGGTAGAGCTTTTCCACATAATTTTCTTAGAACACAGATATTTCCACATATGAGCACAGATACATTCTTCACATTCTTTTATTTTACTAACTTTTAAGTCTGTCGATATTATAATAATTTTACACTTGTAAGAAATAACCTGTAGCCTATCAAAATCAATAAATTTCTCTGCATTGTAAACTAAATTTTTAAGTTCCATACAAAATGCTTTGAAGTCTGTTTTCCAAATTAGAAGATCTAGTTGGAGCAGGGAATTAAGAGACATTTCTATTTTATTTTTTATCATGTTCAGAGATGTTTTTAGGCCAACTTTAGCTCTACTCTCCAAAAATGGAAGTCTGTTTATACAATAGGCCAATTAGCTTTTATATTCAAGTACTCTGTCATTAGAACGATAAAACATTCTATGGAACAGCAAATACTATATTAAATACTCTTTCAAAACAATCATTTCAATGAAAAAATGCATTTTTCTTGTCCAAGCCTAGAATTTAGAATGAATTTAAAAGTTTGAAGACTCTCTTGCACTAATCTGTTTTGTTTATTCACCATTTCCGGGACCCAGATCCTAAATTTTGTTCATATCTCATTCCCCTACTACCCTGAATGTCTTCCTAGCAATTCTTCAAAATATCCTATAGTGATTTCAGCCTGAAATGCCCTATTTCTTTTTCTGAACTCCCACAGCAACTGTTGTTGGTAAATATTCATTTGGCCATAAATCATAAAGTGTCTCATGACATCTCTTCTATTTTACTCTTGAGTTGTTGGGATCTAGAAATAATAGCAACAACTATTACTTCTGTGGGGTTTACAATTTACAACTGTGTCATGTAAGTTATGATCTAAAACATCCGGTAAAATAAAAAAGAAAGATGGTATTCTCTTTCCTTTAAAGATAAGGAAAATGAGGCATTTATTAATTTTGTGTTTAACAGGTGACACGGGATATAAAGAATAAGAAGACATGTTTTATTTGCTCAAGGAGGTTAAAGTCTAGCTAAAGAGACAGGCGATGAAGAGTTTAAGTTTATCTGGAAAATAAAAAAGACCAGAAGTAAGAGAACAGAGGTTTAACCCACCTCCCCTCTACCAGATTTCATCAGAACTGTCTTTTGTCTAGTTCATCAATTACATCCATATTGGACAACTCAATAGATGCTTTTAAGTACTTATCTTGCTGACTTCCCAGCAGTACCGAAAACTATTTTCATGTTACCCCATCCTCTCCATTAGAGCCTGCTTTTAAATCAGTACTGCTCAGGCTGCTTTGCAGCATCTTCCTTCTTACCTAACCATTAAATGCTGGTGTTTTCAGAATTCAGTCAACAGTCTACTCATTTTATTCCATGAACTCAGACAATCTCATTCACTTTCATGACTCGATTAACATCTCAATGATAAAATTCCCAAACCTCTATTTACAGCTCCAATATAACTCTGAGCATCTGAAACATAAATCCAACTACAGACCTGACTTGGATGTTTTTCTGCTCTTCAATCTCCACATGTTCCAGACTGAATTCATTATTTCTCCTCTCCAATCAGCTCTACCTCAACGTTCCTTATTTTAACAAATAGCTCCACATCAACTTATTAAAAATCTGAAACCTGGCAGTCATTCTTGACAAATCATTGAATTGCAAGTTTAATTTCTTAATATTCCTTAAATCTATCCCTTTCTTTGCAAATGCAGCTACCACTTTCTTATAATCACTTACTTCCTAATCGGTTTCTGTGTATCTAATCTTTCCCAACCTTTGTCTGGTTCTCAACATAAAAACTTGAGAAATCTCTTTGAAAATACAAAGCAGATTATGCCACTGCCCTGTTTAAAGTTCTTAAAGGCTTCTCATTGCCTATTCCAACAATGTAATGCAACTCCCAGCGCAGATCTGTCCCCTGTCAACTGTCCAGCTTTATCGCTTATCTTATATTTTTATAATTCTATGCTCTGCCTTAGTACATTTCCTTGTAAGATATGTAACTTTACTTTCATATATATATATAACTTTACTCAAATCCTTCAGTTTTCTTGGAAATGTGTTTGCTAATCTCTTGGTTAGCCCCAGGACCTCATTCTGCTTCCTTTAGGAAGCCTGTTCTAGTGCCCTAAATGTGCTACTATTTCTTAGTGATGCTTCCATTGAGCCTTCATCTTCTATTCTCTTATTCATATTTTATTGCAATTACTTATTTGTCTATGTTGTCCATTAGCTCTGTCTATATTTTATATAGGTAATGTCTTGATTTCTTCTATATCCTAGTTTCAGATTTTCAACAAATATCTGTTAACTTAATAAATAAGGGTATATTATTCAAGCTACTAAAATTAATTAAATTTTTAAAAGAAAGCATATAGGAAGAATAATTTCTCTTGTGGACAATAAAGGTTTCTCGGAAACAAATGTATCTTAAAAACAGATTAAAATCGCATCTAAAGTTTCAAAGCAAACTTGAAGGAATTAAAATGATAGGTGATATGGAAGAATGACATAAATTAGAATTCTAAAGATTCATAAGTGACATCATTGGGAACAAGGTAGATGTGGAAAAGAGGTGGCAATATAGTACTCTGGAAAGAAATACATATTCAGAAATCTCATTTCAGAAATAAAGACATAAAAAAAAACCAGAATGAACAAACAAAATGGAAAGTTCTTTGAATTTCTCTGGGCTTTTGTCTCTTTCTCTGGCTTCCATTCTGGATAACTTCTTCCACTCTATTCTGCTATTTGCATGTGAACTAGAATTTTAATTTCATTTAATTTTTGATTTTTTAAAAAGAAATTGTTTTGTTTCTTTTTCAAATATATCTTGTCAAATCTGATGCATTTTTTATTACTTCTTTAGGGTCTCAATTCCTGATTTTATTTCTTTAAACATATCAAACATCAGTTTTATGTGCTGAATCTGAGAATTCTAATAGTTAGGGTTCTTCATGGGTCTGACTGGCACTTCGTTGTTTCTATTGATTTTGCTCAAGGTAGCTTATTTTCTGTATGTGTTGAATAGCTTTGTATTGTGAAGTTAAGTTCCTTGGAAATATATCTGTCAGATATCTTTGAGGCATTTGTTTATGCTGCATTCATTCAAAGTACAATTACCTCTGCCAGGTTCCTCTTGTTCTATCAACTTGAGACCATTTTCATCTTAATTTACTTGACTTAGGGCTTTTCCGGTCATATATGTCTGTGGATTTGGGTTAGGAGCTCTCAGAGGAGATTGTTGATTTTATTCTACTTCTCCCACCATCAGAGTAGAGATAATAAACTCTACTTTTACAGGAGTAGTTTTTCTCTTCTTTCCTTTTTCTTTTCCCTCCTCTCCTCCTCCCTTCCTTCCTCAGTGAAATTGTTGCCAGCTGACGGTCCTGAAATTGTGCAGATGTCTTTCCAATTCTGTGCTCTGCTGGGGCTCTAGTTTTGGACAATTTCTCCTGGCTGTTCCATGATGTCTAAGTTTGCAATTCCCAATTAAGCATGCTCTTAAATTGTTTAGGAATATTTGAAATGATATGGTATCATTTTTGATTGTTTAATGACTAAGGAATGCTTTTAGCATTTAACCTCCAGGAGAAAGGGAGAAAGGGAGGTTTTGCTCCCGAAGCAAAGGACTACCTCTGAGTACCATTGCTTTCTAGTCTTCTAGAGTCCAGTCCAGACCTTGAAAACTGGCAAATGTTGTTGAGGCAAACTCTGCTTCCAGAACAAGCCTTACTATGTGAAAGTCTTACTTTACTTGATCAGCTATGTATAATAGAAAGATGCATATGCATATTTTTTCAGAAGTTTATGTATTATATACCAGCAGAGGTTTTTCTGAAAGTTTAGTCTACCATTATCACCAGAAATGATGGGGTGGGGGTGGGGAGGAGGAGAATGCTTGTCAAGTTGAACAAATTTTTAATATATATTGATGATAGATTATGTAAAATAACCTAGGGTGAAGTTAGCACTCAAAAAGTTAGTTGCCTCTAACTGGGAAGTATCAGCAAAACTTCTTGATGTCAGTGGACAAACATAGAATTCTGTCTCTACTGCATAGCACATAATTTGCTGATGTTAAAATATTCTGCACCAAGGAAAATTCTATTTTCTAATCAATGTCTCTGGGAAAATGCTGGTTGTTAGTTTTACAAAATCAGATTTTTACCACTCAAGTCAGCTGATTATCTGAAGTTGGATGTAAATCAACTCATCAGCAGTCTCCTGAAGAATGTTAATGTAGGTCTGTGTCATTTCCCTATTATTCAAGGAGATAATGTTAGTCACATTGTTTCAAAACCTAACTCATTATTTGCCTTAATTAAGAAAACAGGCTCAGGGGCACCTGGGTGGCTCAGTGGGTAAAGCCTCTGCCTTCGGCTCAGGTCATGATCCCAGGGTCCTGGGATCGAGCCCCACATCGGGCTCTCTGCTCCTCGGGGAGCCTGCTTCCTCCTCTCTCTCTGCCTGCCTCTCTGCCTAGTTGTGATTTCTCTCTGTCAAATAAATAAAATTAAAAAAAAATAAATAAAACAGGCTCATGTACATTCAATTTTTTTATCATTATTGTAATAGCTATATCCATAGAGAGAAATGCAGGAACTTCCCCAATGTATACACTGGCTAAATGATAACTTACAAGTAGACTGGTATATCGTATAATTTTCTTAACAGTTTTAGCTGAAAATTTAATTCTTAGGGGGGTTTTGTGAAGCCATTGAGTCCCAGAGAAAAACTATCGAATTGGTCAATAAATTAGCTCTTCTTCAGAATAAATGAATAAATCACATGGGTATATTCCTTGCATAAATAGCACCAAACTTCCCATTGCTTTTGCAAAAATTGAGGGAATGGGTGTAGGCAATATCTGCAGACATCCTTCTTCTTTGGAAATCTGTTTATTCGGCAATTAGCAATGAGCAAAGTAGTTAAGCTTGTATGGGCCATTTTAATACTATATCATAAGCAGATTTGAAGGCAAGAAGATTAGGCTGAAGAACATGTGTTTTCCTTACATTATTAAATCAAAAGATTCCATGCTTAACTCAGTCTGGCAAATCAGAAACAAAATGTGACAAGACTCAATTATTTCAAGAGCTGATCATTTAGTAACAGCATGGAAATTTTTATTTTCATAAATTAACAGGCACTATCAATAAACCTACCTTTAGCTTTTGTGAGAAATTATCCCCTTTTCCTTATAAAAGACAAAATAAGTCATTCTATGGCATTGGATAACAATTTTCACTATGCACAGTACCGTATAAGGGCAGAAAATTTCCAACACTTGTATTGCGTGTCTGTTTCAGTAACCATTTCTTCTGGAAATTTGTGTTCAAAGGGATATTCTGTATGAGGGCACTTTGGGAAGTATAAAATGCCATAAAATTGCAAGGTGTTCTTATGATTGTTACCTTTCTCTTTGTTCTGCTTTCTCTTTTCCCCAGGTTCTAAGAAAGTATCGTATTGTTTGTGACATGCTAGGCTTGTGTTTCAGTGCTTGTGGTTATTACTATTTCTTTTTGGGCAGAGGGGACTTGCATGTATCGATCTTGTGTGAGAGTTTCTGACCCTCATCTTCTTCAGCGATCTGGGAGAATTTGAAATCATGGCGGGTGGGGGCAGTGGTTATCAGGTGCCTGTGCCTTTCACAGGGTTTTCCTGTGAGTTGGAACTAGCATGACGGCAGAGACAGCTTGCTTTGGCTTGGATCACACAGGAAGCAACAAGTGCCATCTAATGAAACATCCTTGGAGGCTGTAAACAGCCACTAGGAGAAATTGCCACAAGAGAATAAAGTTAAAAGGTCAAAAAACAATGATCCAAAGCAGCACACAGTGGAAGAAGAGAGAAAGGCATTAGCTATTACAAAACCAAACAGTTAAAAGGAATGAGATCTCTGGGGAACTGTTAGTATAGAGAAAATGTTTATATATCTTACAGTAATATTATGTTGATAATTTTGTGAAAATAGAAAAAAATAGTGTAATATGGGTTGCTATTTGGGACATGGAAGAAGGAACATATGAAGGGAACTAAGTAATAGATGAGTGGTTTCATATATTTTGGATTTTGAGTCCTTGTCACTAGATTTTCTGATCTCTTAATTTATTCTCAGAAACTTACTTTTTGACTTTTCTGATGGTAAAAGCCACCCGATATCATTTTTTACTATGGCAGTAGTTCTAGATTTTGCTTGGATGGAGATATTAAAAAACTCATTCAGAAATTCTTCAAGGTGACCCAGGTGTTTGGAAAGGTCTTTTGGAAAGGGAAGTAAGGCCTCCTCACTGTGGTGGCCTCTTCCCTCTGGTCCTGTTTTCTTCTCCAGACAGAGACTAGAGGTAGAGACTGATTGACAGAGCCAACTCCAGTGACTAAGACACTGTGGTACAGACTGTTCTCTGCTTTGTTCAAGGCACACTGTCAAATCCAACCCTTTACCTTATATCCCTATAGTGGGAACTTCTAACCTGCAAAACCCATACTGACAACCAACCACTTTCAATTTTTATGCAAAAAAACCCTTTTTCCTCATTATTCTATTGGTGGTGATCCTAAACTTTTCCTTAAAATCTCTTGGGATAACAGTTTTCTCATTAAGTTTTTTCTTCTTAGTAATATTTACAAGAGAAATCATTTCTGGAGGCTAGAATGTATCGAGTAGTCTACTCAGTGCTTCATGTATATTATCTTTTGACCTCCTCAACACTTCTAGGAAGCAGATATCATTATCCATATCTTATAGAGAAGAAGGATAAAACTCAGAGAATTTAGGTGATCTATTTGCAATCATAGAACTTAATAAATGGCAAATGTCACGATTCCACAGAGGCTTTCCAGACTGCCCGTTCTTTCCACCATTCCAGTCATGAGCTTCTACTTTCAGACAACCCTTGCATCCAAGCTCACCTCATCATTTATGAAATATATGACTTAGGGTAAATTATATAAAGACTTGAGTTGTTTCCTTATTTGTATTAAAGGGTTTTTCTGAGCAAGGATATCATTGCATGTATAAGTTGCCTAGAGGAATATATAACAACCAGAAGGCAGTTAATAAGTGGAAATGTCCCTTTGTAGATGAACGTTTACCTCTGTCTCCCCATTAGCAGGTGTCAGAACCACTGGAGTGAGCAACGCCCACGTAAGGCAATGAATACCACCATTCATATAGTTTAAGGTTTAGTGATCTACTATTTTCTAGAATGAATTTGAGGCAGCTCCCAATAAAATGAAAGGAATACTTAAAATGTAGAAATAGAAAATGAAGGCCTTGAGAAGAGGAAAGAATACGTTAATCATGAGGGATGAAACAGTTATTGTGAGAACATCAAATTAACACTGAGCTTCCCTTAACATTTAGGGTATGAATAATTTGACAAACCAAGTGAGAAGAAGCATTTGTTTTGATTATCTTAAACATTTAAAGGAAACAAGGATAAAGAACGTTTGTTCTAATGAAAGGGTTTTGCTTTGAAAGGGAGATTGTGGTGGATATGAATTACATAGACCAACTCTATATGCTGATCAAATTCAATGAGTCATATGTGAACTTTTCCTTTTGTGGTAGTAATTGATCGATCAATCAAAAGTACACTGTAACCAGGGGAGCCCTTTACCTGAAAGCACGATACTAAGGCTCTAACCATCTTAGGAAAATAGAAAATGTCATGGAGGTCAACACAAATGATACAGAATAAAACTTTGTAAAGGGAGATTCAGAGTCAAATGCATAAATCTTGAAGAAAGAACACTCAGCAGGTAACATGAGAATCTTCCATAAACATCACTCTTCAGCCTTAGCAATGGAAACAAAAAGGATGAAGTTTATTCAACTTGTCAGGAGGTGGTAAAAGGAATAGCAATAAACTGATGCTAAAGAAAATGTTCTGTTGAAAGTTTCTCCAAAACACTAGGTAGATGACTAAAGTAAATAGAAGAGCCATACTCTGTCACCCAGTACTTATAAGCAAGCCATTAAACTAGTTTTTAAATGATAAGATAAAGGTGAATGAAGGTATAATACTGGATGGCAGTGGAGAAATTTCTGTACAATGTCTGATTTTAGTTTTCATGTTCATTTAGGTAGTTTGTTTCTCTTCAGTTTCAGAAATATTTATGGCAAACTGACTTCAGGAGTAGGTAACCATAAAGCCAAGAGATACCCAGAAAAAATATGGCTATAAATTACCTAAAGTATATAAAATTGCAATTGCATGAGAGTATATTGCAATTTTAATCTAACAAATGTTTATCTGAAAGGTATCAGGTATTTTTTTAAGCTGGATGTAAGACTCTAAGACCATAGAGCTATCATTATAAAAGGGAGTAAAATTAATAAAATATCTTATCAGTCCTCTTTTTAAAAAACTGAAGTATAGGGGCGCCTGGGTTGCTCACCTGTTAAGCGTCTGCCTTTGGCCCAGGTCATGATCCCAGGGTCCTGGGATAGAGCCCTGCTTCAGGCTCCCTGCTCCTTAGGAAGCCTGCTTCTCCCTCTCCCACTCTCCCTGCTTGTGTCCCCTCACTCGCTGTGTCTCACTCTGTCAAATAAATAAAATAAAATATTAAAAAAAAAAACCTGAAGTATAGTTGACATACAATTTCAAGTATATAACCCAGTGATTAAACCTACTGATTCTATACATTACACAATGTTCCCCATGATAATTATAGTTACCATCTGTTACCATACAAAGTTTTTACAATATTATTGACTATATTCCTTATGCTATACTTTTCATTCCTGTGACTTACTTATGTCAGTTTGTAACTCTTAATCCCCATCTTTATTCATCCATTTTTAAAAAGATTTTATTTATTTATTTGAGAGACAGCAAAAGCAAGAAAGATCACAGTGGGAGAGGGAGAAGCAGGCTTGCTGCTGAGTGGAGAGCCAGATCCAGGGCTCCATCCAGGACCAAGAGATCACAATCCGAGCCGAAGGCACATGTGCAATGGACTTAGCCCCCCAAGTGCCCTTCCATTCATCTACTGATGTACACTTAGGTTACTTCCATATCTTGGCTATTGTGAATAATGCTGCAATAAACCCAGAGGTGCATTTATCTTTTCACATTTGTGTTTTCATATTCTTTGGGTAAATATGTAGCTGTGGAATTACTGGATCATATGCTATTTCTACTTGTAATTTTTTGAGAAACCACTCTATTATTTTCCACAGTGGAGGCACCAATTTATATTCCCATCAATAGTGCGTGAGTGTTCCCTTTTCTCCATATCCTCACCAACACTTGTTATTTCTTGTCTTTTTGAGACTAGTCATTCTGACTAGTGTGAGGTGATCTCTCACTGTAGTTTTGATTTGCATTTCCCTGATGACAAGTGATGCTGAACATCTTTTCATGTGCCTGTTTTCCATCTATATGTTTTTCCCAGGAAAATGTCTGTTCAGATCTTCTGTATTAAAAGAAAAATCTTCTAAAACAAAAACACTTACTTAAATACCTAAGTAAAAAATCAGCCTTAAGTAGAATGAAGCTATAAGTAGGGGAAGCTGTACTTCCTAATTCTCTCTCTGTGTATGTGTGTGTTTGTGTATTCAGGCTTAGCATTTTAAACTAAGAAGTCTAGTTGTATACCATAGATTAATTGAACATTAATCAAAATAGGCAAGTATTATTTCACAGAATTTACAAACCAAGAAATCTTTATGTTTTCTTAGATTTAAGCTATTATATAATTGATAGTGGCATATATTTGCTAAAGGACCACATGGGTAGTTAAGAACCATATTAGAAAGTAGGTCAGCCTATAAAAGAACACCCAGTCCTCTGCTCCAAGAGTGCCTTCCTTAATTTAACTAAAGCAACATGCTCCTGGCACCACAGAATTCATTTCCAATTTCACCCTTCATGTCAGCATTCTGTGAGTCTAAGTATTTATTAGGAAAGAAAACCCCCTCTTTAAAATGATGAAACAGGGAATCCTAGGTGGCTCATTTGATTAAGCATCTGCCTTCAGCTTGGGTCATGATCCTAGGGTCCTGGGACTATGTCCCAGGGAGCCTGCTTCTCCTCCTGCCTGCTGTTCTCCCTGCATGTGCTCACTCACTCTTTCTCTTTCTCTGACAAATAAATAAATAAAATCTTTTTTAAAAAATTAAAAGAAAAAATAGAAAATGATGAAATAAAACTTACAATGCAATGTTGAAAGTAGAGACAACGGATGCCAGTAAATTTGTGAAGACTCCAACCAACACTGCACTGCCTTAAAACAAATTCTCATAACTGCAACAAACTAAACAATATAGTCAACAGCATACATCTAAGAAATCATAAGTCTTTAATCAGCCAAACAAAAAAATGCTGAGTCATTGTTTATAGAAAAAACATCAAAGTCAAATACTGTCTTTAAGAGGTTGAGTGGCAAGACATGTTACTCCTTAAAAAGTTGTAACAGAGAGCACTGGGTGTTGTGCAAAAAGAATGAATACTGTTACGCTGAAAAAATAAATAAAATGGAAAAAAACAATTAAAATTTAAAAAAAAAAAGTTGTAACAGAGAAACACATTTCCAGAAAATCTGGCCATTCATTTCAGAAAACTATAGATTTAAAACAACAAATCAAATCAAAATTTGACAATGGTGGCAATGCTGCAACCAAAATATTATAAAAAGGAATAATAAACTGATAATTTATTTATATTTTAAAACAGACTCTGATTTCATAGCAGGAGGAGACCCTCTCCTAGCACCAGGGAGGCAGCAAGAATTTGTGGAAAACTGATGGTTTGCATTAGATAGATTTATTTTCAAATATCTGTATATCTCTCTAGTCAAGAGATGAAGTACAGTCTCTGATCTGGTTTCCATATTTGTACACTTAGGGCTGTATCACATAACCAGAAAGGATTACTGGTGGTGGCTGTGAATTATCTACATAGAATGTATGCACTGCTCAATTTTCTAAATGATAGTTGGACTTTTCACTATGATTATGAAATACTTGACTTATAATTGAACAATAAAAATGAGGTATTATTACTATTATGACCCTGGTGGCCAGAAGGAAATTTCATTAAAATGGATAAACACTTGAAACTAAAAAGAATAAAGGTTATGATGAATTAAATTACAGTTTCAAAAATATTTCTGGAGTTAATTAACAAGTGTTTATTTTACACATGTAATAAATAGGTCATGAATGAAGAGTTGTATTGGCAAGGCTAGGAATCCACTGATGACTTATTCCTTCCCATTTCTGAGTCTGCACGTGTTATAAGTGGGTGTCTAGCTATGTACAGTGGTGATGGATTCCTGCTCCAAATATCCTGTCCTCTCATTGCTACAAATAATTGGAGAGTACAGGAGCCTTTCTATGCAATTGCAGTCATGTGTGTGTATTTGTGCATGTGCATAATCTTCAAGAATATACATTAACTTTTGGAAAACATAAATACAAAATAGTAGAAACAGAAATATAATTTAAATAGTTCTCAATACTTTAGGTGAAATGCGAAGGAGGTAGATGGATTTAGCTCCTATTTCTACCTGATGCTTAGCAATAACTTATATCTGCTGGGTATAAGCCCAAGAATGAAATCTGGGGCTGTGAATTTTAAGCATTTTTTTTTCTTTTTGTTAAAAGCTCTTTAAGTTGTGTTGTTATTTGTTTGTTAACTTTTTTATTCCTTTATAGCCATAATTCTTCCCTAATCTCATTTTTGCATGTTCTGTTTAATCTTCCTTTTGTCTGTTGTAAGTTTCCTAATAAATAGAAAGTGCTGGATATCTAACATCTGACTCTAAATACTTTTATTTTTAAAGCAGAGAGAAAGAAAAAGAGACAGAGAGACACAGAGAAAAAGAAAGATTAAGAACCAAGATGCCCTTCTTGGGCATCCATGGACGAATGGATAAGGAAGATGTGGTCCATATACACGATGGAGTATTATGCCTCCATCAGAAAGAATGAATACCCAACATTTGTAGCAACATGGATGGGACTGGAAGAGATTATGCTGAGTGAAATAAGTCAAGCAGAGAGAGTCAATTATCATATGGTTTCACTTATTTGTGGAGCATAACAAATACAATGGAGGACATGGGGAGATGGAGAGGAGAAGGGAGTTGAGGGAAACTGGAAGGGGAGGTGAACCATGAGAGACTATGGACTCTGAAAAACAACCTGAGTGTCTTGAAGGGGTGGGGTTTGGGAGGTTGGGGGAACCAGGTGGTGGGTATTAGGGAGGGCACGTATTGCATGGAGCACTGGGTGTGGTGCAAAAACAATGAATACTGTTACGCTGAAAAGAAATAAAAAAAAATTATGTAAAAAAAAGAAAAAGAAAGATTTACCAATATATAATCACACTATTGCATAAACTCCCTTCCTTCCTTCTTTCCTCCCTCCCTCCCCACTTTGTTCTTCCTCTCTCCCCTTTCCTCTCCTCTCCCTCATTCTTTCCTACCCTCCCCCCTCCTTCTTTCCTAGCATAAACTTTGTTGTGACATTTGTCCAATCACAGATTCTCTGCCAGTCAACTTTGCAGCCATCAAAGCGGAGTACATTTACAAATTGATTTAAAATTAACGTCAACATTACAAGATTGATGCATTAGTTGTCTTTGTACTTCTCCCCTAGCAATCGCTTCATATGTTCTCAGACTCCTACAAACATGTTTCTTAACCAACCTATTTCAGTTACAATTTGATATCACCGGCACACAAAATCTGATTCAAATTGAAAGAGGGAACAATTATGCTGTTTAGAAAGGGAAGTATTTTTTCTAGCACTAATGCTGGCTAGGAATGTGGAATTCTGCACAGTGTGTAGAAGAGGGGGGCATTAATGTTGGGAAAGTATGAGAAACCTGCATTGAAGTGAATGAGAGCTATGTCTATTATTCTGGTCACTTAAACAATTCCAGAAAAGTTAACTGGATATTAATAGCATTAAATTAATCATGTTGGTTTACCCAAATTAAGCATTACTGGCAGAGGTCCTGAAATTGAGGTTGTTTCAACAGTGCTAAGTCATGCACTGAATAAAAGATTTTATATTCTTGAAAATATGATGCGGTGGACATAGTCCTGTTTCTGTCTTGGGGGGAGGAGTCAAGATGGCAGAGAAGTAGCAGGCTGAGACTACATCAGGTAGCAGGAGATCAGCTCGATAGCTTATCTAAACATTGCAAACACCTACAAATCCAACAGGAGATCGAAGAGAAGAAGAACAGCAAATCTAGAAACAGAAAATCAACCACTTTCTGAAAGGTAGGACTGGTGGAGAAGTGAATCCAAAACGACGGGAAGATAGACCATGGTGGGAGGAGCTGGCTCCCAGCAAGCGGCGGAGCAACGGAGCACAAAATTAGGACTTTTAAAAGTTTGTTCCACTGAGGGACATTTCTCCAGAGGCTAAACCGGGGTGAAGCCCACGAGGGGTCAGCGTGGCCCCAGGTCCCGCAGGGTCACAGAAGGATCGGAGGTGTCGGAGTGTCGCAGAGCTCGCAAGTATTAGAACAGGGAAGCCGGCTACGGAGACAGAGCTGAGGACTGAACTCTCAGCTCGGGGTTACCTTGAACCGGTTGCAGGCTGGGTGAGCTTGGAGCGCGGCTGAAGGCCGGGGATACGGGAGTGATTGGGCGCTGTTCTCTGGGGGCGCACTGAGGAGTGGGGCCCCAGGCTCTCAGCTCCTCCGGCTGGAGACTGGGAAGCCGCCAATTTCAATCCCATCCTCTGGAACTCTATGGAAAGCGTTCAGGGAACAAAAGCTCCTGAAAGCGAACAAAGCGAATTACTTCCTCCGGCCACCGGTAAGGGGTAAGGGCAATGCAATAACGCCTCGGGCAAAGACACTTGAGAGTCACTACAACAGACCCCTCCCCCAGAAGATCAAGAAAAAATCCAGCCAGGACAAGTTCATCTATCAAGGAAAGCTGGTTCGATACCCAGGACAGCAGCGGAATTCCAGAGGAGAAGAAAGCAAAGCACGGAACTCATGGCTTTCTCCCCATGATTCTTTAGTCTTGCGGTTAATTTAATTTTTTTTCCAATTTTTTTCTTTCTTTTTTCTTCTTCTGCTAAATTTTTGAAAACTTTTACCCTTTTATTTTTTAACATTTTTAACTAGTTTATCTTATATATTTTTTCTTTCTTTTTTATATTTTTTCTTTATTTGTTTTCTTTTTTAAATTTTTTCTTTTTTTTTTTCTGAACATCTTTTTATCCGCTTTTGCAGCCCCACGATTTAAGGTCTCTTCTGATTTGGTTAAAGCGCATTTTTGGGGTTTTTTTGACACCCGTTTAGTATTTTACTTGCTTCTTCATATACTCTTATCTGGACAAAATGACAAGGCAGAAAAATTCACTACAAAAAAAAGAACAAGAGGGAGTACCGAAGGCTAGGGCCCTAATCAATACAGACACCGGTAATATGTCAGATCTAGAGTTCAGAATGACAATTCTGAAGGTACTAGCCAGGCTTGAGAAAGGCATGGAAGATATTAGAGAAACCCTCTCTGGAGATATAAAAGCCCTTTCTGGAGAAATAAAAGAACTAAAATCTAGCCAAGTTGAAATCAAAAAAGCTATTAATGAGGTGCAATCAAAAATGGAGGCTCTCACTGCTAGGATAAATGAGGCAGAAGAAAGAATTAGTGATAGAGAAGACCAAATGACAGAGAATAAAGAAGCTTAGCAAAAGAGGGACAAACAGTTACTGGACCACGAGGGGAGAATTCGAGAGATAAGGGACACCATCAGATGTAACAACATTAGAATAATTGGGATTCCAGAAGAAGAAGAAAGAGGGGAGCAGAAGGTCTATTGGAGAGAATTATTGGAGAGAATTTCCCTAATATGGCAAAGGGAACAAGCATCAAAATCCAGGAGGTGCAGAGAACACCCCTCATAATCAACAAGAATAGATCCACACCCCATCACCTAATAGTAAAGTTTACAAGTCTTAGTGACAAAGAGAAAATCGTGAAAGCAGCCCGGGAAAAGAAGTCTGTAACATACAATGGTAAAAATATTAGATTGGAAGCAGACTTATCCACAGAGACCTGGCAGGCCAGAAAGAGCTGGCATGATATATTCAGAGCACTAAACGAGAAAAACAGGCAGCCAAGAATACTCTATCCAGCTAGGCTATCATTGAAAATAGGAGAGATCAAACGCTTCCAGGACAAACAAAAACTGAAAGAATTTGTAAACACCAAACCAGCTCTACAGGAAATATTGAAAGGGGTCCTCTAAGCAAAGAGAGAGCCTAAAAGTAGTAGATCAGAAAGGTACAGAGACAATATACAGTAACAGTCCCCTTATAGGCAATATAATGGCACTAAATTCATATCTCTCAATAGTTACCCTAAATGTTAATGGGTTCAATGCCACAATCAAAAGACACAGGTTATCAGAATGGATAAAAAAACAAAACCCATCTATATGTTGCCTACAAGAAACTCATTTTAGACATGAAGACACCTCCAGATTTAAAGTGAGGTGGTGGAAAACAATTTACCATGCTAATGGGCATCAGAAGAAAGCTGGGGTGGCAATCCTTATATCAGATCAATTAGATTTTAAGCCAAAGACTATAATAAGAGATGAGGAAGGACACTATATCCTACTCAAAGGGTCTGTCCAACAAGAAGATCTAACAATTTTAAATATCTATGCCCCTAACGTGGGAGCAGCCAACTATATCAACCAATTAATAACAAAATCAAAGAAACACATCAATAATACTACAATAATAGTAGGGGACTTGAACACTCCCCTCACTGAAATGGACAGATCATCCAAGCAAAAGATCAACAAGGAAATAAAGGCCTTAAATGACACACTGGACCAGATGGACATCACAGATATATTCAGGACATTTCATCCCAAAGCAACAGAATACACATTCTTCTCAAGTGCACATGGAACATTCTCCAGAATAGATCACATCCTGGGTCACAAAACAGGTCTCAACCAGTATCAAAAGATTGGGATCATTCCCTGCATATTTTCAGACCACAATGCTCTGAAGCTAGAACTCAATCACAAGAGGAAATTTGGAAAGAACCCAAATACATGGAGACTAAACAGCATCCTTCTAAAGAATGAATGGGTCAACCAGGAAATTAAAGAAGAATTGAAAAAATTCATGGAATCAAATGATAATGAAAACACAACAGTTCAAAATCTGTGGGACACAGCAAAGGCAGTCCTGAGAGGAAAATATGTAGCAGTACAAGCCCTTATCAAGAAACAAGAAAGGTCTCAAGTACACAGCCTAACCCTACATCTAAAGGAGCTGGAGAAAGAATAAGAAAGAAACCCTAAACCCAGCAGGAGAAGAGAAATCATAAAGAACAGAGCAGAAATCAATGAAATAGAAATGAAAAAAACAATAGAAAAAAAATCAATGAAACTAGGAGCTTGTTCTTTGAAAGAATCAATAAGATTGATAAACCCCTGGCCAGACTTATCAAAAAGAAAAGAGAAAGGACCCAAATAAATAAAATCATGAATGAAAGAGGAAAGCTCACAACTAACACCAAAGAAATACAGACAATTATAAGAACATACTATGAGCAACCCTACGCCAACAAATTTGACAATCTGGAAGAAATGGATGCATTCCTAGAGACATATAAACTACCACAACTGAACCAGGAAGAAATAGAAAACCTGAACAGGCCCATAACCAGTAAGGAGATTGAAACAGTCATCAAAAATCTCCAAACAAACAAAAGCCCAGGGCCAGATGGCTTCCCAGGGGAATTCTACCACACATTTAAAGAAGAACTAATTCCTGTTCTGAAACTCTTCCAAAAAACAGAAATGGAAGGAAAACTTCCAAACTCTTTTTATGAGGCCAGGATCACCTTGATCCCAAAATCAGACAAGGACCCTGCCAAAAAAGAGAACTACAGACCCATATCCTTGATGAACACAGATGCAAAAATTCTCACCAAAATACTAGCCAATAGGATTCAACAGTACATTTAAAGGATTATTCACCACGATCAAGTGGGATTTATTCCAGGGCTGCAAGGTTGGTTCAACATCCACAAATCAATCAATGTGATACAACACATTAATAAAAGAAAGAACAAGAAACATAGGACACTCTCAATAGATGCTGAAAAAGCATTTGACAAAGTACAGCATCACTTCCTGATCAAAACTCTTCAAAGTGTGGGGATAGAGGGCACATACCTCAATATTATCAAAGCCATCTATGAAAAACCCACCGCAAATATCATTCTCAATGGAGAAAAACTGAAAGCTTTTCCGTTAAGGTCAGGAACACGGCAGGGATGTCCATTATCACCACTGCTATTCAATATAGTACTAGTCATCTTAGGCTCAGCAATCAGACAACAAAAAGAAATTAAAGGCATCCAAATCAGCAAAGAAGAAGTCAAACTATCACTCTTCACAGATGATATGATACTATATGTGGAAAACCCAAAAGACTCCACTCCAAACTGCTAGAACTTGTATAGGAATTCAGTAAAGTGTCAGGATATAAAATCAATGCACAGAAATCAGTTGCATTTCTCTACACCAACAACAAGACAGAAGAAATTAAGATTAAGGAGTCAATCCCATTTACAATTGCACCCAAAACTAGAAGATACCTAGGAATAAACCTAACCAAAGAGGCTAAGAATCTATATGCAGAAAACTATAAAGTACTCATGAAAGAAATTGAGGAAGACACAAAGAAATGGAGAAATGTTCCATGCTCCTGGATTGGAAGAATAAATATTGTGAAAATGTCTATGCTACCTAAAGCAATCTACACATTTAATGCAATCCATATGAAAATACCATCCATTTTTTTCAAAGAAATGGAACAAATAATCCTAAAATTTATATGGAACCAGAAAAGACCTCGAATAGCCAAAGGAATATTGAAAAAGAAAGCCAAAGTTGGTGGCATCACAATTCTGGACTTCAAGCTCTATTACAAAGCTGTCATCATCAAGAGAGTATGGTACTGGCCCCAAAACAGAGACACAGATCAATGGAACAGAATAGAGAGCCCAGAAATAGACCCTCAACTCTATGGTCACCTAATCTTCAACAAAGTGGGAAAGAATATCCAATGGAAAAAAGACAGCCTCTTCAATAAATGGTGCTGGGAAAATTGGTCAGCCACATGCAGAAAAATGAAATTGGACCACTTTCTTAAACCACACACGAAAATAGACTCAAAATGGATGAAGGACCTCAATGTGAGAAAGGAATCCATCCAAATCCTTGAGGAGAACATGGGCAGCAACCTCTTCGACCTCAGCTGCAGCAACATCCTCCTAGGAACATCGGCAAAGGCAAGGGAAGCAAGGGAAAAAATTAACTATTGGGATTTCATCAAGATCAAAAGCTTTTGCACAGCAAAGGAAACAGTTAACAAAACCAAAAGACAACTGACAGAATGGGAGAAGATATTTGCTAACGACATATCAGATAAAGGGCTAGTGTCCAAAATCTGTAAGGAACTTAGCAAACTCAACACCCAAAGAACAAACAATCTAATCAAGAAATGGGCAGAGGACATGAACAGACATTTCTGCAGAGAAGACATCCAGATGGCCAACAGACACATGAAAAAGTGCTCCACATCACTCAGCATCAGGGAAATACCAATCAAAACCACTATGAGATATCACCTCACACCAGTCAGAATGGCTAAAATTAGCAAGTCAGGAAATGACGGATGCTGGCGAGGATGTCAAGAAAGGGGAACCCTCCTACACTGTTGGTGGGAATGCAAGCTGGTGCAACCACTCTGGAAAACAGCATGGAGGTTCCTCAAAAAGTTGAAAATAGAGCTACCCTATGACCCAGCAATTGCACTACTGGGTATTTACCCTAAAGATACAAACGTAGTGATCCAAAGGGGCACGTGCACCCGAATGTTTATAGCAGCAATGTCTACAATAGCCAAACTATGGAAAGAACCTAGATGTCCATCAACAGATGAATGGATAAAGAAGAAGTGGTATATATACACAATGGAATACTATGCAGCCATCAAAAGAAATGAAATCTTGCCATTTGCGACGACGTGGATGGAACTAGAGGGTATCATGCTTAGTGAAATAAGTCAATTGGAGAAAGACAACTATCATATGATCTCCCTGATATGAGGACATGGAGATGCAACATGGGGGGTTAGGGGATAGGAGAAGAATAAATGAAACAAAATGGAATTGGGAGGGAGATAAACCATAAATGACTCTTAATCTCACAAAACAAACTGAGGGTTGCTGGGGAGAGGGGGGGTTGGGAGAGGTGGAGGGGGGTTATGGACATTGGGGATGGTATGTGCTATGGAGAGTGCTTTGAAGTGTGTAAACCTAGCGATTCACAGACCTGTACCCCTGGGGATAAAAATACATTATATGTTTATATAAAAATAAGAAATAAATAAAAAATTTAAAAAAAAAAAAGAGTTTCTGTCCTGAACTTTCTGCAAAGTTTCCACATACCCCTTTACTGGAGACTCAATCATTTGAAGGGGAATGGATTAAGACCAAGTATAGTGGAAAGATTAGCTAATGTTTCTTGCACATTATCATACCACTTTATTGTTTATTTTAATAAATTACTGGAATAATTCTCCTAAATGCCACAATTGCTTCAAGCCCTTTAGAAGAGAGAAATTCAGCAATTTTC
Organism: Meles meles; assembly: GCF_922984935.1. NCBI lineage: Eukaryota > Metazoa > Chordata > Mammalia > Carnivora > Mustelidae > Meles > Meles meles. The sequence goes on from NC_060067.1 coordinate 159,294,997, forward strand.
TCTGTAGTGGATAGAAACATGAATCTGTTTCTACAAAGGCCTAATTGAATGTTTACAAGAATTAGTTACTCTATAGTTTTTTGATAAGTAGAGAATCCAAACTTTCATTAAGCTCTAATGACCTTTATAAACTTTCTTGGGGAAAAATGAATCTTGACCTTGGCAACTAGCAAAACAATTAGAACATGGTTATTTTTTGGCTATTCCACGATGTCAACAACAAGGCATAGTAGTTTGATGAATGTGCATTCATGCAGAATAGGGAAAAGGCCACATTTGCATGGAAATTCAATTTATAATTGTTTTTATTTTTTATTGATGCTTAGTGAATTGGATCTAAATGGAACCATTTTTTAAAAGACGAATCAAACTTGACAAATAATGTATTTGGGTAAGTACTTTGAGTAATTTTAACAGTAATTATTCTCTATTCCCTATAATGATATTACAGGGTAAAAAGAAAACATCAGGGTTCAACAGTAATTCTAGGATATTTAGTTAAGTCAAAGGGACTTATATGTTAAGACCTGTTGTACTCTTTAACTAGAGTTAGCATGAAACCCAATTAGGAAGATTACATTTTGGAAACCTAGGATTTCATAATCAAGGGAAAAGCAAAATGTACAACACCTTGACTTTAGCAAGGTGTTTGATAATATAAATTCATGCCTATTAATAAAGGATGGTAACATTTAAGGTATCACATAGGAAGTTTACAAACAGAAGAGTGGGAAAAACTGAAACAGCAGCATGTACAAGATAGCAGAAACCCAGAAACTGAAGAGATAATTTGGAAAAATAGCATTGGTTTGATACAGTTGGAACTTATACAGAGGCAGGAGAAGTTAAGAGGCGACTGGAAAGGCTTTAGGAGTCACATATAAAAAGTCTTCTAGACCTGTGTACATAGAAAACCAGTGACATTTTTCAGGGGTAAGTGGGAGGCAGTAAAGCAGAAATTCAGCGTGCAGGGTTTGGCGTCAGACCTGAGTACCAGCTACATCAACTTACTTGCTGTGTGCCCTTGGGTAAATTATGTAAGGAACCTGATTTTCTGTTCATGTGGGAAAAGGGCTCAGTAAGAGTTCTTTCCTCATGGTGTTTCAGTTATAAACACAGTAATCCATGTACAGCTCTTAGCACAACTTCTGGCTGTGCAACATGCTCAACATTGTTATTACCATCATCATTATTATCATTAATAATTATTACTATTACTTTGTGGATACATCAGTTTAGAGGGAACGTGGAGACTAAAGAGCAGGGAGGCTACTCTGTGAGCAGGTCTCTACCAGAGGTCGTACAGAGAGCACAGACTGGCAGGGAGATAACTATGCAGAGAACAATGTTGACAAATTTGACATCAGGAAGGGACCTAATGCCTCCTTGGCAGGATGGAGTCAATAACTGCCATCACCGCCATTTTCTTCCAGGGAAATATGGGTGCCTGCCAATCCAAAGATGTGGCCAGTATTTCGTAGACCAGGATGAGGATCCATAGAAATGGTAACACTATGAGAGAAAAGCAGATTCGAGGAGGATCGGGAAAGACACCTGCAGGTGAAACACGGAAAGCCGAGAAAGACAATGAACAAAGCAGGGGTTGCAAACATATGGCTGAGAAAACACTGTGGGCTGAACGAAATACCTGGAGCACTGCTCTGAAGAACTAGAAATGACAATATTTTCTTAGTAACCATGGAGAACTGCCACATAATTTTTCCATATTGTTCTGAATTATTTAAAGTAGCCTTTCATAATTTATTAAGGATAAAGAAAGGATGTGCTTTTTTGTCTTCGGTCCAACAATAATAATGGTTTTACCTTTCTCCCCAATTATGCTGAGTTATCTTAACTCAAGGCAAGCCTTTTAAGTCTAAGAGATTTAAATACAAAAAAGATTTTGCTCTTCCTGGCTTATTCTTTCTGACCTGCTTAATAGCATCCCTGCTTTCTTTCAAGGGGTATTTATATTGGGAACGTCTAGACAGCCTTGGATCATAGCATGTTTTCCTTCGGAAACCTTGTAGTTGGACTGCCAGATCATCCAAACTGACAGCTCTCTGTGTTTTCACACTTGGGTATATATAGGCTGTTTTCCTATTGGCCTTTTTTCCAGGATCCACTTGTCAGTTCACTTAGCAGGTCTGGCCGCACAAAAAGATAAAAATACTAATTAATGCACTAATACCTTAATGAAACATTCTGGCATCTATACTTATCTTTTTTCTATTTTGGAATAACGAGGTTTTCCTATTTTTGCTGACGGTCAATGTACTAATTTGCTAGGTCTATCATAACACAGTACCACAGACTACATGGCTTAATCAGCAGACATTTATTTTCTCACAGTTCAAGAGGCTAGAAGTCTGAGATTAAGGTGCAAACAGGGTTGATTTCTTCTGTGGCTTCTCTACTTGGCTTGTAGTTGGCTCTCCTCTGCCTGTGTCTTCCCTCAACCTTCCCTCTGTGCCTATCTGTGTTTTAATCTCCTCTTCTTATGAAGACACCAGTCATATTGAATTAGGACACACCCTAATTCCTCATTTTAACTAAATTACATCTTGAAAAAGTCTCTGTCCAGATTCAGCTGTAACAGTTTCCACTTGTGTTATAAATACAATCGTTTTCTTTTTCCTCTGGATCTAGCCCCATTGACGGTAACTCTCTTGCATTCCTTTGACTTCTTTCCTTCTAACATTTTACTCTGTCTCTGCTCTCAGCAGATAAACGTGTTCAGAACTCTGACACCTACAAAAACACCTTCATAGAGGGCTACTTGAGCTCTTCCAGCTGCATTCCCCAAGCCCCCACCCCATACTTTCTTATCCAGTTTCTAGAACATGAAGCTTGTCCAACATTTACTTTCTTAGCCCCCATTTACCTCCACAATTGTCCATATTTCCTAAACACTTAGTACATGGACATCTGGTAAAGATCACCAATGAGCTGCAAGTTATCAGCTAGTGTAGACTGGAATTCTAGGTGTAATAAAATGTAATAAAATACTACTGGTCTTTCATTCCCCCTAGTAACACATTATTCATATCTTGGTTTCTGTGGTACTATATTTTCCCCAACCATCCATTTCTTTTCAAACTTTTTGATGGATTCTTCTTCTTCAGCCCAGCCTTTAACCCTTGATGTAACCCTGCCCCTAGGCTTCCATCTATGTGCTGAGTGTCATCATATCTAAAATTCCAACACTGTTATTTCCTTGGGAGCTTTGCTGCTGGACTTATACACTGGAATGTCTCAGAAGCAGTCCAGATCTAACATGCTCACTACTGATTGTTTTCCTCTTTTCTGACATTTAACTTTTCCTCTAGTGTTATTCCTTTTAAGGAACTGGGGTTAGGATGAGATTAAGAGGTAGCTGGAATGCTGTTCCTAGGAAGGAATGCTGTTGATCCCAACAGGAGCAAATGCCTATGAGTAGGACAGGGAGAGACAGCCATCAATGCCAATGCATAGATGTTTTTCTCATCCTTCTCAACATCATCATCACACATTTTAAGTAACCTCTTTCTAAAGTTGGCTTCGATGGGGCCCAATGAATAATTTCTCTCCTCCTGAGTTCTGTGCCAACTGAGATGTAAAATAAGGTAGATGGAAGGATAAATATCTCTGTTAATAAAAAAAAAGTTTGAAAGACATAGCTTAGGTTAAGGGATAAAGGCTTTTCTCACTGATCTCAAAAATTAGGCTGACTTGCCCTCCAAGTTACTGAAGTCAAGGCAAGCCTTTTAAGCCCAAGCACAGATAGCAACCCACCCTGCTGTGTCAGGCCTTGGAACTGTTAAGATAATGCCTGAAACAGTACAGAGAGCCTGAGCTCTCTGTGCACAAATCAACTTCCAAGGCTTCTTTGCAAAGAAAGTCATCATGAGGTTATTTGTCCATGGGTTAGATAAATCACCAAGGAAGAAGCATTAGTACCCTCCTCTTCACCTCTACCCCCAGCCCCCAAGTCTGAATTGTCACAGAGGAAACGCTTTTCAAAATTTTTGATTTATGGAGAATTAACCAGAGAAGACACATTAATTCCAACACTAAAAAGTCAAAAACATTGGCAGCCATATTTTTTCTCTAACCCGTAACCACCAAGGACTTGAATATGAGGATTCAGAGTATGAATTAAGGATTTCTGAATTCATATTTTAGTTGCCTGTATCACCAAAGGAACTGCTTAGTAATTTTACAATGAACTATCTGGTGCATGCAACTCTCAACTAACAATTTCAACTGGGATTCTGGCACCATACTGGGGAGGAGGGCCAAAGTAAGCAGCAGCCCATACAGAATATAATGCCTTTAGAAAAGTTTTTATTCTAATAAATAATAAATGATGTCTGGGTGGCTCAATTGGTTAAGTGTCTGCCTTCAGCTCAGGTAGTGATCCCAGGGTCCTGTGATGGACCCCTGCATTGGGGTCCCTGCATCAGGGAGTCTGTTTCTCCCTCTTTCTCTGCCCCTTCCCTGCTTGTGCACACACTCTTTCTCTAATAAATAAATAAAAATCTTTTTTAAAAAAGTACTTATGATGAGAACAGTCATTTTTGCCTACACCTGTAGAAAAATTTATGTTTGGGGTGCCTGGGTGGCTCAGTGGGTTAAACCTCTGCCTTAGGCTCAGGTCATGATCTCAGGGTCCTGGGATCGAGCCCCGCATCAGGCTGTCTGCTCAGCAGGGAGCCTGCTTCCTCCTCTCTCTGCCTGCCTCTCTGCCTACTTGTGATCTCTCTCTCTGTCAAATAAATAAATAAAATCTTAAAAAAAATTATGTTTGCTGATTGCAGCCAGAGATAAGTATGCTGATTTATGAAATTATGCAAGATTTTTTTTTTTCTTTCTTAGAGGAACTCTACATGCTCTGGATCAACCCATATTCCATCATAGACTATTTTAGGACTTAACTGTCAGGGGATGTAAGTTGACGTACGTAAATCTAGTCCTTTTACCTCATGGGGCCCATCAGCTCAGTGAGACAAAACTTAAGCAAGTGGAATTCAGATATTGACAGACCTCTCTTAGAGAATGGTGTTCAAAGAAAACTAGACTAATTAGAAAGAAATTAGGACTCCTGAGGAAAAAAATATTAATGAGTGAAGAGGAGCTCCCTGGGATGTAAGGATGAATCAAGTAATATGATACACTCTATTAATAGAATGAATGATAAAGATCATATGATCATCTCAATAGATGCAGAAGAAGCATTTAACAAAATATATCACATTTATATGATAAAAACCCTCAACAAACATAAGTACAGAAAAACTTACCTCAACATAATAAAGGTCACTACTATAGTCTGAATGTTTGTATTCCCCCCAACATTGTATGTTGAAAACCTAAAGCCCTAGTTAATGGTTTTAGGAGATTGGGTATTTGAGAGGTACTTAAGTCATGAAAGTGGAACCCTCATGAGTGAGGTTAGCCCTTATAAAAGAAGTCTCAGACAGGTGCTTGGCTGGCTCAGTCAATAGTGCAGAGGACTCTTGATCTCAGGTCACAAGTTCAAGTCCCAGGTTGGGTGTGAACCTCTCTAGTTCCTTTCAAATATGTGAAGACAACTAGCAAGAAGCTACTATTTTTAGAACCAGGAAGTGGACCCTCACTAGCCACTACACTGAATCTGCTAATAACATGATCTTGGAGTTCCCAGTCTCCAGAACTGTGAAAAATAAATTTTTGTTTATTATAAACCACCTAGTCTGTAGTATTTACTTACAGCAGCCCAAATGGAATAAAACTACCATATGTGGAAAGCCCACAGCTAACATGAACAAGGATGAAACTCAAAGATCTTCTAAGATCAGAAATAAGGCAAGGGTGACTATTCTTGCCATTTTTATTCAACATATTACTGGAAAACCTAACTGGAGCAATTAGGCAAGAAAAAGAAATAAAAGGCACTCAACTCAGAAAAAAAGTAAAATTATCTCTTTTTTTTTTTTTTTTTTTTTTTTTTTTAACAGGAAACATAACTGTTTATTTATTTTTTTTCAGCGTAACAGTATTCATTCTAAATTATCTCTTTTTTCAGATGACATCATCTTATAAGTAGAAAACCCTAAAGACTCCACCAAAAAAATTAGAATAAATAAATTCAATAAAATTACAGAATACAAAATCAGCACAGAAAAATTAGTTCTATTTCTATACACTAACAATAAGGAAATTTAGAAAACAATCCCCTTTTGTAGCATCAAAAAGAATAAAATATTTAGGAATAAACTTAACCAAGGAGGTGGTAGACTTGTATAGCAAAAACAACAAAACACTGATGAAAGGAAATAAAGAATATACAAATATAGAGAATCCTGTATTCATGAACTGGAAGACTTAAAATTGTTAAAATGTCCATTCTACTCAAAGCAACCTACAGATTCACTGTAATCTCCATCAAAATGTCATGACATATTTTTATAGAAATAGAAAAGACAATCTAAAAATTCATGTGGAAACACACAAACCCTGAATAGCCAAAGCAACCTTGAGAAAGAAGAACAAACCCAGAGGCCTAACACTTCCTAATAAAATATACTTTACAAGCTAAATTAATTACAACAGTGTGGTACTGACAGATAAGGACATTTAGACCAATGAAAAGGAACACAGAGCCCAAAAATAAGCCCACACATTCACAGTCAACTGGTCTTCAACAGGGTGGCAAGAATACACAACGGCAAAAGGATAGTTAACTTCAACAAATGGTGATGGGAACATTGGATATCTACACGCAAAAGTATGAAATTGGACCCTTAACTTATGCCATACACAGAAATCAACTTGAAATGAACTAAAGACTTAGATGTAATACCTGCAACTGTAAAACTCCTATAAGAAGATATGGGAAAATCTTGACATTGGTCTTGGTAATGATTTCTTGAATATGACACCAAAGCACAAGTAACAAAAACACAAATAGAAAAGTGGGACTGTATCAGACTAAAAAGCTTCAGCACAGCAAAGGAAACAATCAACAGAATAAGAAAGCACCCTATGGATTGATAGAACATATTTGCAAACTATGTATCTGATAAGAGGTTAACATCCAAAATATATAAGGAACTCATACAGTCAATAGCAACAACAAAACAAAAAACAACCCAATTAAAAACTAGGCAAAGACTTAAATAGACATTTCTCTGAAGAATACATACAAATGACCAGCAGGTATGTGAAAGGTATCTGCATTCCCGAGTTTACTACAGCATTATTCACAATAACTGAAATATGAAAACAACCTAAACACTCACCAACAGATCAATGGATAAAGAAAATTGTAGTATGTACATAAAATGGAATATTACCCAAATTAAAGACACTGGAAATTCAACCATGGGCTATGACATTAGGATATTATGCTAACTGAAATAAGCCAGTAACAGAAGGACAAACACTGTATGATTCCATTAAGTGAGGTAGCTAAGGTAGTCAAACTCATAGAAATAGAGAGTAGAATTGTGGTTTCCAGCAGTTGAAAGAGGGAAAATGAGGAATTAATATTCAATAGATACAAAGTTTCAGCTATGTAAGGTGAGTAAGTTCTATAACATTGTACATTTTGTTAATAATACACTGTGCACTTAAGAATTTGTTAAGGAGACAGATCTCATGTGAAGTATTTTTACCATACACACACACACTTCAAAGGGGCAGGAGGAAATTTTTGGAGATAATGGATATGTTATCTTTTCTTAAATTATGTTATGTTGATTATCTTGATTGTGGTAATGGTTTCACAGGTGAATATATATGTCAAGATCCATCAAATTGTATACTTTAAATGTGTGAAGTTTCTTGCATATCAATTATACATAAATAAAGCTGTTTTATAAAAAGAAGAAGGAATTGGCAGGGACAGAATAGCACAACAGTTAATGTCAAGAGATGAGAATAATTATAGAACTACAGGCAATAGCACTTTGCCACTCTTAATGTGTGAAAGTTTAGAGCATCTGAGGCCAGGGAGAAAACTCCCACCCCCCCAAAACTGTGATATCAATAAAATATATGTTGGTGGCGGGGGAAGACACCTTACGATCAGGACCAAGATTCAAACCCAGAATGTTATCATGGCTGGGGCATATAAAGAGGGCAAAATAGATTTCCAGTAGAATCAGCCAAAAAGGGAGAGGAGGGAAGAAACGCACTAATGACACTTTCTCATTATATTGCCAAGTTGCTGGTTTAAGATGATAACTTAACATATGATTATGTACTTTCCTCCATGTATTTGATTATAATAGGAACAGAAATTATAAATAATTTTATTTCAGTGTCATCCTAGGACCTTCTTCCCAACCCCTTTTTATGTTATTTTATGCAATTCTCTTTTGTATAGTTCCTCTGCATATTTGAGGATGAGAACTAAAACACCCCCTTGACACTTGTTTCATCTACTCAAAAAAGGTTGTCAGGGATGTTCTCAATTCTGTGGTTCTGTATTGTACTTAAGAAAAGACACCAAAGAAACTCCTATCTGATTTAAAACAAAAAAATACTTATTCTACACAATTGGTTCTTTTTGTCTTTTGGTTAATGAGAACAATGGAATTGACCTGGTTTCCCTTTATAGGTTTGTTGTATATGTTGTCAAATTTGGGACTTACTGGTAACAAGGATGACGGTGGCAATTAGAGTACACATTTCAACTTTGTCCACACTCTGCTTCTCTTTCTTCTTCCATTTGACTTCTAATTTTACTAACTTGCTTATTTTAAATTTCTTTATAATCTGCTTTATTATCCTTCTGGAAGAAGTGGGGGTAAAATTGAGTAAAAGTTTAGAAAAGTTTAGAAAGGTCAGAAAAAAAGTTCATTTAGGGCTCAGTGATTTGTATTTCTTCCTTTTTAAACAGTCACATAGAATGATCTTCTTTACAGATGAACTGGAAGGATATGTATTTTAAGGTATTGCTATCTCTACATTTCCCCTTCTCAACATAACTGGACTACCTGTAGGTCAAAATCAACCATGCAGAAATATAATAACTATGCTTTATTTGAGACTATGAGATTAATTCCTTATTTTAGTATTACTTCCTTGTATGGATTACCAACAGTACCCAATAGGGAAATGGGAAATACAGGAAACAGAAAACCGTGAACTTTTCCTAAAAAATAAAAATGTTAACAAGTCCTTTAAAATATAGGAGGCTGATACACAATTTGGTCTAATAATAGAAAATTAAACTTAATGAAGCAGAGTTAAGCACAAGGGAATCTTAATATCATTAGAGAATAACAAATAGATTATAATATTAAGAACAGGATTATAATTATGAGACAAATGTATTTACAAATATTAAGGAAATCTGAAATCAAGAGTATCTGTACAGGCTTTTTTTTTATCTCTTTGATCATTTTAAAAGTGTAGATGTTTTCAATTTTTAAGGCATCAGATGGTTGAAGGATTATAGTAAATTAAATCAAGGGACCATATTTGGAGGGATGTTTCTTCTTCATAAATATCTCCATAGATATTATTCTGTTATCCTCATCTGTCAATGGCATAATACCTACAACTCTAAATAATAAATTTAGGATTATATTTTCGTCAAAAGCATGAAGAATGTAGGTCTATTACAGTGATCATTTACTTAACACATGGAGATGCTTTGAAATCAAAATTAATGTCTATTTTAAAGAGGTACTTTAAAAACTTCAGTACTGCTTTTCTGGTGCATCAAATGCATTGGACACTGTCATATTTAAATACAGATACTAAGACAAAGAATAATAGTAAAATGAAATTTTAAAGACTTAATAAATAACCAAAATATTTTGAGGGGTATGTTAATTGCATCATTCCTCAAAATGTGGAAAGCATAAATTGCACTTAAATTTAAAAATTCAAGTTTTTTAAAAAAATTTACTTCTGACACTGGAACACAAATGACAAGAGTACAAGAATTAGGGGTGCCTGGGTGACTCAGAGTGTTAAATCTTTGCCTTTGGCTCAGGTCATGATCTCAGGGTCCTGGGATCGAGCCCCACATTAGGCTCTCTGCTCAGCGGGGAGCCTGCTTCCTCCTCTCTCTCTGCCTGTCTCTCTGCCTACTTGTGATCTCTCTGTTAAATAAGTAAATAAAATCTTTAAAAAAAAAAAGAGTAGAAAAGTTTTATAGTAGACCAAGCCATCCTATATTTCTCACAGTGATTTGTTACCCTAAAGAGTTTGATTTTAATATTCTAGACTGTGGCATTAATTGCTTATATTTTCATTTTAGAAAGGTCATTTTAGAGTTATTTCTCCAATGCCCTCAACATTTGTTAAGTTAAGAAATTTTGTGAATTCAGTAATCTTTTTTGGTGGTTACTCCCTCTTCCTGGTCTATTGCCACTTCCTTAATTTGGATCCTTTTTATCACTTCCTGGGCAATTGTAACAATACCAATAAGCATCCCAGTATGCAGTCTTGTAGCATATAAATCGGTGTCCAACTAAACTCTAGAATGATCCTTCTATGAAGCAAATATAATCTGCAAGTATCATTACCTAGAAGATTGAAGTCAGTCACTTCAAATTAATAAATAAGGCCCTGTGTGATCCAGCAGAGTTGTGTGTTGGCTCACCCATCACGCATAACCCATTCTAACATAATTCTAAAATGCCTTTGAATACTACAGAGGGGGGTGCCTGGGTGGCTCAGTTGTTAAGCATCTGCTTTTGGCTCAGGTCATAATCCCAGAGTCCTGGGATGGAGTCCTGCAACCGGCTCCCTGCTCGGTAGGAAGCCTGCTTCTCCCTCTCTCACTCCCACTGCTGGTGTTCCCTCTCTTGCTGTGTCTCTCTCTGTTAAATAAATAAATAAAATCTTAATAAATAAATAAATAAATAAATATTATAGAGGATGGAGACATAAAAACCGGTACTTTCAGACTCAGATTTAGTTTAGATTTCTCCAGTTAGGTGTAAATATTCAAGACTTTGATTTGCAAGTGAATTTGAGGAGAAGAAAGGTGCGACAAAAAGTATGCATTTTTAAAATATAAAGATGTAGATGGTATATACAAATTAGTATGATTATGGAGCAGGGAGATGTAGTTGTGAATTCCTGATTTTGCAGGTGGTTTCTTGAAGTAGAAGTCTTCTTAATCAAGGCAGAGGTAACATTTTTCTAGAGCCTGTAGCTGTGGTGGAAGATCCCTGATTCTTCAGCTTTCTGTCCATAACAGAGGCTTGAATTCCCTTGATTTGGGGAGTTATTCCCAGAATGTAATAGCTAGCGTGTTTCATTATATTAACCTATAACCTAAGTAGATCTTGAGCTTAAACTAGCTCAAAACTCATTTTGTCTGCAACAAAACCCCCTCACCTACTAGACATAATTAATGTTTAAAGTACAGGTGGACAATAAAAAAGGAAATAAGATTCTGAGATTAGGTATTTGACTTGGTTGGGTTTAAGAGCAGCAAAATTCTGGTTACATTTAGAAAGTGGAGCACTGGTAATCCATGTTATGCAGAACTAAATATTTACTAAGATTTTTACCTAAGGTTGTCTACAATGAAATGCATATTAAAAATAAGGCTTGCATTTCATTACAGACAACCTCAGGTGAAAATTTTAGTAAATATTTAGTTCTACATGATAATCTCAGAATCTTATTTCTGAATCTATGCCCCAACCTTCATGTAAGAGACCTAGCATGGCTGTGCATTCGACTATCACTGTTATTCAACATACACGGTTGAGATTCTACTTTTAATTTTTAATTATACCAACCTAATGCAATAACAAATAAGTGTCTTTCAGGATAGGCACAGAAACACATATTTCTCTGGATAGGTCTGTATAAGCTGCTAATTTAAACCCGATGCTATCACCTTTTTTTTTTATATATATATTCTGCAGTGTAGTTACCAATGGCCAACTCAAACCACCGTCCTTGTATCTCTTATGTTTATGCCTTATGTTTTGTGTGTGTGTGTGTGTGTGTGTGTGTGTGTGTGTGTTGGCAGCCATTCACTCTGCTTGGAGCATATATTTGGAACGAATATGACTGTTAGATTGGAATGGCAGTGATTACATATTTGCTAGAAATAAGGTTCATTACTGATTGTTTCTGAAACTTGAACACTCCAAGTGAATAAACTTTGAGCAATATACCCGATCAATGTTTGAATATATCTATATGTGGATTCATGTATGGGTGTCACCTAAAGATTTGGCCTGTAGAGCAGGGATCTGTAAGCAAGATTAGATGACTGGCGATAAGGAGGTTTGGGGAAATGTTACATGGAGAACTTCTGAGAATAGATCAAGAGTAAGTATAAGGTTATCTGTGAATGTTCACCAAAAGGTTCCCTTTACAAAGTTTTTTTTTTTTTTTTAAATTTTCATTTCATCTATTTGACAGAGAGAGAGATCACAAGTAGGCAGAGAGGCAGGCAGAGAGAGAGGAGGAAGCAGGCTCCCTGCAGAGCAGAGAGCCCGATGCGGGGCTCGATCCCAGAACCCTGAGATCATGACCTGAGCTGAAGGCAGCGGCCCAATCCACTGAGCCACACAGGCGCCCCCTTTTACAAAGATTTTAATAATTGGGAGGATCAAATGATGCACTTTGTGGATGTCAACTTCTTTTTCAAGACACTTCAATGATTGTCCAGTGAGCACATGAACAAATTGATCATGATGTTGGGAATGGAAATATAAAAAGACTTAAAAGAGAGTCTCTTCAATAAATGGTGCTGGGAAAACTGGACAGCTACATGTAGAAGAATGAAACTCAACCATTCTCTTACACCATACACAAAGATAAACTCAAAATGGATAAAAGACCTCAATGTGAATCAGGAATCGATCAAAATCCTACATGAGAACAAAGGCAGTAATCTCTTCAACATCGACCACTGCGACTTCTTTTAAGATATGTCTCCAAAGACAAAGGAAACAAAAATGAAAATGAGCTTTTGGGACTTGTTTAAGATCAAAAACTTCTGCACAGCAAAGGAAATAGTCAACAAAACAAAGAGGCAACCCACAACCCACGAAAGATATTCACAATGACACTACAGACAAAGGGCTGATATCCAAGATCTATAAAGAACTCCTCAAACTCAACACACACAAAACAGATAATCACATCAAAAAATGGGTAGAAGACATGAACAGACACTTTTCCAAAGAAGACATACAAATGGCTAACAGACACATGAAAAAATATTCATCATCATTAACCATCAGGGAAATTCAAATCAAAACCCCATTGAGATACCACCTTATGCCAGTTAGAATGGTCAAAATTAACAAGACAGGAACCAACAAGTATTGGAGAGGATGTGGAGAGGAGAACCCTCTTACACTGTTGGTGGGAGTGCAAGTTGGTGCAGCCACTTTGCAAAACAGTGTGGAGATCCATGTTTCCGCCTCTTTCTCTGCCTGTTCTCTGCCTACTTGTGATCCTCTTTGCCAAATAAATAAATAAAATCTTAAAAACAAAAAAACAAAAAACCATAGTCTTGGGATGCCTTGGTGGCTCAGTCAGTTAAGCATCCAGTTCTTGGTTTCATCTCAGGTCATGATCTCAGAGGAATGACATCAAGCCCCACATTGGGTTCTGTGCTCAGTGAGGAGTCTCCTTGAGACTCTCTCTCTTTCCTTCTCCATTTTCACCTCCCCCAACTTGTGTGCTTTCTCTCTTTCTCCGCCCCCCTTCTCTCTCATTCTCAAATAAAAAGAAATAAATATTTATAAACACAATCATGTACGAGCTGCGAAACTCCAGCTTTCTAATATGCAGTGCTGTCATACAGGATATGTTCTGAACCATGAACAGATATATGATGCCTTTTCTCTAATGATGAGTATACATGAGACAAAGAGACAAGGGGTTAAAGTAAGATTAGCGCTTCTCACTATTACTAAGAATTATTATAGAATGGTAGTTAATTCCATGCTTTGCATGGAATCTAGTACAAAATTGCCTGAGTTTGAATCTCAGTTTGACCACCTATAGCTAGGTGATCCTACAAATTACTTAACATTTGTCTTAGTTTTCTAATCTGTAAAAGGGGATAAGAATAGTACTATGGATTACATAAATCAATAGATGTTAATCACTTTGGAGAATACCCAACACATAATAATATATGTAGTACTATGAAAGTGCTTGCTATTACTATCACCCAAATGTCACAAATTAGTTACCAATTATTACCAATTAATCACAAATTTTAGCTTCCCATCTTCATGGTTTGAGGCTTTGCTAGATTAAAAAAATAAAAATAAAAACAAAACAAAACAAAACAAAAAACGCTTTAGAACACAATAAGAGAATGCTTCCATTTGGGATACAATCATTTCATTGACCTAGAAGTTGAGATTTACCAGTTGATCCTTTTGGGGTTATCATGGCAACATTAGGCAATAACAGAGAGTACTGTTGGTTAGAGTAATTGATCCCGGCTATCAAGGGAAAAATTGTTTCTGCTACACAGTGGAGCAAGGAAGAACATGTCTGGAAACCAAAAAGTCCTTTGGGGTGCTGTCATAACTAGTAGTTAAAGTACTGAAGACATGAGCAACCTAATTCAGGCAGAATCACAGGAAGCTCAGGCCCCTTAGAAATAAAGGTTTGGGTCACCTCACAAATATATAAGCTCCAATGCATTGAAGCGCCGGCTGTGGACAGTGGGAACATAAAATGGATAGTGGAGGAATAAAGTTATAAATATCAACTGTAGCCTCATGAACAGCTAGAGAAACGAGGGCAGGATCAGTTTTGTGTGCTTTTTACCAATTTTCTTTTTTATTCTCTTTGTTTCTGTTTCTATTTTATATAGACAGTGGTGGTGGCAGCAAATTCTGTGATTTACTCCAAATTCTACAGTCTATCAAAATATGTTTGTGGTTGACGTTGAAGAGAAATCAAGATGGCACTCAGATAGAGGCAGTGAATGCTCAGTGATTGCAAATCACCAAGCATTGTTTGTGGAAGCAGCAAGAATGACTCATAGGCAAGATCTATTCCCTACATCAGAGGAGAGACTGGGACAGAAAGAGACTGGATAGAACCTAGTGGAGCTCCTTATAGGCTATTCAAGACCAAATGCCCAGACCCTTGATAAATGTGTGCTGATGTTTTGGGAAACAACACTACAAGTCCACATTGAACAATTCATCCTAGTGATATAGGGTGGACTGACCCTTGCACAGGGAGGCTAATGCAGAGCTAGACAGAAAGGAGGACGGGAGGAACGTTAGGGCAGGGATGGAGCCCATGAGCTCTGAACTTAATAACATTTAATAGCAGTTGTAATTCCGTCTGTCATTTGGGAACGTTCAGTAAGTTCTCGTTGACTGTTGTAGCCTGTTCTCTATTCTCTGTGGTGCTATTATGAATTAAGAAGGAAAGCTTGTGAGATTTGATCTGGAGGCCAAATTGAGGCTGATAGCGCTGATTGCCAGCAGAGGAAAGCACTTACCAAATGAGTGATGGTATGGTAACTGGCAGCAGGGGCTGCTACTAGGAGCCAAAAGGAGGAGCGGGAAGGGGAAATTCATAAAGGAACTCATCACACATGCATGAAAGGGTGCCCTTAAAATTTAGAGAGAGGTCAGCGATATTTTGTTGGGGGATCAAGCTAATGGAAACTTGAGCACAATACTTAATGGCAACAAGTGCCATAGCTATAGGTGTGGGAAGGCAGAACATTTTGGCTTTGCATTAGTTTTCCTGTTTAATTCTTAACAAAGATTCGAAGAGGTAATATTTATCTTACTCAGGCTACCGATAAAGCTACCAAGATTCATAAAAGGTGGCGTTCCCAAAGTCACAAAGCTATGAAGTAGTAGAGTCAAGATTTGAATTAGAATTTTCTTGACCTCAATGCTAGGAAATCTTACCAATTCAGATAATTTAACACTTATATTTCTCATTACCATTCATGTTGGTAATTGGGCTCTTGAGACTATTTCAGGCAGTTTGCTAGTTAAAAAAAAATAGGGGCACCTGGGTGGCTCAGTGGGTTAAGCCTCTGCCTTTGGCTCAGGTCATGATCTCAGGGTCCTGGGATCAAGCCCCACATCAGGCTCAGCAGGGAGCCTGCTTCCCTGACCCCCACCTCTCTCTGCCTGCCTCTCTGCCTACTTGTGATCTCACTCTCTCTCTCTCACTCTCTCTCTCTCTTTGTCAAATAAATAAATAAAATCTTTAAAAAAATACTTTAACACATTGGTTCTCCAAGTTTGCCATACACTGAATTTCCTGAGGAGCTATAAAAAATAGTGATGCTTGGATCTCACCCCCGGAGATTTTTTTTTTTTTAATTTATTTATTTGACAGAGAGAGATCACAAGTAGGCGGAGAGGCAAGCAGAGAGAGAGGAGGAAGCAGGCTCCCTGCTGAGCAGAGAGCCCGATGCGGGGCTCGAGCCCAGGACCCTGAGACCATGACCTGAGCCGAAGGCAGAGGCCTTAACCCACTGAGCCACCCAGGCGCCCCTCACTCCAGGAGATTTTGATTTAATGGGTATAGTGTGCAGCCAGGACATTGGAATTTTACAAGGTCTCCCAGGTGATTCTAAAATGTGGCAAGTTTTGAAAACCAATGCATTGACATGTTGGTGGAGAGAACAGTTAATAGCATTTCTTTTCAAGAAATTTGTGCCTGACTGAACTTGATCGTCAGGCTGCCTGGTGACATGGTCCAAATTGGCTAGGAGAATGAGGGTGATCCTATTAGAATGATTTCTTACTAAATATATCACTAAATGATCAGAAGAAATAGTACTTGACACACAGTAGGTGTTGCATAAGAGATATTGCTTGACTTAAGTCACTTAACAAGTGATGGTAGAAGTCTTTTTTTTTTTAAGATTTTATTTATTTGACAGAGAGAAATCACAAGAGAGGCAGGCAGAGAGAGAGGAAGGGAAGCAGGCTCTCCGCTGAGCAGAGAGCCCGATGCAGGACTCGATCCCAGGACCCTGAGATCATGACCTGAGCCGAAGGCAGCGGCTTAACCCACTGAGCCACCCAGGCGCCCCGATGGTAGAAGTCTTTAACAGGTATGCCTCAATAGATAAAGAAACATGAATCCAGTTAGAGCACAGAGGGTAGGAATGAGGACACCAGAGTTAGGATTCAGGTTTCCTAGGTTCAGATCTGGCTTCTTTCACTCATAAGCTCTGTAAACTTGGGCACATTTTTTCACCTCATGTGCTCAAATGCTCTCGTCTGTAAATTGGAGGTAATAATAGTATTACTTCCTGATGAGGTAATAGAAGTATTTACTTCATAAAATTGATGTGAAAATAAAAGAGCCAACGGCTTAGGAGAGTGAGGAACATAGCAGGCAGCACATCTGTGCTGAGTTCAATTATTTACAAGTGAAACATTTTGGCAGCATTGTTTCATAAGGATTTAAAATTTTCCCATTTATCTTTGCTAGTCTTTTTATTTTCATTTGATCATATGTACAATCACATCTATTGAAAATCTTGCTAAGATATATATGCATTTAGTAAAGTTCTCGTCTAGCTCACCCACTTTGAAACATTTGAATCTGAAATCGTAAATAAGATATTTTATTATCATGAAACATCAACAGATCAGCTCTGAGCACGATTTTTGTCTCACCTCATGTGGTAAATTATAGTTTTTCTTATTTTATAGTATATAAAGTAATATAAATTTTCTCCCACTGATGAAGTATAAAGAAATATTGATTCATTTATTCAATCAAAAAGTGGGAAGCAGCAAAGACAATGCAAAATGACTTATATTTGCAAAAAAAGTAACTTTTAAAGATAAGAAAAAAGTGAAATTTTCAGTATTTTCTTTTCTTCAAATAATTTTAATGGAGGAAAAGGCAAAAACAAACCCTAACAGAGAACACAATAGAAAATTAACTCAGATTCCAATTATCAAGGGATGTCTAAAAAGATTTTATTAATTCAATATACATGGAGCAGATAAATATAGATTTAAATTTCAATTGTTCTGGTTATCTTATCCAACTTGCAACCTCCAAACTCTTGAAAATCTTACCAGTCATAACTTTGGTTCTTTTAAACTAAGAATTTCAGTGTCAGAATTATCAATTAAGGATGTCACAGACCTACTGAACAGAATTTAAAATTTTGATGATTGCAACTCTGCATCCCATATTCTAATAAACATGAAATTCTGCTGATATCAGGATGCAAGTTTAATATTAACTGCAAATTATAAAATATGGATTTGCTGACTCTGAATTCATAATCTTATATTTTACCATATTTGAATATGAAAGTTATGTGAAGCAAAAATTTTTTTTAAGATTTTATTTATTTATTCGACAGAGAGAGAGAGATCACAAGCAGGCAGGGAGGCAGGCAGAGAGAGAGAGGGAAGCAGGCTCCCCGCTGAGCAGAAAGCCTGATGCTGGGCTCGATCCCAGGATCCCAAGACCATGACCCAAGCTGAAGGCAGAGGCTTAACCCACTGAGCCACACAGGCACCCCAAGCAAAATATTTTTTAGTAATAAACTGGTACCAATCACATGTCATCTTATATGGACTCATTTTAGGAGTAGGGGAAAAAAAAAAGGAAAGAAACTCCTGCCATTTCATTAAAAATTCAGCATTATTAAGTCTGGGTAGAATTTTAAAAATTAGATAACTTATAACGATGATTTTAAACCACTTTTTTATCCTAAAGTTAAGATATCTCAAAGCATTTTTAATGAATTGGAATCAGTAGATTCAATGATGAGAATAGACTTAACTTCCTAGAAAATACCAAAAAGTTTATCATTACTATTTTTTTATTTGTTTATTTGATAGACAGAGATCACAAGTAGGCAGAGAGGCAGGCAGAGAGGGAGGGAGGAAGCAGGCTCCCTGCTGAACACAGAACATGATGCAGGGCTCGATCCCAGGACCCTGGGATCATGACCTGAGCAGAAGGCAAAGACTTTAACCCATGAGCCACCCAGGCACCCCTATCATTACCATTTTTAATCAAAGACTGGAAAGTTTCAAAGAAACACAATTCATAGCCAAACATATTCTGTGAAACCTGATGGCAATATTACAGAAATTACATTCCAGATTGCAATGTCCTCATAAGAAGAATGACAATTTTAAGCATGGCAACTTTGGAAAAATGTTGGGCTTTGGTACAGCAACAAAATATATCTGTCTATTGGTCCATTTGTAAATTTAGCACTTTCAACCATATAAACATGAGAGGTATCCATGCAATTGTGTAGCTTAATTATTACCTGTATCCTCAAACTGGTTTAACTTAATTATCATCTTCATTATCATCATTTATTATAATCTCAGGGACTTTAATGTAATCGGTTTAGCTCTAGAATCTCAAGAAATACATTGGAGATTACTCCATGCCAAAAGCACCGAACGGACAAATAGTACAAGGTGGGATTAGGAGAGACTTCCAACTCCCTTTCTGGTTCTAAACCATACTCTAGGGATCACAAACATGAATGATAGTTTTGATCACATTGTAATTTTGATCATTGAGAAATGGTCATAACCCTTATTTTCTACCGATTTTTACATTGAAGTATAATTTATATAGAGGTAGATGGTTGCGACAAATAGATATCACTGTTTAAACCACTTTTAAAGTGTGGAAGATTTTCTTTACTCTAGAAGGTTCCTTTTCTAGTCATTCCTCACACTTGCTCTACAAGAAGGCAAAAACTATTTGGGTTTCTTTCATCACAGTTTAGTTCTTGTCTGTTGCAGAACTTCACATGAATGAGTCTTGCTTAGAAGAATGTCTGTAAGATACTTCTATTTTCTTTTGTATTTCAGTGGCCTCTTTCTTTCCTATGGTGTATTACTATTGCAGTATGCAAACATACTATGATTTCTTTATCCATTTTTCTATTGATGGACATTTGGGTTTTTTCTAGTTTGGAATTTTTATTATTCAAACTGCTGTTAAAAACATTCTAATACAAGTTTCTCTCTCTCTTTTTTAAACCTTGGAAATCTGTTTTTCTTTCTTTTGCTAAATATCTGGAAGTGGATTTTCAGGGTCACAAGGTAGATAATATGTTTAACTTCTTTTTTTAAACCTGCTAAATTTAATCTTACTTTTTTTATTCTTGAGTTGAAGGAATCCTTTTATTCACAATAAAAGTCTTTAGTCAGATATAGGTAGTGCAAACATTTTCTCTCAGCCTGTACTTTACATACCTGTTTTCTTAATGGTACTTACTAATAAATAAGCATTTTTAATTTTGATGAAACATCATTTTTCTTTCTCTCTTGGTTAGTTCTTCTATGTCATGTCTGAGATATATTCGTCAAACTCAAGGTCTTCTAGGCTTCCTTTTAAAATATTTATACTTTTCCCTTATGACAAAACTAGTATAATCATTTTCACTTAACACATGAAGGATATGATCAAATACTTGCCTGAAGTTTCACATTACTTGAACCAGGACTTGAACTCATGCAATTTTTACTTATTACAACTAGCTAGACTTCCACTGATTTATGCTATATCAGGGAAAATATAATCAAAGGTTTACATGCTCTTTTGAGTTTTGAATATTTTTTCAAGGAGCGTTTGTTACTATATTTTTGAACATTTATGTTGTATAGAGAACAGTTTGGGAAAAGCATGCTCAATACAGTCATTGACTGAATTAAAGTTCTAAAATAGAAACAGAAATGTGACATTCTACTTTTTTTTTTTTAATTAATTAATTTATTTTTTCAGCGTAAGAGTATTCATTGTTTTTGCACAACACCCAGTGCTCCATGCAATACGTGCCCTCCCTATTACCCACCACCTTGTTCCCCCAACCTCCCACCCCTGCCCCTTCAAAACCCTCAGGTTGTTTTTCAGAGTCCATAGTCTCTTATGGTTCGCCTCCCCTTCCAGTTTCCCTCAACTTCCTTCTCCTCTCCATCTCCCAATGTCCTCCATGTCATTTGTTATGCTCCACAAATAAGTGAAACCATATGATACATTATATGTTTATTAAAAAAAAAAAGAAAGGATGAATACCCAACTTTTGTAGCAACATGGACGGGACTGGAAGTGATTATGCTGAGTGAAATAAGTCAAGCAGAGAGAGTCAAGTATCATATGGTTTCACTTATTTGTGGAGCATGACATTCTACTTCTTAACAGTCTTATCCAATGGCCTAGTATTTTGGAAATACATTACAGTGTTCCATAGACCTTACAGATTTCTGTGTGTTCTCAGGTCCAAGAAAGGTGTATTGTCTCTTTATTGTTCAGATTTTCTTCTTAGATCATCCTTTATATAGTTACCAGCAAGGTGGCTCCCTGACCTCCTGAATCTTTCAGGCATTACTAATCCTAAAAGGAAGTGTTTATCTATTGCTGTGAGTACAATACGGAAAACATTCCAGGAGAGTTGTAACAGTAGTTGACTTCATTTGTCAATGCTTTTCTCTTGAGCTCTTCTGGAGTACAGGATTGCCAAATAAAGATACAACATGGCCAGTCACAAAATAGTTTCAAATATATATATATATATATATATATATATATATATATATATATAGTATAAGTATGTTCCATGCAATATTTGGAATTTACTTATATTTACAGGGTGTTATCTGAAATTCAAAATTAACTGGGTATCTTGTATATTTATTTGTTGAACTCAGCAATCTTAGGGGGCTAACATAAGCCAAGTGTGGTGCTTGGCTTATGGAAAGAGAACTTTCCTAATTTAACATAAGACCTCTATGTCTTTAATATGGATGTGTCATGGATTCCAGATTTCCCCTTTGCTGGAGAGTGATTGTCAGCAGTGTAAATTGCATAACCCATAAGAAAGGAAAAAAAGCCTACCTTGGAGAACAACAGTGCATTCATAAAAATATTTAAAGGTTTTCTAAGGATATTTTGCACTCCTAATAGGGAGTGGTAAAGTATCCTATTATACTATATTATTATTACAACCAGCAGGAACAAGTAGTAGAATGAAGATGAAAATACCAAAATCTTTCACATTAAAGCAAATTTAAGTTTAAAATCATGGGATGAAACTTAATTAAGTGCCAGAAGGTATACTAACATAATGTTGAGTTTGCAAATTTAAATACAC
This sequence comes from Meles meles, assembly GCF_922984935.1. Lineage (NCBI taxonomy): Eukaryota > Metazoa > Chordata > Mammalia > Carnivora > Mustelidae > Meles > Meles meles. The sequence continues at coordinate 159,317,057 of NC_060067.1, forward strand.
AAAAGCAAGGCAATCTAGACACTAAAAGTTCCGTAGCAACATTAACTCACCCACATCATACATAGTGCGTAATAAAGTTAACATTTAGCAACTAGAAATGTCATTCATAACACAAAATATGTGCAACTCAAGATCATTAACATTTTCCATATTTTTATGCTATTTCATAGGTTCAATATTCTCATTACACTAATGTGGAGAGAACTACTCAGTTGTAGAGTTAAAAATTCTTTGAAAACATATTTGTTTATTTCACAGTCTTTCATTAAAGTCATAATCAACTTGGGTTGCATGTTGTTTCAGCAACAGAAAAAAAACATTTTTTACATTTAGAGAATGTTAACTACAGTGTAAATCTTTAATTTTTCACTTACTAAAACTATTTCAAACTTCCTGTATTTATAGTTACTATTCTAAAAAACATATCATCATTTATTATTCTAGTATTGTTCTGATATTTTAATAAAAACTGGAGTGGGCTCATAATATGGTGAACCTCACCATGTCACTTAGTGTGTGACCAAGTGTAAGTTACTTCATCTTTCTGAGTCTCAGTGTCTTTTTTTTTTTTTTTTTTTGGACTTCCAGCCTTTTTATTTCCATTTTATTTATTTTTTCAGCATAACAGTATTCATTCTTTTTGAACAACACCCAGTGCTCCATGCAAAACGTGCCCTCCCCATTACCCACCACCTGTTCCCCCAACCTCCCACCCCTGACCCTTCAAAACCCTCAGGTTGTTTTTCAGAGTCCATAGTCTCTTATGGTTCGCCTCCCCTCCCCAATGTCCATAGCCCGCTCCCCCTCTCCCAACCCCACCTCCCCCCAGCAACCCCCAGTTTGTTTTGTGAGATTAAGAGTCATTTATGGTTTGTCTCCCTCCCAATCCCATCTTGTTTCCTTGATTCTTCTCCTATCCTCCTACCCCCCCATGTTGCTTCTCCATGTCCTCATATCAGGGAGATCATATGATAGTTGTCTTTCTCCGATTGACTTATTTCACTAAGCATGATACCCTCTAGTTCCATCCACGTCGTCGCAAATGGCAAGATTTCATTTCTTTTGATGGCTGCATAGTATTCCATTGTGTATATATACCACATCTTCTTGATCCATTCATCTGTTGATGGACATCTAGGTTCTTTCCATAGTTTGGCTATTGTAGACATTGCTGCTATAAACATTCGGGTACACGTGCCCCTTCGGATCACTATGTTTGTATCTTTAGGGTAAATACCCAGTAGTGCAATTGCTGGGTCATAGGGTAGTTCTATTTTCAACATTTTGAGGAACCTCCATGCTGTTTTCCAGAGTGGTTGCACCAGCTTGCATTCCCACCAACAGTGAAGGAGGGTTCCCCTTTCTCCGCATCCTCGCCAGCATCTCTCATTTCCTGACTTGTTCATTTTAGCCATTCTGACTGGTGTGAGGTGATATCTCATTGTGGTTTTGATTTGTATTTCCCTGATGCCGAGTGATGTGGAGCACTTTTTCATGTGTCTGTTGGCCATCTGGATGTCTTCTTTGCAGAAATGTCTGTTCATGTCCTCTGCTCATTTCTTGATTGGATTGTTTGTTCTTTGGGTGTTGAGTTTGCTAAGTTCCTTATAGATTTTGGATACTAGCCCTTTATCTGATATGTCGTTAGCAAATATCTTCTCCCATTCTGTCAGTTGTCTTTTGGTTTTGTTAACTGTTTCCTTTGCTGTGCAAAAGCTTTTGATCTTGATGAAGTCCCAATAGTTCATTTTTGCCCTTGCTTCCCTTGCCTTTGCCGTTGTTCCTAGGAAGATGTTGCTGCAGCTGAGGTCGAAGAGGTTGCTGCCTGAATTCTCCTCAAGGATTTTGATGGATTCCTTTCTCACATTGAGGTCCTTCATCCATTTTGAGTCTATTTTCGTGTGTGGTGTAAGGAAGTGGTCCAATTTCATTTTTCTGCATGTGGCTGTCCAATTTTCCCAGCACCATTTATTGAAGAGGCTGTCTTTTTTCCATTGGACATTCTTTCCTGCTTTGTCAAAGATTAGTTGACCATAGAGTTGAGGGTCGATTTCTGGGCTCTCTATTCTGTTCCACTGATCTATGTGTCTGTTTTTGTGCCAGTACCATGCTGTCTTGATGATGACAGCTTTGTAATAGAGCTTGAAGTCCGGAATTATGAGGCCACCGACTTTGGCTTTCTTTTTCAATATTCCTTTGGCTATTCGAGGTCTTTTCTGGTTCCATATAAATTTTAGGATTTATGGTTTGTCTCCCTCCCAATCCCATCTTGTTTCATTTATTCTTCTCCTATCCCCCTACCCCCCCATGTTGCTTCTCCATGTCCTCATATCAGGGAGATCATATGATAGTTGTCTTTCTCCGATTGACTTATTTCACTAAGCATGATACGCTCTAGTTCCATCCACGTCGTCGCAAATGGCAAGATTTCATTTCTTTTGATGGCTGCATAGTATTCCATTGTGTATATATACCACATCTTCTTGATCCATTCATCTGTTGATGGACATCTAGGTTCTTTCCATAGTCTGGCTATTGTAGACATTGCTGCTATAAACATTCGGGTACACGTGCCCCTTCGGATCACTATGTTTGTATCTTTAGGGTAAATACCCAGTAGTGCAATTGCTGGGTCATAGGGTAGTTCTATTTTCAACATTTTGAGGAACCTCCATGCTGTTTTCCAGAGTGGTTGGACCAGCTTGCATTCCCACCAACAGTGGAGGAGGGTTCCCCTTTCTCCACATCCTCTCCAGCATCTGTCATTTCCTGACTTGTTAATTTTAGCCATTCTGACTGGTGTGAGGTGATATCTCATTGTGGTTTTGATTTGTATTTCCCTGATGCCGAGTGACGTGGAGCACTTTTTCATGTGTCTGTTGGCCATCTGGATGTCTTCTTTGCAGAAATGTCTGTTCATGTCCTCTGCCCATTTCTTGATTGGATTGTTTGTTCTTTGGGTGTTGAGTTTGCTAAGTTCCTTATAGATTTTGGATACTAGCCCTTTATCTGATATGTCATTTGCAAATATCTTCTCCCATTCTGTCAGCTGTCTTTTAGTTTTGTTAACTGTTTCCTTTGCTGTGCAAAAGCTTTTGATCTTGATGAAATCCCAATAGTTCATTTTTGCCCTTGCTTCCCTTGCCTTTGCCGTTGTTCCTAGGAAGATGTTGCTGCGGCTGAGGTCGAAGAGGTTGCTGCCTGCGTTCTCCTCAAGGATTTTGATGGATTCCTTTCTCACATTGAGGTCCTTCATCCATTTTGAGTCTATTTTCGTGTGTGGTGTAAGGAAGTGGTCCAATTTCATTTTTCTGCATGTGGCTGTCCAATTTTCCCAGCACCATTTATTGAAGAGGCTGTCTTTTTTCCATTGGACATTCTTTTTGGCTTTGTCGAAGATTAGTTGACCATAGAGTTGAGGGTCTATTTCTGGGCTCTCTGTTCTGTTCCATTAATCTATGTGTCTATTTTTGTGCCAGAACCATGCTGTCTTGACTCTTAATCTCACAAAACAAACTGGGGGTTGCTGGGGGGAGGTGGGATTGGGAGAGGGGGAGCGGGCTATGGACATTGGGGAGGGGAGGCGAACCATAAGAGACTATGGACTCTGAAAAACAACCTGAGGGTTTTGAAGGGTCAGGGGTGGGAGGTTGGGGGAACAGGTGGTGGGTGATGGGGAGGGCACGTTTTGCATGGAGCACTGGGTGTTGTGCAAAAAGAATGAATACTGTTACGCTGAAAAAATTAATAAAAAGGGAAAAAAATTTAGGATTATTTGTTCCATTTCTTTGAAAAAAATGGATGGTATTTTGATAGGGATTGCATTAAATGTGTAGATTGCTTTAGGTAGCATAGACATTTTCATAATATTTATTCTTCCAATCCAGGAGCATGGAACATTTTTCCATTTTTTTGTGTCTTCCTCAATTTCTTTCATGAGTACTTTATAATTTTCTGTGTATAGATTCTTAGTCTCTTTGGTTAGGTTTATTCCTAGGTATCTTATAGTTTTGGGTACAATTGTAAATGGGATTGACTCCTTAATTTCTCTTTCTTCAGTCTTGTTGTTGGTGTACAGAAATGCAACTGATTTCTGTGCATTGATTTTATATCCTGACACTTTACTGAATTCCTGGACAAGTTCTAGCAGTTTTGGAGTGGAGTCTTTTGGGTTTTCCACATATAGTATCATATCATCTGCGAAGAGTGATCGTTTGACTTCTTCTTTACCAATTTGGATGCCTTTAATTTCTTTTTGTTGTCTGATTGCTGAGGCTAGGACTTCTAGTACTATGTTGAATAGCAGTGGTGATAATGGACATCCCTGCCGTGTTCCTGACCTTAACGGAAAAGCTTTCAGTTTTTCTCCATTGAGAATGATATTTGCAGTGGGTTTTTCATAGATGGCTTTGATAATATTGAGGTATGTGCCCTCTATCCCTACACTTTGAAGAGTTTTGATCAGGAAGGGATGCTGTACTTTGTCAAATGCTTTTTCAGCATCTATTGAGAGTATCCTATGGTTCTTGTTCTTTCTTTTATTAATGTGTTCTATCACATTGATTGATTTGCGGATGTTGAACCAACCCTGCAGCCCTGGAATAAATCCCACTTGATCGTGGTGAATAATCCTTTTAATGTACTGTTGAATCCTATTGGCTAGTATTTTGGCGAGAATTTTTGTGTCTGTGTTCATCAAGGATATTGGTCTGTAGTTCTCTGTTTTGATGGGATCCTTGTCTGGTTTTGGGATCAAGGTGATGCTGGCCTCATAAAATGAGTTTGGAAGTTTTCCTTCCATTTCTATTTTTTGGAACAGTTTCAGGAGAATAGGAATTAGTTCTTCTTTAAATGTTTGGTAGAATTCCCCTGGGAAGCCGTCTGGCCCTGGGCTTTTGTTTGTTTGGAGATTTTGGATGACTGTTTCAATCTCCTTACTGGTTATGGGCCTGTTCAGGTTTTCTATTTCTTCCTGGTTCAGTTGTGGTAGTTTATATGTCTCTAGGAATGCATCCATTTCTTCCAGATTGTCAAATTTGTTGGCGTAGGGTTGCTCATAGTATGTTCTTATAATTGTCTGTATTTCTTTGGTGTTAGTTGTGATCTCTCCTCTTTCATTCATGATTTTATTTGGGTCCTTTCTCTTTTCTTTTTGATGAGTCTGGCCAGGGGTTTATCAATCTTATTGATTCTTTCAAAGAACAAGCTCCTAGTTTCATTGATTTTTTCTATTGTTTTTTTCATTTCTATTTCATTGATTTCTGCTCTGATCTTTATGATTTCTCTTCTCCTGCTGGGTTTAGGGTTTCTTTCTTGTTCTTTCTCCAGCTCCTTTACGTGTAGGGTTAGGTTGTGTACTTGAGACCTTTCTTGTTTCTTGAGAAAGGCTTGTACCACTATATATTTTCCTCTCAGGACTGCCTTTGCTGTGTCCCATAGATTTTGAACTGTTGTGTTTTCATTATCATTTGTTTCCATGAATTTTTTCAGTTCGTCTTTAATTTCCTGGTTGACCCATTCATTCTTTAGAAGGATGCTGTTTAGTCTCCATGGATTTGGGTTCTTTCCAGCTTTCCTCTTGTGATTGAGTTCTAGCTTCAGAGCATTGTGGTCTGAATATATGCATGGAATGATCCCAATCTTTTGATACCGGTTGAGACATGATTTGTGACCCAGGATGTGATCTATTCTGGAGAAGGTTCCATGTGCACTAGAGAAGAATGTGTATTCTGTTGCTTTGGGATGAAATGTCCTGAATATATCTGTGATGTCCATCTGGTCCAGTGTGTCATTTAAGGCCTTTATTTCCTTGTTGATCTTTTGCTTGGATGATCTGTCCATTTCAGTGAGGGGAGTGTTAAAGTCCCCTACTATTATTTATTATTATTGATGTGTTTCTTTGATTTTGTTATTAATTGGTTGATATAGTTGGCTGCTCCCACATTAGGGGCATAGATATTTAAAATTGTTAGATCTTCTTGTTGGACAGACCCTTTGAGTAGGATATAGTGTCCTTCCTCATCTCTTATTATAGTCTTTGGCTTAAAATCTAATTGATCTGATATAAGGATTGCCACCCCAGCTTTCTTCTGATGCCCATTAGCATGGTAAATTGTTTTCCACCCCCTCACTTTAAATCTGGAGGTGTCTTCGCGTCTAAAATGAGTTTCTTGTAAGCAACATACTGATGGGTTTTGTTTTTTTATCCATTCTGATACCCTGTGTCTTTTGATTGGGGCATTTAGCCCATTAACATTCAGGGTAACTATTGAGAGATATGAATTTAGTGCCATTGTATTGCCTGTAAGGTGACTGTTACTGTATATTGTCTCTGTACCTTTCTGATCTACTACTTTTAGGCTCTCTCTTTGCTTAGAGGACCCCTTTCAATATTTCCTGTAGAGCTGGTTTGGTGTTTGCAAATTCTTTCAGTTTTTGTTTGTCCTGGAAGCTTTTGATCTCTCCTTCTATTTTCAATGATAGCCTAGCTGGACAGAGTATTCTTGGCTGCATGTTTTTCTCGTTGAGTGCTCTGAATATATAATGCCAGCTCTTTCTGGCCTGCCAGGTCTCTGTGGATAAGTCTGCCGCCAATCTAATATTTTTACCATTGTATGTTACAGACTTCTTTTCTCGGGCTGCTTTCAGGATTTTCTCTTTGTCACTAAGACTTGTAAATTTTACTATTAGGTGACGGGGTGTGGACCTATTCTTGTTGACTTTGAGGGGGGTTCTCTGCATCTCCTGGATTTTAATGCTTGTTCCCTTTGCCATATTAGGGAAATTCTCTCCAATGATTCTCTCCAATAGGCCTTCTGCTCCCCTCTCTGTTTCTTCTTCTTCTGGAATCCCAATTATTCTAATGTTGTTTCATCTTATGGTGTCACTTATCTCTCGAATTCTCCCCTCATGGTCCAGTAGCTGTTTGTCCCTCTTTTGCTCGGCTTCCTTATTCTCTGTCATTTGGTCTTCTATATCACTAATTCTTTCTTCTGTCTCATTTATCCTAGCAGTGAGAGCCTCCATTTTTGATTGCACCTCATTAATAGCTTTTTTGATTTCAACTTGGTTAGATTTTAGTTCTTTAATTTCTCCAGAAAGGGCTTTAATATCTCCAGAGAGGGTTTCTCTAATATCTTCCATGCCTTTTTCGAGCCCGGCTAGAATGTTCAGAATCGTCATTCTGAACTCTTGATCTGACATATTACCCATGTCTGTGTTGATTAGGACCCTAGCCTTCGGTACTGTCTCTTGTTCTTTTGTTTGTGGTGATTTTTTCCGCCTTGTCATTTTGTCCAGATAAGAGGATATGAAGGAGCAAATAAACTACTAAAAGGGTGGCAAAGACCCCAGAAAAATGCGCTGTAACCAAATCAGAAGAGACCCCAAATTGTGGGGGGGAGAAAGGGGATAAAAACAGGTTCTTTCAGAAAGTGGTTGATTTTCTGTTTCTAGAGTTGCTGTTCTTCTTCTCTTTGCTCTCCCGTTGGATTTGTAGGTGTTTGCAATGTTTAGATAAGCTATCGAGCTGATCTCCTGCTACCTGATGTAGTCTCAGGCTGCTACTTCTCCGCCATCTTGACTCCTCCTGAGTCTCAGTTTCTTAATTTGTAGAATTGAGATTATAATAGTGCATGACTCATGGGGTGCCATGAGAATTAAGTTACTTAATATCTACAAAATTCTTAGCCATGTATGGCACATTGTAAAGAACTAAAAAATTCTTACTGTTCACAAAAAGCAAGATTCCAGCTGTACAGGTATAAGGAGATTTTACATTACCTGTCCTAGACTTCTATGATTAGAGTATCAGATCACCTGAAACAATTTTAGAGAGTTTAAAATTTTTCATGTTTAAAAGCATCTTTTTAAGTTTATAGAAATAAAAAATATTAGTTTTTGCTTATGACTAATACAAATGTGAAACAGTTACTCAAGCTAATTAGTAATAATTAAAATAAATAGGAATATGAAAATTATATTTTATTTTTACATCTGAACAAATAACTGAGCTGAATAAGACTGGCAATACCAAGTGCTGGTGAGGGCCAAGAGCATGTGGAATTATCAAACATTGCTGGTGTCGATGTAAATTGTTACAAGCATGTAGAACAACTATTTGGCAACTGTTACCTACTAAATTTGAAGCATGTATATCCTATAATTTAGCAATTCCAGAAATGCATGTGCTTGTGCACCAGAAGAAATTACAGGGTGGTCATACTAGCAGTATTCATAATAGCTGAAAACTGGAAACCACCCAAATTTCTATCAACAGCAGAACAAATTGGACAAATCGTGGAATATTCATACAATGGATCACTCTAGAGCAATGAGAATTAAGGCATTACAGCTGCTCTCAATGACATGGATGATTCTTACAAACAATGCTTAGTGAAAGATGTAACAAAGAACATACACAGTGTGATTTCAATTATATAAAGCATAGAAATGGGAAATTTGTCCTATGGTATTTTAAAGGAAAGTAATTCTCTCTTTGGGGGAGGGCTTCTGGGGAGTTGTTAATGTTCTGTCTCTTTTCTTGGGTGCTAATTACCTCACCACCATTCATTCAGATGAATCAATGAATTGGCTTTTATGATTGTGGCCACCCTTCTGTATATGTTATACTTCAATTAAAATAAATTAAATAAAACTCAGAAAAGGATTTTAATCTGAGAAGGAAAAAAAAAGTTTTATGATTTGTATTGCCAATGTTTCTAGTTCCCTACAGGATTCTTTTAGAGACTAATGTCTGCTTAGGAAAGAAAAGAGTAAGCATAATCCAAATTATTCCAATTTGCCAAAATAGTTCATAAGGATTAGAAGAAACCTATGCTGTGCTTCAATGAGAAATGAAGCAATGAGGTCAACTTATCCTAAATAGTTTACAGTTTTAGAATGATCCAAGGGTTTATTAGAATACAGAGAGCTGAGAATTTGAATTGGGAAGTGCTGAGCTTGAGAATGCACTTGTTGGAGGCAGTGGTGAGAGGAACAAGGGCCAGACAAAAGTGAGGTGCTAAATTCAAGCTTATCCTTTGAGTTATAAAATGAGGGTAAAAGCAAATTTTCCAAGACTATTTGAGAAGTGTGCTGCAAAGTCTTTCATTCTAAGGATATTCTATTTAATATGACATTATATAATCAGGAAAATATTGTTAATATAAGTATTTAATTTGTGTTAGTAATAAATAATAATCATTGGATTTTTGTAGCTCAGGAGACAATTAGGAAATGTATGAGCATGATATTAATAAAATGAGTTCAGATGTTAAGGCAAATTTAACCCTCATTTTAAGGAGGCAGATTCCCTCCCTAGGAAAATACAGAGTTGAGTTAACAAATGAAGAATCTACATATTTTGGGATGCCAAGACACTTTACTGTACAATTGGCAGCTAAAATGAGGAAGAAACAGATATGTGCTCCTAACTAGGGTGCTGGAAATAATTCACCATATTTAAGGAGTCCCACGATGGGCTTTGCTTAGAAAGGCCCAGAGAGCAATGGTTCTATTTCAAGTGAAGTTGCTCAAGCCCATTTAAAAAATCTAAACATACCCATGGCCAACGGTCAAGTGCCTAGAAGCAAAATATTAATTCACAGCCAAAACAAAAATACTAGTTTGGACCATACAAAACTACTTTTATAGATCACAACAGCCAAATATGGACAATTTCATGTTATTTAACCTGATATATACACAAATACACAGTGATGATTAACAATATAAAAGGATCAGAGAACAAATACTGAATACAGATGATGGTGGTCCACTATTTGAAGACTGCTCTGATGATAACCATACATGGAGGTGCAAAATATACTTGCCCCACAGACCTTGCCAGTGTTATATATTTAATTGAACCAAAGATAATAAAACTTTAAGGAAGACAATTTTTTTAATGATTTAAGGGCATCTGAAAGTTACAGTGATATTTTCTTTACCATGCTTGTGAAAAGCATATAGTTTTATTTTGTTGTTTTGTTTTGTTTACCTTTTTAAAAATTGACTTTTAAGATTAATCCTAACAAAGAAGTTTTAAGAAAGTAGTGCTTGACACATTAAGAAATGTAACCCATGCATGAGCTAATAACACAGAGAAGGTGGACATGTTTTGATCCTGAAACTTATTTCATCATTCAGTATCTGTCAGTAAACAAACAAACAAAACATCATAAAATTTGGGCTTCATTATTCATAGTAATAGGAACATCAGTGTCTACTGGCATAGAGATTGTATAATAGAAAATCTTCAGTATTCACTTCTCTTTTTCTTGACTATTTAAACAATATTTCTAGCATAACAGAAACAAAAAGTACAGCTGCTTTGTCAACTCCAAAGCCATTGTTCTTTTAACAACAAGGATTTTGGCTTCTAGAACTTAATTATTTAGCTAAAGAAATTTTGAAAAACATAATTTCAGATACAGAAAGAGATTTTTTGAATCTCTAGCTCAAGAAATTACTGTTTGTTTAAAATGCATGAAAGATATAACTGGGCATTGGTGACCAATTTCATTAAATGAACTATGACTTTACTGGGCAAGAAAAAAGCATGTGTCTATGAGTTCCCAAGGGCTAGATTATTCAATGGAAGTATTTTCTACTAGAATATCATAATGAAAAATATCTAGGCTAAATTTGTAAAATTCATCCTGGTGCACAACTCATTTATTCAGTAATCATTTATCTCTTTAGAAAAAGTATTTACATAGTGAGAAAATTTAATATAGGTTATAAGATTTCTTCATTTCAGTTTTCACTTCTACTTATACTTCTGACTTATCAGTTTAGGTTATTTAAACTCATGCATTCACATATTTGAATTTCCCTTTACATTCCTGCATGAGTTCACTATCCTAAAGTATGCACAAAACAGCTCCGTTGTTCACCTTGTAGATATCAATATCATTAACATCGTAGTATAGTTATTTGAAAATCTTTAGCTCTGTAGCTTTGCTTTTTACACAAGATCAGGGTTGGAAGAAGGAGCTTATACTGTGAGTTCAGCAGAAATTTGTTCCTGTTAGCACTACACTGTTCCAAAAAATATCATTCCTGCTACTGAGTTACTGTTAGACAGTAAGGTTGTCACTATACCCTATGAAGTCGTCACAAACACTGACAAAAATGGAAACACCAACATAATGATCACATCCTCTATGCTTATTTCTTCTTGAATTTGTGTTTAAATTTCAGTCATATTTAGGTTAAAAATAAATGCATTTCAAGTATAAAGGTCCAAATGGACAAAGAAGAAAATTTGTTGATCTTAAAGTTGTAGTTAATTTCAGGATATAAATTCCTTCTTTGAAACAAAATAAATTTGAAAATTTAAGCTCTTTATTTTATTTAAACAATGAAGGATTCTGCTTTTATCAATATATGAATTTCTGAAGACATTTAAAAAATAGTAAAACCACCTTACTTTGAAACAGTATCAAATGTTTACATCTACCTAATAAAAGAGATAAATTCACTTTGATATTAATAAAAAGTCAATGAGATCTCTACAGCATATTATTTAAACGAAAGCTGAACTAGACTTATGATCTCCATAAGAGTTATAAAAAGTATTAGAAGAACATATAGGAGAAAGGAAAATTTTACAATATTAAGTAGAGAAAGTCTACTTGAACAAGAAAAACCAGACACCACAAATTCTTGCTACTCAAAGTGTGGACTATAGACCAACAGCATATGCACATCCCCCGGGAGCTTATTAGAAATATCGAGTCACAGACTTCATTCCAGAATCTATGCTTGAACAAAATCCCCAAGTGATTTTCACGCACAGTAAGCAGCTCTTCTCCACCCTGTCTGTACCCTAGCATCACCTGGGGGACTGCTCCAATGTCGCCCCAGTCGATTGAACCTGAATCTGTGTGTGTGTGTGGGGGGGGGGGATCCAGACTGCAGTCTTTTTATAAAGGCTGCTCCATGAACTTAATCTGTAGCATGAATTGAGACACACTGTTCTTGAGAAAAATATGAGTAATTAACTCTTTGATGCTTAAGCAAAGTTAAAAATATGAAGGTAGACTCAGAGGAAACATTTGTAACTTAGGTATAGCGAAGAACTAACTTTCTTAAGTTGCAAAAGGGCCCTTCAAATTAATGAGGAAAAGATTTACAATTCAACCAACACAGAAGAGGAAATACAAACTCCCAACAATCTTCTAACAGATGCTCAGCCTTACCGATGATAAAAAGCTATAACTTTAAGTAATGGTGACATACTTTGTCCTCATCTGATTGGCTATAATTAAAAGAATTGATGACATTCTTTGTTGTGAAGAAGTGAGAACTCTCACAATATCAATGGGAGTATGATTAGTTTCTTTGTTGGAAGACAAATGGACAATATCTACTAAAATTTCAAATGCATGGTCAGTTAAGCATCTGCTTTTGGCTCAGGTCATGGTCCCAGGGTCCTGGAATTGAGTGCTGCATCAGGCTCCCTGCCTACCTGGAGTGTGCTTCTCCCTCTACCCCATCCACCCTGTTCGTGATCTCTCTCTCTCTCACGCTCTCCCTTTCTGTCTCAAATAAATAAATAAAGTCCTTTAAAAAATTTCAAATGCGCATATATTTGTAGCAGTAATTTTACCTCCTGGAATCTTTATTATAAGGAATATTCACACAACTATACAAATGTGTGCGTGTGTGTGTGTGTGTGTGTGTATGATGGAAAACATTTGGGAAATCATCATCACTGCTTGAATACTAATTATGTCAAATCTTTACTGAAGGAAACTATTCAGTAGTTAGAGAATGTGCTAAGTCTATGTTACTGACATACAAGAATACTTCTGATAAATTGTTGGATTAAAAGAGCAATTTATAGATCTTTTCTTCCTTTCTGTATATGTTATGTTTAAAAAGGTTATCTATCATGAGAAAGCATGGCAGAATGCTCACCAAACACTTAAAATCAGTATCATCTATGGTGAAAGGTAAGAGAGCAGGATAGAGCACCTTCACTTTTAGCATTTACCCAGTGGGATTTATTTCTTCTTTACTAGTCTACCTGTAATATTTTTGTACTTAAAAAATGCAACTATAATGTTGCTTAAAAAATTGATTACTCAAAACTGGCCTGTATACATTACTATAAAAGGAACACTTTGGCTGTGAAGAGACAGAAAAAAACAAGTAAAATTTTGTCATTCTTCGTTACAGTGGTCAATGAAAAAATAACCTATACATCTTTGTAAACTTTTAGAGTTTAGACTAATATATTTAAATACTTTTAAATTTTAGATGCCATTTTATAACTCATCTTATGTTACATAAGGACAATAAACAAAGGAAGTGTAAGTGGGATACCTAAGGTAACAAGTGAAATTAGGTCGCAAGAAATACGTTAGGCAATAGAAATGTCTCCTGGAGAGACTCAGGCTAATAAGTTCAAATTGCATTACAGCACAATGTGGTAAGGTTTTAGAAAAATCTGGGATATCAAAATTATGTAAGTATGCTACTTACTAGTCCTGCAATCTACTGCCTATATCACCCACTTAATAAGAGTACAAAAATTATAATATTTGTTATTGCCATGGACTGGGGATTTGGGGAAGGAATTGACTACAGAGAGGCACAAAGAAACTTTCTAAGAAAATATTCTAGATCTTGATTTTGATGACAGTTATGCAACAGTGAGCATTTATCAAAATTAATAGAACTACATGCCTCAAAAGAGGGAATCACACTCCAATAAACTTGGCTTTAACAATAAAACACATCAACACAACAAACAAAGCAAAACATCTACTTCATCATCATCCAATATCTACTGAGACTGAGTTGAAATGACTTGAAAGGATAGAATATTAAAATTTTATATGATAAAACTTTACCTAAAAAACAGCCTATATAAATCTTCATTATCTTTTACATTTATTAGAAAAAACTTATATCTAAGAAGATGCAGAGAACTTCAGATTTCTTTATTGTTCACAGATGCACCGTTCTTTAATACTAGTTCCTGGAAACACTTGGCAAACCGAAACAATATAAACAGGACTCTGAATAATATATATCATGTTGTTTTAAAAAATCATTCTGCTGGGGCGCCTGGGTACTTCAGTGGGTTAAGCCTCTGCCCTCAGCTCAGGTCATGATCTCAAGGTCCTGGGATCGAGCCCTGCATCAGGCTCTCTGCTCAACAGGGAGCCTGCTTCCCCCTCTCTCTCTGCCTCTCTGCCTACTTGTCTCTGTCTGTCAAATAAATGAATAAAATCTTAAAAAAAAAAATCGTTCTGCTGTGTTAGCTGGGCAGTATGAACTTAGTATGAGATATTTTAAGTAGGAGGGCAGTCAGTGGATTTTGATTTTTGCTCATATTTATAGAGACTCAAATTGTGTTTTCCTGCATAATGGAGCCTCAAGTGTAACTAAAATGTAATTTAAACTTTAGATTACTCCAATGTTTATATAACTGAAATTAAACCACATACCATGTACCAGGGACTTCAGCTTAAGACCATTTGTTACCATTGACAATGCACATTTCTATGAAAATCTTAATAAAATTGTCCTGCCTTTCATTCTCTTAAACAAGTGATTCTCTCCCTCCCCCATAGCTACATTTCATTATGTAAATGTTCAGTGATCTCCCCCAATAGTCACCTGTCACCTCAAGTGGTGAAGGTCTTGTCTTGCAGATATGTTCATGTTTTACAAAATTTATTGCTGAAATCAAAGAGTTTCATGAAAATAAAATCAAAATATTTCCCCAGGGAAACAGTGAAAGGAGAGGCATAATTCCTTTGCCCCTTCACTGATGTTGACACGTTCAAAACCAAATTCCCACAAAAAAAAAAAAAAATTAGCTTATAAAGGTTCCTCATAATTCTATAGGATTAATTTTATTTGGGATCCTCACATCCTCAATAGATTAATGCTCTAGCCATTTTTCCCTCTATTCTCTAGGGCAGACATACAAAGTCATTGTTTCCAAGGCAATAGGACAAGCCCCACCCCAAGTGGCTGTTAAACCTGTGTAACCTGAACTATAGAGGACCTCTTTAGTGCTACAGCATCAAACCAATTTCAGAAGCAAGGCCACTTGAGAATGACAGATTAGCTTCTGGGAAGGTTGACTTAGCACAGTGGGGAGCTGGCTTAAACACTAAGAGGCAGAGCAGAAATATAGATTCTCTGAATGAAAAGTTATTTTTCTATTGGCGTTGTGAAGGAGAGAAAAATCTACAGGGTCACAGCCATTAGCACCTGAAATTTTTACAGCTAAGCTAATAAAAAATATCATCTAGAGATCAGATCACACCATTAGACTGAGAGAAAAGGACAGGGGAAGCATAAGTAAGAGTGTCTTCAGGGTGAAATAAAAAAATGATAATAGAGATAGCTGAGCTTACTCATAAAGTTTTTACATGGTGTCACAATCATAAAAAAAGAAATAAATGAACAATGCAAATATATATGTATGTGTGTATATACATATGTACATGTAAATAGATATATTCCTTCTGATTGAATTTATAACTAAAACGTGCTCCCTTCCCTCAGATATTTAGTCTTTGGGGAGGTAGCCCAAAGAACAGCAATAAGGACCAGTCTTTTGAAGAGCAAGCTGTATTTGTTCAAGAAAAATCTGCCCATAATGGATAAGCATACTGAGGGGAGGCGTCTTTTCTCTGGCATAAAGAAAATACTGGCTCAGGAGTCAGTGCTTGAAGGGTCTGAATCTGAATTTTAGTTCTATCAATATAGGTATGGAGTCAGAATTAGAGTTCTGGTGCTATCGTGAAGGCATTATGGCCAGGGCCCACCCTCAAAGCCTGTATCCCAAATGTTACTCATACCTCCTACCCATCTGAGGCAACTGAATCCAAATGGAAAACATGTTAACAAAGTTGGCAAGAGACAAATAAACTATTAATGTTCATTAATGGATGGCTTTGCTATAAAAAAAATTGAGATGATACCTTGATACCTAGATTAGCCAAACTCATAAAGACAGGAAATAAAATGTTGATTGCCAGGAGCCGAGGTGAGGGGGAAGTGGGGAGTTATTGTTGAATAAGTATAGTTTCAGTTTTGAAAGATGAAAAGAATTCTAGAGACAAATGTGTTGGTTGTACACCAATGTGAATGTACTCGATCCCATTGAATTCTGCATTTAAAAAGGGTGAAGATGGTGAATTTTTTTTAAAAGATTTTATTTATTTATTTGATAGACAGAGAGATCACAAATAGGCAGAGAGGCGGGCAGAGAGAGAAAGAGGAGGAAGCAGGCTCCCCACGGAGCAGAGAGCCCAATGCAGGGCTCCATCCTAGAACCCTGGGATCATGACCTGAGCCGAAGGCAGAGGCTTCAACCCACTGAGCCACTCAGGCGCCCCAAGATGGTGAATTTTATGTTACGTGTTTTTTTTTTTTAACACAATTAAAAACAAAACAAAACAAAACAGCTAAAAGAAACTTGAGTTGAAAAGTCTGTAAAGTCTTCTGTCCTAAATGAAGCCTACTACTTTTAACACACTTGAATCTAAGGGACTCAGTTTTGCAAAACAAATCTGTGGCACTTGGCAAAGTAGTGATATCAGTGAAAGAAATGGAAAAGAAATAGATCTGGCTGAGATCTGCTCCTATAAGTCCTTCTCCAGGTTTATTTACTAGTGGGCCCGCCCTGAAGGCAAGAAGAAGAAACAATCATGGAACCCTGGTAATTTTTAGGAAGAAGAACTCTTGTTTTTTTAAGATCGAATCCCTCAAACTGGCATCATTGCTAGGACATTGTCAGGTCACAAATAACAAGCTGTATAATAATTAAGTGAATAGATGTGTCTTCTAGTAAAACACAGCTCTGTTAATGGTCTGTGATCTTACTAATTTGATCACATTAAAAACTCCCCCTGTCCTGAATGGAAATAGGGCAGTAAGTTATTCAATTTCTTTGAGACTCTGTTCCATCATCCATCAAATGCAGACCCTACCCTTACTTTTCAAATTTATACCATATAAATGTGTGTATGTGTGTTTTTATGTGTTTGTGTGTACAAATATATTTATATATACACATATACTTAAAACACATATTTAAGGGGTGAGTGGGTGGCTCAGTCAGTTAAGTGTCTGACCCTTGATTTTGGCTCAGATCATGATGTCAGGGTCATGAGGTCAAGCTTTATGCTGGGCTCCCCACCGAGTAGGGAACCTGCTTAAGATTTTTTCTCTGGGGGCGCCTGGGTGACTCAGTGGGTTAAGCCGCTGCCTTCCGCTCAGGTCATGATCCCATGATCGAGTCCCGCATCGGGCTCTCTGCTCAGCGGGGAGCCTGCTTCCCTCTCTCTCTCTCTGCCTGCCTCTCTATCTACTTGTGATCTCTCTCTGTCAAATAAATAAAATAAAAATCTTAAAAAAAAAAAAAAAGATTTTTTCTCTGCCCCCCCCCCCTGATTGTGCTCTCTTTCTCTCCTCAAAATAAAATAAAATAAAACACATATTTAAATAATACCTTAACTCACACATTTTATGTACATAATAAATTATAAGTAGTATTATTTCTTCATTATTGTCCTTATAGTAAGTTTATTTTAAATAACTATGATAAAGATCTTAACTCATTTTGTTTAGCTTATTGTGAAAAAGTGGGTCCTCTGCTACTCAATATATGGTCTACAGGTATACGCCTGAGCTGTAAACAATATAGGGACAAAGCCTTGATTATGAACATGTCAGAGTCAATATAAGCCAATATATACTTTGATTCATTGCTTTCTTCACCCATCCATCACCCTTTTGTCAAAGGCCTCCCATTGCTGGTCACATGTTAGGATCTAAGAAGTCTTTACTTTGCAGGTATTTAAACTAAGGGAATGAACACAAAGATAAATGACTGTAGTGAATAAAAAAGCAATGCTTTATGCTCTGGAATAAGAAGGACAAAGTGTATAAATGTTTTCCATCCCAGGCTTGTTTAGGATCTCATCGCCCAGGCTTCAAGAAATCCATATAAGGCTTTTGAGCTGGCATATAATAGAAATGTAGTGGTTAATTGGGAAGATAAGTTATCTCCAAATGGAAGGTGAACTTGGGAGAGGAAAGGTTGGAATATTTGAATTTCTATCTTCTGGCACAAAGTTAATAACACTGGGGTTCACTTACTCCCTCTCACCCACATTATCTTTCCCTCTTTCCTTCACAGCTCTTATGAATGTGAGATAAATTACACACCAGTGAACATCAGGCAATTTGCTAGCTTTGGGCATTCCAAATCATTGCAGCAATGTCATTATTACCTAGTTGTGCCTTAGTTACTCCTCTAATTGACCAGTTCATAATGGCTGCATTGCCCATTTAACACTTATTTCTTAGAACTAAAATTATTATAAATCACATTACCAATATGCAAGAATTTTAAAAATTATGCAAAGGAGGAGTAAAGTATGGAAATGTTAAGTTTATCAAGTATATATCATATGCATCTTAATAGCAGAACATATAGGCATGCATAAATCTCTAGTCTCCCTCTGTGACTATACATTTACTGATATAAATGTTGGGAAAAATCTGGAGTGCTTTTGCACAAGTATAATTCATATTCACCGAGCATAAATCAAAATCTCAGAAATGCAAAAATATCTAGAGTCCCTTGAGTTGTATGAAACAGATGGCTAGTTAGATTTCACAAGCCTCTATGTATATGTGATTGGGATTTTATTTCTTCGCACATACAATTCCATAGTTATGCCTCACCTCCATACTATGCATATGGTAGAGCTAAAATGTTTGAAGAGTCATTAAGATCTATTCATGTCAGAAAAGCAAAAGTATTCCCATTTCATTGAAAATACCAGCACATTTTTAAAAAATAACAAAAGAATCTTCTGGGAAAAATATTTGTATTTTCTGTTAATTCTCTTTTCTTTAGAAGAAGAGGAAGACTATATATATAATAGGGAGAGAGAAGGAAAAAATGTTAATTGCTCCTTAAAAAGTTATCCTACTCATCTATTCAACTGTTCTTCCCCAAAACATAGCCCTCCTTGTTCAAGTCAATAAATGAATTTGAATGAGAACTATAGCAGTGGGTATAAATGGTTATATTTATAATGGGAGGGAATTTTGGATCCGGGGAGTCAAAGAAGACAAAGAGAATACTTGAAAACTAAAACCCAAATCAGAGATATAAAAACCAGAAGCCAAATGTGTATAAAAGCAAAATATGAAGACAGTACAGTACATTGTATTAAAATTGAGTTCTGTGATTACGAAAACCAAGAGGCCAGAAGGAACAAGAGGCAAGGAGAAATGGCATTGGATCTAAATCTATCTATTCATTGCAAGCCGTGTACCACCACAACTTCCTGTAACTGCCAGAGCCAGAGGAGATAGCAACCATCCAACAGTTCACTGGCCCTAAGAAAACACTCTACTGAATTGAACTTACGGCTCCACTTTTTGGGCATGACTTTACCTCTCTGAGTCTGTTTTCTCATGATAATGGGAAATAAAAAACACCAAAAGGAAGGTAGTTTTACCCTTTTCACAGTATTGTGAGCATTCAATAAAGTTATACACACTAGAACTTTGGACTATGCATAACAAATGCAAAGTAACAGGATTATCCAGCCCATGCACTACCCTTATCTTCAACATCTTCCTCAACATCTTTTTGACAGGATGATGGAGCAGGTAGCATATTCCTGTATAACTTCTCTGTTTCTGGTATTGGCAATATAGATAGTAGTTTAAGGTCCAATACAAATGAAATATAAGAGATTTAATTCTCCCTGTAGAAGATAAGACAGGAGACTCTCCCAGGTCTGGCCTCTACCCAACCTTCCCTTTCTTAGAACATTTACTTTTTTTTTTTTTTTTAAAGGATTTTATCTGTTTATTTGACAGAGAGGCACAGTGAGAGAGGAAACACAGGCAGGGGTAGTGGGAGAGGGAGAAACAGGCTTCCAGCTGAGCAGGGAGCCCAAGGCTGGGCTTGATCCCAAGACCCTGGAATCATGACCTGAACGGAAGGGAGCCACTTAAGGAGGGAACCACACAGGTGCCCCTACTTAGAGCATTTACTTAAAAAAAAACAAAAAACCAAACCAAACCAAAAAAAGCTTATAAATTTCTTCTCAGTCTCTTTGCAATTGTATCTCAATTTCAGATTTCAGACCCAGGACTGTCTTTGTCAATCACCTGGGAGCTAACCCTTTGATATGTAATTACCAAGGAAGACAGGCCTCCTATTTCCCAGTTTCTATTAAGAGAGTAGGAGTTGTATTCCTATCAATATGACTCTTTATCTTGATTAATAGTTTTCTTATGTAATTGGGTGCTCCCATATTGGGGGCATAGATATTCACAGTTGTTAGATCATCTTGGCGGATAGTCCCTTTAAGAATTATGGAGTGTCCTTCTGTATCTCTGACTACAGTCTTTAGTTTAAAATCTAATTTATCTGATATGAGAATCGCTACCCCGGCCTTCTTTTGAGGCCCATTGGCATGAAAGATGCTTCTCCATCCCTTCACTTTCAGTCTGGGTGTATCCTTAGGTTCAAAATGGGTCTCTTGTAGACAACACATGGATGGGTCCTGTCGTTTTATCCAATCTGCAACCCTGTGTCGTTTTATGGGCGCATTTAGGCCATTCACATTGAGAGTGATTATTGAGAGATAGGTTTTTATTGACATCATGTTGCCTTTGAAGTCTTTCTGTCTGTCTGTAGATTGTTTCTATATTTCTGTTCAATGATATTTTTAGGATTTTTTCTCTTTTATAGGACCCCCCCTTAATATTTCCTGCAGTGTCGGCTTGGTGGTTGGATAGTCTTTTAAGCCTTGCCAGTCTTGGAAACTCTTTATCTCTCCATCCATTTTAAATGTCAGTCTTGCTGGATAGAGTATTCTTGGTTGCATGTTCTTCTCATTTAGTACTCTGAATATATTTTGCCAGCCCTTCCTGGCTTGCCAGGTTTCTGTGGACAGGTCTGACGTTATTCTAATGGGCTTTCCTCTGTATGTAAGGAGCTTTTTTGTCCTAGCTGCTTTTAAGAGGGTCTCTCTTGACACATAATTCCTCATTCTAACTATAAGGTGTCATGAGGACTTTTGAGAATTTAAAATCTTGGGAAGAAATCTCTCTGCCTCTAGTACATGAACGTTGTTTCCATTCGTGAGATTGGGAAAATTTTCATAGACAACTTCTTCCACTATATCTTCTAGACTTCTTTCTTTTTCCTCCCCTTCAGGGATTCCAATAATTCTGACATTGGAATGTTTCATGGCATCGTTTATTTCCCTGATTCTGTTTTCGTGGCTTCTGAGCTGTTTGTTCCAGGCTTCCTCCTGATCCTTTCTCTCTATCTGTTTGTCCTCCAGATCACTAATTCTATCTTCTGTCTCAGTTACCCTAGCTTTGAGAGAATTTAGATTAGATTGGAACTCATTGAGAACATTTTGAACATCCTCCCTGGTGGCTTTCAGTTCTGCCCTAACATTGTGAACATCATCCCTGGTGGCTTTCAGTTCTGCCCTAATCAATTCTGTTTGGTCATCCATGGCTTTCTCCAACCTAGCTATTGCCTGGATAATTGTTAGTCTGAATTCCTTTTCTGACATATTGTCTATGTCGATAGCCATTAGCTCTATTGCAGAAGGCCCATCCTCTGTATTTTTCTTCTGTTGGGTATTCCTCCTCCTAGTCATTTTGGAAAGAGATGACTGAACAGATGCAGCTGGACTTATCGATTGTGGTGCAGTCAATGTGCACCCTGGAACGCTTCTGTGCAATCAGGATTCCCCACCCAAATGAGAGAAAAACGAGAAGAAAAAGAAATAGAGAAGAAGAAAGAAAAAAAGGGGGAAAGAAAAAAGGAAAAAAAAAGAGAGAGAGAGATAAGAAAAAAAGGGAAGATAAAAGAGAAGGCTCAGCCCAAATGGGCCACAAGGTAAGATTTATGAAGTATACAAACAAAAACAGGCAAACAAAAAGACTGATAAAAGTATATGACAAGAGAAAAAAATATATATATAAGCAAAAAAAGGGAAGAACCTCATCAGAAAGAACCCCAAGTATAAGATTTATATATTATCAGGACAAACACAAATTCACAGAAACACTGACAGAAGAAAAAATTGAGAGAGTGGTTATAAATTCTCAGTGTGGGTGAGGAAGGTTATTTTGATTCTTCCTGAAGGTATCTTGATGTTTTTGTTAAGGGACTCAACTTTCCTAAGTTACAGGGGGATTAGAAACTGGTTTGCCTATAGGGGTAGCATTGATTGGGGAAAAGGGATTACCTTAAAGTTTAACTCTATAGGACCAAGGAAATAAAAGCAAAAATGAACTTTTGGGACTTTATCAAGATCAAAAGTTTCTGCACAGCAAAGGAAACAGTCAACAAAACAAAAAGGCAACCCACAGAATGGGAGAAGATATTTGCAAATGACAGTACAGACAAATGTTGATATCCAGGATCTATAAAGAACTTCTCAAACTCAACACACACAAAACAGATAATCATATCAAAAAATGGGCAGAAGATATGAACAGACACTTCTCCAACGAAGACATACAAATGGCTATCAGACACATGAAAAAATGTTCATCATCACTAGCCATCAGGGAGATTCAAATTAAAACAACATTGAGATACCACCTGACACCAGTTAGAATGGCCAAAATTAGCAAGACAGGAAACAACGTGTGTTGGAGAGGATGTGGAGAAAGGGGAACCCTCTTACACTGTTGGTGGGAATGCAAGTTAGTGCAGCCACTTTGGAGAACAGTGTGGAGATTCCTGAAGAAATTAAGAATAGAGCTTCCCTATGACCCTGCAATTGCACTGCTGGGTATTTACCCCAAAGATACAGATGTAGTGAAAAGAAGGACATCTGTACCCCAATGTTTATTGCAGCAATGGCTATGGTCGCCAAACCGTGGAAAGAACCAAGATGCCCTTCAACGGATGAATGGATAAGGAAGATGTGGTCCATATACACAATGGAGTATTATGCCTCCATCGGAAAGGATGAATACCCAACTTTTGTAGCAACATGGACGGGACTGGAAGAAATTATGCTGAGCGAAATAAGTCAAGCAGAGAGAGTCAAGTATCATATGGTCTCACTTATTTGTGGAGCCTAACAAATAACATGGAGGACATGGGGAGATGGAGAGGAGAGGGAGTTGAGGGAAACTGGAAGGGGAGATGAACCATGAGAGACTATGGACTCTGAAAAACAACCAAAGGGTTTTGAAGGGGCGGGGGGGGGGGCGGTGGGAGGTTGAGGAGCCAGGTGGTGAGTAATAGGGAGGGCACGTACTGCATGGAGCACTGGGTGTGATGCCAAAACAATGAACACTGTTATGCTGTAAATAAACAAATAAACGAATAAAAAAAAAAAAAGAAAGTAGGAATTGGGGTGCCTGGGTGGCTCAGTGGGTTAAGGCCTCTGCCTTCGGCTCAGGTCATGATCCCAATGTCCTGGGATCGAGCCCCACATCGGGCTCTCTGCTCAGCAGGGAGCCTGCTTCCTCCTGTCTCTCTGCCTGCCTCTCTGCCTACTTGTGATCTCTGTCTGTCAAATAAATAAATAAAATCTTAAAAAAAAAAGAGAGAGAGCAGGAATTTAAATCTGATGGGTGCCTCATGCCAAAACTACCTCTTATAAGAAAGCTACCAAAAGATGATTTATCCTTTGCATAAAGCCAAAGCACTAAACCTCAGTTCTAAACCAGGTAAATTTAGAACAAATTATGTTACAAACAGTGTTGTCAAGTCCTCTTGAAAACCAGTTATTGTTTATCGTGAGATGTATATGATGGGCTGCATCTGTTTGACTACATAAAAGGCTGAGTTGTTTTTTGTTTTGTTTTGTTTTGTTTTTAGTCTTTGAATCTTTTGCGTGTGATACATATCACATTCTAGTTTAATGGTTATTCAGTAACAAAACTGTTTCTTTTGCTTTGACGTCTATGGAGATGATTTCTGGTTTAGGAGATTTTGTTCTTCATTATCTTTCTCCAATACTAGCACAGTATTACTATCCTGGAATGGTGCTAGTTAGGCTGTGAATTGAAATCGCAGCTTTGCCATAACTAGTTGTATGACATTTGACAAGTTACCTAACAGTCCTACATGCAACATTGTTACTTTCTACAGTGGGGACACTGATACCTAGCTCATAGGGATATCATGAGAATTAGATAATACATATCCACACATTAAACAGTGTCTGGAACATGGTTGGAACAATATGGCTTAGTTACTAATATTATTCCAGTCATACCACATAATTTATATGGTCCTGACTGTGGTAAGCTAATTCAGCTAAGTTTATATAGTTTCAGAATTGGAAAGCACTTTACAAATTGTCAGGTTCTAACTTCCTTAACTTTCTGACAAGTGAAATTATTTGAAAAGTTTGTGCTATTTTGTTGAATGGGTACTATTATCATGGTTTTTTGATTTCCAGTTCAGTACCTCCTCAGCTATATGGAATTCCTTTTCTCCTAAATTGATATATAGCTGAAAATACTGAAGCAGATATTTATTTTCCTTTCAAGGGAAGCATATTGTCCAGATTGGCAG
Source organism: Meles meles (assembly GCF_922984935.1). Taxonomy (NCBI): domain Eukaryota; kingdom Metazoa; phylum Chordata; class Mammalia; order Carnivora; family Mustelidae; genus Meles; species Meles meles. Next base: position 159,341,631 of record NC_060067.1, read on the forward strand.
GAAGAATTACACTGAAAAGAAAAAAAAATGTTGAAATATAAAAAAATTCATTCAGCTCAGTCTTGCTCTATTCCATGACAATAGTTGATATATATTTAGTAGCAGTTCTATGTAATAAACCTACTGATGATGATGATGATGATGATGATGATGGTGACTGCAATGTCTTCTGAGTGCTAACAATGTTAATGGTAATGCTAGTAATAATCACATATACTAATGGATGGTGTTGGTGAAGTAAATGGAGATATGCTGAAATGATATGAAATGATAAAAAATACCCTTGAAAGGAAACACAAAAAGTCATTTATGTACATTTTTCCTAGTCTGGGACTCTCCACCAATATCTATGGCAGATTATCTTTCTGACTCTGATTATAGACTTCTAGTGAATATAAAGATCTCTGTGTCCCATTGTTCAGGTAATATTTTCCTTCTCTTTTGAGCCCTTTCCTTCTACAATGAGTTCTTCCTCGAATTACACGTGTAGTTCTGAGATGGCTTTCATTGGTTCCTGTTCATATAACAATATCTTCAGCTGTTTTTGACCTCTATGACTCTTACTATAATTTATGTATCCTTATCTTATGGTTTCCACCAAAACCTCATAGTTCAGAAAGCTTGTGGAGTAACTATTTTGACTTCTATTCTTAGAAGTAAAATATACTTCCATCTATACTTTTGAGCCCTGAACCTGGACCTCATTCTCATCTATTTAGACTTATTTTTTTAAGTTTGTTTTATGAATCTTGAGCCTAAACAGATAGCATTAAAAACCAATTCCTTAAATTTTTGCACTGTCATTTCAAAATTACTTAAACAACATATTCCTACCTCTCACTCCTTGCTTCATACTGTTCTCTCTTGGAAGTGGCATCTTCTGCTCACTATGGTTTGAGGTCTTGCAATTTACTTTATATCATTCTTCCTCCCTGGTGTCTAAATGTAGCAGTGATGAAATTTTAATCATTTTTTCCTGAATGTCTATGTCTTTCATGTTTATTCTTCTCTCTTCATCTCTATTACTATCTCTGCGATGGTGGTGGTCAATAATTTGTACCTCTTACAAGTCTTCTTGTTTCCTTGACTTTAACCTCCCCAGATCCAAACTAGTTCATATAGTTTCCTAACCAATTGTTTTGCTGAGGCAGTCTATAAAATATTCTATAAATCATATACCGACACCTTATTGCTTGTGTATGATCACTTTGGGGTATTTTTCAAAGTCTCCTATTATCTTGGTTCCATAAGATTTATATGATCTGAATGCCATTATTCATTAATACACAATACCATCAATATATTCAAACAGTTTTTATATTGTTTTCTTTTTTAGAACTCTCCAGTATGTACTGTTTATTAATAATCTTAAATCCTATATAGAAACAACAACAGAAACCTACTAAAAATATAATCTATCACTAGTATACTAAATTGTAACTTGTTGATTACTCAAAATCTAGGAATTCTTTTTGCATCTTATCGTTCTTTAGTTATTTCAAAAGTGTTACTCTTTTATCTGCCCCTCCCACATTGCATTTCTTTTTGTATCAGGTTCATAGAATTTGTCCTTTGAAATCCTAGTTCTTTCTTCTTATTTATTTATTATTTTTTTATTTTTAAAATTAACATATAATGTATTATTTGCTTTAGGGATACTTTAGGGATACAGTTCTGTGAATCATCAGTCTTACACAGTTCAGCGCTCACCATAGCACATATCCTCACTAATGTCCATAACCCAGCCACGCTATCCCTTCCCCAACATCCCACCCTCCATTCCCACCCAAACCCTCAGTTTACTTCCTGAGACTAAGAGTCTCTTATGGTTTGTCTTTCCCGGGTCCCATCTTGTTTCATTTTTTTTCCCTCCCTTTCCCCGACAACTCCCCACTCCAGTGGACGGTAAGCACTAAGGTGTGGGGCAGGGCTCCAGGACCTGTGAGGATCTGCTCTTGCTTAGAAAGTATCCCCACACCTGAGGGATATAAATAGCAAATTTAAAAAACCACCATCGCAGGTGGGAAAAAGAGACTATGGAAACAAGAACAAAAGTTTTGTGTTTTAGTTTTAAAGAGTATTTGAAGGGCATCTTTTTTTCCTGCTCTTTGAGCAAGGAGCCTTCATTTTCATTTTGTGCTGGCCAGGACAAAGGAGGTAGCTGGTTCTGCTTCAAGTCATTACTCCTCAGTGGTTATCCAGGAATCCATTGTTTTTGTTTGTTTGTTTTTCTGACCCTATTTGGACTGAATTCTAATCCAATTGCTCTTATTCTGGGTTCTCAGTTAAGTACCTAATCACTGATGGTAACATTTAAAAAAAATGACATAGAAAAAAAACGACATAGAAGAGAAACAATACAAAATCAAAAGCAAATGAAAAACGAAACCAAACAACTGATATCTCAGGAAAATATCCTGTAATAACTGAATAGACTTAAATTGAGATGATCACTCTTAGTAACACTCTCTTGAACTGTGTTAGTTGTCCACATTCATTAAGGATGGCCTCCGGGAAGAGAACAAATGAACAGGTTACCTAATGATTGTAGAGATGTTTAGGTACAGACTAGATAGAATGTTCCAATAGGTAGAATGATCCTTAAATTTCTGGAAAAATATCTATATTGTAGAGATTTCTAGAACCATTTGTGTGATAATGTTAAGGAATTCTGTTATGTTGACCAAGAAGTGGACAGTCACAGATTCTTATGAGAAAAATTAAATACCATTTCTCAAATTGAAGTAACAGTTATGCTCCAGTTTTCAAATAGCCAATTCCCTATCCACTTGATCTTTTTAGTGAATTAAAATAAGAATGCAATTTAAGGGACACGTGGGTGGCTGAGTCAGTTGAGCATCGGACAATTGGTTTTGGCTCAGGTCATGATCTCAGAGTCCTGAGATCCAGCACCACTTGTGGCTCTGTGCTCAGCGGGGAGTCTGCTTGTGGATTCTCTCTCTCCTTCTTCCTCTATTCCTCCCCCTCTTTACGTTGCCACAGTCTCTCCCTTTGTCTCTCAAATAAATAAAAAAATAAAATAAATAAGTAAATAAATAAATACATCTTGAAGAAAACGTAATTTAATTGATCTGGTTACTTGTCCTTAGAGATGGTGACTCTTCAGAAGTCTTGAGGTGACTGTCGTTTCAGTAGTTGCAAGTTCCTTTAGCAAGTAGAGTTCTGTAATATTTTGTGGTCCTCTAGCCAGCTCAGAAAGGAGTCACATGGCTCTTTAAGCCCTAACCTCGCTAATGAAAGCTTGGAAAAAATTCTAGTTTTTAATTCCATACAGCACTATTTCAGTTCTTTTGAGACAGCCCAGGCAGATTGCTTTAAGCCTTTTCATTTACTCTTGCATGACCCACTTTTTGCTACATGCCATAGCTCCACACTGATCTGAAGAATGCATTAGCCACAGACAATTGCAATAAGTAGTTTTCCTCAGAAACATTTAGAACTCTCACTGAAATATAATGCACTCTCTAAAAACCTATCAACATTCTTGGGCTCTCCCAGTATTTTAACTCTATTGATGGATTTTGGTGTCATCTAAATACAAACCAGTTCACGTCTTCGATGCCGATAAACTAAGAGCTTTCTCCATCAAAAACTGTGATGATGTTTTAGTTTTTGTCATTATAAAACTCATATTCAGGTGAATCTTGTTTATGCTACATAGCAAGTATAATTACAGATGCCTAGCTTTTCTATGAACATTGTTCACATTCAAAATAATTCTTCAGTAAGTTGTCTAACATCTTATTTTTCTTTAAAAATCCAAACATAGCTGGACAATGAAAAGTATTTTTATAAAATTGCCAATATTATTTCTTTTCACATAGCAAAGCTATTAAATTTTTTCATTCTTATGCTTTCATTATATAATTTACCTTTAAAGAAGAAAAATATTATGAATATTATGAATATATAAATATAAGTAAAAAAGTATTATCAGGGGCGCCTGGGTGGCTCAGTGGGTTAAAGCCTCTGCCTTTCGCTCAGGTCATGATCCCAGGGTCCTGGGATTGAGCTCCGCATCGGGCTCTCTGCTTGGCAGGGAGCCTGCTTCCTCCTCTCTCTCTCTCTGCCTGCCTCTCTCCCTACTTGTGATCTCTATCTGTCAAATAAATAAATTAAAAAAAAAATCTTTAAAAAAAAGTATTATCAGCAAGAAGCTATTGATGCTTTATAATCAAAATAATTTAAGGGTGCCTTAAATATTATTTAATCTTTTGACATCTCTATGAGGGAACACTAATAGTCTAACATTATTATAAATATTATATTTACAAAAAAACTGTTATTTAGAGAGGTAAAGTAACTTGTCAAAGAATGCCAGTGGTAGAGCAGGATATAAAACTCTAATTTGTCTTATTAAAAGCTAAGAATTGATTAAGTATACCAGTTAATATTAATAAAAGTAAGATTACCTCTGAATACTACAGATAGAATCAAAATGCTTTAGGCCCGGAGAGGGTAAGCAGATACCTTTTCCCTTAGGTACCTATATTGAATATTTTGCTAAAAAAAAAAAAGAGCAGAATTCTATATGTGGGTGACCTCTAGAGGTCTGAGTCTTTGAAGATTAATTTTGGGTGGAGGCATATCTTGGACTGGGTGCCGTTGCCTGGCGGGTTGTTTTTAACTCTGGAATATCAATTAGGACAGGGATGGGGAATAGTCATAGAGGCTGTCTGCTTATAATTTTCGGTTAGCTTTATGCTTATGGAAGAATTTTACGTGGGATCCAGAGCTCCTTTTAGCTTCTCCAACCCAGTAACACAGGTTATAAAATGAATTAGAGAGCTGCATTTATGCTACCCCTTCTTCTTCACACAGTACACACAGGACATCCCCCACACACACACCAAAAAAAAAAAAAAAAAAAAAAAAGAAAGAGAGAAAGAAAGAAAAAAAGAGGGAGAAATACTTGTATCTCTTATGATACAGGTGTATATTTTAGAAAGCTAATTAGTTACTTATTGCAGGGTATATTCTACAAGAAAAAATGCTGTCAAAACAGTCTATATTACACACACACACACATACACACATACACACACACCCCTCATTTATTTAAAAACTGACTACTATGCATCGCATAGAATAGAAAGAAAAACAGTGATATCATCAATAGGTCTTATTTAGCAGTTTCATACTATTTCCCTGAAATAGTACAGGGAATCCAATTAACACAGAGAAGTTTATTAAAAATACTTAACAATGAATTTTGGAACACTGAAAAAAAATTAAATAAAATTTTTAAAAAACCCTAAATTAAACCAGTGTACTGTATTGCCAGATATATTTAAAATCATTCAATTTAAAAATGCTCTTTTTTGGATTCTTGATTATTTCCAGGTAGATATAATTTTATCATTTCATTTTCTTAAAAGATTTTATTTATTTATTTGACAGACAGAGATCACAAGTAGGCAGAGAGGCAGACAGAGAGAGAGGGGGAAGCAGGTTCCCCGCTGAGCAGAGAGCCCAATGTGGGGCTCGATCCCAGGACCGCAAGATCATGACCTGAGCCAAAGGCAGAAGCTTTAACCCACTGAGCCACCCAGGCGCCCTGTCATTTCTTTTTTTTTTTTTTTTACTCAGTGTTTGGCACACAGTAGGCACTTAAGAAACACGTGTGAATTGACTACTAGTTATCTACATTAATATCCAAATGTAATATTGTCAAAAGACCCTTGGACTTAGAATTTAAGACATAGGTTCAAATCCTGCCTTTACTGTTTGCTAGAAATGATGGACCTATAAACAAACACAAAATATCTAAGGCAGTTTCCTTATCTTCAAATTAAGAATAAAAGAATATTCAGACCTCAGAATTCTTGTGATGATTAAATATTATTATATAATGTATGTGAAAGTGCCTAGTGCAGTACATAAAACATAATAGGATTTCAAGAAATCCTTACAAAGAACACAGTAAATTTGTGAAGCAAAAAGATGTTGTTTGAAAGTGGAATGACTTTTATTTCAAAAATATTTTCAATTCTAGAAACATTTCAGCTTCCAAAACATGACTTGATTATTTAGCAAATTCTTAAAATAAACAGTATGAAATGATTACTTTTTCTTTCTACCTAGCCTGATATACTGTTATGTTGTGTCACACTTTATACTTCCCCACACTCTCATACCAGCAACAACAAGTTGAATCCCAGAAATTATAGTAAGTTCAAATTCAATTTTCCAAAAGTGTTGGTCTAGGAGTCAAAGATCAGATAGTGTTTTTGTTCTTTTTGAACTGTGAAATTAAAGGATTTCTAGTAAAGAAGGACCAAACCACTGAGTATTGTAGCTGACTGATTCTGTACTTTCAGAATTTGGAACTATCTGTAAATTATTTAAATAATATATGTACATTTAGTTTAAATTAACATTGAAAATTATAAATTTTTATTACTAACTAGAAGTTTGAATTTTTTTTTCATTAGCTGAAAGTCTATGACCATTGAGTTACAAGCTGAACTGTTGATGACAGAAAGATCAATCATGCCACCTAATGGGCTGACACATCTAATTTGTGGAACATAACAAAAGTATAACGTCTCCACCTTATTGGAAAAGCTTGAAACCGTGTGTGTCCAAATAGTGAACAGTGTGTTCAAACACACTGAAAAGTTATCACTGAAATAGGAGAGGGGCAGTAAAATCTGCTTTGGGTTTGCCATGGGCTCATAACTTAGTAAATGAGACATATAAGTGTATTGATCACATATGCCAAGACCAAAGTATTGCAATGAACCCTTAAAGGCAAGAAGACAAAAGCAACACAAAAGCTAGTTGTAAGGGAAGCAGTGTAGTTCCCTGACAAGAGCACATCGCTTATGTTGCTCAGAATCACCAGGGGGGTGTTTTCACTCACTTTGCAAAGTAATAGTCTACAATCTTCTCATAGGACATCTACATATTTTTATGGTCAGCTAGCTGTCTTTCAAGCTTTTCCAGGTCAATTATGTAAATGTAATTTATAAGAATTTTAAGCAGCTCAGTCAATGTGCTGTTGGCAATCAACATATCCCCCTCTTCCCTGTAAGAGTCATTGTCCACAATCAGCCATTCCATCAGATGAAGGAAAAGGCTCTCCACAGAATCAGATTTCTAAATAAAATGTGTCACCAGCAAAATCTATTTTAGATGCATAAGTATCCTTGTTGAAATCTTATTATGATTCTTCCCTTTACCTCATATACAAAGAAATTACTTTAAAATTACCTAATTTACCTTTCATGTCGCTCTTATAATGCTGTAATCCAGATTTGTGGTTATTTTGTATGTAATTACACAGTAGCAAAAAGAGAGGTTAGACATTCATCAAAACTCTTGTGAAAAAAGCTAAACTAAAGTAATGAAATCTCCCTCTAGTGACTCTACCCATCTAGGAGCCATCATTGTCAACATAATACAGCACCAACTCTGGTTTCTGGTAACATTGTTCTGGAAAATGAAGCCAAATATCTTTTCTTGTCAGGCCAGCTTATGAAAATCATAGCTAGTACATATGGATAAGGCAGTGGGGGAGTGGAGACTCTTGTTGAGTGGGAAGATAGAGATTAGAAAGAAGTGAGAGGTCAGGACAAAACTAATTTTCTGGAACAGGATAAAGGTGGGTAAATAAAGAGCAAAGGGTCTAATAATAGGATTCTGAAAAAAAGCTGTTACATTAAAATTCTGCTGAACTTTCACACTGGCCACAGCTCTCATCTCATCTCACGATGGAATGGAGGTTAGTTAGAAACTTCTTGTGAAAGCCAAAAGGAAAGATAGATCCCAAACAAATTAAAGCAACCCTTGCTAACAGCTTTGCATAGTATTCTTATGTGAATATACAGAAGCTATACCTAGATATGAAGTGGACGATTTAAAAAAATCAAAATGGTTACAAGAGAGAATCCTGGAGTTGAAGCCAGGGTTTGAACCCAGTCTCACTGCATGTAACTATGACCTTGAGGATACTCTTAAAACTAAAGCTGAAGCTCCTTTTCCTCAATAGGGCTTCGAATGTAAGATGGGGCTATTAAAAATTCTTAACTCATGAAATCGTAGTGAGGAGGGAGAAACAGCCCAAATAATGAGTGATATTCAACCTGATAATACTGGTGAGTTTATCAGGCTTGTACTTGGAAAAAAAGTAAATAAGTAAATATGGTATTTCTTACAACTCAAAGGTTATGGCAGAATAGTTTTTAAGTAAAAAAATACAAACAGACATTCACTATTTAAGATCAAATTACAGCTTGCTATTAAAAATAGTAACTTATTGAGCAGCTGCTTTCAGACATGCAGAGAATTATCACTAAATCACACACAACAGACAAGACCATCAAGATAATGCTTTGGTTCACCATTGTACTAGGGCTTCTAGGTAGTGCGATAAATTTTCTTTATTAATAGATGGCATTATTATATAACTGGAAAATCCCAAATGATCCACAAATTGTTATAATCATTAGACATAATATACTGGATATAAGCTCAATATGTAAGAGTCAGTTGTCTGTTTATATTTCAGAGACAAATAATCAAGAAATTAAAAAAAATTTAAACCATTTATAATAGCATCAAATCTAGCAAAGTTGTGTAAGAATTCTATACCTATACTTTTTTTTTAAAGATTTTATTTATTTAACAGAGAGAGAGACACAGTGAGAGAGGGAACACAGTAGAGGTAGTGGAAGAGGGAGAAGAAGGCCTCGTGTCGAGCAGGGAGCCTGATGTGAGCCTCCATCCCAGGACCTTGGGATCATGACCTGAGCCGAAATCAAGAGTTGGATGCTTAACCAACTGAGCCACCCAGACACCCCTATACCTAAACTTTAAAAAAAAAAAAAAAGAAGCTATGAACATAGATAAATACTGTATTTTCTCATTAGGAGACTTATTATAACAATGTCAATTCTCCCCAAATAGGTTTCATGGAGCCTGACAAGCTGATCCTAAAATATTTGTATGGAAATGCAAATGATCCATTTATAGCCAAAATTCTCTTTAAAAATGAAAATTAGAAGATGGGAGGATTTATCCTGCCAAATAGCAATATTTATCATAAAGTTATAATAATTAAAACAGTGTGTTAGTTACACAAAGAAAGGAAAATGTAAAAATGAAATAAAAAAAATTAGACATAGGTTCTTTTGATTTATTTACCTAGAAAGTAGCATGTGTGTGTTTGTGTGTGTGTGTGTAAAACCTTTTAGGTAATGGTTCCAGATAAATTATATATCTATATTTTAAAAAATGACTTTTGCTTCCTACCTCATATCATACTCAAATGTCAATTACAGGTAGATTGTGGATCTAAATGTGAAAGGCAAAACCAGAAAGCTTATAAAGCATAACATAGGAAATTATTTTCTTGACATCATCATAGGGAAAGATTATTAAATGGGACAAATGAAATATTTGCCATAGAGGCAAAAATAGTTATTTAACCACACTGAAATGCAGACCTTCTTTTTTAACTAAAATATACTATTAAGAAGACAAAGATGGGAGAAGATATCTGCACCATATATAATTTGTGCCATTTATAATTAACAAAGCCTCACATCCAGAATATATAATGAATTCCTGCAAAGCAACATGCACATCAAAAATACATTCATATGTGTCCCAAGAGATCTCTTCAAGTATGTTCAAAGTGGCACTATGCATACCATTCTCAGACTTGGAAATATATAAATGTCTGTCAACAGAAGGAAGAACAAATACATTGTGGTATATTTGCACAGTGGAATGCTATGCAGGGAAAGAATGAATGAAATAGAGCTACTCACAAAAACAAAGCTAAATGTCACAAACCTATACTAATCAAAAATATCTACACAAAATAGAATACTTACTGTGTAATTTCCAAAATATAAAACTTAAAGAAAGGCAAAACTAAATTACAGATTATAGGCATGTGTGCTTAGCTGGTAAAATTGTAAAGAAAATTAAGGAGGTGTAATGTCCATAGAAGTCAGGCTGCTTTTGGGAAGAGTAAGGATCAATGATTTGAAGCAGTCATGAGTGGCCTTCCAAGATGTTGATAATAGTTTTATTTCTTGACTTGGGTATACCTGAGAGTTCTTTTTATGGTAAATCATGGAATAGTATATATTTTTTTTGCACACTGTTCTGTAATGTATATTAAATCTTGTAATAATTTTTTTTTTTAAATATAGAAGACAAGTTAGAGATCCCATTAAGAGAGTGCAAAGAGAAGAAATGGGCTACACTATGGACTGAACTGCTTCCTCCCAGGCTTCATATGTTGAAGTCCTAACTTCCTAATACCTAATGTGATTGTATTTGGTGATGGGGCCTTTGGGAGGTAATTAGGTGGATATGAGGTCATGAAGATAGGGATCTCATGACATGATTAGTGTCTTTATACAAAAAGACACCGGAAAGCTGGTTGCCCCTCTCTGCCATGTGGGACACATTGAGAAAGTGGCCATCTGCAAGCCAGAAAGAGAGTTTTCCAGAAACTGAACCCTGCTAAAGCTTAATCTTGAGCTTTCCAGCTTCTGGACTGTGAGAAATCAATTTCTGCTGTTTTAGCCACTCAGTCTATGGCATTTTGTTATGGCAGCTCAAGCTTACTAATACAGAATATGAGAAAATAATGCAATACTTAGAAACTTACAAAAGGCTTGAACCCAAAATCAGTAAGAAAAAGACAATGCAGTAAAACTATGAGCCCTGCTGTGAAGTGTGTAAACCTGACGATTCACAGACCTGTACCCCTGGGGCTAATAATGCATTATATGTTTATAAAAAAATTTAAAAATTTTAAAAAAAGGAAATTCAATCCCAGTACTGGAAGAAATACAAAGTTTCTAGCATTCTTTGGTAGAATTGTCATGTTAGATAAAGTCAAATAAATGACCTTTTCATGATTAAACACTTGTGGAATCATCAAAAAAAAAAAAAAAGACGAGCACTGGAGTGAAGAGACATTTCACAAAAGGGAATATGCAGAGGGCCAAAGAACATGCAAAACAGCTCATTACTAGTCATGGAAATGTAAATTAAAACCACAATGCCATAGAACTACACACCTGTTAGGATGGCTAAAATAAAAAAGTATTGGAAAATATGGAGAACAATAGAACCGTTAACATGGGCATGTCAATTGGTTTAAACACTTTTTAACTTGATTTGACATTATATTCCTATGTACTATTTTAAGACCCAGGAATTCCAGTCTCAGATACATATACAACAAACATACATGTACGTATGAATCAAGAGACAGGCACAGGGTTGTTGCCAACAGCATTATTTATAATTACCCTAAATTGAAAACAACTTGCATACCCGTTACATTTGTGTGGTCCGGGGCAAGAATATGGAGGCAATATCTACTTCATGTTTAAAAAGTCAAAAGCTAAAAATTTTAAAAGCTAAACTGAAGATAATAAACCGTGTTACTTTTTCCATTGCTGTTGAACAAATTATCACAAAATTAGTGATTTAAGATGACGCAGTTAGCTCATCATTCTGTAGGTCAGAAGTATGGAATGATGTGGCTGTATTCTGAATGTTAGTCTGAATGTTCCTGTCCTAAAATCAAGATATTGTCTGGGATTGTGCTTCTTCTCTCAGGATGAGGGTTTTGAAAACTCACTGGTGTGTAAAATTCACTTCCTTGCAGTTATTGGACTGAGGTCTTGCATCCCTTGTGTCAGCCAGGGCTGTTCTCAGCCCCTAGAGGTCACCACATTCCTTAACCGATGGCCCACCCCAGTTTCAAGCCATCATGGTGTTCCAATCTTTCTTATATTTCAAATCTCTGATTTTTTTTCCCCTGAGCCCATCCCAAGAAAAATTCTCTGGTTTTAGAGGGTTTATGTAATCAGGTCAGTCCTGCCTGGATAATCTTTCTATCTTAAGGTCAACTCTGTGATGTAACACAAACTAGTTTCAGCAGTAAAATCCATATTCATAGTCCCAGGGTTCTGTAGGGCATGGATGTCAAGGGGGAGGAAAATAATGGAAGCATCTTAGAATTCCGCTTACCACAGCTTGCCCTCTGGCTCCCAAAGATGAATGTACCTTCCGAATGCAAAACTTATTCACTACCTCCCAAGAATCCCAAAATTTTCGTCCATTGTAGTATCAGGCGAACACTAAAATCTCATTAGCTTAAAAGTCTAAAATGTCATTATCTAAATTACCTCAACCCGGTGTGGATGAGACTCTTGCATATAATTTGTTGTATTATCTACAACTCCTAGGAAATAACTGCTTTCCATCTTTGGATCTATAAAGCTAAAGAACTTACGCTCCCCCAACACTCTCAAAACACAATGGTGGGACTGGAATAGTTAAAAAGGGGGAAATAAAAGGTAAAATGTTAAAAAAAAAATTATTGACCCAAAGCAGTTTTAACGTGCAGCCTGGTGAACTCTAACCATAGTTCCTTGATGAGGTTTCAAGGCCTGGGGTTAATTCTCTGGGCTCTCAGCTCTACCATCTGGTTGTTGGCTACACTTTCTCGTTCTTGATTTTATCCTCTTAGTCATTCTTCCATATTCATGAAAGGTAGCACATGTTTGCAGCTGAACAGTTCAATTAGCCTGCTTTTTGCTAGTATTTTCTCTATCCTTTTCATTCCAAGTCTATTAGTGTTTACGCTGATACAGTACTCTCCAGTATTGTGAACCTTGCTTGAATTGCACTGGTTTTCATTCCATTAAGCAACGTCATATCTACCAATATTTTAAAGATAATTCCTTCTCTGTCTGTGGCTTCTGTTAAGATATCTGAGGAGTAAGGCCCATAAGCTTCCTAAGATGCCCTCCAGTTTCTGCCTCTAAATCTGTGAAATACACCCTTAATCTCTTGAAAGAGTAGGATGTATAGCCGAATACTTTGATCTTTTGATTTTTCTCAAGTTTCAGCAAAACTTTGTACAACCATACCCTCAGCATTTTTTCTATGCCATGCTTTCAGAATCAATCTCATAGTTTTTGTGCCTTATTCCATTTGAATAGGCTGGATTTTCCCACATCATCTAGTCTCCCTGTATGGTTAACTATGAAGTAATATAATAGAACCTATTATGGCAGTAATATGAATCACATTCACTATCCCAAAGATTATGCCAGGCATCACACCAGGGGAGACAGGAAATACTGGGGACTCTCTTGGAATTCTGCCCACCAAATAAAGTGTTAAAAATATATTCTTTCATCTTACTTTGGTCCTACGGGCTTCATGTAACTTGAGGGGAACCAGAGGATTGCCACTGAAAACACAGAGCCAGAGCAGGTACCATTCCTGCTCAGGTCTAAGGATGCTGCTGAACAGGAGAGTACATGAATACACTGGGATATATTCATAACAGAACACTTTACAACAATGAAAGTGCATGGAAGAAAGTGCATCATAGATCTCACAAACACAATGTTGAACAAAAATCATATAAATTCAGAAAGAGACAATAGATGCTTAAGTGATAAAGTTATAAATAAGGGCAAGCATTGACTCTCATAAACTTCATGACAGTAGTTACCCTATGAAGTAGTGAGACAGGAGCAGTCAACAGAGGGATTCAAGATGCCATTACATTTAATTGCTTGACCTAGATAGTTGTCCCATGAACATTTGGTTTGCAATAAATTATGCACCTAAGCACGGAATAAAACTTCTATACTGTTCTGTGCATGTGTTATATGTCATAATAAGAAAGGTTAAATGTGTAATGAATTAAGGAAATACCTTGCAAATGACAAATGATTTGGTAATGAACCAACTCTGAACTAACGCTCTCATTCTCAAAATTAAATTGATTAAAGTAAAACACACTTTTTTATCTCTGGTAACCAAAGAATGGAAGAAAAAGATAAATCTCTAAAAATGAAAACAAATTAAGAGCACGCAATTTTAAAGTGATCTAACAAAATTACATTTGTGTCTTTTAATAATTACTTTTATTATGAAAATTAATTCATATGTAATCCCCTTAGTGTTTCCTTAAATATGTTTCCTCTTAGAAATATACTAGATATGGTTTTAATCGTTTCTTGTTATAGTTAATCAAAATTTCAATTGTGGCACAGAGAATTGATTTTTTTTTTCCTGAAAAGTGTGTTTTATTTTAAAACGAAGCGTTCCCTATGTTGGATCCAGTTGCATATATGAATTATCTGAATTAAAGTAACATTTACAAATGAGTCTCTGGGATACTTCATTTGAGTCCTTTTGGGGAGGTATTAATGAAATGAAATGCCAGTTTTAAAATCAAGTTACATAGCACATGATATAATTGTCCTTCTATAAAATGCTAATGAATAAGATCAGATAGAAAGAATCTTAGTGGAACCTTTTATCTTCTATTACTACTGACTGCTTCATATAATTTAATTTCATTTTATTTCAGTCCAACATAAAATGAAGAATTCCATTGTCTGCTTAGCCACCGTTTCTCTTGATATTTGAAATATATTTAATTACACAAGGTCACATCTGAAGAGATAAAACTCTCTGGAGAGAATGTAAATGAACTTTCCACTATCGGATCACTTATGAATTCTTTATTATCCTAGAATTACATGATATTATCCTAAAGTGACATGAAATGTCTTACTTCTTGTCCTGCCCATTCCTGGAATGAAACTGGAATATTAAAGAAAACTAATGGTTCTGAGAATTGGCCTCTCCAAAGGGTACACTTCCTTGTTACTCCTGCTTTATAATTGGCAGGCCACAGCAGGAAAAGCAGTAAGAATATGCTGGTTACAATTTAAAGACTAGAATTATGGATTTTCTTTTATGGTGAGGTATTAAAAATTAAGGCAAATTGTTACAGCTATTTACAATGTGTTAGAGATGCCAAAGTTCTGTTTATGGTAAAATGTTTCATAGCAACCATTAATTAGAAGAATTTCTCTATCACTCAATTACTTAAGGCTATTTGGAGATTGTCTTAGAAGAGAGCAGTGATGCCACCACAAAACAAAACTGAAGATCTCTCAAAGCTTACTATTCCCATTTTAATGAATGATTAGTAAAATGTTGAATCTATTTTTGCTCTAATATATGCCATGGTTATAAAATTTTATCCCAGATATTATAATCTATATTTCTGTATTTTTAGCAAACATCTATCTTGGAATTCCATGAACTCTGAGAAAAATTACATTCTTGCTAATGAAGGAAACATCTCTGTTTTTTTTCTAAACTACCACAACTTTTAATTTTCTACTCCTGTTTGGGGAAAAAAAAATCACTCTCAGCGAAAAGTTCTTGATGCAATTCCCACTTGAAGTGACATTTTTGAAATCAGCATTTTGCTGCTTTGGTGTGTGTTTGTGTTTTTGTAAATATAAGTAAATACTGCATCTATAAAATATTTCTATTCAACAGTAAGGTTGACTATTTCACAATAAAGGAAATAGTAACTGGACCTAAAACATAACAAAGTATAAGATATTTTAGTTGAATTTTTAGATTAGAATACTGAACATTTTATTCCTCAAAACACTGCTCCTTCCTAAAGAACAAGTTTAATTTTGAAATCAGTACAAATTTCTGATTGCATGTCTACATTCTTCAAAGAAGAAAATAAGAAATGGCAAGAACTCTTTATACATTTTCAAATATTTTTAATCCAGGTGAAAGATTTTGGCTCAAAACATATGGTTAAGAGAGTTTTCAAAAAGGGGCTGGGGGGCACCTGGTTAGCTCAGTTGGTTAAGCGTTTGCCTTAGGCTCAGGTCATGATCCCAGAGTCCTGGGATGGAACCCCACATCGGCTCTCTGCTCAGCAAGGAGTCGCTTCTCTCTCTCCCTCCTACTCGCTCATGCCTATGTGCATGCACACGCTCTCTCTCTATGAAATAAATAAAATCTTTTAAAAATTTTAAAAAAATAAAAAGGGAACGAACAAGTGAAAAACTCTAAAAAAAGAAATTTGGCCAAAGATTTTAACAGACATCTCACCAAAGAAGATGTATAGATGACAAATAAGCCTATGAAAGATGTTCCATATCATATATAATCAAGGAAATGGAAATTAAACAATGAGATACTACCACATACCTATTAGAATGTCCCCAAATCTGGAATATTGAGAACAATTGTTCACAGGGTTGTTGAGCAACAAGTGTTCTCATTCATTGCTGGTGGGAATGAAAATGGTAAAATCTCTACAGAAGATAGGCTGGCAGTTTTTTACAAAATTACACGTATTCTTACTGTATGATCTAGCATTCATATACCTTGACATTTACTGAAATGAGTTGAAAACCCAAGTTAAAAAAAAAAACAACCCGCACATGAACGTGTATAGCAGCTTTATTCATAATTGCTAACACTTAAAAGCAAGCTCCTGTTCTTCAGTAGATGAAGGGATAAACAGCAGTACATCTAGATCATGGAATATTATATAGCACTAAAAAGAAAATGAGCTTTCAAACCATGAAAAAACAAAGGAAATTTAAACACATATGACTAAGTAGAGGAAGCTAGTCTGAAAATGTTAAAAGGTTATATATTGTATGATTCCAACTATATGACATCCTGGAAAAGGCAAACGGGAGAAACAATAAAAAGATTAGTGGTTGCCAGGGTTTCTGGGGTGTGGAATGGAAGAGGGATGAAGAAGCAGAGCACAAAGGACATTTAGGGTAGTTAAAATACTCTCTGTGATACCATAATGAGAGATACATACTATTTTTTTATATTTATTTATTTATTTATTTGAGAGAGAGAGAAGAGAGCATGAGTTGGGGGAGAGGCAGAGGGAGAGATCTTCAAGCAGATTCCCTGCTGAGTGTGGAGCCCAATGTGTGGAGGCCAATGTGGAGCCCAATCTCATGACCCTGAGATCACGACCTTAGCTGAACCAAGAATCAAACACTCAACCAACTGAGCCACCCAGGTACCCCATGATGAATACATATTATTTATTAGACATTGTCTGAATACACAAATGTACATGAAGAGTGAATTTTTTTTTAAGATTTTTTTAATGTATTTGACAGACAGAGATAGAGCACAAGCAGAGGGAGTGGCAGGCCAAGGGATAGGGAGAAGAAGGCTTCCCGCCAAGCAGAGACCCTGATAGGCTGGATCCCAGGACTCTGGGATCATGACCTGAGCAGGAGGCAGACACTTAACTGACTAAGCCACCCAGGTGCCCCACCACCAAGAGTGAATCTTAATGTAAACTATGAACTTTGGGTGATTATGATGTGTCAACAAAAGTTCATCAATTGTAACAAATGTTCCATTGTGATGAGGGATTATTGATGATGGGAATGCATTTGTGAGGGTAAGGGGTATATGAGAAATTTCTGTACCTGCTCCTCAGTTCTGCTGTGAGCCTAAAATTGCTCCAAAACATGAAGTCTTAATAACAATGACAACAACAACAACAACAAAACCTGGGTTTTAGATACTATAATGTTCACACACAGAAAATCACTTTATTTAATGGTAAATAGATGTAAACATTAATTAAAAATTCAGTGGTATTCAGAGGAATTCCCACGAACAATCATGCAGGGAGAATAATGTATAAAAAGAAAAAAAAAAAAGAAAGAAAAAAATGAGGAAAAAAAATTCTCAGGGCACCTGGGTGGCGCAGTCATTAAGCATCTGCCTTTGACTCAGGTCATAATCCCAATCGGGCTCCCTGCTTGGTGAGAAGCCTGCTTCTCCCTCTCCCACTCCCCCTGCTTGTGTTCCCTCTCGCATTGTGTCTCTCTCTGTCAAATAAATAAATAAAATCATTAAAAAAGATATTCTCGGTTCCTTATTATTTTGGAAATGTAAGATACAGTGCAGCTAAGAATGCAGGATGGCCCTGGGAAGATCAGTAGACTACCTAATAGAGATCTTCGTTAGGTCCTAGCTCTGGCATTGACATGCTGACATTAATTTCTTATAATATTGGGTTTGTCATCTAAAAGTGAGAATAATAAAGCCTGCCACATTGTTGTTGTACAGTTTAAATGGGGTGATGTTCTTGGCATTGCTTTAGATTTATAATACTCCATCCATATATAAAACATTACTATTAATAATGAGTCACTTTAAAAATGAAATACTCCTTCAAAGGGGTATAATTTAAGCCTTTATGAGTTCATACTATAATTATTTGCTAATCTCTTCATCGAAGTGTTTGGTTCAAGGAGAAGTCTTACCCTTCATGTTCTTGTGATAACATCATCATTTAGAAGGACTATTAGAATTATTTTTATTTTCTAGATGTGACTTTTTTTTAAGTTAATAGATTCATTAGTTTCTTTGATAGGTCATCAAGAACTGAACCATCTGAAATATAAAATTCACTTGACCAACTGAAAAAAAAAAACCTAAACAGAGGCAAATAATAGTAGAGACATCTGAGTATTTAGAATTGACAAGAAACCCAAATCAATTGAGTTCAGTTTATTTCCCAGTATTTCTTATAAAATTAAATATTGCTACACTATTCCAATTAAAAGACAGAGACCCCAAATATCTTCACAAATGGAAGAGACAATGGAATTCGTAGGTAACTATGGATAACAACTATAAACAAAAGAGAGACCAAGGCAGTGGGGGTGGAAAGAAAGAGAAAGAAGAGAAAAAAAAAATCATTATTCATGAGTGGCTAATCCATTCTCTTCTGAGATGATCCAGGCATTATCTAGTAACAAATTTTTCACATTAATGGATAAGAGATTGGGGGCGCCTGGGTGGCTCATGTGTTAATCCTCTGCCTTCAGCTCAGGTCATGATTCAGTGTTCTAGAATCGAATCCCACATTGGGCTCTCTGCTCAGCGGGGAGCCTGCTTCCTCTCTCTGCCTGCTTCTCGACTCTCTGCCTACTTGTGATCTCTCTCTCTCTGTCAAATAAATAAATAAAAATCTTTAAAAAAATGGATAAGAGATTGGTCAATACCAGTTATCAATTAGGGGAGGGAGTTATGTAGGACTTTAATGCAAGGTCTATTGCTTTCTTGCTTTTGCTAGAACCTATATCAGTCATACTTATTTATCACTACTACCAGAAAAGTGGCCACTATCTTTTTTTTCTTACTTTTTTTGTGTGTGGGGGAGTTGGAGAAATGTGTTTGTGTTCTAATGTACAAAACTGAAAACATGACACTGAAGCGTGACGGGTCCGGACAATGTACTTATATTTCACCATAATCAGTGTTAGGTTTTAGTTGAGATTATAGGTTCTTCTCCACATCATAAATGCTTTTCAATGGCATTTCACTAATAGAATCATCAGTTTGCAGATGGGAAAGTAGTTTAGACAATGGAGACCATGTGGTTTTGTTTTATTTTGCGACACTCAAACTCACTTCTATAATAATGCAATAACATTTTGAAACCCTATTAACATACCAGAATGAATACACCTTAATTACTTAATCTATCATATTATCCTCTTGAAAAGTAATTGCATTTATTTGTCTATATATGGATATTTAAGTCTCTTTCAAAAGACTTCAGAAGTTGTCTAGTAATTACTTTGAAATTTTACCTATTAGAAGTTATAATGAGTTCTCAATTAAAAAATATTTCATGGATAAACATATGACATGAAAATCTGAGACCAAAGAATCAAAAGGATGTCCTGAGGCTAAATTGAATCATTGTAATTAGAGGGAGGGAGATAGACACACATGCACACATACAAAGAGAAAGGGAAAGAGCTTTAGACCCTGTAGAAATAGCACATAATCCTAGCATCATCATCTTCACCATTCTCAAGAATTTAATAAGATGAAGAAAAGCTTGCATTATATATGAAAAGAGATATAATACAGGTTAGAAAAGAATAAGTCTCCAATATACAATATATGCTACTTTCCTTAAAAACAAAAGATGCTTAATAATTTATTAAAATCAGACCCATGCATCTCATTCAAGGCTAAATGATTTATCCAGGAACTTTTCCTTCAACATTGTGACTTTGGTTTGTTAATTTCCAGACATTTCTGAAACACTGCCCCGAGAATTAAGAAGAACAGAAGGGATATATTCTATGAACTAAAAAAGATGGAGGATTTTTCTTTTTAAACTCCAGGTTGAGCTGGTTAGTAAAAGCACCTGTTGGCAGTGAAAGCCATTGATAGAGAATAAATATGGACCCTATGAAGTCATTTTATCGTTATTTTCCCAGTTTTTAGAAAGTCAAATAAACAGCATGTAACCTCCATGTTTCCACAAGCGCAGGCTCTGTATGATTCTATTAACAGATGACTGGTGATTCTTAAAAGTCAAAGTATTAGCCAAAATCTTAATATTGAAGAAATGTTTGGTCCTTTATTGTTCTTTTGATGTCTCTAATTTAAAAGCATGGATTAAACTCCTCCTATCCCCTATCAGCCACTGTATAGACATCTGAAATGGATTTCAGTCCCCAAATAAGATGTGGGTTGTACACTTCTAATGTCATTTTCTTTTAAATGTTAATTTCAGTAAAATACACATAACATACAATGTGCCCTCTTAACCACTGTTAAGTGTGTAGTTCTGAAGTGTTATACATCTATATTTGCATTGTTTTGCAACCAATTTCCAGAACTCCTTCATCTTGCAAAACTGAAACTCTATATTAAACAACGAGCCCCCATTTCCCCTCCCCTCCGCCCCTGATGATCATCATTCTACTTTCTGTGTCTATGAGTTTAACTATTCTAGATACCTCGTGTTAATGGAATCATATAGTCTTTTCTTTTTTTGACTGGCTTATTTACTTAGCAAAATGTCCTCAAGGTTCATTTATGTTGTAACATGTGTCAGAATGTCCTTCTTTTTTAATGCTCAATAATATAACATTGACTGTATATAGCATAGTTTGCTTACCTATTTTTATGTCAATGGACACTTGGGCTGCTTCCACCTCTTGGCTATTGTGAATAACACCACTATGAACACGATCTTTGAGACTCTGCTTCCAATTACTTTGGAAATAGCATGAGAAGTGGAATAGCTTGACTACACACCAATTCTATTTTTAATTATTTGAGGGACCACCTTACTGCTACCTTGTGCTATTTTTCTTGTGTAATTTCTTTTATCTTTTGAATGAGAAGAAGGAATAGAAAATCTACTAAGAAAACAAAAATCTATCCAAAATGTTTGGAGGAAAGCATCATATAAAAAGGGACCTTGCTAATCATTTCCAATATGTGAGGAATCATGAAAGTTGAAACCCAAAGGGAATTTTTTAGGCGAATGCTGCACTTAGGTTAAATGAGAAGCTGTTACAAATACATACATACTTCTAGGAATGTCCCTGAAAATTCTGTTCAGCGGGTCTAGTTTGGGATTCAGGTATGTGTGGTTTAAACAAATACATCAGGTAACTTCAATGCTGCCTAACCACTAAATGGCATTTATACAACTAATATTTATAGGGTTTCCACATTTATTAGGTTAAAATTCTAGTTAAGAGCTATGCCAGAAAAAGGCATAAAAGTACTGGGGAGTACATAGGAGTGATTGAAGCAAACATTAATTTATCTGCATGTATTTTGCAGTGTTAGTACACACACACACACACACACACACACATATCTGTAGATAAAAATCCATGTTAATTATAAATCTGAGAGCTAAGATCACCTAGCCTCTGAGTTGTAGATAAAGGTAGTATGTGGAGGAGGCACGGCTCTGACACAATGAGACCAACTGTATTGGATGCTGAATTGCCTTGTGGAAGTAAAGTAGTCACTTTTCCAGCAGAGGCAGTGGTGGTGGTGGATGGCTCTTCTCACTCACTACTCTCCAAAATTGCACTGGACCCAACTTGATTCCAGTGATTAGCCAATGGAGGTGCTGGTTCTAAAGACCTGTCTGTCTTGCCTCCTCTGAGTCCTCTGCTGTAGTCATTACCCAGTGTTAAATCCTACTCTCTTTACTACCACCGGGGTGTTGGTCCTGAGGCCATCCCCCAAAAAGCTGATTGCGAATCAGTCCCAGAGTCCATTTCTAGGCAACCTGCAATAAGACACCATAAGTAACCAAAAAGAGGTCTAGATTTTGGAAACAAAACCAACTAAGTGGCTAACAAGACCACAGGTTATTCAGTGATACAATGCAGAAGACTTGAGAGGGGAACACAGCTTTGCCCCATGAGCCAGTAGAGCTGGTAGAGGTTGAACACCATAAACGCCACACCCAATGGCAGCAAAACCAGAATGAATAAACTTTGGGGAGATGGGAAAATTTTAATAAATTAAAACCAAGGTTCACTTTTATTTTATTTTTTTTAAAGATTTTATTTATTCATTGAGAGAAAGAGAGACAGAGACATAGCACAAGCAAGCAGAGAGGCAGGTAGAGAGAGAAAAAGACTCCTGCTGAGTCGGGATCCTTGATGCATGGCTCAGTCCCAGGACTCCGGGATCATGACCTGAGCCTAAAGCAGCCACATAATCATCTGAGCCATCCAGGCTAAGTGGGTTATTTTGGATTGACAAGATTAGCTGTTCTCCATCAGTAGAAATGAGGGTGTATAAACTAAGTTCGGTTTAAATGTAGGGAAATAAGACAATTACAACTTTGCATATCTACATCTTATAATTGTTTAAAAGTCATTTCTCTGATGCAAACAATATTTAACAAGAAATACTACTGTAAACTGTCATTTCCTCACCACGCTTTTTCACAAAGGATTGTTTTATACTTATTACTTCCCTTTTATTTTTTCTTAAACACTTTTCCATCAGTAGAAATCATGTTTGTGGCCAGGGATCATTTTTAAAATATATAAGTAAAGACTCTAGACCAAGTCATATTTGGGTGTTTAGGTTATGTGTCAGTTCTGCTTATTCCTCAGTCTGCTGAAAATACAACCTCTGAGCCCACCAGAGATCAACCATTTACTGAATGCAATACTGTTTCATCAGTTTCTAGATTTTGCAGGATGATGTGGATTCTATACCATTCTATTTAAGATATATCCAAATAAAGCAAGGCTTTCAACTTCACATAAAAATGTTTTCCATGTACTGTTGTTTTTACAAAATAAAAAAACACCTCACATGTATCCTTTCCTTTTTATGTCTAATTCTTTTTTTAAATTTACTTTTTTTTAAGATTTTATTTGTTTGTCAGAGAGAGAGAGAGAAAGAGAGAGCACAAGCAGGGTGAGAAGCAGACAGAGGGAGAAGGAGGCTCCCCACTGAGCAGGGAGCCCGACATGAGACTCGATCCCAGGACCTTGGAATCATGACCTGAGCAGAAGGCAGATGCTTAACTGAGTGAGCCACCTGGGTGTCCTTACTCTAATTTTTGTTTAAAGTTTTATTACTTTTCCCAGGACTACATTAGTAATTATACAATTGCTTCTCTAGCTATATTTAAAAAAACAAACAAACAGAAAACAAGCAAGTCTTCAAAAAATCCTATTCATTTGTTCACTCATTCAGCAAATGTTTATTGAGCATATACTATATAGTGAGTATTTTACTGATGCTAGAGAAACATTACGGAACAAGACAGACCATAACGTTGCTTTTGTGGAGCTTGCATTTTACCCACAGGTCTTATCATTTAACCACCAAACTAAAAAATACAGTAGCCATGAAGAGAGTTAAAATAGGTGATCACAAGAGACAGTGACTCTTCTAGGCAGGTGAGTAGAGAAGGCCTCTCAGGGGACCATAGTTAAGCTGCAGTCTCAAAGAATAGAATCCAACCATGCCCTGCAGGAAGTGTTCCTTGAAAAGCAGACAGCTTGTGCAAAGGCTTAGAGAATGACAAAGCTTGGCATGTGTGAGGAACCAGAAGGCTCTTAAGTAATGGTGTGGAAAGTGGAAGAAGATGAAGTTAGAGCAGAATACGGAGCTGGATAATGCAGTGACTTGGGGGCCAGGAAGAGGGCTTAGGTTTTAAGTGCAATGGGAAGTTATTGGATTGTTTTCAGCAGAGACATGCATAGAAAGATTTACTTCCTGGGGAAGGATTCTGGCTGCTGAGTGGGGAACGGATTATGGAAGAGCAAAAGGGGAGGCAGTGGTTGGCCAGGAATCTGTCAGAGTCATCCAGGGTGGAGATTTGACTTGGCATGGTGATAGTGGTAGGGATAACAGAGGGAGCATTGGGGGGTTTTTCGGATGAAGAATTAACAAGACTTGCTGATGAAGTGATTTTTAGAGCACAGCCCTGAATTTGTCTCCCTATGCTAAACTTTCACTGTATTACCAAGTCCCTCCACCGTCTGTCTTAGACTTTCATTTGAACCTTAACTTGAATGCTCACCTCGCTCAGCCTTGCCTTGCAGATAATTCTGCACTTATCTTGTTCTCTATGAGGTTGTTATTGTTAGAATCGAAGCTCTGGAAGGCCAGGCCCACCGCTTTTTCCTTATAGTTCAAATATGTTGAAAAATATAGAGTATGAATAGGGACTCTAATTCTGGATTAAAGAAGATTCTAGATAATAAATGGAAACTAAAGTTGACCAGGCAGCAGAGAATTTTAGATTCTATGGCCTGCTCTGGGAATAATTTCATTATGTGATGAAAATAACTTTATATCCAGGAGAATTTTAAATGCAGAGTAATTATAATAAAGATTATAGTGTTGATAGGTCGGAAAAAATGAATTGGCTTTCTGCATCAATACTGAAATCTCTGACAATATCTTTATTTCTGAGTAATGTCTACAGTCACATATTCATCTCGCCAAATGTTCTGTTTAATGGCATTTTTTAAAACAATCGTGGCCTAGGCAGAGGTGGGTTTTGGATGCAACGATTTTAATTCCAAGGGGCAGGTCAAGTTATTCCTCCATATAAAGCAAATGAGCAAATCTATGAAGTATTGAAACCTGGATGGTTTCTCTGCCTGGGTATTGAAAATCCCAATAACGACATCGACATAATTGTGAATTAACTGAAAACATTGGAGTATTCTGTTAGGAACTATCTGTTCTAACCAAAATTTCATGTTAATGGAATTATTTTTCAAATTACTCATAAATTTGAGATATGGGAAATAAGTTATTGAATTAACCCAGAATGCATAGTTTGAAAATGACGATATAATCATTTAGGAAAAAAAAAATTCATCTTTCTTATATTTCCCAGAACCCTCATTCCCAGCACACTCCTCAGATGATAATTTATGCCAGTTCTCATTTAGCAAGATGAGTTCAAAAAAAAGGGGGAGGGGGAGAAAGAAATAAAGAAAGTAAGAAAATGAAAATAAAGAACTATAAATTGAATTAATAAACTTACATGGGTATCAGGGTCATATGTCTAAAGTCTGTGTGTTGTCTGTGTGAATATACACACAAGGCACAAGGCACAGATAATGCTAAAAATCTTACTTTAGAAGATGTAATTTGAATTGTGGGTGTAAAGTTCTAAACCAAGTGCTGTGCATTGGGGACTGTGAGGGCAAATACAGGTGTAAAATAAGAGGGTAATTCTCACTGCTGAAAGTAAGAGAAGAGACTTCCCTCCACTTTCTTTTCTTGTAGCATTTACTTTAGAACATTCATAAAATCCCTTCTCTGTCTCTTTAAAATGTATGCAAATCAGGGGCGCCTGGGTGGCTCAGTGGGTTAAAGCCTCTGCCTTCGGCTCGGGTCATGATCTCGGGGTTCTGGGATCGAGCCCCGCGTCGGGCTCTCCGCTCAGCGGGGAGCCTGCTTCCTCCTCTCTCTCTGCCTGCTTGTGATCTCTCTCTCTCTCTGTCAAATAAATAAATAAAATCTTTAAAAAATAAATAAATAAATAAAATAAAATAAAATGTATGCAAATCATTTTAAAAACTAAATATGCCTCAAGTCTGCTTTATGAT
Source organism: Meles meles (assembly GCF_922984935.1). Lineage (NCBI taxonomy): Eukaryota > Metazoa > Chordata > Mammalia > Carnivora > Mustelidae > Meles > Meles meles. The sequence goes on from NC_060067.1 coordinate 159,367,403, forward strand.
CTAGCAAAATCTTTCTTAAGGACTTCAGAACCATTCATCAAGGGAGATAGGACCCCTAATGCCCAGTTTCTGTGTAAGGATAAGGATACATGGGCACTTTTGACCTCAAACTACCTTCTGTAAACTATATTATTGAGACCAAGCACTTCACAGGTAGGAAATGTGTGCAGCTATTCCAAGGGAACATGCTGTTAAGATTTAACTGTGTAGAGTTCTGGATTAGTTCAACAATGATGAATAGGATATGTTACTACAAGACAAATTAATCCACTTGAAAATTACTGTACATAGTACCATCTCCCAGGACCAGTACCAACAAGTAATGAGTAAGTTTTTTCATTGTAATATTTTTGCTTTTCTTACTTCATCCTAATTATAACTTTGTGTGTTTCTTTCATTTAAGATAACTTTTACTGTGCTCCTTTATTTTTCCTTTTGAGTTTGTACGGCCCAAGTTTAAGACCTCAGGTCGGTAGTATTTACACATCAAGCAGAATAAAATAGATAAGATTTTGAAAGATTTGTATCTGTGCTTAGACTTGAATGTCCTTAAACCCGTTTCCTATTTAACAATAGAATTTTTTTTGAGCATTACTTGCCCACTCTGATGCAATCTTTGTTTCCTCTGGCATTTAATTAAAACTGCCTCTTAAAGCTGATGTTTTTCTGTTCAGAATACCATTTTCTCTTGTTGTTAAAGGTATGGATAGAGTGTGCCTGTGTATAGATTATTGAATTCATTTCTGAGATATCTGGGGACTTCGGAGAATTCCTCAGTCATGTGCGATGTCTTTTAAGTATCTGTATTAATTTCACATATTAAAAATTACATGATGTGCCAATCAAAAGCACAAGTAGTCTCACACAAAACTAATGTATGTAGTTGAAACATATGCATAGAGTAGGGTGTAATCCTAAGCTTACACAACCCTGATGGGAAATTTTGACTCGTTCTGGCATGGACTTAAGGACTGTTTACCTGTTAATAATGCCCAACTGGGCTATTCCATGGTCTTACATAAGCATGCTACACTCTATAGGTATACCTTCTGTTCTTTGTGGAACATCTCATTACTTAGGAAATTCTGCCATTTATATAAAGCATAAAGGTAGAAAAAGTAGAGTGCCACAGTCAAATCTGGGTACTCTAGAACAAAACCTTTGGGCTTCATCACATCTACCTGCATCCTGCCTCACCCCCCACTCCCCACCATTATTCTTCCATTGTTTATTTGACTCCAATGTGGTGGAGTTTGCTGCAGAGGCATGCTATCTATATTCCTTCTATAATTTTTTTCTGACTGCTATATTTTACAGCATCCTAGAAAGGTATTTTTTTTTAATCTTTTTTTTTAATATTTTATTTATTTGACAGAGAGAAATCACAACTAGGCAGAGAGGCAGGCAGAGAGAGAGGAGGAAGCAGGCTCCCTGCGGAGCAGAGAGCCGGACATGGGGCTCGATCCCAGGACCCTGGGATCATGACCTGAGCCGAAGGCAGAGGCTTTAACCCACTGAGCCACCCAGGTGCCCCCTTTTTTAATCTTTTATCAGCTCTTAAGAACTCTGGTCCTGTATTGTTGATATTATTGAAAATTATTTAAGGAGAAACATTGCTTGAAAGGAATAAAACAGGAACCTAAGTCAAGATGGGCTGAATTCAAATAGTTTTAAGTTCGATAATGAGCTAAGTGGATTAGCTTACTATAATTAGATTATTTAAATTAAGCAATATGTGTACTATGTCCCTGTTAAATATTTAATAAGATATTTTGCTTCCATAGATTTTACTTTAAGGCTAATGGCAATTAATTTTTCCTATGATTAATCTAGTAAGTAAATAAGAATTTTAATAAATAGTCATTCCCAGGACAGTTTTATCAGCTTTGGATTAACTGTTCACACATAAGTTATTTAAATGCCATGTTATGGCAGTGTGATTCAGGAACATTTTACCTCCTCCCATGTTTAATTGTAGTCTTTGATTTTGGGGATCCAGGCAGCATTTTTTGGGTCTTCATTCCATCTGTGGAGGTGGAAATTTTAGGCATTTAAATGTTATCTATCTAAACTTTCTGTAACATTTAGGTTGCTGTTATTTCATAAATATTCATAAGCTTTTTCCACTGAATTCCAGAGAATATTCCAGAGAATATTAATCTTGGTATGTATGGACTAAGAGAGTAGAAAGATCATGGTGCCCCTAAAGGTGACAGGAACCCTGCTGGGGCCTGGGGCAAGGGGCTTAACCTCTGCCTGAGTTTCAGTTTGTATGATAGTAGTATGTATGTATGATGATGTAGTAGTATGATGCTAACATGTATCTGATGCCAAAACATGTTGGGTTCCTCTGGAATACTATGTTAGTGCTCAATATTGTTTATGTCTTTAGTAAAACTAGTTTTTCCTCATTAAGTTAACTTGATTTCTGGAAGTCATCGAGTTTAAAATCCCAGGATTTCCCTTTCTTTAATATACATAGGTTGACCCACATTAATAGTGCTTCAGGGTAAAGAGTGTGTCTCACCCCACGCTCGGCTTATTAAAGGCTACTTCCAATCTTTTTGTCATCTCTTGAGTGAAGAGTCAATTAGATAAGCTGAAGTGTTCTCATCCATGGTTTTAATGTTGCGATTTAAGAAATGACTGAGTTGGGGGGATGGGTTAACCCGGTGACTGATATTAAGGAAGGCATGTGTTGTGATGAGCACTAGGTGTTATACACAACTGAAGAATTATTGAACACTACATCAAAGACTTATGACGTACTATATGCTGGCTAACTGAACATTAAAGAAAAAGAAGAAATGACTAAGTTTCCTCAATGTTCATCTAATTATGATTTGATGTTGGAATAAACCAAATGTGGACATAATTCAAACAGTAAAGAGATGGTGCATAAAAACTGTCTCAGCACTGGAGTAAATCACCTGTTTGTTTCATATCCAAGTAGCTCCTGATTCTGTAAGGCAACTATAAATAATACTGAGTTTTTGAAAAGCATGTCTGAATGAAATAGTAACAGCAAAGTTGGAGTTATGAGGACATTTGAATTATCTGAGTTTAATAGAGTAGCCCACAACAGATGAGATATATATAAAGTTATAATTTATAATAGAAATAGTTTTCCCAAGTCAGCAGTGTAAATAGATGGAAGATACATGTCTGTGATCTGTTTATAAGATGTCCATTACATTATATTGTGCAGCTGACTTAGATATATAACACGCATGTTTATTATTCCCATGAAATATGTCTTAACTAGTGTAACTATTTTTATTAAAAGTATATAGATTGCTACCATTTGAAAATTAAGGTATTTTTTTATTTTATATTGTTTACCATGTTTTAAGATGTTAATTCTTTAATAACTAGTGTTTCTTTTAAAACTACAATTGTATATTTGTCTAGATATGCCTTTGTATTGAGATAATATGGTAAAAGATAGCTTTCTCAGTAAACTATAATAGTCATTTGTTTTGAGATAATAGTTTGACTTGAAAAAGTAAGGTAAGTTAAAATTTTATTTGCCACATCTGAATCACGTTTACTTATGTAGCCTATGGCCAAAAAATCTATATACTGAGGGGCACCTAAATAGCTCAGTCAGTTAAGTGCCTACATTTTACTCAGGTCATGATCCCAAGGTCTTGGGATGGAGTCTTCCATCAGGCTTCCTGCTCAGTGGGGAGTCTGCCTTTTCCTCTCTTTCTGTCTCTCCCTTAGCTCATCCTCTCTCTCTCACTCTTTCTCTCTCTCAAATCAATAAATAAAATCTTAAAACAAAAGAAGATCTATATGCTGAGACCAAATACATTTGTGTCAGTACATAGTGACTCCAGATTTGTTCTTCATGATCAAGACTCTTTTGGCTCTTCAGTGTCTTTTGCAGTTCCTTAGAAATTTTAGGATTTTTTAAAATTTTTGTGAAAAATGGCATTAGAATTTTGATAGGGATTGCACTGAATTTGTTGACGGCTTCAGGTAGTAAGGACATTTTAAAAATATTAATTATTCCAACCCAAGAGCATGAGATATCTTTCCATTTATGTGTTTTGAATTTCTTTAATCCATGTGTTAACAGTTTTCAGTGGGCAGACCTTTCACTTCTTTGATTAAATTTGTTCTTGAGGATTTTATTGTTTTTGGTACTATTGTAAATGGCATTGATCACTAGGTATAGAATTTTCGGTTGACAGTTATTTTCTTTTAGTATCTTAAAAATGTTGTGTTACTTCCTTCTGCCCTCCATAGTTTCAGAAAAAAAAAAAACAAAACTTGAACTGGTATTCTCTTGTAAGGCTTATGTCTTTCTCACCTGCTGCTTTCAGGACTTTGCCTTTAGTTGTCAAAGTTTAATAATGGTGTGTTTTGGCATGGCTTCTTTGAATTTATCATATTTGAGTTTCATTTAATTTTTTAGATCTATGGGTTTGTGTTGTTTGAAAAATTTGTGAAATTTTCAGCCCTTATTTCTTTTAATATATTATTTTTTTGTTCTGCTCTCTCTTTCTTCTATTTCTGGGACTCCGATGATATGAACCTTAACTAGTTTTGCCATTCTCCCACAGTTCCTTGAGTCCCTGTGTTTCATTTCTCCACTGTTTTAGTGTATTTTCTCTCCTGTTGAAATTGAATTAATTGTCTTCAAGTTTACTGATTCTATTCCCTGACATCTCCACTCTACTATTGAGCCCATCCTGTGAGTTTTGAAGTTTCATTGTTATATTTTTTCCAGGTCTTTAATTTCCATTTGATTCTTTTTTATAACTTCTATTTCTTTGCTGAGGTTTTCTACGTTTGATTTGTTTCATAAGAGTTCTTTACTACTAGCTGAAACATTTTTATGGAGTCTGCTTTAAAGTCTTTGTCAGGTTATTCAACTTGTGATTGTCTTGATGTTAGCATCCATTGATGGTCTTTTCTCATTCAAGCTGTTACTTTCTGGCTCCCTGATATGATGAGTGATTTTCAATTGTGTCTTGGACATTTTGGATATTGCATTATGAAAGTCTGGATTCTATTTAATCTTTTTTTTTTTTTTTTAACAGATAGACTACTTGTTACAATCTCGTGGAAAGTCCAAAGGAAAGGGGATGAGATAGATGTTTAGTTCTCTAATGGGTCCTGCTGATGAAAGTGAGGGAAGAAGTGAAATTCCAACTAGCTCCACTTTTCATTGCCTCATCCAGTTTTATTTATGCCAGAATAAGAAGGTTTCACATTTTTATAATAAGCCTTGCAAATGTGCATTATACCTTAAATGTTCTTTTAGTGTCATTTTAGATGCCAAGCATAAATATTAGAAAAATTTGCATCAAAATAGGCATCACAGTTCTTAGTATGATGATTTACTGATAAATGGATTTTTTTTTCATCAAAAGCTGTTCTTTCTGTACTGAAAATTTTGAGGTGCTTAGTCTTAAAAGACTATTCATCATGAATTAATTATGAAACTGAATTCTAGAATGTGGTCAGTCAGTATGTTTCCATTAAGTCACAATACCTTATATAATATACTTAGGTAATTTTTGTCTTCAGTTATCTTACAGCTTTTCAGTTGACTTGCTTTATGTTGCTTGGGAGATCTAAAACCAAGATTTACTTAAAAACTGGATATATCATCCAATACATTCATCTACAAATGGATTTATTTCTTTTTGAAACACACAAAATTAATAATATATGTATAAAAATTTAAAATTATGGAAAAGAAATGGCTTGTTTAAATAATATAGAATATATATTTCACAAAAGTGTTTAAAATAGTTACCTTTGTAAGTATATTTGTAAGCCAGTACAACTTTAAGACAAGCAGTGAAGTCTGTAACTCCTGATGAAAGCATTTATAGCTATATATAGGCTACATAGAAATGTGCTTTACTTCAGCTTTTGGGGATAGAGAAACTTTTCATAAATTCTGTTAGCATTTTCTCATCAAATTAATACTAGAACCTGTCTTCCTATGCTATGAGTTTGTCTTCATAAATCAGGAAGATGATAACTTAGAATATGGTACTTGCCCCTTTCCATGATATTCTTATGTATTTTAATCCTAGAGATTTTGTAAAAATAATCACCTAAGAGTGATTCTTAGTTTTAAAGTGAAATGAGGATTTTAAGAAATTAACTTGTGATGTGCCCAGAGATTCTTTGATTAATCCTTAAATTCTGACATAATTACTTAAAAGTCACTAAGCTTAGATGGAAATATGTTCTGTTTCATGAGAAGATTTGAAACAGCAACCTAACTGTTGACACTCCTGGCCGCACATTGTGGAGAAAGAATTGCGTGAAAGATGGTCAAACGTATGACAACTTAAACAATGTGTCAGAAAGTTTTCAAACTTTGTTGTTATCTGAATGGCCAAAGGATCTCCAAAACTACTGGGTTCCAATCCATAGGGTGGAGTCTGGAGTCTGGCTTCTGTTTCAGGAGACTTTGATGCATAAAGAATTTGCCTCATTTTATTGGAACATAATAGGCATATATTTAATAAATTTTTAAAAATTTTAAAGATTTTATTTATTTATTTGACAGTGCAAGAAAGCACAAGCATGGGGAATAGTAGAGGGAGAGGTAGAAGCAGTTTCCCTGCCCCACAAGTGGCTCAATCTCAGGACCCCAGGATCATGACCTGAGCTGAAAGTAGACGCTTAACCATCTGAACCACCCAGGCACCCCTATTTAACAAATTCTTTATGCGTCAAAATCACCCGATGATTTTGTTAAAAATACAGAGGAGATTCTTGAAAGACTTGTAAAAAACATATCAGCAAACCTTACTATTCGTTAATTCACTCTTCATTGAATCCAACCATTATTTTCTTTATATTTACTCATTTACTTTTCTATTTCACACCTAGGAATTTGCAATTATATTTGCAAATTATATTTGCAAATAACTGCTTCTTATAAGGGTCAACCCATAAAAGAATTGGCTCCAATAAACTGCTCAGAAGTCATTAGACATAGTTACCTTACTGGAGAGAATTTGGGAAGATTGGAAACTGCTTTATTTTAAGAGCTCATGGTGATTTTACATTATATTTTCAAACTACAGTTTCAAAATGAAACAAATTGGATATGCTTTGAGAATTCTTTTTGATATTTAAATAATCACAGAATTATCATAGCAGAAAGAATCATGTATCCCAAAACTATTGCTTTACACATGAAAGAATTGGAGCCAAAGATAGGTTATTTCCCAAAGTTTTATAGCACACAGTCACAGACATGTCTTAAGAGACATAAGTCTCTTTATTATGACTTAGACAGTCTTGCTTCTACACTTACCATTTTTTCATTAGATATATTATTGGAAATATTTTCTGTATGATCAGGTACAGATGGTCCCCAACTTTTGATGGGTTGACTTACAAATTTTGACTTTACGAAGGTACAAAAATGACATACGATCAGTAGAAACCATATTTCAAAATTTTGGATTTTGATCTTTTCCTGATACACAAAGTGATACTCTCTTCTGAGGTTGGGCAACAGCAGTGAGTTAAAGCTCCTAGTCAGCCACATGATCATGAGAGTGAATAACTGATACACCTAGAACCATTCTGTGTCCATACAACTGTTTGGTTTTCCACTTCTAGTATAGTATTCAGTTACATGATCTATTTCATGCTTTATGAAAAAAAGACTTTGCGTTAGATGTTTTGCCTAAGTCAAGAATAATGTAAGTGTTCTGAGCATATTTAAGGTAGGTAAGGCTAAGTTATGATGTTTGGTGGGTTAGGTGTATTAAATGCATTTTGACCTGGGATATTTTCAACTTATGAGGGGGTTACCAGAATGTAATCTCGTCATAAGTTGAAGAAGATCTGTACAATAGAAATTTAATAATAAAGTTCAAAAGGAAAATAGAACTTACATCTAGAAATGCAAAAGATAGAAATGTACTTTTTAGCTAACTTCTTGGAAAATAATTTATTTGGTGAAGTATTATATTCTTATAATGTATGCTATGGACTGTATATAAAATTTTCTAGACTAATGCTTAAATGTGCATGCTGGAAGTGAGTATTATAATGATTGCTTAAGAGGGAACTGGGAGTACAGAGTATCTTTCAAACTTTTGCTTTGTACGTTTCTACCAACTTTTCCTATTAGAGATAAAATTATACATAATAGGAGAGCTCAAGCTTCAAAGAAATTATATGCTGATTCAAAAATTTCTTAGTTGTTATAACCACAAAGATAAACACACATTATAATCCAATTATGTTTTATAGAATTCTTGAAAGTTTTTTAGGTGCCCAGAGGCATAGTCACCTCCACAAGACCAACTTAAAGAGAAAGCATAATATTTTGAATCAGAAACAGAACCTTGTTTTTTTTTTCCTTAGATTGAAACTCCAGAGTTTTGCTACTCAAAACGTGGTTTACAGACCATGATATCACATGAATGCTTATTAGAAAGATAGACTTATAGGTCCCACTTCAGACCCACTAAATCAGAATCTGCATTTTAACAAGATCCTTAAGTGATTGTCTGTACCTTAATATTTGGAAAACAAAGTATTAAAGGCATTTTCCTACCATTCCACTTCCACTTTCAGGATTTGAAGCTTCACTTTTCTCCTTGATGGTAGAACTAAATAGTGTGGAAAGTTGCAGTTAAACCACCCAGGAGACTATGGCCGTTAGAGGATTTAGGGGTGAAGGGTCATGGGTTACGAGGACTGAGAGATGCGGTGGAGCAGAGAGGGGGCATGAGAGAGTCTGATGGCTTCACGTAGGTGTACAATCCATTTATTGAACTGAAAGGTTGATTGTTAACCAGTTGATAGTAAAACTAGTTTTGGTTTTTTTTCCAAAAGATTTTATTTATTTATTTGACAGAGATCACAAGTAGGCAGAGGCAAGCAGAGAGAAAGAGAGGGGGAAGCAGGCTCCCTGTCAAGCAGAGAGCCCGATGCGGGGCTCGATCCCAAGACCTGAGATCATGACCTGACCCGAAGGCAGAGGCCTAACCCACTGAGCCACTAAGGCACCCCAGTAAAACTAGTTTTTATGTTGATTATGTTTCCTCTCTTCAATGGTAAATAGTATACAGTTGGAGTAACCTTTCCATTTGTAACAAAGCTTCCCCCAAGCAACCATCCTGACCCTTAACCAATGGTTCTTGCAACCCTTCTTTGGGTCTTTTTTCTTCCCACTTCTTCATAGGTTTGCCTTATTATTGTCTGTTTCATCTTTGCCTATATTTTAACCTTTCCTTGTTCTCCAATTTTTACTCTTCAGTATGTGAACATGCTCAGTCTGTTGTATAAAACCCTATTATGCCTCAACTTTCGATTGCTTTCCTTCCCTTTTGCTGAATTTTCTTAAGAATCATCTGGATTATATGTCTTCATGTGGTAGTGTCTCTCCAGCTGCCTGGGTACGGGTCCTTCCATACGTGGTGTTGGATGAAAGTGCAAGGAAAGTATCCTGAGAAGAGAGTTGGTTAATTATCTCAATATCATTTTGTCAAAAGAAAATGTCATTTAGAGTTTGGAAGACAAACCCAAATTTGTCTTGATCCAATTAAGCATAATCTGGACCATTCTGTTTAGTTTATTTAAAACTCAGTTTTAACTCCCAGATAGCAAGGCTGAAAATGTCTCCTGGTTAATTAGCATATAACTTTAGACGGCACTATATTTTGGGATGCCTGGGTGGCTCAGTCGATTAAGGGTCTGCCTTCGGCTCAGGTCACGATCCCAGGGTCCTGGGAATGAGCCCCACATCAGGCTTCTTTCTCAGCAGGGAGCCTGCTTCTCCCTCTGCCTGCTGTTCCCTCTGCTTGTTCTCTCTTTCTGAAAAATAAATCAAATCTTTAAAATAAATAAATAAATAAATAAATAAATAAATGGCATTATAGTTCAAAAGCTTTGTATTGTGCCAAAAAAAAAAAAAATAAGGTGGTCAATAAGTTTTATTTCCACCACCCCCTTTTTCTAAATATACAAATATTGTATTGCTCTGTACATGGGATAAAGGTAATTTAAACAATTTCCTTCTTAAAGAGCTTAAAGAGCTATGCTAGGAATATTTACAGGATAAGTGATTTAAAGAAACACAGAGAGAACTAAATTCTAACTGGTAAGAATGTTAAAAGAAAGGAGAGATTTCGCATCATGTAGAGAGTAAACTGAATCTTAAGGAGACAGTATTTGTCAAGAGGATTGAAGCTGGCTGGAGGGGGGAGGGGTGGTGACAACAAGGCTTTGCTCTAAGACACTGCATTTTAATTGAGGACTCATTGACTAAAAAGCTATTACAAGCCTTAACACAGAGTCTGAAATTAATCTAACATTGTATTCCTGGCAATAATTTTGTGAAGCTTTCTAAACAAGGGGTATTGCTTATCAAAATGCACCACAGAACCACTGTCTCTTCAGCTACACTTGCTGATAAGCCCCCTTTGCAAAGGGGTCTTGGACCAATTTCAGAAAGTTTTCTTTAAGGTCATTTAAGGTTGTTAATAATCTCTAGCCATATATCACATATATCGTATTTTTCTCACTTAAGGTTAGTATCAAGGAACTGCTAGAAATATTGGTCACACAGAGTTATCAGTTCAGGAAAAGAATCTGTAAACTTTGCAGACAAAAACTTGGTCTACAATGTAATTGTCTTTCTAAGTAAAAGTACTTTTTCTCTTTGTAGACACAATCTTTCCCTGACACAGAAACCAATATCTTTTAGTAATCTTCCTTAGTCAAGCTTTCAAAGCAGTATCTTTTTAAAGGTTTTAAGATGTTCCTTCTGTTAGTGACAGCAACCCATGGAAATTCAAGATAATTGTTTTCCTCTGAGTTAGCAGGAAACAAAAAATACTTCTTACTGATGTATCCAAGTTTTAATAAATCAAGACCTTATTAAGAAATCTTGATATCTTTGGAAATTATCAAACCCTAACCAAATAAAGAGATCAAATAATCTTTAGCTATGGGTATATTTGATATTCTCCAAATAATATATTTGACATTCTCTTAAATATTATATATAAAGTGTTTTGATGTTTATTACCTCTTATCAGTAAATCTGAAATTAAAAGCATAATAATAAGTTATCTAACTTCAGCCTAACAGCTGAACACAGTTCTTAAAATTCATGTTTAAAATCATGGTATTTCAAAACAAAAATGCACGATATTTGACAACATGAAAACAATATGTTTGCATATGACTTTACAGATGATCGAAAAATAATAGATCATCTGTAAATGAAGAGGCAAGATAGATGTGAAAATTATACTAGATTTAGAAGGCACTTTTAGAGCAAATGCCTATACTTGACATCTCCATGAGATAAGTTTTTTATGTGATTGTGAAACAGGCTTTGTCAGGAATTCTGAAAACATTTCGCTTAAAAAAAAAAAAGTGTTCCTAACAAATTTAAGTAAATAATTAAGTAATAATGAAAACAATGCCCAGCTTCAAATGTGTTAAGATATATACCAAATTTTAAAACACTGGAGACAAATAGCACATGAACTCAGGCTACATTATCATGTTTTTAAGGGTTACTCTTCTCAGCAATTTTTTATTCTCCGTGGCTACGACTTCAAATGTAGGGCATTCTTTTTTAACATTGAATCCATTTATCCAATTATTCTCTGTGTACCCTCCTTCTCAGCAGCTGACCTTATCTTCTCCTTCACTGAGAAAATAAAGCCCCAACATTCCCTCACAATAAGCTTTTCATGTCTGTATCCGGCTTTTTATGAGATCTGCATCTGTGATTCTTCCTACTACTTAAAGCTGATCTATTTCCCCATGTTCCGGACACCTATTCTCTTGCTTCATCTGGAGTCTCGCTGCCTTCCTTACCTTCCACTCTCCTGTATCTTCAACTTTGACTTTTCTTCTAGATCCTTCCCAATAGCATTTCAGGCCCTTCCACCTCCCTCATCTGTGAAGCAAAACATTAAAAACACCGTTGACCCTCTACTCCCTTCTGGTTATGTCACATTTCCCCTTTTTACAGAAAACACCGCAAACGCACCATTTCCTCCTTTTCATCACTTTCTATTTAGAATTCAACCCATCGCAATGTGGCTTCTGCTTTCACCACTTCACTGAAACTGCATCTAGGTCATTAGAGCCAGCAAACACATTTCAGGGTCCATGGATTTAGGTCCTGCAAGCAGGTTGCCCTTAGCTGACCATTCTTCTGAAAACAGTTTTCTCTTGGCTTCTGTGGATTCTCACTTTTAAATTTTCTCTTATTCCTATTGCCATTCCTTTCCAATTTTCTTGGCCAGCTTCTGCATTATAACACTTCTTAAATGTTGGTTTGTCTCAGAGTCCCAAATAGGTAATCTCTTTGCTCCATATAAACTTTCAACTTGATCTCATCCATTTTCAATTTGATCTCATCAATTTGTTGTTCCACTTAACAACAACATTATGTTAACTAACCTTAAATTGTCATACTAACTCCAATTCTCTGTACTGGTCACCAGCTTATTGAACTACTTGAAATTGAAGCTTTTCTTTCATTGATACTATACACATACACACACCAGTACACATACACAAAGGAAAAAATTCCTTTCAAACTAGTTTCACTAACAATCCATAATTTCAGAAAAGGTATAATTGTTTGCTCAGTATCTTAGTCAAAAACCCAAGAATCTTTGATTCCTCTCTATTCTTCACTTGTCCCGACCAATCACCAAGTTCCGTTAATTCTACCTCCAAAACATGACTAAAGCCTGCTAATTTTCTCCTGCCCCACTGCTACTGTCTAGGCCAAAATATTTTTCTGTCTTTCCTTAATTACTGCCACAGCCTAGTTGACTATCTGGCTTCCACTTTTTCCCCCTTAAAAACAAACCAGCATTCTGCTGCCAAATCATTCAATTGTCTATGAAATCTCAATGATTTCCAATGTCCCATAAAATAAAAATTTCAAATCCTTAACATGGTTATAAAGCTTGAATGATCTGACCCTGCTTACCTCTAAAGCATAGTGCTTTCTTTCATACCTGGCAAGTGCCCTCATTCTTCATCGGAGTCACACTGAAAACTACGCCATGTTCTTCTGGGCAATCTCTGGGTTCAAGTAATACCTTCACACAAGTCTTTCCTTTACTTGGAATGTCTCTCACTTCCCACGTTTTTAAACTGAAATATTCCCCTAAACATAGACTTCCTTAGTGTTTTTATTTTGTATCACCACTACCTTGCACAGTTGTCAAACAGTAAGATTTGGCGAATTGAACTGAATAGGATTACAGCCATTGGGATAGCACTGCTTCCCCCTCTCTCATGACTTCTATTTTATGAAATATGATTAGAACCCAAATATCTTAAATGGAATACTTAATATGACCCAAGTAGTACGTAAGCATTTCATCTATTATTTAATGTAATCATTCCAACAACTCTGGTATTATTAGCTTCATTTTACAGATAGAGACACCAACCACAGACCAACCGAGTAAATTTCCCAAGGCTACACAGTTAATACAAGTCAGATCAGGAATAAAAACAAAGTTTCAGGCCCCAAAGACTGAACTCTGAACTATTGCATTACACTGTGTGCATTGATAAAATTTTTTTTTAATTTGGAATGAGAATTTCTTCTTAATACTCTTTCAAGTATGTTGAGAAATTAACTGAAAAATTCCTTCAAATTGTCATCATTTTTTAAATATAGAATTAACATTTAAGACTGTTGCATGTATCAGAATTCATATCTCTCTCTGAGTAGCTGCAGCCAAAATAAAATATGAAATTATTTGGGGGGCTGATAGAAGCCTCAGCATCCCTAATTTCTGCTTTCATTTTTTTCCTCCAAAAATATCTGATTGATATTATTGATTGCCATTCTAAATTGATAATAGAAAATGCACTTCAGACATAGTATTTATAAATGTCAATATTATATTAATGTATTTCCATGTAAAATTCATTTGATAGAAAAGTCTTCTTGGTTAAGGAAAAAAAAAGAAATTTGTTATTAACATAACCACTATCGAATAAGTTGTATAAAGAAACAGCTAAAGTATTAACTTCATTATTGAATAGACTTTGTCTGTGTTTTCCCATGGTTCTATTCCTAGAGCATAGCAGTGCTTGACATAGTATAAGCATTCAATGAATGTTTGTGAAGGGAAATAAAAATTAAAACATGATAAAATAAATAATAAACAAATAATAAAATAAATCCTGCTTCCGCAGATTTGAGTAAGAATGTTCTAACACTAAACACTTGCTCTAGTATATATCCACCTTTTGATAAGCATATTCTTTTTAAAAGATTTCATTTATTTATTTGACAGACAGAGATCACAAATAGGCAGAGAGGCAGGCAGAGAGAGAGAGGAGGAAGCAGGCTCCTCAGCAAACAGAGAGCCGGATACGGGGCTCGATCCCAGGACACTGAGACCATGACCTGAGCCGAAGGCAGGGGCTTTAACCCACTGAGCCACCCAGGCGCCCCGATAAGCATATTTTTTTTGAGGGACATCACCATATTGCCTCTGTGACCTCTTCTGATATTAATGCCATTATTGACATGGACCCATTCTCTTAATAATTTTAAGACAGCGAAAATAGGAATGCATTTTTTTAAGTCTTTGTAGTATGGGATATCAAAAGAAAACTAAAATCAGTGTTTATAAGGCAAGCCTTGTTTCCAAATTCTCAGCTTCAGCATTTATCTCCTTAAATGCAAAGATCTTCTTTGGACCAACTGCTCGCAAGTCTATGTCTAGTGATCAACTTTCTTATAAAATGTCACCTTCATGAGAGCAGCCAGGTGTTGCTCTATTCTGGGATGCCTCCAGAGTTCCACTTCTAGTCTCAGAAACCTTTGTTACCCAAGTTATTAATAACAGGTATATGCTAACCCATCAGGCAAGTCTGCCTTATCTAAACCCAGGAGTGTAGACTCACTATACAGCTAACAGTAGGAGAATAATCATCTCAGTGCCACACCAATGATAGTTGGAAAGTAGATATTTCCTGACAAACTGCTGTGTGTGTGTTTCACATTGAAATTGCTGGTCTTTTCTACTTTGCGAAGGTTGTCAGTTGGAATTCCCAGTTTTTAAGAACTTATCCTTAAAAGTGAGTTATACAAATTTACTTTTCGCACTGGAAATGCTCACTATGGTTAAAATTAGTGTTTTATTTTTTTGTAAGATGTTTATTTTATTTTCCTGAAACTCTCCTTCAGGAATTTTTGTTAAAATGTTTGAGTGTGATGAGATTTTTAAGTCTTTTTCTTTAGTGATACACACTTAAATATTTATGGAGAAAATTATATGCTGTCTAGGATATGTTTAAAAATAATATGGGGGGAGAAGTAGGTAAGAATATATAGATGAGATAATGAACTAATAATTGTTGAAACTGAGTGATGGATATGTGGGGAAACTTTCTACTTTTGTATATTTTAAAAATTTCCATAATAAAGAAGTTAACATCAGATGCTCTCCTGGCAAGTAACAGCAGACTTTTCCTCTGTCCACTTCTTGCCGTCAGTGTATCCGCTCTCACTGCACAGAGATAGTTAAGGGAAACCAAAATGATTCTCTTTATCCTATGTCCAGCTTTTTGGAGGTGAATATAAGTGAGGATTTCAACGTTTGGATGTGATATCAAATTTGCTCCAGGATCTTCTTTAGGAAGACTTGGTTCCTTTTTTCAGATTGAAAATCATCTCAAAAATTTTAACTCCAGTTATTTCTTTTTTTAAGATTTTATTTATTTATTTATTTGCCAGACAGAGAGAGAGAGAGAGAGCAAACATGCACACATACAGGGGGAGCGGCAGGCAGAGGGAGAAGCAGGCTCCCCTCTGAGCGGGGAACCTGATGCGGGGCTCAATCCCAGGAGTCTGGGATCATGACCTGAGCCCAAGGCAGACCCTTATGTGACTGAACCACCCAAGTGTCCCTTTAACTCCCTTTAGAATGGTATTTTATAAAAAGCAATGTATCTAATTTTTGACAATTGTGTATTAATTAAGATAAGATTTGGA
The DNA here is from genome assembly GCF_922984935.1 of Meles meles. Classification (NCBI taxonomy): domain Eukaryota; kingdom Metazoa; phylum Chordata; class Mammalia; order Carnivora; family Mustelidae; genus Meles; species Meles meles. The sequence continues at coordinate 159,383,403 of NC_060067.1, forward strand.
TATGTGATGCTAGACAGTCCATTTTAGTCCTGGGCTTTAGTGTCTTACTTATTCTAAATGATTTTTTAAGGAACTAAAACTGGTTATCAATAATGTAATGATTTTTATCGTCTACATCCCATTTGCCTCTCCTCTTTCCTGTTTTTAACTTATTAAATAAATCACTAAACAAAAGCAAAGAATAAATGGAAGGGCAGACCATAGATAATTCATAACTTTTATTTGCATAGTCCAAACTGAAGGCAACCAGGCTTTTAATCATTTAACTAATTATGATTAAATGATACTTCTTATTGAATAATAATAATTTGATTATTAGGATAAGTGCACTAATCTACTCTGAGTTAGACTTTGTCCATGCCAAGGTTAACATTTTTTCCTGTTTTATTCACATCAAAAATGCAGTAACAGTAACTTAGTTAAAACTTCACAAGGAAGTTTTTTGACAACATAAACTTTCAAACCACATGGGGCTAAGGGTAATTCCTGTCTCACTCATTGCTATATCCCTATCTCCTACCTTAATGTCTTGTATATGGGATAAGTATTTGCTTCAGAAATATTTATGAATGAATAAATGAACGAATGAGCTATTGAAGTTTTTAGAAGGCACGCTTCAGGCATCTTACGAACTTTGTTGTATAACCTGCATTTCCTCTCAGGAAATATGCACAAGACAAATCTCACACATTTCACCGAAGACGTGGAACTTCCCAGGCCTGGTATAGAGTCTCCGGTCTGCTTCTCTAAACTTCAATTTTCTTACCAGTAAAGGACTGGTATCTCTGTCACGGAGTATTGTTATGAAATTTAAGTGAGAAAATGTATTTGAATATCTCATTGTAATCTAGAAGGGGCGATTCCCCATATACACAGTGTTGCACTTATTTTTGTAATTATTATACAATTGTGTGTGATGATAGCAGTGACGTGGAGAACCAACATCCACATGTAGCCCCCACTACTGTCACCTTAGTGGTTGTTCAAGGGCAAGTCATGAAACTCTTCAGGCCTCCAGAACCTGATATGTAATAAGAGTTTGAAATGGACCATCTATAAGATACTCAAAGATACTTTAGAGCCTTAAAGTCCGCAAACTTCTTCCATGAATATTGCAAGTTCTTACATTGGCCGTTTGCAGGTATGAATTGAGAGGTTAGTTCGAATTCACATTCGTTTTCTGCCAGACTCAGGAAAAGCCAGGAGCTTCCGGTGTCCATCCACCCATTCATGATGCCCCTGCCTTTCAACCTTACAACCAACCAGATATGTAAACACAAAAGACTTTAGTTCAAATTTCAAATTATTTTATTTTTAGTTCAACTCAGACTCTTTCTTTCTGATGCTGCTTCAGTCGTTCTCAGTGTGAAGGCACGGAGTTTATCTATTATTCATCCATTGAAAAACCCTGAGGCAAGACCCCTGTGGAGAGTGTTCGGTAATTGGTCTCCAGATGCTGCTGATATGAAGCACTCTAAAAGTCCTTAAACATCCCAAGAACACAATTCCATCTGCTTCACTGGTTGCATATGTTGGGAGCAATACCAGATTGCTTACCCACGTTTTTACTCCTTTCCTTCAGTATCTAATTATTTCGTATGTAATATGCTGCATGGTAAAATATATGTAAATGAATAGAAAGCATCTTGCAAAACTGGTAATTGCTATATTATTTAATAGAAGTACAGTATAGCCAAATGTTCCAAGCGCAAAAGCAGTGAGTGTTAACAATAAAATGGCCAATGGTTTTAATTCTCTGGAAAACCTATTCTTGGTTGAGTAGCAAGAAAGAGTATATAGGTGTGACTGTACTGAAGTAGATATTCATTAAGTTTAATCCCCTACTATACATTTAGAGAAATAATGCTAGGAATTTTACTAAAAGAAAATATGCACAAATTAATAAAGGGCTTACCAATAATAAAATAACCACTGAATAAATATAAAATGAAGCATGGATAAATTTTTATTTTGGATAGTCATATTTGTTGTTCTGTGTGTGTATACCCACGCACATATACACACACAGTTAAGACCATGCATGTTTATACACACACTTGTGTGTCTTTCCATATACACTTACATATACACATATGTTTATACACACATACATATTTATTTATATACACACAAGCATGAAGTAACTACCCCTCCTTCTCTGAAATTCTCTAGTCTGTTTTCCTTAAATGTTATTTACACTTATTCTTTATGTATTTGCTAATTTTTTTGTTCCCATGTATCTTTGCATGTATAAATATATATGAATATACATATTATATACATTATATATAGTTATATATTATATGTATTATATACACCCATATATACACACACACACTTATATTATAAAGATAAATAGTAATTTCAATTGTTTGGAAACAGTACTATCAATGTGGGGAAACTGAATGATATTTTTCTCTGGATAAATTTCTAGGTCTCTGGAACACTGGCATTAAAATTCTTAACTGGAGAAGGATAGAAAGCCTCCTAGAGAGTTGAGATATGAGAAAACTACTGGGTATGATACTATATGCTTGGTATAAATGTGAAATGGAAAAGTTACACTTATATCATTGCACATCTTATTTTCAAGCTCTTCACACTCATTTTTAGTTTTATGTTCTTAAGTAGAGGGATGGGATGGATAAGGTATTGGGAATATTCAGAAATGTCATTCTTTCTCGACTGTGTCCTAAACTTACAATCTTGTGCAGCAGAATGCTGCTTTTTCTTCTTGATACAGAGAACTAGTACCCACCTGTGCAAGGGCTGCTGTCACAGAAGGTAAGACACAGTTTCCTGACACCTCAGTTAACAAGTGCTTACTCCCTATGGTGGTTCCAAAGTGTCTACAAATTCTTTGACATCCCACTCATCCAATAGTGGTGTTTATGTCCTCTTCCCTTAAATCCAGGCTAGGTTGTGACTGCTCCGGGTGAAAGAGTATAATGAAGAGATGCCATTTGACCTTGGAGGGCTTATAAAATAAAGGCCATGCGGCTTCTTTCTGGTATTCTTGGGATACTTGCCTTTGGATATTTGAGCTGCCAGGTAAGATGTTTGACTCCCCTGAGCTTGCCGAAGCATGAAGCTAGGTCCCAGGGATAAGCCATGTTTATATACTCTAGCCAACAGCCAGTAACTACCTACAGATGGAGGAGTCAAAATGTCTGCAAAGGAATTCAGGCCCCAGCAATCTAGCTACCCCTGGCCACCATCATTCCATTCCTCATTGGCTCTAGACATCATTTAACAAACAAAAGCCATCCTTACTAAGTTCTGTCTGAATCCTCAATCCACAGAATCTATGAACATAATAAAATAAATTTTGAGCGGGCTTGTTTTGCAGCAGTAGTACTTAGGTCAGGCAGTGATCTTTGTTTCAATGAAACTTTTCTTTTCTCATCTGTGACAAGATAAAATGAGTTAATGTGATAAGATCATTCCTGCGATATGTTAGTGAGGTAGCTACATTGAGACCTTTCATGGCTTCATTCTCTGGCTCCCTCTGTAGTCTTGGTTCCAAATATGCATTTTCATGATAATTTTGAGGATACAATAATAGTTTGCATCCTTATTTAAAATAGTATTTAAGATTAAAATTCAGGACTAAACGGGGAAATGCCTCCACATGGAAGCCTTGCTCTCTTTGTTCTCGTTTATATTTTAAAATAATTCTATGATGGGGTGCCTGGGTGGTATGGTCAGTTAAGCATTCAACTCTTGGTTTCAGCTCAGGTCGTGATCTCAGATTTGTGAGATCGAGCTCTAGGTTGGACTCTGTGTTCAGTGTGGAGTTTTGCTTAAGACTACCTCTCCCTCTCCTTCTGCCCTTTCCCTCCGCCCACCTCCTCTGTCTCTCTCCCTCTCTCAAATAAATAAATAATAATCTTTTTAAAAAATTAAAATAATTCCATGGTAATAACTAATTCTCCTGAACCTTAAGATAAGGATATTACAATATGTAGGGCTGAGACATGAACACCTTCCAGGTAACTGTGACTTTACAGATATTTGTCCCCAAATTTAAAAAAAAAACAGCACTAGTGAAGATCTTAATTTTTATCTTCTTTTTTTTTTTAAGATTTTATTTATTTATTTGACAGAGAAAGATCACAAGTAGGCAGAGAGGCAGGCAGAGGGGGAGGGGGAAGCAGGATCCCTGCTGAGCAGAGAGACCGTTGCGGGCCAATCCGATCCCAGGCCCCTGGGATCATGACCTGAGCAGAAGGCAGAGGTTTTAACCCACTGAGCCACCCAGGTGCCCCTTAATTTTTATCTTCTACTGGAATCTTTTCTATTTATCCTCAAGTTTTTATTTGATTTTATTTTGCTATTTTATTTGAGTCATCTATCAATTCCTAACCTTTTATTTGAAAATTACTCTAGACTCAGCTTCTCAGGTATGCAACTAGACTTTGCCTGTTCATATGTATGCATATGAGGATTGCATTGAATTAGAAGTATATATATAGTATTACACAAATTTTATGATTTTAATTATTTGTAGGAATAGATGATTTATATAGCTTGTCAATCTTAAGAAAAAATACTTTAACATATTGCTTTAACAGCTTGAAACGAGTTTTTCTTACTCTATTGGGGTATTCTGTATATCTCTGAGCATCTTGAATTCACTTTAAGAAAGTTTGTCTACTTTGCTAAATTTTGTGCAAATGATTTTGAGAGGAAAACTTGGGGCATCTGTTTTTTATGCATAAGAGCATCTCAGCAGGTCCTCAACAAGAAAGCAGAAGGCTACTATTAAAGGAAAGATTGTGCATGACAGAGAAAATATGGGTAGAATACATAAACTGTTTTGAATACAAAATCAGTCTAGCAGACAATGAAACAAATGTAGGCTTGTCTACAAGGTTATCATAAGAGTGATCTAGGCTGAAATTGCAGGCCTCTGCAGAATGACAGTCTAGCAAGACTGGCATTTATGAATATTTCTAATACTATGGCCTTTTTTTCTCAAGACAAAATTGGAAGTGCCTTTAAAGAAAATAAGATGGTAAGTGACACAAGTATAACTTTTCCATTTCATATTTATACTCAAGCATATCTTGCCCAGTAGTTTCCTCATGTCTCAACTCTCTAGGAAGCTTTACAAATTAGCTGGAAGCCAAGGAGAGAACCTAACAGTTGTTCCTTGGCTTTTGCACCCCTCCACCCTTAGTTTCCTTGTTTCTTCTCTTACAATATCAATCGTCCCCACGTACAGTAACCCACACAGATGGAACTAAGAATCTATGGATAAGCTATTTCCCCTGTTGCTGGGAGTCTTTTCTTTATTCCTTATAAATAAACATGAAAATACACAGGAAAAAAATTAAAATATTCCAGCGTCTTCTACTAGACTGAAATGACCAGAACATACAACATATCTTCATCATTTTGCCCTGAGGAGATAAAATGTACCTGGCATTTAGTAATTGCTGCAAAACATTTGTTTACAATTGAAATAAAACCTACAGTTCCTGGTTTTGCATGTAATTGACACTTAGTCTTAATAGCAAGTATAAAAGCTAAACAGACTGAAAAATTAGTGTATCTTGAATCCAGAGGAGAGGAAAGGACACAGGATAAAGTGTTGCACACACCTCCCACTGCCCCCCACAAAGGAGAGACAGAAAGGTAAATACAGGGAGTTGTTGCTTACTAGATAGAGCAGAGACTCATGAATGGAAACTCCTGGGGGAACCACAGCCAAAGTAGGAAAACCTGAAGTGCTGTCAGCTCAGTATGGACAACCCTGAGACCTAAAAACTCCAGCTGGGCCCATTCTTAAGGGAACCTGCACAATGTTGTGCAATTTCTCTCTAGGAGCTCTAACATACTCCCCGAATAATTATCTGAGAAAAATCTCCTTGGGTTTCTGGCAGGAGGAGGGGAAAATGAACCATTTTAATACACACCACAGCATTCTGTTCTTCCTAACAGGTCTTGCCCTCAGGGGAAATTAAGTTAACCAGAGTCTCACCTGGTTGGGTATTACCAGGGCCTAACTGAGCTGGAGGAAGGGAACTACCCAACTATTCTAGCCATACAGCTATTCTAGCCATATAGCTATTCTATACCCTACCTATTCTAGCCATAATATCCCTCCTAAGGGGGGAGAAAAAAAAAAAAAAAACTATCATGAAGTTCACAGTCCAGAGATACGGGCTAACTAGAAGATTGAGGTCTAATGAAAGGGCTTTAGAACACTTCTTTCCCCACATTTCACCACCACATTACTAAGGGCCTGTTTATAGCAATTCCTCTTATCTAGTGTATCATCTCCAGCTATCAACAAAACAAAACAAAACAAAAAACTACTAAGGCATTCTAGAAGACAAAAGACAAAACAAAACACACACACATATGCACTTTGAAGAGACAGAGAGCAAGCATCAGTGCCAAATATGGCCAAGATGTTGGAATTCTGAGATCAAGGATTTAAAGCAACTATGATTAGTATGCCACGGGTTCTAATGGATAAAGTAAACAGCATACAGAAACAGATGGGCAATGTAAGCAGAGGGATGACAATACCAGTAAGAAGCCAACAGAAAATGTTAGAGATTAAAAACACTGTAACAGAAATAAATAATGCCTTTGATGAGTTTATTAGCATACTGGACACAGCTGAAAAAAGAATCTCTGAGCTTGAGGATATATTAAAAAGCCTCCAAAACTAAAAGGCAAAGGAAACAAAGACTGAAAAACAATTAAACAAGCAAACAAAAAACCAAAACAGCATATTCAAGAAGTTTGGGACAATTACAAAAGGTGTAATATATGTCTAATGGTAATATCAGAAAGAGAAGACAGAAAGAAATAAACAAGAAATATTTGGAACAGTAATGACTGAGGATTTCCCCAAATTAATGTTAGACACCAAAGAACAAATCAGAAAAGTTTAGGGACCACCAAACAAGATAAATGCTTCCTCTCCCCATTCACCTAGGCATATAATTTTCAAATTATAGAAAAGCAAAGATAAAAAAACTGCAGGAAGACACTAAAACCTTGCCTTTGGAGAAACAAAGATAAGAATTATATCCAGCTTTTTCTTAGAAAACATGCATGTAAAAAGAGAGTGGAAAGGAAAACTTAAAGTGTTAAGAGAGGAAAAAACCCAACAACACACAATTTTGTACTCTGTGAAATCATATTCAAAAGTGAGGAAGGAATAGAGAATTTCTCAAGCAAAAATTGAGGAAATTTGTTGCCAGTAGACCTCCATTTCAAGAAATGTTAAATTCTTTAGAGAGAAGGAAAATAATATAGGTCAGAAAGTTGGATCTACATAAGAAAAGAAAGAACATCAAAGAAAGAATAAGTGAAGGTAAAATTAAAACTTTTAATTTTTCTTACTTTTAACTGACCTACCATATAATGGTTTGTTCAAAATAGTAATAGCAACAATGCATTTGATTGTGTATGCTTATGTATGTTTTATATATATAACATATACCATATATATAACAATATATACACATATATATATACACACACATATATGACAAGAGGGAGTAACTAAGGTCATTTTATTATAAGATACTCACACTACCCATGAAGTGGTAGTGTTATTTTTATTTATTTATTTGTTTATTTTGATGTAGTGTTATTTAAAAGATACTTTAAATAAAAATTAAAACACAACTTATCAAAATTTGTGGTGTGCAGCAAAAGTAGCGCTTAGAAAGAAATTTATAGCATTGAATGCATATTTTAAGAAAGAAAAAGATTGATTTAAGTCATCCAAGTTTCCTTTTATGAAACTGAAAAAAGAAGAGCAAAGGAAACAGAAGTAGTAACAAGAATAAGTAGAAAATTTTGAAATTGCAAATAGGAAATGAATTGATAATAATCAATCCAATAAAAACCTGGTTCTTTGAAAAGATCAGTAAAATCTATAATCCTCTAGTCAAATTAATTAAGAAGAGAGAAAACACTGATTATTAATATTAGAAAAAAAAGAAAAAACATAACTACAGTTCCTATAGATATTAAAAAAAATAAAGAAATATTATGAGGAACTCTATGCCCACACATTCAATAATCTAGATGAAATGGACCATTTCCTTAAAAAACATATTTGCCAAAACTCATACAAAAAGAGATAGACAATCTGAATTGTCTATTCATATTTAATTAAAGACCTTCAAAAAATAGAAAGCACCAGGTCCAGATGGATTCAATGGTGAATTCCACCAAATATTTAAGGAAGAAATCATAATGATTATTTACAATTTTTTTTCAAAAGACACAGGCAAGAAATACTTCCTAACTTATTCTATGAAGCCAGCGTTGTCTAATACCAAAATTAGACAACATATTATAAGAAAAGAGAACTAAAGACCATTATCATTCATGAATATAGATGCAAAAAATCTTCAACAAAATACTATCAGATCAAATCAAACAGTGTATAAAAAGAATTACACTCCACAACCAAATGGGATTTATCCTAGGTATGCAAGGCTTATTGATTTTCAACATTTAGCAATCAATTAATGTAATCCATCATATCAACAAACTAAAAAAGAAAAATCCCATGATTATATCAATAGATGCATTTGAAAATAGAAATATTTTTCTAATTTTCAAATAGAAATAGAAAAGCATTTGACAAAATCTAACAACCATCCATGATAAAAACCCAGTAAGCTAGAAGGGATGGGGGGACTTCCTCAACTTGATAATTAATATCCATAAAAATGTCTACAGCTAGCATAATACTTGATGGTGAGAAACTTGAAGCTTTCCCACTAAGATGAGGTATAAGGCAGGGATGACCCTTCTCACTCACCCTTTTGAACATGATACTGGAAGTTATAGATAATGCAATAGGACAAAAAAGTGAAATAAAAGTATATAGATTAGGAAGGAAGAAATAAAGACTGGGATGTTCATGATGATATGTTATTTTTGTAGAAAATCTCTTGGAACTAATAAGAGAAAACCTTCTGGAGCTAATAAGCAGTTAAAACGATCCTACAGGTTCAATGTCAATATACAAAAATCAATCAGTTTTCTATATGCCAGCAATGAACAAATAGAATTTGAAATTAAAAACACAATACCATTTACATTAGCATCCTCAAAACAACATAATTAGTTATAAGACTAACAAAATATGCATACATCTATATTAGGAAAATTGCAAAGACTCTGATGAATAAAATCAAAGAAGAAATAAATAAATGGATTGATATTCTGTATTTTTGTGTAGGAAGACTCAGAGGTGTCAAGATGTCAATTCTTCCCAACCTGATCTATATATTCAATGAGAACCCAATAAAAAAAAATCCAGCTAGTTATTTTGTGGATATTCACAAATGTATTCAAAAGTTTTTATGGAGAGGCAACAGATAAGAGAGCCAACTGACATATTTTAACCCAAAGAGAAGAACAAAGATGGAGGTCTGACATTACCTGACTTCAAGACTTATAAAGCTATAGTTATTGAGAGTTTGGTATTAGAAAAATAATACAAAAATAGATCAATAGAACAAAATAGAGAGCCAAGAAATAAACCTCCATAAATATAACCAAACTTCCTTAACAAAACAGTTAAGACAATATGATAAAGATCGTTTTCTCAACAAAAGTGTTGAAACAACTCTATATCCACAGGCCAAAAAATAAATAAATAAATAAAAAGGAATCTAGACACAGAACTTACATCATTAATAAAAATTAATTCAAAATGGATCACAGACCTAAATGTAAATTTTAACGTTATAAAACTTCTAGGATACAACATAGGAGAAAATCTAGCTGACCTTGGGTATGGTGATAACTTTTTAGATACAGCATTAAGGATACAACACATGAAAGAAATATTGGTCAGCTAGATGTCATTAAAATTAAGAACTTCTGCTCCACAAAAGCCTTTATCAAGAGAATGAGAAGATAAGCCACAGGCTGGGGAAAAAAAATCTTTGCAGAAGATATATCTGATAAAAGACTGTGATCCAAGGGGTGCCTGGGTGGCTCAGTTGGTTGAGCATCTGATATTTGTTAAGATCATGATCTCAGGGTCCTGGGATCGAACCTTGTGTTGGGCTTCCTGTTCAGCGGAGAGTCAGCTTCTACGTCTCCTTTGCCCCACCCCCCCAACCACTCTCTCTCTCTCAAATAAATAAAACTTTAAAAAATTTAAAAATTCATTAAAATAAACAAGGTTGTGATCCAAAATAAATAAAGAACTCTTCAAACTCAACAATAAGGAAAAAAAATGACTTGACTAAAAAATTGTTTAAAGAAATGAACTGACACCTTGCCAAAGATGTAAAGGTGGCAAATAATCATATGAAAAGATGCTCCACATCATATGTAATCAGAGAAATGGACATTAAAACAACAGTGAGATACCACTACATACTTGTTAGAATTGCCTAAGTCTTGAACACTGACAACAGATGCTGACAAGGTTGTGGAACAATAGGCACTCTCATTAATAGCTGATAGAAATGAAAGATGGCACAAGAACTTTGGAAGACAATATAGCAGTATCTTAGAAAACTAAACATTCTCTTACAATCTAGCAATCGCACTTCTATTTACCCAAAGGACTGAAAACTTTTAACAACAATAAAACCTGTACATGGGTGTTGATAGCAGCTTTATTCATAACTGCCAAAACTTGGAAGCAAACACAGATATCCTCCAGTGGATATTATCTATTCACCTACAAAATATGCAGTATATGAATATTCATAGTATCTGTAAACAGTGGCATATCCTAACAATAGAATATTATTCTGCAGTAAAAACAAGTGAGCTCTCAAGCCATGAAAAGACATGGGAGATCCTTCAATACATATTACTACGTGAAAGAAGCCAATATAAAAATAGCTTGATAAAATTATTTGACTTGCAAATATTGGCTTACTGATTATTTTATCAAAGACACCTGTTGTAAAGAGTGATGTGGAAGCCAATCTTGAGAGGCTACGTACTGTGTGATTCTGACTATATGACATTCTGGAAAAGATAAAATTACGGAGACAGCAAAAAACCAGTGGTTCCATGTGTTCATGTGAGGTACAGGGAGAAGAATAAACAGACAGAACACAGAGAATTTTTAGGGCAGTGAAAGTCCTCTGTATGATATCATAAGAATTTAAACATGTCATAATGTAATTGTCTAGATCTATAGAATACAGAATCGAGCAAGAACTTTAAGGTAAAATTTGGTTTGGGGGCGTGTGATATGTCAAAGTAGGTTCATCAATTATAATAAATGACATTTTGGTAGAGGATATTGATAATGAAGAGGCTACGCATTTGTGCAGGTCGGGGATCAGGGGACTCTGTACCTTCCTCTCTCTTTTGCCATGAACCCTAAACTGCTCTAAAAAATGTCTTAAAATAAGTTGAAGTAAACCTTAATCATGGCGAATATAAGAGAGAGGCACTGGTGAATGACCCATAGATGGTTTTCCATGTTCCTCTGATGGGAATAATCCCGCTGCTGCAAAGCAGACAAGCTACAGCATGACTTTAACTGCACTCCTTTAGTGCTTAAAAGCATTACTTTTCCTACATATAAACACTGAAAATGATTCTGACATGAAAATAAATTATAACAGTAGTATACGGCTTAAAGATAAAAGGAAACAAAATGCCGGTGTTCAACAACAATGACAGCATTTTCCCAGTTCTCCTGTTTTGGTGCATATATTACCCAAATGTCAACTCACCTATTGCAAAAGTTTATGTTCGTTAATGGTGGTTAATTTTCACAGACACAGCAGGTTCTTAATAAGTATTTGATAATTTAATAAATACTAATTTGCAATGGAGAAACATTTCACAATATAAATTTCTGAACAGATCAGTAATTATCACATTTTGTTGGTTAAAAAAACATGTTATATTGTGACTCCACACACATACACATGGCTGTGCAAAAGATATATACAACACATTTTATAAGACAATACTTACTAACATGTTAGATGCACTCTGGTGTGTTTTTTATTCTATTTCATTCTATTACTACATTTATAAAAAATTACTGATCCTGAATCACAAAGTTAATTGACCCACAATTTGAAAAACATTATTCTAGATGGTACAAAAACACCAGTTAGCAAATAAAGTGAACTAGGACTATATGTTACCCCCTGCTCCCCTCCAAAAAAGAGATAAGTCAGGAGACCAGGGACAATAAAAAAACCTGATATTATCTTCATTTTCTTAAACAGAACAAAAATGCTGGTTTTTCTATTTGCAATGTGATACACATTATTTTATTGCTATGGAGACAAACATTTGGCATACTCTATTTGTCCTAATAAGTAAAAATACTGATAAAATAAAATCAGTTCCATAATATTTCTTTCCTAATTATACCATTTGCATATTAAAAATGCAGATCTTTTTAAAAATAACACCAATTAATTTTAAATATAAAGTCATTAATAAACATAACTTTAAAAACTATATATATATATATATCAGTGTAATTTTTATATGACCAAGTTGTAAGGCATAATTATACTTTTCCTTCAAAACAAGTTTATACTGAGTTTATTTATAATTCTGTTACTAACTAAAATGTCTTAAAAAATTTTTTTGTTCCAGTTTTCTTCTGTATAAACTGAGACAATAATTCCTGCTATTTTTATGAAGAGATAACACATAGTCACTAATAACTCTTTAGGGAAAGCCTGACTAGAAATATTTACTTCTTTCTATGGTGCATTTAATGGGTATTATTGCTACTGATGTTTCAACAACCCATTCCAAGCAATATAAAATCAATTCTGAGTCACCTTCTCATCAATGTCAATTATTTAGCAACCTAGGAAAAATCATTAAATAATAATCAACAGCACCATCAATGTTTTCTAACCACTGCTTTTAGTCTATAGCACATTATTAATCATTCCCTAAATATATTTTGTTATACTTGCACATTTATTATAATTCCAAATAGGTGCTATTTATTTTGGGAAAACCATTCACAATCAAATAATAGAGGGCATTTTCCTAAAAATCTAGTCACATTACTTTTTTGTCATTGAATGGCCAATATTTGTGAACTTTATGCATAAAGTATTATGAATATTTCGAGTTTTTGATGGCTCTCTCATGTTTTCCACACACTGTATCACAAATCTACCATAACTAATTATTAAGCTAAGCAAAATGAAAGAGTAATGTGTTACAAAGCAGGACATCTGTTCTTTTTTTTCTATGCTTTAAATGAATATATTATTTTCCAGTAGTTTTCATTTGGGGGCACTTGAGTGGCTCAGGTCATGATCCCAGGATCTTGGGATAGAGCCCCTTAGTCATCTCCTGGGAGCTGAGCAGGGAGCCTGCCTCTCCCTCTGCCCCTCCTCCCACTCTTGCTCTCCTGTGTGCATGTGCATGTACTTGCACGCTCTCTCTTCTCTGTGTCTGAAATAAATAAATAATACCTATTAATAAAAAAAAAAGATAGTTTTCATTTGTATCTTTCTCAGAGACCACCTTCATACCCAGGGTTAAATGTCTTCTTTCTATAAATATATATATATATATATATATATATAATATATATATATATATAATATGTATCTTTGCTTTTCTAGTCTCTAAACTCATATTCCTTGTTATTTCTTAGTTATGTCCAGTTAGAGATGCCACTGTCTCATAAATTCTTTATATCTCTTTATCCCAATCTATTCATTTTCGTCTAGCCTTCTAGCCTCAAAACACTTTCTCTTAACTTTCCACTTTCACTAATGTCTCCCATCCTCATCTTCCAAATGGACACTGTAGATTGAAGTCATCTCAATTCTTTTTTGCCCCCTGCCATTTTCTTCAAATATTAAATATTTCTCACTTCTCTTTCTTCCCTTCTCTTTCACTGCACTCATCATACTCAAGACCCTCAAAAACTTTAATTAAACCTGACGTTTTCCTCCTAATTCTTCTCCCAAACTGCTATTACTTTAAACTCTAATTGTCCTAGACACTTCTGCCAGATGGATTTTTCCTTGAAGGAGCTTAAATTATTGCTTTTGTTTTTTTTCTTTCTGTTTTTGTTTTAATTTATATTTTTATTATTAGTGAGAATGAACACTGTGATTTAGTAAAAGGTTACATTTTCCAGAGGATAACTTACAGATAGGATTCAGAAAAAAGGAAAAAAAAAGATAGCAAATATTAACAAAATTTTAAATTTAAGATTCTAGGGATAGGTATGAAACATAAAGAGTTACTATATAGATTTAGTCAGACAGAACCTACCACTACATCTTCTCACATAAAAATCTCAAAGAAAAATGAGCTGATGATGGAGTTGGTGGGAAGAGAGAAGCTTCAGTCACTGGTCTTTCTTGGTGCCCTACCTTATAAGTTGAGCTGGATATAAGGATGAGAGACATATTACAATCCTCTAAGTCTGGAGATTTGAGGGTAGGGAGATATCATGCATCATTTTCTGGGTGAGGTCCAGGGAGAGGATAAGCATCACTCTTTAGAGCAGTTCCCACTGACGTTATCCTGTTGCAACTATAGAGTGGAAATGGTGACATAGCACAAGGGAACTTGAGGGTAAAAGCCGACATTAGTTTTGCAACAATTAGAACATTTTATTTTTTCATATCTGAGCTAGGGACTGAAAAACTGTATGTTCGTATTTATATTTCTTCTATCATGTACGCATCCGTATTATCACTGGTCACAAGCATCACTAAATCTCAACCTCTTCTTAATAGGTTTTTCTCCTGTAAGTAATATCCCTTTTCTTGTCCAAGATCTTATGGGCAGTTTATTTCTTACCAAGCTGATACATGAGGACCAATCACACTAATCACGTGACATAACTGGTCAACAAATATATGTGTTGTGTCAACACAATGTATGTTGTATCAACGGATACAAAGCCAAATTCCAGGCTCTGGCACAAATTCTGTCCCGAAGTGACACTGCTCTCTGTGGCCAGTACCAGGGATCCTTTGCTAGACACCTGGTCAAGCAAGGTGGGGCTCGCCATTCATAGCCTCCCCACCTCTATCAGCAAAGAAGAAAGCTCTGCTGGCACTACAGTGGCCGGGCTCTTTCTGCCAGAGGAGTCCCACTTCGTGCAATGTTTCAGTCACGGGATGCATCTAGGAGTAGATGGGAACTTAGCTCGGTTTTCATCAGTCCTGTGCAACTTCCATGGAATTCTGATTCTGCAGCTGTAAAGAACTTACGCTCCCCGTAAGACACTGGCTTTGGCAGACACTAGTCTTTAGGACAATTTTGCTGGCTGCCAAGGCACATTTACAAGTAGGGAGGGCTACTCTCATCAGATCTTTTTTGGCTCTAATTTCTATCCCATTGTACCTGGCCTGGTTCAGAGGCCAAGAAGAGCTGAGACTCCTTAATGGAATCCTTTACTTAGGGTACAGGCAGCCAGGGTAACTAATGGTAACTAATGCTATTACTTGAGTTGCTGAGAAGTATGCAGCTTTTTAGGAAGACACTCTTGGAGCTGGAAATCAAATCATTGTTGTTGAAAAGTTTGTGAATGGTTGTTCATCCACTGAATTGCAAAGGCCAGTACAAGGCCTGTTTAAGATGGACTTTACGTACCTGCCCAGGTTTGCTTCTCATTATCCATCCTCCCAGTAGATTCCCAAGTTAGACTACATACCCATCTTTTATTGCCAATTCTTTCACCCTCTCCTGACTTTCTTCATGATGTTGCCTTTCCCTGAAAATACCATGCCATTCACAAAATTATACCTTCCATCAAGGAAGATAATATCGATCTCATAAAGCCTCTCCTCATCCATTCCCCTGATCTCAGTGTCTTCTGAACCCTCCATATTCGTCTGTAGAATATGTTGAGAGTGCTCTGAGAACTTTATAACCCCCCCAAATTTAAAACAATATTTATAAGTAATCTCACACATAATATTTTAAGTTAAATACTGTCCAAGTGATTTTTATGCATAATATACATGTAGATATGTACACATATATGTGATATTTATAACTTGCCTATCTCCCTCTATTTTAGATGTTTTCATACATAATGTGTATTTCATACACATATATGTGATATTTATAACTTGCCTATCTCCCTCTATTTTAGATGTTTTCATACATTAACTAATTTAATCCCCACAAGTATCCTGTGAGAGAATACTGATATTATCCCAATTTTACCAAGGAGAAAACTTTGTAACAGATACTATAAATAAATATGTAAATGATCTCTTCAGACCTTTTACAAGAATAAGACCTTTAATACAAGAATTAGTTCAGTCAATAAGTTTACTGTGCACTTACTTTGTGCTGTGGACTTTGCAGACACTTAGAATACAGTCATGAATAAGACAAGACCCCCATGGAGCTTACATTTAAGTGGTGAAAATGAGCAATAAAGATATTGTCAAGTAAATAACTATGTCCCAGCAAAATCTCAAAACTGCTGCATGTACCACAGACAACCAAATGATCAAAAATGAAAATTTTGAATCTTGAAGGTCAAAAGTCTAGTGTGTGTAATTTATAGTATTTTTCTTAATTTGAGGTATAGTCATTTTTCTTGCTTATTCTCTTGGTAGTAGATTCAGTACACTCAAGAACTTGAGGAATACTCTCCTCATATCTTTGCCCTTTGTTGTGTGACATTGCAACTCCTCCCATCAAGAGATGGAGCCTATTTCCCCATCCCTGAATCCAGCCTGAACTTGTAACTTTCACCAGCCAACAGAAGTGGTAAAAATAACAATGTGTCCGGTCTGAGTCCAAGCCTGAGAGACACTATATACTTAAATTCTCTCGCATCACTCCTTCCTAGGCTAACTTGCCGGAGGACAAAAATCATGTGGAGGAAAACCTAGACAACGGAGTCAAGGCCAACCTAGACTACAGCTAGCCTGTCCCCTAAAACATGAGATGCAGTCAGAAACCCGGCAAACTGCCTACCTGTCCCACATCGTACCGCAGACACAGGAGTAACGATTTATTATACAGAAACTGCTAATTGGTAACCCTACAAAACCACCAGCAACTGTAGGACAGGGTTTCTATTTCGCTCATCTTTGTTTAGCTGGGTAATCCCTAGCTCTTAAGTAAGCTTAATTGATTTTAGATGTTAAAGGATTTGACCAAGGGTTCAATAAGATAAGAACAGCTTTTAAAAGAGCAATAGTTTTAAGTCTAAATGAAGTCAGAATTTACATTTGTTAAAGAGGCCACTAAAGGGGGTCATGAGTGGAGATTAAACAAAGAAATGAACAGCACTCCGGTTAGGAAGGCCAAGCAGGCGGTGGAGAGGAAGAGCACCTTGCTGAAAGTACCCCTCTCTGCTCTCTTCTATGACTTCATTTTTGAGAGCAGTTTTAGGTTCACCATAAAACTGAGAGGAGATTTTCCACACATCTGGTACCGCCACACAATCACAGCCTCTCCCAATACCAACATCCCCCCTAGAAGAGGGTTAAGATTCATTCTCGGTGTTGTCCGTCCTACGGGCTTGGCAAAATGTGTAATGACACGTATTCACTATGACAGTGTCATACGAAAGAGTTCCATTGCCCTAAAATTCTCCCGCGCTGTGCCCATTCATCCTTCCTTCCTCCCTACCCCCTGACTTTTCACTATCGCCATAGTTTACTTTGCCCAGAATGTCGTATAGTTGGAATCATACAGCATGTAGCCTTTAAAGGTTGGCTTCTGTGTCTCTCTTTACAACATCACACAATAGTTAGTAAACCAATATTTGCAAGTCAAATAATTTTATCAAACTACAGAGCTTGATATCAATAATGAAATCATCTATTATTTATAAAAAGCATACAAACACCTCATAACTGAACTCTCAGAGTTTTAGGTGTATTTTGTTAAAGTGGGTCATACAAGTAAATACATGTAGAAGGGAGGAAATCTGGTTCTAAGGGCATCTGCCTCTTGTCTAATGGACTCCACAGGTGGGCCTGCTCTGCAGCCAAGACCATAGCGGCACACAACAGGCAACACTGACCTCCAGGTCATTACTTTCTGTGCTAATATATAAAGCTACAATAATTCAAAGAAAATAGTGCAGAAGCTTGTTTCCACTAAGATCATGTATTTCTTCCTTTTTCCTACTGGATAGTCTGTTTCTGGAATAGGAAATTTTCAGGGGGAAAAGTTATCCCTGATTTGCTTATGTTGGTGAAAAAAGTCAAATGCATCCTTCCCTTCATATACTTTTGATTTTTAGGGAGACTCCATTTATAGCAAATTTAAGTTAATGTAAACTTAAATTTAATAAATTTAATAATTCAACTTAAAATTAAGAAGATAAATAGAATAGTCCACTCTCTTGTTTTGCTGTTAAATGAATAATGAATCAAATTGTGGACCTGGTCATCTCTGAGATCTGCTGCTCATTCTAGGAAAAGAGGGGGAGGATTGATGAGGGAGAGTAGGCACTAAGCAGCCATGTTATTTTTTCACTATCTTGCTATGTTGTTTTGTTTATAAGTGAATTTCTATTCTAACATAAGGCGAATAATCAAATACAGCCACATAGAAACTATTCCCTAGAATTTTCTTTCTTATATTACTCTAGAGTTTATTTTCTCTTTTAACTCCCATGGATAGGCAGTCTCTATGTCAGCCTCGTACTTCACCCTACCTTTTATAATATCCTTAGGAGGGCTCTCTCTCTCTCTCTGCCTCTTCCATTTTAATCATGCATTCTTTTAAATCTCTCAAACTATATTTATATTTTCTTTACATATTTAAAAAGAATTAAACAGCTCTATTTCCTGAATATACACAATTCAGGCATTTTACCACTTGGAACAAATATTTTACCTTGCTAATCAAATTGCACAGTGATATTTTTCTGTTTCTTTCTATCCTAGTGGGAAAGCCTAAGAATGCATTTTCTGCTTGGGTGAACATCTCAAATACCTTCCCAGGTTTTATCTTCAAGTTGTCAAATTCATGGTGAATTGTTCAGTTCTCCATGAGAGGCACACAGGACATACATTATACTGGTTGGTTCCATGATGATGACCAGTTTGCTCATAGGTTAATGGAGAAACTCTTTCCAATGTGTTATTTTAGAGGCAGTATAGAAGTGAAGATAGTTCTAATATAGACCTCAAGACTTAGGCTGTTGATCATATAACTATATGTAACCCATATGTATATATTATAGTTAACCCTCAATTCAACCACATGTCATATAATTACTACTGTTACAACAGCTGCTTTCATCACTTTTAGTGTTGCAGTTATATTTTTAATTTATTTAGAGAAATCATTTTAGGGCTTGGGTGCATGTAAACTCTGCAAAGAGCAGATTGGCATGGGGGAATATTTTGTTATAAAACACTCTCTTTATAGAATAAATCTACAAATTAACCACACACATTAACCAGAGGCCATAAACTAAAATTGATCTCAAGGAATCCTTTGCTAGAAACATGATGCTATTTCATTGTCAAGAGCCATCTCAACTTTGATTTTTACTGATGCCTGATAGCATTCAAACGTATACAGAATCCAAAAATTCTAAGTCCAGGGTTAAGCAAAATTCAAGCAAATTCCCATGCACCAAGTTACTAAGGAGCATCTATAAATGTAACTTGAAAATGTACACAAAAAAGCAAACTTTACACACCATACTTTGTAACCCTCTGGAAAATACCTGCCTGATTGCCTTTTTGGATGTCTAATACTGCACCTGTCAACTAAAATCTGAGAGATTTTTGCTTGCCAAGGCAGCCTCTGAGTGAATTGCTCTACCTGAGAAATTAAAACCTGTGAGAATACAGATTGGAGGGAATCATGAGATACTTCCAATTATCTGATTATATCTTAAATAATTTACCATGAGCCAGAACATATAAAATAAGTGAAACTTTTTCCATAGGAAGGAGAAAAACATAATTGAAAAGTGGCCTGGTAGTAATTTTGGTTTCCCAAATAAAAACACTGTCTGAAAATACATTAAGGACAAATAAGCAATTTTGTAGGTGTGCAGAAAGATGTGACACATTCTTTCCATTAATAAATCACAACATTTCAACATTTTGATTTAACCGTTCCTCTTTTTGCCCTTCACCAACTCTAGAATGAAGGAAATCAATAAATAAGATTACACTCAGCATATCTTACAATTTTTTACCAGTTGGGGGCACAGCTATCCAATTATGGTTTGAGATTGGCTGAACATATATTACCATTTTTTTCAATTTATTCAGAGGAAACTTTTGGAGGTTCATTTGATAGAGGCAATCAGTAGTGCATTAATGTAAATCAGTATTGATTGTGCTATGAAATGCAGTAAGCGATGGTGCACAAAACAGAATAGCTACTTTTTTATTTTTCATTTAATGACAGACAAATGACCTAAGGGAGAAAAGTTCATTCATTTCACGGGATCAAGAGAGCAATATAAAACAACTATTAATGAAAAAATCCACAATTGGCATATTCTTTTTCTGATAATTATTTTCATCGGGTGACATTTTAAAAATTAGGCAAGCACAAACTAATGAAAATGCCAATATTTCTTACAAGATTATTTACTCTTATAGTAAAGGGAAAAAAGCATCTTCATTTCAGAACTAATGTCTAGTAATGCATTTATCACTGAGCATAATTTCTTCATTCAACAAATGTTTTCAGTGCATTTCGTATGTGTAAGAGCATATACTAAGATATATCAAGGGGTAAGACAGTCTAGTGCTGTAAGAGATTATATTTTGTTTTATTATTTAAATTTTTTCCAGTTCTATTGAGATTTAACTGATATACATCACTGTATGAGATTCAGGTATACAGTATAAAGGTTATGAATATTGTGAAAGAATTCTTGCAATAATTTTAATTAACATGCATCATTTCATACAGATACAATTAAAAGAAATAGAAAAAAAAGAGAAAAATTCTGCTTGTAAAGAGAACTCTTAACAACTTTCTCGTACATCCCACAGTAGTAGTAACTCTAATTATCGTGTTGAACATTATACCCCTAATACTTATTTATCTTATAATGAAGTTTGTACCTTACATTTTTGCACAGAAGGACTGAGGGGGTTGGAAAACAATTAAGTGATGTAATACACTAAACTGTTATGATTAAAAGGAAGCATGAAAAAGGAAATCAGGGTTTGGGGGCATGGCTGATGAAGCAGCTGATAGTATTAAATAGGGTGGCCAGTGAAGGCCTTACTGGGTCAGTAGGGTCTGAAGCAAAGATGTGAGGGATGGGTGAGAGTTAGTTAAGAAAATATCTGAGGAAGGGCAGAAAGAACTCTAAATTGGGAGTATGAGAGACTCATTCAAGGAAAAGCAGGCAAGCCAGTTTGCAGGAACAGAATCAATGGAGGATGGAGGGCATAATGGCAGATACATTCAGAGAATGGAGGAATTTATAGGCCATTTCCAAGATTCTGGCTTTCACTCTGAATCAAATGGAAAGCCACTGAAGGGCTCTGTGCAGAGCAGTGGCCTGATCTGACTGACAAAAGGATTCCTCTGGTTTCTATGCTTAGAAGAGACTCTAAGGAAAGTGGTAGAAGCAGTTGATGTATGAATGTATACTTTGGAGAGAAGCTCAGAATAGAGTTATCAATGTGAAAGTCATCAGCATATGTAGTATGAAACTGGATATGGTCAGGAAGGGAGTATTTTAAATGGCGAAGAGAATAAAAATGAAGTTTGAGTCCTGAGGCTCTTCAACAGGAAGAGCCAGAAGACAAGAGTAGGAATCAAGGAGACCAGGGAACAGCTAATGACAATGAAGGAGAACTGAGATCTGCTGGAAATCCTACAAAGAAAGTGTATCTTGGAGGAGAAATGTTTCAAACATGTGTGTCATGGCTGTGAAAACTGGTGAAGTTATGTGAGCTATGAGAAGTGATCATTGGCTTGACTAATGTGGGCATAACTGTGGTCTCGATGGAGGAGCTTTCGTGGTGTGGTGAGATACCAGTAGTTTTAAGAGACAGTGGTAGTACCAATATTAGAAGTGCTTTTAAGAAGAAGACTCCAAGGGTGCCTGGGTGGCTCAGTGGGTTAAGCCGCTGCCTTTGGCTCAGGTCATGATCTCGGGGTGCTGGGATTGAGTCCTGCATCGGGCTCTCTGCTCAGCAGGGAGCCTGCTTCCCTCTCTCTCTCTCTCTGCCTGCCTCTCTATCTACTTGTGATCTCTCTCTGTCAAAAAAAAAAAAAAAAGACGATGACTCCAAGTCAGTGATTATAATATATAACATATATAAAACATATAACATATGTAATATATTATATATAATATATAATAATATATAACTCATTTGAGCAGTTTTGCTGCAGATACAGAGAGATGTTGCTTTGGGTGGCATGAAAAATGGAGTCAAAAGAAGTTTGTTTGTTGTTCTTAAAATACGAGAAAAATAACTGCATCTTTATAAGCTGAGAGAGCCAGTAAAGAGCAAACAAGAAGAAGAAGAGAGGAGGAGAAACAGTGCAGTCATGTCCTCAGGTAGACAACATGGCATGAGACTTTGTAGGTAAATGATGGCACATGGTACAGATGTGGCTAGATGTGCTGAAAGGCCACAGCTAAACATGGCAAAGAGTTACTGGGTGCTTAGAAAATGCATCAGCCCATTTGTTTGGAGAGTGAAAAATAATTCCAGAGTTGTGTTTATTTATCACTAATTTGGTACTTGCCACTTATTAAGCCATGACCTTTAGCAAAGTCATGACCTAACTACCACCTGTATTAGTTTCCCAGGGCCGTAAAACAAAGTACTGCAAAGTGGGTGGCCTAAAACAACACAAGTATATTGTGTTGTATATTGTGTGCATATTGTGTATATGTGTGTATATTGTGTGTATTGTGAGAGCTAGAAGTCCAAAATCAATCCTATAAATATACTGGCAGAGAATTCTTCCTAGCCTCTTTTAGCGTCTGGTAGCCCCAGGTGTGCCTTGTTTGTGACAGCACAGATTTAACCTCTGTGTCTGTCATCTCATGGCCATCTTTCCTCTGTCTATGTCCAAATTTCCATTTTCATATAAGGACACTAGTCATAATGGAATAGGGGGCAGCCTCCTCCATTATGATCACATTTTAACTAGTTACATCTACAATGACCTACTTCCAATGAAATCACATTCAGAGGTACAGGGGGTGGTTCAGACTTCAATATATCTTTATTTGAGGGACACAATTTGATCCATAACACCACCTAAGCTCATTTTCCTCTTTTATAAAAATGGCAAAATACTATCTGTTTCACAAGGTTTTAACAGGGATTAAATATATAGTGTACTGATTAAGAGTTCTGGTTCATAAATTGAAATATCTCCATTACTTTCAAAGTGGAAGGGGGAAAATTATTAAACCTCTTCAAGGCTTAATTTTTCATCTGGAAAGTAGAGATAATAATAGTTCCCACCCCCATGAGGCTAACATGAGAATCACATGAGATAATATATACAAAATATTTAGAGACCCATGTGGCTCACCCCTATGCCTAGCACAATACTAATAACTCAATAAATGTAAGGATTATTGGGACACCTGTGTGGCTCAGTGGGTTGAATATCTGACTCGGTTTCGGCTCAGGTCATAACCTTGTGGTATTAGGATCAAGCCCTGAATTGGGCTTTGCTCTTGGTGAAGAATCTGTTTGTCCCTCTCCCTCTGTTCCTCTCCCTGTTTGTGCGCTCTCTCCCTCTCTCTCAAATAAATAAATAAAATCTTTAAAAAAATGTATTTTTTAAAAATATAAGGATTATTGGGGCACTTGGGTGGCTCAATGGGTTAAAGCTTCTACCTTCTGCTCAGGTCATGATCCCAGGGTCCTGGAATCGAGCCCTTCATTGGGCTCTCTGCTCAGCAGGGAGCCTGCTTCCCCCCCTCTCTCTGCCTGCCTCTCTGCCTACTTGTGATCTCTGTCTGTCAAATAAATAAATCTTAAAAAAAATAATAATATTGATTATTATTACTATAACTTTAGACTGCTCCCTTTTCTGAAACCTCTATGAATTTGTAATAATATCAATAACCTAGAGATGTCATATGATAATGGCTTAATGGTCAACAGCAGTTTAATGGTCAACTACCTTATGAATTATCATATGCATAATCCCTCATCTTTTCTAAATATTCACACAATTTTCTTATTCCTAGTTTATAACTGCGATTGTGATTTATAACATTTTATACATATGTACATTTGTGTGTATATATAATATACATATCTATGTAAATATATGCAAATATAAATATATGTATGTATACACACATATATATAAATTATAAATATAAATATATATATATATAAATGTTGGTCTTTGTTGATTCTGGCATAGAGAATCAACAAATTCCAGTGATGAGACCAATAAAGGCATCTCTTGTTATGTTAATGGTAACTTTTGTAAAGCACCTAAAAGTGGGGATGGACCCTTGCCAGAACAAACCAAGTGAGTAGAAGTTTGAGATTTTCAGTCCCACAAGCCTGATCTCTAGGGCAGTAAGAGGGACTGGAGGCTGAGTCAATTGCCTATGACCAATGATTTAATCTAACAAACCTATATAATGAAGCCTCCATTCAAATCCAGGACCTCCAGGCTGGTGAACAAGTGGAGAATCTAGGAGAGTGGCACACCTGGAGAGGATGTGGAAATTCCACAGGATTCCTTCGTAGTGTCCTATGCATCTCTTCCATCAGGTTGTTCTTGAGTTGTATCCTTTTATCATACATGGTTGTCCAGTAACTAGTATTTCCCTGAATTCTGTGAGCCACCCTAGCAAATTAATTGAGACCAAGGAGGGGATCATGGAAACCTCTGATTATAGGCAGTTCTTAAGAAGCACAGGAGACAACATGGACTTCTGGCTTCTGAAATGGCGGGACTTTCTTGCAGGACCGAGCCCTTAATCTGTGGGATCTGACGCCATCCATGTCTGGGTAGATGGTACCAGAACTGAATTGAGTTGTAGGATGCCCAGATGGTGTCAGAGAATTGCCTTGTGTGGAAAAAAAAATTCCACACGTTGTTACTGGGGGCAGAATTTGAATAACCAGTATTAGACATAATTGTCAGATGCAGATATTGAGGCAAGGTATCTTCATGATCTATGTCTTTGAATACTTAGAGTCTACTTAAAAATGAACAAGTAGTTAAGGGACCAACCCTGATTTTCTTCACCTCTATTTGTCCATTTCCCTGGAGGTATGACTGTTACATTGTTGGATTAGGGAGACAGAAGAGGAAAAAATAGGTTTATTTGACTAAATAAGTGAATAATGGGAAAATTAAGTGAACCAAGTGAAATTTAGACAATTTTCACCATTTTTGAAAACTTCAAGAATGCACTTAAAGACCTATAATACAAGTGAGCTCTTACAAATACAGTTGACCCTTGAACAATGTAGGGGTTAGTGGTGCAGATCATCCTACCTAGTAAAAATTTTCATATAACTAACTTTTGACTCCTTGAAGATTTAACTACCAATAGCCTATTGATTAGAAGCTTTACCAATAACATTAGCAGTTGACTAACACATATTTTGAATGCTATATGTATTATATACTATATCCTTAAAATAACATAAGCTAGAAAAAAGATGTTATTAAGAAAATCATAACAAAAATATATTTGTAATACTGTAGTGTACTGGGAAAAAAGAATCCATGTATAAGTAGATCCTCATAGTTCAAACCCACGTTGTTCAAGGATCAACTATACTTAGATTCTGAACTCTAAACACACAACTTTATCTTTAGATATCAAGTTGATTCTTTTTGAAGCACTATTAGTTAAATCTTTAATTTCAATAAATATTTGAAATAGTACAGAAAAGGGCAAATGGCTTAGACATGTGAGTCATTCAACTGCAACTACAAGGTACAATTTGCAGATCATCATATGGTTGTTAGGGAAAGATTTGTCATAAAGGAAAAAGAAAAGAAAGAGCAATTTCTTAAAAGAATTGGAGAAATACAGAAGGTGGGGTTAAAACATTTAAAGAGAAAAGTAACATGAAATAGAAGAGTATTAGGATTGCAATGGCATCAATGAGCTTTGCACAATAAAAAAAAGAAAATGTGACAACATAAATAGGCTAAGTAGAAAGAAATTATGTCTCAACTGGAGGAAGAAAGGTTGTCTTTAAATATCTAAGGCTAGTGTTAGCAGCACAGATGAAGAACTCTATTTGAATTGCAATAAAATGCTAACATTTAAGAAAGGCAGGGGTTCAAACAAGAAAGAACTGTGGATGAGGGACTGGAGATCTGGGCTCTAGTCAGGCCTTAGCCAGGGGTGACGTTAAAAATGTTGCTCTACCTGCTTACAACAGAATTCATGAGGCCTCCTGCTATGGCCTAAGTTCACTCTTTTGTTGCTGGATCCAGATGTCATTGGGTCATTGGGTAGGAGCCACAGAAACCTGGTTGCAAGATGGAGTTGGAGACCCTCGGGAGACTAAAAGTGGTGGCTATAGTATTTCCAGGTGCCTCTGGAAAATTTTAGTATTTCATCAATAGGTATATCCAAACTGGTACATACCATATGAATAACAACCTTGACCTACAAACTAGCTGGGCGAAATACAGAATCCCAAGGGGGCTGGACTAGATGGCCATAATGGACATTTACAACTCTACCATTCTTTGACTCTGTGTTTGTGTGTGTAAGCGTGTGTGTGTGTGTGTGTGTGTGTGTGTGTGTGTGTGCAGGCACAGGCAGATAGAGATGTGTGAGTGTTACAACTCATATACGGACATCTTTGGATTTTTAGATTGTCTTGAATTGTGAAATATTATTCCAATTAAATAGAAGACTCCTTTAGTGTGATTAATTGTAAGAAACAGCATATGTATTTTTTTTCTTTTTACCTGTAGTAAAGCTCTTCCAAAAGCATCAAAGCATGATTCTCAAAATCTACATGGTTCACAATACTTTGTGTTGTGCTATTTATCAAGAGTTAAGGCAATGTATTAGCACTACTGATAGCTTGTTCTCAACCCATTTCAGTACTTTAATTGATTTTGAAAGTTCTTCTTACTGTCAGCATGATTTGTCTTTGTTTTGCAGTTATTATGCTGATGCCGGTTCAGTATCTATGGTAGATGATATAAAACACACATTACGTAAGGGAGCACAGGGCTTCTCTTTCTGCACGTATTCATTCCATTAGTTATTCCACATATATTAATTAAGTCCTTCCTAAGTAAAGATACTAGTTGAAGGTGAGCTCTGGGGTCTGATTGGTTTTAAATCCAGATGCCACTAAATCTCATAGACTTTACCCTCTTCTGTGGCATGGGGACAGTGATACCATGTCTCTCCTAGCATGATGATGATTGAATTAAACATTTCACACAAACTACTCTGCCTATTTCCTGGCATCTACTAATGTTTCATACATGTTAGTTCTTCTTGTTATGTGTCTGGCTCTGTGTCACATCTGGGTCTCTCTGTGGTCTGGCACAGCTTCCCATTCCTGTAAATAGAGCACTTCCATTTGTCCTCATTATTACCTGCCATTTTTGAAAAACAGACACAGGTCTCTAGCATTTCGTAATTGTGCAATATTTCTTGAAGGTGAGCCTTGAGAAGTCTGGCAAAAGTAGTCAACCCACATTTTCTCATCCTCCAGCAGATGCCCATGTAGCTTATGGCCATCAATTTACTATTCACATCACTCCAGTGAATTTTAACATCAGAGACTGAATTAGTTTTTCTTGTTATAAAATTTTTTAGAGAAGTAGGATATATGATAGGCAATTTAAATTTAAGCAAGCATTATAGAATTACCAATTATATTTAGTTGTCCTTTAAAATAGGAATGGTGACTTGTTTGTGATCAGCAATAAGTGCACATATGACTGAAATTTCAGACATTTCTTTATGATAACCCTATGGCAGTGTTAGTCAAGGCAATCATTCTGTCTGAATGATTTCCATGCATATTTTTACCACTTCTCAACATAGAGCTTCCATTCAAATGAACCCAATTTTGTAATCATTTCTTTTAATCTTCTCAAGGACCACTCCTGTCCTTATTTCCCTGTCCTTCAGTATTGTTGGCCCATCCCATCTCCAAGTGAGCCCCATCTTTTGTCAGGAGAGGGTCAGACATGAGCGGTGTTGATTTGTAGAGCAAAGGCTGGCCAATGAATTCCCTGCCATCCATAGGCTAAAGTCTCATAGAAAGAGAGTAATGTCTTAAGAACTTCCTAAAGTGATGGGCAGACTAATCTTTACCAAAAAGGCCCATTGCCTGCTCATTTCCCACTGGCAACAAACTGACACCCAGACAATTCAATTAAAAAAGTCACTATATAGAAATAAAGTTAACTAGGTAACGGAAAGTATTAAAGAGGTCTAAGCTATCAACTGCGAAAGTCACACAGTGGACCCAGGACCAGAATTCTGAGGAGAAGGAGTTGAACTGTGGTGCTGGTGTCTCTGAACTCAGAGAAGGGACTCATACCTCTGCAGAGCGCCCATCCACCAACCATGCTGGTGTTTCTGAGGGAGGAGACAGGGAATCTGATTCTGCAAGTGCTGGAAAAAATGCAAACTGGATTCAGCTGCTGCTATGGGAGTAAACTGTTGCCCCTGGCAGTGTTTGTGGGATGATGCCAATAGGAACCAAAAGACAGGAGAGAACATGTCTCTTTTTCCTCCTGAAAGCGTCTCATCTTTCTCTAGTAGCTCCTACTGGCAGAGTCTAACAGGAAACCCAACTGCAAATGAAATATGGGCTTATAACTTCCCACCTCTTAACATCTGAAAGCCGTGTGTAGAAAGGTGGGCTTAGAAAGTTACCACTTGATAAATGGCTTGACTATTAAGACCTGTTAAGGCCCAATTCAAGTTATCTCCTTGGTGAATTCATCCTGACAGTGCTTCTTCACATGTTTATCTAATTAATTCCTTTCGTGCTTCTAGTTTGCCTTATATTCTAACATTTAATGGGTATTATGATGTTCTGAAGTAATACCATGAAATGTTGGACCATTATAGGTGATACATTTATATAATGTATATAAATAAATCAAATAATTTATTTCTTAGCTGACTAATGATTGCACGTACAAATAATTTTATGCCTTCAAAATAAATATAATTCCCTTGTGAGGAGGATAATTTAATTTCCTTCCATTTGTACACAAAAGATTACGCCATAAAGTAGATGTTTGAAAAACAATTACTGAAATTATTTTCCCAAACTATATATTTTTAATAGTCTTAAACAAAATATAATCACATCAGATGCCTCTTTATTTTAAGTTATCCAGAAATCCTAGCAGTATAACAACAAATAGAATGTTGGATGGACATTTCATTGACAGTTTGTAAAAATGACTCCACAGAATTGTCACAGGTAGATTCCAACAATTTGTCTTAAGTTGGTATTAGAAAACCTAAAAGACATGCATCTGTTGAAAATGTGAATTTGAATGACTCATTGCAAAGATGCCTTCAACTCTTCCTTCTAAATTCACATTTTAAAGACTGAAGTTACAAAGAGATGAAATTGATTTCTCCATCCCTTTAGTGTGGGCTAATTGTATGACTCATGTTGGCCAAAAAATGTGGGGGAAGTAACAGTGTGCCAGTACCAGCAAATGCCTCAAGATACCAAGCATACTTGTCTATGCTCCTCCTCTCTCCATCACTGTTTCTCCCTCAGCCTTGCCATGGCCATGTGACAAGCAGAACCACTCTGCTGGAAGATGGGAGTCTCTATGTGGGACAGCCAACGTTCCCCAATTGACAGCTAGTTAAGCTGTTGAAGCAGTCTCTTTGGAGACCCTCCCGTGCATGAGGGAGCCTCGGCAAGTCCAGAGGAACCGCTCTCTGAGCTCTATCCAAATTACTGACGAGCAGAATCACGTGCTAAACAAATGGTGATTTAAACTACCAAATGTTGAGGTTGTTATGCAGTAGCTAATGGATACAGTCACATTAATAGTTTTATTTTTATTTTATTTTATTTTATGTTTTTTAGTTTTAAAATAATTTGTAGGAGTCAATTCAGTCCATGTGTAACCTGAAATCTACTGGCTTTAATTATCTCTTTCCATTGCCTTTTATATTGGGGAAATTTTCTTCTCCTTAGCTTAGAAACACTATTTATTGCTCCCATGCAACATAGTGTACCCAGTGTATTTCAAATTTTTGTGCCTTAAGAGTCCATTTTATTGGTTAAGGAAATACGTCTGGTGACTTAAGTAGTCAGGCTGTGTTCTGGACATTCTCTCAAAGGGTTAACAGCACCACCAGGAAAGTTACTAAGCTAAAATCAGCTATGTATTCCTAAGGAACTCTAAATAACAAAGTAACATATAAATGCAAATTTCATAAGATTAAAACATTTTTGAGGAGGCCTATAAACAAACTGAGATGGGGAAAAGAAAAGAAACAAGATAATAGACATTCAGTATAAGACACTCCTTTTCTAAAAGCTTACAGAAAGTTTTTTTAAAGGAAAGTAACCTTAGATGACTATTTATATTTCCTACTGGCTTTGTTAACATTTTGAAAATGGTGCGTGGTCTGATCTGAGCTTCTGTTAAAGGAAAGCAGCTTTATTTTTCTTCAAATATACCAACTGATGGACCAGTGACATTTATGAATACAGGCTTAATTTAATAATAGTATTTTTTAACCTGTAAGAGAAGTGTAAAATGAAAAGCAAAGGCCAATACTTTTCACAAAGCCCTTATTTTTATTTCTAATCTTTGTATCCAATACACCTCAATTAATAGTGTGCTGCACTTGTCAACTCTAGCCTAGCTACAAAGCATGAGATATAAGACTATAAAAAAGAAAAGTATGGGCGCCTGGGTGGCTCAGTGGTTTAAGCCGCTGCCTTCGGCTCAGGTCATGATCTCAGGGTCCTGGGATCGAGTCCCGCATCGGGCTCTCTGCTCCACGGGGAGCCTGCTTCCCTCTCATTCTCTCTCTGCCTGCCTCTCTGCCTACTTGTGATCTCTCTCTGTCAAATAAATAAATAAAATCTTAAAAAAAAAACAAAAAAAGAAAAGTAAATAAAAATGTGCTATTTCATTCACTAGGTACTGACTTTTCCAGAGATTAAAAATTTGGCACCGGGGGCGCCTGGGTGGCTCAGTGGTTTAAGCTGCTGCCTTCAGCTCAGGTCATGATCTCAGGGTCCTGGGATCAAGTCCCACATCGGGCTCTCTGCTTAGCAGGGAGCCTGCTTCCCTCTCACTCTCTCTGTCTGCCTCTCTGCCTACTTATGATCTCTCTCTGTCAAATAAATAGATAAAATCTTTAAAAAAAAAAAAATTTGGCACGGATATAACAGCTGTTTTAAAATTACTAGTGGCAGCTCATAGAATCATGTTACAAAATTTAACTGTCACATAACTTTTATACATTTTCAAAAACAAATTGACTTAATTCATATTTTATTATCTCAAAATAAATACTTTTTAGGATATAATGTCTTAGCTTTGTTTTAGCAAAGACATTTGCTTCTCCCTCCTCTGTTTTCTTTTCTTGCTCCTGCTCTAGAAGCAGCAAGTAAATATATTTTACAGTTATTTTTCCATTTTAATCAATAAGTGCACTTACAATCCTTTTAAACTCTTGTGTTTTTGAAACAGCTCTCATTATTTATCTCCCTGTGTAGAAGGTACAAAACAGACCATAAGGAAAATAAACTGTAACCACATCAGGCTTTAGATGTCTTGAGATGACATAACAGCATAGCCTAATGAGATTGGAGTGTGTAGCCAGTCCTTATACAATAAAATGTGACAGACACGATTATTTACTCTTCACAAAACAGGCCCCATTATGCTCCCAAACCCTCCTCGATTGTCTTTGTTTGAGGTGCTTTCATGCTTGGAGTGCCTTCTCTCTAAATTTCTGCCTCCTGAAATCCTACTCACACCATTTAAGGCTGAAAGAAACTACACAGCTTTCCCTTCACCTTCCCCCTTCACACTTCTATCCAATTCCAATTCATCCAACCCGTCAGCCAGTATTTCTTGCATATCAGTTCCTCAGGTCCTATGCATGGTTTCAGTGGTACAGAGTCCAGTACTCGTGAAGCTTGCCATCTAGATATGGCAAGATCTATTAGATGCTACATTATTTCCCATACGCAGCTGTATGGATGCACCTACGCAGATGAAATCATTTGTGTGGCACATTGGCTAAATGGCAAAAGCTCTACTAAAACCGACACCACAGTTTAGCTATTTACTAAAAGAATATTCCTCAGATTGAAAAAAAAAAAGAAATTTGGAGCGAGTTTTGGGTATATGAGAGAAGGAGTTCTTTATTTCTTATCCTTGTAGAGAGCATCCTGCTGCCACAGGTTGGATAGTGATCTGAGTGTGGGGGCTGGGGCCCCCACAAGGCAGCTGTAAGCAGTACTAGTTCTTTGGGCCTACAGTTTAGTTTTTCCTCTTTATCTTGGAATAGGGTCCATGATGCCTGGCCAGTAAGCTAGGTATTCACTCTGACCTTTAGCCAAGACGTTCGTACTGAATGTACTTCATATGTGATGTCTCACTGATTTTCTCTTACAATTTAGGAAAGCCATGGAAAAGTGCTAGTTTCTCTTCATGGTATTAAGGAGAACCACAAGAAGGGAAGAGAGAGGGGAGCAACATCTATGCAAGGGGGAAAGTAGAGACCCAGATGGCCAGGGGTAAGGACATTTAGTAAGATGCCACTCTGATCAGATGGTTCACCTATCTTAGCTAAATTTTGAACTTTACTTTTGCCGTAAAGATGATCTTTCCTTATGAGAGGAAAATAATCATTGAAAACGTTGCCTCTGTGAAAAAGATTTCCCTTTTCTACTTGGTTTGGTGTGAGGCACTCTGGGAGCTGGCGATGGGGTCGGAAAGCTACATGGGGAAGCCTGCAACCTCAGCCAGAATATGAAACCAAGTGAACCATCCTGAGGAACTCACTGGAGTATCCAGGCTGATAGAAATTCCAGTGTCAGGGCTCCCGGGTGGCTCAGTGGGTTAAAGCCTCTGCCTTCGGCTCAGGTCATGGTCTCAGGGTCCTGGGATCGAGCCCCACATTGGGGCTCAGCCCCGCTGAGCAGAGAGCCTTCTTCCCTTCCTCTCTCTCTCTGCCTGCCTCTCTGCCTACTTGTGATCTCTGTCAAATAAATAAATGAAATCTTAAAAAAAAAAAAAAAAGAGTCAGTGTCTAAAGCTCTGATCCCAACTTAGACAATTATTGGGATCAGAAGTTGGAATGGTGGGGACACCTGGGTGGCTCAGTTGGTTAAGTGTCTACCTTTGGCTTCGGTCCTGATCCTGGACTCCAGCATCAGTCTCTCTGCTCAGAGGCAGTCTGCTTCTCCCTCTCCCTCTGCCCTCCTGCTCTCCCCCTCATGCTCTCTCTCTTGCTCACACTCTCTCTCCCTTTCAAATAAATAAATGAATAAAATCTTTAAAAAAAAAAAAGAAGAAGTTGGAATGGTGATGTGGCTTGGTTTTGCAGTGGCAAGTCTATTCAGTGTTGAACACTTGGTCACTAATCAGACTCATGAATAGTAGATAAACTCATACATAGTAGAATCCTCCCCAGTGGATTACAAGTAGCAGGGATAGGATTAGGTTTCAGAGAAAGGATCTGGCAAGAGCCCAGCAAGATATATAAAGGCCTCTGTCAAAACATCTAACACCTTGTGGAAAGGAATCTAGAGTGACACCTACTTTTTGAATTAGAACAATTTCAGAAACAGAGAGATAAGAACCCCAGGGAAGGAAGCTTGCATCCCAGATTTGGTTGAATTTGGGGAAAAAGACCATCTTCATCATATAGGACTGAATGATATATCTTCTAGCTCAAGTACGGTGTTGACAGTTTACTGGAGCAGGAATAAGTCTGGAGGCAGGAGATTATCACCCCATGCAAAGGAAGAAAACAAACAAACAAACAAACAGGGAGGCAGTTTTCCTGATGTTCCTCTTTTCTGACTTCCTGTGGTACCTTGTTCTTTATGAAATGTATATCACTGGAATTTGAGTAGAATTTATACTTACCTTTTTCCTTATTTGAACATTATAGATATGCAAGGGGCAGACTCTAGTTCCTGTGGTACAGAGCACAACACCTCAGTTTAGAAAGCTCTCAATAAACAAAGCAATCAACATCAGTAAATGAAGTGGATTAAGCCCTAGGTAGGTGTTTTTTGGGTTTTTTGTTTGTTTGTTTTGGGTTGTTTTTTTTTTTTTTTCTATTTCTTTCCAACAGAACCTGAAGTTGGACACTTTTATTTATTTTATAAATGGGGCATGTTTTCAGGAATGGAAATATCAATTCCATTTTCATATTTCAATATTCAGAAAATTGTCATATTTCTTATTGTCACTTAATACTCTGAACTGATTTGCCTCTGTCCTAAGGGTGCTGTCATGGACTGTTGATTTGAAAGAGAAAAAAACGTGAATGCATTGAAGATCTTTGCCAGAAAAAGAAATAAAAGGAAAACATTTTGTTCAGTCCTTAAATCTTGGTGATATCATTCCATAACTTTCCTCTTTCAATGCTGAAAACTTTTCAAAATTTTAATCATGACCTTATGCACAACTCATAACAAATTTCAGGTAGTGAAAAGTAGTCAAGCACGGAGATAAAACAGTAAGTAGATTGTAAACACTAGTGGGTGATCCGAGCTATATGTGCATATTTTCTTCTCCTTTTAAGACAACTGTGGAGTTTTAATTTAAAATTCATTTAATTAGTGGTAACTCTCAGTAAATCAGCTTTAAACCTAAATGACTTTAGGAGAGCCAGTTGCATGATTTAGAGTTAAAATAATCACTATTTTAAGCACAGTACTGCTTTAATGGAAGTCCAATCTTTCCCATACATTTCTTTTTAAATTCTGTCTCCTTGCTAGATTACTTTTACATTAAAAACATGCCTTCATTGGGTAGATTAGCATTCATAGGACGTTGTGATATGTGGTTTGATAGTGCTAATGGCCCCAGAGCTCTCATCTCACATTTCATAGTCACCTAACTTCTGAGGAAACTTTAGCTGTCAGTGCCTTTCATACTAATTTTTTCCTTCTAGAAATTTTGAGATTATTGGTGAAGACAGTAGATTACAAATTTACATACATAAAGTCTTAGGAAAGATACTTGTACAAACCATAGGAATTATTACACATCAATAGCTACATTGTATATAATATAAATAATTTTCTTTATAGAACTTATTTAAATAAAGCCTATAATTATATTTAAATACATGCTTAAAAAAAATGTACTTACTCCCCTATTTTCAAAACCCATGAGCAGCGTTATCTCAGCATCCTAAGTAGAGAGAATGCTTTTATTTTTTGGCAGAAGATACCCATCCAAAGATTCTCCTTGGTAACATGGAACATCAACTATTTTGTTAGGGAATCCTATAAAATACTATTTTGTTAGGGAATCCTATAAAATACATACATGTTACATCTTATGAGTACAGATCAGCCACATCCAGAAAGGATGTAGAAATACGTCCTTGGAAACATAGTTTGTTACGGGCAGAACTGAGAATAAGACTCAGATCATCAGTTGACCTGGTTTTTATTTTATTGTATTTGATTATATTCTATTGTTGTATTTTTTGGTTTTGCCTTTTTACTTTCACATTTAAAAATGTTTTGCTTATTTAACTATATGTATAGGTTTGTCATCCTACTAATGATAAACATTTCAACCTCCACCCCTCCCATTCTCCACCCCCCAGTTATGGTCTTTTTAGTGTAGTTTCCATAGCACAGACTTCTAATTACATTAATGGACACATGGGTAATCACATGAGGAATTTACGTATTCATAGGGTGATGTGGGAAACAGGCAGAAGAAAAATTATTAAATTTCCTTACCCACTGACAAGCCCTTGAGAAGGGCAGGGTGACATTCCTCTAGGGACTCAAGTGCCTCCACCTTAACACTTTGCTAAGGGCAAAGGGCAATCGTAGCCTGACCGACCCCTACCCCCAACCAGGATCCTGTAAGTCTACTTTAACAATTCCTTTGGAAATTTTATCTCTAAACCCTCCAAGATACATGTTTACAAACATTCCCAAGCATATGGCCCACTGATACACATCTAAAGGATCTCACTCAAAGGTTTTATTACTGGTAATGAATAACCTTTTTTTTAAAAGATTTTATTTATTATTTGAGAGAGAGAGATCACAAGTAGGCAGAGAGGCAGGCAGAGAGAGAGGAGGAAGCAGGCTCCCCACTGAGGGTGAAGCCTGATGCAGGGCTCGATCCCAGGACCCTGGGATCATGACCTGAACCGAAGGCAGAGGTTTTAACCCACTGAGCCACCCAGGCGCACCATGAATAACCTTTTCCCAACAATAGCTAGCCCCTCAAGGTCCTGGAAACCTTGCTTCCAAAATTCCTTGGAGACTTCTGCCATCCCTAATTCCCTCCCAACTTAAAAGTATATAATGGACCACTCCTCACAACCCCCGGGCAGCAGCTCTTTCTGCTCATGGGTCCTGTCCCCATGCTTTAATAAACCACCATTTTGCACCAAAGATGTCCCAAGAATTATTTCTTGGTCATCGGCTCCAGACCTCACCCCACCGAAGCTCACTTACGTTCTGACTTCATCATGCCAATTTGGTTCTAGAGTATACTCAATCCAAAAGGCTTTTATGTTTTTAAGTTGATTGTTGATGACTTTTCTTTCAATGTATATAATAATTATATTAATATTATATATGATATTTTTCATTACATACATATATATAATACATGATATGCATTATGATATCATATCTTCCCTTTGACTACTTCTCCTGACACAGTGCTGGAGGAGACCCTCATCCATCTTGTAACTTTGTGAGCTAAAGAAGTCATATCTCCAAACTCTTCCTCTTCATTACCCTGTTTCTTGAGCCAGTCCATATCACTTCTGAATGATTTCTAGATTCTCTGTCTAATACCTATACTTTGTAATACTTTCTTTCCTTTCAGGAATATAAGTGTCTTGCATATAAAGATTAAATAGGTCTTTGCAGTCTGCTATAAGATCCAGGAAATATTATAAATAATTTACTATATGTATATACCTTTAGGATTAGTGACTATTCTAGGAAGCTTAGTCAAATTCTTGACTACACCTTTCCGTGATGTTTAAAGTACAAGAAACAAATGGAATTAGCAAATCGTGTCTATTACATGTATATCAGAGTAAGAGCTCTGTGCACATTTCCTAAGAAGATAATATCTAAATAATGGATAAAATGGAACATTCAATGCTGCCTAAATCACCATGATGAATCTTTTTAGAAAATATGTTTGCTTGATGATTTATTGTTGTCTATAGAAAATAGTGACTTGCTCAAGAATCTGTAACAAAGCTTCCCTTACTATATACAAAGTCTGGACACTGGAAAAACTATGGTAAAGAATCCCTGAGACCCAGAATGCACATAATTATAAGGGAAGCCAGGCAATAAGCATACAAATAAATTTAGAAAGTAATTTCAGTTACTCATATAAGTTAAAAGATAAGATTAGTGAGCAAGAGAATGGGTGGAGTCCATTTTGGCTAGGAAAAGCCTCTTTGAGAAGATAACATTTGGATTGATATTTGAACCATAAATAAGAGGTACCCCTAAGGATACCTCAGGGGAGAGTGCTCCAGGCAAAATGATGGGAAAGTTTTAAATCTCTGAGGCAAGAATGAGCTTGATTTGTTCCAAAGACCAAAAGGAGGCCAATATGGCAGGTATCTGTCCCAGTGATAAACAGAGGTAGAATGAAATTAGAGAGAAAGATGAAGAACTCACAGGTTATGGCCAGTCATTTGCACTGGAATCTGATGACAACAGGAAACACGGGAGTTATTAGCAGGGAGTGATATGATCTGATGTATGCATATGACATATAACTTGATTTCTATATGCATCCTAAGTAGAAGATGAAATGGAGGGAGCCAAAATAGAGTAAAGGATTAAACTGTGATGCTCTTAAAGCAATTCGGTGAAATATGGAAGTGGTTGTGCAAGGATTATATTAGTGGAGATGGTGAGGTGTGTGGGGGCTTATTGATGGACCCCAAAAGATGAAAAGGAAGGAATGAGATCAAGGATTTCTCTTAAATATTTGATCTGAGCAACTGGATGGGTGGTGACTCCATTTAATAATAATGAGGAAGATTTGGCCAGAAAGAGTAGATTTAGAAGACAGAAGTTGAAAGAAATAAGTTAATTAAATTAATTCAATATTAGGTTTAAGTTCACTATTAGACATTCAAGTAGAGACATTGACTAGACAGATCTATAGCCCTGGAATGTGAGAGAGTGTTCTGGGTTGAAGACATTCGTTCAAGAGTCATCAGTATATGCATAGTATTAAAACCATGACTAGGGATGAGGTTAACCAAGAAGGAAACTTAAATAGAGAGTAAAACATAACAGAAGGCAAAATCCTTGGTCACTGCAACACTTAGAAGTCTGATGGGGAGGGCGCCTGGGTGGCTCAGTGGGTTAAGCCACTGCCTTCGGCTCAGGTCATGATCCCAGGGTCCTGGGATCGAGCCCCGCATCAGGCTCTCTGCTCAGCAGGGAGCCTGCTTTCCTCTCTCCCTCTCTCTCTGCCTACTTGTGATCTCTCTCTCTCTATCAAATAAATAAATAAAATCTTTAAAAAAAAAAAAAAGAAGTCTGATGGGGAGAAAGGGGAACCCGCCGGCACTG
The DNA here is from genome assembly GCF_922984935.1 of Meles meles. Lineage (NCBI taxonomy): Eukaryota > Metazoa > Chordata > Mammalia > Carnivora > Mustelidae > Meles > Meles meles. The sequence goes on from NC_060067.1 coordinate 159,422,075, forward strand.
TTGGTGGGAATGCAAGTTGGTGCAGCCACTCTGGAAAACAGTATGGAGGTTCCTCAAAAAGTTGAAAATAGAGCTACCATAAGACCCAGCAATCACACTACTGGGTATTTACCCTAAAGATACAAGTGTAGTGATCCGAAGCGGCACGTGTACCTGAATGTTTACAGCAGCAATGTCCACAATAGCCAACTATGGAAGTCTAGATGTCCATCAACAGATGAATGGATAAAGAAGACGTGGTATATACATACAATGGAATACCATGCAGCTGTCAAAAAACCCTGAAATCTTGCCATTTGCAATGGCATGGATGGAATTAGAGGGTATTATGCTGAGCAAAATAAGTCAATCAGAGAAAGATAATTATATGATTTCACTGATATGAGGAATTTGAGAAACAAGATAGAGGATCATAGGGAAAGGGAGGGGAAAATGAAACAAGATGAAACCAGAGAGGGAGACAAACCATAGGAGACCCTTAATCTCAGGAAACAAACAAGGGTTGCTGGAGAGGAGGTGGGTGAGACGGATGGGGTGGCTTGATGATGGATATTGGGGAGGGTATGTGCTATGGTGAGTGCTGTGAATTATATAAGACTGATGAATCACAGACCTGTACCCCTGAAACAAATAAAAATACATTATATGTTAATAAAAAAAATAAAAAGAAGTCTGATAGGAGAGAGGCAAGGACAAGAGACTAATAAAGAATAGCCTGTGAGGTAGAAGGAAAAATTAAGAGATTGGAGTTTGATGGAGTCTACAGAAAAAAATGTTCCTGACATTTAGAAACAATCAACCATGTCAACTGGTGTTAAAGGTTAAGTATGTTGATGATGGAAAATTGGCCACTGACTTTGTCAAGATATAGATCCCAGGTAAACTTGAAGGGTAGGGTGAATGGAAAACTTGCTTGGAGAGGATTAATGAAAGGTGAAAACCTGTAACTAGCTAGTATTGACAACTTTTTTAAAGGAAATTTTGCTGGGAAGGGGAGCTCTATGCTTTCAACATAGTGGTTATTTCTAGTGCTACTTCAATGTTTTTTTTAATAATATGATATTAAGACATGTTTAGTAGATGGATGGGATGACCTGGCAGAGAGGAAGAAATATTGATGGTAGAAAAGCAGGGTTTGGGGGATTTTCTTCCAAAAGGCAAAAAAGGAGTAGCATTCTGAGCACAATTGGGGAGATAAGGGCAAGAACATTCTTCCATCACTGTAAGACAGAAGGCCAAATGTTTGGATACCAATGCAGTCTAGGTTGTGATACTACAGTGTGGGTATCACACTGGGGTAGTCCTCTGACTGTATCTATTTTCTCTATGAATAGAAAAGTTAACAATTTGAAGGTGGAGGGTTAAGGGGACAAGAACTACATATTTAAGAAAAGAAGATAAAGCACATGAATAGCTTCTCATTAAGAGGGAAAGTGAATTTATAAGGCAATATCAGATTTCCTGGCATTAATAAATTAATAAAGTTATGACTAAATGTTCTCATTTCTCATCATTTCTGCCCCAGATGAGGTAATCCAAGGGGACAGAAAAATCTCCCACTTCTTGTCAGATACAAGGTGTGCAATTTCATGATGGGTTGTAGCCAAATCCCTTCATGATTGCTCCCGAAGACCAAAAGAATTAGGGTCAGCTCAGATGGCTTCTAGACTGTCAAGTTTCAAAATAATTCTACATAGAGAGAAGGCTAAAGAGGAACATCGATTGTACCTGAACTTTTCTTAGCATTCCCTGGGAGAGAATGCAGGCGCAAGGAGAATCCATGGATCTTGATATCCCAGAACTTCTGTCCTATTTTTATTTTAACAGTTGAAATAGCCTTGTTTAGAAATGTGAGTAACCTCTGATTGGACAAAACAGTGAACATTGCGTAAATTTATTAAAGATAATAAAAGGAAGACATTGAAGGCCAGATTGCTGTCTAAAGAAAGTTGGGTCGATTTCTGAAGAAAACCTTAGAGATATTCCAGAAGATGGACACAAAACTCTAAGCATGCACTAAAATGAGAAGCAATATTTCAATGTCCTCATGAACAAACCACAGAGCTGTCTTTAAGATCTGGGCTTCTGGATATAATGTATACATTTTTTGGACTTTGCCATTCCTAGCATTGCACAGAACTGCCAGAGTTGCCTTTTGTAGATGCCAGATCAGGGATTTCTTCTGAACTGGAGAATCTATAACACTGACCCTACTCCTCATTGTCCCTGGATAAAAATAACTATGCACCTAATTGGACCCATGAGTGACAAGGCAATGATTAGAGCACACCATTCTATTATCCATGTTTTCTAACAATAAAAGAAATCAATTTGACATTGGGTATTATTTCTTTAAAATATCATAATGTATAACAGTATCATTATAAGTTATTATGTTCTAATTTCAAAATAACTTCAATTTAAACTTTTGGAAGACAACCTATTCCTAAATCTAAGTTCATCTTTAAAATACAATAAACAAAATACATTCCTTTCTAAAAACCTTGAAATATTTATTTAACCCTAGCCCCAGTAATAAAATAGTATGTGCACTTCACATGAAATGTAGGCTCTGACCCACATTAAGCAGTTTATACTTTCCATGGTCTTTATGAAGGAAAAAATCTATAAAATTACTTATAATAAGACTTTCTGAACTCAAGACAGCACAATATATAGGACCATTTTCACTGAACTCTTGACACCGGCCATAAATGCATTAGTATCTCCATTTACTTCATAAAACTATCATTTACATTTATATTACACTTTTTAAAGATATTTGTTATAATGAATGTGCTTCTTTCCTGCTAGTTTTAAGCCAGGTACACCAACACTGAATTTTTATACATATCCTTCTTCACCTTTCCCTATGGGTAAATGTAAAATTTGGACCTACAACTTATGCCAAATACAGTGGCTACTTAAGTTGATTTAAACTTATCCATACATAAGTCTCCTTTTAGACTGTGAAGCCACACAGCCCTGGAGATGGGTGGCTCAAGGATGCTCAAGTCAGTTCAGCATTTCAGGGCACAATGTAAGTGGGAGATTGATATTTAAAGCAGTAACTCCATGGGGGCGAAAGTGAGGACACTGCAGGGAGGCAGGGCAGAAAGAACATTTCTGTGAAATAATGTCTCAAATGTGGCCTCTTCTGGAAAACCTTTCCGTGCTCTTTAAACCACTTATTTGACCTTTGTCATATAGTGTCATTTTCATACCACTATTTATAGCACATTTGGCATTATGTTAGCATGGTCTATTTTCATCTCTTTCTCTTTCTTAAAACTGTAAGATCCTCCACGTTTAAGAATAGATCCCACTCACCTTTATGTTCCCAGGACTTTTTGTAGGGAACAATACCCAGTGTGCACTCAACAAGTGTGGAATGAACGAATTAAAAAATGCCATTTGAGACAAGACAATAATGTAGAGAAAAATAATAGCAGGTGGACTAGAGATATGAATTACCCAGGAGCCAATTATAGAAATCATAACCTGCACAATACATTGTCCACAGTTTCAGAGCAGTAAGTCCCCTGGAAAAGAGAAAAGGTTTCTCCCCAGGTTTGATGTTTATACCTTACTCAGAGCACAGAAGAGAATCACGAGAGTTTCTGTCCTGCATTGGAAAGAACAAGACTACCACATAGCCTTATGTCTTTTCCTATTTTTGTACAAGGAAGCCCCCTAGTTTTCACGATAAAGCTAGTTATGGCCACAAAGCCCATTCCTCCACTTCCAGCCTCATATCCCAGCAGCCACTCTGTCATATAAGTCTTCAGTTAAATCAGAACAACGGCTGGCTTGGCACGAGCTCTCATGACCAAGCTTTTACATATGCTACAAAATCTGCCTGTAGTATAATCCCACGGTGGCGATTTGATTTAACTACCTCCCATGAGTCCTTCACAAATGGGTCGGTTCAGATGTCCTCCTGTAGAACACATTTCCTGACCTCCCAGTCAGTTTAAAGTGTCCCTTCTCAGACTTCCAGGAGCATTCTAAAAGTATATTTTTAGGTTGCTCAGAAGAAATTTAAGTGGCTATTTAGAGCCTTGGTTTTGGAGACAGACAGATCTGGACTCAAATCCTAACTCTGATACCTTAAAACTGTAACCTTCAATGTGGTGCCTCTTGTGCTTAGTAACTTTGTACAAAATTAAGAGGCGAATGCCTACTTCTTAGGGATAGTTTTAGAAAAAATGACAATATGTGTGCTAAATGTACACAAGTATGGACAAATTTCTGGTATGTAAAAACTCCAATTTTTAGTGTATTATTACTCCTGCTGTTTTGTTTTTTTATTATGACGTGTTGACTCATACCGCATTACAATTCTGACTGACTTAATGTCTTCTACATTGAACTTGAGGATAGAGATATTGTCTCATTCCATTTTATACGGTGAAGTGGAGTTCACACGGCAAGCACGTATCACTTCATAGTACCATTATAAGTTACTATGTTCTAATTTCAAAATAACTTCAGTTTAAACTTTTGGAAGATAACCTATTCCTAAATCTAAGTTCATCTTTAAAATACAATAAACAAAATGCATTCCTTTTTAAAAACTTTGAAATATTTATTTAATCCTAGCCCCAGTAATAAAATAGTATGTGCACTTCACATGAAATGTAGGCTCTGACCCACATTAAGCAGTATATATTTTCCATTGTTTTTATGAAGGAAAAAAATCTATAAAATTACTTATAATAAGACTTTCTGAACTCAAGATGGCACAATATATAGGACCATTAAAATAACAATAGTAAGCATGCATTTAGCCTTCTTTATCTCCTTTCCTAATATATGATCTTACACTGTTAGTAACAAAAAAAAAAGTACCATCTTCTCTATCTATAACAAAGGAAGAAGAAAGAAAATATACCCATGCTTTCAAATAATTTACAATTCACTAAGGAAAGAATAAGCAGCTGGGCTATATTTAGCTCCTAGCAAACATCATTTTACAAAGGTGGGGAGAAAGAAAGCAGCTAGAGCTAAAGAATTTTCTCAACCACCAAGTGTTTTAAGAAAGAAAAGGTACTTATTTCATAAGGCAATATTTCCAGATAGAAGGTCCACAGAAGAATAAAACAAGTCAGCTTTTTAGTTTTATCTATTCAGTTAATCTTTCTTCCTTCAAAGATGGCTTATGTTAATAAATGTGTGTGTATGTGTCTGTGCACACACATGTGTGTTCTCGTATCTGTGCATGTGTGTGTCTGTAAGTGGTTTCTTAAAAGCATATTTTACTTACCTCCTCGGCAAGTGTGAAATATGAGATGGTTGAATGTATTTAAGTTTAGAACACTCTATTTTGAGTAAGTGACATGATAAAATTTTGTTCTCATCCGCAGTTTTTCACTTTTTAATTCTATAGTTGCTAAATTTAAAGTTACTATGTAAGATAAATCATTTAAACTATTTAGACATACAAGCTTTCTTTAATGGGTAGCATTAGGCATAAATGAACCAATTAAAATGAGCTCTCGCTGTGGTTGTTGCTAATTCAGCAGGGAGGCACAAATGGACAAAGGGGTCCTGACTTCTAGTATCTTAAGAGGGACAAGAATCTATATAATGGAATTGTGTCCTGGTTACAGGCTAGAGCTTCTTTGGTTTACGTATTGCTTATTTGGGTGATGTTTTATGACTACATCAACTTGTTGATTTCTCTCTAAATTAGAAGCCTGATGGCAGAATTACAGCCATGGCTCCATCTCAACCTACCTATCTGAGGTCAGACTCTAGGACATCCAAGTATATCCTGACTTGGAACTGAGGATGACGGTTGGGGACTTGTATTGTTGATGACATTCCTTCATTTTGTTTGCTTGTTTGAAGGCTCTCCTAATAAATATGTTCAGATTTTAAGAACATGGAGGCTCTTAAAGATTCAATATGCTGATGTGACTGGATTAAGGAGGATTGTGAAGTATTTTTCCTGCCTAGTTTCTTTAGCTAGTTGAAAAACTACATGGAATATCTTATTATATTTGTAATTTCTTTCCTCTACCCTTCCAGCAGGATTTTTGTATAATGGTTTGTCTTCTAGGACATACAACTCATATCATGGCACAGCAACTTTTCAAACAATATTACAACCATAGGTGTTGTTCTCAGTCTTCTTCCCCAGAAACAGCAAGGTCTAAGACATAAATATATCTGTATTTTACAACACGCGGTTTGCAAAGTTGCAAACCGCATGCTGTAAAATAGATTTCTCAGCTTCAAAACAGACTTTCCAGCAACAAAACAACCAATTTACAAAAAGTCATTTGCACTTCTTCAAGTTTCCAGACAGTGTGTCAGGGCCACAGGCACGGTCTTACCTTAGATAATTATTGGTAGCAACAAAGTTGGAAATAGGGGAATCATGAAGTAGCACAATAAATAGAGTACTTTTTAGACTGGTGTCAACATTTGGGCTAACAAATGGTGTTTTCTTCAGCTTGCATTCTCAGTGAATGTAGACTGTTAGATCACTTAAGGAATAAAAGATGGCTTGAGCTGAGAAGTCATAAACCTAACCGATTAATCATTTAGAATCTCACAAATTACATCCAAGCACTCAGAGTGTGTTGGACTTAAAGACTTTAATTTATATGAAATAGTTCTCACATCTCTGTCTTCCTTACCATCTTTATTACTATATCTTAATTCAGTGATTGTCTCTTACTGTTTCTTGGTCCAACCCTGTCTTTTCACTGGTTTTTGTCTCTCTAAAATCTGTTTTTCACATACCTGCCAAAGTTGATCTATTTACTCAAAATTGACTAGAGACTTACATTTAAAACCTAAAACTGTAAACACTTAGGAAGGCAGCATATGGAAAGGGGGAAAATATTTATAATCAAATATCTGGTAAGGGATTAATAACCAACATATATATTAAAAATATGGGCAGAGGAAGTAAATCAACATTTTTCCATAGAAGACATACAAATGCCCAAGATGTACATGAAAAGGTGTTCAACATCACTAATCATTAGGGAAATACAAATCTAAACCACAATGGGATATCTCCTCATATCTGGTTGGAATAGCTATCATCAAAAAGACAAGAAATAACAAGTGTTGATGAGGGTGTGGAGAAAAGGGAACCCTCATGCACTGTTAGTGGGAAGAAGTTGGCTCAGCCACTATAGAAAACACTATGGGGGGGGGTTCCTGGGTGGCTCAGTCAGTTAAGCTTCTGCCTTTGGCTCCGTTCATGATCCCAAGGTCCCAGTTTCAAGCTCAGAGGCAGGCTCCTTGCTCAGTGCAGAGCCTGCTTCCTCTGCCTGCTGCTCCCCCAGCTTGTTCTCTCTCTGTAAAATACATAAATGAAATCTTAAAAAAAGAAAACAGTATGGAGTTTCATCAAAAATTTAAGAATAGAACTACCATATGATTTAACAATCCTACTTCTGGGTATATATCCCAAAGAAATGAAAACAGGATCTCAAAGAGATTTTGGCACTCCCATGATCATTATAGCATTATTCAAAATAGCCAAGATATGGAAACAAAGTGTCCATTAATGGATACATTGATAAAGAAGATGTGAAAGATAGATGACAGATAGATAGATAGATAGATAGATAGATAGATATTGAATACTATTCAGCCATGAGAAAGTAGGAAATCCATTTCCATTTGCATTAATATGGATGGACCTTAAGATCTTGAAGGCATTATGTTAAGTGAAAAAAGCCAGACAGAAAAGACAAATACTGCATGGTCTCACTTAATAAATATGAATTTATTAATATATATGAGTCATTACTGGTGATATTTTCCCTTTTCATATTTCATTATGTCCAAAATTTTCTACTTTGAACATAACACTACTTTACAATAAGAAAAAAAAGATTAACATATATTATTTTTTAAAAGTAAAGTAAGTTAAGTCAGAAATTCAAAGTCAGCAATGGATAAAGACTTAATCTCAAACAGAAATTGGCTCTATTTTTTAAAGATTTTATTTATTTATTGGAGAGAGAGATAGAAACAGAGAAAGAGAGAGAGACAGCATGAGCAGGGGGATGGATGGACAGAGGGAGAAGCAAACTCCACTGAGCAGGCCGCCTGACACAGAGCTTGATCCTAGGATCTAGGATCATTACCTGAGCCGGAGGCAGACCCTTAACTCACTGAGCCACCCAGGCACCTCTAAGGTGGCCCTTTCTGTGGTTAAAAAACAAATGTTCTGGGAGCGCCTGGGTGATTCAGTGGGTTAAGCCTCTGCCTCCCGCTCAGGTCATGATCTCAGGGTCCTGAGATTAAGCCCCCGCATTGGGCTCTCTGCTTGGCAGGGAGTCTGCTTCCCCCTCTTCCTCTGCCTGACTCTCTGCCCACTTGTGATCTTTCTCTCTTTGTGTGTCAAAAAAATAAATAAATGAAAAAATGTTTTCAGTTGTGCACTATTAGGAAATAATAGTTAATAAGACTTCTTTGTGACAGCTTCTGTATTTGCTTTATGTTACTGGTTTTTTACTTTCATTAAAAATAGGTAAGTTCCTTTGAAATTTTCTACCATTAGTTGAAATAACAATTTTGCTGGTTCTTATTGGCAGAAACCACACCCTATTGATATTTATGTCCCAAGTACCCAGCATAGTGCTTAACTTACTGAGAAGTCTTGAAGTGTATCTAGGCTAAACGGATGGACTGATTTTCTGGCTATGGTTTCCATCACAGTTGAGGTACCTACCGAGGTATGACATGACTAATGTATGATATAAAATAGTGAGATAGAGTATTTTCAATTTTTATTCTGAATTACTACATGTCACACAGAGTAAGGAATCTTTGAGTGGTCTAAATACTTATTGAGAACTGTTTATAAATTTTAGTTATGCATGATTCTGGTTATTCACGTTGGTTGTGTTTTATAAATTTACTGTGAACACTGAGTTAGCCAATACTGAACTCTTGATCCTAGGGGAAATACAATGTTCCTGTGAATCTCTGGTCACAATTTTTTTTTCTTTTTTCTTGTTTTACAATATTTTCATCAACTGATCAATACATAACCTTGTTTTATGTGTGTTTCCACTTAAAAACATAATATATTTAACATATGCTTCTTACAAATAATTTATTATATGTAGTATTTCTTTATAATAAACCACTTGCTGAGAAGGTTTTACTATTTTTCTGATCCTGACTTTCAACTTTACAGTTCTGCCCATTATAATTGTTTTTTTTTCCATTTTATTTATTTTTTCAGCGTAACAGTATTCATTCTTTTTGCACAACAACCAGTGCTCCATGCAAAACGTGCCCTCCCCATTACCCACCACCTGTTCCCCCAACCTCCCACCCTTGACCCTTCAAAACCCTCAGGTTGCCCCAACCTCCCACCCCTGACCCTTCAAAACCCTCAGGTTGTTTTTCAGAGTCCATAGTCTCTTATGGTTCGCCTCCCCTCCCCAATGTCCATAGCCCGCTCCCCCTCTCCCAATCCCACCTCCCCCCAGGAACCCCCAGTTTGTTTTGTGAGATTAAGAGTCATTTATGGTTTGTCTCCCTCCCAATCCCATCTTGTTTCATTTATTCTTATAATTGTTTTTTTGATTATTAATCATGAAGGTACAAAGTTAGCTACTCTTCCACTTTTCCGTAGCTATTTCTTGCAGTAGAGATGCTTATTTAGCACTTCCGGGGCCAGCCTCACAGTGTTCAGAGATTTCCCTTTTCCTTTTTCTGAATGTATTCGTTGTTGATTTATTAACACTGAGCTCATGGCATCATACCACCTGACTGAAAGAAGTACATCTACCATGCATGTTTTCTCTGTAAAGCACAGTACTATCTTTTTACACTTAAAAACACTAGCTAACACTTCATCACTAGGCATGGGGACCACTGTAAACACAAAGCACAAAAATGCAAAATCAAGTGGCACTGGTTAGACCATGGAAAGACGCTTGCTTACAGTATGAGGGCTGAAGGCAGAATGGCACCTTGTTGGACGTCAGGAGGGAGTCGAGGGAGTCAAACATTCTACAGCTCTCTACCCGTGCATATTCATATGAAATCACAGTGAATATTAATTTGAGGGTGGCAAATTATAGTGAGTAGATGAATTCACAAATATGGAATCCACAAATAATGATCAACTCTATAAAACTCCCTTGATTTACAGAACACCAAAACAGATGACTTGTAGTATTTTCCTATTGTGTCCTCATTCTAATTTCTGATCTGTCAAAATGAAAGTGCACAGTATTACTAGTAATGGTAGCTGATGCTTATTATATGCCATTATGGTAAATTACTAAGATTCATCATCTAATTTACTCCTCACAGCAACTGTTATGAGATTATTAAAATTTTACTCTTATGTCATAGGTGATAAAAAAGATTCAAAGAGGTTAAGGACATTACTCAAGAAGGCACAGTGAGGAAATGGTCGATCTGCATTAGAAAGCAGGTCAAGTGACTCAGAATCAGCACTTTCTATACTTTTATGTTTTAGAAGGTTCTATTTTGAATATTGGGTATGAAGAAAATTGTCCTTAAAGGAAATAAAGGCAACCAATTCTTTATCTACCACTTTAACTGACATAACATTAATTCTTTTTACTTTTGGGTTGTTAAAGTATGACAAGATGATCCTAAACTTATTCAGAAAAATGTACTAGTTAAAATATCCCCTGACAATTTCGGACACAAATGATGAGTGGGTACTAGCTGTCCAGGATATTACAATATAGCTTAAAGCTGTATTAATTAAAATAATGTGTAATTGATTCCAGATGATATTGCAGTTTGGGAATTAACCAGTGCACATGGGGATTATCATAAAGGTAGTATTTCCAATAAGTGGAGGAAAAAATGAATAAATGATTTTGGTCAAGGTGGGTGGTCATCTGATGAAAAAATAAATTTGAATCCCAAATAACACCCTATATGAAAATAAATTAGGATGGAATGTATATTTAATTATCAATTCATGAACCATAAAATAAGGGAAGAAAATTTGAAAAGATTTTTAGATCTTAGAATGGGACAGCATCTCTAAATATGACTTGAAACCCAAAACTATTAAATATACTGACAAATTCAACTAAAAAGATAAAAATTCATATATTAATATAATTCAAATGAGAAAAAATATTTTTATACAAAACTCTACATAAATCATTTAAAGGTCACCTGGGTGGTTCAGTTGGTTAAACATCTGCCTTTGGCTCAGGTTATGTTCCCAGGGTCCTGAGACTGAGCCCCACATTTGCCTCCCTGCTCAGTGGGGAGTCTGCTTCTCCCTCTCCCTTTATCCCTCCCGCACACTTGTTCTCTCTCTCAAATACATAAATAAATAATTTTTTACTTTAAAAGTAAAAAAAAAAAATCAGTAAGAAAGGGATAAAAAAAACCACATTTGCTTAAAAAAATATTGTTACTTCACCATTCATGTAGAATAAATATAACTGACTCCTAAAAAAAGTTATGCTCATCAAGATCCACATGAAGGGAAATGTAAACTTAAACAATTTGGTACTTTTAAAAATCAGTCTTGGTAATGATCTGCTTTTTTTTTTTTTTGCCCTTTCTTTTTTTTTTTTCTTTTTTTATTTGTTTATTTACAGCATAACAGTGTTCATTGTTTTGGCATCACACCCAGTGCTCCATGCAGTACGTGCCCTCCCTATTACCCACCACCTGGTTCCTCAACCTCCCACCCCGCCACCCCTTCAAAACCCTCTGGTTGTTTTTCAGAGTCCATAGTCTCTCATGGTTCATCTCCCCTTCCAGTTTCCCTCAACTCCCTCTCCTCTCCATCTCCCCATGTCCTCCATGTTATTTGTTATGCTCCACAAATAAGTGAGACCATATGATACTTGACTCTCTCTGCTTGACTTATTTCGCTCAGCATAATCTCTTCCAGTCCCATCCATGTTGCTACAAAAGTTGGGTATTCATCCTTTCTGATGGAGGCATAATACTCCACTGTGTATATGTACCACATCTTCCTTATCCATTCATCCGTTGCAGGGCATCTTGGTTCTTTCCACAGTTTGGCGACCATAGCCATTGCTGCAATAAACACTGGGGTACAGATGGCCCTTCTTTTCACTACATCTGTATCTTTGAGGTAAATACCCAGCAGTGCAATTGCAGGGTCATAGGGAAGCTCTATTCTTAATTTCTTCAGGAATCTCCACACTGTTCTCCAAAGTGGCTGCACTAATTTGCATTCCCACCAACAGTGTAAGAGGGTTCCCCTTTCTCCACATCCTCTCCAACACAAGTTGTTTCCTGTCTTGCTAATTTTGGCCATTCTAACTGGTGTTAGGTGGTATCTCAATGTTGTTTTAATTTGAATCTCCCTGATGGCTAGTGATGATGAACATTTTTTCATGTGTCTGATAGCCATTTGTATATCTTCATTGGAGAAGTGTCTGTTCATATCTTCTGCCCATTTTTTGATATGATTATCTGTTTTGTGTGTGTTGAATTTGAGAAGTTCTTTATAGATCCTGGATATCAACCTTTTGTCTGTACTGTCATTTGCAAATATCTTCTCCCATTCCGTGGGTTGCCTTTTTGTTTTGTTGACTGTTTCCTTTGATGTGCAGAAGCTTTTGATCTTGATGAAGTCCCAAAAGTTCATTTTCGCTTTTGTTTCCTTGGCCTTTGAAGACATATCTTGAAAGAAGTTGCTGTGGCTGATATCGAAGAGGTTAACTGCCTATCTGCTCTTGATAACATGCTTATTGACGAGCTTGTAGGAAGCAGGGCTACCTCTAGTATTGGTGGTGGGACTAAACATTGATTTTTTTAGGTGCTAAATATACAGTATATAAAAGAAATGTCTGCAAAGTCCATTTCTTCTTGAGCCTAAAGGATTTGACAGAAAACAAAAAAGACAGTATGCCTAATATATTGTATATTTGATAGAGGTAAAATGGAGAAAAACAAAATTAGGAAAGGAAATATTGAATGCTAAGAGGGGAGTGTTACTTTTTTTTTTAAGATTTTGTTTATTTACTTGTCAGGGAGAGACAGCACACAAGCAGGGGGAACAGCAGGCAGGGAGAGAAACAAGGGCCCCACTGAGCAAGGAGCCTGCAAGCAGGACTTGATCCCAGGACCCTGGGATCGTGACCTGAGTCAAAGGCAGATGCTTAAGCATCTGAGGCACCCAGTGTCCCAAGGGAGTGTTACATTTTTAAATAAGTGAAAAGAGAGGCTTCACTGAGATGGTAACATTTAATGAAATTCTTTAAAAGATGAAGGAGAAAGCCATATCAATAACAGAAGACAGTTCAAGGGAGAAGACACAGTAAGTGTAAATGCCTGAGAATTTTAATTGGCATTTTAAGGAAACATCAAGAGGCTGGTGTAGCCAGTGTGGAGTGGACACGGGGATAGTTATTAGAAGATATGGTCAGAGAGATAAAAATAACTGAAAATCTTCTAAATAATTTTAATGACTTTATGAAGGTGAGAAAACATATAAGGATACTTATATCCTTATATAAAGATGAAATATGTGAATATTTCACATATGAAATATGAAAAATGGCTTACTCTTTAATTTAAAAATGATCACTTTCAGGGCACCTGGGTGGCATAGTTGGTTAAACATCTGTCTTTGGCTCAGATTATGATCTTAGGGTCCTGGGATTGAGCCCCACATTGGTCCCCCCACTAAGAAAGTAGTCTGCTTTCTCGCTCTCTCCCCCTGCCTCTCTTCCCTTTTGTGTTCTTTCTCTCAAAAATAAATAAAATCTTAAAAAATAGATGATCACTTTGGCCAGAGAGTCAGGTCAGCTAATAAACTATTATAATGATAATCCATGTGAAAGAGAACCATGGCTTAATCCAGGTAGATTGTGGTGAACGTGGGGACTAGTGGTCCAACATCAGATGTATTTTGAAAGTGAAGCTGCCAGAATTCCTGAAAAATCGAAGATGGACTTAAAAGTAAGAAAGACACCGGGGTGCCTAGGTGGCTCACTGGGTTAAAGCCTCTGCCTTCAGCTCAGGTCATGATCCCAGTTTCCTGGAATCAAACCCCACATCGGGCTCTCGGCTCAGCAGGGAGCCTGCTTTCCTCTCTCTCTGCCTGCCTCTCTGCCTACTTGTGGTCTCTGTCAAATAAATAAATAAAATCTTTTAAAAAAAAGTAAGAAAGACACCTCACTAAAGGAGATACGCAGATGGCAAATAAATATATGAAAAGATGCTCACCATTTTGTCAGTGAAGAGTTACAAATTGTTGTTGATGGGTATGCAACATGGTGTAGCTGTTGTGGAAAATAGTATGGAGGTTTCTCAAAAAAATTATAGGAGCACCTGGGTGGCTTAGTGGGTTAAAGCCTCTGCTTTCGGCTCAGGTCATGATCCCAGGACCCTGGGATCAAGCCCCACATCGGGCTCTCTGCTCAGCAGGCAGCCTGCTTCCCCCCTTTCTCTGCCTACTTGTGATTGATGGTGGAGAAGCAAATGGCATAGCCACTTAGGGAAGGAGTTTCTTTTTTTTTTTTTTTTTTTTTAATGAAACTTAACATGACTTTACCCTATGATCCCAGTAATTGCACTCCTTGGTATTTACTCAAAGGAGTTAAAAATATGTATATACAAAAATTTGTACATGTATATTTATACCAGCTTTATTTATAATTGCCAAAACTTGTAAAAAACTGAAATATCCTTTGGTAAGTGAATGGATACACTTTGGTACACCTAGACAATGGACTATTATTCCACACTAAAATGAAATGAGTTATCATGCTGTGAAATTTCATGGAATGCATATCACCTAGATATAATTTAAATGCATATACTTCAGGAAATACTACATATTATATTTTCCAACTCTATGATACAGAAGTTCTGGAAAAGTGGAACTATGGAAACAATAACATAAACAGTGATTGCCAGGAGTTAGGAAGGAGGACAGGATGAGTCCTGAGAATACAGAGGATTTTTAGGGTAGTGAAACAATTCTGTATGATACTGTAATGACAGATACATGTCATTATACATTTACAAAGCCCATAGAATGTACAACATCAAGAGTGATCCATAATGTAACTATGGACTCTAGATGATAATGATGTACTAATGCAGGTTTATCAGTTGTAACAAATATACCACTCTGGTGCAGGATTTGACGGGAGGGGGGAAGCTATGGGTGTGTAGGGGCAAGGGATATTATGGAAATTCTCTGTACCTTCTTGTCAATTTTGTTGTGATCTTAAAACTGCTCTGAAAAAATAAAACCTATTAAAAAATGAAAAAGTTACAGATGAAATTAAATTTTTTTTAGCTCAACATTTAACCACTGGACACATGGAGTTGATTTACGGAGCTAAGTCTGTAGAAGAAGAAGTTTTTATTTCCTGATTTTTATGTTTGTTTTGTTTGGATTCATTTAGTTTGGTTTGGAAAAGGGAAAATAGGATTCTGGGGTTTGGATATATTAAATTTGAGATGAATATTAGAAATCTAAATAGAGATGTAGGCATTTGGAAATACAGTTCTGAAGTCCAAGAGAGTGTTCAGGGTTGAATATAAAAAATTTTTTTGTCATTGAGTATGCATAGTATTTGAAGCCATGAGCTTGGTGTGATTAATAAGGGAGTAATGGAAAATGGAAAGACAATCAATGGAAATGAAAATGGAAGACAATCAATGACCAAGCCTTAGAGAATGCTGATAGTAAAAGGTCAAGGAGAAGAGAAAGAACAAACAAAGGAGAATGAGAAGTAAACAAACAGTGAATTGCCAGGAATACAAATACAGTAAGTCTGTCTGAAGCCAACTGAAAAACGTGTTCCCAAGATGATGGGCTAATTTGTGCCAAATACTGCTGGTGGGTTAAATAAGACAAGGATGAGAATTGGCTACTAAATTTAATAATGTGGAGGTCATTGTTGACCTTGCTAAGAACAGTCTCTGTGTACTACTGCAACAAATGTTTAATTGGAGTGGGTTCAGAAAAAGTGAAAAAAGACTTGAGAAATTTTACTTTGAAGGGGACAAAGAAATCAATGGAAACTGGAGGAGGAAGTGTGATCAAGAAAAGCTTTTTGAAGGAAAATTTTAAAGGAAATTATAAAAGTATGCTAGTGTATTAATTGGAAATCTAATAGGAAGGGAAATAATAAAGACAGATTTGCAGAAGGGATTAACTTCAGTTTGGAGCATGGATATTTATTCATAATTACAGCAGAGAAAGTAGACCTTTTGGGCACAGATGTAGGTGGATAGGTAGATGTGAAAGCATGCATAATTTTTCTGATTCTTTTAATTTTCTCAGTGAAGTAATAAGCAAGTCTATAGCCTGAGTGTTAATATAGAGAAACTAAAACAATATGAAAAGAGAAGAGATGGTATAAAGTAGTGGTAAAAGAAAATGACAGAATGATTACCTAATGCCAGGAAACTCTAATGTCCCATTTGAGGTTAGTCATCATGAATTTAAAATGAGACCTGTCAACATGTTGTGATTTTTTTTTTCTTTAGCCACACTAGCTGCACTGACAGAAGAGCAGAGTAAGCAAAAGTTAGATTTAACAAGTATTGGGGTTTTGTCGAGTGAATATATTATTAATTGAGGGGAGGATATAGTGGTTGAGAGTATATGAAAAACACAAACATATAATGATGGTCCAAAGAAGTTACACAGGGAAATCTGGGTATGGGAACATGATTGAGGTTAAGGGTTATAAAAAAAAAAGTGCTAGGATCAATGAATTCCAGGTTTTAGTGGGGCCCAAGTCCCCTGGAAGCAGAGGACAACAGGCAGTGAGCTGGAAGTAGGAGTTAAATGGTTGAAATCGAGATTATAAAGGGTTTGCAGTTACCGAAATGACATGGTCTATAATAATAGTATGGTCATAAGAATGAGTAATTGAGGGAGAGTAGAGGTCATGGTTATTTGGAGAACAAACCTCAGGGAACTGAAAACAGAAACCAAGACATTTAAAGAAAATTGGTGGGAAGAAGTGAGGAAGGAAGCAAAATATCCAATACCATCCCTTATGTATGTCCTTGCATACCTGTCACAATTCATGGCTCTTGAGTCTATCAGATGGACAACAAACCTATGGCATTTAATAAGAATCCTGGGATTTAGACCAAGGTCAATAAGCAGTAGAAGAAGGAGGTACTATAAGATGAAACAGAATCTTAAAACCTGGAAATGAGAAATTCTGGATAAACTTAGATGGGGGTGTGAGTCTTTGTGATTTAGTATGATTATTACATACTCTCAAGAGATCTGACCCATTTAAGACTTCAAGTTTCAATAGTAAGAAAAGCAAGATATGACTACTAAAAATGACAAAAGAACGAGGGAGCTAAAGCAGGTGTTTGGCTAAAGGCAAGAAGATACATTTTGTTTGGGAAGCATAACACAGTCTATTAGTTTTTCTTTTTCTTTTCCTTTTGAATTGCCTTTGAATATATTTTGAGTTAAGAGGAAAGTTCCCTCTCTAGTTTGGTCCCTATCATTTACCATTATCTTAGACCACCAAGTCTCACAATTACACAGTGTCACATTATAGTACATGACTACAAAGATTTGAATGATGACTCCTGCTCAGCAAAGAAAGAACTAACCTGGGGCGCCTGGGTGACTCAGTGGGTTAAAGCCTCTGCCTTTGGCTCAGGTCATGATCCCAGGGTCCTGGGATTGAGCCCTGCATTGGGTTTTCTGCTCAGCAGGGAGCCTGCTTCCTCCCCACCCCCTTTTCTGCCTGCCTCTCTGCCTACTTGTGATCTCTGCCTGTCACTTAAATAAATAAAATCTTTAAAAAAGAAAAAAAAAAGAAAGCACTAACCTACTATGCATGGTTCAGAACTTACCTTGAAATTCTTCTTCTTCTTTTTTTTAAAAGATTTTATTTACTGGAGAGAGAGAGAGAGCGTACAAGCAGGGGGTGGGGCATGCAGAGGGAGAAGAAGAAGTCGGTCCCTGTATAGCAGGGAGCTTGATGTGGGCTCGATGAGGGGCTTGATCCCAGGACCCTGGGATCATGACCTGAGCCAAAAGCAGACACTTAACCGACTGAGCCACCCAGGTATCCCTTACCTTTCAATTCTGTGCAGTTGTAAACACCATGCTTTAATGACCTCAAACAAACTTAAAAAACATGTTCAGCTAAAGAGACCAGAGACAAATGAAGACAAACTGTGTGATGTCATTGTTATAAATGTCAGCATAGATGACAGAAGTTGTAATAATGGTTATTCATGGGCAAGATGGTGTGTATTGACTGGAAAGTCACAAACAGAATATCTGGGTTGACAGAATTGCTCTCTAAATAGATTTGGGTGGTGGTCCCGTGAGTATATTTATACTTATATTTATATAATATATAAAATGTCACAAGACTGTACAAATAAGATTAGTATAGTTTGTTATATATAAAGTACTGAAAAAAATTCCTATAGAAAACTGTGAAATAGCACAGTGGGAAAACTAGATTGCAAAAAGGCCAAGTAAAATGCACCCCTTTCTCATCACTCACACATAAGACAAATAAGTACAAAGAAAAAAGGAGGAACCTGGGGGAAATAAGCTAAAAGCTGAAATCAGCTGAAAGCTGATTATTGGGGTGAATATAACAACTCTCCAAGTACTTAAACAACAATAACACAACAACAACAACAAACTTGTCATGAAAGGAGAGAATAAACCTATTGTTCTTTGCAGCCTTTAGAGTATAAGTAAAATCTGTGGGTAAAAGCCAGAAATAAAATATTCCAGTTCATTATAAGGAAGAAAATCCAGAAAATATTAACTGTCCATGGATAAGGTAGTTTTACATTTGATCATTGATTTTCAACTATTTTCTCCAGAAAATTTATTACTTTTCAGAACAATTTGCTTTGTAAAAACTAACATAGGAAGACAAATTTTGAAAAATGGAAGTTGCAGTGGCTGAGGTGGGGTCTAGACATTTATCTGCTTTCCCACCCCCAAATGACTCCTTGGGAGACATCAAAGAGCCAGGATGTACAACTGTTTACTATAATGTTTCACGAGGAATTCAAGCATCTGATCTGTGCTTAAACTAGATGGTTCTTAACATTTATTTTATCCCATATTTATTTGACTTTGACTTTGGAGACTTACGTTAAAGCATCTAGTGATCGCAATGTTCTTTTTTATATATGGGTACAGTATTAAAAGATGCTATAGCCTTCTATTTCATAATGTTCACCTTATAGAGAATGGACAAATTAAAATTATGCATATGATTATAGACCTACGAGTAACAGAAAGAGATTATCACTTCCCTGAATAACCAAATACACAGCAAATTAGTAGAATGTAGATATGGAGAAAGATTGGCAGGATCACAGCCCGACTGTCCTAGATGAGCAATTGAGTGTGTAGTTGTTGAGCTCAAGGCTTTCTCACACAAACCAAAAGGAGACCTCTAATTCCACATGTGAAAGGATGGAAGGGTAATCCTCAAGTGTGGATGAAAGCTTTGGTGCAACTATAATTCACTTTTACACACAGTTTTCCAAATGCTCATACTACTCTCATTTCTAGTTTCTTTTAAAGAATAATGAAAAAGGATATTCACTAATTGTATCTTCAGATGCTTTTCTAGGTTAAAATAAAGCCACTATTTATATGACATATAAAATAATGATATGATATATTACACAAAAATACTAATTATGAATGATACATGTTTTGAAGTCTATGCTAGGTTCTTGAAAAAATCTTTCCCTCAAAGAGTTTATCTGTTATTAGTGAACAGACTCATTAGCATTATGATAGAATGGGATAGAGCCATAATGATCTCATTCAGTCCCATAGTTTAATTACCCTTTATTTGTTGATGGTCCCAATTTTCTACTATAATTCTCAATCTTGAATGCCTCACAGATCTTAACTCCAGAACAGCAAGTGCCAGAAAACTCTATCTGGATTTTTGACAGCTTCTTTAAGACAGCATATCTTAATTAAGCTCATGCTCTTTCTTTCCCATCTGCTCTTCAGGGAATCTGTTTATCTGTTGCTTATTTCTTAATTGATGAATCATACTCACAGATACCCAAGCCAGTCATCTAATACTCTGTGGGCAACAGAGAACCACCAGAGTTTTGAGCAGAAAATGAATTTGAGATTAGTGCAAAAATCTAATAGAGGAATCCAAGGGTTTATAAGTTACAGGTATAGAAGAGGTTGAGATCAATCAGCAATTGATTACAATAATTGACACAATTTTAGCAAATGTCAGGGAACAAGAGGAGTTACCTAATCCAAGAATTCAGGCATGAATTCTTATTATTTTTTTAAAGGAAAAAATATATAAAGTATTTACATTTATATTTAATGTAATATAATTTATTGTTTAATGTAAACTATTTACATTTATATATAAAGTATCTACATTTATAAAGGATACTTCTAAAGATGGACCTTGCATATAGAGCTCTGTTGTAACAAATACTTAATGCTGGAAAGGTGAACAGAACAACAGATAATTTGGAAGACAAAATATAAAAGTGAAAAATAAAAACCAGAGGTTCTGATGACACAGAAATGAGATCAGATATTACACTGAGAAGAGTGGAATTCAATATATTAAACCGCTTGTTCAACTTTTTTCTTACTATGTGCTTGACTCAGTTATTTCAGAAAGATCATGTTACAAACAACCTATTTTTTTTTCCCTTTGTGATAACAACTATCATCACCTGATGCTAAGATTGTTTTCTTTTCTTTGTGTTACTTTAGGTGTTTGCTGAAGCAAGAAGGCAAATTGTTCTCCATATTATTGAACTAGGCAGGAGAAGAGAAAGAATGACATTTATTGCCCATTAAAAAGATGTCTCTATGTTCAGGAAATCCCTAGATTTCTTGCGTCTATCATTTAGTCATGTATACACATATGACTATTCACACACGCATATGTATGTGCTTTTTAAAGATTCTTATTTATTTATTTGAAACAGAGAGAGCACGAGGGATGGGGTGGAGTAAAGGGGGAGGGAGGAGCAGACTGCCTGATGAGCAGGGAGCCACAAGTGTGGCTCAATCCCCTATCCCAGGACTCTGAGATTATGACATGAGCCTAAGGCAGACACTTAACCAAATGAGCCACCCAGGCACCCCTATATTTATATGCATATTTATATTAATATACATAGATAATATTTACATTTATACTTATATGCTGATAAAATTTTCCGAATTAGGAGATTTAAGTAGCCATTTTGTGATATAATAAAGATAATCATTGGATACAATGTTATCAATAGCAGAAAATAACTGGAAAGATAAGTTAATTTGATTAAGTGATCAGCATCTTCAATTCAAAATTCTAGAAAACTTTTCATTACATTATAGTCAATATTAGT
This sequence comes from Meles meles, assembly GCF_922984935.1. Taxonomy (NCBI): domain Eukaryota; kingdom Metazoa; phylum Chordata; class Mammalia; order Carnivora; family Mustelidae; genus Meles; species Meles meles. Next base: position 159,443,414 of record NC_060067.1, read on the forward strand.
GAAATTTCTGATTGAAATGCATAATAAATAAAGAATGGCCCAATTCATCGTTGTTACAACTAAACTATGTAACTCTATTCAAAGTAGATCTAGCAGCATGTGGGGAATACAGGAACATGCAGAGCGTGATTAAAAGGCACTCCTACTCATTTAATGGCAGGACTTAATCTCACTACCAATTTTGCAATCTAAATTTCAGATCATAAGCAAAAAAGATAAATGCAATAATATCTGTTGTAAATAGCTACTCATATGTATGTATATGTATATATGTGTATGTATATGTACATATATGTGTGCATATATGTGTGTGTGTGTATATACATATTTGTTTCTCATGGTACCAAAATGGCTCTGTGTGCTTCTTTGTAAAGCTATTTAATTAAATCTGTGTTGTGGTAGGAGCATAAGATTGTATTAGAGTAGTTTAACATTAATGAGGTGAATTTTAATAACTCAGCTTTGGTTTTAACACTCCTCCCTGTTTTATTTCACAAAAATAATTCTAATATCCTAAAGATACTAGTGTCAATATTGTCACAACTTAAAGATACTAGTAAATGCTGACATTCATATATTGTAACATGTAAAAAGTATGAGCAGATTAGTTTACTTGCTTGGGTTTTTGCTTATGATCATTTTTGGAATTCAGATTATAGCTATCATCATTTTTTTTTCTAAAACTTAGAAATGAAACTTTTATAATGACCTTGGGATTTGGATTCTTCATGAGGCCATTTTTGGCTAGGTCAGTTTCCATAGGTCATTTCACTTTAGTCTAGGAATCCAGCAATCCCGATCTCTCCGTCTTTGCACCCCCCACCTTCTCATCTCCCTATCCTGCTCTGCCTTTTTTGTCTTCAAGACCTGCAATAGATTTGTCAGCTCCATCAGACAAATTCCTTTCTCAGTGCCAAGTTCTAAGGACTAACTTCTGAAAAAGATAATTATCAGCTTCCTTTAGTATTTTTTTCTCCCATTCCATTAGCAGTCATTATTTTTTCTCAAACAAATCATATTCATATTAAGTGGCTAGAAAATCTATAAAATAAAATTTCATGTCTGTCGGTTTTTTCACGAATACCTTGCTTGTTTAAAAAAAAATGTTTCAAGCAGTGAAGTGAATGGTACATGTTCATGTGACAAGCAAATGTGTAATTTGCATCTAACTCATTGGTAGTACTCATGAACAAAATACTATTTAATCATACATTGAAAAAATACAGTGTTCTGGTCAAGTGGGTTTTATATTACTCCTAACTTTCCTAACTTACTGTAGATTATACTATTTTCCAACCTTACAGATCTATTAGAGGATTTCTTTTCTTTCTGTCGCCTCCTCCATCCTCTTTATCACTCTTCCTTCCCCCTCTCCTTGCCTTCCCCCCACCCCATCTTAATGATGCCAAGGTAAAAAGCTACACCTTAGCATCAGGCACATATAAAATTTTAAGTTAAGCATAGTTGACTAGAGGAATTTGTTCAAATGATTCTGGTATAAAGACCACATGCAGTCACAGTACAAGTCCGGAATATGTCCACAGAGTCAAACACTGCATCTGAGACACAGTGTTCTGTTTCTACCGATTCTGTGACAAATGTACTTCAGTTTTCATTTAATAATGATAATGTACGTTGGGGGGGGATTGTACTGAATTCTGAGTCTTTGGAACCTTTTCTCTATCTCCATTTCAGTTTTTCAAACTAAAATGAGAGTAGTTTCTGCGGAGACTGTGTTACAAGAAACTATGTTATGAGGATAAAGGGAGGTAAAAATGATCCAAATGCATTTTGAAAAAAGATGGAATGACATATAGATTTTCCAAGATCAATGGAACAAATAATCCTCTAAGAGATTTGGCTGCTTTTAGCCTCTTTTTGGTGGGACATATATGCAGACTGATTGCAGTGCATGTGTGGGTAGATGCTATTTTGTTAGGGGATCTGTAATAATGATAGTAAATCCCATTATATTTTATTTGATTTCTACTTTAATCTCTCCCAATTTAAGGAGAACTTAGGCAAATAGTCATCAGTCCCCTCATGCTTTTTACTTTTTGTATTCATATACATTCATGTACGTTAATTTCATTACTTAGTTAACTGATTTTCACCAAAAAAGATCCACCCACCTAATATGCATATTTCTTAATTCTTATTTTTACCCATAAGCTATTCAGGAACATTATTATTACTAAATTGAAAAAAACATAGAAAATAGTTTATATTTTTATATTCCAAAAGGTAATTATTAATAAATTTCAACAATCTAGGCTAACTGAAATCATCATCATAACATAAATGATGTGTATTTAAGTAATTTACCATAAAGCATTTGTCTGAAGGGCTTTTTCAACTCCTTTAAGCCTTTACCAAATATGGCAACAAATAGATATTGTAGGGTAAATAGGTTTTGTCTTCTACTTTTCTAAAAATTTTAAAATATAATTCTAGTATAATTAACATACTCTGTTATATTAGTTTCAGGTGTATAATACAGAGATTCAAAAATTCTGTGTATTACTCTGTCCTACCAAGATAAGTGTACTCTTAGTCCCCATCACCTATTTCATGTGTCTCCTCACTAACCTCTCCTCTGGTAACTATCAGTTTGTTCTCTATAGTTAAGAGATTTTTTTGTTTGTCTCTTTTTTCTTTGTTCATTTTTTTTTTGTTTATTCAATTCCACATATGAATGAAATCACTTGTTTTTCTCTGACAGACTTATTTTACTTAGCATTATATCTCTAGACTCATCCACGTTGTTGCAAATGGCAAGATTTCATTCTTTTTTATGGCTGAGGAATGTTCCATTGTGTGTGTGTAGGTGTGTGTGTATACACACACCATTTATATATGTATGTATACATAATATACATTTGTATTATTTTTATATATATATATATGTACACACACACATACCATTTCTTCATCTGTTCATCCATCTGTGAATAATTTGGCTATTGTAAATAATGCAGCAATAAACATAAAGGTGCATGTATCTTTTTGAATTAGTGTTTTAATATTATTTGGGTAAATACCCAGTAGTGGAATTACTGGATCATATGGTAGTTCTAGTCCTCATTTTTGGAGGAAACTTCATAGTGTTTTCCACAGTGACTGTACCAGTTTCCATACTCACCAACAGTACATTTGGGTTCCTTTTTCTCTACATCCTCACCAACATTTGTTGTTTCTTTCTTTCTCCTTTCTGGATGAAAACATTCACTTTCCTCTTTTCAAAAGGACATGGATTTATTGGTAGGTAGCAAAATATATTTTTCTCACAAAGCATGCATATTTCCTTTTCTCAAGGGGATTTATCTGTTAAAGTAACATCCTTTTCTTTAACTTTACATATAGACATGATGTGTTAATACCAAGTAAAATGAACAGTACTGTCTTAGTATAAATGGGACAATAGAGAAGTCTGAACATGGCTTCAACAATAAATGTGACAGTGTACTGTTCCAATTCATTCTGGGACTTTAACTTAAGCAAATATCTCTTTTAAAATAGGCTTATAACCCCTATGCTTTATAAAGCACATGACAACTTCATAAATTATGCTTTAGGTTCCATGATTTTATTTATTATTGTTGAGAATCACCAATATGTTTGATACAAAAATATCTCTCTTCCTCCTTCCCTCCTCCCTTTTGCTTTGTCTTTAAAACTTTGTGTTTTATAAAGTCAAAATAAAATTAGTTGAAGATGATTTATCTCAAACTATGGGATAAGAATGATACATAAGCTATAATTCAGATAATTTATACATAATTACATATGATAGGTTTTATAGAAAATATAATATTTTGATATATACTTTATTTAAGCAATGGGATATGAAGTAATATATTTAGCTATAAAAATTCTAAGTCATTCTAACTTAGAAACTGGCTAAGGAATATTTTTTTAAAGATTTTATTTATTTATTTGAGAGAGAGAGAGCGCATGAGCAGGGGCAGTGGCAGAGGGAGAAGCAGACCCCCGCTGAGCAGGGAGCTCAACGAGGGACTTGATCCGGGAACTCCAGCACCATGACCTCAGGGAAGGCAATCACTCAACCAACTGAGCCACCCAGGCGCCCAATAAGGAATATTTTAATGCTGGTCTAATTTTTCTCTTCCTTTGTCCCCTAGGTTCTGATGTCTCTCCTCTGGGTCCGGGCGCCCCCTGCTTTTCTCTCTTTTGCCTAGTTGTATTGGAGAGTTGTTTCCATTATTTGGATCTTTGTTATTATTTGTAGAAAAAAATTCAGTCTTTATTCAGCAATTAGATCAATGTTCAACAGAAGGTGAGATTCTACCCTGGCTTTGTTGTTAAAGAATCTATGCTTTCCTTCCGTACCTTGTAAATGGCAGTCAGCTTGTCATGAATAAACTTTTTTTTTTCTTTTTGAATTTGCATGGATCTGAAATTTTGTTCAGTGTCTCTCTTGCTCAGGTGCCTTTGTGTTTTCTGCTTCTATATTTTTCACGTTTCACTTTCTCTCTAAATCATGATAAAAGGATAAGGTTTTTAAATTCAATGAATTTAATGAATTCAATTCATTTTTTCTCCTAGCAATCAATACTGTATAGAGACTGGATCCAAGCTGAAAGCCAGTTTCCTATGCGGCTGCCACTATAGGCCTGGTGTGATACTGCTGAACATTCTTAGCCCAAGCAGCACAGACCGTGACTGTGTTAGCATTTTAACACAGTCTACTACGCGCTAACTATGAGCTACTGTTTCACCATCGTTGTTTCATAAAATATTTTAACAACTATGGTATTATTACTTTCATTTAATAGTGAAAGAAAGTATATCTTAGAGAGGCTTTGTCACATATCTAATAAAGTTACAAAACCACCCTGTACAAGATACTGATACAGAGATAAATAAGAAGCTTTCTTGGGTCTCTTTTTTTCTTCTTCCAGCTGGATATTGGTGTCAGGATTACTTGTGGCGTCTGAAGATATGAGAGTCTGCACCAGCTTGGCTCATCAATGACCATATGGAACAACCTCCTACCTCCATATCCTGCACCCCAGTGATCTAGAACTGTCTTGGTTATTATGTGAGTGAGAAATAAATACCTACTATATGAGTCATTTTTATGATTTGAGCTTATTAAGTACAATAGCTAGCTCTCCCTGACTTGCTCTAATGATTACAGTTTAAAAAAAAAAAAAAAGATTTTCTTTATTTATTTATTTGAGAGAAAGAACGGATGAATGAGATACTGTGAGTGGGGGTCGGGGGAAAAGAAGAGGGAAAAGCAGACTCCCCACTGACCAGGGAGCCTGATGCTGGACTCAATCCCAAGACCCTGGGATCATGACCTGAGACAAAGGCAGACACTTAAACAACTGAGCCACCCAGGGCCCATGATTATAGTTTTAAGAGAAAAATAAATTCACCTATATTCACCCACCACAATTTGGCCATTTGCAGAATATTACATCAATGAAAAGTTGAAATGCAGGAAATGTAGAACCATCAACTAGCACCCATTCTATATTATCAGAAATTGGTGTTATGAAAGAAAACCTGATAATTCATGAAATACTCAAAATAATTGCACAAGTCAAAATCAATAAACAGTTGAATAACAGTTGTAAAGCATTAGTGTTACAATTAAAAAATCCAAAGCATTCACTCTTACTAAGAAGTCTCATAAAGACACTTGCTCCCACTGCTCAGTTTAATTTTGCTTTTCTTTTTATCATTATAAAAGATAGTGAATGACCTTAAGTCCGACTGTCCATTGCTGTACCTAATTTATTAATTTAACAAATGTTGATTGATTGGCTACTATGTGCCCTGCACTACTTTATGCACTTACTATACATGTGTGAATAAAACAGACTAAGATATCTACCTTTACAGAGTTTATATTTTAGGAGAGGTGATGGGGGGAAAAGCACAATGAACAAGTAAATATGTGACATATAAGACAGTGATAAATGCTACTAAAAAAATAGTAGAGGATTCTGGTGTTCTTCAGGATTCAAATTTAAACAGATGGTTAAAATGGGTTTTTGAGGAGGTATAGACATTCATTATTTTTTTTTAAAGATTTTATTTATTTATTTGCCAGAGAGAGAGAGAGACAACACAAGCAGGGGAGCAGCAGGCAGAGGAAGAAGCAGGTTCCCTGCTGAGCAAGGAGCCCAATGTGGGACTCAGTTCCATGGCCCTGGGTTCATGACCTGAGCTGAAAGCAGATGCTTAACTGACTGAGCCACCCAGAACATCCTGTAGACATTCATTATTAGGGTACATGTGAGAAAATCATGCTAGATAGACAGAAGAGTCAGTTTTACAAATCAAGAATACACTTGAGAGGTTCAAGGAACAGGAAAGGGCCAGTGAAGCTGAGAAGGCAGGAGTAGTAGGGAGAATTATAAGAGATCAGGGAGTGAATGAAAAGGGGGGACAAATTATAAGAAAATTATAAGGCATCAGGGGGTGAATAAGAGGAGGTAAATGAGAGGAGGGGACAAATCCTATAAGGCCTTGTAGACCACCAGGAGCACTTTGGTTTTATTCTGTGAGAAAAGAATAATTATAGGGTTTTTAGTGGAGAAAAGATAAGATATAACTTGTATTTTAGAGGACTACTTCAACTACTAGAATGAATTGGAGTAAAGAATGGAGGCTCAGAGATAAAATGCTATATTTCAGATGAGTGATTGATAGAACCCATACTGTAGTGGAAAAGGTAGAGATATTGTAGGTTAATGATGATAATATGATGATAACAGAGCTGATAAGTAAGTCATTGGACTGAGGAGTATGGACTGTGGGAGAAGATCTGAGCTCAAAATAAATATTTGGAGTCTCTGTCATCTAGATAGCATTTAAGGCCAACAGAGTGGATTATAGCCCCCAGGGAGTAAGTACAGATAAGCGTCAGAGCTCCAAGAACAAAGTCTTCTGCACTAACAATCAGAAGCTGGTGAAAAGAGGAGGAACCAGAAAAGGAAACTAGAAGGAAAAAAAAAAAAAAATTCAGGAGCATGGGGCATTTTTGTAACCAGAGGAAGAAAATGTATTAATCAAATGATGTTGATACATCAACAAAGTTGCAGACTGAGAATTATCAGAGGATTTAGCAAAACAAGGTCGTTGATATCTTTGGCTAGAGCAGATGCAAGTGCAGTGGGAGTGAAGAGGGGGAAGGAGAGAAAACTGAGACAGAATACAGCCAACTTTTTTTTTTAAGATTGTATTTATTTATTTATTTGAGAGAGAGGGACAGCACAAGTCCAAACGTGGGACTTGATCCCAGGACCCTGGGATCATGACCTGAGCCAAAGGCAGATGCTTAACTGACTGAGGCACCCATGTGCTCCTATAGCCAAGTTTTTGACAAAATTTCTACAAAAAGGCACAAAGAATGAAGTGATAGCTGGTAAGGAAATAAGTCATCACCCTATTTGTTAATTATTATTGCAGGGGAAGGGCTATTTTAGAAGTGCTAGAGAATTGTGGGGCTCTTAGGTGAGTCAGTTTGTTAAGCATCTGACTTGATTTCAGCTCAGGTCATGATATCAGAGTGGTAAGGTTCAGGCTCAGTGGGGAGTATGCTTGGGATTCTCTCCCTCCCTCCCTTTCTGTCCCTCCCCAAACCCTGTGATTGCTCTTTCTCATTCTCTCTAATAATAAATAAATCAAATTTTAAAAAATGCTAAAAAATTGCAGTGTTCACACAAATGCATAAGGTGCAAACATAATAATTCACAATATTAAATAGTTCATAACATTTATATGTTCTCAGTTCTGACTAATGAATGGACAGCAATGGAAGGGATGCATTTGGTTATCTAATTGTTTTTTAAAGATTTTACTTATTTATTTGAGGAACAGCGAGTGAGAGATAGCACAAGAGGAGGGAAGGGTCAGAGGAAGAAGCGACTCCCCCACTGAGCAGGAGTCAGCCTCAGGATCCAGACCTGAGCCAAAGGCAGATGCTTAACCAACTGAGCCACCAACAAGCCCTCAGTTATCTAATTTTTTGAGTCAGATTTAAAACACACTTTTTCACAGCTAAAGGACTTAAAAACAGTTTCTCCACTCTATGATCTCTGTCTTTGAAATAACAAAGAATGAATTTATCAACACGACAATTATTTTATACATGTCTAGGGATGAAAATTCAGGAACCACAGGAGACAATAATGACTCTCTCCTGTTATTCTGAGATTAAATGTTAAGAACAGAAATTAGTTCCTCATTGTTATTTCAACAGAAATTTATTGCTAATCTCTCAAGGAAGACAATCCAAAACATCCCCCTAAATTTTTAAAGGTACATTCCTTATAAAGAGATATCTAGGGGTGCCTGGGTGGCTCAGTGAGTTAAAGCCTCTGCCTTCGGCCCAGGTCATGATCCCAGTGTCCTGGGATCGAGCCCCGCATCGGGCTCTCTGCTCAGCAGGGAGCCTGCTTCCCCCCCTCTCTCTGCCTGCCTCTCTGCCTACTTGTGATCTCTGTCTGTTAAATAAATAAAATATTAAAAAAAAGATATCTAAAAATCTTATGGTTATATATAACATACATAATTTTCAAAATTTTAAAAAAATGTGAGACCTTAAATATTTAAGTTTACTTATATAATTATATCTATAAATTTATAGATTTACTTTTAATTATTTTCCTATTTTTCTATACCTTAGTTTTCTCTCTTAGCTATTAAACTTTTATATGATATTTCTAAAGTATAATTCTATTTTATTTTTATTTTCTTTAAAGATTTTATTTATTTATTTGACAGAGAGAGAGAGAGATGGCAAGAGAAGGAACACAAGTAGGGGTAGTGGAAGAGGGAGAAGCAGGCTTCCTGCTAAGGAGGAAGCCCAGTGGGGGGCTCGATCCCAGGACTCTGTGGTCATGACCTGAGCCAAAGGCAGATGCTTAATGATTGTGCCACCCAGGCACCCCCGAAGTATAATTTAATCTGTGTGATTATCCACCATAGTCTAGCACAGAGAACCATATGAAACTAACATTCATAATTACCAATTACTGCACATCTATGTGCCAGGAACTATTCCAATTTATATTAATCATCTATTTAATTTCCTTTAATCTTCATAAAAACTTCTGTGCTAAGAACTATGATTATTTCCATTTTACAAATGAAGAAACAAATTTAGAAGAGATAAATAACTCACTTACTGCTGTACAGTACCAGAGCCATCCTGTGAACAACACATCTAGAGATACCCTGACATTTTGAAAACCAGCAAAACTTTATTGTGACATTGCCTGGACTCATATACACTAAGGAATAACTGTATTTTAGTCACAAATAACTACATACAAAATATTTATTATGTTATATAATTGTTCTATATTATATAATTGTATTGGCTTTATTTCACACTAATATCAGTTATTTCTTCCCACGTAAAAATATTTCACAAACTTTAGTTGCAACGTTCACTATTTTTGCCTTCTAAAGCGATCCATTTTGGATCTAGTATACATGAGATATTCAAATTCACTATCATATGGAGGCTCATTGAAAAGGCCATGAGAAAGAATGTACAGCTAGTTCAACTAGTTCAATCTCTTCCAAATTTGCTTTGCGACTTTTTACTGCCTGGGTATGTGGTTACAATTACAGTAAATCACTTAAAAAGCACATTATCCTTTAACTTCAGGCTGTGCACACTCCCATGTGGTGCTTGTGTAGAATATACTATACTGTGAAGTGACTACCAGTAAAGACTGGGAGTTATTGCTTTCAACATGTTTTTTCTTTTTTTTATGGAGTTCACAAGATGTGCTATGGACCATTCATTATCACTTCTGACCCAAAGTAGGAGGTCAGCATAAGCTTAAATGATCCTCCTATCACAACGTTCATGCTATTTCTTTTCAGAAAAATATCTCACTCATCACAAAGAGCCAGACAGTGAAAACTCAACACAGAGAGAAAACTACACGAGTTCCATCCTATTATCTAGTAAAACAGACAGTCCACTTCTGAACAGATAGTCATAGACAAATAGAGACTTTCATAAATAAGCATATAATGGTACAATTTCTAAAGTTTATGTTTTAATCAAGACATATTAAAATCCACCTCTCTCTGTCACTCAAAATTTAAACATCTTAAGAGCACTGCCCTGTCTTGGTCTCACAAATGTAAAGTAAAGTCAAGTCAAGTAAAATCACACCATAAATATTTTCTTAAAGAAATACTCTTGAACTTTTCTGCAGTTAGTGATGACATAAACAAACAAACAAAAAATCCAGAGGCAACAAAAATATGCCATAGAAAAATAAACAAATCAACCTTAATCCAACAAACACACACTTCAGCTTGAGGTCATAGTTGGTCTGGACAAAGATTTGTCCCTTAGCCACACTGCTAAGGCTCGAAGTATGACAAGGAACTAGATAGACACAAAACTTCCTTTATGTCCTTTGTATTGTGCATCATAATCATCTCTATAAAAATGAATATAGTTCTCAATTCTGGACGTAATTTTAGTTATACTATGAACTCTTCTTTGTTGACTTCATAAAGCCTCAATTTAAGAGTCACTTCAGAAATTTATTACCATAGCAGCTTCAATGTGTGGAACCATCACATTATTATAAAAAGTAAGCAACTCACACCTCAAATGACACAAACTTTATTAAATGTTGCAAAGATATTACAAAATATGTGATGTCTTTAAAATAAAAAAATCTTGGGACACTTGGGTGGCTCAGTCAGTTAAGCATCTGACTCGATTTCAGCTCAGGCCATGATCTCAGGGTTGAGAGACTGAGCCCCACATGGGACTCTGTACCGCGCATGGAGCCTGCATGAGATTCTCTTTTCTCTTCTGCCCCTCCCTCCTCTTACCCGCTCCCCCACCACTCATGCATGGGTGTGCTAGCTTTCTCTCTCTAAAAATAAATAGATAATCGTAAATATTTAATAACTCATTATTAAAATAAACATTTAATCGTTTCCTGTGTGCCAGGCACTGCATATATTGCCTCACATGCATGATCACATTTATCCCCATAGCAAACCTATGAGCTAAGTATTGATATCACCCAATTAGGCAACTGGAAGAGCTGGGGCTTGGATTGAAGCCCAGGTCTGCCTGATTTCAAAACCTAGTCTTTAATCAACAGGATATCAGATAAAAGCCACTCCAGAATGCAGTGGCTTTCAATAGCAAGCGTTTAAGTCTCTTCATCATAGGTCTGTAGATTGACTACAGTTTGGATGATATAGATGGATTTAGTTATTCACACTACTTTGGGCTGTGGGTTGGCGGAGCTTGGTTCCAAGCCGTAGGATGGGTTCATGTCTGCTCTATATGTGAGTGTTTTAAGTCCAGACCAAAGGGACTAGGGTTACCTGGGTGGCATATAATTCTCAGAGCTATAAGCAGGGTGCAGAAGCCAAGGCAAATAATGCAAGGACAATTAAATTCTCTGCTGTGGTATGTCTGCTAATCAGCCAAAGCAAGTCACATAACGAAGCCCAGCACTAATATGGGAGAAAAGTGTACTTTTTGACAGAGAGCTAAGTAGTGAATATTCACTGAAGTAAATATTGATGACCAAGAATATAAGCATAGAAAAAAGTTAAACTTAATATAAACATTAAAAAAACTGGCAACTTTAAAATAACACTTGAAAAAATGTATAGTTTTAGTATTTTTCATTCTTAAATATTAATAAAACAACAAATAAATGAAATACAGCATTTGTTCCAATTTGGCATGGTGGAAATTTTGTTATGGGGTCCTAGCTACTCTTGTCTCTTTGCCTTTAGTTGTTAAAGAGATTAAGACAATTGTCAACTACACAACTAATGGGTGGAGAGGGATTAACCAGGCTCTGTCAAGTGAAACCACAAACTATATCTGAAAGTTAGAGGTATCATAAGGTGATATCAAGAAATAAAACAAGCTGTAAAAAAAATTGAGTAATTTCTCACTCATTCCCAGAAATGTCCTTAAATTGACATCCTGATTCAACTCTTTTGAAGTAATAAAGTTATATGGATGTACTTTTCTGTCATACTGGAATAACATCTGCTTATAGAAGTAAATTGAATGTATGGAACTGGAAAATCAATGCAATTTTTTTAAAGATTTTATTTATTTATCTGACAGAGAGAGAGATCACAAGTAGGCAGAGAGGCACGCAGAGAGAGAGGGAAGCAGGCTCCCTGCTGAGCAGAGAGCCGGATGTGCCATGTGCGGCTTGATCCCAGGGTTCTGGGACCATGACCTGAGCCGAAGGCAGAGGCTTAACCCACTGAACCACCTTGGCACCCCAAATCAATGCAATGTTAACAGCACAGAGACAACATACATCTAGAGACACACTCTCAGCGGTCAAAGCTGTCCCAGGTCTTGGAAACTGGAGGGCAGGGTAGGAGTAGGGGAGGGAGTAGTATAGGAAATACATAAAACCAATCCTATTTTGAAACTTTAGGTAATCCTTGAAGTTCTGCATGAACAATACGTCTATGATCTAAGGATATTGCCTGAGTGACAGCAATTAGGAATGAGACAAAGACTACAGGTCACAGAGGAAGAATCATCTATCCCAAGAAGTATAATAAATGAGAATCAAGAAAATTTCTTTATATATAGGAAAAAAAAAAGATTTTTAATCAGGCATCTAGCAACAAGCTAAAATCTTATACTTGATCTGTGCGCATATTTTTCCTTGGAGAATGAGGACCCTAAGTGGCTTTCATTAGATAGTCGAGTGGATTTTTGAAATAAACAAAAGAATTACTACTTAAGGGAAAAAGAACTTTTATTTAGAAAGGGGATTGGTTCACAAAAATGTAACCAGAAGGAGAATCAGACACAATTAGAAATGGCCAAGTTTTTAAACACTATTTCCTAGGTTTATCACTTTGTTTTATACTTCACATAGAAAGTCAGCTATTATAAAAGTTAGATTTACACAATGTTTTCCTATTGATTGCCTAGGGCTATTTTTATTCATAAAATTACAATTGGTGGCTGCAAACAATCATAAGCTTATAAACCAGGGATTGAGATCTTTAAGGGGGAATATAAAACAGAAGCTTATGAATTTTTAGGAAACAATTATCCTGTTTTCACAGAAGTCTTTAATTTCAGTGAAATAAGACAATGATAAAAAGAAATTAAATGAGAGAGGAGACTCGTTTTTAAATTAAATGTTTCACGTCTCATGTGGCATCAGCTGCTCTTTAGACCACATTTACATTACTATAATGATCTCTACTTTTAAAGGTTTATTACCTTAATCAAAATATTCATCAGAGGGAAAGATGTTCATTCAAAGTTAAATCTTGTATGCATATTTTACATATTTAGGTCCAACATGAATTAAAATTCCCTTCATTCAGACCAATAAATATTATCAGTACAAAGAAATTTGAATTGTGCTTAGCACATATAAAATGTCCTTGATTTTAGTTATTATTATGAATGCATTTTCTTAATTTACAAATATGTATTCTTAAATATATGAGGAATGAAAAATCAAGAATGATAATGATCATGGTGTTATTTTATCTCTCCTGAAGCACACATTTAATTAAAAGAAAATCTTGTTAAACTATTTTTATACTGTTGATATGACAAAGAGACACACAAACGTCTAGATGTAAGTCAAACTTCTTTGAAAAGTTAGACTTCATTTGAATTGGTTTTGAAGATTTATTCTTTGACAATTCAGAACTCCAACTGTCTTTTTCTGGTTTTAAGTACATTGAAGCCAGAGTTGTTAGGGGGATCTACTCTATTTAAGGTCATTTCTTACCTTATTCTTAATGCTGTGTTATCTGACATTCAAATATAAACATCTAAGCATCTCTTAAAATGAAAATTCTTTGAGTTTTTAGGGAATCATATTCCGAATATATTTACAGAGCTTCATATCAACTGATTTAGGATTTAGGAGAGTGTGGCAAAGGCACAAGGATTCACAAAATATTCTATGAGGGCCCCTTTCTTTAACAGAACACCTTTTGATTCGGTTTGGGCAATTAATCCATGTTGGACAATAAGCCAAGAATATTTAACTCAGAAACCACATAGTCTCACGAAATGGTAAGGTTTTCAGCAGGCTGGATCTCTGAGGATTATTTGTGGTAGAATCCCTTCCTGGGCTGTGTTGGCCATGTGACAGCAAGAGCAATAAATTTCTCCTGTGATATGCTACTAAGAATTAGGGACTAATTGTCTAACTAGTACTGAAAGCAGATATAGAAATAGAAATAATAAACCAATAAAATTTCTCAACAATATTGCATTGCCTTAGCAACTGGGCCACCACTGGCTGTGAATAAATTGCTTTGGGATTCTGAAAAGTTGGTAAGCTATGTGATCCAATGGCAAAATATCCGGTCCAAGCCATCTGTAATAACTTTTAAGGTAGAATGTTCATTTCTTGGGGAAGAGGCTGGAAGCACAACCTTCATAGTATGTAAAAGCCGTTACCAATAACACATTTCAAGGTATTATAAGAAAGAACTGGATAATCAACAAGCCTAAATGAAAGGAAATAGATCAGAAGTTTGGGACCCTGCAAAGCTGGAAAAGGGATAGGTTTTATGACAGTAAATGAAGGAAACATCACTTAAAATGAGCCATGAAGCCTGGATGCGGAGCTCTGATGTACACACCATCCCTGCAGTCTGCATTAGCAGCAGGAAGAATGAAGATAAGAATTATTTTGATAAGCAAGGACACTTTTCACATAGGAATTTCATCTTCTGCTTTTAAGAAGGAAGACCCCTCCCTGTCCTGCTGCAAAGCATTAAGCACCTACTTGCCCCCCTCCCACCGCCCCGGTGAGAAACCACAACAATCGCAAACTCCTGTTCTCCAATGAATGCCTGTTTAAAACAACCCTTCTCAATTTCCTCCTAAAACCTAATAAAAGACCTTCCCATTGCGTCTTTAGACTTATCTATGGTTTACTAGTTTGCCTGTCCTGATTATCAAATCTCCTGCCACTCCCAAATAAATTCACTTTGCTAGGAAAGTAAGTAGCGGTTTTATTTTTAAGGTTAGCGGTTTTAAAATTCTTTAATGGACAAAGGCCCAATAATATTTGACACTGATTAAAATATTTTAAGCTAAAAGTCAGTGTTAAGGCTGTGGCACACAATTAAAAAAACTCCAAAACTCTCCATTGATTAAAGTGCCTCTGGAGAAAATCAAATTATGACTTCTTACCTAAATCTGAGAGCTTCGGTAAGTGAGAGAGAAAGATTTGAAAGAACGAAGAAATAAATATTTGAGAACTTCTAGGAAAGCACTTTGGATGTGGTTACTGGCAATTGGACCCGTCTAAAATCAAATGAGTCAGTAGTCTACTGAGTTTCTGAGAAATTTGTTTTGCAAAGAAAGCATAAGCAGGTCAAAAGAGACTGTGACTGTCTTTAACCTCCTGCGACCCAGCTCAGGGCTGAGAATTCCAACACCAATTTTCTATATGACCGAGTGGTATACTAAAATACGAAGACTCACTCGCTGGGAGGCAGGGCCCATGAAGAATAATGGGCATAGGACTTCATCTCAAGCAGTAAAATCGGGGATTGATCCCAATTTTCTTACCAATCCAGGGTAGGGGTTTTCTGCAATGTCTAGTCAGTAGAATTTCAGTGTTTCTATAGATCAGCAACTAACATGAAAGACATCATCCCCCTTCCTAGTTGAGTATCGTACTTAATCAGTTTTTCTGTCTTGTTTCCACCATTGCATATCGTGTGTCTGTGTGTGTGAGACTGTATATTTCAGGGGGGAGGGATATTTGTCTTTTAAAAAATTCTTAGTACTGTACATTAAGAGGAATAATACCTAAACTCAGTAGAGGGATTAAAGTGTGCTTCTCAAAGATCTTAAACTGAGCTAGGTGTGGTGCCTGGGTACTTCTTTGGCACATCTTCTTTGGGAAGGTAGTAGGAGGTTTCCATGCATGGGAGAATAGGAGTAAATGGGTATTTAATATATAAAAGAGTAGACTATGGCATAAATAGAAAAGCTTATCAACTTTCCTTTGGGTTTTCCTACAGTCTCTTCCTTACCTTGAGAGTAGGTGGGGCCAATGTCTTGTCAGTATAAAACATTTTAGAGACTTAAGACTCCAAAATGTCTAATGTAAAAGAAAATATATCCTCTGATTTATTCTCCTGAATTATTACTTTATTATTCATAGACAATCTGTTGTGTTTTGGAATATGAATGTCAAGGGGGAAGTGTGTTTCTTATTCCATGCTTTCTTTCTGTAATTATGCTAGTCACTCTTTTATGTCAGGCAAAGAAGCTGGATTTCCAGGTAAGTGTGCCTAAATTGGATATGACACCTGCATGGGAATTAAGGAAGTCAGGCAATGTTTTCTTATTTTTAGTTATGGGATTGAATTCTCTGTAGTTTCCTAGTTTTTATAAAGCTATCTCATTTTTTAAAGAATTTACTGTGCTGCCTCCATTTGAATAAACCTGCAGATCAATCTTGAGTGTGAAATACAACAGAAAAGCCAAACCAAATTATCTTTCACTCTATATCAAAAGAATCTCTGGTAAATATTTACATCCCAGGTCAAAGTTTTTATTGTATAGAATACAATATTAGGTCTAGAGGTATAAATCATTTTTTAATTATATCAAATATATGCACACACACGTATATAAATTAGAAATATATAGGATTGGGAAATTTTATAATTTGGCACATTTTAGATTATGACAATTCTGTATGCAAAGTAGGGAAGATAGCATCATCTCCATGTTTTTAAAAGAGAAAGTTGAGGTCCAGAGGTTTTTAAGTGATTTCCTAAAATTAAAAAGCTAGTAAATGACAAAGCCATTGTTACATCTGTATATTATGACTACTAGTTTAGGTGTTTCTGTTATATCACTATATGTTACAGCGTGGTCAGGGAAGAAAGATATTTAGATGAATTTTGAGAAAAAATTGGAATCAGAAATAACAAATGTTTAAAATACTCTATAAATTAACTAATATATTTTGGAAAATACAGAACTTTCCTGTGATTTAGTGTCTAAACAAACAAGTTCATAAAGTTTCTTCACAGCTCTGGAAATTTATGGAGATAAAGTCTCTATCTTTGGTGCAAGAGATGAAAAAAAAAAGAGCTACCTTTTATATTCTTAGATATTGAAGGAAAGCTCAGGATATAAAGATAAATGGAAAGGAGATCTTTAAAAAAGCACCAGTGAATTTTTCCTGATGCATCCAACAAACCAACAGCCAGTTAATGCATGTAATTTATTGAGCACTTTGGAAACACAGAGCACTTTTCCTTTTCAAGTAATCTATATAATCTCTATAAGGGATAGAAACGTTATTCTAGTTCCACAGATAGCAAAAAAAAACGAATGCAAAGAAGATAAACTCCTTCATTTAATGTCAGGTGGAGTTATGAGCACATTCATTTTTGGTTGGCGTGGAAGCCCGAATTCCTGTCCCTAAACTCAGTTCAAGCTGCCACGTGGAAGTACCATTGACTCTGAAGCAGCTCCGTCTGCATCTCTCCTCATTTTTTCTGAAAACCTACAGGGGCATTTTTGTTATCATGGCATATGCTTATGAATAATCGCTTTCAAGTATTACACATTGCTAGACCCAATTTTTATGTTAAGTTACAACTGCCTCCAGGGAAATGTTACTATTCATTGCCAGGGTGTGAATGCAATTCAAAATCAAGATTCTACAATCAAAGGTACAGCCACATACATGTAGAAGGGGAGAGCGTACCTACTTGGTGCTTTAAAATGATATCATGTGACTTGTGTTAGCGATCATGTCTGGTTGCTTTCAGATTAGCTCGCCTTAATGTCAAAACGACATGTTTCTACTGTTTAGCTCACATTCAATTTACTTTAACTTCTTACAAAGAAAAACTTATCTGAAAATATTGCTTAATTAATTAATTAACGTTTGAAAGATTTTATTTACTTGAGAGAGAGAGCGAGAGCACAAGCTGGAGCAGGGGTAGGGTGCAGCAAAACCCCGATGAGCAGCGAGTCTGACATGGGGTTCAATCCCAGAACCTTGAGATCATGACCTCAGCTGAAGGCGGATGTTTAAATGACTAAACCACCCAGGTGCCCTATATTTCTTAATTTAAAAGACAATTTTATGAAATAGGTGACACAGCTCATATCATATGGCTGTGTGGAACTGCCAAAAATCTTTGTGTGACATCTTTCAGATTGCTTCAATACTATCTTGGTAGCTACTAACTTTGCCCCAATTTATTAGTAATAGAGACAACAGAGATAATCTACATGTTCATCCCATTGATAATCTGCAATTAGTTCTAGTCCTACACCTGAGTTCTATGGATTGTAGGCAGAAGAGATGCTTGCTATTTCCAAGCCTCACCAACCAGGATGCCTTTATCCATTCTCTTTCTTCAGTCTCTTCCACTCGTCTTCCACTGTTAACATCGGGTGACTTTAAAGCATAAAATGGTGGTGCCACGAGATGTGAGTGCCTTGAATGATTGAGTCACCACTTGGGGCACAACTACCTAAGAGCTGCCCCACCAGGAA
This sequence comes from Meles meles, assembly GCF_922984935.1. Classification (NCBI taxonomy): domain Eukaryota; kingdom Metazoa; phylum Chordata; class Mammalia; order Carnivora; family Mustelidae; genus Meles; species Meles meles. Next base: position 159,461,955 of record NC_060067.1, read on the forward strand.
TATATGGGCAATGGATTGTATGAATGAGGAATAAACTTTTCGTATGTGAACCCACTGAGAATGGGGGTTTTCACAGTAACTAATTGTATCAGATATCTATCGTTGTACATGAAGTTACCCCAAGTTAGTAGTTCAAAACAACAAATGTTTATCACCTCCTAGATCAGTAATCTTGGAGTGGCTTAGAGAGGTAGTTTTGGCTCAGAGTCTCTCATGAGGTTGGCATTGAAAGGTCATCTAGGGATGCAATCATCAGAAGTTTGCCTGGGGGTAGAAGAATTCACTTCCAAGCTCACTTATGTGACTGTTGGCTGGAGACCTCGTTTCTTACCAACATGGTGCTGCTCCCAACATGAAAGCTGGGTTCTCCCAGATCAAATGATGAGAAGAAGAAAGGGAAAGAAAGAGAGAGAAAACAGGCACTTGTGAAAAAAATTTGTAATTTTTTTCTCTGAAGTGACATATTTTAACTTCAGCTTTACCCTACTGAGCATACACAGTCCAATCCAGTATAATGTGGTTGAATAGCACACAAGGGTACAAATTCTAGGAGACAGGTATTATTGTGGGCCGTTTTGGAGGCTGGCCACCTCATTGATTTTAATAGCTAAACTAATACATTAAAAAATAAATAAATAAAAGCCTAGGAATATCATGGAACAGAGTAGTTCGGCTGATTTTCTATTTTCATCCACACAGATTTTATAATGTTTTGCCACCATTTTCTCATTTGTTAGTGAAATTAACCTCCTGAAGTTAATTTTAAGGAAGCTTGAAAACATAATATGGCTTTTAAGGCAATTTATAAAACTTGATCAGAACTACAAAACTGACTTAATTGACATTTATTGAGTGTCTACTACAAATGTACCTTGAGTATTTCTATAAACGATTTGGTATGAAAATGAGCTCATCTCATTATCATCTACTTTCAAAACTTTGCTCTTGTACAGAACATGCGAAAAACAATTTCACTGAAAACCTTTTTTTTGGTGGGGAAATTCAGTCATGATTATCATTACTCAAGGGCAAATAAATGACTCATTTGGTATTTATTTTGAAGGCCCAAACCAGATTCCAACTGCATACTAATGTGGTAATTGCATTACCAGCTTCCTCTGATATATATAAACTACTCCAACTCTGCATTAGTGGTTTATGACATCAACAATACCAGCTGATTTAATCATGTTTTTCCCTTTAGTAAAGAGTCATATATCATTCTCCATAATAAGAGCATACCCCGTAGTGCCTACATAAATCTTCACCAGTTCCTTACTCCATCACATTCCTGTGGTTCTAATGTAACTCCTTCATCAGCAGATACACATTCATGTTTGCTGACTAAACATATTCATGTTCACATATTAAAGATGAATAAATTCACAAAAAAATTAAAACAGGCTTTCCTTCAATTTTAGGATGGCATAGTTCATTTACTTAGGAATTATTTTGTGAATTTACACAACCTGTGACCTTTCAAACCCCAGGATCACTGCATATCTGGCTTGCTTTGCCTAAAATGAAAGGCACTCTTTTATTTATTTAGTTTCATAATAAATGGGATGGCTGCTGTGCTGTTATATTACAATAAAGATATTTTATTTCCTATGGACTTGGTTAGTTTAAAGGGTAGGAGGAAAAATCAATGTGTCACAACATCATAAAGCAATGCAGAAAATATAAGATATAAAAGAGCCAATAAAAAATACAATTAACTGATGATGTTTGAGCTTTCATATATACAAAAGTAAATTCAGACATAAGATGCAATTATGTGTTTTTGTTGTTGTTTAAAATCACTTTAGGAGGCCAGGCAAGTAAAGTTAAATTTCTTTTTTTTTTTTTAAGATTTTATTTATTTATTTGACAGAGAGAGAGACCACGTGTAGGCAGAAAGGCAGGCAGAGAGAGAGGGGGAAGCAGGCTTCCTGCTGAGCAGAGAGTCTGATGCGGGGCTCAATCCCAGGACCCTGAGATCATGACATGAGCCAAAGGCAAGAGGCTTAACCCACTGAGCCACCCAGGTGCCCCTAAAGTTAAATTTCTAACAACTTCTGATTTGGAAATTATTTCATTGAATAACTCTGCAGACAATAAGAAATTAAGAGAATTAAGAGAATAAGACTTTTCCAGACTTGAAGGCAATCAGCTAATTGGTAGGTCACATTTCCTATACAACACCAATATCCCAAACTAAATCTCCCTGTAATACCCAGTAGTATTGTGTCATTCACTTCATCTACTGATCCATAACATTTTAAGAAATATTTTTAAGAGCAGAAACCAAGAATTTGGTCCTGTTTTATTTCCTAAATTTATTTCTATCTAGGTGTTGAATAATAAAAAAAAAAAAAATCACATACTAGAGTTCTGGAGACTGGCTACATACCAATGTCAATATACTTAACATTACTGAAGTGTGCACTTAAAATTGTTTAAGATTGTAAATTTCATATTATGTATACTTTAACACAATTGAAAAAATAAAATTATGCTTTATAAGAGAAAGCTAATAAAATGAGCTTCATGTTATGAAACAAGATGGGATTGGGAGGGAGACAAACCATAAAAGATTCTTAATGTCACAAAACAGACTGATGGTTCTGGGGGGAGGCAGGTAGGGAGAGGTTGGTGGGGTTATGGACACTGGGGAGGGTATGTGCTATGGTGAGTGCTGTGAAGTGTATAAACCTGGCGATTCACAGACCTGTACGCCTGGGGCTAATAATACATTATATGTTTATAAAAATAAATTATATTTAAAAAAGTAAAAAGATACTCATTCTTACAATATAAAATTAATTGTATGGGGTTACTGAATCACTATATTGTACCCCAGACACTAATATAAAACTACATGCTAATGATACTGGAATTAAAATAAGTTTTTAAAAATTTATAAAATTAGTGAATTAAGAAAAATTTTATTTTAATTTTGAAAGTTACTGCATTTCATTTTTGGTCGTGAGTATTCTAGAATAATTAGCCTAAATGTGAAAGTAGAAAAATTTGAAAATTTTTGCCTCCCCACATTTCTGAGCTGTGTGGTCTTATACAAAATTTCAAGTCTAAATCTTGGTGTCTACCTATTTATAGGGTAGATGTTCATCAAAATAATCTGGCACAGTGCTTAGCACATAATAGATGTTCAATAATGTGAGCTTCCTTCTTTCCAGGTAAAAATCAGACATGTCTATCCTGAATTAATAAACAGTGGGTCGTGATGGCTGCAGGTCAAGCTGCTGAATATCAAAAACATATAGATAAATTTTAAAAAGAGCCTCAGGGGTGCCTGGGTGGGTCAGTCAGTTAAGGGTCCTGCTTTTGTTTTTGGTTCAGGCCATGGTCTCAGAGTGTGAGATGGAGCCCCATATAAGGCTCTGTGCTCAGTAGGAAGTCTGCTTCTTTTTCTCTCTCTCCCTTTTCCTCTGCCTTTCTCCCCATACACACACATGCTTGCACTAGCTCTCTCTCTCTCTCTTTTTCTATCTGTAAAACAAATAAATAAATCTTAAAAAAAAAAATCAGTCAACATCATGATTACGGTCTTTAAGACTCTAAGCAGAGGATCCAGCTAACCAATACTGACATTTTACCCCCAGAAAACTGTGAAATAAGTGTTTTTGGAAGACTTAAAAAAATATGTATCTGTAACTATATTCATCAATATCCTCTCTAAAAATTTATGAATCATTGTTTTTACTTTTAAATAGTACTGGAAAATGTGTATGGAAATGAACACACCCTCAGCTGATTTTTTTTTTAACTTTGTGATTTATAATAACTTTTCCTCACTGAAATATCCTCATTAGGGATATCTAATCTGAGAATTTCCTCAATTTTGATATTCAAAGAGATCAGAGCCATCCAAATTCAGAATTGTATCCCTTACAATTGTAAGTTCATTAGAGTAACATCAAATACCAATTCATATGTAATATTAGATGAAATAGGATAGAGATTAATAATGCATAAAATCCAAATATCATTTGATGTCAGTAGCATGCAAGCATGTCTGGAAAAAGAAATCAAACTTTTGATGACCAAGGCTAATAATTATTTCTATTTATTTTAAGTTCTTTGAGGCATATATTGATAATGGGCACCCTATAAAATCTATTACTGTGCCTTGTGTAACTGTTGACCATTGTGGCTAGTAGTAGATCAATAATAACTGCTTGTTAAATGGTGTATCTTATTTGGGATTTAAATTGTCAGTTAGCTACATCAAATGTTGGCTTAGTCTTCAACTGAAAAGTATTATTTTTTCAAAATGAATTACTAAGAATTTCAGGTACTTATGGTACCTAAAATCACATGTATTGAGGGTACTTATGTTCCTTTCAAATATTATTTTCTTTTCAATTAGGGACAACAGGATTTAAAGATTTGTCTTAATAAAATATTTTAGAACTGAAAATACTCAACACCCTTTTAAATTAAAGATGTCTAATATTAGGGACCAGAGTATAATGTTTAGTAACTTTTTTATGATGCTTGCTTTTAGAAATACAATGTTTGGTCCTTGAAGATTTTCATTGGTCCTTGAAGATTTTCCTTGACAAAGATAACTTCTGGATTACAGAAATTTTCAGTTTGGACTTTAAATAAATAATATTCTAATAGAGCTGAGACAACCAAGTAGGAACCGTGAACAAGGGGACAGTAACAGTCAGCAGGTTACCCAAACGATAGTTTCCATCATGTCATTTCACCAATGGTCTCCACTAATGCAATACAGAGGAAGATCTCCTCACCTACTAATGCCATCAATTTAATTTTTTAAAGATTACTATTTGCCTCAAATATTTTATGGTTTCGGGTTAAACAATATGGGTATAATCTGTTAGAATGTAAGAAAAGCAGAGGAAAGGCAAATATATGTGTGTTTACACACATGTGTGTAGAAGTACTTTTATTTTGAATATGGAATGTAGATATTTTTATGCACTGTACATGAATAAATCACACTTGTATAAATATGGTATAAAATATTGCTAATTGCATACACACCCATATTTGTATGTATTTTAAAATTTTGCTTATATTCCAGTTTTGGTTGGGAGTCATTGCAGTCCCAAACACAGGTCGGTTTCATTCTCTGTATATTCATACTCTGCCAATATGCTGTATCTATATCTGTATAGATATAAGCAAAGGTGTAGGCATATGAATAACAGACTAACTGTACTATCACTTCTATTACAGATAGAAAATTCATAGAGAAGACAAATGACAGCACTCAAATGGATTCAGAATACATAGCTTTTGTTTTAATGGAATACATTTCCACTATTCACACATAATGATATTTTATGGTAGACTTTCAAGTTCATGGTTCAATAAAAATAAGAATGCCAAGAAACATTCTCAAGGTGGTATTTTACCTAAATCCCCAGTGCTATGACAAAAGGAAGAAAAAAAAACTGGCCCAATTTATATATTAGCATCTAGAAGTAGAATTTCCTAACCTGCAGTCCTATATATTTTCCACAGTTTCAGTGGTCCATTTAAAAACATTTAGCAAAATAGTATATTGGCAAATTTTTGCTCGTAGAATGAAGACTTGATTGTGTATTCTACGTAGCAATCTTGAAGAAAACAATCACATTCCTAGGCTACCTGGTGCTTGTAAATTATAGGGTAGTGTAACTATTGTATAGAATTTGGCTAAGCATTCAATTTCATTTTCTCTTAATTGGGGCTAATTCTATATAGAACAAAATGCAGTGTATTTTAATGGCATATGGTTACTTTAGACTCTTAATAAAGTCAAATATAATCATTCAGCCCACAAAGTCAATGGCCCTTGAGTCTGAATCATCAAATAAAGCAAATATTCATTCTACACTTTGTTGTGTAGACATAATCCAAAAGTGAATTCATTATACAGTGATTGATCTTATTCCCCAATATAAAGTTCAATATCTTACAAAGAGTTATTCAAATAGATTCTAAACAAATCAAAACAGTGAAGCACTGATACATGAAATGACAGTAATGCCCATGAAAGAAATGCTACATTTGCACATAGTAGACATTAATATAAGTTTGTGGCATTGTTGCCATAGAATCTATCACATGCCTGAATAATTTTGCATCCTCATGAATTTTTTATCACTTAGTCTGGCTTACTACATTGCCATGATATTTGAATAAATGTTTTCAACGTGGACCAAAGCATTAATCATTGGTCTGTTATCATTGACTTGGTTTTCCTGCTCATACCCTAAATTGGAGTATTGATCTTATGAAGTTCATACTTGATAATATGATAAGTAATCGTAACAATGAAAATTAAAAGGCTAATTTGAACCACAAGTATACAACAATGATAAAGTGTGATAATGACTAGAATAGCGCTTAAAAACTGTAGAATCAAATTATATGCATTTCAGATGACCCTGAAAGATCTCGAAAACATAAATTTTGCTGTAATGGACATGTAATGATAAACATTTAAACATGCAAGTCAGAAGTAAGATTGACTTATTTAAAGTGGTTTTCAGAAAAAATAATGATACATATCAGAAGATTCTGCAACTAATTACTGGGAGGAGAGAGTGAGAAATATAAACTGGCATGCTTATACATATGTACAGACACAAAACTATTTAATATTTGGATCTCTTCTTAAAAACTCTTGAAAAAAGAACAGACTGGTTTTTAAAATTTGAAGAATATGAAAAATAAAGAAATACTGTTAAAAACCATTCATATTTACTGTAGCAATAATGTATGACATAAAAGTGGGTAGGGACCACACTATATGACAAACTGAGCTTAGTAAACTCAGAGTAGTGAACTGCCCTGGTGGTCAGAAAATAAAGAACCACAGATCTTCATTGGCATTAATTAGGTGTAAGAATTTGGACTTCTAACTTTTCCTCCTGCCTCAGTTTCTTCATCTATCAAGTTTTCTAAAGTTGCTGAGCTGCAAGTTAAAAAAGAAATTCAGTTTTACATTTAAGACCTTAGAAATAAGGAATTGGTATCTGATAATTTACTCAATTTTCTTCTTTTTTCTCTTGAAGACAATATTTGTGTCACTAATCAACTAAACCCCTTAGCTCTCAGGTTAAATGGGAAAATGAGTATGATTTAGGTTTATACATACCAAGATCATCTGTATACATGTTTTACTTAAATTCTCCAGTTAGTATGCATACACATTTTCTTATAATATGTTTCTGATTTAATCTTTTAGTTCTTTAAAATAATGTATTCCATTAAAGAACCCATACCAATCAGCCTTCATTTAAGCTTTGCATTTTTTAAAGATTTTTTAAATTAATTAATTAATTAAACTATAGAAAGAGAGCGTGTGCATGTGTGTGTGCTCTTGTGTGTTGTGGGGAGTGGAAGGGTCAAGGGAGAGGGAGAGAAAGAATCTCAAGCAGACGCCATGCTGAGTGCAGAGCTCCAAGCAGGGATCAGGCCTCACAACCCCAAGATCATGGCCTGAGCTGAAATCAAGAGTTGGTCATTTAACCTACTGAGCCACTCAGGCCCCCCAAGCTCTGCATTTTTTTAATGATTTACTTCATTAAGAAAGAGATTTGAAGTGTTTGGAGATCAGTAAGATTGGATTTAGTTATTAAAGCACAGCAACTTAAAAAAATTGATAGCATCAGTTTAGAAAATATATGTGAATTTTTTTGAAAATGAATAAATGTATTCTTCTTAGTTGTAGATCCAGTATAATCAACATCTTTGGGAGTGGGCTTTTTCCATTAATATTATAATAAAAATTATCAGGTGACATCTTGAATTGTTAGTAATTCTAGAAGAGTCTGCACCTTAAAACTCAATTTTTGAATAAGCACAGAAAAATGAATCTTTGTGATGATCAATAAAACCAATAAAGAGAAAAGATGAATGAGAAGTTTGGGGTATTTTGAATGTGAATGTGTTCTGGGGCTGTCAAAATGGCATGATGGCCATCTTAAGACCAACCCAATCAATTGAATAAGCAAATTTTATAAAATCCAGCTGTATGAGGTGGGGCTTGTTTTAAAACACAAGGCTTAGGTTATTTTCCATCCTAATTAGAAGAAAAAACTCTGTAGCCACAAAGAGGCAAGATAACATGGAGCTGCCTCTAGCTGTTGACCATTGTTTTGTTTACCTTGCAAGAGCTTCACTTACTTGCATCACTTCAATGCAAGGGAAGGAAATATGTATGTCTCTACATGCAGAGATTCCATTTCGATGATGAAATATCAAAATTCAGCTGTCAGGAACAGCCTACTATCTAAAAAAGCTTCTTATCAAATGAGGTTTCCAGGGCACACCTGGTATAAGGAAGCATACACGAAGCCTGACAAGAAGCCTTTCCAAACCATTTTGTTTTGCTCTAAAAATGTCTTTTAGTTCTTTTAAAAAATTTGTCAAAACCTAAATCAAACACCATTTTCTTAGTAATTACATGTTGAAGGATGTAATCATTGCAGCCTTCTGAAACTGAGAGACCAGTCGCCCTGCTTTGGGCATTTTTCCCCAGTTGCTTTTGTTAACGTACTAATGAGCCATTGTCACAATGGAGCCAACCTGGCATTAGCACTTACAATAAATTTACTGCAAGAACACTGCTGTTTGTAATTAGCTCTTCATTACACAATCAGGCTGATTTAGAGAAACTCTCATATGATTTGCTCAGCAAATGAAGCAATATAATTACATCTCACTTCAAATCAACAAATTAGACTGCTGTTTGCAATTGGCTGTATTATGTACTATTAGTGCCCGGGCAATTGCAGGCCTGTTGCTTCCTTTAACACTTAAGTAAAATAAGTCTAATTAAAGCTCTGAATATTTCTGTAGATGCAAGAATAGATACATGATGGTCACAGTTTTTATAATTAAAGAGGGGACCCAAGATTTATGTTCAGAATATTTTATACTCAACTCAAGCCCTGGCCATTTTAGGCTTTTGTGATAGAAACCAGAAACTAAAAATGTAACAGGATGGAATGAAACATTTCTTTTGAACCAAATTACTGCCTAGTAAGGGCACATGAAAACTGAGTAAGATTCAAGTTAGGTTGAAGCAGAGTAATGAGTTACCCATTCAGTTGTGCATTTCTCAGTACTAGACATTTAGTATCCACCAGCTAGCTTAATGGCTTGTGTTAGTTTCCTTTTCCTCATTGGGTCTTTGACTCTGGAACAATCTACCTACCAGTTGTAGTAATCACTGGGAGAGGTAATTGGCAGGAGTTTTAGAGATGGGTTGCCAGACTTAGCAAATAAAAATTCAAGGCATCAGTTAAATTCAAATATCTTGCATCTTATCTGGCAATCTTGTTTTAGAATATTGGAAATATGTTCCTGTGTGTTAAGCTGAGAAACTGAAAATTCAAAAAATAATTCCCCCAAAAATAATGGATCAAGAAAAGAACTGTCAATGAGTCCATGAGTTTTGGTTAGGATCGTGCCTCTCCATTAACAGTGTACACTTCTTTAATTGAAAGACTATGTCACTTCATTTCTAAATTCCATATTGTTGACATTTAGGAAGATTACCAGCCACAATTATCAAATACGTCAAAAAAGAAAAGAATCAGTGATTATACTTTTTTATAGTATACACTTAACCGAATGAACCATGTAGGCACCCCCTTCTCACAAATTATTTAAAGATCTTGATTAATGAAGATACTTTACAGCATATTAGAAAGTTAATAAAAAAAAAAAAAAAAACAAGTGTCCAAGGTTAAATGTTAGAAAATTAGGCTATGGTTTGAAATGTAATGACCTGACATATTTTCTAAGAACTGCTGATCTGAGGTCACTCATTTTTCTACATAATAAAAATAATGTACTTTAAATGCATTCCTCTTTCCCCTCAATTTCTACATTTCAGAAGAGTACCAACAACAATTATTAGTCAACATCTTTAAATAATGTTTAAAATGGAATGAATCAATGCAAAACTCTTCAAAATAAAAATTATATAACTAAAGTCTAGTAAGTTGTTCATTTGAACATTAGCGCATCAAACCAAACGGCAGGGTTCAGTGCTAGGGAGTATGTTCCTTTTGCTTTGCGGAATAATTTGTGTTCATTTGCATTCTTACAGTGTTTCGAGGAAGTGATTTTCTTTTTTTCCATGAGGTTAGTCAAGAAATGTTTTTATAACAATTCAAAAAGAACTGGGTTGTTGAAATCCTTCTTATCTCTGGTGCCATGTTATTCTTCAGTGTAATAGTAGTGACTTATTGAAGAAACCCGGTAACATTTAGGAAAATGAAATATTTCTCTTTAAAAATTATAATCTTTATTTTCCAACAGTGGCAGTTAACTGCTTTGGATATTAAATTATGCTTTAAGTGTATTTTGATAGTGGAAATGATGTTACTCAAAGAAAGGTAACAGTACCAGTGACCTCATTGAGAAATTTTCCATATTATCTTTTTAAATAACAGGTTTATAAATCATTCTGTAAAGAGCACTGTATCTACCAGTTGAACACAGATTCAATTTCAAGTATGTAAGGGAAAATCATTTTAGTAATCACAGGGACAACATCACAGTGTTAAGTACATTGCACTAAGTCAGACAAACAGCAACAGCATAGAATCAAGCCAGCAGCTCCCCAAACAGAAGAGAGAGAAAAAATGTTATCCTCCCTACATACTCATAGACGGCAGTGAAATGGCACATATTATGAAAAAATTTCATGTGAAATAAAAGTACCATAGGGAGTATTATTGTTAAACTACTGAAGTATAGTGAACAGAGAGTTTGACGTTGGAAAATTAGGAGAGGGGGTTCTTTCTGTGTTACTAAGAGCCAATCTCTCTTCCCTTTTTTTCCTCTTTCTCTTTTCCCCAGATGCTAGAGAAGTTCTACTGCTAATACTAAATGGCTTAAAAAGATTCTTCACTGGATTTTATCTTTACAAGTAAATAAAAAATTTGGCTGCATATTATTTCCATTTCTGTGGGTCTGTTTCTAAAGTTTATGTGTCATATCCACAGCATAGTTTAATTCAGACATAAATGTAATGAGACAATTGGCAAGAAGCATAGTCGCTGTGTCAAAGTGAATTAAAAGAGTATGTGTATACTTAAATAAGCAGGCCATAAATTTATAGAAAGACAATGAGATACAATTGACCTTAACATTATTTTCAAAAAGGGCAAAAAGCATGAAAGAGAAATAAGCTATTTTCTTCAACTTAAAACATTTATAGTGGATGGGAAATTTTATATCTTGAGAAATATGCTTTGGGAGATTAAAACCAAATGTGGTTTGGCCTATAGAAATGGCCATCGCATAGGTACCTGGGTGGCTCAGTTAGTTAAGCGCCAGCCTTTGGCTCAGATTGTGGTCTCAGGGTCCTGGGATTGAGCCCTGTGCGGGGCTCTCTGCTCAGCTGCAAGTCGTCCTCTCCCTGTGCCCCTCCCCCTGCTTGTGCAGGATCTCTCTCTTTCATAAATAAATAAAATCTTTTTTTTAAAAAAGGAAGTGGTCATAGCAAAGCCAACAGCTTAATTAGATTCTGAGTACCATATGGAATATTGAACTTAGCTTTATTTTCTCCTCTTTGGGAATGAAAATTAACTTTAAAAAATAGAGTTAATAGACAGTATAGTCCACTAATAGCAGTTTACAAGCAGTAAAATTATACAGAAGCCAAAATTAAGAAAAGGATAAAGCTCTGTATGATTTTCACACAGTTCTGTGTGTTGGTTCATGTTTCAAATGTGATTCACTGTTCATGTGACAGAAACAACACCAATGAAAGAATATGGAAGTTAATATGGGATACAGAAATTAAAACTTGGACTTAGCAAAAAGACAAGAAAATTAACCCAAGTAGAGTCACCTGTATGTCTATCTCTAACACAACAAAATATTGGATTTGCTTTCTTTCTATTTTCTCTATTTCTGCTAGACAATCTTATCCCTGATTGTCTCATTCATCATTCATAGTGACATGTTTGCATTTACGTTTCACTTCACAAAAAGAATAGCTCTCCTGTGCCATGTATGTCGGTCACTCTTAGTAAAGGGAGCCACACAGTCAAGGATGTGATAGTCATGTGGACATGTCTAACAGACATGCTTGTTAAAGACCTGACTTCACGAGGCCACTCCTTCAGAAGCACTCATTGTCCTAATCTCTCCTGCTGGTTTCTCTTGGATCTGTCTTCTCTAGCTTTCCTTCCAACAGTAACCTCCTCTTGCCCTTCCAACTCCTCATCACTGAGCCTTTGTTTATGCTGCTCCTCCATTTGGAGCCTGTCACTCGGGCTGTACCTTCTAAATATGACGAAGCCTCTAAGAATGTGCTATGAGTTCTAGTGTCCTGCAGTCTTTTACTTCTCAATTCTTCTACAGTTCCTGTGGCATTTACAGTCTGACATTGTGTGTTTTTAAAATATGTCATTGTTCCGTTTTGCCCACTTGTATCTTGTTCATATCAATTTTTTGTCCTGGATGTATCATTAGGTAATTGATAAATTAATTGATAAAATGTAATCATTTTATCAATATATGTTTTGAAAATTTTGTAGTAGATCTTTGTCCATATTGATAAAATTATGGTGGCAGATCAATTTTGTAAAATTAAAATTGACTTGAATTTATTCTCCTGAGAGGTTAATAATAGTCTTATAATATAAATCATATGTAAGTGCCAAAGAAACTTTAGCTGGACTTTGACTTTACCTAGCACTTATTAATTCTGCCCATACTCAAAAAAAGCACCAAAATATATATATTTGTTAAACTCAAAGAACAAAATTAAATTACATAGGTGATAATTGAGGATTGAAAATTCTAATCAGTACAATTGGTATTTTTTTCTAGTTTCAAAAGAGCACACATCTAGGGGCACCTGGGTGGCTCAGTGGGTTGAAGCCTCTGCCTTCAGCGCAGCTCACGATCCCAGTGTCCTGCGATCAAGCCCAGGCTTGATCTGGCTCTCTGATCAGGCTTATCTTATTGGGCTCTCTGCTCAGCGGGGAACCTGCTTCCTCCTCTCTCTCTGCTTGCCTCTCTGCTACTTGTAATCTCTGTTTATCAAATAAATAAATAAAATCTTAAAAAAAAAAAGAGCATACATCCTAGGACTTTTAAAATACTGTTGTAATACTGTTTAGTCCTTATGATTTTCCAGAAAAAGTGAATCTTCCAATTCACTTTTGGAATGGAAGCTAAATCTTCCAATTGGTTTATTGTTATAAATCTGACAACAAATGGTATAGGCTTAAATGAGAGAAGCAAGACTTATAAATACTTATAGGCAGAAAAAAAAAGAAAACTTTCTGGGTCAAAGTGAATAAAATTGTCATTATAAATAGATTTACAATGAAAAAAATTTTTAAAGCAAGTGGGATGATATTAGTCTTCATTTATGTGTCATGTTTTGATTTCTCAATTCCAATCTAGGGTATTTTACCTATAGATGAGAAAAAGTCAGTGATTTAGCCCAAAAGTTTTACTTTTCCACAAAGTAAAATAAAATAGGAAAACAAAATCATATGACTATAGAAAAGACACACACCTAGGGTTTCTTCCATGTGAAGTAGAAATAGACCAGAAATAGTATCTAACAATACCTTAAAAAATATATATTTATTAAAATTAGATTTTTAGGATATACTATGACAGTCTATGAATGATTGGTTCGGTCTCTGAGCTGCTAATATGAATAGATACTACTTAGTGGCTCCTGGAAATTTATAAAATAAAGGGAAAAAGGTAACCTTCTTTTTTTTTTTAAAGATTTTATTTATTTGACAGAGAGAGAGCAGAAGCACACAAGCAGGGGGAACATCAGAGGGAGAGGAAGAAGAGGCTCCCCACGGAGCAGGGAGCCCAATTCAGGACTGAATCCCAGTATGCTGCGATCATGACCTGAGCGCAAGCCAGTTGCTTAACCAACAGAGCCACCCAGGCACTCCAGAAAATAACATTCCTGAGAATGAAGTAATTAATGAAGATTAAGCTTGTACTAAAAGCACACCTCATGCAAATCAAATTGTTCCTTGTTTACTCTGTGTCAGTATTTTCTCCTTAAAATTGTGAAGATTAATATAGAAATTTTCAGAAAATAGATGCTAGCCAGAAATAAAAGTCCACAGAATCCCTTGGCCAAAGTAAATACTATTAGCATTTTATAATATATACTTGCAGTTTTTATACACACATACATATACATATAATATATATAACATATAATGTAGCATCTATGTTAATATATGATAATATATAATATATAAAATAACACAACAATAATATATATCAAGAATATATAATATAGAAATACATAAAATAATACACATACACATATATGTAATATACATACACACATATACATATGCATGTAAATTTATACATGCACAGATATTTTATTCATAAAATTGATTTAGTTTATGAGGATATTAATAGTTATTCCATACTAACTCCACATGCAAAACAATTATCTGTTTCACATGCTCTGCTATTCATTAGACAGATACACTATAAACTCAGTGGTGGTTACAAAATATATTTTTTGTGGTGTAACAAAATATGTTTTTTTTGTTAAAAAATGGTGGTGGTCACAAAATATATTTTTTAACAATATTTATATTTGTTTTTCAAGAGAAAGCATTATGGGCCAATTTAAAAGTTGGATTTTCTTATGCTATTATTTATTGAATATATATGAAGGTGGAACACTATAATGTTTCTAATATTTAGTGTTTCTAAATAGCTCAATAGTTTGTCTGTAAGAAAAAAAGAAAAAAAGTTGACAATGGCAAGGCAATGGTATAAGAATCTCAAAAAAAAAAATTATGAAACCAACCCCAGAAGTACAAATTAACACAACTATATTTCCATGCCATTGAATATACTCCTACAAAATTATTTGTAGGGATTCAGTACATTTGTTGAGTTGATGTACCATGTTCTATTGAACCAATCCCTTCTTGTTGGGTGCTCAGTTTCCAGTTGTCACTATTATAGAAAACACCAATATACTTTCCTATGATTTACTTTTTACAGTAAGAATACAGAATTTTTTCCTTACTACAGTCAATTTCTTTCTTTCATTTCAACACATAACTCAAGTAATAAACAGATTGCTAAAGGCTAATCTCATTTTGAAAAGGACAGTGCCAGCCTCTAATGGATCAAATCTAATAATGCTTCCCCCACATTGGATGAGGGTTCTCTGAACGGAATGTGGAAAAGGATAGCACTCAATTCATCATCTGTCATTTCTTTCATAAATGCCATTTAAATATTTATTCATTTTATTAATAAAAGATCAGTACCCCTGATATCTTGGTATTTTGACAACTCATTTTAATACTAGTCAGTTAGGATCAGTTCTTAAGTAGACATTGACTAATTATTTTAATAAGCACTAGCTCCTTTTGCTCCTGTTCTATTATCATAATTTAAGAATATTTAATTGCTTTCATGAATTTCCACAAAAACTGGAAAGCTAACACCTGGAAGCTGTTTTTCACGTGGAATTATTTTGTCATATTAGGACTATGTGGTAAAGAAATTTTCAAAGTATATGCTCCTTTAGAAAAAGAATAGGAAAAACAATTAGCTAATGGGTGGCATTCAGTTAGAGGAAATTGATAGAGTTAAGAAAAATAAAGAACCCACAGAAGAACAGACAATCTAAAAGTAAAGTGAAAGAAAGCCTATACTATACCCATAATCTTACTTGGAAAAGAAAAGGTAGAATAAGAAATACACTTAGAACAGTTAAACACATTTTTATTTCAACTACAAATGTACAGTCCATGTGAGGTGAATCAATTAAACTGTTATATGCATATAATTACTCAAAAGTTCCTTGAACTTGTAAGAAATTGGCATGTGTCTCCCAGCGTTTCAAAGATTCTACACCTTCACATTACAACTGAAGGGCAAAATATTACTCTCTAAATCATGCTCAAATTCCAGTATTGCTTCTATTATCTTAACCCTTTTGTAGACATCAAGGAGATAGACTAATTTCTGTTATATCTAATGTGAATGTGAAAAAATTAACAGTAATACGTGAAAAGAGTTCGTATGCTCATATGTGCTATGGTCTGAAAGTCTGTGTCTTCCCAAAATTCATATGTTGACAACTTTAATGCCCAAGGTGATGGTTTGCAGAGGTGAAGCTTTGGGAGGTGATTAGGTCATGAGAGCACTACCCTCATGAAGGGGATTAGTACCTGATAAATGAGGCCTCAGAAGCCTTTATCCTGTCTTCGAGGTGAGGATACAACTTCTCGTTGTATCCTCTCACTGTAAACCTCTCATCCTGGAAGAGGACCCTCAGGTTGCCATGCTGGCACCTGATCTTGCACTTCCAGCATCCAGAACCGTGAGAAATAAATTTCTGTTGTATATAAAACTACCCTTTATATGGTATAGTATCAAACACCTTGCTGATTGGCCTAGTACAATATATAAATATGAAGACTTCTAAAGAGTTTATGTTAACTATCATAAACTCATTAAATATGATCTGTTTTAATGATCACACACACACACACGCATCTATAGAATCTCTTTCACATGAACACACAAACACAAAAAGACATTTATGTATCCTGCAACTATATTATTTTACAATTGGTAAAACATCTCTAAATTTGAAATGATGGATCTTCCATTACTAATTCTGAAAGTAAGTAAACAAAATGAACTGGATCACGTATTTAACCATTGCATTAAATAAAATGCTCAAGTTTATAATTTTCTTTTAATTGGAGCACAGTGATAATTATATAAAAATAAAATGGTATTCATGTATTTTATGAATACTTTTTATTTTTTTCTTTGAGCCATGGCAGTATATTCTTACTGCAAACGTCACATTTCCTAGAAGATGGGACTACAGTTTTGTTGAAACAGAGCTACGATTGTTGTCCAAGTTATCATAAATTATTCAAAGGCAAATTTTACTGAGAATTGGTTTTAATGAAAGAGAAAGTACATCACTAGTTTTGGCCACAGAACGGGAACCATATGCCATTTTCAGAAAACTGTCACCAGGTTTGTAGCTAACCATAAGAGACTCTTAATCTCACAAAACAAACTGAGGGTTGCTGGCAGGGAGAAGGGAATGCGGAGAGGGTGGTTGGGCTATGGACATTGGGGAGGGTACGTGCTATGGTGAGTGCTGTGAAGTGTGTAAGCCTGACGATTCACAAACCTGTACCCCTGGGGCAAATAATACATTATACGTTAATAATAATAATAATAATAATAATAATAATAATAATAATACTATGGGAAGTTATAGCTATGTCCCAAATTTTTGGTCATGAAAGAAATTATAAACTCAGAAGTAGTAAATCAAGACAAATAACATATAGAGAGGCTGTGGGCTAGATAAAAGAAAAGAGTAATTGTAGTTACACAGGCTATAGAGTGGAAGAAAGCCAGTTTTCTGGCAATAGGAAGTAAATGCCAAGAGAGGACTCTCGGTAACTCAGTCTGAACGAAGGAGGATCCAGGTCAGGGAAGAAGAAGCTGCATCAAGTGTTGGATAGTTAACACACAAATTCAAGATAGTTAACACACGTATTCAAGGTACACAATTTTTGGCTTTTGGGGCAGGAGTCTTTTTTGAGGTTGATAGTACGTGGGGATGCCTGAGTGTTTCCTGCAGCCTTTTAGGATGGTGGGAGGAGCACTAGGACAATTTAATCTCTTCTTGTTCTGTGAAGTTTGACTTAGAGTTTGTGGTTGGTTGACCTAGGCATGAGTTGAGAAGATAAAGCATTTAACTCCCAATGTTTATAGACTCATTTTCACATCAGGGAGACAGCTGCAGTTTGGATATTAACAATTAATGATTTAGGCTAATATGCAGGAGAACTATATTGATAATGAACTCTTAAAAAGAAAAAAACCTTTGCCCATTTAATAGGAAATTTTTCTATTTACACTTCTCTATTTTTTTAATTATGTTCAGTTAGCCAGCATAGAGTGCATCATTAGTTTTTAATATAGTGTTCAATGATTCATTAGTTAGTATAACACCCAGTGCTCATCACAACATGTGCCCTCCTTAATGCCCATCATCCGGGTACCCCTCTAAATCACCTTCACGTCTTACGTCAATAATTATCTTGGGAATTTGGAAGCACAAAGATTATTCTTTTTCTTTATTATTTATCACCAATGTTAAAAGACCATTCTTATCCTTCTATATGAAACACAATATATACGATCATCATTGTTTTCAAAGGTCTGATACCTCAGAGTATTTTTTTACTTTAAGAAAAAAGTTTAAACTGTTAAATTCGTTAATGCTGATAACTCAAAGAGTAATATGTTCAAGAGTAAATTGTTGCCTATTGCCAATGGTAACATAGGAATTAACCAAAACTTACATTCTAACGATGAAAAATATGATATTAATTTATATCTAAAAAATTGTAATTAAAACTAAAGGCAAAAATATACAAAAAAGTAAATGTTATAAACTTCTTTTCTGCTTATCCTTATTGAATAAGATAAAGTTATGTTTTTTCAATCTTGCACTACTTATAAATCTCCATGAAAACGAAACTACTGACAATTCTTTTAGAAGCTAAAATGCATCTAAAATTTATTAATATCATATTAAATCTTAAATTGTGGAATCATATAGACATGAGTACAACCATTGACCATGGAATGTAGCCTCTTAGGAAATACTTTGTCAATTGATTCATAAATACAGAATGCTTCCAGAGATAGTGACAGTGTGTCAATATGATTTTCTTCGGGGAATATTCTAATGTCAGGATATTTTGTAGTATCAATAATTCCAATAATATAGATTTAAACCATTTAAAATTGGGAAGAAACTTCCGATTATCCTGATGACCTTCTTAAAAATTAAAAGAAGACATTTTAAATATATTTACATGTACCTTAAAATATAAATTATATTAATGGACATAATTTCGGTGTGACAGGTACTATATAAGCATCCCAAACAGACCAAATGGACCCTGCTAAAATTATTTCACATAAAAGTGCTGTCTATTATTATCACCATCAGGGTGTTTGTCAGAAAGGCTGCCATTAGCATGCTTAGTTAAGTTGAAACTTAACAAGTTCAAACTTTTTTCCTTCCCAAGTGATAAAAGGAGAAAACAGATTGCATACCTACTGTGACTTTACACATATATTGCTTTTAAAAAAAAATTAGAATCAGTATTTATGTCACTTTATCCTATGTGAATAGAAATAGTAATTTTCATAGTTATAATTCATTTTCATTAAAATGTTTGAAAGTCAGTTTCAACAAAAAGAAAAACATGGAAAATGAAAGTCTAATGTCAACTAATTATAGGACAAATATAAAGTCGTGGCAAAGTGAAACTCACCAAAATTCAGAAATTCTTATAGATTTCTAAATTCAGATTACCTGTATACAGATTTTTTTTATCATATTAACCATGAATAACCAAACATTTTCATCTCTTTAATCTGATACAGTTTTTCACTGAAATTTTATGTATAGTTTCTTTTTTTTAATGTATAGTTTCTTTAGTAAACAGGTTTCATAATAAAAATCTAGAATAATGTATACCTACGTATCACATTTTTTATGCCTACAGTGTGGACAACTGAATTAAAATTATGGTGGGAATTGAAGGTAAAGATAATATGAAATTCCCCTAACTTTTTGAGTTCTCATTGGAAGCCTGAATAAATTAGCATTAATAAATTGAATAATTGAGGACATCCCAGGAGTGAAATTCCCAGGAGTGAAAATCAAATATCTTATAAAAGTAGCCAAATAAAACTAACCAGTTGGGCATTCATGATATTTAATTGTGTATAACAGGTGACTGATGGGGCTATCACAGAGAAATTTTGTAGAAAAATGTATACATATATAACATATATGTATACATTTACACATATAAATAATCTTATACCCCAAAATATTTTTGTATGCAATACAAAGATTTTTGCATATTATGCACGCTATAAATTTTCAAGATAAAGATGGGGTTTTATAAAAAGACACTATGCTTCATCATTCCATGTATCTTTAATGAACAATGATGTTCCCTAAAAATGAAACCGATGTTACTAATCTGCTACACAGAGTTGTTGGAGTCTCTCTATTTTGCAAATTTGGCCTGACAATAACCACGTGTGGGTTCCAGAGATGGAAATCAGGAAGTAGAAGAGGTGGCAATTTTGACAACTTGGGAGAGATATGTATGTGGAGGAGGGGTAATGTTGCCCAGTCCCTACAAGTGCTTATCTTGTTCTTACCTTCTTCAAGTTTTTTTCTCCCAGAAGCTAGGCACTTCCAACCAGCAACCAAATTTATATCAGTTCCTATGAGACTTTGTTGGATAAAATTCTTGATATCATTGCATAGTCCTTCTATCTAGTAATACACAATGTGCACGATCTGATGACTAAATAGAAGACTTTCTTACTTTTCCATGTGGTTGACAATACACAATTAACAAATGAGGGGTAGTTTAAGGGGAAGATATCATCCCACTGTATGCCAGTAGTCCCTTAGGCATCCATAACAATATTGACATCAAGTTTATGAAAATAATTTGAAGAATATGATTGTTCCTAGACACCCAGTCTATAAGTTAGTTTGTGTAACACTGTAATATGTTAATGGGTTTATACATTTTAAATAGTATTGACTTGTTTTAAGACAACTACCCACTCTTTTGTACCATTTTTCTGTTAAAATCTTTTATGTTATTGTATGGATTTTATCTTTTCATTCTGACTTGCTTAAGAATGCCAGCGTTTCTGTTTTACATGCCCTGTGTGTAATCAAAGATTCAAGAATCCTCAGTGTAAAACCTTTGTGCATTTCCCATTTCTCTGTGTTAATTTAATATCACTAATTAACCTTTCTATTTTATGCCTCTCATTTAAACAAAGGACATATTTTAAGTCATTATTAGTTATACTTATTCTTTTCCTTAAATAATACTGTTTTTGTTCTGGTAACTAAATTCCAAGGAGTCTATAATTGCTCTATTTTACAGACAATCTCTGAAAACCTGAGAGTATGTTAAAAGAAACATTTGGTAACAGAGATATTACAGAGTTGAAAAATAAATTAAATTTTCAAGATATTAGATTGTCTCCCCCCAAAGTATTTGATGTTATTTTCTTTTTGTTAAAATACATAACATTTATTTAACTAATAAGGAAAAAATAAAATCAAAGCAGCAAAAATGCTTCTATAAGCAGTTTCCAGCATTCAACCATAATACATATGTTAGAAAATGTATCATTATTTACTTCCAAGTAATCCATCATACAGTGTGAATCTGTCGCTAAATTAAATTCAAATGATGAATGGAAACAGGAAACTATAATAGCCAACAGACTGAATTTGGATTTCAGCATTAACTTATGTGCTATATATGTCTATTCATTTTATTTTGATTACTACATAAACAGAATTATTAGTAGTTTTCTACTCATTATATTTCCTATTTAATTTATAATCTTTTAATAAATATGTATAGTCTTTATTTTTGTAATAAATCTTGGACAAATCTGACGATTAATTAGTTTTTTAAAAAGAAGCAATTATATTTGTGATGATACATCATTACAAAATTTTTTACTATTTTAATTATTTCTAGTCTTATTTTTTTAAAAATATTTATTTATTTGACAGATAGAGATTACAAGTAGGCAGAGAGGCAGGCAGAAAGAGAGAGAGGAGGAAGCAGGCTCCCCACTAAGCAGAGAGTCCGATGCGGGGCTCGATCCGAGGACCCTGGGATCATGACCTGAGCCGAAGGCAGAGGCTTTAACCCACTGAGCCACCCAGGCGCCCCTCTAGTCTTATTTTAATTATATCCTTCTTTTCTCTTTTTTCTCTGTTGTTATTTTTAAAACATTTTGATTTGGATACAGCTAATTAATTTTATCCTGTTTAGGATATCCTGTTGAGAAAGTTTTAAACATTTTGTCTTATTAATTTTTATTAGTAATAGTTTTAGGAGATACTTAAACAATTACTAAAATGTCAGTAAATTAGGCACAAGTATCTTAGTCCATACTACCCTAAAGGATTTCACCTGAACTTAAAATAAAATGTAGGTCATGGATCTTGAAGTTGGGTCTAATATAATCATACATTTCTCAATTTTGAATTTTGAATTCTGAATTTCTGAATTTCAAATTTTGAATTTTGATGATTAAAAGCTAACCTCAAGACATTAAGGATTAGGATAACCAAGGAAAGAAGTTTTGCAAAGAAAAATTTATTCATAAAGAAAAATATATACATATGTTGCACAATTTTTCTGGTTACTTATTTTTGAATTGCTAATAATAGAGATAATGATTTATTTTGTGTGATGTATCACTTAGGTATGGTTTAATTGAATTTGTCCCCTAAAGCAGGTAGCTAACACCAAATTCAGTGTTTGGAAAGTTAATTAGATGTTCTATATGAGATGTAAGTGATTTCCTCATTTATTATTTTAGTCAACATAATGGTCTTATTATGAGGACAAAAGCACTTCTTCTAATAAGCTGAATATGAATCTCAGAAAGTACTTAAATGGGGACTGTATTAACTAATACAGCCAATTGCAGTTCAGACTGACTCAGGTAAAATGTTACTACCAAATCTCAGTAAAATAAACTTGATTCCATTTGACAGGATTGCCTTTTGAATATGTAATGCCTTTTGCATGTTGAAATAAATACTTCACAGAGATTACTCTCATTTAATATTTTCCATACAACTTGCCTGACAGATGTTTTTATTCTTTCACAAAAAAGCTTTCTATAGCATATATATATATATGCCGTATATATGTGTGTGTGTGTGTATATATATATATATATAAAATAACTTATACCGCTGACTTATAAAGCACTGAAACAGATCTCTAGCAACTTAGAATTGAAAAAGAATAATCGATTTAAAAATCCAAGGCACATTGTGTTTTGTTATTCAAACTGACTACAGTGTAGTCTTTCTAAAAGAAATGAACAGGGGCGCCTGGGTGGCTCAGTGGATTAAGCCGCTGCCTTCGGCTCAGGTCATGATCTCAGGGTCCTGGGATCGAGCCCCGCATCGGGCTCTCTGCTCCGCAGGGAGACTGTTCCTCCTCTCTCTCTGCCTGCCTCTCTGCCTACTTGTGATCTCTCTCTCTGTCAAATAAATAAATAAAATCTTTAAAAAAAAAAGAAATGAACAAATAGCAACAGCACCTGATGAACAATATTTAATCTACATAAAATTCTTCAATGCACTCAATTATCTGAGAACCAAGTGGCTGAAGCCATGAGCTCTGGAGCAAATAAAACTGAGGTCTTTAATACTACTTTATGATCATAAGGTAGAAGAATCACTTCATTTCTTAAGCAACATTAACAGAATGACAGTTGTTGGGAGCAGAAGAGAAAGTACATTAAAATGGTGGCTACCATAGTTTGACTTAACATGTAACTGAATAACTATACTGCATGATAGAAGGTGCTTTGAAAGAGGTCCATTTGTATGTAAAGTATGGAGAGAAAATGTGTTTGGGAGGAAAGAGCAGATGTCTATGCCAAGATAAAGTTTGAAAAACAAATAGAAGATGGGAGAAATGCTAGAATATAAAGAAACAGCATGAGCAAAGGAATGGAGACAAGAGGATAAGAGAAAGGTACAGTAATGGGAAGAGCATTTTAGTTTACATGAACTGAATGGAAAACAGACTTAATCTTGGAGAGGGAAGACATGATTTTGGAATATTTTGAAAGTAGTTGAAGAAATAGTGACCAAGATGTCCCAAATTTGATTAAAAAAAAAATCAAACCTACCATTACAAAAAATTTAAATATCTCTAAATAATAAAAACTCAGAGATTTACACCTGGATGCAACATAGTCATATTATTAAAAGACAGAGAGAGAATCTTGAACACAGCAAGAGAAAAATGACTCATTGGGTATAATGTGTCTTCAATAAGGTTAACAGCTGACCTCTCATCAGAAATCATGGAATTCAGAAGGTAGAAGAATGTCATATTCAAATGCTAAAAGAAAAAGTCAACCAGGAAGTTTGTAACCAGCAAATCTATTTTTCAAAAATGAAGGAGGAATTAAGTTCATTCCAGATTAACAAAAAATCAGAGAATTCACTGCTGGCACATTTACCATACAGGAAATAACAGATGAAAAATCTCTGATTGAAATGGAAAAAAAACAATAGACAAGTACATAAATTCACACTAAGAAAAAAATACTATTAAAGATGACTACACAGGTAAATATAAAAAATAGTCTAAATATATTTTTATAACATTTTAATCCAATTTAAAGGGCACTACATAAAACTATAATTATAAAATTGTGCTGATCAACTTATATAAAGATGCAATTTATATGAAAATAATAGTACAAAACAGACATAGAGAGAACAAAGCTCTATTACAGCAAAACTTTTATTTACTATTGACTATTGACATGAAGTTGGTATGAATGTGACTGAGAATTTTTTAAGTTAATTGTAGTTTCCAGGACAACCACTAAAGAAAAAAAATACATATGTGTGTATGTGTGTAGTGTACAATATGTAAACACATACATATATATAATATATAAAATATATATATTTGTTATGTATGTATATATATAAAAAAGAATTATATTAGTTTATTAGAAATTGTAAATATAACTCAAGAGATGATAGTAATGGAAAAATAGAACAAAAAAGATATAAAAATTTTTGAAAGCAACAAATGACACATAAATTTTACTTTATTAGTAATTCCATTAAATGTAAATTTACTGGGACACCTGGGTGGCTCAGTTGGTTAAGCAGCTGCCTTCGGCTCAGGTCATGATCCCAGGGTACTGGGATCCAGTCCCACATGGGGCTCCTTGCTCAGCGGGAAGCCTGCTTTTCCCTCTGCAGCTCCCCCTATTGTGCTTTCTCTCTCTCTCTCTGATAAATAAATCTTTTAAAAAGTGTAAATTTACTAAATACTCCAATTAAAAGGCAGAGATTGGCAAAATGGTTTTTTAAAAAATGATCTAACAGCTTTGCTGTCCAAAGAGAGTCACTTGACATTCACTTGAGATTTACTTGAGATTCACTTTGGTATCAAAGATACAAAAATCTGAAAGTAGAAGGATGGGAAAAGATACCCCATAAAAATAATAACCTAAAGAGAACTGATACTATCAAACAAAATAGATCACAAGATAAAGATGGGTATAGAAGCAAGAGAAGTACATTTTATAGTGATAAAAAAAGTTAGTCCTTCAGGAAAATATGACAATTATGCCCCTAAGAAAAGAGTCTTAAAATAAGTGAAGTTAAAAATAAGAGAATTAAAGGAATAATTGACAATTTAACTTCTGCTGAAAACTTTAACACTGCACTTCAACAATGGATAGAACAATAGAATGAAGATCATAAAGGAAACAGAAGACTGGAACAGCACTACAAACCATACCTAATAGTAATCTATGGAATACTCCACACAACAATAGCAGAATACACATTTACCTGAAATATTTTCCTTAGTAGACATGTAATAGATCATAAAACTGTCTCAGCAACTTTAGAAGGACTGAAGTCATTTATAGTCTGTTCTACAATCACAGTGGAATTAAAAATGGAACTCAGTAACAGAAGGAAAAATTGAAAACTCAAAATATATTGGAATTAAAGAACATATTCCTAAATAACCAATGAGTGAAAGTGAAAAGTCACAAGAAAAATTACAAAATATTTGAAATTAAGGAAAGAAAAACACAACATAACAAACCTTTTGAGATGCAGCATAAACACTGCTGAAAAGGAAATTTATGTCTCTAAATGCCTGTATAAAATAAAAAGGATTTCAAATCAATAATCTAATCTTCCATCTTAAGAAACTAGAAAAAATACAAAAACAAATTAAACCCAAGGCAGTGAGAAGAAAGGAAACAATAGTGCTGAGTGGAAATTAATGAATAGACAATAGAAAAACAGAGAAAAAGCAACACACCCAAAGTTCAACAAATTTAAAAAACTTTTAGCTAGATAGACCAAGAGAAAAGAAAGACTTAAATTACCAAAATCAGGAATGAAAGAAGAAACATCATTAATGACAGTAGTAAAATAAAAAAAACTATTATAAGGAAATCTAATGAACTACTGTGTTCCAATAAATTAGTTAACCTAGATTAAAGGACAAATTCCTAGGAAGACACAAACTATCAAAATCGACCCATGAAGAAATAGAAAATCTGTAAGGATGTGTAACAAGAGACTGAATTAGAAAAACTATCCATGAAGAAATATCAAGTACTGATAGTTTTACTGGTGAATTCTATCAAACATTTATAGAAGAATTAATACCAAACTTTTACAAACTTGTCCAAAAAGTAGCAGAGGTAATATTTCTTCTTCTGAAGCCAGTATTACCTTGATACTAAAACCAAAGACATCACAAGACCTACATCTTTTATGAATACAGATGCAAAAATGTCAAGAAAATACTAATATATCAAATTTAGCAGCATATAAAATAAATATATTATTACCAGGCAGTTGTTATTCTAATAATGCAAGATTGGCTTAACATGCAAAATAAATATCATGTACCATATCAAAAAATAACAAAAGCAAGATGACCATTTTAATAGACAGAACAAGTATCTGATAAAACCATCACCCTTTCATGATAAAAGCCTTAAAAAAAAAAAAAAGGAAAGAAGGGAAGTTCCTGAACTCAATGAAGGGCATCTATAAAAACCCCATAACTAATATAGCAGTTAAGCAGGAAAAATTGTATGTTTTTCATCTTAGATAAGGACAAGACAAGAATGTCTGCTCTTGGCTTCCTATTAAAATTTGTATTGGAGATACTAGCCAGAATCATCAGGCACGGAAAGAAAGTATTGCATTACATTACAGTTCAGATTGGAAAGAAGTAAAATAATCTCTAATTGTAAGATGACATATGCTTGTATATTAAAAAATCCTGTGAAATCCACACAAAAATTAGAACTAAAAACCAATTTCATTTTTTTCACCCATTTCTCCCACTCCTTACCCTTCACCTCTGGCAATCACAAATCTGTTCTCTGTGTCCATGAGCCTAGTTACACATTATCTATGAATCTAAATATATATATTAGATTCCACATATAAGAGAGATCATATCATATTTATCTTTCTGTTTCTGATTTATTTCACTTAGCATGATGCCTTTGAGATCCATGCTTGTCATTGCAAATGGCAAGATTTCATTCTTTTTTATGGCCAAGTCATAATTCATTTATGATGGGCATTCATCTACTGATGGACATTTAAGCTGTCTCCATATCTTGACTATTGTAAATAATGTCACAATAAACATAGGGGTACATAGATCTCTTTGAATTAACATTTTAATTTTTTTCAGATAAATATCTAGAAATGGAATTAGTGGATCATATGGTAGTTCTATTTTTAACTTTTCGTTGAACCTCAGTACTATTTTCCATTGTGGTTGCACCAATTTACATTTCTACAACAGTGCACAAATGCTCCCTTTTCTCCATCTCCTTGCTTATTATTTGTACTATTTTTGATAATAGCCTTTCTAACATGCATAATATCTTGTTGTGGTTTTGATTTGCATTTCCCCTGATGATTAATGATGTTGAGCATCTTTCTATGTGTCTGTTGGCTATCTATATGTCCTCTCTGGAAAAATGTCTATTCCATTCCTCTGTCCATTTTTTAATTAGACTGGTGTTTTTTTTGTTTGCTTTGCTGTTGAGTTGTATGAGTTCTTTATATATTTTGAATATATATGCCTAATAAAAGCAAGATTGAAGATACAATGTCAACATACAAAATCAACTGCATTTCTATTTACAAGCTATAAGCAATCTAAAAATGAAATTAAGAAAACAATTCCATTTATAATAGCACCAAATAAATTTAAAAAACTTAGAAACAAATTTAATAAAAGTTCAAGACTTTTCAAGACTGAAATCTACAAATCATTATTTAAGAAATTAAAGAAACCTAAATAAATGAAAGATATACCATATTAATGAATTGAAACACTTAAGACTGTTTAGATGGCAATACCCTCCAATTTGATCTACAGATTCAATGAAGTCTCTATAAAAACTCAGCTGCCCTTTTTTAGAAATTGACAAGTTGATCCTAAATTATATATGAAAATGTGATGGGTCCAGAATGGCCAAAGTAATATTTAAAAAGATCAAATTTGGAGGACACACTTCCTGGTTTCAGTTTGCTAGAACAATGTAGTAACTGATACAGTGCATACTGTATAAGGATAAATACATAGACTAATGGGATAGGACTGAGAATCCAGAAATATGTATTTTCATTTGTGGTTATTTGATTTTATATATGGATGCCTAAATAATTCAATGGGGAAAGAATAGTCTTTTCAACAAATTGTGCTGGGGCAACTAGTTGTCCACATGCAAATAATGAATTTGGACCCCTACCTCACACAGTATGCAACAATTAACATAAAATGAATCAAAACCTAAATGTAAAAGCTAAAATTATAAAACGTTTAGAAGAAGAAACACAAGAGTAATTTCCCATAACCTGTTAGGCAATGTTTTTTGAGATATGACACCAAAAGCACAAGAGACAAAAAAAGAAAAATAAAAAGAAATCAAACTCCACCAAAATTAGAAACTTCTGCATTTCAAAGGACACATCAAGAAAGTGAAAAGGCAATCTATGCATGACCTGATATGCTTATAAATTATATATTTGATATGGCACTTGTATCCAGAAATATTAAGATCCATTACATCTCAATAGTGAAAAGATAAAATTAAAAAATGGAGTATACATTTCTCCAAGGATAGATAAAAGGCCAATAAGCACATGAAAAGATACTCATCATTATTATTCACAAGGGAAGTGCATATCAAAACCTCAATTGGATACTATTTCATACTCGGCAGAGTGATGAAATATCTGAAAAAGACAGATGATAGCAAGTGTAGGTAAAGCTGTGGAGAAATGGGTATCCTCCTAAATTATCAATAGATTGTAAAAAAATGATGGAGCTACTTGCAAAGCAGTAGCGGTTCCTCAAAATGTGACACATACACTTGGCCCAACAATTTGACTCTTAGGTATACACTCAGGAGTGATAAAAACATATGTCCTTTGTAAAGATTGAACATGAATGTTAATAGTTGTATTACTGATAATAGCCAGAAAGTGAAAAAAAATCCAGATGTCTGTCAACTGATGAATCAATAAACATGATGTGATTTGGTCATACAGCAGAATATTTTTTTTTAACAAAAGAATATTAACTCATAAAAAGGAAAGATGCATTTATACATGCTACAACATGGATGAAACTCAAACCATTATGATAAAAGAAGAAAAATTCTTGTCATGAAAACTATGTATTATATAGTTCTATTTGTAAAAAATGTCCAGAATAGACAAATACAAAGAGACAGAAGGTGTATTAGAAGAGACAGAAAGTATATTAGTATATAGGGGTTACCAGGAGCTGGGGGGGGTAAGGAGAAATAGGGAATGACTACTAACAGGTACAAAGCTTTTTTGGGAGTGATGAAATATTTTTAAGTTGAATGATGATGATGGCGAAGAACTCTGTGAATATTGTCAAGAACACTGAATTGTATACTTTAATACAGTCAGTTTTATGGTTTGTGAATTATATTATCAATAAATCTTTCATTAGAAAAGACCAAAAAAGGAAATAAATTTAAGGAAAAGAAACAATTGTATTTTATTCAAATTGCCCATCTCAGCTTCTTTGTCCAAAATTTTTAGAGAAAATGGCAAATGTTAAAAATAAAGAAAAAATTTCATGGGAACTTTTAGAAGTTTATTCCACTTCCTTTTACATTATTATTTATAGTTAGCATGCCTTCAGCAAACTATGAATTCGTAAAGCTTGCCTAACAACAGGCAGGGAAATAAAAGCTACAGTTCAACCTATGACAGAGGTATAAACTGTTAACTTTCAGATTTATTAGGTTATTTCTCCAATTTAACTGTTATAAAAAATAAATTTATTTTCACACAAAACAAAATTATTCACATTAATGTTCCACTGCAAAAAGGAAAAGGAAATAAACAATTTGATAAATTGAAAATCAACAAAGAAACCCAAACTACTTTAGGATGAGATGCTCTAAATGTCTTCATTGTGAAACAACAAAAAATTAGAATGTGACCATATTTAGACTGTCACTTACTTCTCTTTCATTTTAAATTATCTGGAATATAATTTACAGATTGAAATTATGTTTTTAAGCTTTAAGGAAATAGCTTTCTTTGTTGTGAAATCCCATTAAAATAGATGATGTTAATTATGCATATTAGAGAGCGTGGATGTTCTTTTTTCCTACTGAACTTAAGTGTATATCTCTGTGCACTTAAAAAAATAGAATATACACACTAAAAGTAAAAAATTCCACCAGAGTAACATCCATCTTATTCTGACCCATTCTGGTGTTGAACAATGAAAGGATTTAGATAAAACTATCAAAAAGAGCAATATAAAATACTTAATAAAATAATATTTTATAATTATATTCATGTAAATAGTACATAAACATCAATTTCATCTAGTTCATAATGCACACTCTCTCAGAGATACATTTTTAAAAACTTCTGGCTGATAATATATAGACCTCATAAATCATTGTGTATGTAGCATACTTTCTTCACTTTGTGTGTTATAAAATTCATAATTTATGTTATTACCAAACACTAGGATCCTATTGAGACAGGGAAACTGGAAGGACTCCATTAAAAAAAAAAAAAAAAGCTGTTTATTTTCTTTGAACCTTTTCCTGCTTAGTTCTTACTAGGACCTGCACCCATGCCATACACACACCTTAGAAAACAGATAATGTAAGTCCTCATTATAAAGGTCAAGGAGTTAACACCTTCTTTGGAGTCTTCCAGCAAATAGATAACATCTAAGGAGTGACCAGGTGGGTCTTCATGAATGTTCTCTAAGACCACAGACTCTAAACACCTTGACACCAAAACCCCTGATTCTAGGGCACAAGTGATTTAGGGAGGACACCTGAGCCCTTGTCCTTGTGTGACCAGTTCTTGGATGCCTGAGAAGACACATACAGCAGACCACCACTCTCAATAAAAACTCCAGATCCCCAAGCAAAGATCAGACTCTCCTTTTCTTTCTGAATCTCTCACTCTATAATCTTCAATAAATTCTGTTCTTACTTCCTTTCAGCTTATACTTGATTTCTATCCTGCGTGAAGCCAAGGATTTTCTTAGCTGGTTCTGTGGGATCCCCTCTGGTGCTTGGAACCAGCATGCCTGCCTCACTGTAATAAAGGAAAATCTTATAGAGTAGCAACGATAAATTATGATAGTTTTTATTCATTTGAATATAAAATAAGAAAAATCAACAATCCCCCCCAAAAAAAAACCTTTATAATTTATTTCAAAGGTTGTTAATTTGAATTCCATCAAGTCACTGGTATCTCAATAATTGCTTGTTTATTTTTATATAGTATTTTTTCATATAAATACATAATTGGTTATTATTTAATTAACATTAATGTTATGCCAATGCATAGCATTGGTGATCTTTCATCCAGACTTTGGAGGCTGTTAACATTCTTAAATTCCTTTTTGAGGACAATGAAATAGAGCCTGAATCAGAGTCTCATCCCTACTTTGCCAATTTCAACCATTAGTGTCTATTCCCAAGAATGGTACTTGAGCTCTGGAACTGTCTGATGTTTCTTTCACGTGCAGTAAGGAATTATTTAAGAAACATAACTTCAGGGGCACCTGGGTGACTCAGTCGGTTAAACATCTGCCTCAGGTCATGATCCTGGGGTCCTGGGATCAAGTCCCACCTTGGGCCTCCGCTCAGTGGGAAATCTGCTCCTCTCTTTCTCCCTCCCTCTGCCCCACCCCTTTCATGTTCTCTCTCTCTCTCACACACTCAAATAAATAAATAAAATCTTAAAAAAAGAGAGACATAACTTCAGTATTAGAATTTCATGTCAGAGTATAGAGCATGTAACTCAGGTGGCTCTTTTGGTTAGGGGTGACCAAAAAAGCATTTTCTGGAGTCTCAGCACTCGCACTATGTCTGAGCAGTCTTGTGCAACAGTTCTGTGATCATCATTATAAAATTACTTCCATACCTGTTTAGATGGAAGGGAAGTAGTGCTTAGAGGTGACATAAGGTATTTAATACTTACTGGTGTGTCACAAAACCAATTTCCTGATAATATTATACCCATGATATTACTAGACACCATTTTGCTGGTATTTTTTTTTTCAAAGTTTCATAATGAAAGATAAGATGACTTCTTAGATCTATTTTTACTATTATTTTCTGTCCTCAGCTAAATACTGAAAAAAATAAACCAGAACCTTTATCATCTTGTAGAAGATTAAGGATGTTGACAAAAAGGGTTAAAAATTTGGAGTTTTGTAAATTTACATGAACTTTCTGAGGCATAATAATGAGACATATACATATTTATATCTTAGGGGGTTAAGTTTGGAAGAAAACATGTAGGCATTATGATTTATATGGTATAACAAAATATTAATTCAAGGAGACTTTATTTGCAGAAGTAAAAAATAAGAAATGTATCTGTATTAATAGGTCCATTAAAATAAAAGATTTAGCACAATCCCTACCCTAATTTCTTGCATGTAAGTCAGAACACTGGGGTATTTTTTTTAAATAGAGCTGAATGAAATTAATTAAGTTATATTAACAACACATAGGAGCATTTTAAAACACAATTTAAAATAGTTTTTTCAACAGAGATCATAGGCAGAAATACAAATGAGAAGCTTACACCCCTATCAGTTATGACCTCAAGAAAACTTGTCCATCTAGTGGCCTTTTAGAGAAATTCATTATTTGATAAATTTACCAAGGTCTAATGAATGACTAAGCTTTATGACTTCTGAAACTCAGTTGTCACCAGACCTCAGCAAAAGGTTCAAGTTAATCCCTAATGATGGTGAGCACCTAGAAATGAAAATAGTCACATCCTCATAAATATCTTTTTTTCAACCTCACAGGAAGGCCAGAATAGGAAGAAAATAACCAGCCTATTTATTAGTCAACACACAGAAACAAAACCATGGGTATCAAAATACTAGAATAGAATACTGGAACAGAACTTCCATCTCCTTCTTTGTTTTCTCTCTTAAAATGAAAGGTATAAAAAGAAAAAAAAAAGCACTGTTATCTGTACACAGTCAGGTCTCACATGTATGGGCATCCTATTATAAAGGGCTTTGCTCCTCTCTGCTAGGAACTGTGGGGTGTTAATTTTAAAGCTTAAATCTCGGAAACTAATTCTAATTCCTTAATGAAAACCTCACAGAAGTCTTCATGTACTGGGTGTACATTGAGAACTTTCATGTCTCTTCAATTCATCTACACATAGTAATCAAACAGTTAACATCTGAAGTTGCCAAGGTGTTAATTTTTTTTAACCCTATGAAAAGCAGAAGGAATATTATATGTCTTTATAAAAGAGACAACCTAAAAATATGTAAAAATCTGTCAATAGGGCAATTACAAATATATTATTCTCACTCTTAATTTAATGAATTTAAATAGTTATAATAGCTTTTGTAGTTTGTATCCATAGATAAATCTACCAGACTTAGCAAACGATATAGTAGAATGAAAGTTAGATTTGAAATTTTTATCTGAAATTCAAATTTAATTAATATACTGTGCTTAACTTGTCAGCCAGATACATACAAAGTCACTTACTAGAAAACTATATACAAGTAATTTCTATATGACCTTAAGTAATATGGATATGGAATATAACCTTTAGTAACCAGAAAGGGAAAAAAAATCAGAAAATCTCCCATAAGCCATAACAATCACCAAAACACATGCTGTCAAATTATTTCATATTCGCCACTAGCAGGTTTCAAGCTGAAATGAATGCAGATGAATTGCAGCTTTTTCTGCAGTGATATAAGGCTTATCTCAGTTTTTGACAGGGCCTTACATAACAAAGCTCCTAATGGAAGCGGAAATTGTCTTCAATTATACCCGGTGTCTGAAGGTGGGTCAGCCTAGCTTTTTAAGCTCTTAAAATGTCTCTGATTTTTGTCAGGGTTACCAAATTAATAGGACGCAAGGAACTTTTGTCCTTACTTAAAAGTTAAAACTTGGAGGAATGCACTACATACATTATGATTTTTTTTTAAGCTTTCCCATACTAGGTTTGGAGATGAAATCACAAGTTTATGCCTAAGAAGGAATTTTAAGAAGAAAAGGACAAGGATTGTGATTAAGATGCAGGGCAACTGTGAGCGCTAAGAGTTCTGGGATCTGATTTCAGAAATGGATGGGGACGTTCTTAAATTCATGATTTATTAATTTACTTAACAAATATTAATTAAGCCTCTGCTATTCTATATCCTAGGCAGGAGGGACCCAGCAGTGACAAAAACAGGCAACTGTGTTTACCCCCAAGGATCTCCTAGTCTAATGTGGGGAAATAGGCCTAAATATGCTACTTGAATTAGAATGAAACTGTTCTAAAAGAAAAAGTTCTCTATGTTTCTTTTTCACATATATATGAACTATATAATTTATACTTATTCATAATATATAAAATATATATTACATATGATACATAATTACCCAAATATATCTATAGATTCATTTCATTCTGTTCATTAATTGAGCATTATTATTGTATCTTTTTAGTTTCATCTGATTAGGGATAATCAGGTAGGGACATATTCTTTTGTACATTTTTTATTTAAAATTCTGAATCTTTGTATATAACATCAGATCAAACGTATTCAATAAATGTTATTTTCTTCCCATCTCATGCTATCCTGCCTCTGAAACTCAGTGTTAAAGGAAGAAATGCTATCTTCTATCAAATAGAAATAGATTCATGCTCTTAGAATTCAAAATTCCTAGAAATCAAAAATTTTTCAATTGTAATAAGTAAAATTTATTTTGTGTTTAACATGAGGCTCCTATGACATGGACCTGGGACAAGTTCTGACCCTGATTTTAGTAAATCTACTATATTCTGCTTTCTTGAAATTCTCTGATCTTGGAAAGATCAAATAAAATATTCAAAATAATTAATACCACACCTTAAATTACAAGCTCTCTCAAATGGGATAACCATATAAATGGGCTTATGAGTTTGTGATATTTGGAAATCATTATTGCAAAGATGGAGTTTGTTCCTGGAAACCCCAATACCTCTAACATAAGTCAGTATTGTGATGTAGCAAAGTTTTCTATTTTGCAGACTCTCTCAATCACTTCAACTAATTAAAAGAATTGAAGAAATAAACTCACCTAACTGGTGAACCTATTTTCATACATCTAATTTTAAAGAACTGAAAAATTTCTATTTCCATGGATGAATAAATGAGTGAACATAAAGACTGATTCAACCAACAATAATTTTAGGATATGACCCAGACTCAGGAAAAAAAAAAAAAGATAATCCTCATCTTCAAAGAGCTCATTAGCTGGTAATAGGCAAAGATATAAACTCATATCCAAATAACGTGGAAACTGCAATGATATTGACTCAGACTATTATGATCGTAAAGAGGAATCACTCCAAAGGTAGTTGCCAACGACTGTTACAGACTTCTATGTGCCAAGTACTGTCCAAGCACTTTACACATATTCACTTTAATAATTACAACCCCCCGTATGAGATGGGTACTATTAGCCCCATTTTACTGTTGGGGAAACTGAGTCACAGGTTTTTATTATTGTTCTGTTTGTTTATTTTAAAGTAAGCTTTTCAAACAGCCTCCCATATAACCATATAACCTGACATGGCAGGTTTTGAAGGAAATCAGGCTATGGCCTTATACTAGTCTTAAAAGATAGAATAAAGGGCTCAGAAGGAAAGGAAGTATCACAGAGATGCAATTCAGGTAGAGAAAACAGGCTTTTAAAAATCACAGGGACAATAAATATACGCTCTGTGTCAGTGTAGCTTTGTCGTGACAAAAATTACGAGATGGACTACAGAGAAAGATGAGCTAGAGAGCTAATTGATAAGGGGCCTCTTGAAGAAGAGTGCACTTCACTTGACATGTTAAGAGTGGGGATTTTTTTAGGCCTTCACAAAAGGAAGGCACTTTGAACGAGGCCCTTCATAATTATAATTTTTTAAAATAGTTTCAATTAATTAACATGTAATGTATTATTGGTTTCAGTGGTACAGGACTGTGATTCATCAGTGTTATATAATACCCATTAAATCATGTGCCCTCCTTAATGTCCATCAGCCAGTCACCCCATCCCTCCACCCCACTCTCCAGCAATCCAGCAATCCTCGGTTTATTTCCTATGATTAATAGTTTCCTGTTTTGTCCCTGTTCTGGTTTCATCCTGTTTTATTTTTTCCTCTCTTCTCCTATGATCTTCTGTTTTGTTTCTTAAATTCCATATATTAGTGAGATCATATGATAATTGTCTTTCTCTGACTTATTACACTTAGCATAATACAATTTTTAATGGTAATTATATAGCTTCAGAATCATCTATATAAAATCATAGAGACACCAAAGGCCTATGTATGTTTGTTCTTTGTAAAAGTTTAGAGGATATTTCCACCACTGTGCTATATCTATTCAAAGGTAACAGTTTTATGAGGATTGGTGGAGGGAGGTGGGCAGGTGCGCTAAATGGGTGGTAGGTATTAAAGGAAGGTACTTGTTGTGATGAGCACTGGGTGTTATATGGTTATATGTAAGGGATGAATCACTAAATTCTATACCTGAAATGAAAAAAGAAAGAGAGAAAGAAAAAAAGAAAGAAAGAGAGAGAGGGGGAGGGAGGAAGGATGGGTAACAACTTTAAAGGAAAGAAGCAGTTACTTATTTAATAATTTCTAATACTCTAAAACGCTTAGATATTAATTCTGTACTCGAATTTGTCAGATATAGAATTAGAGGTCATCTACTTCAATTCTACCCTTTTATAGCAAAAACAATAATGGACAAAACTAATTGAGCGCTTACTTTGCACCCACTCCAGTTCTAATTGCTTTCCATGTAGAAACTGAATTTCCCAATGAGTATATGACAAGTGAGATAACAAACTCGTCCATGGTTACAAAGCCAGTAAAGGTAAAGCCACAATTCAAACCTAGGATGATGCCCAAATAACCTATTTAACCACCACTACTCGCTACAGAGAAAAAAAAGGGGGAGCCCCTTGCTGATATGTCTGGTTGGTTATCAAAATGAAACATGACCCAGCGTCCCTTCCTCAAACACCCTGCCCCATGTTCTGCCCCTTTTGACTCACTGGTGTTAAAATAGTTAACTACATTTTCAGACACCAAAATGAGGAACATGCCGATACTATTCATCATGCAATGTCTTGGCAAAATCTTACCCTGGGTTCAATTTTGACCAAGTACAGCACCAACCATAACCCATAAGCATCTTCTCAGTCCTACAAGGTATGAAGGCCAGCACTAATGTGAGCTGTTGCGGCAATTTTTTTTTTTTTTTTCACTGTGTGCACTGGACTTCAGCAACTTTGTAGACTTTCCCTGATCTTAAAATGGGAAGCAACTTAAAGAATTTGAAAAGATTATTTGCAGGGTCTGTTACTAGTGATGCCTTAGAATGTCTCTTGCTAGAAAAGCGACTTCACCATACTAAATCATCAGAAACACTCTTGACCTACAGTGTCAACAGCTCTAAGTTTAACATAAAGTATTACTTATTTCGCAGTATAGACTAAGACAGTTTTCCCTAAAATTAGCAGAGTGGGTGACCATTTTAAATTCTGAAGTAGGTACAAACAAATTCTAAATATACCATTTCTAAAACTTGAAATGTGTTTGGCAATGGTTGATCATCTGGTGTCAATACATTAAACCACAGATTAGCTCTGTGGTTAGCTCTGTTTGATTACAACAGATGTTGTATGTTAGCTCTGTTTGATTACAAGGGGAGAGGGGTAAGAAAATTAGGCTATGGGCCAAAGAAATTGAATGCAAGTTTCTATACAGGACTTGAAGTAAATACCTCTGGCCTGCAAGAGAATTCAGTCTTTAACACCTGGACTTGAGCTGCCTTCTTTCGCACACCAGATTTGCCTTCTTTTGGATGACTTTTTTCTAAGAACAGCACAGTCACAAGCAGTTCTGAAGTAAGGCATTCAGTCAAGTGCAGGCATCTTTCTAAGTCCCCTGTCCTAAGTGAGGTCTATCACATGATTCCCCTGTGCTTGGTGATTCAATTTTAGAAATTGATCATCAGTTCCCTGATAACTAGTAAATGTGGACTTATTATAACTTAGTGACAGTGCTATTCATTTAGGAGGAACAAGCCATCTGTACCCTACAAATTAAAAGAGTTAGAAGGAGCTCCTTTAAAATTCTGATTTACTATACAGCGTATAGGATACTTCAGAAATCTGTCATGTCACTGTAGATGAAAATGTAGTTTACTAGATATCATATGGCTAAAATCAAGGTAGTCATCAAGTGGACCTAATTTATTGGTACCATAGGCCAGCTGTAAGAAAGCACTCCCATAAAAAAGATGAATTCACTTTAGAATATATACATCATTTAAGAGCTTATAGCTTTCAGTATTGCCATTTCGGCTTATTGCTTACTGCTTAAAAGCTGCAGATATTTAAATAGAGACTTGGATCTTGGGAATTATACATCCCTGACTCTGCTCATCAGTATGACCTCTTTTGATTCACAAATCTTTTTGCAGTGAGGATCCTATGTGGTTTTAGAAAATAAACACTCCATCTAGGATCTTGGGTAATTCATCAGGACTGCCATGCCATTTTGCTTCATACTGATGCGTAGGAATCTTGAGTAAGGGACGACACACAAGGCTAGCTAGCAAAAACAGTATGTCAGGGATTCCCAGAAGCTCACCATACCACTAAGAGTCATCTTGCTAGGACATCTTTTGGACTCAGCTTGATTTCCATTTCAGGAGGCACCTCTACCCATGCATGCCTCACTTTTCATAGAGAAATGTGATTAAGGTGCACATGCAGGCTGCATTGTGTCAAGCAATCTGTAGTAATCTCAGATGTTTATAGGCATGGCCTGAGAAAACTACATGCCCTCTACCTGGGATCCAAGGAGCTGTGTGACACATTGGGTTTCATGGGATATTAAAGTAAGGTCACTCCTGTAGGAG
Source organism: Meles meles (assembly GCF_922984935.1). Taxonomy (NCBI): domain Eukaryota; kingdom Metazoa; phylum Chordata; class Mammalia; order Carnivora; family Mustelidae; genus Meles; species Meles meles. The sequence goes on from NC_060067.1 coordinate 159,501,110, forward strand.
AAGGAAGTTCTGGGTCTAAGAGAAACTGAACTTGGAAGTCATACCTCCCACTGGGATAATGTTTGATTAATAGTTAAATAAATAGTTAAACCTGTGTTGACTCACAGTACTTAAGGCATCTCTTATTACTTAACACATATAGCTGCAATGACTTTAAAATTTTTCCAAAAATCAAAAACAAATACACTCAATTTTGGAAATTAAAATTTGTCCTTTGTGCATACAGACATTTTTTGGTCTGACTCAAGTCTTGGGAAGTTATTTCCTTCATCATCATTTCATGAAGATTACTCATGGTTAAAAGATAAATGTTGCAATTTTTTTGAGCATGTAGCAATGGCTTAGATCTTCAAGCCTGAATTTATTCAAAACAGTCATGGATAATCCTGCTATCTCTTTTCTATATTGGGTGACTTATTTTTCCCATCCTTTCTAGTTTAGAGAGATTTTCTTGAGTAAAAAATAAAAATAGTGAAATTATTATCTTGTTGTTTCTGTAGTCTGCTCTCATATCTAATCCTTTCTAAGTTTCCAAAGCCTATAAGTGGCAGAGCTAGGACTTGAATTCAAAACTCTTTTAACACCTACACTGTTAACTGTTCACTATATTTCTACCTGTCCTACGACTTTATAAATTTCAAACTCAATAGTGTAAAATAAATAAATACTTCCTTTTCTTCATAGAGTCTTCGGTTTATTTTCTAAGAAGCAGTGTTTCAACCTGGCAAAACTAGGGGGGGGTAACCAATCTGAAAAAAAAATCAGTTGCTTAACTTTGATTTCAAACCCCAAATATATCCCCACTAAGTTGGAAATGGCCTTCATAATCCTGAAGAAACATATGTAGAAGTTAAAATGATAAGTTACAGAGCTAGAATTTATTCAAGATAGAAAATTCAGCTTTTTTTTTTTTTTCACTGCCTTTATAGTATTGGGGTCAGGGTTTTCTGTTCTGTGAGGCAGCCATTAGTTTTTCAAGAAATGTATAGATATATATTCCATATAGAGTTCTTTACCAGCTTTTAGAAGACAAGGCAGGAAAAAAAAGGGGGGGGGAAGAAGTGAGTTTATCCAACTGGTGTAATCTAATGGCAGATATTTGCCCAGTCATGTCTTCCTTCACCCTAGCTTCTGTCTGTCCTAAAAAGACTCGCAACTCTTGGGAACATTTTGCACAAGTGTAGCACTCGGTGGTCTTGTAAGTGTCTTGGCTTCTACACAGTGAAGTGACTTTTGTAGACTACTGAACTCTGGAGTGATACATCAATTCAGATGACCTATGGGAGGCCAGCCTAAACCCCACTCACTAACCTCAATTAGTTCTACTTTACATCAGTCTGTAAGGCTAAATGAAGCATATTTGTGTTTTATGGCCCATTTGACTATGTTGTGAGCCTTTCAGAATGTTAGAAACCCTGTTTTCTCTAGGAGGGAGGCTCTGATTGGCCCCCTGTAGTCCTAGAAGGCCATTAAGGATATTGGAATTTGTATGTTCAAGTCATTCATTATTATTCTCATGAATTCTCCATTCCAATTCTTGTGTGTACACAGTGAAATGATGGTTTCTATTATGATCCCGATCCTACGGCAAAAAATAGGGTAATATATTAAATTCAATTATCTAGAGTGTCTACATAATTGTAGTACAGTTTTATTAAATTAAAGATAGTTATCAGAATGGTTCCAGCTTCTCAGAATTAGATGTTTGAGAAAACTACAGCGAGGAAACCTGTATAGCTAAGCACAAAATCCATATACTTTAGTTTTGTCTGGCATTTATTTAAGCATATAAAATGGACCTAGCGTGTGACCCAGGAGGTCACCCTTCTGAATCTTCATTCATTCACGTATAAAACGTTACAATTATACCATGTCACTTACAAATTCCTTCATTTCGATGACCCTATCACTCTAATGTGGAATTGTTCCTCAGTTGATATAAAAAATTTTTTTTAAATTTTTAAAAATTTTGTTTAAAGATTTTATTGATTTGACAGAGACAGAGGCAGTGAGAGAGGGAACACAATCAGGGAGGTAGTGGGAGAGGGAGAAGCAGGATTCCCACTAAGCAGGGAGCCTGATGCAGGGCTTGATCCCAGGACTCTGGGACCATAACCAGAGCTGAAAGCATTTGCTTAATGACTGAGCCACACAGTGCCCCAAAACATTTAATTTTTATTAAAGTTTTTTTAAAATAAGTTTCATAAACATGCATTTGATGTTTAAAATCTGTCAGCCTATCAAAGACCGTGACTGTTTGGAGACTAATAATTTTCTAAGTAAATGTTGTAACTTAAGATAAAGGAGTGTGAAAAGGAGTACAGGAAATCTCATTTAGAATGGAGTCGAAAATGCTCGAAGGGGGCACTGTCACTGGCATGCCATTGGTTGCGGCTGCATAACCGGCAGGAAGAAGAAAGGTAAGAATTATCTTGACAAGGGTGGACAATTTTCACATAGCAATTTCATTTCCTGCTTTTAAGAAAAAGAAAGAATATCTCTAAGTGCCCCAGCAACAACCCAATAACCATACTTACAGCCAATGAGAAAACACCACGAACCCGAACTCTTGTTTCTCTCCAATGAACTTTTGTTTAAAACAACCCACCTCAGTTTCCTCCTAAAACCTAATAAAGACTGACCTTCTTTTTGTCTCTTCAGAGTTGCCTATGGTTTACCATAGTTGTCTTGTCCTGAATTGTAATTCTCTTGCTATTCCCAAATAACTCATTTTGTTAGAAAAGTAACTGGTTATTTTATTTTTAAGGTTGACAGTAGGAAATATTTGTGCTTTTTTGCATTGTGTCAATGCAGTGATTTTCCTAAAAATTAAGAGCAGATGGATATTTAGACATCAAAAAGAGCTGCTTGAAATACTGAACACTGTATTATTAAAACTCACCAACTGACATTTGCTGACAAGAGAAATGATCATAAAACATAACCATTTATTTCATCAGAGAAAGTTATGTCTGCCCAAGATCTGAAGCCCAACATCCATAAAATGGTTTCATACAACTGACATCCTACTCGAAACAGCTGTCCGCAAGGAAAATAAATGGGATTTAATCTGCCATAAAATGAATTGCACAATTTATTTTTCTTGAGGAAGTCATGCCTTTGTGACATCGGCGAGCTGTAACAGTTTTGCTTTGAAAAGAAGCATCTCTTTCTATGCCAACCCCAGATTAATTCAACCATGTGGAGTTTTCCTCCAGAAAAAGCAGATCGGCTTATCCAGAACCTGGTGATGGGAGTTGCCATCCTCTACCATCAAAAGCACTGATTTCAAACACGAGCCCTACATAATCGTTCAATCGGAGATAGATAAGTTTTAAGATGTTTAATTATTAAGGATGAAATATGTAAAAATTGTCTCTCAGCCACTTAATGTCCTACAAAAAACTGAATTTATGCTTCAAAATAATATTTACTGCAAGAGAACAAAATGATAGTTAGAAAATGACAGGTAGCTGAGCCTTATCACCTTTAAAAAAAAAAAATCTTAAAAAACCTTAAGAGAGACTCATCGAGCAAATATAAGTACTCATTGTCCCTCCACCCCCCTCAACTGACTAACTACTCTATAGGGGTATTTTAAAAGACATCCCACAACAGAGGTATGGTATGGTATGGTATATCCATAGTTTTAATTTGTTTAGCCCATTCATTTAAGTACACAAAATATTTTTAACAACAAAAGGAAAGAAAGCAATAACAAAATTTTCAGGTGTGAAATTTTTTCTAATATTATATGTGATCTCTATCATATAGTACAACCAGACAATGAAACTTCGGTTATACCTCTTCTTTCTACTATATGTTTTCCAAAATACTTATTTTTGTGTTCAAAATTAGCCTAAAAGTGTTTCATTCCGCTGACTACATTCTCACAAAATATATCCTCACATTCTACAGTGGAACATTTTAAAAATAGTTTTTGTTAAAACTAACTACATAAAATATCTATTTCAATGGAATTTTCTACAAGCATACCTTTGTAAATTAAACACAAATCCTGCTGAAACTGAAATTAATTTAATCAAATTTAGATATGCCATGACTTTCCTTGGAGGACAGAAGAATAGAGACCCCATAAGAATCTTTTGCAGTGCTCCAAAACTACCAGGGCCAGTGTTATAATGGCTAATTCATACAACAATTCATTAAGAATAAGATATGCCTTTAGAGTATGTCAAGGTCCTTTATTTTAGTCGGAAAATAAGCACCTACTTAAAAATAGGCTTCTACGAGAACAAATAGCGGATTCTAGTAGTAATCGTGAGGACTGTAAAAGTGTGTATAACCCTCAGTAACGTTCCTGAAAACTGGAGAGTTTATTCACATTTGCTATACAGAAGAAAAAGGACACCACAAAATATTACTTTAAACATTTAGGCAAAGCTGAAGCTAAACAAGAATATGTAATTCTCATTAGCTTTGTCAGATAAACTGTTTATGTAGACGTGGACATCATGTGAGATTGGATTTTAAATTTAAAAGTAGAGAGATAGGAACCCCAAAAGCGCTTTGCCTTCTGACATAGATTCTATCAAAGCCTATTCTGCCACTATTGGGTAACACTCATATTTTATGAACACAAAAAGATATTTTTGTGAGTTAATTTTGTATTTTGTATCTTCCCAAACTTATGCTTGTAGGTTAGAAGTTCATCTTCCTCTGACCTTGAGAACACATTGCTGTTTGACATTCATATTTATGACCCTAGGATACGGTGCCACTCTGTTTTGACTCCCTTTCAACCACAAACGCTAAACTCACTGGTAAAACGGAACTACCTTATTAAAATTATACACTTCACCATAATGCAACATGATATTTAAATTTATCATCAGAAATCAGAATGGCTTTCTTTCAGTTTGTTAGCAGGTGATGTTAAATTTCTAAACAGAAAAATATACAGTTGTATTTTACAACATTCCTTAGTTCCTGCTCCTTATTAGTATTTAATATTGTATTTTTCTTTTAATGTGCAATTATCCTTACAATTTAAAATATGAATATCAAATCTAAACAATTCCATGATTCATCACAGTGACTCACTCTCAATAAATCTGAGATATAAAAATTGCACTTCTCATAATCTACTGGAATATCTGATGGAATACCAGCCCTAAAACATTTTTGTTGACTGTCATCTCAGAATCTTTATATGCACTTTAGTGTTAGTATTTTATCATATAAAATAGAAATGCACTATCATTTCTATCTATTTTATGACCTTTCACACTGTTATCTTCCAACTTTGAATAGTTGTAAAACATGTGCTAACTGATTTGTCTGCTTAGGAAAACTTTCCTTAATGCACACTTGGAGACAACTTGAGTAAAACAGAACCAAATTCAAGACTCATCATTACCATTTGTGAAGAGGTTTAAAATATTCGCACCATTTTAAAGACACATAAACACTTTCAACCATGCAAAGAATTGGAGATTTTTACAGTGATGTGGATCTTTACAGCAATTGCTTTGCGATTAGTTGATCATATATATTTTTCTATATAAATATTTCTATATATATTATATGTATGTATAATATATATAATATGTATATGTATTATATGTATATATTATATATATATGTGTGTATATATATATATATATATATATTTCTTTTCTACTTCCTGAAGTTGACATGGGAATTATTGAATGATTCCAAAGCAAAATAGATCTAGAAAATGTTAGGAAAAGAAGGAAAATTGGCAAGAGAGGAAATAATGGTAATAACCTGAAATTAAACATAAAATGCTATAAAACGAATTCATCAGAAGGCAGAGCAAATGTCTACAAATTTGTGGAAAATGCCAAAATCTATCAAAGAAATGTAATGATAAATCTAAGACTAATATCTAAAATAATGTGGAAATAATGCTATCGAACTTCCATCCCAAACTTTCCTTAATGATTTATAGACCCAATATCAATTGCACACTAAACAATAAAAACAGAAAAATTTATTTATAATAATATACACAAAAAACAGGACATTTTAAAACTTACACTATTTACAAATTCAAACTTCTCGTATGACTTTGAAATACATGAAAGTTTCTCTGAAGCTTTGATTTGCATTAAAAAGTACACAAGGATCATGTTGACATAACAAAAGTACAAAAGTACAAAAAGTACACAAGGATCATGTTGACATCCATCTGGTTGGGGCCTGAGATTCTGTGTTTCTAATAAGCTTCAACGTGGTGCTGATGTTTCTGGTCTGTGGACCGCACACTGGGACAAAAGGATTTACACTATCCGCAGAAAAGTACCCTAGATTTCTTCGAGGTTGTTGGCTTTGCTAGGTTGGGAGGACAGTTTCTAGTCTCTGATTTTCCCTCTAACTTGTACATGGAGCATAACAGGTCTTTTTGAAACCGAAATACTCAACTCCTACCCTTCTTGACCAGGCACTTTGGAACAAGCAGGGGCAAGAGAGAGTGTGTGCACCCGCTTTGAGTGTGTGTGCACCTGTTTTGCATCTGTTTGAAACTGTTGTAACGTCATACTTGCATTAAGGGAAGGGTGTCAGCAACTCTCCTGTGACTATCCTAATGTGAACTTGGATTCATCTAAGCACACAAAGTTTAGGGAATTGTCAGGTTCAAATATGTCCTATCTCTGAGGTTAAGCCCCAGCTTATTTCACACATTTCGACATTTTCCATGTGGATGCTGTTAAGGTTGCCTGGAATTTGGAGATAAGCCCAGGATTAGTCCTGCTTTAAAGTCATCATGAAGCCTTGTTATAGGCCTCAAGTTAAGTTGTTAAATGTATTTCTGAGAGCTTACTGGAAAAAAAATAATCACATTCACTAACTTTGGTAAGCTTCAGGTAGCAAAAACATAGTGTTGTTATTGAAAACTTACCTGCCGGCTTGTACCTTCATGTTTCTGTAGACAGAGGGCTTCTGATGGGAGGCTAAAACAATATTCTGTTTACCAAGCTTGCTTTAGAAAGAATATCTAAATTGAGAAACTGCTGGAGAGGGCATGCACCTGTGGGTTTTTTTTTTTTCCTTTGTTTTGTTTCATTTTGCTTTTTCTTTATAACTGGGTCAACCCTACTCAAGCAGATTTTTAAAAATCACTTTGTAATATTCAAAATTATTCTATAATTATGAAATACTTTAGCATTTTTTTCTCTATTGCTATGAAAACAACTACTACACAATTTGCCAATTGCTACAGGGCTTACATTTTTTGGGGAACTCTGAATTCCAAGTGATATTAAACTGATGCTATTAAAACAGCTAACATGTTGTCTCTTCTTTTTTTTTCTTTTTTCTTTTTTTGCATATGTAGCTATTCTATTGATCTAGAGGACATAAAATATAAGGCAGTAATATTTAATTTAGTCTTGTCAAAATTTTATTGCCTTTGGCAAAAGGACATTGCAGAATATCCAGAAAAGCTCTAATGCAAAGGTGTTTAGATGAATATTGACCACACCTAAAATTGGAATATATTTCTGAAAATAAAGTGTAACATTTTGGAAATAATTTCCTAAAGGAAGCAAACAAAACAAAACAAGACAAAACTATCTTCCTATACTTTAAATTTTGTCTGACCTACTTAGTTTGATTTTTAGAGAATTGGTGGAAAAGAACCTACATGTTGCAGGCTTACAATTTCTGGGTTGTCCAAAAAAATGTATAAATATACTTTAAAGTATAATAATTTTAACAGCATGAGTAGAGATAATATCAGAGTAAAAAGGAGTAAGAAAACCTTCTCTTAGAGTCTCTGTAAATAAGAGATGTTCTAAGATATCTTCCTTCTCTTATAATGGAGAAAAGAAATTTGAAAAGAATTTTGATAAACACTCATGTAAGGCCCCTCATGTGATATAAGGAGGTAACGCGTTCTTTTTATTCTCCTTTTGATGAACCTCTAGAATGTAATTTTTCTTCCACATCTGTAGTAGTTTACTTGCTTACTTGTAAAATTTGATTTTTTCAATGTCAAAAGGTCTTAATTTTTCTAATGTGTTATGAATCACCACAATTGGTCTTCACATGCCCTCTGACTTCTGTTGGTTCTGGAGAGGATAGATGATAGTAGATGATAGAGAGATAGATAGATATAAGATAGAAATTCTTGTGGAATATATTTGATTAAATTGAGAGGATCCCCACAAAGAAGTATGGAAACCATATATTATAGTAGTAGGGAAATATTTGATGAGTAGAAATCAATAGTTGAGAGCAAATACTCTCCTTTGCAGTGCAACATTCACTCAGCAATCCAAGGCAGCTTTCCATCCTGACCTCTCTTTGAGGAGTTCCTTAGATCACTAAGGACTTATCTCCATTTTGATTAAAAAAAAAAAAAAGAAAAGATTGAGACACAGAATTCATTAACCTGATGTCATGCAGTTAGTAGTTGGTATTGGCATTCTAACTTGTATTCATCATGTTAATGTTCTGTATTTCCCATAATTCAGAAAGCAGGACTGACGCTTCTTAGGTCCACATAACCTCTCATATTCCATCAGATGAGATTTTAAAAATCTGAAACAAAAATCTGGAAGAACAATCTTTCCTATTCCTTGCAACTTTAGAATTATGATATATTCTAAAAGATTTATAAAAGTATTTTTATCACTTATTTCTTCCAAAGTTTATTTTTACACATATCAAGAGGTTAACATAATGAAAAGCAACATTCAAAACTTTTAACCTTTTGAAAGTTTAATGTTCATAAAATAATATATTCAACTTGATAGTTCATAGGAACAGAATCTCTAAAGACTTACCAAAACTTTAAAAATCATTGTTATCCTTAAAAATGTCTAATAGAAAAGTCAAAATCACCATTACTATCCCAAATAATCCTTTTTCTGTTGTCCTACTTCTCTTACACTAATCGCATTGACAGCCTTCTGTCATTTACTTCCCGGGTAACATTATATGCAGAAAGATAGTCCATCAAAGTAGCTACTGTGCAAAAGATGACAGTGATTTGAAGTCAAGACAAATGTGGATGCCACTACTTTCTCCTCTTTAAAGATGTTCACGTGAAAAATGTCTCTGAGAAATATTCAGCAAAAAATGCTCTATAAAACACAATTTTCTGCTACCAAGTGCTTCCTACTATATTATCCCCTGGCCAAAATTCTGTTGTAATGAACAGTTTACCAAGGCAAAGTTAATTATGTAGAAAATGATCCACAAATACACTATCTTATATCCCTTAGTACCAGTCAATCACAAAAGACCTTTTTTTTTAGTGATATTCAGGCCCTGATCTTTATTCCCCCTTCTCATTCTTTTATTTAAAAGCCAAGTTTAAAGTTTTAGCTTTAATGCATTAAAATGCTTTTTTTTAGCCTGAGGTATAATGACTACTTTGAAATATTAGCCTCGATTAGAATAAAAAAGACATCAATGTGCTATTTAAATAAATTTTTAAGTAATAAATTTCAGTTTAAGATACCAGCTTGCACTACTGAGTAGTACTGAGTGCATATCTACCTAAGCAACACAAGGCAAAAACTGCTTTGAAATCAACCTAAATTACCAAGCTGGTAGTTTATTATTTTAATGGAATGATGTTAGATAACCTCATTTTGTCATATAAACTTCAAGACATTAATATTAGGTAAACAGTGAATAATTATTTGAAGTATATCATTAAAGACTGGAACTCTGTTAAAGAAACCTTAAGATTAACACACTCAACAGTTTTGCTTTGACATTATCTTTGGAGACTATGAAGAAGCTGACATTTTTGTTGTATATGAAATTTCCAAAGCTTCAATTAACCCATTTGATTTCAAGATGCATAAAGATAATATGCAATTAAACTCTTTAACTGCCATTCTTTTTTACAGATACACAGTACAGGTTAGCAGAGCTCCGTCATGCAATGAAATATAACGTAGAACACTGTATTCCCAAGTAGATGAACATCATTAGGAAAGGTTTCCTCCTGTCCACTCACATCTGCCCAAAAAGAGAAACTACCTTTCCCACAGAATTAACAATTCTAACATTCAGGCCAGAGATGGTGAGTGAAGTCCTAATCTCAGGAAACTTTCTATAATTTTATTCCCCTGTCTTTTATAAACCATACCATGTTTTTCAGAATAGTAGAAATATTAAGACTTATGTCAAATTATCAAATTTTCTGATACATATTGGACTTTTTAGTTATTGTTCAAATATGATAAAATAGCCAGAATTGCTAAGTAAAAATATTTGTATTACTTACCATTTCTAGTATTTATGAAGCAACACACACGTAGCCTAGAGAATGTGTCATACTGGTAAATAATAAAGCAGATGCCTTTCAGAAACAGAAACAGATTTTATAAATCCATTGGAATATTTCCCCATTCATATGTACTTATAATAACATATTTTGCAGTGTTTGTCCTGAAGCCGAAAGTAGAATTTGAGGCATTTTGCCAACACCTGTCTAATTTACAACAGAAATATAATGCAAATTTCTTACAGTTTCCCAAACACCACCAATACCTTCACATTCAGTTTCTTTTGCATTTGGTCAACATTTTATGAAATCACATCATAGTCAAAACTTCATAATTACTTTTCAGATAGAATCAGAAAAAAAATCACAATAATCTTCTTACTTTTTTTTAAGCCTCTAATGATTATGTAGGTAATAACAGTATCAGAGAAAATATGATTAACTGTATCTTACCTCTATCACTGAAGTCATCTACCAGAATGATTTCTGCTATCAGAGTCTCTGGGGTTCGGTTAATTATACTGTGGATGGTACGCAGGAGTGAAGTCCAACCTTCATTATGAAATGGGATAATGATGCTGGTATTTGGCAGCCTTTCCAGGTACATCTTGTGCTTACAACTAGAGATGATAGAAGAAGAAAAAAGCAATGTCAAATGCAAAACTACAGCATATCTTATACTGCTATTTACTCACTGTTATCAAACATCTGTGAAAAGTAGACTTTGTCTAATACTTTACCAACCAGTGCTTGTACACCGTAATAATCACTCAGTTCATTCATGGAATTCATTAATGATCCCCTTTACATGCACTCTTAATAAAATAATTATCCTTTTTTGTATGAAGGACTCGGATACTACATAAGAAGAGCACTGAAACATGTTCTTGTTGATGTAAACTTTTCCTAACGTTACCTAATAGTGAGGAGAACAAATTTTATGAGTTAAAATTGTTTCCACTTAGCACATGGTTAAGGTTTAAATGGGTTTCCTGGGAAGTTCTGGAAATCCAACTGTAATAATTATGCTTAGTTAATCAGTTTGGGTTGCGGTGTGTTTCAATGGCTGGACAATATTTGAGCTCTACGGGGAAAAAGACGGCTTTACAATGAAATAAATGAAGAGTTAATCTTAAATAAGCATATACTGATACAATCACATAGTAAAGTTACATTAAGATCCAAACACAGACATTATCACATTTCTATTGGAAACTATAACTAGGAATTCCCATGTTGCTTTATTCATTATGAAAAAAAATCTAAGATACCATAAAGAACATAGGCTTTAGCCTTTGGCACAGTTAAAAACAATTTACTATGTGTAATTGTTATTTTTGCATATTTATGCTTTATTTAATTAGTTCTCAAGCCACACAAGGGCAGGAACCTGGTCTCAGATCTCATTTACCTCCTAATTCAGCAAGCTGACCAAGCTTTATTGAGGATGATGAATGCACTTAAGTTTGTGAAATCTCTGAGTTACTTAAAACTAAAATAGAGTAAAATTTCAATCAATTATCAAATTCAATGATTTTCCTAATATAGATAACTTGAAAACAAAAAACAGAGTAGCAATCTAGAATTAGTTTCATAAATGCAGAAACATCTAATACTTTAGCTTTTGTCAAGATACTGGCTACTATATAGTCTAGACGAGGAAACAAACCATAGCATGATGTGAAGTGTGCATAGAGTCTACCAATATATAGAGAAATGCACCAGAATATTTTAAAATTACTTAAAATATTTTCTCAGTCATTTCAATACTTCATTTTACTATGATCTCAGTAGGATATATTAAATATGTGGATCTACAACAAAAGTTGCCTTACAACTTGGGAAAACATGGGGCGCCTGGGTGGCTCAATGGGTTAAAGCCTCTGCCTTTGGCTCAGGTCATGATCCCAGGGTCCTGGGATTGAGTTCCTAATTAGGCTCTCTGCTCAGCAGGGAGCCTGCTTCCTCCTCTCTCTCTGCCTGCCTCTCTGCCTACTTGTGATCTCTGTCTGTCAAATAAATAAGTGAAATCTTAAAAAAAAAAAGAAAGAAAGAAAGAAAGAAAGAAAACAACTTGGGAAGACATGACAATGCAATTAAAGCCAATAAAATTATCTTAGAAAACAAAATTAAATATTTTAAATAATTTGAATCTATATATAAATCTACAAATATAAATATTTCCTTTTTATTTTGTCCATTTATTTTGATTATTTAATCTCATAATTTATTATTTGTAACAATACCTATAAAACAAGAAGATTTTGGTGTTTTTAAATATGATGAAAAGAATTGGAAATAACATCTAAGTCATACCATGAAATGGGCATTAAATGCTAGAAAAAATTCTGAAATTCACTTTAAGATAACACAGAATGGTTAAAAAATAATAGCATATGAAACACATCTGTGAGTGATTTCTAAGGAAATATTATGAGATGGATGTTTTCACATATAATGCACAAGTCTGGAAGAGTGCCCAAGTAATTAAATACACCTCATTATAATCATGTAGAGCCATCCATTCTTCTCAATGGAGCCAAAGGCCCAGATAATTGTGTTTCACTACATCACTATTCAGGATAATTGTACCTATTTGTGCAAATCGTCATACCTAACAGCACAACTGGGAATGCAACTGATTTTCCCAAAAAGCCAAATTATTTTTCAAACATTAAGATGAGACATTGCACATATCACTTGCTTATTAATTAAATAAGCATTGTATTCAGAGCAATACCCTAGAAGCAATCAATAGTGATGTTTAACAGCTCTGTACTAATCTATTCAGAAAATAGGCAGACACCAAAAAATGCAAGACTGATCCTATGCAAATAAGGCTTTCCTTCATAAAAGTGTATTCATTAATTTCTATCTCTGTGAGCTCAAACTTTTAACACACATAAGATATGAAAAGATCTCTTCTACTCATTCATTCACTTACGTTACAATGATTTACTGAGGTTTGATATAAGCCAGAATCCAAAATGGAGAAGAAATATTCAGCAAAACCTAATCCCTGACTTCAAGACATCTACAATATAGTAGGGGATACAGAATAGAGAGTTAGAATTTTAAACTTAAATTTGGAAAGTGCTCAGAAATTCAAGGGAGAGCTGAAGGTGGTCCTCAACATATATTTAGGAATACAGCTGATATGACTTGGTAACTGTCTGGGAGAAGTAGTTTTAGGAGACTCCCATGTTTTGGACAGGGGCAATTGATCTTATGAAATACAGACTTACATAAAGGGCACATCTCAAAGGTAAAAGGCTTGAGGGTGAAGATGAGTTGAACTTTGACCACGTTGAGGTTGAAGTGTCAAATATCCTGTTGAACATGGCAATTACATATATGGTATACACATCTATTTGTCTACGTACGTATGCATTTCTGTATCTATGTGCATGTATATGTTTTTGGTTCGAGAAAAGATCTGCTTTACTGGAGGGACATACGTGTGAGTGACAGGTGATAGCAGATGGGGCCAGTGGACCACCAAGAGTTCCGTAGCATTCACCAGCCCAGTACATGCCAAGAGGATCCTTTATGAATACCTGTAGATCGCCAACCAAGTGCTTTCTCTCATCTCTGAACAAAAGCAGATGAGAAGTTTTGGGGGAAATTAATGCCCTGGAGCACGTTTCAACCAACGAAGGAGGGAAGCTGGAGAACAAACAGTCCTCTGGTGAGGTAACTCTGAGGTGTTTTCTATATTATGTACCTGAGTTTCCCAGCAAGACGGAACCTCAGTTGCCCACAGAGACAAGGTTTTTACAGTTTATCTTTTATTGGCTTTTTTTCCTTTCCTGTCATACTTGCTCATCCAGCCTCCCCAGGTACTTTCTATGATTCCTCCTCAAAATTACTACAGTCAAATTTTTGTCTCAAGGTCTGTTTCTAACGGAATCTGTTCTGAGACATAGGCATATAAGTTATGCTGTACTTGTCAAAAACAGTCTCTTCAATATAAAGTGATAGTCAGAATTACTTAAGAAGTATTATTTTATTGCATTATGAAGCTTTCAGTTTGTTACACCTGGAGATATTTTAAAATAAGTTTTTTAAAATATTTTCACATAAGCCATTTTCATACAATCCATATTTTCATATAAGCCATATAAGCCATTAATTTGTAAGAGAGGTTTTATTTCTTTCAACTTCTTAATTTCTGATAGTCTGTTCAGAACCTTCTCTGTGCCTATGAGATACAGCTATCAAGACTTGATACAGTGTACCTATAAAAATAGCCTTATCCTAATCAGCAGACTGTTTAGTAAATTTCCCTTCTTTACATGAACGTGTATAATTTTTTTTCCTATAAGACCAACATGGAAAACTCTCTATCTTGTGCTGATAATCATTTCTCAAATATTGAAAAATTATACTTTATACATCAGACTATCTAGGTTCACATGAGGGCTTTGCCACTTACACCTGCGTGACAATGGGCAGGTTATTCAACTTCTATAAAACCAATTCTCTCATGTGGGGCAACGCAGGGGCAAAAATATATAAATAAATTAGATTAAATTAAATAATTAAATTAAAAATAAACAACCTTCATAATGTGTCCATGAGAATTAAGTTACATAATCCATGCAAGGAACTTAGTACAACAGCATATCTGATCATAGCAAGGGTTTGATAAATACCGCCATTATTGTTATTGCTCTCATTGCTTTGTAATTGTTATTATTTTACCTGTCAAGTCCTTTATGGAAGGAGGGAGGAAATTAGGGGAGACAGGGTCTGCACGAGGGAAAGTGAGAGACACTTAGGATATGAAGATGAATACATTATAGTTTCTTCCCTTAAGGTTTCACAGACCAGTAGGCAGATATATAAAATGATTTGACTCAAATGAGACAAGTGACATAAAAGACGGCACGCAACAATCAGAGCCCAAAGGAGTATGACTAACTTTGTCTGAAAGAATTAGGGAAATTTTTATAGATGAGTCTGTCTGTTACAAATAGATCAGGGAGCGTCTTTAAAGTGATGCTAAGGAATTTGGATGTTCGCCTGAAGTCAATGTGAAATATTTCACATGTTGTTAGTGATGAGGAAAACAGGATCATGTTTCCATATTCCTCTGGTATGAGGGCAGACAATGGAGACAGCAGACATGAGATAGAAAGATTGGATATTGTAATAGTTTCGGCAAAAGATAATAAGGATGCTGATCTGATTTTTTACTCAAAGGAAAACCAGCCACTTTGTGACAGGGTTTAATCTGATTGAATTATATTTAGTCATTCTAGTACTTAATACGCTCCAGAGAAAAGTGAATTCACTCCCAATCTCAGCCACTGGATTCTAGGAGTTGGGCTCCAGATGACCGCTTCTTACTATTACTAGAAATACTGAAGCCTATCCAGGGTTTTATTAAGAATCTGCAACCTGTGTATTTTAGGCTTAATCTCAAGTTAGGTGGAGAATGGAAGTATGTTAAATATGAAGACAATATGGTAATATGGAAATGTGTTGAAGAAATAAGTAAAAAAAAAAAGTCAAACAATTTATATGTTTATGGTTACAGATGGGTAGCAAATTCACAAAGAGTAAATAGGGACCAATTAAAACATTTGTTACATTAAACTTATAGGAATATGGATGAAAATGCCTGTAATTATTGCATTTCATATTGCTGTGCTATTTAAAATAGGTATTTGCATAAAATTAACTTGGAGTTTAAGAATGTCTTAGAGATGAGCCATTAAGTTAAGTAAGAGATGTTACATAACATCTTTTTGTTAAGTAACAATTTATCTAAATGAATGGCAAAAACACTTCAAATTTTAAATGCACCAGAGACAAAATAGCTTAAATTCTCTAAAAAGTTACTTGAGAGAAATGACAAATCATGAAGATATTTTAAAAAGCTAACAAAATATAATCTATAAATATTTTGCTAAACTATTCCTATTGGTGAAAACAAATGGAAAATTTATCATACTCTTCTGTGTTTTCTCAGAACAAAATACACATTTTCTAATATTGCTTGTTGATATTTCTTAAACCTAGAGATTTAAAAATTATTTTTAGTTTACAGCATTGTTTATTTGAAATATAATGTCATACCTTCTTACTTACATTGATTTGTCTTATAATTAATTACATTAATTTGTCTTCTAATTTCATTGGTTTCACCAAAAAAAAGTTATTATTTCAACAATAGCAACAGGCCAAACAATAAATTTTAATTCAGATATATAAAATAAGTACCAGGCTTGCTAGTGATATATATATATATATATCTCAAGTACAAGATATATATATATATATATATATCACATATATATTTAATTATATTAAATGTATAATACATATTTAAAAGTTATTTTATTATTCATGCAATACGTGTCAACATTTTTACTGTGGGCATTTAGCTGAACTTGCATTTGAGTTCTTAAGACCTTCACATTCTCCTCACCATCACCTAAACATTCTGATGTAGAGAACAAGAGCAAAAGAAAAAAAATAAATTTCCTTACAACTTACAGCCCATTGACAAGTCCTTGAGACAGGCAGAGTGACCTTCCTCTATGAACTCAACTACTGAGATATTAAGCACTTTGTTAATGTCAAAAGTCAATCTTAGCTTAACATTAGCCCAACCTCCAGGATCCTGTAAGTCTCCTTTAATATATAAATATTCCTTTGGAAGCTTCCTTTATCTCTAACTCCAACCCCCCCAAATACATGTTAGCAATCATCCTCCAAGCATAAGGCCTCCCGCTATACATCTGAAAGGTCTCATGACTGAGGTTTTACTAGACAGTAGTAAACAGACCTTTTCCTAAAAACAGTTAGCCCCTCAAAGTCCAGGAAACCTTGTTTCTAAATTCCTTAGAGATTTACAGTATCCCTAACCCCCTCCCCCTCTGTACTTGCAAGTACATAATCAGCTCTCAGGACCCCAGTGTAGCTCTTTCTACCCATGGGTCCTGTCCTGGTGCTTTAATAGAACCACCTTTTTGCACCAAAGATGCTTCAAGAATTCTTTCTTGGCTGTTTGCTCCAGAACCCCAACATTTTCACATGGTATTTCCTCCTACTGCCTAAGGCTAAATATTTAGTTTTGGATACACTATCAAAACACACATTTTAAAAATTCAAATTTTGGGTTGCAAGATTTGAATAAAATGTTTGAGTGAAGATTGTTGCTTATTTCCATCCATAGGTCATTCCATTGGTTCATCTAATGTATAGCTTTATTTTTTGTTTTTATGTTTGTTTTTCTATCTGCTCATATTAAATACATTAGTCAGAATGTTATGTTGTGGTCATAAACAACCCCAATGCCAATGGCTCAAAACAATGAATATTCTTTCTTGCTGCTCTATTTGTTCACTACTGTTTGGCAGGAAAGTGCTCACTGCGGTCGGTGTGACTGGCCAACATTTTTACCATTGTTAATCACTTTGCCAGAGGCAAATGAGAACACTGATGGGTCTCAAGCTGGTAAATAAATGGTCTGTCTCTAAAATGACATACTGTTTTCTGCTTACAACTCATTGGTCAGAATTAGTCACACAGCTCAAGGGCCCAGGAAGTGCAATCCTATAAGGTCCAATCCTATATAACCTGTAAGGTCAGAAATATTTGTCAAATAACACTAATGAACACAGCTATTTTAGTCTTCTGTCTTCTTTCAATTAAAAAAAAGGAAAAATAGAAACAACCTTATATGACTTCATTTAGATTAGATTTAACTAAGTCTCTTTAATTTCTTCATAGACAAAAAAGTTATAATACATAAGGTCCCACATCAATAGAAACATAGCTGCAACCACATTTCAGAAATCACCAAGTTTAGTTCTTTATTTAATTGGGAATTAAAATGCTTAGAGGTTTAGAAAGTTAAACATAAATTATTTTATAGTCAAATTGGGGAAATAGTGTACTGGGTGAAGAAATGGTACAATGATGAGGCACTATTCTTGAACTAAAAAGTTTATAATTTTTGAAAAGTATAACTCATATAGCTAGATAAAACAAAGAATTAGAACCCAATATTCTTCATTTCTGCTTACATAATCTTCTACAAATGTGACTGTCATTCTATTTTTGGCCTTTAAAACATCTCTATATTAATCCAATCAATTTAAATTATGATATTGTAATATCTTTAAATGGGGGTAGTCAGTTACTTTATTACCTCAAACATTTTTGTGAAATGTATAACCTATTCTCTGTAAATATTTTTGGAAATAAACCATTTAATAATATATATGAATAAATGTCTATAACAACAAAAATTAGATAAATTATCTTTTGAATATCTGCCCTCAAAGGGCTTGGACCACTGGACTCTGGACTATTTGGATCTCTAACATTACACCATTAGGAGAATAAAATAAGTAGGCATAATTAAATTGTTATAATCAATGATAGAGAGACAATATTAAAAAGAGCCAAAAAAAAAAAAAAAAGATATAGAAATCCGGAGGAACATAGAACAGAATGTTAGCAAACTTCTTGTTAAAAATAATACAAGATAGTGAAGAAGTGGAGCAACATCTTTTAAGTGCAGAAAAAAAAAATTTAAAGAGAAAAACAGTTTTCCTTTAGTCAATGAAATGTACCTCGAAAACGAAGGTGACATTTTTATATAAATATTGAATGAACTCATTCATCAAAAAACCTGCACAAAAAATAATGTTACATGAAGTCCTTTAGAAAAATTATATAAATGGAAATTTGTAGCTAGACAAAAAAAGAAAAAGTAACAGAAAATGTAATTATGTGGGTAAACAACAAAATGATTATTTTATTTTTGAAATCTAAAAAGATAATTGATTTGCACACAGCAAAAATTACAGCAATGCATTTTGAGATTTATAATAGAAATTGAAGCAAAATGTATAGCAACGGTAGTATAAAGGCCTGAAGGAGAGAAATGGATGCATGCTTTTCTAAGGTTCTTATACTATAAATCAAAACATATAATATTACTTAAAGGTAGACCATAATAAGTTAATATTTTATTCCATCAACCCTAAAGCAACCACTAAAATAATACAGTTAAGGAGTTATATCTACTGTGCCCCCCAAAAAGATTAAATGGAATAATTAAATATGTAGTTAAACTGAAAGAAGCTACCGACAGAAGAACAGGAGAATAAGATTAAATAGTAAAAATAGAAAAGCAATAGAAAAATGATATAGTTGAACCAACCATATCTATAATCACATTGAATGTAAATGGTCTAAATATGCACATAAAAGGGAGAGATCTTCAGAGTTCTGCCTGCTGCCTCAAACAAATGCATTTTTAATATAAAGATGCAATAAGTTTAAAAGAAAATGTACAGAAGATAGAGCATGATAATACTAAGAAAAAAAGCTAAAATAGCTTTATAGTTAGTCAACAAAATAGATTTCAAAGCAAAAAAATGTTACCACAATATAAAAGACATTACATGATAGAGATCAGTTCTCCCAGAGGACATAACAACACGAAATATATGTACCTAATAAAAGAGCATCCAAATATATGAAGCAGAGTTAATAGAACTTCAAAGAAATAGAGATAATTCCACAATTACAGAAAGAAATATACTCTTTAAATTTGTTTTGCTCCTCTTGTTCTGGTTTCTTTTTTTTTCTTTTCTTTTCTTTTTTTTTTAAAGATTTTATTTATTTATTTGACAGAGAGAAATCACAAGAGAGGCAGGCAGAGAGAGAGGAAGGGAAGCAGGCTCTCCACTGAGCGGAGAGCCCGATGTGGGACTCGATCCCAGGACCCTGAGATCATGACCCGAGCTGAAGGCAGAGGCCTAACCCACTGAGCCACCCAGGCGCCCCTCTTGTTCTGGTTTCTTAAGGTAAAATCATGAATTATTGATTTGAGGACTTTTTTTTTTCCTCTTTACAAGCACTGAATGATAGAGGAGTACAATGATTTTTATTCTAAAAATTGTTTTAGATATTCAAAAAAATTTAATATTTATTTTTATTTGTGTTTATTTCACAATATTTTCAAATTTCCCTTAAAACCTCCTTTGTACACATTGATTACTTAAAAACATATTTTTTTTAAAGATTTTATTTATTTATTTGACAGAGAGAGAGATCACAAGTAGGCAGAGAGGCAGGCAGAGAGAGAGGAGGAAGTAGGCTCCCTGCAGAGCAGAGAGCCCGATGCGGGGCTCGATCCCAGGACCCTGAGATCATGACCTGAGCCGAAGGCAGTGGCTTAATCCACTGAGCCACCCAGGTGCCCCTAAAAACATATTTTTGATTTACAAATTTTGGTGCATGCCTTATCTTTCTGTTATGAACTTTAAATTACATTATGGTCAGAGACTATATTTTTTAAGATTTCAGTATTTAAAATTTGTGGTATCTGTGTTTTATGACCCAGGATACAGTCTATTATGATGAATGTTTTATTCATAGTGCAGAAGATATGTACTCTGCCATTGCTAGGTGTTTTCTGTTTATTTGGGTTTTTTTTTTTCCTTAATATTTCACCTTTTCTGCATTCTCTGGGTTGTTTATACATTTTTTTAGTATTCCCTTTCAATGTATCCATTGTGATTTTGATTATATCTTTGCATAATATTTTAGTATTTACTTTAGGGATTACAAAATACATATTTTTCAGTGTATTTATAATACTTTTAATACTTTACCACTTTACACCTAATACAGAAATCTTGTTACTATTACTTATTACTTATTATTATGTAGGGCCCTTTATACTTTCTCTTCTATGCTGCAGTTGTCTTCATATCTATACCCAGAAACCAGAATACTGTCAGCAGGCTTTAATTACAAATGTAAAATATTTTACAGCTTTAGGGATATCCAGATTTTCTGCTTCATTTTGTGACAGTGTCAGTTGGATTTTCGAGAAAATTTTACATTTTGTCCAAATATCAAATGTTTGGCATGATTATATTTATAATGTTCCTTCATTAATATTTAAATATCTAATGGAAATTTAATGATTTCCAGTATTTTATAACTGATAATGGCAATCGGTGGTTTCTCTTTGTTGATTTTCTTTAGAAATGCTGAGGATTTAGAAATATTATTGATCCATTCAAAGTACTAAATTTTGAATTCATTTTTTTCTCTTTTTGACAGTCATTGACTTATTTCCTTTTTATACTTATTTTACCTAGATACTTAATATGAAAATTTTTTCTGGCTTATTTTAAACTTTTAAAGCTATACATTTTCCTATAAAGACTTTTTTATATGTATAACATTAAAACAAGTCTTGGGATGTATTTTCTATATAACTGAATTTGAATTTTTTTTTAAAGATTTTATTTATTTATTTGACAGACAGAGATCACAAGTAGGCAGAGAGGCAGGCAGAGAGAGAGGAGGAAGCAGGCTCCCTGCTGAGCAGAGAGCCTGATGCAGGACTTGATCCCAGGACCCTGGGATCATGACCTGAGCGGAAGGCAGAGGCTTTAACCTACTGACCCACCCAGGCACCCCTGAATTTGAAATTTTTAATAATATTTCTAGTTTAGTAAAAATATTATTTAGTATCTAAATATTTGCATCTTTTCTACATATATTATTTTTGTTGATTTCTAATTTAATTCATGTTTGATCATATAATATAATCAGTATTAACTCAATCCATTAAAATTTATTGAGAGTTTTCTTATATCCTAACATATGGTCTATTAGGGTAAATACTTCATGTGAAATTTTAAGAAAAATTTTATTACATAATTATTGAATGTAGTGTTCAATAAATGTAAATAAATAAAAATTAAGCCAATTTATTGATAATTTTGTTTAAATCTCCTATATCCTATTAAATTTTTAATCCTCTTTAATCAATTACTTAGAGAGAACTGTTAAAACTCCAAAATGTATATTCATTTAAAGCCACTCTTCCAAAAGGTGAAATTTAATCTTAGTATTTAAAAGTAATATGCTGAGAGGACTCAAAATTAAGTGAATTTGTCTTCTTTCATTTAGAGTAATATCAGAAAGGAAAGAAACATGTGATTTCACTTTATATATTCTTAATATTTGTTGATAGATTTGTTCAAGTAACAGAGGCATCAATATTACTCGAGTAACAATATTACTCGCTATACCTTTGCTGATGAAATAAGCTGAAGAACTGAATGGTTGAACGCTTTTAAAGATTCTTTAATTATATTAACATATTTCAGATTAAAATGAGAATATATATACTCTGTTTGAAAGATATGAAACTTGGAACATTTTTTCATTTAATGTTAGATGTATTAAAATGTTATTGCACAGTAATGACTTCAAAAAGCTGACAGAGAATTATATTTTGAGCTTCCTTTGGAGCCCACATTCTCTGTGACTTTGTGCCATTGTTTAATAATCATGGTAATTTCCTGAAATGGTACCAATTCAGATCCAGACAGTTCATCAGGATGTATGTGAAAGGGGAACCAATTCAAAATACTACAATCTGATTTCATTAATACAGGGATGAGATATATATATATGTATATATATATATATATGAAATAAAAAATATATTTTATACCATGTTTTGATAACATTTTTAAGTGCCAGTGTAAGCACAATGACCAGAACCCTAGTAAGTGATTTATTGCCTCAGTCTATCAAAAGCCATTTATAAAATTGCTTTACTGATAGATGACTGTTTCAATAGTTTAATTCCAGGAGATTTGTTTTAAAATGATTCCTAAGCAAGATTATCAAAATACCTAAGTATGCTATAGTTAGTCAACCATATTTATATATACTTTTTTAACTTCTCAAGGGAACCACTCATGCTCAAAAAGGGGAGGACGTTTCTTTATATTCCTTTAGTTTTTTTGTCGTAGGATTTCTTGTGAAACCATTTTAGTTCAGCTAAAGTTTTTCAGCCCCATTCTCAAAAGCTGCAGAATAAAATGTCAAGTTGGCATCTGGCTAGTGACAAGCATACTATAGAGCATATCTATATAAGTCATTTCCAGGCACCAATTTACATAGTAATTGTTTTAATGTCAGCCTATTCCATTTTCAATGGCTGCTCTTAGTCACTGTTTTTCTGTTCTAATCTTGCCATGTCAGTTGGGTTTGATAAAGCAGTGATAACTGGCAATTTATTTTGCCTTTGACAGGCCTGAAAAATTAGTTTGGAATGCCGAGTATATGTAAGTGTGTTTTTTGGTGGGGGTGGGAGATAATCACCACATACGTATG
This sequence comes from Meles meles, assembly GCF_922984935.1. Taxonomy (NCBI): domain Eukaryota; kingdom Metazoa; phylum Chordata; class Mammalia; order Carnivora; family Mustelidae; genus Meles; species Meles meles. The sequence goes on from NC_060067.1 coordinate 159,524,517, forward strand.
TGTACATACATGTATTTGGTCACCTATCACATAGGAAGCTATGTTGTAAGTCAATGTAAGTCAATATTTCATGTGGTAATAGGACTATCACTTTAATGTAATGTGATACTTTACATCTGTACTGAGAAACAAAAGAGTTTTTTGTGTTTCTGCGGCTGTGTGTTCATTGTGGCGTTGTGGCAGAAACACAGTGAACACAGAGGGAAGAGCAAAAGAAGGCAAGAGATAGGCAGGATCAGAATATGGAGGCGGGCGTTGTGTTCTCATCAATTATTTTTCATGCAACAGAAGTCTTTGAAGTATTTTAGATGGGGGATATGATGATCTGCCTTAATTCTTAGAGCTCACTATTGCTCATGCTGCGGAATGTATTGCACAAGGGAAGAGGGAGTGTGTGAGGTCCAATTATGAAGTTATTCTAGGATTCCAATTAAGAAATGATAACGGGGGGCGTCTGGGTGACTCAGTGGGTTAAGCCTCTGCCTTCAGTTCTGGTCGTGGTCTCGGGGTCTTGGGATCGAGCCCCACATCAGGCTCTCTGCTCAGCGGGGAGCCTGCTTCCCCTTCTCTCTCTGCCTGCCTCTCTGCCTCCTTGTGGTCTCTCTCTGTGTCAAAAAAAAAAAAAAAAAAAAACCAGAAATGATAACAGATATAGTTGAGATTAAGTGAAGTGCGTGCATTTGAGACCCGTTTGGCACTACATTTGGAGTACGGAATTAATAGGCCTAGGTAGATGAGATTAGCAAGGAGAGAGTAAATAAAATGAGGAAACTGGGGGCCAGCACTGAGCATCAGTGAGCTTTAATATCTAGCCATCAGATAAAGAGGAACTGTTGGCAAGGGACTGGAAAAGCCTGGGGATAAAAAGCGAGTGTATTTCCATTCCTTGAAACAGAGACAAGAGGGCTTAAAAACGAGAGAAGGGACAAGGTCAAGTGTTGCTGGAAAGTTTCTTGAGATAAAGATTTTAAATATATTGGATTTTGTCAGTGTGGAAATAATTAGTGACTTTGGCAAGAAGAAAATTGATGGCACTGTAATAGTGTCTTTAGTCAAATTAGAACTGCTGAAGAATTGAACAGGAGTTGAGGAAATCAGTATCTATGTAGAAGTTGGGGTTGATAGAGGGAAAAATAGGTAAAAAAGTCATTTTACAAATGTGGAGGTACCAGTGCTTTTATCATGTATGATTAAATTTATTCCAGAATTATAAAATATAAAAAATATTAATAGCTAAATTCTCCACTTCTGCAGGAAAAAAACCAAACATGTCAAAACTAACAAGCACTTACCACTACACACCAGTTACAAAACCCTAGAGATTAGTACATATTACATTGACTCAGATAATAAGGTCTACCAGAGGAATTCATCACTTCATTTGGTATTAATAAAGAAGTGAGGGCGCCTGGGTGGCTCAGTGGGTTAGGCCACTGCCTTCAGCTCGGGTCATGATCTCAGGGTCCTGGGATCGAGTCCCACATCGGGCTCTCTGCTCAGCGGAGAGCCTGCTTCCCTTCCTATCTCTCTGCCTGCCTCTCTTGTGATTTCTCTCTGTCAAATAAATGAATCTTAAAAAAAAAAAAAAAAAAAAAAAAAAGAAGTGAAATAAAATTATTTGACTTGGAGAAAATGGAGAATGTTTTATTCTTTTAAATAGATTTATTGAGATATAATTTACATACCATACAGATAATTTGTTGTATCATTTAGGGTGCACGATTCAATAGTTTTTAGTGTCTTCGTAGACTGTACAACCAATCTAAAATTGCATAAACAATTTTAGAATATATTTATCAGTTCAGAAAGAAATCTCAGCCCTTTCCTCTTATCTCCTCATAGCCCTAAACTACTACCATTTATTTTGTTTTCCACAGATTTTCCTGTGTCTTTACATTCACATGAAGAGAATCATATATAGTATGTGAAATTTTGGGTCTGGTTTTCATTGAGCATAATGTCTTCAAAGTTAATCCAAGATGTAGCACTTATAATTATTTTATTCCTTTTTATGACTGAATAATCTTTCATTGTATGGATATACCACAGTTTGTTTACACATTCATCCATCAGTGAACATTTGTGGGTTTTTTTTTCTATGATGATGAATCATCATCATAGAATGATGAATAAGGTTGCTATAAGCATTCATATACAATTTTTGTGGCAACATACATTTTCAATTCTCTTGAGTGTGTATATAGACAGGGAATTTCTGGGTCATATGTAATTCTGTATTTAATTGTTTGAGGAACTGCCAAACTACTTTTCAAAGCATTGATGCCATTCTGCATTCCCACCAGCAGTACATAAGTATTCCAATTTCTCCACATCCTTGACAACATTTATTATTGTCATCATACTGTGTGAAGTAGAATCTCATTGTGTTTTGTTTTGTTTTAATATTTATTTATTTGACAGAGAGAGAGATCACAAGTAGGCAGAGAGGCATGCAGAGGGGGAAGGGGAAGCAGGCTCCCTTTCTGAGCATAGAGCCTAATGCGGGGCTCGATCCCAGGACCGTGAGATCATGACCTGAGCCGGGGGCAGAGGCTTAACCCACTGAGCCACCCAGGCACCCCTCATAGTGGTTTTGACTTTTATTTCTAATGACTAGATGTTGAGCATCCTTTCATGAATTTGAGTATTCAGATGATCTGCCCATATTTTAACTGGATTATTTGTTTTGTTTTGTTTACTATTGAATTATAAGAACTCTTTATGTATTTTTAGATACAAGTCCTATATCAGGTATATAATTGGCAAATATTTTCTCTAATTCTGTGGTTTGTCATTTTGCCTTCCTGATGGTATACTTTGAAGCATAAGAATTTTTCATTTTGATGAAGCCAAATTTATCTATTTTTTTCTTGTGTTGCTTATACTTTGGCATTATACCTAAGAAATATTTCTCAAATCAAAGGTTGTGAAGATTTATTTACACATTTTCTTCTTGTAGCACTTATACTGAGGTCTTGGATACACTTTGTGCTGATTTTTCCGTTGTCTGAGGTAGGGGTTTAACATCATTTTTTTGCACGTGGTTCTCTAGTTTTCTGAGTATCATTATTTAAAAATATAATTTTTCGGGGCTCCTGGGTGGCTCAGTGGTTTAAGTCTCTGCCTTTGACTCAGGTCATGATCTCAGGGTCCTGGGATCGAGCCCCGCATCGGGCTCTCTGCTCAGTGGGGAGCCTGTTTCTCCTTCTCTCTCTGCCTGCCTCTCTGCCTACTTGTGACCTCTCTCTCTGTCAAATAAATAAATAAAATATTTAAAAAAAATATATATATATATAATTTTTCCACATTGATTGGTGTTGGCAATTTTGTAAAAAAACTCAATTAATCATGGATGTACAGAATTATTTCTGGACTCTCAATTATATTCTATTGATTCAAGTATTTATTCATATACCAACACCACACTATCTTGATTACTGTTGCTTTAAAATAATTTGAAATCAGGAAGTGTATGTCGTCTTATCTGATTGCTGTTCTTCAGGATCGTTTTGGCTATTCTGGTCCCTTGCAATCCCATATGAATTTTTGAATCAACTCATCAGTTTCTTCAAGGAAGTCAGCTGGCTGATAGGGAATTTTTTTAAATCAGTATGGAGTGTTTTGCCATCTTAATATTAAATCTGATCTATAAACATGAGTTGTTTTTTCCATTTCTGGAATTTGTTTCAAAAATGTTCTGTAGTTTTCAAAGTATGAAGTTTGTTGTCACTTTTGTTCAGTTTATTCCTAAGCACTTCATTCAGATTTAATGGTGAATGGAATTGTTTTCTTCATTTTCAGATTATTTACTGCAAGTGTATAAAAATAAAGTGATTTCTGTATAATTCTCTTGTACCTTGCCACCATACTGAACTTGATTATTAGCTCTACTAAGGATTTTATTTTGTTTTGTTTTGTTTGTGCTTTTGGTGGGGGAGCTGTTTGTGTGTGTGTATGTGTGTGTGGATTTCTCAGGATTTTCCATAGAGAAGATGTCATCTGTCAATAAAGACAATATTCTTTCTTTCCAATTTAGATGTCTTTTACTTACTTTTGTTGCCTAATTGCCTGAGCTAGAATATAAAGTGCAGTGTTGAATAGAGTCATGAGAGTAGACATTCCTTCTACCCCATGATCTTATGAAGAAATGCATCCAGTTTTCCACCAATAAATATATTAGCTTTTAAAACTGGCATATTTTAAGAGCACTTGGGTGTCAAACTCTTGGTTTCAGATCAGGTCTTGATCTCACGACTTGTGAGATCAAGCCCATGTCGAGCCCCATGTCGAACCCCATGTCAGGCTACAGGCTCAGTGAGAGAATGCTTGGAAAATCCCCCCCCCACCCCTTCCCCAACTCATGGGCTCGCTCTCTCTCTCTCTAAAATAAATAAATAAATCTTTTTAAAAATGTCAGACTTTCTCACCTTTTTAATAAATAAGCTAAAATATTAATCTCTACCCCTCATTTCAATAAAACGTGAGTAGGAGTAAAATGAAGAAGGAACAAATTTAGGATTGCTTTGGTGGATTAATATTACAGAATAATATGCATCACTATATCAATTCCCATTTTCTTCTCATTAAGGAATTAAAGTTGGAATACTTTTTTCAGACTTATGCTTTCAGTTTTATGTATTTGATGCTTGTCATGTTATAAGGTTACAAAATATATACTTTAAAATTAATTAGACATGACTTTTAAGCAGCTGTAATTTTTTTTAGAAGGTACTTTTGGTTTTATTTTTGATGTTGTGGGTGCACAGTATAGCTTTCAAATTACCAGTCTTTTAGACCCCAGTGCTCTTGTGCTCATCCTCATTCTAACTTTCAAAGAATCTGCTTCATGATCTGCCATTTACTCCAAAAGCTAAATGTCTCACAGCTCTTGAACTGTTACCTGTTTGAGGAGGATTTTCACTTCAATGGGACATACCTTCTTATTATAGTGATGAAAACTCTTCCATATCTTTCAGGATTTAGTCAATAAATGAGATGTGTGTGTAAATTTTTGTTTTTATTATTTTATCATGGCTTTTAAAACAATGATCCCTAGGAATATATAAATATACTAAAGTTTATACTAGTTTGCAAAAACTGGCTCACAAAAAAATACTGAAAGATACTCATTTGAATTATAGTTGTGAAAGATTATTTTCTATCTCCTATTCCTGATCATTCCTCCCCCAATTTGATGCTTGTGATTTAGGCTTTTTTTTTTCTTTCTTTTTTTCAGCCATATTTAGACATACCCTAGGCTGGAACCACATTTGATTCAAAAGATACATTTCCCATCTCCCTCTGTGAAGTATTCATACCTGATTAGAGTGGATGAATAGTCATTTTAGCTTAATTTCAGAATTCATTTGTAAATTTGTTGAAAGAAGACACTTCATCAACTTCACAAGAATCATAATAAAAACATGAAAGAATGCCAGTGCCTCCCACATTTTATGTAACTTTCAAAATTGAGAAATACAAAAAAATTATCCTTGAACATTTTTGGATGATTAAACTCAAACATTTCTGTGAATGATTTCTAGCATTCAATAGACTAGAGTCAAAACAGTTAAGTAACATTTCTCTAATTCATATAAAGTTAAAATATTCTAAGCATATTCATTAAATCATAGTTTAAAAAATTAGACACATATGATTATTTTTCCTCAAATAAACTCAGAATTGACTTACAAAATTTAATTGTTTTTACGATTTAAATTTTAGAATTATAGTTCACTTGATCTCCACGTATTTTTTATCTTCATGATATAACTGGAGAAGAAGGAAGGAAAGCAGGAGGCTTATCATCAGAAAGAAAAGAAATAACTGAATATGGGATGCTGCAACTGATTTGGTAAACCTGGTTTTAATTTTAATAGTCTTAATACGTGGTGAGATACATAAGGAAAGTTAGCATCTACATTTGACAAAGTGGGTAAATAGAAATTAAAAATGACACATTGACTTGTTCAGCACCACAGCGCAAGTCATGAAAGTAAACCTCTTTAGAATTATTACTCAACATAATTTCCAGAAGGCAGGAATGCTTAGACTATAAGTCACTAAAAATTAAAAAAAAAAAAAATTTAAAAAGTCACTCAGAAGTTTGTAATGTTGAGAAATTGTGTTTTATCATCATATACAAAGAAGATATTAGGTACTATTTATCTAGGGAGGAGACTCCTCTCCTCTTGATAGATGTTCTCATGTAGAGGGAGCCATTAAATTACTACTGCTTTCTAGGAGAAAGGAAGACACACATCTGATAAATTTGTGTTACTGAGCTTATCATGCTTGGCTCAGCCCCTCTTTCATTTTTCTGCTTTGAAACTTGCTTGCCTGTAGAGGTCAGATGTCTAACTCTGCCCTCCATGCCTAATGTTATACAAATGTCCTTGCATGTTCAGTCATGCCTATGACTTGAAGGGTGAATGTGCCTCATTCTAGAGTTCACACTCAGCCCACAACTACATCGTGGCCACTGATAGAATCCTATCAATAATAAAAATAATATTTTAATTCTCAACCATTTCTGGGACCATCTCTCATTTGGTTATGAAATTGTACAGAGAGCAGGGTTGTGATATACCTGCATTGCTACTGAAAGGGCTCATATAATCAAGAGGTTGTAAAAATTCTTATAAATTTTCCCAAGAGTTGAGATATCACAGAATTTTTTTCTCAGTGTTCAATATCTAATTTATTGTCAAAGTCATGCAGCTATCTAGGGAATACAAGTGAAATATAAAGGAAAAGTTAAATTAAAAGGAAAAGCCATGATTCAGAGTAGAACTTTCTTAATACAAAAATATCCCAGCTACTCAGCCATCTTATCCATGCATCTTGATGAGTCTGTATGCACATGACTTTGTATCTGTATAAACATGTCTTCTTTTCTAACAGCAAAAAATGAACCCCAAGTCAGGATGCATTTACCTGAATCCTCTGCAAAGCCTACCTCAGCTCTCCTTTTATACATGTACGTACGCATCCTAGTCTCATAAATTTCTTCTCTTTCTAGATGTAATTTCATCTTGCACACATTCATTATACCACATTTGGGGGAGTATTTCTGGTAACTAGTTATAAGTTTATTTATGTCTAGGGAGTTACACTTGCTCAAATATTCTCCACTCTTATCTGATTAACAATATATCCATACATAAGTTTATCAGTCTCTTTTCTGTGCAAGCCATCCATCCTTCCATGGTTTTTTACTTCCCTATTTTATATGTATTTTGTATTCTAAATATATGCTTCATATTTCCCATCTTGAACTGAAAGTCAAAATAAACGTTCACAGCATACAAAGATGTGGAATCCCAGAGGAGTGACAGAATACAAAGAAAATGCATAATCAATATACAGCTGAGGGGAAACTGAAATGTAGTAAAATGAAGCCATACCAACAAGATAGCTACTGACTGAACATTTGTTCATGCAAAAACTCACCCTGAAAAATTCTTATCTCAGCATTGCATTAAATAAAATACAAAAATAATGTGTTTTAAAGACATATCTCAGGTTGAGTCCCAGTACTATGACTATAGACATAATTAAGCAGTAACTCAAGAAGGGAGTATTTAAAATGCACAGATAGGTCCTCAAAAAGTACAAAAGTCAACCAAAAGGGAAGGGATGTGGATCTGGAAGAAGGGGTAGAAAATTTGACAATACCAAAGCATAGATAGGAAACGAACAAAAAAAAAAACAAACAAAAACCCCACTAAAATGTAATTCACAAGATAGGGAGATGCTAAAATTATGTAAGAAATTTAAAAACATAATGTAAGAACACATGTAAGAACATTTGTAATGTAAAGCAAATCTAATAAATTTAAAAACATAAATGAGAACCTTAGCATTTATTATTAGGATATGAGTAAGAATGATTAAATTATTGGATACATGCCAACTGACTTTCTGTTGGAGTTAATGTAGAGCATGAACTCAGCCATAATACCTGGCTTGCTACAATGTAACACAGAGGCTGCTGGGGGCCAAGGAAGGTTTCAGAGAAGTGCCTGGGCCTTTGGAATGCCCAGCCTGCGAGAGCACTCTGCTGTTGGAATGCTGCAGGGAGTTGCCTTCCTGAAGCTTTCTGAGCGCAAACAGCCACCCTGGGATCTAAGAGGTATGCATTGCCCGCCACCCCACCCCCACCCCACCTGGTCGCTGTTTAGCAGAACTCCTAGAACACAGAGATCAGCATATTTTATCTTTCTGGTAAACAGAGCCACTCAGTTTCCGCAAGGCACTTTGTCACACATCAGTGCTTGAAAAACAGTGATAAGGATTTGTGATTATCTTGAAAGACCAATAAAAGCATGAGCAAAGAAGAGCCAAGGGTCTTCCTCTCTGAGTGTTGACCCCTTTGCCTCTCTCTCTTTCAGAAGTAATCTTTTATGCATCCATACAGGGATTGCTGGCCATTCTTGGCAAATTTCCTGTATACATGGCTCCCCACTTACTGAGAATCTATTACTGACTCAATAAAGTAATACAGCCAAAGGAAAGCAGTTCATTTTTATGCTAGTGGACAAGAAAGGATCAGGAGAGGTAAAATAAGAATGTGTTCTGGATTGGGACTTCTGAAATAACTCATGTTCTGAAAATTCTTCACTGTGAGCGAGAATGTACGTACACTAAGCATGTTAAACACTAGAACCATGATTTATTTTTAATTTATTAAATGAAGAATATGAATGAGTAGAGAAAGCAGTTGTGTATACAGAGAGAGTGATCAGTGGAGTAAGAACTAAAAATCTGTGTTTTGTAATAAAGACCGAGTTAAGCAAAATTGTAAGATACGATTTCCTAATATTTTCCATTACAAAATCCCAGAGCAAAGAAAAATAAATTCTTCTTTTCTGGCACTTTGAGCCTGTAATTTGAATTGGCTGACTGCAGATGCAAAGTTTCTTAGAACTGTTAGTTTGACTGCAAAAGTCACTCAAATTTTGTATTCTCTTCCACAAATTCTGCCAATATAAACAAGCTCTGGTCAATTACCTGCAGCCTAGTTAAATGCATTATTACTGGCTGGAGTTTTTGTCCGTTTGCTTTCATAATTTCAAGAACCATTTACACAGAGCTACATGCTTTTGTGATTATCTGTGCCCGCATTTTGAGAAGTACAAATGAGGTCAATTGCATTAGACTTTAAACAGCAGGATCCCTGGAAGATTTCTTTGTTTTAGGCTCTCCATTTCCTACAGGTGGGACATTGACAAAATGAGGCCTGCCTTGCATCTCTCTTCCTGCATCTCTGAGAGTCAGATACTAGACTAACCAGGGTAAACTCTCACTCCTAGCAGTCCTGCACTTAATCTTTTGCAGTCATCCACCTCCAACCTTCTAAAAAGGTTTTGTTTTTTTTTTTTTAATATTTTATTTATTTGACAGAGAAATCACAACTAGGCAGAGAAGCAGGCAGAGAGAGGAGGAAGCAGGCTCCCTGCAGAGCAGAGAGCCCGATGCGGGACTCGATCCCAGAACCCTGGGATCATGACCTGAGCTGAAGGCAGAGGCTTTAACCCACTGAGCCACCCAGGCGCCCCTAAAAAGGTTTTTTTGGTTGGTTTTTTTTGTGGTTTTTTTTTTTTTGCCCCCTAAGGATGCCTGAGTGGCTTGGTCTATTAGGCATCTGCCTATGGCTCAGGTCATGATCCTGGGGTCCTGGGATAGAACTTTGCCTTGGGCTCCCTGCTCAGCTGGGAGTTTGCTTCTCCCTCTCCTTGCTCCTCCCCTAGCTTGTGCTCTTTCTCAAATAAATATATAAAATCTTAAATTTTTTTTTCTATTTTGGTGTCATTTTACTAGGTGAGTGTCCCACTAGATATCCAGCCTCAGTAAATAAGTAAAATACGGTTTGTGACCATATTTTTATCTCCCCTAAGATTTCAAATAATGCCCTCTGATACTGTAAACTCAATAACTCTAATAAAAGTTTCAAAATATTTTCCTCTCCATTTTCCATTTTCTTTTCCATTTTTGTCTAAGAATATCTTTTCTCAAAAGGTGGTAGTTATGCTAAAAATACACTGTGAGAAGAATGGGAATATCAGCCTTCTTTTGACTTCAGTGATTTTCTGCACTGTTTCCATCTGCAATTCTTTCCAGTTGAATACACATTAAAAGATTGGAAGTGTGTGGATGGGGGAGGAGATGGATGGAAATTATTCTCTGAGCACATTTATTATGCCAACAATGCAATTTAATGCATCTTTGATGGTGTGCAATTAGGTATTAAAATTTCTCATAACTAGAAATGTTCTCGGTCAGTGGGAATTACTGTAGATAATTTCAGGTAACCTGGGAATAATTTGGCTAGCTAGAAGGCCTAGACCAATATATAAAGCATTCAGTTTAGGGAAAAATTGATTTGTTCTTCACATTAATCCTCTGCTTAACTATATTGGGAAATGCAAATTCATATAAACCCTGAGAAGGAAACCAGTAATTCTTTTATATTTTAAAATAAATTTATAAAGACACAATATGGCAACTAAAAACTGATCCCCCAAACCATACTCTACTGATTTTTTTGGAAACGGTTAATTATTTTTGCACAAAATTAAGAGTTTTATTGTACATTACTGGTTTGATTTAGATTCCTACCTCTATTTTCATTATCGCCCCTTTTTAAAAAGATTTATTTATTTATTAGAGATAGCGGGGGGGGGTGGAGCAGAGGGAGAAGGAGAAAGAGAATCTCAAGTAGACTCCCTATTGAATACAGAGCCCAACATGGGGCTAGATCCCAGGACCCCAAGATTGTAAGTATTGAATCTGAATTGAAATCCAGAGTCGGAACTTCAACCAGTTGAGGCACCCAGGAGCCCTGCCTTTGTTTTATTTTCTCTGATTTTCTTTCTCTCACACCATGCTTCCAAAGGGAGACTGAGGTGAAGGCAGGGGTAAACATATTAATATAGTTGGATAGCTTTATCAAATATGTAAGGCAATTTCACAGACTCCAAATTCTGATCACATTGTTTGTTATTGGCATGCTTTTGGCATTGTATATGGTAACAAGAAAACCATAACAGACTAGAAAAAAAGGACAGTAAGCAATGTTAGGAGTAGACAGGGGTGGGATTTCAGGAAACTATTTATGATATCATTCTTGCTTCCTTTTGCACCATAATGTTTAGCTATGGGTTAGTAAAAACTGAACTCACTGTTAATTGATAAGCTACAAACAGTTCATAAAGTGACATGAAATTGAGCAGCCAACCATAACCTTTGGATTACAGATGCATTTATTGTAGGCATTTTTTATGCAAGATGTAGCAACAATGGTACTGAATATGGCTGGAGTGAAAATGAAGTAGTACATCTGTGGATAGTTCTGACAATGCTGATCACCGGAAAAAAAATGTTTGCTTTATCACCTACATGATCAAAGGTAAAAATATGGATAATATCTTAAAACACTTTATTTTAAATGGAGATAATACAGGCAACTCAATGAAAATGTGAATTTTTAGAAAGTTGCTAATTACTCTCTTCTAACTTTAAAAATTACTTCAATTTATATTTAAATATTTAAGATTATGATATACAAATGTATTTTTGTAAAATTATTATGGCAAAATTTATAGTTACATGTCTCACTGTGATACACATTAAACATAATTTAAAAAAAAACAAAAATAAAAGAAAACCATACTGCATATGGGGCTTGCTGATACTCACTTAGCGTGGCGAATATCTGGCAGGGAACGCTCTAGAGCAATATTGTTGCTGACAAAAATATTGAACCCGTTTTCCCTGTAAGCTGAGTCATCATGGTCCTCTTCAGTGAGGGGGTAAGGTTTTCCATGCTCACCTTTCCCTAGTAAGAGAAAACAAAATGAGATTATCCTCTCTACAAAAACCATTTAATCTTCTAGAACAGATAATAAAAATGAAACTGTGTATTTCTCTAGTTACCTGTTACTATGCTCTATGGAAAGCCTTTTATTATAACATACTATTTTATTTAGGAAAAAGAGATATGATCATGATAAAAAGCAAACAACACAGAAGTAGAAAATATAATCATCTTCTGGAAAGAACCACTGTGAAGATTTTAAGTGTATGTTTTGTAACATTTGTATGCAGTTTGCGATATATACATTGCCTTATAATTTGATTTTATCTAACTTAATTATATAAAAAAGCCATATTTTCATTTACTTCCAATGGTTGATATTAGTTCATTGTATCCCAATTTACACCATTCCACAAAAGATATACTTGCACATTATTTCTAATTCTTCCTATTAAAAATAATGTTGAAATGAACATCTTTGTTTATATATTACTAGTTATGTATTTTTGGAAGGGGAAGGATAATTCCTACAAATAGAATCTTGAATATCTGTAGAGTAGCTTATGATAGTTTTCACACATCTTCAGAAGCATTGGATAATATTTTGACATTTACTGGTGAAATATATATTATTCATACTTTACTTTCTCTCAATTACTTATAAATTAATAACTTCATATATGGAGTTTTTTAAAATTTTCTTTTATTTATTTATTTTTAAAGGTTTTATTTATTTATTTGAGAGAAAGAGTGAACTAAAAAGAGAGAGAAAGAGAAAGAGGAGAGCATGAATAGGGGCAGGGGGAGAGGAAGAAGCACACCCCCTGCTGAGCAGGGAGCCTCACGTGGGGCTCAATCCCAGGACCCTGGAATCATGACCTGAACCGAAGGCAGGCGCTTAACCACGTGTAAAACAATTTTTATATTGTGTTTATTAAAGCTTTGTTAATTACGTAAATTTTAAACATTTTCTAAGTTTACTTTATTTAAATCTGCTTTAAGACTTCTGGTTTCCAATTCTGAATGCAAGAAGTTTGGAAGTTACCACTCCATCCTAAAAACAAGTACCAAGATGAACAGACTAAAAAATCAACAACTCTTCTTATCCCACAGGAAGAAAGGACATAGGGCAAACTGATGTCCCCAAAACAGAAACAAACAGGTGAATATAGGGAATTGAAGCTTACCAGGGCAGGCACTCAGAAGTGCAAACCTCTTAGAAATCAGTGCCTAGATAGGAAATCTTAAAAGTAATTGACAAATTGCTGGAGCCTTAGTGAAGTCTGACAGTTAAAAGCTCCAGGGCTGGGGTACTACCAGAGCCCAACTAACCTGAGGGAAGGGAAATACCCAACTCCAGCCTACTCTAACCATCTTGTCCTACCAAAGAGGAGTCACACTCCAGAGGCAGAAACTCAATAAAGACTGAGACCTAATAATAAGACTATTGAACACCTCCTCTCCCCCCCATACCTCATCATCACATTATAAACAGCCTATTTACAATAATTTCTTTACCTAATACATTATATCCATCTACCAGGAAAAAAAAATTACAAGACATAGCAAAAGGCAAAAAAACACAAATTGAAGAGAGAAGGAACATCAGAACCAGCCATGGCTGAGATGTTAGAGTTAATCAGCCAGGGAATTTAAAGCAAATATGATTCATATGCTAAGGATTCATATACTAAGGTTGAAGTATATAGTGTACAACAACAGATGGACAATGTAAATAGAGAGATGGAAATTCTATGAAAAATAAAAAAGAAGTGCTAGTGATAAAAAAACAGAAATGAAGAACGCCTTTGATGGGCTTATTAGTAGACTGGGCACACTTGAGAAAAGAATCTCTGAGCTTGAGAATATATTAATATCTTCCTCTAAAACAAAAAGGCAGGGGCACCTGGGTGGCTCAGTGGGTTAAGCCTCTGCCTTCAGCTCGGGTCATGTTCTCAGGGTCCTGGGATCGAGCCCCACATCCAGCTCTCTGCTCAGCAGGGAGCTGCTTCCCCCTCTCCCTCTGCCTGCCTCTCCCTCTGCCTGCTTGTGATCTCTCTTTCTGTCAAATAAATAAATAAAATCTTTAAAAAAATAAAAATAAATAAATAAAAAAAAAAGGGAGGGCGCCTGGGTGGCTCAGTGGATTAAGCCGCTGCCTTCGGCTCAGGTCATGATCTCAGGGTCCTGGGATCAAGCCCCGCATCGGGCTCTCTGCTCCACAGGGAGCCTGCTTCCTCTTCTCTCTCTGCCTGCCTCTCTGCCTACTTATGATCTCTCTCTGTCAAATAAATAAATAAAAAATCTTTAAAAAAAAAAAAAAAAAAAAAGGGAAACAGAAGAATGACTGAAAAAACTGAACAGAATATCCAAGGATTGCAGAACAACTTTAAGATGTATAAAACAAATACATAATGGAAATAACAGAAGGGGAAGAAAAAGAGAAAGGAATAGAAGATATATAGGAAACAACAATGATTGAGACTTTCCCCAAATTAATGTCAGAGAGAAAACCCACAGATCCAAGAAGATTAGAGAACACCAGGACAGGACAAATGCCAAAACAAAACAAAACAAAAACAAAACAAAACAAAATTACAAACTAACCCTAGGCATATCATTTTCAAATTATAAAAAATAAAAGCTAAAGACAAAATCTTAAAAGAAACCAGTGGGAAAAAAAACATATACTATACAGGAACAAAAACAAGAACTACATCTAACTTCACTTCTGAAACCGTGTAAGCAAGAAGAGAGTGAAATGAAATATTTAGAATTGAAAGAAAAAAAAGATCAATTTAGAATTCTGCATGCTGTGGGATTGTCCTTCAAAAGTAAAGGAGAAATAAAGACTTTCTCAAGCAGAAATTGAAGAATTTGTTGCCACAGGTAGATTTATATTGTAATATATGTTTTAAAAAATCTCTTCGGAGAGAAGAAAAGGGATACAGATGAAAAATTTAGATCTACATAAAGAAAAGAAAAACATCATGGAGGAATAAGGGAAGATAAAATAAAAAATAAAAACTTTTTACTTTTTCTTAATCTTAATTGATATAACATAGCAGTTTGTTCAAAATAGAGTACCAACAATGGATTACGTTATATAGAGGTATATATATACATACATAAATATATATATACACATATATATATCATATGAACTTATATACTAAGAGAGAAAAATGGAATCCTGTAAAATACTCAATTAAAAACTGCAAAAGACAGAAAAAAAGTGGAAGACAAAAATGGAACAAGGAATAAGAACAGCAAATAGAAAACAGTAATGAATATGTAGATATTAATCAAAATGTATAAATAATCATTTATTTATATCAGTGGTCTAAAGGCACCAATTAAAAGACAGAAATTGTCAGAGTGGATCAAAATAAATCTAATTGAAGATTTTTCCCATCCAGATTATTTTTTTCTTTCATAGTTTATTCACCTATTATATTTATGAAGAAGTCCTTTCCTTTCCCAGTATTAATTTTTAAATTTTAATTAATGTATTTATGTATGTGTGTATTTATTTTTTTAAAGATTTATTTATTTTTTAAAGATTTTATTTATTTATTTGAGAGAGTGAGGGCATGAGGGGTGAGAGGGGGAGAAGAAGAAGCAGAGTCCCTGCTGAACAGGGAGCCCAATGAGGGGCTCTATCCTGGTACTCCAGGATCATGACCTGAGTGGAAGGCAGACACTTAACTGACTAAGCCACCCAGGTGCCCTGCAATATTATTTAATTCATTCATGAATTCAGAGTTTTACTAACATTTTATTTTTGTTTTGTCCATCAAAAGTTTGAACCATCTGAAACTTGTGAGAAAAAAGAAGAAAATATCACATTCAGTTTCTCACAAATAGGTAGCCATAGTGACTACATTTAATAAATATTTTGTCTCCTCCTTTCTTGTTTTAAAGTGCCACATATAAAATTTCAGACATATTGGCATATTTGGGGACTTCCATAATGTTTCTTTTTTCTGTCAATTCTTACATTAGAACACTGGCGACAGCACATTTTAATATTTGGCAGGGCCATTTCTCACTCACCATATTCTTTTTCAGAACAATATCACATAATTATTTTTCTATGTAAACTTTAGACTCATTTTACTATTTAATGAAATGATTATTTTGGATTTTGTTTTGAAATTAAATTGAATTTATCAGTTCTTCCTTAGGGAAATAATATTTTGATGTATTTTAACAATTTTTCATAGCTTTTCTCCTTGGATTTTAGTGCAATTTCATGCAATTTTTTTTTTGAGTTCAGATCTTTTTTCTTAAGTTTTTCTAGGTATGTGTTTTTTTCCCACTATACTAAAAGTATCATCTTTTCTTCTATTTTATTTTCTAAATAGTACACACTAAAGCTATTAATTTTTATAAATAATTGTTAACTAGTAACTTTACTAAACTTTTTCCATATATACACATCTATCATCTATCTATCTATCTATCTCTCTATCCTGGGTGTTTCAAAGTACACATTATTTTATTTTAAATAATAATAATTTATTTTTCTTAAATATTTATTTATTTATTTATTTGAGAGAGAGAAAAAGACAGAGAGCAAGAGCCAGAGGAGAGGCAGAGAGAGAAACCTCAAACAGACTCCTCACTGAGTGTGGAGCCCTATGCAGATCTCCATTCTAGGACCTTCAAATCATGGCCTGAGCAGAAATCATGAATCTGACATTTAGCTAACTGAGCTATCCAGGTGTCCCTAAATAATAATATTTATGCTCCCCTCTTCCTCCTTTCTTCATGAATACCACTTTCAGATTTCTTATTTAATTCTATAGTCAACAATAAATAACACTGGTGTCAACAGGCACTTAGTAGGGTAATGACTTTAATGTGATTGTACATGAGTGTGTGTGCATGTGTGTGTGTGTGTATATGAGTATAGGTGGTTATAGCCTATCATGTTAAGAAAGAATACTTCTAGTGCCTTTTAGTAAAGGTAGTTTTCATGAATAGAATATGAAAGTTTACCAAATTCTCTTTCAAATTTTATGGGTTTTTAAAAATATTTTCACCATATTAACCTTTGATTTAGCAATACGTTATTTGTTTGTAATCACTGAAATATTTTATTTGTTTGTTAGGAAATTTGGCTTCTATATCAGTAATCCCTCAAATAAAAGTGAAAGCCTCTTTTTTTTTTTTTTTTTAATATATTCTAGCTTCTGCCCTAATGACATTAACCTCAGTAGCAGTGACAGCCAAGATCAAACAGCTGTGGAAAGGAATTATATGCTCAAGAAGCAGACTGAAAATCTCTCCAATTTTAAGGGAGAGAAGCAAAAATTTTTAAGTGTTTCCCTTTGGGCATAAAAAAGAAAATACTGGATCTTGTCTGTTTTTCTGTTATTCCTTAGGATAAACTGTCAGCTGCTTTTTTAACCTAAAATGGACATAAATAAATCAGTGAGAAATTTCCTTGGTTTAACACCTAACTATTGAGCATCCACTGGGACAAAGTACTATGTTAAATCATTTTATGAACACTTTCTAACTCAACATTACAAAATAAACATTGTTCTACACATGTTACATATAAGTAAGCAAAAAAGAGCCTATCATTTTCAATATGGATTTCCACAATCAGCAATTAGCTGATTTTTTAAAAAGATCTGAACTCTTAAAATATCTAAATCTCTCTCCACTAAATGGCAAAATACTAGATAAGGTCTTTTGACCTTATATATTCTCTAGCATAAACTGGATTTACAGACACTCCATAAATCTTATTTAATAAGAAAATCATAGTGCATAGTAGTCTTTATTTTCTTTAATAATTTTTTATTTATTAATTTATATGCCCTAAGTGAAATGTATACATGCAGCCAGGCTTCTTTTCAGTTTTAAGTGCTCAGCTTTTAGATTCAGTCATTTTAAGACTACAAATATAAACTTTAAAGCTACACATTCATTAAAACACCTGCCAATCAAAGGGAAATTCATTTTCTCTGTACAGCAATTTAGTTTTCAGACAGATAAGTCTCCTGAGACAAGGCTTTTCAAATGAATAAGTGATACTCTAGAGTTATAAAACAAAGCTTGTGAGTCACCAATGATGGCATAGTAGAAATTCCTTCATTGCAGTTGTGAGAATAGGTTTTAAAATTTTATGTTCTTATGCACAAAGCCCACA